>NC_091536.1:76675000-77925000 GCF_042242935.1 Bactrocera oleae
TTTTCATTCAATTTTAGTCGCATTTTCACATAGACATGATGTGAAATTTTAGCCTTCCTGACACTCTCACTTGTACGGCAATATTTTTTGTTTTAGAGAAGAAAGACCTCACGTGATCACCTTAAATGCTAATAGATCAAGATCGATAATTTTTGAAAGCAAAAAATTTATAGGAGGAAGGAATCCTTTGGAAAGGAGGATAAAATAACAAAAATGGAAGGGGCTACAAAAAATATATAATTCAACAACTTTTGTGTTCACACCATTTTCACATAACCTAAAATTTGTGTGAAATATTCATAAAAATATGACAGATATATTATTGAAATTAGAAAAGACGGCCGTTGCGAGGGAATACAATGTTCTGTAACACCCGAACTTAACGCTTCAATCTTTTTTCCTTTAATTCTTGTCTATGGGTTTCATCCTACTATGAATTTTTGTCACTTTTTTACCATTTTGAAAGGCTTTAGAACTGCCATATAAATAGTTTATAGAATATAATAATTAAAGAAGAAATAAGTTTTTTCTCCTGGAACTTCAAACTTGCCGCTGAGGCGAATAAGAATACTATATATATATGTTCTTCTGTTTCTGAACGCTTCAAAGTGCAATTTACTTTTCCAAATGCAAGAAATTGCTAACGCTTAGTTATTATCACGTGTTTTACACAGTATTTTTATAGCATAAGGATTTAAATTTAATGGAAGGGTTAGAGAATACAGAGAATTTCTCTGAGTAAGAAAGTCCCATTAAACCAATAAACGAGCATGTTATCGATTGAACAACTCAAAAAAATATATAAACCAACCAACTATGGTCTCTATTAGAGTACAACGCTAACAGCAATGCACTCAAAACACTTTCTCAACCTCCAAAAGGAAACCGAAATTGATCACCGTCGTCAAAGTTGGCGGTGTCTTTTCACATCATTGTTGTCATGTATTGATATATGTATATGTATTTTTTATATATACAAGTATTTAGGTGTATTTGTATGTGTATATATCTATATGAAAGTAGTGTCTTTAAATCTTCAATGCTCGTTCTCATCATTGTCATCACTACGCTTGTTGTTATGGTTGTACGCTTTATTACTACTGCTTTTTATGCCTCACACTCCTTCACCGCTGTTGCTGTTGTTATTATAGCTTTTGCTACTCTTAATATCGCACACACTTGTTTGTGTTGTTTGTGCTCATGTTGCACTGGATAAATATCCTCGAGCACGAACGGCACGTACAGACACGTGTTACCATCATATGCGTGTCCGTCCGCACAAATCGAAACGAGCCTCAAACTGGTGGAAGATGAATAGGCGAATGGAGAAAGGAAAGCGAGTGCGGTGCATGAAGTGAATGTGTTGAAGTGAAGTGAAACGAAAGGAGAAAAGCGCCAACCGAACGACGAACCAAACTGAATCAACTCAATTGAGGCTGCGACACAGTGAGATTAATGTACGCATTAGTAGATTTAATGCATATTATAGCAATCGTCGTCCATGAAGGCAGTGCAAAATACATATACACATACATACACAGATTCACATCTATATAGAAATCTTTTTTTTTTAACATATACATATGTGTGTGGCTTTTGCGAAAATCTTAGGCTTGCTAGACACCGGTAAAAGCAACAGAGCACTCGCCACAACAACCGTTATGTGAAAAGCTTCACGGCTTCACGGTGATTGAGACATTATTTGGGGAATACCTTAACGTCGGCATTGTGTGCAACATCAGCACTTTGGCAGCTACTGTTGACGTTGTTGTTTCTCATGCTAGTTCGGGCTGTATCGCCAAGTTTCGCTAACGGTATAACGGTATACCATCATTACCATTACCATTACCATCGACAGTGGCGAGCAACTGCACATTAAAGAATATTCGCACATATGCACGTACAATATTTAATTGTATATATGTATACGTGTGTATGAGTGTGGGTGGGTGGGCAATCCTTGAGTAGAATCGAATCGAAACATGCTCGTACAAATAATGCGAAACATTTGCAATTCTTAAAAGCTGCTCTTATTGTATTCATATTTTGTTACGGTTCTTATTTTACTTTACTTTAAAGTAGTTCTTGATGCCCATTTCAAATGCACGAACACACTCACGTGCATAAATACGAGCATAAACGAACATATGTACATATGTATTATATTTATGTATATACACATGTTAGCGGCTTTTATGAATAGAACTTCACCCACAAGTCGCTTAGCGCTCTTTTCAATGAATGCCTGATATATTTCAACCATGTTTTGCGTTCGCTTTTCAATGTTCTGACGAGCTTTCCACCAACTTATTTTTCAAAATTTTAAAGCGAAGTTAGTTTCTTAATATCACGTTTAACTGCAGTTTTAGTAAAAACTCGTTCTTTTTAACACTGTTATAACTTTTCTTGGTTTTCCGCCTGTTTCAGACCATTCAATCAAATTTGACCCGTACTGACAAAAAAAAACTACATTTCACGCATTTAAAAACAAATCTTTACTATCGCTTTCAAAATATGCTTTGTTTGAGCCAATACAAGCATGCCAACGTAATTTTATTTTCCATACACTTGTTTTAAGCCTCGGCTGGGATAGCCTTCATTGCCTTCAATAATTTTTTTGTTTTGTTCTGCTATCGCTCATTTTTGGGGTGCTATTCGATAGATTATTGAACAGTGTCGAAGTCATATTCATAAAACCATGTCTCGTCACCATTAATGAGGTCTTTGATGAATGTAGGGTTTTCAGTTACATTGTCAAATATCTCTTTTGGGTCCTCTACTTATCGTCACCAACAGAAGTGGATGGAAAACTCGCATGAGGCAAGTTTTCGTAGAGTTCACGACTGTAGCCGTGTGTCACACTCTAACTGACATATGGAGTTTAAACTTCACACGAACATAAAAAAGTTGTACCAATCTAGGAAAATAATTATTGATTTGGTTCGTTCGCGCAGTTTAAATAGACCAGACCGGGTCAAGTGTGATGAGTAAGTGTTTTAAAACAGGTTGAGATGATGTATAGAACTAACTTTCAGTTGCTTTTATTAATAATCGTTTAGATTACAAAGGCATCTGTAGGGAAAATTATTTATAGTAAGGTTATTCTGAAACAGGACTTAAGCTAGAAGACAAAATGAATATTTTAAAATTCGATGCATGCTCTCACCGTACCTTATCTATATTATAGCTATTATTATTCCATTTGGATTTAATAGGGGAAGTGTCTGGACGAAACACCTATAAAGGCTCTTCAAAACAACACAATTATTGGTGATATATCATTGTGTATTCATTCGTACAACGAACCCAAAGTCTAAAGTTAAGATTAAGTCAGAAGAGTATTCAATATGCCAAGCATTATTATTCTTTTAATACAAGTATATAACCTAATATATATGTGATCATTTCCAATTAAAACTTGTGTGTACATCGGTGGGTAGCACATTGCAGCTTTTACCTAGCCAGAAAAGAATATTTCATCTTACAAAGAGATCTTGTTGCTTCATATAAGACCAGAAATAAGTATGAGCAAACACATAGAACGCACGAAACATTGAATTCCGTAACAAATGTCGTGTTTAGCATTATCACATCAATTCAACTTTGACTTCATGACAAGGTGAACATAGAATTCTTTCTCATGCTTGGAGCTAAAAGTTTTGTTGAGGAGAACCTAAATCTTATGCATCTCTTGGCAGAGAATTTTCTTCTACTCCCCAAAGCTATATGTATATTTATTCTAATCTTCATTGCCACATTATGGTTGAGCGTAGGTGCGTATTTTTTCGAATTGATATTTTATAGGAAAGTCGCTTGGGTTCACCAATTAGCGACGTGTTATGAATTTCGAGAGTTATGACATCTAAAATGATTGATTGTAAGACAAATATACATATACACATATATACATATACATATATAATATGTATATTTCATATGTACTTATATATATGAAAGTCAATTAGTATTTTATGGCTTTAAGTGTCTTGCCATACCAGTCTTACCTTTTACTTCGAAAGCGACGCCTCATCTAGCCCTAAAGGCTTCAAGTGTGAACTAGCCTTAACATTATTCGCGCATAGCTGAAGTTTTAAGACTTTTTGAAATTATTATTTTATGGAATTTTTTAGGAAAATCATGTTCACTGTCAAATAGTCGGCGATTGACGTTAATGATCACGCTTTTATTTGCGGCTTAGGTGCGAATAGGAAGAGATTGATTTGCCGTAAATATAAACACATATACATGAGTGTTTTTGTGCTAAAAAGTTTTTGTTTTAATTTTACAAGTCACGTTGCTGTTCAGAAAGCATTAAAATTCAATTTGATTTTTCGAGTAAAAAATTTAAGTTTTGCGCCGCACTTTTGTCAGTGGCTCTTAATGAGAAAATCAATTGAATTATTTGCAAATGAACATTTTTTCATAATATATGTATGTTTGGTTAACAAACAATTTGATAATTAAATTATTAATTTTTTTCTAATTTACAATAATTCAAAACACATGTTTATACTTTTTTCCAGCTGTAATTACTTGTTGATTTAGCAAACTCTCATGTAGTTAAATGTGCTTACAGAGGGCGTAATCTTTTGTGTTGTCATGTGAACATTTAATAATTTTAAATTATGAAACGTATTGACGTTATGCAGAGAATTAACTTTCCGGTGTTGATTTTATGAACACCTATATGAAGAGTTAAGCACCGTAAGCTTATTCTAGAACATAATTTTAGCTGAAACTCAAAATGAACAGTTAACAATTCGTTGCAGACTCCTGACGTGTTTATATTATAGTGATGCATTTTATTTTTATATAAATTCAATGGTTGAAATATGTGGAAGAAATATTTTTGTTAGACAGTTAAAACCGTTGAAATTTACAAACCGATTGAGTTGGTTAGGCCTATTTTATTACCTCAATTCATAATAATGATTTATTGGCAAGCTGAAATAATGATACGTGAAATCAAGTTATAATATTTAGTTTCTGCAATAAACATTTCCTGAACGTATGTTATGAAATAGAGTGAGAGTGATTTATCGTCTTGATTACTCATTACCACATTACAAATTATATAAAAGCACCGACGAAAATAATTTTATACAGAAAAATATTCTTAACCGCCAGACACCTTTGTTTAGAAGTCCACCTGGAGATTGGCTACGGGAACAAGGAAATCCAATATATAATAAATTCTGTAAACGTGCATTTTTTTATTTATTTATTAAACGCCTCTTCAAAAACAAAAAAATACAGTAGAACTAGTTTTTACCCTCAATGACTATCAGAGATGCTCGAAAAAGTGACCGATAAAAGTTCATTTTGGTGCCACTTGATTGATGTTGTTTTCAAGAAAATATTCAAAATAAATTGTAAAGGGCAAATGAAGTAAAAATATTTAAAATAAAAATATGTAACCTATTTATTATTTCGATACCAATACAAATGAAGTCGCACCCTGTTTAACTTCAAATTACCTTTTTTACAAGTTTCCGCTTATCTACATACATAAATTTATATACTTATTCACGTATAAATAGTAAATGTATATAATGTTATTCATTTGAAAATAATTAAGCAGTTATGTTATATACATGCATAATAAATTATGGTATATTATATTTTATATATGTATGCTACACAAGTTATGTGAAATATGCCCGTTAATTCTCATGGAAACTGTTACACACGAACACAAGGGCTCGCATGTTGTCAATTGACAAAATGTTTGCAATATTTTCTGAGAAATAAAGCTATTATAACATTTTTTTTCTAAGAAATTTTCACTTCATTAAAAGAGCATTAAAACTGCAGTTGAAGGCAAGCAGCGCAGCCAAACGCAAATGAGTGGAATTATCACAAGCTATTGTGTTGGGATTGTGCATTTGCTTATTTAAAATATGCACATGCTCACATGTGGAGGCACCTTCGTGTCTAACAGGTGCGACAAATCACAGTGCGGCAATTAGTTTATACAGTTTTTTCTTTAACTATGCTTTTATATGGAAAGTTTCTGCCGCAGTGAATATTTCAATGAAATATGAAGAAAATAACGGCAACATGGTGGATAATCTTGACTTTGGAGCTTTATCAGGAGCACTTTGTGATTTTCATGATTGAGTCATACATTTAAAAACGAATACATTTATTTATATTAGTATATATATACATTTAGGAACCATAAAAACGTATAATTAATTGATGCATGTGGGGTACAATTTTTTTTTTTTTAAAGTGCTATTAAAGACTCCAAAGGTATCACATGCTTAAAAAAATTCATTAATACTAGCAGCTACAATTATTACATTTAAAAAACTATATAATATATAATACATACATTAAGGCGCAATCGCAACTGTCTCATAAATTGTGCTCTAAATTTATTCGCTGTTAGGTAAAATTTTTTATGTAAAATAAGAAGAAACGTTAAGTTCGGTTACACCGAAGCGATAATATTTTTACAAATAAAAAATACTCTTTACAGAACTTGATTTTGATCGGTCCTTTTGTGTGGCAGCTATATGCCATATTGGTCCGATCAGAACAATCTCTTCGGATATTCATCATTCGCTTGGATAATAATCATTGCTAAATTTCGTTATCTTGTCAATTAAAAGAGTTTTACATACAAGGACTGGGTTTTGATCGATCAGTTTACAGGGCAGCTATGTTCAATAGGGTTTCAAATGAGCAGTTCATTGGTGTGAAAATAATATGTGCAAAATTTCAGACCAACATCTCAAAAACTGAGTGACTTGTTCGCGTATAGACAGACGATCAAGTCGATCGAGACTCAGCTCGTAATGCTGGTCATTTATCGATATATGTACATATAAGTTCTTGCTTTTTTATTAGATTATGTTTTATATCTTTTTTTTTATATATTTCTTTTAGCTTCTTTATAAAAATAACAAATGAAACTTTATTAATTTATTTAATTTATATTATTTATTTATCTGTAAAAATTGCATAAAACATCACACTGTGCATTTAATGAGCCTTTCATATAATTGAAATGCATACATATGTAAGTTGATTTTGCTGAGACAAAAGGCGAATTTAATTCCCAAAGTATGTAAAACAAGGAAAATAGGAAAAGTTTATAGAGAAACTTTGTGAGATTTGTTTGTACAGTGGCGGCACAAGTTTTTTTTTTTTCACTTCTTATTGTTGTTCTTATGTTATTGCGAAGCTTTTTCTATACAGCTGATGCTTACTTAATATTTTTGTTGTGCCCAACTTTCTTACTTACCTTCGTTTCACTTTTAATGACAAAATGCCTTCATTGTCCTCAAGATGTCTTCACAGTTACTTGGATTCCGAATAAGGCAATATCAAACAAATTTATTTATCAAGTACTGCTTAGTGTATTTCGCTGTGTGAACTAGGAATTATTTGCTACTTAAAGAAATGCCAATATGCTCTTCAAATCATTATTGATTTTTTTTTATTAAAATAAAAAATTTCTTTCATTTCAGCTTCAGGGCGCGCACCACCAGAGCCCTACTACGGTCGCTACATCGGAGAATTCACCAATTTTGCGCACGGCATAAAGGTGAGCTCACACTTAAATTTTATTATTTTGTTTAAATGATGGGTAATATACATAGGTAGATAATATAAGTTATTCCAATACAAATAGATGAATGTAGAAATGATTACTGTTTCTTTAGTAACTAGAGCTCGATTGAGATACCTTAAATATCGTATATATAAACTTCTTCGCCATCACTCTTCAAGAGAGTTTTTGAGTTTCCACAGGAGTTTTTTTTTAGGTTTTGGATTCTGAATATTTCAATATTTATGAAGCGATTAGTTTCTCTAAAGCAAATACATTGACTTTACCATTTTGCATATACCCTTATATGTAAGGGATGAGCAGGCAGCAACAACACCAGTTTTCTGTATCCTACCTGCAATAGTACAAATATCCTTTTTCGTTTAGTACTAAATACTCACATGTCCTTTTTAAATAAATTCTCAACCACTTTCGAAAACATTTTGCTTAAATACTTTCGTTTGAGCGGAGAAAAGCATACTTACCTGGCGTAGAGGTTATCCGTGATCATGAAGGCGGTTCCTCCGGAGCGAGACCTAGTCATTGCACTACGATGGGGTTGACCTCTGCGATTATTCCTAATGTGAATAACTCGTGCGTGTAATTTTTGGTAGCCGGGAATGGCGTACGCGCCGTCCCGACGTTTATAAATATATTCATTGAGTGATAAAATAAAAATAAAAGAATAGATCAGAAGATTTAGTCGTCAACTTTCAAAGGCTGAATGAAATCAGACTTATTATCGGATAGGATTTCTCCAGTTCGATTGAAATTTCATTTTCGAACTATAGGGGTAAAAAAGTTAATTAAGGTAATAATTCAAGATGAGAAATCATTTCGGATTACTTGCCAATTGTTAACAAAGTTTATTCAACAAACTTCTCTGGACTTAAAATAGGTTAGGCTATCGAAGTTTATATACCAAACACAATCTAGCAATTGGATACATTAATTTTCTATATTTCACACAAAGCTAAACATTGATTTTTTTAAAATTAAAATAAACTATTAATTTCTACATATCATATCGGGAGGTTACTAAGATATACTTATATATTTACCTATATGCTAACGCTACCCACTTCATCACCAATTTTTTTTAAGCAAATAAGCGCTTCATCTATGTTAGTATGTATTTACATATATATAGCTTTGTAATATCACTTTATTATCTCCCTCAGGGCTCCATTTATGCTGTCGACGAATCTACGCTGTTCATCAAATCATTTGCATATGATGGCACGGGACCGGATGCATTCTTCTGGGTTGGTAAAACTCCACGTCCAAGTCCCGAAGGATACATCATACCATATCCAGAAGAGTATGCTGGCATGTAAGTACACTAGTGTGTACATATGTACATATAAAAAGTGTATACTTGCACATTTGAGCTGAAGCGTGTGTGTAGTTTATGTGTAGAAAACTTTTATCTATGTATATTTAGAGTTATGTATGTAGTGAGGATATATATTATACAATTATATATCATATATAAAAATATGCACAAATTTAAAAGTGCTAAATCATTATTTTGACTGTAATAATGATGCTGCATGCTTATTCTACAAACACATAAAAATATATCTAGATGTACATCGGAACAGTAATTAAAAGTTTAAACTGTACTTTTTACCAAAATATATTTGTATAATGAACTTACCATCGTTAAGAGTAAAGTGCTTTGAGCTTTTTATATTCTCAAACCAAAACCCAAAAATCTGAGTCATGGAAAGAAATTCTTTGAAGAAACTAAAATATATCAGTAGCGATCGTTATTCATAGAGTTTGATAAATTAAATAAATTACTCGTATTGCTTTTAATAAGTTTGTATGTAACCACAATATTTTGCTTTTTAAAATACAGCACTCTTAGACTTTTCTTATAAAAATTTTATTTAATTATTTTTGAACAATATTCCATGCCTATTGTGACTTACAACTCAACTTCACATCAGTTGAAATTTTATAAGCTCTACCAAAGTAGTTGTCAACAAAATCTAAAACTATCAAGTCATTACTAGCAGTTGTCAAGCTTCGAAAGTTATTATAAAAAATTAAAATAGGGTAAACAATTTTTTTTAGTTAACTAATTTAAATATGGGAGCAAGTTGCATTTAATAAAAATGGGGAAGAAAAATATATCGATGATCGACTTTATGCAATCTTTAGCTCATAACATTAGTTTTGACTCTAACACTTTTGTCATTGATATCAAAGATTAAATACTATTTATAGGTATTCGAAAACAATAATTAAATGGTACTGTTTAAAATATCCGTTACAAAATCATGGCAGTTTGATTTTCTGTCAAATGCTTACCTTTAAGTTTGATAACATCAATTTAACTTAACTGAAACGAGTTGTAAATCGTAACTAGAGCTTGAGTACTCAGGCAATGCCCAAACATATAAAATTGAAGTTTGTAACAATCAGTAAGAAACTTCGGAGACTCTATAAAATACATATACAACTAAATGATCATGCTGATGCTGAGTCTACCGACCAATCTCCGAATATATTGTTCAGATTCGACCAATATACCCTTTTCTGCTATAAAAAATGCACCTGTAAAGTGTATTATTGCCGAAGATAACCATTTTTTTTTAGATTGACAACATCAAAACAACTTCTGCTGCCAAAACAGTGTTCAGTTGTTTTAAATTTGAATTGTTCAATTTAAGCTCAACTGGGTTGAGTTGTAAATTATATTTTTTAATATTTGATATTTGATCATACGAAAAGTTTTAGTTTTTTTTTTATACAGTTCTACAATACTTCTAAAATTTCTGAAATTTGCGATTAAATTTGGCTTGTATGTTGGTACATGTTTGATCATTTCAGCTTACAGTTCTAAAAGTATTTAGCAGCCAGAATATTTTATATTTGGACTAATAAATCGGATGCAATGGATCGGAAAAACTTGTATGTCGCCATCAATGTTAATCCATAAGTTAGAAAAGCCACAACTGAGGCTGTTACTTACCTTTTCACGTTTTTTTTATGATCGCATACGTTACGCATAGTTGACAATGGAACCACTTTGAAAAATTAAAAACATTTTTCACCGCTGCTACACACATACTACGTACGGTACTATATATGACTTCTATGTAGTTGTGTTCACCTCGTATCGTATACGTGTATTTCTACTTGTAGGTAAATTTTTGAATACACAAGCATCCATACAAAAATATCATAGACAAATATTTGCCATTTTCCACTAAAAATTATTATCTACACAAATTTAAACTCTAAATTTAATACTGTCTGTCGTTTGATTGATATTTATACGAAATACCATACATCTATGAATGTTACTAATACATTTGCGTGCATATATACACACAAGTGTGCTTATGAATGCGAAAAGTGGCATTAGTTTCGACAATGTAATGAATTACAAATGTCACTTGAAGGTTACTGCCAAAGGACTCTTCCATAGTTTTATTCTTAACAACTAAAGTTTAAGCGGCCCTTTTTTTACTCTGTGTTGTTGTTGTGAAAAATTAAGCTCTCCTTATCCTCGCTTATCTGCATTTGTCAGTTGCGCTCTGAATGGCGCATCCTTGGCAGGCGAAGCGCGCATCGCTAACTACTTTGCCTTTCCTTAATTTGTCGACGCTTGTCAGCGCTGACATTTGACTAAGAAATCAAAATGAGCGAATTGAAATGCATGAATGCAATGCGAAAACCCTACGTTGCTCAATCATACACATTGCTATTCAGAAGTGGAATAGGTAGCTTAGTTGCTTGGGTTGCTTTTGGGTTAGGGTGATGTGCAATTGCAACGCTGCAGCTTCGGTGATAGTTTGTGCTTGCAAATACGAGAAAGGTTGAAAAGTCTGGCAAATTTAAAAATTCTAACTACCAGGTTAGTGGATCCTGAAAAAATTTTGAGGAATGCTACCGAGTAGACAACCCTTGGCCGATAAAATCCGGGTTGGTTCCGATTACTTAAATCAGCTTGTTGTGGGAATGGTTTCAAACAGCTATCTGCTCAACTCTTAATATATTATGAAAAATTATTTTGATCTTTTCCATGAAATGTAAAAGCCCTTTGAAAGTTTAAAGCTAGAATGGCTGATGGACTGGATACTTTTTTTCAGGCCTACATATGCTTTGATGTATTTGCAGGTGAGAAATAACTAGTCGAGTGGCAACCCTATATCGAAAAGTTTTTTTGTTGCTGTTCGCAAATTGAAAACGAACTATGGCAATACATCGGTAACTGCTATAATTTTGATTTAATAAGTTTGTCTTAAGAAACTCAGTTATAAAAAAAGCACTCGCTCAAAAAATCTTTTGATTATAAAAATCCTTAACTTATCGAACTACCTACATAAATTCATGTAAACGTAAAAATGTATCACACATGTGTCCCAATTTACTTGCACTATACTAATTGCCGTTATAATATCTGAGTTTGCATGGTTGACTTTGCTCCTGTTATTGTCTTAAAAGATAAAAGTCGATGAGGTGGCCTGTTGTGGTGAAAGTGGTCGATTACAAAAGGAGGACTTGACATTCATCAGTATTAATACTCGCTAATTTCGTAGTTAAACGTTATAAATTTTAAGTCTGAAAAAGTTAGAAAATAATATTTTCATGATTTAAATTGCATATTTTATATAAAATATTTGTATATTGTATGTACACATATGTGTACAAGTACTGGGCTTTGTATTGAAAAATCTTTGAATTTTATAAACATTAGAAGGCATCGAGTATATATGTATTTTATTATGACTATAGGGGGCCGTGCGGCCATCATGGCATATCTAATGGCACAATGTCACATTCTGATATGTTTTTTTTTTTTCAAAAACAAATTTAACAAATCTTGCTCGAAAATATATCATAGTTTTGTTCAGGGGTGGTCGTGGCTGAAGACTCCTGCAGTGGATGACATTAAAGATGTCCTCATGATATTCTTTATGATCCCTTGGTCTGAATATCTGTGGATGGAAAGTTTCATAAAATTCATTCAGTCAGTCAAAAAATATACTTTGAAGGTTAAGACGACGTAGAAGTGCTTATTGTGTACAACTCGGATGTATTCGATATTCGCAGTCGATTCCACATTTAAGAGTATACCTATCAAAGCACATTATCGTTCTCCGACAGTCAGACATAGAAAACAACAGGTAAACTATCGGATATAACTCTTGTCTCTCTACAGTTGTCGCAAATCACTAATCACAATGCAATGCTATTCGTACCTTCTGGAGCCTCAGATTTCGATCACAAATTCTTCACCAACGATTAGAGTGCGTTTTTGATCGAATTATTATCCATTGCCAGCCTGTTGTTGACTAACAAATATTATAGGGATACTATGTCTACTTTTCATTGAACCGTCTAATAAATTATTTTGGATTTCTTTCTTTGAATTTTGAAGGCAAAAGAAAAGGCTATAACTCTATTGAAAGAGCCATGTATCGGGTATGCCTTAGTGCAATTTGATTTGACCATGGTATTGTAAATATCTAAAATATTTCTTATATAGGCTTGGAAAACCACTAAAAATCGAAATCCCTTCTGGTTACATTCATCCTACTGTTGTGACTACAAATGCTTCGCCCATCATTAAAGTCATCAAACTCAGTTCACTAACGAAAGTTTCGTCTTGACGGCTGAATTTTCTGAGCTTTATTTCATATGTCATGACGACACAGTGTTAAAAGAAGGGACTCTGAAACTCAATTTGTACTCATTTTTAAGCAGAAGTAAATATAACATGTTTTAGCGAGTCTTTAGCATCTTTTGAATAGTTAAAAAGCAAGTTCCTGAGAGTTTAGCGAGCGAATAAGAAAGGGAGTGCGTTGTGGCAAGAATTTCATATTCTAGGAGCACATCCTAAGGTGGACCAATATTAGACCTAGTAAAAAAAAATATTTTTGCACTAAAATGCAGGTTGTATTTAGCAATAGTTACATTTATCTGATTTAGGTGAAGTATGCATCATTTTGTTCGATAAATAGTAGTAGCAGGTGAAATGATATCGACAGTTAGTTATAATGAGCGCAAAAGGACTCAGCTGGTCGACCATTAACGGAGCTTTTACTTATCGTGAAACTAACATATATGCCGTTTCTTCGAAAAAATCAATATATAATATAATACCTAAACTGCATTGCCATGGCATATTCTCGCTTTCGGAGTACATAGAGAAGACATACATACACACACTAAAATACTTTTATCTACAATCGGTGGCTCTAAAAAAACAAAAAAAAAAATACTGATTGAGTTAGAATATTTGTTAACAACGTTTATATAAGCATTTTAGAATATCTAAGATATGGAAACATATAACAATACACACACACAGTCAAGCGATGGCGACGAGTCGATAGCGTATCTATCTAAAAAATATGAAAACAGCAACAAAAAGGCGGAAAATGAATGCAGGATGTATGCCACTAAGGAACTTCATATTGTAATCGACTTTAATGCGTTTCATTGTTGATGCCACGTGTCAGGCTTTATTAGTTGGTACGTTCAACGCCTGCCAGACAGGAAAACACCCACATCACGTTACACCGCCACCGCCGCCGCCGCCGCATTACTTTGAGATGATTGGTGGCGTGGCAACAAACGGAGGCAACAATTGCATGCTTTTACGCTTTCAGGTACATTACCCACTCCCACACTCGCTCTCACTGCCATTGCCAACGTCTCCCCGGCCCTGACGTACATTGTCACAGCGATGACGAAAGCGTGGAGTTTGAGGTGGGCTGTTAATGTTTCGAGGTGATTTCCTATTTTAGTCTGTGCTTTCTTCCTATTTTTTTGTGATTTCGGCTTGGTAGTTAGGGTGGTATATGTTGTTGTGTTGATTTGATGATTTCAGTATGAGTTTCTAATTTATTGAATTCTATAGCCACACAAATAGGAGAGGATATAAGTAATATACTAATATGTAGTGTGATATGTATAGGAAGATGTGCGATAAGCATGACTTGATTATTTGATAGATAGCAGGAGCGAGGCAAAGCAAAATTGGGAAATGACTTTGATTTAGTTAGTAATTAGACGTTCCAGGGGGCAGTTAAAGATCTATAATAGAATTTCTAATTAAAAAGCTTCTCCAACCGAACTATATGGTAATAAAAATTTGCAGTTAGTAAAGTCCTTAAAGAAAAAAAAAGATGTTTCAATGAAAACTAAAAGCAAATATCTATCGCTTTTTTCCGATACAATCGCAAAATATAAATAATAATTAACTCTTATATATGGTCAGGGAAATAAGTGCTTCGACTGCAGAATTGTTATACTCGGAATAGGGTATATTAAGAAGGAATTGTCGGAGACCCTATAAAATATATATGTATATCAGTGATCAGCGTTGCGAGCTGAGTCTAGTTAGCTATGTCCTGTCTGTTTATTATCTCTCAGTTTTTGAGATATCGGTTTGAATTTTTGTAAACGTACTTTTCTTCCCAAGAAGCAGCTCATTTGTCAAGACCACTGAAAAAATTCCAAGTTCTTTTTTTATTAGCTATGCTTATTTCCTCTTCTAAATAAATTCTCTTTTTCTCTATTTAATGGCTCTTCTGTAATGGAACAAGAATATCTGAGAAGTGAAGAAAGGGAAAGCAAGTAATTCATAGAAATTTTTAGCATTGGTTTTGTTTCCGTTTCCATTTTGAAAAAAGTATTTTAACATTTTAAAATTCAGTTGCTGATTACTTCAATCCATAGAAGAAGATGAAATAATTAAAAAACAAGAAAATTCCTTAACTTCGGCTACACCGGTGCATTTCTTATCCTAACTTTGATTTCTCAGTTTGTTGGCAGCTACATATTTGCTATAGTAGTCTGATCTGAACAATATAATGGAGATTGTAGCGTTGCTTTGGACAACAATTTGTGAAGATAATTGATCAAATAATCAAAGTTTTCCATACAAGAAATTGACTTTGATCGATCAGTTCATATTCTACAGTAGTCCGATATCGGCGGTTCCAAAATTACGCCAAATTAGCAGCTACTTATATTAAGTTAGGGTATTAAAAAATTGTCAGTCAAATTGCTTTCTTTAAAATGCTGTCAATATGGGAGAGACGCTCTGCTTCGTTTGAGTTCGCTTTTACAGAACTTAGCTGTTTTCTAATATTTTAATACATTTCATCTAATTTTGATTAGGCATATAACTATATGCGTTCGCACTTCTGTGATCAGGAGGGTTATTGTGTAACTCACGTGAAACAAGAAGCTTGGTAGCAGTTCGCTGAAGGTAATGTAAGTGTTAATCAAACTAGCTAGCTTCCTGTAGGGTAGTAGTGGGTTTACTTTATAGATCCCTGATATAATCTAATTTAGAGGGTACCCATGACTTTAGAATAGCAAGTGTATATAGGTAATTTAGCATTTTTAAACCAGTGACTTGGCGTCTCATATATATATAATATATTATTATGGTTCCATCAGAAAGTCGGTTACATGTTCAATCTATCAAACCAATGTACCATATTTTTGTATGTGCTACAATATTCTCCGAGTTACATGGTAATCTGTGCGATAAACGAAAATTCAGATACACATTTTCAACTCTATTGGATTCCAAATTCAATAGGCTTCACTTACATAACTGCCTTTTGATTCTAATAAAAAAAACTGTAATAATGATGAGCTGCAAATTGCAATTACATGTAATGCTTGTTGAAATTGATAAAATGTAAAACAAGCAAGTATTCGATTTTCTGAATTATATCCTTTTAATAAATATACTTAAAATAAAATTGACAAATTAAAATATCTATAAATATATATCAGTACATAATTATATAAGTAAATGCATAAATATTTATGTCCACCAAGAATACATTTGTTTTTCAAAGATTCTACTTGTTTTTTGTGTGTGTGTGAATTTTTCATCATTAAACGCTTGAAACTATGCAACGTTTTGTTAGACACTCATTAAGTGTGACATCTTTAAATGGTTTTGCCTCAGTTTTGCGCTTAAAGGCACACCCTTCCAGTCACTGTCCCTCACCTCTTCGTTTTTTCGGTACCCAACCCTTCACTCGCCACAGACATATGATTTTGAAATATTGTGCGTACATATACTTATGTATGTGAGAATTCTGGAACACAGCAACACCCACTCATATAAAATTTTCGAATTCAAATACATAATTTCTATTGACAATTTCATGCCAGCAGCAAAAGAAGTGTACAAAAAGCTCTAGAGTTTAGCCGCAAGCTATCCTATGGTAATTCAAAAGGCAGCAACACTGTGCTGGGTATGCTAATGGCCGCCATAAACTTTGCCTATAAATATCATGTGGTTTTTATGTTTCTAACCTAACTTTCATGTGACTTTTTTTTGTAAATTTTTTCCCCATTTTGAAAGCAATCATGTTTAATTATCTATGCTGACAATCAAAGCTTTTTTACACACTCTTGGAACTCACACACAGAAGCGAGAGGACGAATTTTCGAAGTCGGAGTTGCGCATAGAACACAGCGTGAACTTGTTTTGTTTTTTTGCTGCGGTTCGCCTACGCTTCGAACGCTTTTATTGTCACGCCACTTGGAGCACAATCGAAATGAGCAAAATGCGAAATTCACAAAAAGACCAACAAACACGTGACAATGCATGCACCGAGCAGAAGTAATTAAATTAGAATTTTGAAAAGTGTAAAGGAAGCGTGATTAACATGAGCCACACGCCGCGCTGCAGTGGCTTAGTTGTTGTACAACTCGCTGACAGCTCGAAGAACTGTTGCTCATCTGCATATACATATATACACACTTATCTGAGTGTCTATGCATGTGTGTGTGTGCCTGGGTGCAAATTTACGAGATGTGGGATATCCATTTCGATGTTTAATGCTGATTTATGCAGATTTCATTTGTTCGACAAGCAGCGAGACTTTAAATAGGAAATGAGTATTGCGTTTTGGACAGCGAGTGGGCGCACGCGGATCGTCGGCCTTCAGTGGTGAGGACTTATAACAAAATTTAAATTATGTAATAAGCATATACATTTTGCCTTTGTGACTTGTAAGTAAAAGTCTATTAGTCTCGGTACTTTATTCTCCGAATAATGCACGTTCACAGAAAAATATTTTGAGTAGGTGTCTTTTAAATGTCCTCTTCATTTATTGATCGATTTGGATAAGCGTACTCTTAAGAAACCAACTATATGACGGCGGTCCGATAATGTTTTAGGCTCATCACCCTATAACGCCACTATCGCAAGTGAAATTTACTAACGGCTTGTATGATTACAGTCAACCTGTGGAGGAGGTCGTGTCGGCGGTTTTGAAAAAATTGAAAAAAGTGTTGTATCGTCTTTTGCGATTTTCATAAATTAGTTTGACGTGCACCCAGCGACCCCAAAAATTACTACCACGGTGGATAAAGAGGTAGTCAACAGTCCACGATTTTGATTAGCAAACTGCTGATTGAATTTGCGCGAGTTAGCTGAGATAGAAGGCATCACAAAGCCGTGTGTGTGGTATATCTTGAATCAAATATTGGGCAGTCAGAGAGAAAGGAATATCATTATTTTTATAGCCTGAACAGGGTATATTAAGTTCGACACGAAGTTTGTAACGGTGTAGTACTAGTTTAGATATGAACTAGTTCAAGACAACGATACAATCTCCGAACAAATTGTTCAGATCGAACCACTACACCGTTTATGTGCCATACAAACTAAAATGATCGAAATCAAGTTAAAGATCTTCATAAGACATTTTTTGTCCATAGAATGCAAGCAGTAGACCAGTTACGTTTTAAGAACTAGTTATACATAAAGTTGCCATAAGAGAAAATGTACCTGTGAAGTGATCAGAGGCTTGGGATCAGCAGAGGCTAACTTTTTTTTATCGCATTTTAAATTGAAATACTTTTTAAGATTCCACTTTTACAAATTCCCTATATCTTTCGGAGTTCGTGATAACCATCGAAAGACTTTACTTACCACTTAAGGCTCACATATATTTTCACAAACCTATCCATATTCACATACATATACTTGTATATATGCACATCTATATTGCTTTCATAGCATGTGATCATTAAAGCGTTTGACTGGTAAACCAAGCAACTCAGCACTCATTAACGATTCATCAGTCATTATACTAATCACCAGAGATGCGTTGCTTTTGCCGTCTTAACACTTTCACACCCTTTTACTTTTATGCACCCTTCATTCGTGCGCATACATATACATTCCCAGGTGTGTGTGTGTGTGTATGAATGTATTATGTACTATATGTATGTAGCAGTCACATTCTCACTTCACATAATCTCGCTACACACCTCCCTTGACACGAGTTCGCTGATCTGCATTTGTCGTTGACAAAATTACTTAAAGATAATTAAATTTGAGCTCTTTTGTGTTCGAAGGAGTTTGGAAAATGCAGCATACGAAGTTGCTTTAAAATTTGACACTTCTACTCTGCTATCTTCTTTCTTCCGTTTGCTGCAGAAATTAAATTTGAATTTTGGGAAAATTGCCTTAAAGGAATTTTGCCTTAAAAGTATTTTCATCAAGTTTTCACCATTTATAAAAAATTCAATTTTGAATTCAAGTTGTTTTGGTGTTCTTTGGCCTCTCGTGTAACATTTTTATAATTTTTTTTTACGAATCAACGAAATTTTGTGTCTCATAAATGGTGCATTATTCCTCTACGTTTCGTTTTTTTTGTATGAATAAGTGTTCACGCATCATCATTTACAATACAATCAGCGCTGCTATGCCCATCAAGCTCAGTTTTTACATAATTTTACAGTTGTATACTCGTACATATATATATGTGGGTGTGTGTACGGATCGCACTGCCGTCCGTCCATTGTCATTTAAATTTAATTGAGTAGTCATCATTTGGCGTTGTTCACCGTTTTTGTCAGCTGATTATTCATAAACACACATACACACATACATACTTGTCGTCGTTCATCATCAGGTACTTGTGCCATGCACCAGTCGCCGCTCCTCAATTACATGTTTATATGCGCATTTTTTCGGGGTGATTTTTGTGCCTGAAATATTAACCACTCGAAAATTAATTTGCCTATGTTTGCACACAAATACGGGTGAATACTTGTCGGAGTGTTTAATATTTGTTTTGGATACACATCTATGTATATATAATATGTATGTACTAAGTTGATATGCATGTACACATTTCATTGCTTTTATTAAACAATCTATAAAGTTTATTGATATGCAACAAGTCAGTTGGCAGATTGAATTGGTGAGGGGGAGTAAACTAAGAATATAAAAGAATACGAAAGTAACTGTAAATATGTAATAATTATTGTGTGATGAAATACTTGATGAAGGGTTAAATGAGTGTAATTTCAGTTTTTATTAGACAAATAACAACAATAATAAAATAATTACAAAAATAAAATATTGTAGGTAAGTTTGATTCGGGATTTCGAGATTGACTGCAAAATTAACTTTGGCTTTGATTTTAATTGTGGATCTTCCGCGATTTGGATTCGAAGAAGATACTATACTGCTAATATTACCAGAAAAGTTAAAATTCCGTTTTTAACTACATGTTGCCAGTATATTTTTAGGATGAACATGAACCTTACCACACATTTTCTGATGTGCAACCTATAAAACTCAGCGATTGTGGTTGCTCTGGTGTAAGTGTTTTATTTTTTTTTATTTTACGTTTTTTCTTGTTTTCTAAACTTTTTAACGGAATCAAACTTTCAAAAATATTTTGAAATATATATATTTTTGGCCGAAAATAAAACAACTAAATCCATTTAACCCAGGCGCCGGTCAATTAGCTATTAAAAGCTGACCCTAAGCTTTGATTTAACTGTTTTAATAAAAAAAAAGTCGTAGAAAATGCGCATGGAAATACTTTCATACCTACATACCTCCAGCACTAATAGGCTGATTTGTAGTCCACTGGAATGACCAGGATTATATCCAAAACTATTTAATTACCGACATTTACATCGAATTAAGAAGAGGCAACATCTTATTTTATGAAGCTTTGGCGTTAAACGGAACGATCATTCCCGTGTAAAGACCGCTGATAGGATCCAGAATTGATATATTGAACATAGACGAAATGATGGTACAACCTTGCGTATTTTCAAATCAGAGTTTTGTAGCTCACCATGTAGTAAAAGTTTATCATACTATATCTTGAAATATATGAAGTGATGGTCTCTCCCATTTATATTAAATAATTTTATCTCAATAACTCTGGTTTAAGAAATTAACCAGTTTGCGACAGTTTGTGATGGGTCTGCTTTTATTACGCATCGGACTACAATTATTGAAGTACATGGTTAAGCGTTAGACAGAGTAATTGTATAAATTTGACGGAAATTTAGTGGCCTTACATCACAACTTATTCAACACGCTTTCTACACGAATATTATTTGCTGATATATGGATTAGTCCTATATGAAAAGTACTTTCTGAAAGATTCTGAAAAGTCTGTCACACATTTTATTTCAACTCTGAAAAGGATTTCATAAATAAATATTTTTAAACTATACTAAAAATCAATAATTTGAATTTTCTGACATTATAATTCGGTATATACGAGAAAAATGTGTACATAGTTATACCGATACACAACATGTGACAGAAACAACCCTAACGCAATTATAATAGGTAACAATTTCCTTCTTTACCATGCACTTCTTCTTTGCTAGTGTGCACAGTGAAATCCTTTTTCATTGGGCACTAAAGTCGCGCATATCCTGTTTGCAGTAATTCTCAACTACTTTCTAAACTATTTTGCTGAAATACTTTCGTTTGAGCGGAGAAAAGCATACTTACCTGGCGTAGAGGTTATCCGTGATCATGAAGGCGGTTCCTCCGGAGCGAGACCTGATCATTGCACTTCGATTGGGTTGACCTCTGCGATTATTCCTAATGTGAATAACTCGTGCGTGTAATTTTTGATAGCCGGGAATGGCGTACGCGCCGTCCCGACGTTATTGAATACATACTCATATATATATTGGTTAAGACCGGTATTATTTTCTAATTACAGAACTCTTCGAAAAAGTACCGATAAAAAGCAAACAATAAATAAGTTAGCACAATTAGTCAACAACATCCTTAAGAAAAATTGCCATAAAAGATAAGGTTGGCTGCTATTAGAACACATGGACTTATTTCTTCTTAGTCTCTTAGTCTTAGTCTGATAGGAATAGAGATTATGCCAATTATTTCCGTTCCTATTATTAGCGACATTATAAACGAAGAAAGTGAAGACTTTGTTTACAGTTATTTACAGTTTGAATTATAGCTTTAAATAACTGTAATCTTATTTGAGTTTAGGGAGAAGTTTTATAAGTAAAATAAGAAATATTATAGCGGATAAAGAAAATATCAGCAATATATTTTTATAAGCATAAAAACTGGCGCTTAAAAAGTCTTTGTAATATTTTTATATTTGCGCAATGTGTGATTATTGATTAGATGAAGGATCTTAAATCACACATATTCGTACGTTCATATGCGAGTAGAGCAGCACTAAAACTCACGTAAAGAGCTCTAAAAATGAGAGTTATATAAAAGGAAATATTAGAATCTTTTTATAAATTTCACAAACGATCACATACAGGTATATATGTATGTATATTTGCACATTTAAAAGGCCCTATAATGACATGTCATACGTATACATACATATAAGTACCTTTATGGACATATGAAGAGTTTGTTAAAGCATTGTGTGAAATTGTCACAATTGCGTATATACGATATTATGTACGTATATGTATGGTGAAACGTCAACAATGACAATATTATAAACGTCAACCGTAATGACATAGTGAACTTCAAATATTGGTTTTCTTATGTTGCTAATAAAATGGGAAAAAGAAAAAGAAGAAAAACTCTAAAAGCTACTTATAGTTATATATGTACATATACATGAAAATGCATATGTATATATGTGTATGTGTATAATAATAACAACAAGTGTTCGAGTGGATATCCTGCTGTCACAAAACCCAATAAAATATTCTAGCAAAACAAACATTGACAGACACAGACATCGCGCAAACCTTGCAAACAAACTGAGGCATTTACAATACATACACATACATAGATATACTTATAGTATATAGTAGTTATACAAACATATGTAACTATGTAATTTAGCAAATGCCTTTCAAAATAATTGCAAACAGGCAGGAAGATGGGTGGTGAAGCAAAAAGGAAGAAAAAAAAGCACTCGAATGAAATCAAATAAAATAAATGCACTTTGGTGGCAAAATGAGAAAACACATACATACATAAAAATACCACATTTTAAATGCGAATGTATGTGTGCTTGCTTGCAGCCTGCAAGCCTCCTGACGATTACAAATACTGCCGCGCACAACTCAACCGCATTACCGAAAACACCGAGCAGTGAAAGTGAATTCTCATCATTACCAGCAACAAATAAGAAATCAAATAAAGCCTTTCGACAAAGCGTCGATTGAAAACGAATATTATTAGAAAAACACGGCGCGCAAAAATATATACATATGTATGGTATATTTAGCCTTAGTGTCACAAAGCTTAGCGCTAAAAGTCCCAAGGGTAGTGCTAGAAAGCATTGTTTCGATTGAATGAAAGTATTGCAACGCACCCAGTAAGAAATTGTTTGTGCATTTCGTTGCCTTGAAATAAATGTATTGATTTAGAGAATTTCAAATATGAATCCATTCCACGGATGTCCAACAAAAATAATTTAAATACATCGCTCACTGTGAGCTCAAAGTGAGTTAAAGAGTGTCTCACCTCGCTATTAATATCGCTGGAAACTGCAAAGCTGAAAATTTTGCCGAACGCTAACTGCCAAAGCTCTATAGAAAAAGATACGTTGGAAACTTCCAGGCACTTTTTCCTCAATTTTCCAGCTCTTGCAAAACTGAGGTTGAAACATCTTGGCATTCTTATTTACGGCGAATCTGGCGAAATAGCTAAATCTGCTATCAGTTGCCTCAACAAATTTGTGGCAAGCTCAAAGCTCGATGTAAATTTTTGAGAGTCTTTCCGATCAATACTTACTAGTATTAAGGCATCACGGATCGGTGTGCTCAACTGTCCAAGAGGGATATATTTTTGCATCGACCTTTTAACCTAACCTAACATAAAATATTTAACATTGTGTAGATAGATGCATTAAAATTATTGATTGGATTCAAAAACCGTTATTGAGCGCCAACAATATCTTTTCTATACAATAACACAACGAATTTATCCCAATTTATAATTAAATACAGTAAAAGCTCTTTATTCGCGGGGTATATGTTCCATAAATATGCCGCGACTACAGAAACCGTGAATACGGATTGGTAATTTATATGTAATTATAGGAGATACGTTCCTAGGTGACAAAAAAAAACACAACAAATACATAAAAAAATATTTGATTGAAGTTTTTGAACATTTTAATTAATTATCTTAATGCTCAGGCAATGGTTTGAAGAATTCTGTAATTTTTTCTTGCTTGGCAGTTTTCAAAAGCTCCTTCAGTTCGTTGACATTGAATGAGTGTGATATGGATGCAAATGACTCTCCCAGGTGTATACGATCAAGCATTTCTATTTTCACATGTGAAAGAAGAAACAATAAAACACGCAAAGCGGCTTTTACTATAGAACGGATCAGCAACATTTAAAAATATACTTTAGTCATTGAGTAACACGGTTGCATTCTCAAAAACGCCAACCGCGGCGTAATAAGATCTAATTTACTTTTTTATTACCCCATTTAACAAGGATACTGTGTTGGATACCTATTGGAATCTTTCAATTTTTATGTATATACTTAGTAGATCCGCGAATAAAGAAATTTTTAGCAGCGAATATAGGAATTGGGTAGCATTTTTTAATCCGCGAATAGTGAAAACGCGAATAAAGGACGCGCGAATAAGGAGCTTTTACTGTATATATAATTGAGCGAGTTTGAAAAACAACCCTAACCTTTTTTAAAATCTTATTTATTACTCTAGATCTTGAAACATTGTAGAACTCTTTGCTTCAGAATTTGTTCCTAATTTACTATGTTTGAATAAATCAATATAATTAATATTTCGATTGAATGCAACTTATCTTCTCATACATTTTAGCATTAAATTTGATATATTTTTATACGCTGAGCAGCGTATATTAAGTTGGCCAAGAAGTTTGTAACACCCTGAAGAAAACGTCGAAGACGCTATAAATTAGTATATATATAAAAGATCAGCATGACGAATTGAGTCGATTTATCCATGTCCGCCTGCCTGTCTGTATATGCTACCTTCTCTCCCCAAGGTGCTGCTGATTTGTCGGAGCTTTTGATATCGGACTACTATAGCATATAGCTGTCATACAAACTGACCTATCAAGTCCTTGTATGGTAAACTTTTTTATTTGAAAAGTTATGCTCATGAAATTTGACAGATATTTTTATCCCAAGCATCGCTATAATCTTCGATCTCCACTTACCCGCTTTATATCCATTTATGCTGTAAAATATTATTATTTGAAGGGTTTAGTAGCTTCGGTGCATCCGAAGGTTCCTTAAAAACACAATCGGTTTCATACTTCGCCTGCTTTGAATCTATCAGTTTATTTCCGGCTTTATTATAATTAAGAACTATTGAGATATATTCTTAGCTTGTTAATATTAATGTATTTACTATATAAAATTAAAGTTATCTAAAAAAAAGTATCAAAAGAAAATCATTTTCACAAAACTATTCCTATTGGGTCCGCATTAGCCGTTTCGGCAAAAACTTGCACTCGGTGTATTAACAAAATGCATCAGCAGCCAACAACAAGCTGACAAACTGCATAAGGGAATATGTTATCAAACCACAACTGCTGATCAATTTTGTGTCGTCTCATTAGGATTCTTCCTTTGAGTACAAATGAAGCAAGCAGCAGGTCATTGCCTAAACGAGGGCATACCAACGTACATAACAACTCATACGCATTTAAACGTAAGTATATTAGAGCGGGTGGGATTTTTTTTTCTATAAAATCGCATGTGCGATAAATGTTCTACGGATCTTTCTTAACAAATTTACCTAAGAGGCTATGGGTCTAATACCGGTTTCGAGCTAACGATATTTAAGACGAAGCTTATTTTTTAGGGATCTACAAATTTGTTTGACAGTTATTGAGATATCCGAATAAATCTAATACATAGATGCATTTTGCCATTCTATAGGTTATTTGTTGAAATCGGCCAGACTGGATAACTATATCACATATCTCTCATACAACTG
Source organism: Bactrocera oleae (assembly GCF_042242935.1). Taxonomy (NCBI): domain Eukaryota; kingdom Metazoa; phylum Arthropoda; class Insecta; order Diptera; family Tephritidae; genus Bactrocera; species Bactrocera oleae. The sequence continues at coordinate 76,700,780 of NC_091536.1, forward strand.
ATTATTCAGATTTTATATAATATTTGACAGTATGCTGCCTTTAATTAAAATGCTATGAGCACATAATTTTGCAGAATTTTCCTACACTGCATACTTAACAATGACAGCGCAAAATAAAGTATAACATAACATGTTAAAATGCACCTATGTATTAAATTTCATTCGAATATCTCAAAAACTGACGAACAAATTTTTATTATCACTAAAAAATAAACTTCGCCTCGAAAATCGCTGGCTCGAAACCGGTATTCAGTAGTTGTTCAGATTAATCCGTAGAGTATCTCCCGCATATGCGACTTGTTCGTTGTTTGGCTTTCCGTAAATCCCGTAAATCAACCCGCTCTAGTGTACATATTAATAAATCTACGTATGTGTGTGTGCGTTGCTATTGGCAGCTTGTGTATGTGTTGCGAAAGTCACTGCGACGAGCAATCAACCCACTAAACGTGCAATCGAGCGGCCGATGTATGTCACCACGGACACACACACACACATACATGCTTAACAATGGCACTCGGTGTGTTGTCAACCTCATTTCAAGGGTGAAATTAAGTACTCAACCGTGTCTAATGTGGATGGGCAATGATTTGCTAAGGATGCCAGATTTTTTTTTTTTTTTTTAATACCAGTGTGCATACATTCACGCATATACACGGTATATGTATATCGGTGTACATGCAATGCTCAGCTACTTCAAAACTTACCTTGGCATATTTCCCGATAACTACACACTCGTGTATTCGAACCCGTTTTGAAGTTTGAAAGCTTAACTCCTTCGAATGCGTATGTATGTATGCACATATATATAATATTTTATGTTACAAACTGACATAATTTCAATCAGTTGCATCGCCAACCGTCCAACCGCTCACCTGACCTCGAGAGATAATACTTATGTATTTAGTTTTCGCATGTATTTGCGTATAGTTTGATATGTGTGTATGTGTGGAAGTCACGCAGTCCATTGATGAAATCGCTATTGAGTATTTGAATAGTTCGACTCGTCAATGATGATTGTTTGGTTTTGTTGTTGCTTGTCAAGTTCGTCTGTTGGGAAATTAAAGCTCGTGGCACGAAATTGTTTGGAAAGTCAGTTCACAGAATTTTTGCTTGTTCTAACTAGAGTTGTTACTTGGTATTAATGTAGTAGAGGAATGATTTTAGCTTTCTGTTCCAAAATATCTCAAACAGCTTATGAAATATTTAGAAGTCTCCCTATCTTGCAATAGCGCATGTGTGTCTTTATTCCATGAAAGTGTGTTATTAATTCACAAAATATTGTACCAACAGTATACATATATTACAAATAACGAGTGATTTATTGCGTTGTTTTTAATAAAGATTTGTCACAAGATCAACTTAGCTTATTATAAAAGAAATTGTAAGTGACTTTAAGCAAGATAATGGATATTTATAAATTTATTAGTGATCGTTTTTTTTTCGGACATAAACAAAAAAGTTAACTTTCTTGAAAACTTTTTTAAACGCGTTTTCTGAGAATTTTATTTATTAAATAAATAAAAATAATTTCTGTTTACAGACTTTAATGTTTAGTAATCTTTAATTAATTTCGAAAATTTTGAATAATTTTGAGGTGAGAAAATATTTTCTGCTTAAAAATATTTCAAATCTAAAAACCAAAAAAAAAAAACCTTTTTACTATAGATTTGATTGGAGGTATGCACCGCGACCTTTGGTCTATTGTGCCCTTACTATAGATGAGTACAAGTAATGATCGAAGAAATCGGAAAATTTAGATTTTTGACAAAACGGTGGCTTCCCAAAAAACATTCGTCTTTTGTGAAAAAATTTACTCTTCAGAGTGACTTAAATAATCGAAATTATTATTAAAAACCTTATTCTTTTAATGAGTGTCTGACAAAATCATATAATTGGAAAGTCTTTGCATTCGTTTCGGAGAAACTTTTCTTGCGAAAAAATCGCGTTTAAAGTTTAGGGCGTCGATTACACTAACGAAACTATTTGCCAGATCGATTTCAAATTTTCGAAGAATATTTACATTCGGTATATATATATGCAAAAAGAAATCGATTTTTTGAAATTTTTTACTGAATATAACCCTTTAACCTATGGTCTGGTGGTCTTGTTTGACTTCCCCTGCTCCCAAGTAAAAGTTATCCAATACCAGAGGGTATGCAACAAATCGAACTTAGTAACCATATATATATACTTGTATATATACTAATATGAAACAAAGTGTTAAAAAGTGCAATCACTATTTATTATTATAATTAAATACATATGTACTAATATATTTTGGACATGTTGATGTAGTTTACTTACATACATATTTAAAGTATATATTTCACGTCTACTCATTATTTTGTAAACGGATAGTTAAGGTCACCACTAATGAGCAAAGCCTTGTCATGTAACGTAAAGTATGTAGAATATAAATGGAAAAAATTACAAAAACAAGTATAGGATTGACGCGGCATATTTGAAATTACTAGTACATATGTTATATATTATATATAATATTAAATAGAATTAATCAAAACAAGTACTGACATACTAAATGTGACGTAATAATGCGAGGGGACGAACAAAAGTCATGAAAAACTAATTTTAATTGATTGGAAATGGTGTTAATGGCCATTATAATTATATAGGTATGCGCGATTATTAACTAAATAGGTTGTGTAATAACTTTTTCCTCCCGAAAACTTTTGTGCATAAAATATTAGGAACTTTTACCATTAGTTTGTGATATTTTGAAATTGATGTGACATAACTTTTAATATAAGCAGTGAAAACACGTGTACGTAAAATTTCGAATTCATATAAAGTATAAATATAAATGCTCAGCGCGGCAAGTTGAGTCTATTTAGCCATGTCCGTCTGTCTGTAGATACGCTAACTAGTCCCTCAGTTTTTGAGACATCGTTCTGAAATTTTACACACATGCTCTCCTTCCAAAGAAGCTGCTCATCTGTCGAAGCCGCCGATATCGCACCACTATAGCAAATAACTGTCATAAAAATTGACCGACCCAAATCATGTTCTTGTAAGGAAAACTTTTTTATCAAGAAATCTTCACGAAACTTCACATCGTTTATTGGCGCAGGCAATGCCGCAATCTCCGAACAAATTCTATAGATCGGAGTACTATAGCATATAGCGGCCAGACATCTTTTTCATTCTTTTATGATATAAGAAATGCCGAAGTGAACGTGTTTTCTTGCTTTAATAATAATCTTAAATAATCAAAAATTATGTAGGTGAAAATATAGGTAAAATTTTCAGCATACCGAATTTAGATAAATTTTGCTTTAATTGCTGCTACAAGTTAACTTTGAGCAAATGATTTATGGCAATGTCATTGTGTTCATGAATTTTTGAAAGTTGCAATGTAATAAAGTTTGAATTAATTATGTTCAGAACAGGCTCACATTTTAAAACAAAAATGCATAAACCTCTGTTAATTTATTAGACAGCAAATAGTTTGCGCTTTGAAATAACACATCATTGAAACGTCCGCCAACAACAGTAAAATGTTGTTTAACTGCAACAAAAGCACATTCATTTATATACCTACATATACTCGATATAAAATATATTAGAACGCATTTTTTAGTTTGTTTAAATTCATGAATGTGTATATATATTCTACCACAAGTTCATATTTATATAAATATAAAAATAAAATAATTAAATAATATATGAAGTTAGGTTTTCATATTTATATTTATATATATGTATACAAACATCACAACATATTTAGTCCGTATCCGATTATCTCTTCAACTTTCCTTCCGTTTTCTCACCCGCAGCGATCCACCAATATTGCAAGCGCACAACAACACCAACATCATACTGCGTCTGCCCATGGGCAAAAGGATTAAGGATATACGATGGCTGTCTGTGTGGTGCCGACGATTTACGGTAAGAAGATTTGCTTTGCGTTTCCTTATGCTGTGGTTACACAGCCACATGGTAATTACACACATACATAAATATCCGCAAATTTATATTAGACATTTTCGTAATCGTGGTTGAATATTTATTTCGGTTGCTTTGACAACTGTCAAAATGATTCGGACAAACTGCGGTCGCGTGGACGCACAAGTTTTGTCATAATTCATTTTTAATTAAAGAAATAACCACATAATCGCTATACAGTGGGAGATGAGTGATTCTAATTATGGAAAATTTGGTCAAGGTTGTTTGAAAATTAGTTAACATTTTTGGTTAGAACAAGAGTTTAAATTTATCAAAATTAGAAATAATTATGATATGAGATGTAGTATTGCAGTGGTTCCCAGCATTTTTATGTCCTTAATGTCTTAATTTTTGTGACAATTACTTGAAAAACTGTCCGTAAATAGTATTATATGGCGAACTGTACCACAAACATGCAAGATAGCTAAAAAAGCAGAGATCGATAACCATATACGATGTGGATATTTTTCTCAAGTAATGTGTAGAATCATGAGATGTATACTTTAAAAAAAAAAGCTATTGATGAGTGCATGAAACTTTTCAGTTTTTAAAAATATGCTTTAATAATTTTTTTGTAGACATCGATATCAAAACTTTTGTGGAAAGTTAAATTATTAATATAAGAAAGCGCAGAGTATATTACAAGAGGTTCATTTAATTATTTTCTCTCAGAAATGTTCATCTTTCAGCAGTTGTAAAGATTTTAATCAGATATTGTGCAATGAGTTTCCAAACAGTGAGACTAAAACTTTTGCCAGACGGTAATTGTTGTAAGGTTTAAAGATCTGGATTAAAAAATACAAGTATAGTAACAAAAGTCTTTATATTTAGTATATACGGGTTGCGGTAATTTTATAGACGTATTTCACATATTTTCGGTACCAAACTATAGTACGTTCAAGATTTGATTTTATCAAAATATCTTGCATATTGAATGATAGATATGTTGTAAAGTTAAACATAATAACGAAAATTATTATTATATGAAGTATGTGCATAAAGCTGGCTAGGAGAAGCCGTACACCGATTTTAAGACTCGGATAAAAGACCACCCTAAATTTGTTAAGATATGCAACAAGTTAACCGATATTTTCAAAATAAATTCCGCCTTAGGTTAGAAGCTTTTTATATCCGGTAAGCGGGTCTTGAAAATATAATAGTCCGATTTCAATCATTTTTGGATGAAAGGCACTAATTGACAAATGTTTATTCTCAAAACTTTATAGGTGTTTGAATAATATTTTAAAGTAAAAAAAATCTTATGGAATTGGATTTGTCTTTATATGGAAAGTAGGCGTAGTTGTAACCTGATCTCATCAATTTTTCAATGGAATGATAAGGGTCAAAATATTGCTATGCATCAAATTTGAAATTGGTCAAGTAGTGACTCAGGCGTAAGATTCCCTATTAAAATGGGCGGTGCAACGCCTATTGTGCAAATTTTATGCCGATTCACATGCAACCTGCTGTACTGTCTTTACGGTTAAGTTTCCGGGGTTATACTATGTACTTGCAGGTCAGAAGAAATGCGTTTTATTGTGATGTCTTTTTGAAAAGGGATCTTTTGTAATAAATAAATAAAAAAATGTACATTTACAGAGTTTAATGTACTTTAATAATCGGCGATTTATTTTGAAAAATTTTGGATTCCCTTGATCAAGTAATCGATCTTCAGAAGAACCTTAATAAAAAATGTCTGGGGGTGAGGAATAGTTGTTTGCTTAAAACATTCAAATCCAAAAAAAAATTGTTTATTATATATAGATGAATACAATTAATAATTTAACGATTAGTTAAAATTTTTATTTTTCTTGCAATGGCGGCTTTCCAAAAATAAATGTTATTTTTCGGAAAAAAATTACACTTCAAAATGTCTTAAAAGTCGAAATTATTATCAAAAAATGTCTTCCTTCCTACATTATCTGACTAATAAAGCTAAAAAGGTTGTGTGAAAATTTCGAGTCGATCGGTCGTTTCGGAGAAATGTTCGTCACTCTACGAAAACAGCGATTCGAGAAAAGCACATTTAAAGTTTAGGAAGTCGATTACACAAAGTTAAATTTTCTCAACAAATCTCTCTCATATCTTCGAAACTATTTGCTGTGTAAACTTAAAATTTTCGAGGAATTTTCTCAAATATACAATATGTACATTCGATATACATATATAGAAAACTAAAAATCGATTTTTTTGGAATTCAAAGAAGATATAACCTCTTTATAGTTCGCCACCTTCGGATTTTTTTGAATCAAAACATATTCCATAAATTATTGATGCAATATATAATATAATATGTACATGCCTATGTGTAAATGTCTACAGATGTCTGCCTTTCTAATATTCACCCTGAAACAAGTTCAAAATCATATTAAAACACGAATCGATTGCGTAAATATTTGTCAGCAAATCACTTTCTAACATATACAATAACAACAACCAATGCAAAGGGGATAAATAACAAAAGCACTGAAAGCCGCACAGCTCAGCCATTGATGGCCGATTATGACAGGTGTAAAACAAGTTGCGTTAAATAGCTGTACATGGGGATATAAACAACTCAACTGACGCAACTTGAATACAGTCTCACCTAAAGACGTGGGCGTATGTGTGGGTGCGTGTGAATTTCGCGATTGCTGTCAGTCAGTTAGTAAGCGATGCGCCTTGAGGCCGGCAAAACCATTTAAGCTAAATGCTTGAGTTCAAAGTCCAAAATATACGTATCCACTGAAACACTCACATACATATTTTCTTTTTATATACATATACACACACATATATATATATATATATATATATATATTCAGGCGCTATATATATATATTTATATGTATAAACCTATCTATTAAGCAAAGAATAGCATGCATTATTCATAGACGCTTCACGCAATTGACTTTAGCGCCTGAATATATGCAACACTGCTGCCAATGTGCAAAAACTAAAGCAACAACAACAACAGCAACATTGTATACGGCTAAAACAAAACTAATTTTTTTTCGGGGTTAATATTCGAACCGCGCCCATTTTTTGGTGTGAAAATTGCGCACTCGAGGCGCCAAATACATACATACATATATACATAAATATATATCACTCACTTACATGTACATATGTATTTTTAGGTGAATTTTCATAAATTACTTTTGTTTTATTTGGCTCACGTGCACGAAATAATATTATTTTTCGTTTACCAGCGGGAGGCGGAATACGCAAAGAATGAAAGCAGAATAGCAGATAGAAAGCAAAACAGGAAACGGAAGATCCTACTTTGTTGCAAACTCACCCGGAGCGTGTGTGTTGGTATGCGGTGGTGTGGGAGTTGCGGCTGCTGTCTTAGAATATAAAAGATGGCGTCGTGGTTAAATAAATTACAGCAGACATTTTTGATTAACTCAAGTGTGTACATAAGTAGGCGTGTGTGAGCGCTGATGGGGGTATGCACACTCATACACATAGTGTGTATCTATGTGTATGTAGTCTCAGTGAAATATATGCTATGTTACGCATATGTATTTACATAAATACCTATACATGCGCAGTTTGCAGTATGATTAAAAGTGGCTGCAATTTTTTGTGCAGACATTCACACACACATACTTATGTAGATATGTATGTCTGTATATTGAAGCGTATACATATTTGAATATGAGACAAACTGTGGTGAATAACTATTCATAACAGGAAAAAACGTGAACTTTGGTGGCACCGACGCTGTAATACATACCCTTCACAAATAAGCAAGTTTTCTATAAAAGCACTTAATTTTTATCGGTCACTTTCTATGATAGCCATGTGCTATATAGGTCTGATCTGAAAAATTTGTTCAAAAATTATACCGTTGGCTTGGATACTCCAAGGTGTTTCAAGTCAGCGACAGCTGTTATGATTTATGCTACTAATATTTGGACTTTCAAATATAGAGAGTGAGGTTCAAGCCAGACCTGCTTCTCTCAACTGTAACTTCAGGGAACATGTTTGCCTAGTTTCATCGAGATATACCCTGAACTGGATATATTAAGTTTGCCAAGAAGTTTTAAACACTCAGAAGGAAACGTCGAAAGTTCTATAAATTATATATTTAAATGATCAGCGTGACAAGCTGAGTCGATTTAGCCATGTTCGTCTGTCTGTATACACAGCATACGAAATTTGATATGCATTATTGCAAAAGACAACAGTATAAACTCTGTTGCATTTATATTCACCACGAATGGGGAAGTTGGGGAATTGAAGTTCCTTACACACATACATATATACATCCCTACCTATACCATCCACCTAAACATATGTATCTATGTATATATGTATGTACAATGCGCGCGCACATTTCTCCTTTTTTGTCCTTTTGTGTTGGAGTATGTTTATATACTATATATATATCTCTTAAGATGTTTAATCAGTATACATGTACATATACAAGACAAATCCAACAAAAAGTCATTACATTTTAAGCATATAATTAATATTGTGCACGAAAATATACATATATGCATACCATTACTATATATTTACACACTAGTATATGTATGAATATGTGCTAAAAGGAGGATCCTTATACATTATATCTCACAAAAGTAAATGTGTCGATGTGTATGTGTGCGCATAAAATAAATGAGTATTTTCGGCAATAATTTCGCCTGTCTGTATGAAAATATGTAAAACGTATAATTATTTTCACAAAAAAGTTGCATTTTTATAACTTCGTTGACTTAAATAAATGCATCTTCATGTCATTTACATAGCTTTCTTCGGTCTATCCTTTCGACAAGCTCACTTGTGGCTTTAGTAAACCTGAGTTTAAGGCAACATCTGAAGGCCATTGATTCGCTGTCGCTTTTTATAAATGGCGCAACAGCTTGCTCTTTCTTTTCAGATTGAATCTTCCTTGTACAATCTCTGTTGTAAGAAGCAGCTTGTCAATGGCTATTTGGGATTATCAACTGGATTATTATTGAATATTCCTTTTCTTAAGTGGAAAACTTAAAATTTATTAATTTTACTAATTCTTTTTGCGAGTTATTGTTTTAATATTGATCTGGGCAAAAGGATTCAATGCCTTTACTATATTTATTGTGTAAAAATGGGTGGTTATAGACGCTGACACCTTTCTTAGTTGCTTGGCAAAACTTTTTCTTCTATTCCTACTATGTGTCTTGATTTTATCAGGGGTATAGAGGTACAACAGGTACAGGTTTTGAATCTTTTTGACTGCAAAAGAATCTTTCGCCAAGATTTGATATTGAGGGACGGAAGAAAAGAATTCATATATTTTCATACATTAAAATCTGGGTTACTCCTTAACAAGGCAAAGCAATTTGCCTCAAAATACTTGGTCCTGAATTTCAGAAAAGCTGAAGATGATGGGAATATTCACAGATACAATTAATACTTTTGGGAATTATGCAGGCTTTACGAGCCCAAATCTTACACGTAGTGATGTTAGCTCAGCTTTCACCCATTTGATAGGTTTTATATACTAAAAAGTTCTCTAACAATAGTAAATCATTTTAGATGTGAATCTTATAATTAGATAATCCGCCTTACAGTGAAAAATTTTTTTTGCACTTGTTGTTGTAGTAACGGCAGAAAATATTCTCTTAACACTTTTGAAGAACATTTTCTAGCTAACAATCTTCAACCCGATGTTAACCCGGGTCCATTACGATGGTTTAAACCCAATTGTCATAGGAATAGTGTGACCGATGTATCAATGTTTTAACCCATTAAGGGGCACACCTAACGTGATAGCCTAAAAAACTCGATTTTTGTCAATTACATATAATATTTAAAGAATATGCAGTACAATTTGTAAAGAAAAAATATTTTTCGAGTTACACGCGATTTCGTACGGCGTTAAAAACAAAAAATGAATTTTACCCAATATTTTGGTCGCATAGATTTTGGATATATATCTATATAACATAACATGCAGACAAAATTTGACAATAAAAATTGGGTTTTGAGGAAAACGCGTTTAAAGACGAACTGTTTGAGCTGATTGAACCGAACAGCTTAATATTAGAACTCAAAAACTTTTTAAGATATTTTTTTAAACTAAGATATTGATTTAAAATCTGAGTATGTTATTTTAAATGATATAATCTATCGAAGATAAATTGATCTCTTTTTTATTTAATTTCACGCTTGGTGTAGCCCGCAAGGTATCGTGAATTCTCTACAAACTGTTGTGATCTCCTTTTCTAGAAATTCTTAGATAGAATAAGTTGAGGTTATAGAATAAGTTGAGGTTAGTATATCAAAAGTTTCCGAAGCTGGCAGCTTCGCCTTTATAAGCCATAAATATAACAGAATCTTGAAATCCCAATAGATGTATAGATTGTATAACGAAAGCTAATCTGATTCCTAATTACCTTGACTTTAACGTCAATTTAATAAGTTTCATGATTCCCTTCAGCAGTCTGATTAAACAATCTCACAAACTATTATATTTATACTACAACTCATAATGGATCTATTGCTATTTCAATTATTAACGACAGTTATCAATTAATACAGGAGATAATGAAAATTATAACGCAGTCAACGCTCAATAATTACTAAAGCAGATTCAAACAGTTTTGAGCTCAGTGATTTAGCTCTCTAGATGAATAGTAATTGATTCAGTGTGCTTTTAGAAGTAAGCCTGATTTCTTTGGAAAACACTAAGCCGATTTTAACTAAATCGATCTCATTATTCGGATATTAAGTAATTTTATATAACAATTTCATTCAAACAGGTTGATTTCGGTGAAGTCTTTATCCCACCTAACCTAGATGTACCAAAGCCACGCGTGCTACCGGAATTCAAGCGTCTAGCACATGGACTTCGCTCGAGCAATATAAGTGTTTTGGATGCAAAAACTTTCTATATACCCAATCTACACTATGACGGCGCCGGTCCAGATGCCTATTTTTGGGTTGGCAATGGCTCCGAACCCAATATTATGGGAATTAAGGTAAGTTATATCGCTGTAATAATTATTATTAAGATAATTAAGATTTTGCTCAGGTTCCCAATGAGGTTGGCTCACTAGAACCGCTACGTGGTTATCAAGGCGAAGATATTGAGATACAGTTACCCGGCTCCTTGACAGTTTACGATATCGATTGGCTGTCAGTTTGGTGTGTGGAGTACAGGCATAATTTCGGACATGTTTTTATACCAAAAGATTTGGATGTGCCGCCAGCGTTGGGTCAAACAAAAATAACGGTAAATTATACCTTTAATGTAAATATCAGCTTGAAGAATTATTTGAAGCGTTTTAGTTAACACCTTCACCTTATTTATAGTGTATATAATATAGTAGTATATTTATACATTCCTCTATACATATATACATATATTCATATTTACATATGTATGATCGTTATGATCTTTTCATTATGGCATACATTGTTATGATTATTGGTCCTCTCATTTATGAGTATCGCACACTTTCGTAAGCATTCTACTCACACTTTGTAACCTAATGATCGCCATACAAAAAATATCTCATTAAACATTATATTCTTATATCTTTCGTATGCATTAGCCTCCATGGTGGTATACACCTGTAAGTATTAGTTTAGACTACCAACACTCATTGTGTAGTACATTCATACAACCTGTACGAAAATGTATATATAGAAAAGAATTCTCCGTTTTCCAAATCTAAGAATACTCACCTTATTGTTACTATTTTCAGACTACCACCACACCACGTCCCGTCTACGCCAATTGTCGTGAGATTATACCCGACAAACTGCAAGTGAAATGGGAGATACAAGGTGAATACATACAGATCGAGCTGTTTGGACGCATTGCCGAGGATCAATATATGGCTTTCGGTCTGTCTGGTGCCAATGGACGCGCACAAATGTCGCAATCGGATGTCGTTGTTGCATTCTACGATACCAATGCGCGCGTTTTTCGCGCTGAAGACTACTTTATCTCCGATTTGTCGCAGTGCGATGGTCAGCACGGCGCTTGCCCCGATAGTCGCATCGGTGGACGTAACGACGTTATTGTGTGTACGTAAATTAGTACTTGTTTTCAAACTCAATTCATATTAATGGCGGAAATTTATTTTCCAGTGAGCGGCGATCGCAAGAACAATGTGACCAGCATACGCTATAAGCGTCTCATACAAACTAATGAACCTATCTATGATTTTGCCATACCATTGGATCGCGAAGTGTCCGTGATCGCTGCGATCGGGCCGTTGAATAGTCTCATGGAGGCAAATGCACATTCGCACACCGGCAATGATCACACCATCGACGACGTGCGCATTAATTTCTCATCGCGTGTAAGTGAAATTCATTTTCTAACTGTAAATGGCTTTAACTAATGGAGTTACTATTCCATTCATAGAACGATCATTCGTGCAAGAATTCGCTGTATAGCTTCAAAGATCAGAGCGGACCAAAACCTTGGCCAACACGCAAGATCACTAACCAGACCGTATTCACAGCTCGCATTGGTCCCACAGGCGGTAAGCGCGGTTACACGCCACTCACTGGTATACCATCCTGGGGTATTGCTTGGTACTTGAATGATCTGCTAATACCAGAAATAACGGTGCAGCGTGGCAAAACTTATGAGTTTTATGTCGAAGGCGGCGATGATCCCGCACAACCTGCCAGGTAAGCTGGACCTTCAAACTATTGGACAACACTTTTCAATACATATCATTTCATACAGATACCATCCATTCTATATCACCGATTCACCAGAAGGCGGTATTGGACAAATGACTGGTCTTGAAGTAAGCAAACAAAAAGCTTATGCCGGCGTCGAATTCGATGAGGAGGGTAACCCGATACCGACTGCATGTGAGCATACATATTTTTTTTAGAAGAGGAGTAAATTTTAATTCGATGCAACTTTTATCTTGTCAGTTGGGCGCTATTGTGAATGGACACATCGTACAGTTGATTTATCAGCCCAGATCGAAACTTTTGAGGAGTATGTGAAGACCTTGATGCTGGAATGTGTTGAAGGTGAACCAGGCTACTTAAATTGGACAGTACCATTGGATGCTCCAGATCTGCTGTATTATCAGGTAAAATGGAGTTTTAACTATTGTATGTGCATTATTATTATTATTTTTTTTTTTGTTATCTTCTGCCATTAAGTGTTTGTACACATATTCCGAATTCTTGGTTTTATAGTGTCTCTCGATCTCTTAATCGCTTGTGTAGTAAACTTTGTGAGTAGTAGAAATGTTCCATATCATGGTCTATTTTAAAAAAAATTTTCTGAGCTTGCTTTACTTTAGAACATTTTTGGTAACTAAATCGATTAGTATATAAGAAATAAGAATATTCTGAATAGAGCTGATCTTGAAAGTTATCGACCGCGCTAGCGGTAAAACTTGACAGTTCTAAAGAGACATACACAATTTTAACACAATGAAACAAAACGTAAATTTCTACGCTTGGGAACAAAACATATGTAACCTGGTCGCTTTATATTCGAAACTTAATCTTTTTCATCTCAACTTTTTCAAAATATATTTTGAAGGTTTTTTTTGGAAGTTCATTCTGACAGCTCTGATATATATTTCGAAAGTAGCTTGCCACAATAACTAGAAACGTTTTGACGTCAACTTTGATTAAAAGCAGTTTTGTAGCCGAGTATTGTTGCTGCAAAACAGACAAAACATTCGTAGACGATCCATAACTCTTTTCGAAAAGCGTTTTCAGAATAGAAATATTTTTGAAAGGTTTTAAGCCATTCTACGTCTTTTTCCGTAAAAAATATTTTTGTCAGCCAACTTATCTATTTTAGCAAAGATCCATTCGAGATCCATTTGTATTTTTTCTCCTTTGCTCTCTATCAACGTGCACCAGAAACCACGTTTGATCTTACAGCCCCATCCCTTTCTTTTCCCTTCCAAGGGAAATACAAAAGCTTCCGATGGAGTATATTTTTCTCGGTTGAATAAGAATCAAAAGATCTGAGTTGGTCAAACAACAAGAAGGGTTTTGGCTTCTACCTGACCTAAAATCTTAGGCTCGAGTGATGAAAACAGAAAACTACTTCTACACTTAAGGGATATTAAAATTATAACGATGGATTTTACCTCTCGTTTCCTCAAAAGTCGAGTCTACGTCATCAGAACGAGTACACATTTATAACAAACACTTGAAGCATAGTTCCGTTATTTTACTCCGAAGTCCAATCGACAGCCATCCAAATAGACTGCCCACTTTGAATCAATTCTAAAGCGCAGAAGAAGCACTTCATTCCAATCCGTGATAGTGATCCGTCTTAGTGAGAAAAGGACGTGTGCGAAATTTCAGATCAATATCTCAAAAACTGAGGGACTAGTTCGCATTATATTTATTGTATTTTTTGTAGGTTCTCCGACGTATCCTTCTGGGTTTGACAAACTTTATGCCAAACTTAATGTAATGTAGTTTTGTCACGACTTTCATCGTACCCAATTTTTACTAAGTCCATGATAACTATGGGTGGCGGTCCAATGCTTCGTTATTAAGCTGAACCGAAGCTATGTAAAATCATAAGAAATTTAATCAGGTATTGACCATCCTAAATACGGTTGAAGCTTGCAGAGATACTGCTATCTGCTTGCTCTACACCTATTTTTAGATAACAATTTTTTCTAGTTATTACTACAATAGATCGCTAAAAGGATAGGATACTGCTATCTGCATGGCGTATACCTATTTTTAGACTAAACAAAAATGTTTTTGGTTGTCACTAGACACTGCTATCTGCTTAGTGTAGACCTATTTTTAGACTAAGAAAATTCTAAAAAAATTTAGCGAAGTTTTGAAAGGCTCTCTAGATCTGTATACAATTAATGAAACAGGTATATTCAACTGACAGCTCTAAATATAAAGTTGAATGTGGTTCGAAATCCTAGGTGAGCCTTAATTTTGTCTTCGTGACCTATCGATCGCCTTGCCATTTAGTTACTAACCTCATTTTTGTTCACAATGCAACTTAACCTTAATCTTAACACATTTTCTTAACAACAATTGATGTAATAAATTATTACATATTTCCAGTGCTTCACACATCGAAATCTCGGCTGGAAGATAAACGTTGTCGATGCCACGGACGCATCAGCTGCGCTCCAATTAACCATCACCAATGCGATTGTGTACACAATTTCCGCGCTATTTAGCCTGTTTGTGACGCAAAACATTTTCAGTTTGTCAATAATTGCCTGATAGTGGTGCTGCTGTCACAAAAAGTTAGAACGTTTTAGATTTTAAATGTCAAGTGAAAGCCGTTTGAGAGGCTAAGTGAAATGTGCAAAATACACAAACACATAAATATATTTACAGATATATACATGCACATGCATATTTTTGCTATTGGAATAAAATTTTACGTTTTTGAAACTGTGGAAACATATCTTTGAAAGAGAGAAAACATAAGGCATATCTTTGTAGAGCGCATATCGGTTCTGTTTTTTGGTCCACACACACACGTATGTACATACATATTTATATTTGCATATTGACTTTTATATATTTATAAGTAGCATATCCGTTTACAAACCAACAAAAGCAAAGTAAAGTAGAAAAAAAATAAATATTTAAAAAAAAAACATGAAATTTGGTTTTTAAACAAAGAAAATTATTTATTTATTTGAAAAGACAAAAATATTCTAAAAATGTCACCAAATTTTGCGCATTCGCTTGGCCTCCAAACATTTTCACTTCAAAAAGTTTCAACAAACTGAAAGTTTTGCTAACCAAAATACCAGGCTAATATCATCTAAAAACATATCTTGACAATAATTTTAAGATTAAAGAAAAACAAAACAAAAAGAAAAAGAAAAACATGATAGTATGAAAATAACGGTTGAATTTGTATGCATGATTGTTGGATGTGCTGAGAATGTGTGCGTTTGTTGTGATTGCAAGTACATACATGCTTACATCCAAACGAGCATTGTACTTACATACATACATACAAGAGGAAATTCATAAATAAATAGGCGTATATAGGCGAGTAACGGTGAATTGGCGCAGTTGCACTAAGTAACGTCAAACTTTTTTGTATTTTGTAAAATTTAACACAAACAGAAAAATAAAAAAAAATAGAAATTAAAAATTAATAAAAAAAATATATATTCCTTAAATAATTACTTAAAAATTTCACTGTACTATATGTATGTATGGACTTTTTTCAAAATTGTTTTTTAAATATTTTCGGTATTTTCGGTCTATAGGTTTTCATAACTTACTAATAATGTATTTTTTGTTTAAGAATAAAAAAGTAATATAATGTTATGTATACACGCAACTACATATATACATATACATATACATACATATGCGTAACGCTGTTTTTGAAATTTAATGATGTAAACTTTTTTATAAAAATATTTATGTATTGTACAATGTATTTTATTATTGAAAAGACAATATTTTTTTTTAGCATTTAAGCTGACAATAATGTTGACACAAGACAATAATAACGGAGAATAGTTGCAATGCAAACAAAAAGCAAAAGAAAAACCGCAAATTTATTGCTAAAGCCGAATTGTATAAAGAAATTGTTCAATTAAAATATAGTTATTTAAAGTAAATAATGTTAATGTGAGACAATAATAAGAAATCTCTATTGTAAAGTGCAAATGTAATATTTGAAATTTACGCTAATCAATGTACTTTAACTTTATATATACACAACTAAATACATACATACAGACGTACATAGATGAATTGAAAAAAAATCTTTAAAATATATATTTGTGCATGTATGTACGTAGGTTTCTAAAACTTATACTGTGCTGCTTGCATAAATTAATTTAATAATTTTTTTTAACAAAAATAGATTGTCCTACAGCACATGCTTACCCGCATATTTTGCTACTCTTGAAATAATGGTGGCAAGCTGCAAATTTTCTACGTTTGCCCAGTTGCATAAAAAATAAATGATCCACATAATTATACATATGTATATCAATCCGTATAGATGTGCTGTTTAATATTTGCAAATAATATACGTTTAAATCCCTATTTTCTGATATAAAAACTTATCTGTTAACATTTTTTATATATAAAAATATATATATTTAAATATTTAGTATAATTTTTACTATAAATTTTATGTTCTAAAAATTTTAAATAACATTTTTATTCTAATAAATTACTAAATTTTTAAATTCATTTGTTTTATTTCGTTTATGTTAAAATTGTATACGAATTTTTGTATTCGTATTGTTGAAATCGATTTCAGAAATAAAAAATTATTTAAAAATTTTATATTATTTTGGAATTCTATGAAATTACAAATTTTTTTTTTTCATTAAACACTAAAGAAAAATTATTTAAAAACGTGAAGAGGTTTATTTTATGATCTAAAAAATTTAAATGACATTTTTATTTTAATAAATTACTAAATTTAAAAATTTATTTGTTTTATTTCGTTTATGATTAAAATATATATAATATATATATATATATATAAATTAATATTAAAACTGTGTAGGAATTTCCGTACCAAAAAAAACCATAAATTATACTTTTAATTTTTCTTTAAAACGTATCAATTGATTATTTTCTTTATTATTATTATAATTTATTTTTTGTTTATTTTTTGGTTTTGACAAAAGTCACAGCTGTTTTTTGAACTCTTTGGATTGTTGGAATCTATTTCAGAAATAAAAAATTATTTAAAAATCTTGTATTAATTCGGAATTCTATGAAATTACAAACTTTTTTTTTAACTTTTAAAATAAAGAAAAACCATTTAAAAAGTGAAGAGGTCAAAACAAAACAAATTATAATAAATTTATTTACAAATGTGTTTTAGATTTTCCACTCGTTAACTCTATACGCTTAAAATAAAATGTTCGTACTTTTAATCAAAAATAACATAATAAAAGTGGAGTACTGATTAAGCGGTAATATTCACCTATGAATTTAAAAAAATCCAATTTTTATTTGTATATGAAATTATTAATCATTCTTATAAAAAAACTTAATTTTTATTCTAAAAGTAATCTCTGAAAACTTGAAGTTTATCCGGCAAATAGTTTCAGAGATTGAGCGCAGTTGTAAGACTTTTTGCACTTAGTGTAATCAGCTCCCTTAAACGTGTGTTTGTCGAAACGTTGTTGGTGAGGAAAATTTTGTTTGAAACGGCTTGACCAATCGACTTGAAATTTACACACGATCATCTTAGTTATATGTATTTGTCTGATAGTGATCAAATGAAAAAAATTTTCGATAATCATTTCGATTTTTTAAGCCACCCTGAAGTGTACATGTTTTTTTAACAAAAACGACCTTATTTTGGGAAACCGCTATTTCATCAAAAATTTAAATTTTTAATAAGGCCTTCAAACAATATCTGTATTCATCTATTCTTTTAATATATATTTTTTTTCTGGTTCTAAGGTTTGTGGTGACTTTAAGAACTTTAAGCACAAAAATCTTCCTCACCGCCAGACACCATATTTCGGATGTCCTCCTGAAGATCAGCTAGGGAACCAAGTGAACCCAAAACGTTTCGAAATAAATCACCGATGATTATAGTACATTGAATTCTGTAAATGTGCATTATGTTTACTTTTTTATAACATAATATGCCGCTTCGAAAAAAAAATATACAAAAAACGCGTTTTTTCTGACATGCAACTGGATGTAATCCCTTAAAGTATAAAAAATGCTCTATTGGGAGTTTCGAGGGAGAGTTTAAAACTTTTGATATCATTTCCTTATATTTATTATGCGTTTTATTTTATATATTATATTTTATATTTTAATATAATAAATTATAATTGGTATTATTTATCATGTCCAATAACATTGCTAAAATCGTTTTTCTAATAAAAAAAAAGATTTAAGTGAATTTACTCAGAATCAGCTACGTTTCTTTTAAAATTTCAGCAAATTTTCCTATTACTCAGACCTCATTTTATGGTCTTCAGGATGAACACATACAAAAGCTAGTTACGATTCGTCAAGACATGGTACAATCGAACAAACAATTAGCATAAATCGGTTCGTCATTATTTTTAAAAATTTCTTTGTATGAAAACATTCTCTTTACACTGGTCTAGTCCATGTTTAAGCTGCATACATTTTTTTCCTCATTGAATGTATAGCAAAAACAAAAAAAATTAAATTTGTACCGATCATTAACGGTAGTATAAGGAATAAGTTCTCTGTACCACACAGCAGCGTAAATATTGCCTCTTTACAGGGTTTAAGTGGTAGTTTTCAATATCGCGATCTATCCGGTTTATTCAAAGCTCATTTCAAAGGGAATTTCAGCTAAATTTATCCTTTAATTATGATAGTGAAATTAGTTTTAATTGTTAATATTATTTATGATATATGATTATTAGTGTGATTGTTATTATTTTTATCATGACTCTTGTCATTATTATTATTATCGTTATAACATCATTTAATGAGTTTGAAGTGTTTTAATCAAAAATATTGTTATCATAATGCATAAAGATATTACAAAATTGATATATATTTTCTTCTCCGAGAGAATTGAAACATATACATAAGACAATAAGAATGAAAGAAACACATTGTAATACATTTTTTTTCCGACAATAAAACGTACTAATAGCTGTAATTGTAACATAAAAAATTTAAATTAAGTAATAAAGATTTGAATTGAAAATAAATAAATTTAGTATAAAAAAATTTAGTATTAAAAGAATGGGCTTAAATAAGTAGTAGAAATATAGGTTAGGTAAATAAAATGCCCTAGCAGTACGAAGCACAACTATTTTAAAATAAGTGTTAGCAGTAAGTAATAGTAAATACAATAATATATGTAGGCATATGAGAGACAATAAAAAATTACACACATATGTAGGTATGTGGTCAGCCATTTTTAATGAAATAAAGCAAAAAAGGTACATATAGGCATATTGAACGAACGAATACATACATATGTACATGCTTATTTGTTTTTGAAGCGCCATAACTAAAATAATTTATTTTTGTAATAAACTTATAAGTCGCTTATAAATAGTCCTAATAATTATAAAATTTATTAATTGCTAATTAGGATGCTTAAAAAATATATATACATATATATGGAATGAACTTCTTAAATGTATATATGTCGCATATGAATACGGACTTTCTTCTCCAGATTTTTTGAAGCACTTCATAACGATAACCTTAATTAATAACATGGAATTATTGATTTTTATTATAAAGCGTGTAAAAATTAACGATATCAATGTTTGATAACAAAATTGTAAAAATATTTTAATACAAAATATCTAGCTCGTAAAAACAAGCGACGCCCGAAATCTAACTATTTTAATTTTCTAATCATGTTTTGTTTATTGATTTCCATGTTTTTTTGTTCACAGCATGGTGGGTAGTGTCAGCACAGCTATATTCCAATTTTCTTCTTCTCTTCTTCTTAGTTAGCCTGGCTCCTTGAAGAGCATAAAGGAGCAGTAAAATGATTCCAATAATTACGATTTTTTGATAGACCTTTCTGTGCCTTATAAGCTTGCGTTTCCACGCGTGCTTAGGCCTCCTGCGGTTCCTGCTGCCTTGTGCGTGCCACTCTAGCGCTTGTCTGAAGATCTCATCCTGTTGTTTATGCAAAGCATGCCCATTCTAATCCAAAGTACGCCTGCCTATTTTAGCTTTAAATTGTAAATTATTTATTTCTTATTTTCTTACATATTCCTTATGTTCTAAATGTCTCTGAGAAATTTCACGGTTTATAGTTTTTAGAGCATTTTAATACTGAAGGAATCATCATTGTAATCTGAACGTGAACGAAATGAATTTAAAGTAGAATAAAATGTTCACCAGAATGTTGGTTGAAGTTCTGAAAACTGAAGAGAATGCTCCCGGAAATAAATTTTGCGACAGTAAAGGAGTAATCGCAAAAACTGCAGCCTTATTCGAAATAATATACAAGTCGTACTATAAATATGTTACCGAGAAGTCGAAAGGTCACTATAATCGGTATACCACCCCGGATAGCAACCATAACGATTATTTAAATCAAATTGTGATTAAAAATATATTTTTCCATTAAAGGATACCAACTTTTCGGTCCACCTGTTGTATGAAATTTGTGAACTTTGTTAATTCTTGTATCTTTATTTATAATTATACTTGTATTTTCATCTCAACACATGCGAACTTTTTGTTTTAATTTTTTATATAGACCTATGAAGTTTACCAGATGTAAAGTAACTTAAGCTGTTATATTCATTTGCGAATTAGAAGAAATTGTTTTGTTTTTGCTTATATAACGATTTCATAAATATTGGAAAATATTCACCCAAAATTTGAAGTTGATACGGAAAATGGTTTCGGAGCTATGCGGAAAATTTCTCCGAAACGACCGTACCAATCGACATGAAACGTTCCCACGACCTTCTTTGATATATTTGTCAGGTAAAAATCGAAGAAGTAATTTTAAGTAGAAAAATCTTTTTCATCGCCAGACACCTTTTTTCGGTAGGTACTCCTGTAGATCGGCTACAAGAGCAAGGAAAACCATTTTTTTTTTCAAAACGAATCGCTGATTATTAAATTTTAAGAAATTCTTTAAATCTTCTGACTGAAGTGGATATAACCCCTTCAGTGGACTAAAGTTATTTTAGTTTTCTAAACATATTTGCATTTTTCCCAAATTGAACTCTTTATATAAGAAAAGAAAATTCAGCTCTTTTATACAAAACTGCACGTATTATTGAAAGGACACACACACGAACAGATATTAAATGAATATATTTTTTAAACAATTAAATTTCATATAAATCATAGCTTATTTAGATACTTCGCCTACAATAGAAACGCACAAATTTGTAATGGCATGCCATTACTATGAGCAAGAAGCTACAAAAATAAAATTGAAAACCAAAAAGGTTTAGAAATTAAATTAAAATAACAAAAAAGCATAAATAGTTGAAGAAGACGCACACAACGAGCAAATTTAAATGCAATTACAAACACACATATGTACATATAATTGACCTACATATATACATACATGCATACATGCAGACAAAAAGACATATATGTATATATACATATATATTTATATATAAATTAGTGTGGGTAAAAAAAAAAAACAAAAAATTTCACCTTGTACGCGTTGTGTAGAGCAGTAAATTACTTTCTTACAAAACTATGAGTTTTCCGATTTACCAAGTAATATTTTTTTTTAATAAATTATAAAATTCATAGAAAAAATTTGCTTATTATGACACGAGATATTTTTCAAGTAGTTGGAAACGAGATATGAGTTTTTATATCTGATGATAAGAAAAAAATAAAGAACTGTAAGTCGGAGGATCTTCCCGTTACAATAAAGAACTCATACTTGGAGAGATTTTCTTAAAGGGGGCTATCAACCAATTTTTCAGAGTACCACGCGAAAAAGACATTCGTTTTTTTTTTTGACCCACCGTAGTATTGATGAGAATATGCCAACGATACGACTCTTTCCAGTTTGTAAAATAGAAAAATTGCTCAAAAATTACACAACACATATCTACGAACATACAAACACACTAATACCCAGCAAATATACATATGTAAATATATATGAATATTTGTGCTGCTTAGTATTAAATTGTAGTTGTAAGTAAATGATGATAATTCCATATGTTTAGAAGGATTTTTTAGATAGCTCTATTGTTCTCATTAAAACTCACACACTGTGAATATTTGCTAACTAATTAAATTCAATGAAACAAAAAATCGCTCAAAAATATACATATACACATGCATACATACGTACATACATTTATTAAGAACTAAAACACGAGCTCCAAATACCTTAAATAGTTAAAGCAAGGCGAATATGAAACTTCATTCTGAAAAAAAAAAATTAATTAATAAATAAAATTTATAAAAATAAAAAAAAATAAAAATCGAATAAAATAAATTTATGTAAATTGCATGAACTTTTTCACTCTTCTAATAAAATATTACCACATACATATTTACATACTCACATACACAAAAACATACCGACATGTGTGCATGCATATAAAAATTGAATAATCATAAAAACTAAAACAAATTAGTGATCTACACACATACACACACACACAACAACACATTTTGCATAATAAATTACAGTAAAAATTGCAAGTATTGTAATTTTAAACAAAACTAAAATGTCATTAAAAATTAGGATTTGTAAAGACTAGCATAGTGCAGCGCAATAAAAAAAATGAATTTTAGCGAATTGAAAGTGAGAAATTTTGAAATTCAAACACAAAAGTGACAACTAAAACTTAAAAACAGAATTGCAAAATTAAAAAAACTAAAAAAGAATAATAACAACAAAAAAAAATTATAATTGCAACAACTCGGTTCACATTTGGTAATAACATAGATTGGTAATGAGTGCAGTTAGCCTGCAGTAGATGCATGATGAAGCAAAAATAAATAATATAATAAATTAAAAAACTCACACATTTACATATCTACATACATATGAATTGTATTCACACACAGACAACGGTACTTTAAGTACAAAACAACTTTGTCATTTGAAGCATTTTAAATTTGTAGACAATAAAAAGTATGCATACAAACATATAAATAATACACACACACTTGCATACAATACAATTTATAACAATAAAATGACAATAAAAAAAATTTACGAAAATCTTTTGGAACCCAAAATTTGCTGTTTATGTGCAAAAATTCAAAAAGCAATTAATTGTATTCAAAATTTAATGGCCTAAACAAAATGTGAAAATAAACACACAAAAAATACTGTCGAAAAATTGCAAGTGTATGCAAATAGTAAGAAAGTGCAGTACATGTTGAGAAAAATTTAACTATTGTACTTGTACTAACACATAACAATAAAATGGTTATAAAAACATTGCATCTGTCTTATATTGAATGTAATACGAAAATTATTGAACAATAATAAAATTAATTGTTTTCACCTTATGTCAATAAAAATAATTATTGTTTGGTTTTTAAGCTGATACAAAATGAAAGTGGGCATTAAGCACAGAAGCGCCATTTGATTGTGAACCGAACCGGTTTCGAGCCCTGAACAGGGTATACTACAAGTAAGTTTGCCACGAAGTTGGGAAGAAAACGTTGGAGACCCAATAAAATATGTACAAAACTTATCAGCATGAAGAACTAAGTTGATTTAGTTATGCCCGTTTGTCTGTCTGCATATGCCCAAATTAGTCCTGAGTTTTTGTGATATCGAACTAAAATTCTGAAATCTTGCACACGTCCTTTTATCACCAAGACGCTGCTTATTTGTCGGAACCGCCGATGTCGAATCACTATAGCATATAGCTGTAATACAAACTGAACGATCGGAATGAAGTGCTTGTATGGAAAACTTTTTCATTTTAAGAGATATCTTTAACAAATTTGGCATAGGATATTTTTCAAGGCAAGGGTACAATCTCCCAAAAACTGTTCAGATAGAGCTACTATAGCATATACATAGCTGTCATACAAACTGAAAGATTGAAATCAAGTTTTTGTAAGAAATATTTTGTATTTGTGAAGCGTATTATAGCTTTGGTACAAACGAAGTTAACCTTTTTTTCTTCTTTAACTAATAAAATGGATCATTAACATAATGGAAAATATTCCTATGGCTTGCAGCGGGGTTTGTAAAATTTTTTTTAAATAAAATTTCTTTTCTATATTTTAATAAGTTATACCTTAAAATATAGCATACTAACATTTTAGGTCGATATCGCATATATTTTTTGAGTTAAAGTATTCTAGAGCGCAGCCGCACAGTTAATCAGATCTAACAGTTTATATTTCGAGGCGGAGGAGCTTACTCGGAGACGCAGAGATGTTCTGTATACTCGTATAATGACTTATTAGTTTTTTGTTCTGATCATACATTAAATTTTGGCAAACCGAAAATTACCAAAATTTTGGTTAAGATTAAATGTTTTTCAATTTTTGGTTATTTTTTTTTTAATTCACAAAATCGCTTTTTTTTGAAAGCTTTTACACTAGGTGTGTCCCTTAAAGAGACCTCAGAAAATGTTATTTTTTCGTACTTATGCTGAAAATGTATTCTAAATCTAAAAATGAACTTTCAATTATGCATGCAACTAACTACCAAAATATAGATAATGAAATTTAGTATCGCTGAAGAAATTGATTATTGATATTTTAAAGAATAAATAATAATAAAGTAAAGAAGAATTACACAAAGTCCCAAAGTACAAATTGACTTAGGTCAAATTTGTAAGAATCTGGAATCAAAATTTTTCTGCGATATCATCCCTGTCTTTAAATGACTTAACTACATTAAAATTAAAAAGAATAATTCAACTGTTCCCAAGACATGCTGAAACTATAACTATAATCCTAAAGTCAAATATGCAATTAAACGAGACTTAGAGGAAGAAAAGGTATCTTAAGGAACTTAAAATCGAATCTAGAAGACCGCATGTATTCAGTGACGGATTTAGGCTTAGCATGAGTATGCTCGCTAGATGATTCAAAAGCTTCGTATGACTAGAACATCTCTTATATTTTCATTATCAAGAGTAATAGCCATCATAAACTCGCCACAAGCATGCCAATACGACAGAGTTCATCATGATGTATTTTGTATGCGTCCACTATGTAATTCAAATGTTTCGGATGGCTGGAAAGTCTCATATACTTTTGTTGTCGGGAGCAATAGCCATTTTAAGCTTACCACAAGCTTTAGAATACGACACACTATAATGCGTTTTGCTTGCTCGTATATGCACTCTCTTTGACGCTCACTGACGAGCAAAACGCTCTAACGCTTCGGTTGGCCTAAATTATTCTTTGTACTTCCACTATCAGGTGCATTAGATCTCCACACATATATTCAAACGGTATAGTTATTATTGTTATGTATCACACTTTGACGGCCACAGGCGAACGCAGCGAGATTACTAGATGGTCCAAATGCTTAATGTCGATCCTTCCAATTTATTATACAAACCTGTAACTCTCGATAAAAAAAATTTGGATAAAAAAAGTCAGCGGTGTTTTTTTTACATTTGTATTCAGTTCATTTGATCTTTATTAATCATAGAATTCAGTAAATTTAATTACACTTTTTTCATTTAAATTCTAAAGATATTCAATATAAGGATTTATTTTATATGTACTCTTATTTTGTTTTGTTTTTTTTTTCAATTGTTAACAGTACCATTATCATTATAATTAATTTTATGCCTAAAAAAAAATAAAAATTTTATAAAAAAAAGATATTAATAATAAAAAATAAGATAATAATAATGCAAAAATAAAGTTTAAACTTAATAAAGAAATTTTAAAAGTTCAGCGCATTTAAAAATTATTATAAACGTTATTAATTGTTTAACACAAATTTACTTATTATTTAATGGTAATCAATATATTTCTTATCAAATTAAACACATTAACTAAACATGGCTTTTAAAAATAGATTTTTTAAGAAAGATAATTAAGTGGCTAAAACTGACGCACTTAAACGTTTTGATAAATGCCAGATTTGAAAAAAATTTAAAACAATTTATAATTGCTGTGTTAATAACTGTGGCATTTAAATGCATAATGAGTGCGCAAAGTTCGCCGAAAATGAAGGAAAATATAAAATAAACGACGCTCAAAGACGTTTTTATATTATCTGGACATAATGAGGTTATGTAATAAATTTTTTTTTTTTTACAAATTAAATTATTTGAAAATAATACATATTTTATATATAATAATATTTTTTATATAATGCCGTTAGAGTTTACTAAAATTCCCGTATATGCTTTTGTAAAAAATAAAATATAAATTTATGAAACAATCTTTAGTTTTGGATGCTTGAAAGAATATTAATTTTATTTTTTTTTTGCTTTAACATAAACTAAATTTTTTTAGAAATTCTTCATTTTCAAGTTAATTTTCTAGTTTTTCTTTTCTAATAAAATACATAAAAAACTGGAAAATCTTGTTCAAAAAAATTAATTTACCCTCAAATGATATATGTATATGTATTGCTCTCATATACTTTTCCAAATATTATACAATTTACAAATGAATGGATCATGCATGATTTACGTACAAATGTTGAAGCAATTTTTGAAGCAAACGTTCGAAGATTTTTATAATTTTTTTTGAAAAAAAAACCATTTAAAGAAATTTACAGTTTTTAAAAACATAATTAACTTTCCTCAAATTTAAATGGTTACGCATATTCAAATTTATTTTTGCACAACAACCTAATATGTACTTATATTTATTAGATTTTAATTTATTTTTTTTGGTTTTTACGAATTAATTTATTTTATTTAAATACGCAATAATGAATGAAAAATGCTTGTGTGTATACCATACGATTGTTGTAATTTTAGACATTTTTTTTTATCATTTAAATTAGAAGATTTTTTAAACGAAAATTAGAGTTAAGGTTTTTTTATCATTTAGTTTTTATATTAAAAAAATTAACCTTGGAAAATAATGTAAATTTGCCCTAAAATTTTATATATGAATATGCGAACTTAGTATTCTACCATAATATATACAATTTTTTTTAAAATAAATTTAACTCCTCTAAATAGCAGGAAATAATTGCAAACAATTTGTGAGAAAATTCAAATTTTGAAATTTTATATTTAAAACAAAAATAATAAAATGAGAGAAGCTGTTTTCTGAATTTTTTAAAATAAAAGTTAGCTATCAATATAAAAAACTATAAATATAATTAATAATTATTAAAAATAAAAATTTTGAAAAAAACTATATATGTATTTATGATTTTGGGAAGTTGTTTACTAATTTTTTTAAATAAAAAATAGCTGTTTATATAACAAAAAATTATTTAACATATAAATTTTAAAAAAACCTATATATCTTGTTTAGATTTTTTTTTTTTATAAATTATTTTAACATCTTTAAATAGCATGCAATAATTACACATTTATTAATTTTAGTAATTTTTTATGAGAAAATTTAAGTTTTAAGATGTTATTTAAATAAACAAAAACTTTATATTTAGGAAAAAAGTTATATAAAAAATTGTATAAAAAAGAATAATTAATAAAAAGTAATTTTGAGAAAAAATATATATTTATAATTTTGAGATTTTTTTTTTGACAAATTAATTTAATTTTTATATAAATTTTATAATAACCGATTTGCATTAATACATGCCTCCTTATGTGAACGTAAAATTTTGTAAATGTTATATATTTTCTGTTCATAAAATATATTGCATAAACGCAGCATCTAATTTTTTTTTTTTTGTTATTGTAACTCGCTTTGAATACAATTTGAATTTTTTGCAAGTTAATTCATTTAAATTCTAAACACATGCAAATTGTGCACACAATTACATAGTACATGTACATAAAATCTAAATCTCTCAATTCAGTTAATTATTAGTTATTTATTTAATTATTTATTTTTTAGGTTTACATTTACATTTGCGCATGAAGCCACATTTAGATTTCATTTTCAATTTCATTAAAGAATGTAAATTTTTGTTTTTGCTATTTGTTTTTGCTTTTGATTTCAATGAAATGCACATATATATGGGTGTGTGTATAATTATTATTTCCTCATTACATAAATAATAAGCTAAACGGTGAACGAGTTTAAATTGCACGCAGTGGCGTTTTACACAGTCAATATAAAAGAAATTTCAACAAAAAAATAAAACAAATTTTGAACAAATATTCCAAATCTACATATTACAAATAAACCGAAAGCTTTACTTATTATTTAAATGCCACCAACTTGGCAGCGTTTGCCGCGAGAGTTTGCATAAAAAACGAATGTACCGTAAATGTAGCTATCACTCCAACGCCTATTTGTATTATTTACGCTGATAAACTGTACACAACCACTTCGTAATCAATCGGCACAAGAGTGTCCTATAGATGTACTTTGTAGTTCTACTATTGGTTTCTTACACATTAAGCTCTAAATTGTTAAATTTATATATATGTATTGTATGAATGTGTATATGCGTGTGTCTATGTGTTGCTTGCTTGTGGCAAAATGATTTTCACACCATTTATATGTGTTCGTTCGCCTTACGTGCTAACATTTATCATTAATCATTTATGATTTTGTATTTTAATTTTATTATAAATTTCACATAACTTAAATTCATGACATTTCTTTACAATTCATTACAATGCATTACCACTACAGCTTGCTTTATGAACCCTAACGGTGCAGTTGCACAACGCCAACACACATACAACAAACTTATGCACTTATATTTTCATTTTCAATTTTCCTCACTTGTTTTTGTAATACTTTCACGCTTTACACTCTATTCAGTGGCATGCGTGTATATTTGTATGTATATGTGTTCGTATATAAATTTCTTTCAGTTTATATTTGAAATAAAATTTTGTAATTATTATGCCTGTGTATGGCAAATAAATTATATGTATGTATGTATGTTAAAGCTTATCAGCCAATGCTTTCTTTGTGGGGGCGGGAGAGAGAAGATTCTATATATAAATTAAAAAAAGTAATTGTAAAATCATTACAATAGTAGCATTACTCTAAGCAACTCACTTCACTTTGGTGAAATTTGCCAAAAAGCTGCGCCTCAGCGTACAACTTTTGTAATTACATGTGTGCATACATAAAAATATGTATATACACTTATATAATATATTTCTATATACTAATGCATATAAATGGGCTGATAAACTGCAACATTGCCAGTTTGCATGCTCGCAAAATATATGCGCTCTGCTTAAATTTAAACATAATAATTATGTAATTTAATCTAAATTATCTTGGAAAATCAACTTAATATAACCGGATGAACCGTCCAGTGGCGTCGCACAGAAGGGGCAAACCGCCTGAAAGCCATTCGTACCATGTGGTATATCAACATTGGCCCAGTACCTAAACGGGAAAAGAAGAAGAAATGAATTAAAATTGTTTGCATAAAATCTACTAAAATATAGTATAGGCTCATATTTGGGGGGTAAAATTTCAAAAAAAAAAATAAAATAAAATAAAATAAAAATAATTTTAAAAAAATTTACAATAAGAAAAAACCGTTAACTTCGGCTACGCTGAAGCTACAATACCCTTCACAGGTGCATTTCATGTAGCAACTATATATATGTACAACTAAATCTGAAAACGTAACCAGCCAACGGTGATTTTGATCGGTCAATTCAAACGTCAGCTATATGCTATAGCGCTCCGATTTTCACAATTTGTTGGCAGCTTGTAGCGCTGCCTTAGACAATAATTAGTGCCAAATTTCATGAAAATATCTTGTTAAATAAAAAAGGTTTCCATACAAGGACTGGATTCTGATCGTCAGGTTTGTATGGCAACTATATGTTCAGGTAGTCCGATATCGGCGGTTTCGAAAAATTGTGCAGCTTCTTGGGGAGAAAAAGATGTGGGTAAAATTCCAAAACGAGTGAGGGACTAGTTTGCGTATATTTAGACGGACAGACAGACGAAAATGGCTAAATCTATACAGCTCGTCGTGCTATTTTATACGATTTCCGATTTCTTCTAGGAGTTAGAAATTTCGTGGCAAACTCAATGCGTCCTGTTTATGGTATAAGATTTGATGGTCTAATTTCGGGAATTAAAAATCATGTTTGAATTATGATTGGCTTTGTTCTATTATTTCTTACAATATTCTAACCTCCTATTACCTGCCCCTGCAGACAAGTTTAAACTTTAGAAACGTTTATACACGACAAAAATAAAGAAAAATACCAAATGTTGCCTATATTTTGGCGCAAAGAACAAAGGACTATAAAAATTGTGCTACAAGATTTAAGTTGCCATCGAAGATTACAGTGAAATACATTTGGTGGCTTGACATTTAGCTACCGAGGGGCGATCGCAAAAAGCATTTTTAGAATCTGCATCGGCTGGAAATTAAGACCACAAACTACCAATATGTAATAATGACTTCAACATTCTTGATTAGGCTCGCTACATTTTCGCATCACTACAAATACAAGAAACGAAAGTAAGAATTGAAGGATAAGGTCACCTAGTTGAATTGTATGTGGTTGTGGTGGAATTGTTTTGCTTTTGTTGTTGTAGCATAAGCAAACTGTTTAAAATATTCAAGGCATTTTTTTGCCACGACAGCCGTTTCTACTTTATTACAATTGACTCAGATTTTATTCGTCCAAAAACTTTATTTCGGGAATTTAAGCCTGGTAAGTTGTAGCAAATGACGTTGTGATGACATTGCTTAGCCGGTTTATATACGGGTCTGTTTAGGTTATGTAAAACTCTGAGACGAAAATATTCCTTCGAAACTTCATTTTAGGTGAGATGGAAATCGGTACTCACATTTTCTTTAACAAAGGTTTCGGAAAGGTGTATTTTTGTTGTTTAAAGAGCACATAATATTTTTTTTAAATCTCGGTAAAATGGGAATTTACGATCTTAAGATTTCGGGTGGCACAAATTTCATACAAAACGTTAGCAAAAAGTAATTGCCACAAGTTCAGGCAAAACTGAAACTAACTTCCACTACAACGCATTCCACAACATAGTTTTTTTTGTTGTAATATACTTGACTTACTTGACTGTCTTTTCAGTCGCCATGTGACCGCATGGATTAAAAGCGAACGTAGGTGCACCGACATCAACATAAAAGGCCGGTTCTAGACCCATACAAAGCGTAACGACCGGACCGACTTCGAGGCACATGGGACAGCGACGAGCGCCAGTACTCTTATCCTGGCCCCAATCGTGATGACCTGCAAAATAAAGAAGTATTAGTATTAAAAAAAATATATGTATACAGTTGAAAAAGGTTTGCTGCTGAACGCCGACAGTTACATACCCTGAACATGTCCACAGTTTAAGTACACATAAGGCTGATTCACTTGATCACCAATATTCACTTTTCTAGGTATAACTAAGGTATTCAAACCGACCGGACATTGCGGACGTCCAGCATTGATTTCATCAATTAGCTTTTCTAAATCGCGCTTGGTCTGTAAGAATAAAATGGAGTTATGTGATAAAGTGTTATATATATATGTGTGTGTATGTCACTCGCGTGCTAGATACGAACCGGTGAATGTTGTAGGCCTTCGGCTGAGCGCCAAAGCAGCGTGGCACCGCACAGATCGATCAGCGTGCCATCTTGCAGTACATTGGATTCATCGTAAATCTGTGGGATAAAGAAGAATTATTAGTATTATTTTATTACTTTAGCAAAAAATTTATTTTAGATAATTACCGGCTGTCCCTTTTGCTGGGCCGATCTCGACTCGCGCAAACTGAACACATCACCGCCGACCGAACATTCACGCCAGAGTCCACACTTGGCATTGCCGCCGCAAAACTGACCCTTTGGATGCATTATTAGCACACCGTTTGTGGTGAGACCGTCGATTTCGACATTATCCTGCCATTTTGTGGCCTTCTCCTGTAGACAAAGAAATCTTTGATTATTACTGTTTTTATTTATTTGTTTGCAGCAAACTTACGCCCAGGAAAATATTTCTACTTGAGTCAAAGCCCGCGGCAAATATTCGCGCTTTGGATGCCTCACAGCGATTCACCAGTATTCGACATGCGAAACGCGATATTGTACTTTGCATGACTTTAGCATCTTTTTTATCACCGGGCAATGTGTCCATAACAACAAAATCTATGGGGGACTCCGATGAGCGACCAACCTGTAGAAATATGGAAATAGAAAGACTTTAGATAAGTTTTCAATTAAGGAAAAATATATTTAATGGAAGTTTATGGAGGAGAGAAATCTTATATACATATATCGTAAATATAGATATGGAGAAATACTTAATATTTTAAAGCTGTGATATAGTTATTCCAATTCGTGAAATATGTTTCCATTGGGAAAATTAGTGGTGTCATAAAATATTTCGATAGGTGGCGCTATCTATCGTCTAAAAAATGTTTTTATCATCTGATTGATTTTGCATCATAAAAAAATATTTAGCTATCAAATATAGACGTTTTTCGCTTAACCTCAGTAGACAATTGAATACGAAAGTCATATCGATGTTTATAATTATTAATTGACATAAGGAATGGGTTTTGCAAAAGCTTTTACATTTCTAATAAATTAATTTCACTTTGCATATTTTTATTATTAAATATCAGTAATAACTCACTTGGAAAAGAATTTTGAAATTGTCTAAAGTTGTTTGAAGCTTTTTGTAAGCTTTCAACATTTTTCAAAGCTTTCGAGCAACTCTATGAGCTTTTCGCAAACTTTTGAACCAAGCACATATAAATGCATTTTATAAGACTGCCTTAGGTTTTCAGTTTTCCTAACTTACTTTACTATTCATTACCATGACCTACTGCTGTCAAAAAAAGTCGTATTCCGAACACGTGATCATAATAAAAAAAGTGCAGTTTATCTAACATATTTTATATCAGTTTCTATATTTTATCGTCCACTTATAGAAAATATATTTGTTACACTTTTATCAAACTTCCGAAAATTAAAAACAAAAATATATGTCCAGAGTCTACATAATATCAGTTTCAATAAATATGCATATACTAATTGCCATCATACCAGAGATACTACAAGTATATTAATTTCCTAATATCACCATTTAATATAATAACTAAAGGGAGGGCTTGGCTTTCACATGTGAAGAGAATAAAGCAATGTCGGCAGATTTCAAAGCCACACGCTAAAAGCAATTATTATAATCATAAATTTATATTGTATATGGAAATAATGCGGATAGATAGTAATGTAACGGGTTTCATTAAAAATTACGGTGAATGTCATATATCTTCCGAAAAGCAAAATTTGCGATTATTAATATTTCAAAACAATAAGCAAAAAAAAAAAAACAATAAAAAAATATAAGGACGATAAAAAACAATTGGACAAAGAATATTTTCCTAGAAATATATATACGATTATATATACTTAGGGAGCATATATAATATATGTGCCTCAGATGTGCTATGATTGTCACTGACGTCTGTGACACTGACAATGTCATCCAATGACGATTTCCAAGCAGATCAGTGTCAGGCACAGGTACTCCTACAAGTATTTAACAACAACAAATATTACACACGCGTCGCTAAGAAAGAAAAATACACAAACATATGTACTCCACACACGTAGAACAACTGACGCACATAGCTGGGGACACCAGACAGCTAGCAACATGGTTGGGCTAACTAATGAAATCGATATGTTTGCACTGAATACGCAACAGTTCTCGGTATTAAATATTGACAAAATGCCATTAGGTATGTTGGCATGTGTGGAATGGTAGAAAGTATGACATAGTGACATTTTCTATTTACTTTGGTAGCATCCATTTATTCACACAAGCATATACCATATGTATATGGTATATATCGTGAAAAAACAAATCAAGAAAAAGTTTGGTTATAAGCATTTTCTACGCGCTCTAACATGTAGTTTGGGGAAAGTGTTGCTTATCAAACAGGCAAATTTGTTGATGAGCTTGAAAAACACATTAACTTGTTTGACTTAATCAAAATAATAATGAAATTCTGTTATAAATGAAATTTCAATTCACAATCGTTTTTAATTTTTTGAGGAGTTCATGTTTTTCTGAGAGACATGTTGCCTACATTTAGGCGTATTAATAAAAAAAATTCAAACTTTTCGTTAGTGTTTTAAAGTCACGAGTCACGAGAAACAAGTCAACAGTAATCTAACCTCCTTTGGGCTAACAATTTCATATTACTGAATTCAGTTTTAGCATAAAATATCTTTTCATAAAAACCTATCAATTGATTGCAGATAGTTTAAAGGAACGTACATATGTAGAAGGAATTATGAGAGTAAGTCTAGCAATCAATTTCAAATCTAATTTGACTTGAAAGAAGTAGCTCTATTATGCAATAATCCCCCTAATTTTTTTTATATATTAAAAGATATATGTTTTAAGTCTACGTGTTCCTTTAATCAGCTTAATCTTAGCGCAAAACGCAAAGAAATTTTATTGAATTGATTTCGACTTTTTCGAACATAATCAGAAATATCAGCGAGGTTGACCTAAAAGCATGCATGAAATTCAGTTACTATATCTAGTAAGTCTATTAAATTCATCGAAGAATAAATACTTGGGAAGAAATAGCAAAACTAATTTCCATTTTTTAACAGAAAATGTTCGCAATTAACATTTTTATTAATGACTTTCGGGAGAGTTTTCTGTGATATATATCCTCAGTCTGACGCTATCGATATATTAGCGGTTTCTCACGCAATTTTTCTCGAAGAAACTTTAATTATTATTACAGGTTTAGATGGCAAAAGGTAATACTTGAATATTCTTAAAATTATTTTTGAAGAATTTTAATGCTTGGTGCCTGCTTCCTACTAATCTCTTTTTCTTCTGTCTCCTATATTAAAATTTCGTAATTGCAAATGAAACTGCGATTAATGCTACGCGGAAATTTAAACAAGAATCTATAAAATTTTAAAACAGTAATGATTTCCTGTCCCTTTGCCACATTTAAATACATATATGTATTTTTTATTACTCATATTTTTTAAAATGTTCGCTAAAGCAAACAAATTAAAAATTGAATAAATAACTCGAATACAAAAGACGACACAAAAGACATTTCTGCTATTTTTATTGGTGACAACAAACAAAATAAACTATTGAAACAGGAACAACCGTAATGTAATTTCTCATTCTATTAGTAACGGTAAACACAATAAAGTGCACACTTAACAATAATGGAATAAGTAATCAAATGAACTGCTGCAAATTATATTGTAGGTATTATACTGAACGTTGGTCATATGTTTGTATCTTTGTAGAAAAAAAAAATTTACAATAATTTGCATTGAACTTAACCTAATTACAAATATGTATGGTATTTAATTATTAAAAGCTGCATGACATTTCATAACTTTTTTAAAAGAACTAAAATAAAATTTCAAGATTGTGTAAAGGCTGTTTTTTTTAGCTATGTGGTTTTCAAAAAGAAATAAAACTGCGCATATGGCCAAGACTTTAGCTTTATTATAAAGATACGAGTTTGCCATTATGTTTTAAAAATGATTTCCGAGAAGTAACTGCCGCGGCTCGCTCAAATAAATAGTTCAGCGGTGTTAAATCGCACAATGTTGGAGGCCACGCTATAGGCCCGCGACGCGTGATAATGCGCTTCTGTCTTGTTGGTCCACATCAACATCCTACAATTCAGGCTCGAAAGTCACTAATCATGGCTTTTTAGCGTTCCCCATAGACTGCAACATTAAGGCCGGCTTCATATATAAATAAATATAATTCCCTGTACCCACAGAGCATACCAAACAGTGACTTTTTGAGAATGTAATCGGAATAGGTGGCCATCTTGTTTCGGGCCCATTCACCGAACGTTGAACCGGAGTAAGACTTTTTGCAATCGTCCAAAAATTAAAGCAATTAACTAATTGCCCAATTAGAATTTATGACGCAATGTAAGTTTGCGAAATGTTTTCAAAACGAAATGTCATGTCAATGACAGCAAACCAATATATTCTTGCAATCCTATAAAGAACAAGTGATGCTGCCTTTAATGATTTTGTAACTACTTGGTAGTGAATTGAATTTCAATGTAGATTGCAATCAGAACTTTATATCGGCAGAAAGAAATAATTTTGTGAGTAATGGAAGCGATTCAATGTTAAGCTATAATCAAATTATCCAACATAGACGTTTTCACACAAAAAGTCCAGATAACTTTTATCCAGCTGTTAAAAACGTTGAAAAACTGATTTTTGAGGTTTCGTTTCGTTTTTAATTTTGACCTTAATTGTCTTAACTAATAGAACGGGTTTAACTTGTTATATGAAAGAGTTTGTATGCTACTAAATTATATATTGGGTATTAGCTTTAAAGAAATGATATAATATATAAATAAATTGTTGATATAACTGCTGAAGATAAATTGAACTGTGTTACGACTCAATTTACATCATAATTGCATCAGCTGATTGATCTCCAAACTGCTCTTGGTAAACGAAAGAGTTGCAATGCTAATAAAGGGTACTTATATTCTTTATTGGCTTTTGTAAAATTAAAAAAAAAAAATGTAAACTCGAATATTATTGCTAGCTAAATATAGGAAATTGCAAACATCTATAGGGTATATGTTTTTAATATTGATAGTTTTATTTTCATCTCACTATCGTTAGTTTATGCCTTATCTAGACTTACCAACAATTTTCATAAATTTCACTTAATATAAATAGCTACATATTGATATTGTCTAGTAATACAAAAAGTAAAGTTTAATATGCATATTTAATTCAACGCATATGGTTTTAAATTTTTGAAATAATATACAAGTTATTAAATTTAACTCTTTGTACGCTTAAATTAGGTGTTAGATGAGTTAGTAGACGGAATTATACGGAAATATTTACAATTGGGTAAGAATTTCTAATGTTTAGAAATACCGGCTGCACATAACCTCACTTACTCATATAGAATCAGAATTTTTGACTAAACCTAAACATATTTTAAGTACACATTTCCTGATCTTATATTACATGTATAAAAAAATGTACCTTTTGATTTTACCAGCAAAAAGTAAGTGTATTTCAAGGGGAAAAAATATCGATACTATCGAAAGTATTTTTTTAAACTATCGAAACTATCGATTGGTTCGACTATCGATAGTTTTGCAGCTCTACTATAAACACCACTTATACATAGCTATTTGAATAAAGTACTCCACGTGCTCTTACCTGAAACATATCCGTTTCCGTGTCTTCTTTATATTCCACGATGACAGCTTGATTACGTGATAGTGTGTATGAAATTGAATGTTGATTGGCATCTAGTATAGCTTTCGATGTCTGTGGCGATTGGACGATATAGTGTTTGGAACGTTTCACACCGTTCGGCTCTGTACGTTTGTAAAGTACGAATTTTGAACGTCTACGACCGCGATCACCTTGCGGTAAATAACCATTGTAGCTGTAATGGGAGGCAAATAACAGATAGTGGCATATTAGTTATAGTTGTTTGTAGATATGTATTCGTGTACTTATGTACTTTTATTTATTCGTGTACTTATTTATATATATATATATACATATATGTACACAACTATATAAAGTTGACAATAAGTGCTTGGAGCTTTTAAGGCGAGCATTATTACAACTTATTGAACAACAAAGAAAAACGGTTTATAATAATACGAAATATAAAAATGCATAAATAAGTAAATACCGTAAATACATAAATTTCTAGGAAACGCAAATGAACTTTAGTGGTTAAAAATGTGTAGCGATTTTAAGGCAATGCCACTTAAGCTTATCACCGCCGAACAAATAAACGGGACTTATGTAGTTACGTGTGTGCAGCAATCTACAGTGTTGATTATTTTTTGCTTTTGAGTATTTAGAGTCTTTACTTTTAACCACGTGTTTTTGAAGCATTTTGATGAAGTGACTTATTAGGTAGGGGGTATTATATAAATGAATATCTATTTATTTACGTACTAGATAGAAATATTATTCAAGATCAAGTGTTTTCAAGTTGTTACTTTTTTTAGACTTTTGATTTATTTAATACTTTATAAGATTAATTCTTTCATACGTCATATGTTTTAGATGCGGTTAAAAGTTATGAGGTAAAAACAAATTGTATAAGTAACTATGATTTGTTCAAAAATTATCAAGCACATACACTTTTATTAAAAAAAGAGAAGTCAATGAAAAAATTCTACAAATCTCGTGTTGAAAATGATAAATATTAGGTTTAAGTTTTACTAATATTACACACTCCACGAAAATTGTCAAATTTAATTGCCTATGTCGAAAAATTACAACTGTTGCCTACATTTCGGCGCATATACGAAAGCCCGATAAAGCGAGAAGCAAAAGAGTCAACCTTATCCAAAAACGAACATATAAGCATATAAGGTTACTCTGGTGGCTAGGAAGTTTTATATGATAATAAAGCTTTTATCGCATAAAACTCATATAGATATAAAATATTTAGATATACTCGTATATACATAAATAATCAGCGTGACGAGCTGACTCGATTTAGCCATGTCCGTCTGTCTGTTTGTATAATACGGGAACTAGTCCGTCAGTTTTTGAGATATCGATTTGAAATTTTGCAAACGTCCTTTTCTCCCCAAAAAACTGCTCATTTGTCGAAACCACCGATATCGGGCCACTATAGCATATAGCTGCCATACAAACTGATCGGTCAATATCAAGTCCTTGTATGGAAAATTTTTTTGTATAAGATAGCTATACAAAATTTGGCATT
This sequence comes from Bactrocera oleae, assembly GCF_042242935.1. Classification (NCBI taxonomy): domain Eukaryota; kingdom Metazoa; phylum Arthropoda; class Insecta; order Diptera; family Tephritidae; genus Bactrocera; species Bactrocera oleae. The sequence continues at coordinate 76,739,917 of NC_091536.1, forward strand.
GATTATAGCCCAAAGCAACACTACAATATCCGATTTGGATTGTATCACTATAGCATAAAGCTGCCATACAAACTGAGCGATTAAAATCAAGATAAAGATTTTCAAAAAGATTTTTTTCCCTTATTAAGATTGATTCGACTTGGAAGTTCTTCATATCAAACAACGTGACTAAAAAGAACAAACAGCGTTTTCCTACGTATGCTAACCGTTGGCCGATTATGTTTTCAGATTTGGTTATACATATATATATATATATATAGTTGTAAAAGAAATTTGCCATTGAAAGGCATTATATCTTCGGTTTAGCCGATGTTAACGTTTTTCTTGTTTAAACTAAAATTGTTTTATTGAAAAATGTAATCTTACAGAAGTTATCTGAAAAAAAAATTAACTCTCGATAAGAAAACGATTCGAAATTCCACCGCTCCTACGTAACCGCATCCTTTTCGTAATAAATTTACATTAAGGGTAGATTTCAAAAAGTCGAAAGCTTTTTTGGTTATATGTATATCGAATATTTGAGAATATTTTCCGAAAATTTGAAGTTGATCCGTCAAATAGTTTTGGAGATATAAGCATATTTGTAGAATTTTTTTACTTAGTGTAATGGGTTCCCAAAACTTTGAAAACGTTGTTTCCAGAGTAGGTGAAGAAAATTTCTTCAATATTGCCGGAACGAAATTTTCACACGACCTTCTTAGATAGTATTTGTCAGGTAATGATTGAAGGAATAAGATTTTTGATTAAAATCTAATTTTTTCACAGAAACTACTTCCTTTTGAGTAGTCCTTAGTTCAATATCTGTTCTCATCGAATGTTATAATAATTTTTTTTTTGGATCTGAGATAATTTTAAGCAGAAAAATCATTCACACAGCCCGACACATATTTTCCGATGTTCTCCTGGAGATTGGCTAAGGGAGCAAAGAAATCCCAAATTTTTCAAAATGAATCACCGATTGTTAAAATACATTAAGTTCAGTAAAGGTAGATTATTTTATTTCTATGAAGTTAAATGACGCTACAAAAAACATTCACAAAAACACGTTTATTTCTGACTTGCAAGTGGATACAACACCTTAAGTCACTCTAAAGATGATTCGTTAGAAAAACTAAACAAACTATATTAATAAATTTATTAAATTCAGCTATAAATAAGCTATGAAAATTGTTTTCGAGTTTCATATTCAAAAAGTGTTATTCTAAAACTAATAATCCACACAAGCGTTCTAAATTTGCTTACACAATTTGGCGCCGTAGGCTTTTCCAATCGAAAATATTATGTTTCAGTCACTTTTATTTATGAAAATTGCCGCCATTTATAAATAGACGCAGAGCGACATGTAACAACATTAATTCGCTTAAATTATGTGCAACGGCGGCCGAAATGCGTCTGGTGAGGCCATACACCATCAACTCAACCGCCTTTGGCCTGTTGAAGCGTAGAATAAATACAAAATTTCTTCTCAACTAATTCGTACGTAAATATACGCAGCACACTACTCCCCCCGGCAGCGATCGCCTCCATTCAAATCACAACAACACCTACCGACATGGCCGACATCATGTTGACGCTTGTGGTACGTGATAGCGCTGTGCCCTGTTGCTGGTCCCCGTTCTATTTTATTTTATGGCATAAGTTTCGGTGTTAACGAACTTTGTGGATTCGTCAAAAATAGATAAACGGCAGCGGCGGCTACTGATGCTAATGCTGTGACTACTGCGCTGTTGTTGTTGCTGGTAGTACTATATATTGTTACTTTGGCCACTTTGTATTTGTGGTCGCCGTAGTTGTTGCCCCAACCTATGTAAGCGTGTGAGCAGCGAGAACGCGGATCAACCGCTGCGGCCCTTGCACTGTTGCGCCACCGTCAGCATTTATTTGATGCCTTCCATTCTAGGAATAGCACATTTTTGAATGCATACCTATATACTCGGGCAGTTTTGTTTTAGCTTGTTTAGAAATTGTGGACATTCTTATCTCGTAAATACCCACTCAACACTGTACAGTTTATTCGTGAGTGTTTGTGAAAAGGCTGAAAATATTTTGTAGTTATGAAATGGAGCACCAATAGTCGTATGTATGTATGTTTATGCATACACAGCAGGAAAATAGAAACTAGTTGAGAACTAGTGGGAATTTCGCAAATTGGTAGCACTTTAGGGGGCAGTTTGATAATTTGAAAAAATTATTATTTTTAATTTAGCATTTCGATAGTCTATACCTAGAAAAATATCACTGCAAAAATTACTAGTATTTTGATCTGTTAAAAAAACTAATTTTGTCAGGCCAAAATTTTAGTATGTTATTTTTAAAGATATAAACTATCGAAATATGAAAAAACAAACACCGTTATTTTTTAAATTTTAGTTCGTTTTGCGACCGTAAGTCACCGCTGAAATCACCGCAACAATGAGGAACCTGTTTTTAGCGCCGTCATTGATCGAGTGTAACTCGAAAAATAATTTTTTTCTGTGTATTTTTAAAATATGTAAATATATAATATATCCCTAAAATTTTACGACAATTAATACAAGTAATTTTCTTTCTTCTTTTTTAATTCCGAAAATCGCCTTTAGTAGGCACATTAGATGTGCCACTTAAGGTGATCGGTCTCAAACTAGTTCAGAACTGATGCACTCTCCTGCACGGTAGTTTGGAAAGTAGAGGTCTATAATATTTGGGGAATATTCTAATTTATTTTGTCAGCTGGGTGCGGATCTTTGGGCATTCCGGCCAGTATTCCAAAAATTATGAAGAAAATAATTCCGCTTAACTTGGTGCCTTCAAATGAAATATTAATAATACATTATTCAAAGTAAAAACTGCGTATGGTGTATGAGCGCTTGTACGCTTTGGGTCAGCTTTTTTAAAACATAGTTTTCAAGTAGGAAGGTTGAAAATAATATTGTTGCATATTTCAAGGTCCCACCCAAACAACTGCATCGTTAACAAATAAATTGTTTAAATTATATACGGTTAGTGTGTGTATATATTTATTACTTACATATTCTGTATAAGTTTCGCAATTTGAACCCGATAACATTTGGCTCAGTTGGCAGTCTTTGAAAAATTAAATTAAACGCTCACTGGTGTTGACACACGAGATCTAATCGCATAATGTTGATGACGGAAATATTATTCATCATAGATACATACATATATAACCCCAATTATTCATAGAAGTCGAGGTCTTGTTTGTTTGTGAAAAATTTCGCGTTTTGCTCACATTCCGTTGACATTGCACACCAAACTCGAGTGCTTACGATAATCTAAGTCTATTGAAACAATTCTTATACATATGATGGTGAACTGCCAAATATTTAAGACTGTTGAGTCCAATTTTTCAATAATGCGTTAAAAATTTTTTTTTGAAAATCGGAGTTTTATTTTTTGAAATAATACTCTATAATAAAGAGTGGTGTTTAAGACAAGCTGAAGGATATGTGAAATGTTTAAAACTTAACACCAGAACAGTCTATAAATTCGAGTTGATTTCGTCTTGGAAGCGTATAAGGTAAAGGCTTAGACACTTTTTAACAGTTACTTAGAATGACACCCCCATCATTTATATTGTTATTTGGATACTGGGGAGCTACATAGGCTCAAACATTTCATTGAAGGAATCTTTCTTGTCAAGAATAATTACATTTAGTGCAAGATAATTATATATTATTATTATATATAATTATTTGTACATTATGAAAAGTATATGAAAAAATATACGAACAACCCAGAAATTTATAGAAAAAACATACTATATACATATGTACATACACACAGCGATAAAGACTTTACATTAGATTGCTCTCGCGATAACAGTTAAACATTATTAAGAGTTGTAAGTATTGCACGCCAAAAAATTAGTAGCGGTTTCGCTTTGGGTAAACTGTTGGTAGACGCCCGACCGCTGTCCCCCCTGCACGACTCTTTAAGCACTACAACTTTTTGTTGGATTTACAAGTGCAGCGAGTGAGTGTTTTATTAATGATGTTATTAGTTTTAATGACTTGACATTACAACCGGAATTATGGTTTTATTTTAGTGTGGCCTTTTAATTATAGTGCGTCGTGCTGTATGAGACACGATGGATGTGCACATATACATATGTATAGGTACATACATATAGAGACACTTGTATTATATGCACTTAAAACAAACAGTTAACTCCTTTTAGTGTGGTCAAGCAGCGCTGGCAACTGGTCTTCACTTGACGAATTGTTTTTGTATAAATCATATCATATATACATATATATACGCAATTAGGTGTGTGTGTACACACTGCGTTTCAGGGAGCTGTCTGCTAATTTTTTCTAGGTAAGTTTAAGTAATGGTGCTGATCGGGCCGAATCCCTTTAGAAGAAGCGAATGGATCGCAATTTAAGGGAATATTTTGCCGAGAGTTCTCCAACACCTCTAGTTTCAGGACACCAGACTTCTGCAGTGTTTATCAAGCAGAGGTGTCTGACATCAAGACAGCTCCGTAGCGCAGCCCCCTTTAGAGAGTGGAGCACTGACTCTAGTAACACTGGCTTTGAAATCGCTGAGTATTCAAGCAGTGGTTGAACTCATTTTCAATTGCATTAGTTATTTCATCATTAAACTCGTTTGCGTGTCTGGTCTTAGCGGAATCGCTGGAAACTGTAGAAGGCAAGTTCGACGTGAACACTGTCTAATAGGCTTGCAGGTGATTAAGCTAAAAATTCCAGTTGGTGAGTTGAAAATATTTATACTTTCTCCTTGACTAGCCAGCTTCCGGTAGATTTCGGTTGCTATATCTCGGACGTAATAATTTCGATGAACCGATATTAGCCGACTCGACAAATTTGCAAAACTTTGCGCTTATTTCCCTTTGTCGCCCCTAACCTTTGTCAACATAACCCTTTTTAAATGATATCTTCGAGGAATAATTTAAAATTAATTTTCTGTCTTTATTACTCCTCTAATAAAATATAAAGGGCTGTAGTCTTTGCGCGGTCCCAGGTGATTTCCACTGATTCGCGCAGTCTTTTGATGCATACTTAAGAGTGCTTGATGGCACAAAAGAAGGCGTTTTAACTGTCAGAGCTGGATCTTAGCGATTATCAGCCCATTAACCTCACCTAACTTCAAAATGGACAGTCTTAAAAGATTTTCCCCACTTTGGCTACATTGTAGCGTTATCAAATTTTTTAAACGATATCCTTTCGATACGATTATAAATTAATATTCTCTTAATATTTTTGAATCGCTTTAGTGACAAACAGCTTTGTCAGATTAAATTCCAAGTCTATATCAGAATGATTATTATTATTATTGTGTATTTCGCCAGAGTTTACGACAGTTATTCCTGCGGCAGCTTTACTCATTTTTTAATATTTTCAAGTTAGCATGCAACATTTTTATAAATTCTGCTCCTGGGGATCGTAGCGTTTGCTACAAGCGCAGCTGGTGGTTCTAAATCTTATTTTTAGATATGATGATAAGTAATGATTGGCATAAGCCTTCAAGCAGATAAATATTGGTCTTTTATTAGCTTGGAGCACCGGCTTCTGTTTGAAGACATAGAAACAAACTTTTTCTCTCTTCTTTTTGGAGGTCAGTAGATTGACAGAAACTGCATCGATTAATCTGCATTTTTATTATTAAAAACTGATGAAGACCATTCTTGTGAAATACACTGTACATATTTATGTAGCATATATGTATATAGTATTCGCTTATAAGGAAGCCTTAAAATAGGTCCGTATGTGTGTAAATAATTGCAAAGAAATTTATGTTTATACGCCGAAACGAAAAAATGGGGAAACATGCTTCCTTATTAGCTGCTGGTCGCTAAAACACAATATTAACACTAACCAGACAGGCAGACGTTCCTCCATACATACAAATAGACAGACAGACTGACTTTCGTATGTGAAGTAATTAATTGACAATTTTCCATATGTGTGGATCGCGTGCTGAAGCATTTGTATGCCACGCAGATACCCTACAAGAACAGTGACAATCATCTGACCGGTAGTATGACAGTCATAGCTGAAAAAATTTTGTCAGCGCGCAAACCAAAGTTTCTATCATTTTCTTAAGAGCCTTGTGCAAAAACTGATGTAAACAAACGCATGTGTGTAATTTTGCATCTCCCTTTAACACATGGTTATTCGGAATTGATTCATTGCTGATCATAAATCCTGAGTCATTGCTGATCATAAATCCATCAAAGCTGCAATTTGTCAGTTATAACTGTATATCTACCACAAGTGAATAATACAATTTTTATTTCCTTAATTAATTCAAAACTTTTAAGCTTAAAATAAGTTATAAAAATATGCATAAATATTATTAAAAGAGGAGTGCAGCAAAAACATAATTAACTAATATATTATGAAAAGAAATTTTAACATCTCATCAGTCTATGCTTGCTCCACTCAAAGGTCTGCTGTATCGGAATGTGTTTCGGAATTTAAAAATGCCTAAATAAAATAGAAAATTAACTAAAAATATAATTTTATTCGAAATTTAATAAAAACTTACGTATAATATATTTAAAAACTCCTTCATTACTTCACTTTTGGTTTTTCGCACGGACTAAGAGCTACATAGGTATTTCACAATTTCTCGAAACTCTTATTGAAATGTGTGGTGTCTCTTTTTGACGTATACAAAATTTGCTTTTGGAAACATAGTCAGTTTACTGTTGATTTGATTGTCAATGGTGACAGTACTAAATAATGCAGCTATTTCATTCTTACATATGTAAAGCTATAGTAAGCAATATAAATTGTAAGTGTCTCTTTTTACCAATAACAGTGACGGTCAAGTGACAGGTAAAATTACCGTCAGTACTGCCATCAAAAATGTGAGTGTATTAGTAAACCGATCAGTAGTTTCTTGAAGGGTAATATATGAACACATACTTACATATAAACACATAAATATGTATATATTTATTTTTCCATAATCACGTAACATATAAAAATAAATATTTTGACTTAATTTTTGATAACTGTGTTGTCAGTAGCAAAGTTTATTATTCCCTGAACAGGGTAGATTAAGTTTGCCACTTGTTTGTAACACCTAAAAGGAGATCCTATAAAATTTGGATCCGATTTGGCCATGTTGTCTGTCTGTTCGCCCGTCTGCATATATACAAACTAGGCACTCAGTTTTTGAGAAATCGATCTGAAATTTTGCAACCGCCCTTTTCTCACCACGAAGCTGCTCATTTCTGGGAACGGCCGATATCAGAAAACTACGACTATATGCTTGCATGGAAAGCTTTTTCATTTGACGAGATATCTTCATGAAACTCGCTATGGGTTATTGCCTAAGGCAACGCTGCAATCGCCGAAGAAATAGTTCAGATCGTGTCAATATAGCATATATTTATCTTCGATACAAACTAACCGATCGATACAATGGCTTCGGTGCAGCCGAAATTAACGTTTTTTCTGGTTTTTAATTGATGATGAACTAAAACCAGGACGTGGTCGCGAAATCAACAATCGAATCTTGCAGCAGCCACAATGACAGCCAAAAATGGGCGCAAACACATTGACCCACAAAATTTAACAATTAAGCAACAAGTATCACGCCCCCAAACAAATGCCGACTAAGAGCTAAAGTCTTTGGTCTCTGGGGGGGGCTTGTGAGAATGGTATCTTCGTCGCCGCCGTCGTCACAGTAAAATCGGTAATGAGAAATTAAGACACCACATTTGGCGATTTGGCCCCAGGCGGGTCATTCGACCCTAACATTATTGCTTTTAGGGAGAAATCCGATTCGACATACAACGACAGCTGTGTGATTGTCGTCACGTATATTTATACTCTCGCAACCTGTTGCTACAGAGTATAATAGTTTTGTTCACCTAATGGTTGTTTGTATCACATAAAACTAATCAAGTTAGATATAGGTTTATGTATATATAAATGATCAGGATTAAGAGACGAGTTGAAATCCGGGTGACTGTCTGTCCGTCCGTCCGTCTGCCCGTCTGTCCGTCCGTGCAAGCTGTAACTTGAGTAAAAATTGAGATATCTTTATGAAACTTGGTAGACATGTTTCTGGGTACCGTGAGACGGTTGGTATTGCAGATGGGCGGAATCGGACCACTGCCACGCCCACAAAAACAAATAAATTGCCATAACTAAGCTCCGCAATAAGATACAAGACTGTTATTTGGTACACAGGATCCCATTAGGGAGGGGCATCTGCGGTTAAATTTTTTTTTTTAAAGTGGGCGTGGTCCCGCCTCTAATAGGTTTAATGTGCATATCTCCTAAACCGCTAATGCTATAATAACAAAATTCACTGGAAGCAAATGTTTCTAGCACTTATATTGACAGTGTAAAAATAGTTGAAATCGGGTGGCAAATCCGCCCACTCCCCATATAACGGTACTGTTAAAAACTACTAAAAGCGCGATAAATCAAGCACTAAACACGCCAGAGACATTAAATTTTATCTCTGGGATGGTATAAGATGACTTAATAGGAACCGCGTTCAAAACTAGACAGTGGGCGTGGCACAGCCCACTTTTAGGTGAAAACTCATATCTTGAGATCTGCTTAACCAATTTCAACAAAATTCGGTACATAATGTTATTTTCATATTTCTATATTATAGTGCGAAAATGGGCGAAATCGGACTACAACCACGCCTATTTCCCATATAACACCGAACTAAACCGAACCGAAACTGTTCAAGCCCCTAAGTACTAAATATGTGGACCCCAGTGCCTATAGTTGACCTTCTACCGAAAATATCAGTCAATCCACAAAGAAATCTCAAACGAGTGTACCATTTGACTTTGCGAGAGTATAAAATGTTCCGAACTTAGGCCTTCCTTACTTGTTTTTTATTGCTTTGCGTCTTTCGTGAGTAACTTTTTTCGTTTGTTTTGCCTGTTGCCGGCTGCCACCAAATGCGTCGAATGCGTCAATTTTAAGACCCAATTCTAAAGGCTCGCCAACAGTGCGAAAACACACGCAGATACGTCAAACTAATTTAATTTGCTCGGACAAATTCAATTAACACAGCAATGTGACTTGGAATATGGTACATAGCAAAATAATAAAAAAATAAATACAAAAACGAAAACAAAACCCGCGAAATGGAAACATTGACAAATACAGAACTTAATTAACAGCACGCAATGACAGTTATCTGAGCAAACTGAGTGCAGCAGCAGCAAAACAAAAGTCTAATCAAAGTTATTTAGTTATTTAGAAGAAAAAAGAAGCACGAAGCGCGTTCGCGAAGAAGGGATACAATATTGTCGATAGAAGAAGCAATGACAAGTAATTAAGTGTGCTGGATTGCTTTTCGGGCACATAATTAGCTTTTTTTGTTATCTCTGTAATGCTTGAACGAATTGCCCTTGGCTTTATAGATATCCAATTGTCAGTTGCAGACAGTTAAGGTGGTACATTATCATTTTATTTATTGATTTGTGAATGTTATTTATCAAAATTGACCCGGACTGGTCCATTTAAACTGTGCCCATAAACCAAATTGATGGACTTTTTATTCTCAACTGCAATACCATTCTGAACTCCAAGAGAAACAAAAAAAAAAACGTTAACTTCGGTTGCACCGAAGCTATAATACCCTTCACAAATACAAAAGGTTCCTTAGAAGAACTTGATTCCGCTCATTCCACTTGTATGACAGTCATATGCTATAGTGATTCGATCTAAATAATTTCTTCGGATATTCCATTATTGCCTGAAATAATGATCGTGAAGATATCTCGTCAAATGGAAACGTTCTTGTATGGAAGAACTTGATTCCGATCATTCAGCTTGTTTGCCAGCAATATGCTATAGTGGTCCGATATCGGCCATTCCGACAAATAAGCAGCTTCTTGGTGGGAAAAGGTTATATGCTAAATTTAAGATCGAAAGATTAGTTCGCGAATATACAGACGGACGGACAAATAGACGGACATGGCTAAATCAACTCAGCTCAACATGCTGATTATTTATGTATATATTTTATAGAGTCTCCGACATTTTCTTCTGGGTGTTAGAAACTTCGTGGCAAACTTAATATACCTTGTTTAGGGTATAAATATAGCAATGTAGAGAAAAACAAATTAATTTTGGCGCCAAACTGGCTGCAAACTAAACAAATACAACAACAAAATTTACATTCACAACAAAAACCAATAAAACGCCAAGAATCGTCTTCATCAAAAAGGCAAACGCACATAAATCTCGGGAATAACAAAAGTCATGTAGTCATGAGTGTTGCACAAAAACAAGTGTAAGTCTAATTTATGGATGTGGTGGAGGTCATCAAACGGATTTCAGCGTATGGAATTGGAAATACAGCTAAACTGGTAACATCCTTCTATAGTCAGCGGTGCCGGCGGCAAAGATTTGTGTCCTTTTTGACACATTTACAACAACTACAATATTACATGCTGAAGAAGTGTGTGCGTATGCATTAGGGTGGGTATAAGCAAATCGATCCTTTTTTTTTTACTTTAAAATCTGAAAAATTTGTTGTTAGATACCTCAATAAAATTGTGGCACCACATATGAGTTCATAATAATAATAGTAAGGTGCTTCACTAAGCAATTTCTTAATAAGGAAAAAATAGGAAACTGAAAAGCGGATAATCTTTCTATTAATAGTAAGAGCTCATACTTGGAGAGAATTTTTTTAGGTGTCTACCAATCAATTTTCCAAAGTTCCGAATGAAAAAATAATGATTTTTTTGACCCACACTAGTATGTATGTGTGCGTACTTATGGCAAATATGGGTATAAGGCGCATAATTTAGCATTTTTAAAATACACAGTTTGGATGTTTCGGTTATTGAAGGTATTTCAAACCCTGGTCTGCGGCAACATTGTAGCGAATAACAACCATGTTTGTGTCAATCTAATTTTAAATGTTAAAGAATTGAAGCTTAAATGTACCATATACACATATACATATGTATGTATGTGCTGCACTGCCACTCAAGTCTAAAGTTTAAAACTACAAAAACTAAAACAACAAATGAAACGTGTAAGCCGCCAAAGTGTTTATGACACTGCAGCGTGTTGTAGTCATTAGTGTTTGTATGTATTTATATTGTCTACCAAAATATACATATGTATAAGTAATGCTAAAAGTTTGTTTGTATATGCTAGTTGACCTTTCGTGCGCTCAAAAATAGGCGAAAAAGCTTAACTACTAAATTCTCACATCCATCAAGAAAAAGAGGTGTGCTCAATGCACTCATTTCAATAGGTTTGTATAATAATTTTATGTAAGTATGTGTGTGTGTGTGTGTGTGTGTGGCGCCGACAATGCGTATTTTTTAAAGAAATTTTTTAAATAGAATATAGTTGGATGGAAACAGAGGCAGAGGCAAGCCAAACAAATGCCAAATGTCGAGCCAAACACAAAACTACGCCGAATCATACATATTTATATGCCAACAACTGTATATACCTGTATGTGTGCTACATTTAGCATTTGAGTGAATAAGTAATATTTAGTTGGTATAAAGCATTATTTTTCCATAAGTGAATGCTATGTTTAAGCTCTCATCAGAACATAACTAACCGCGAGATGCAGCTCTTAGTGAGTTAAACATCAAGCATACTAGAATCTGTGTGGGTGTAGCCAATAGCACGCCGTATGAAAAGCTTTTTATAACTTGTGGCTCGCTACAAAAAATTTAACTCAAATAAGGAGTTCAAATGCAAAATAACACAGATTTTGAGGGCCACGAAGATTAACACAATCGAATCGGTATCGAAATGTTAGACGGCTGATACAACAAAAACAATATAGTAAATTCCCTTTTTCTCTTAAATTTCATTAATATCCTCGACTGTACCGAATTTTTTTTGTCATTCGTGACTTTCCAGTACCTTTTAAACGTGTTTTTGAGTTATATCTTAAGCTTAGATTAGACTTGGAAATGTCTTCCCGAAAAAAAAAATTTATATTTCTTGACCCTTTTTGTACAAAGTTTGACCCTGAATCCTCGAAACTTGTGAGCTTGCTATGTACATTTTATTATGTATATATATGATATATAAACACCAGGATTTTCTATTTATTAACATTTTACGACTGTAACTTACAATCGTAATTTTTTCTTCCAAGACCTTAATATACCCACGCATCTAGTCTACATGCATACATATGTATTTGCATGCTTGAGTTTTTACGTCCCTGAGCCAATCTAACGACAATTATGTATTCTAATGCACAGTTAGTGGATTAAATGTAATATAGATATATATAGATATAAAAGTATATAGTATTATGAATATGTTCTCACCCCAGTATAACAAGTTCGCCATATCGCACTCGCGGTTTGTCATGACCATCAGCATCGGCTTCGGCTAATATGGGAGATTCTGTGCCGTCGGTGCTATAATTAAGAAGAAAAATCGAGGTTCCAATTAGCATAATTTATTATTAGAAAAAAAATATTTTGAAATAAATTAAATAATTGAGCGTATGTATGTTAGTGCACAAAAAATATATGTAATAATATAAAAAAAATATGCTCTAAGTTAGTATTAAAATTCTAGTTAATGTTGAAACCAAAAGTAAATAGAAGTCCTTAACTTTCATAACAAAATCGCAAAATTATTTGTATACCCTGAACAGGGTATATTAAGTTTGCAACGAAGTTTATAATATCCAAAAGGAAACGTCGTAGACCCTATAAAATGTATACATAAATAATCAGCATGATGAGCTGAGTTGATTTAGCCATGTCCGTCTGTTTGTCCGTCCGTCTGTATATGCGCGAACTAGTCTCTCAGTTTTTGAGATATTGATCTTAAATTTAGCATACAACCTCACCAAGAAGCTGCTCAGTGCGCGTGGCTCCGTACCCTAAATGATTTCACACACACATACACACATACACATCTACACATCTTCCAAACCGCGTTAGATACATTCACCTAACTTGCTGAGAAGAAGTGATTTTATTATCTCTTCGAACTCTGTGAAAATGGGTTAAATCGGATTTTAACCACGCCCACTCCACATATAACGGTTATGTTGAAAACTACTAAATGCACTATAACTCTCTGAATAAATGAGACACAAGTATTAAATTTCAAAACCAGGATGGTAGAGAAGGGCTTTTTAGGATTTGTTGTGAAAATTGGTGTGAAATACTCAACCGATTTTAACCAAATTTGGTGTGTAAGTTTACCCATTACATTCCTATTAGACACTACAGAAATGGGTGAAATCGGACGACAACCACGCCTAATACCCATATAACAAACTTTTAAATTCCATTTGATTCTTTAACTTTACAGTATACAAATCAAATCATCAATAAAGTTATCAGAATAATACTTTGCACAAACAGTGCAAAAATTGCCGAAATCGCATTATTACTTATGCCAAAAATACTTCCATATACCTAACATAGATACAATTTTGAATCTCATTTTCATTTTATACCGCATCTATCGGTCAATATGTAAGAAATCTTAATGCAGTTTAGAAATAATATTTTTCTAATAACAGCGTATGATATTTGCTTAAGTGATTGAAACCACGGTGATACTTTCCGTAGTTTGATATAATGCTTTGCTAAAACCTGAAGCTGTTTCTTCGCCTTTCTTCCTTGCAAGTTGCAAGAGTATGAAATGTTTGGTTAGACCCGAATTTAGCTCTTTCTTACTTGTTTCTTTTTTTTATGAACGGTATAGTATTTCGAACCGAAGTTCGAATAAAGTTCAACACTTTTGGCAACAATTCTGAATTATATAAGGCGCTATTTATTATTATTCTCATTACCGTTATTAATAATTTGTTTCGTCAAATAAACTATACGTCAATAGGGCAAGCATTCGCTAATCAGAAAAGTTTTAATACTAGCAACAACGAGTTTTATTTGATATAATGGAAGTTTTTATTTCGAAAATAGCAGATATTATATAAAACTCACACACTTACATACATTCATGCATGCCATCGTTACAAAGTGCAAATAACTGTTCATCGACAGTGCTCAACTCTGGCATGTAGTAATTACATATTTGAAAGTAGTTCACAAACTCTCGGCGACGACCAACTGCAAAAGTTCCTAGACTTATTTATTTCTTATAATAATTTTACAACAACATATGAAGAAGGCAGAAAATATGAAAACTTGTGTTGTTGTGAACGGCGTAAGTGTATTCAACGAACTTGCAAGCTTTTGCCAAGCACTTACATCTATTTTACCACTAAAATTTCAATTAACAGTGACAATGGCAACAATAACAACCAGCAACAACAACAACAAATAGAAGTCAAAACAAAGCAACGCAACCTTTCACTTCCACCGCTGCCTGCTGGCTTGGAATGGCATTCAGCCACTTTTGTTTAATACTTGGCTATTGACTTGCCAAGTCTTTTGTGAGAAATGCAAACGCACACACACAATCACACATGTGAAACAAGAGAAGTAGGCTTTTTAAATTTTTTTTTTTCAAATGAGAAAAACAGCAATTGACACCCGAAGTCGTAAAAATTCATTCATAAACAAAATAGCAGCTCATGTGGGGCGCAATTCGCATACGAGCAGTATTTGCCGAGTCATGAAAGGGTTGAATAACAAATGGAGTAAGGCTTTTATAATTGTGGAACCTTAAGAAGTTGAGCTGTGAGCAATGCTGCTAATGCCGTTATAAAAATATTAAAAGCAAGAAAAAACTTCACTACAATACTCTTCACAGGTGCATTTCTTATGACATAATAGGGTATAAAAAGATATTTACTGAGATTTTGATTAGTCCGTTTTTATACCTGCTAAATGCTTTCGTAATCCGATCTGAACAATTTGTTCGGAGCTTGTAGCGCTGCCTCGGACAATAATGCATGTAAAATTTCGTGAAAATATCTTGACAAATAAAAAAGTTTTCCATACAAATACTTGATTTTGTTGGATCCATCTGTATGGCAACTATATGATAAAGTGGTCCGATATCGGCAGTTCTGACAAATGAAAAGTTTCTTGGGGAGAAAGGTAGGTGTGCAAAACTTCAAACCGATACCTCAAAAACTGAGAGACTAGTTCACGGCTCAGCTCATTGCGTCGATATAACCTTAAAATAGGCCCCAATGCAGTTATAAATTGTCTTCGCTCTCTCGAATAGTGCTCTCTTTCAACTGCTAGAACTACGTTCCACTTTTCCTACAGGGTAATCGTAAAACTTTTCATTCCAGGCCATGCTTAAGCTTCTTTATGTAAACTTGCAACTTAAGTTACGCAAAAAGCATTAAATGCAAAGGAATAACTGACTGACGTAGCGGTAAGTACAAGCAACAGTTGGAAAATGTTAACTACGCAAATTTTAGTAAGGAGAATACTAAGTAATAAAAACTTAGTAAAAAATGTTAAAGGAGTAATAATCAGAGCTGCAAACCGGTTTTCAAAATGAACCGTCTCTTTTTATTGGCTTTGAACCGAACCACGAACCAAACCGCATTTATTTTAAAATGCAAAAACCGAACCAGAAACGACTCAAAAAAATGGTTCGATTTGGTCTAAAATAAAAATCCCCAATAAACATTTTTAAAAACAAAATAATCTATAATATTATTCTATACACAAATTGAATAAAAATCATGACATTATCGTAAAATATTAAATACAAATAAAGAGGAAATAGTATAAATAAAGTATGCAACCGGTAATTTTGACCGATTCGTAGTTCTAGTGTTAAAAAATGAAATCCTTATGATAAGCTGGCACAAATTTTATTCAATGCAACGCTATGAGATGTCATTTTTCACTGTAATTTCAAATAATCGCGTTTGTGTTCTCAGAAGGTTGGCGTACTTTAAAAGTGATTATTTTTATACTCTCGCAACCTGTTGCTACAGAGTATAATAGTTTTGTTCACCTAACGGTTGTTTGTATCACCTAAAACTAATCGAGTTAGATATAGGGTTATATATATATAAATGATCAGGATGAGGAGACGAGTTGAAATCCGGGTGACTGTCTGTCCGTCCGTCCGTCCGTCCGTGCAAGCTCTAACTTGAGTAAAAATTGAGATATCTTTATGAAACTTGGTGGACATGTTTCTTGGTACCGTGAGACGGTTGGTATTGCAGATGGGCGTAATCGGACCACTGCCACGCCCACAAAACTCCATTAATCAAACACAAATAACTTGCCATAACTAAGCTCCGCAATAAGATACAAGACTGTTATTTGGTACACAGGATCACATTAGGGAGGGGCATCTGCAGTTTTTAAAAGTGGGCGTGGTCCCGCCTCTAATAGGTTTAATGTGCATATCTCCTAAACCGCTTATGCTATAATAACAAAATTCACTAGAAGCAAATGTTTTTAGCACTTCTATTGACGGTGTGAAAATAGTTGAAATCGGGTGGCAACTCCGCTCACTCCCCATATAACGGTACTGGTAAAAACTACTAAAAGCGCGATAAATCAAGCACTAAACACGCCAGAGACATTAAATTTTATCTCTGGGATGGTATAAGATGACTTTATAGGAACCGCGTTCAAAATTAGACAGTGGGCGTGGCACAGCCCACTTTTAGGTGAAAACCCATATCTTGAGATCTGCTTAACCGATTTCAACCAAATTCGGTGCATAACGTTCTTTTCATGTTTCTATATCATAGTGCGAAATCGGACTACAACTACGCTTACTTCCCATGTAACACCATTTTCAATTCCATCTGATTCTTTCACTTTCCACTATGCAAATCAGGTAACAATGATTATATCGGGGTAAAACTTTGCGTGAATAATGCAATTAAAGTATGCCACCTTGCGGCCAAAAATTGTCTAAATCGAACCAAAACTGTTCAAGCCCCTAAGTACTAAATATGTGGACCCCAGTGCCTATAGTTGACCTTCTACCGAAAATATCAGTCAATCCACAAAGAAATCTCAAACGAGTCTACCATTTGACTTTGCGAGAGTATAAAATGTTCGGTTACATCCGAACTTAGCCCTTCCTTACTTGTTTTGTAAATATTTTTGAAATTAGTGCGAATCCAGTACACAAAAGTTTTTATTTTGAACAAAATTATTACAAAAATGAGTGAATACATTGCATATGAAAGGAAAACATACAAATTTGGCGAGACGCATACAAAGAAAGAATGCCGACATTTCAGAGAAGATCGTTGGTGAAATTTCGAAGAAGAAATTCCAGAAGCACTCTACATTAAAATTTTCTTTCATTGAAAGTCTACATTTTTCTGTGTGTCTTCTGTACAAGGTTTTGTAATTAACGCTAAAAAGTTTTAAAAAATACTTTACAAGAATTTGATCTCAATTAGTATAAAAACCTGAGCCATTTGAACCGAACCGAACAGCGGTTCAGACATACGCATAAAACGGTTCTTGAACCGGTATAAGTATTTTCTGAACCGAACCGCATCGATTTTCGTAGCCCTGGTAATAATTGCGATATTAACATATTGGGACGTTCACTAAGTAATTTCGCTGGTGTAATTTAAACACGATTTTTTTTATTGTTTTACACAATATGAAATTAAACCAATTTAATCTTTCAGCAATAATTTACATCGACCAACGACTTTATTTTATCAACATCGGCTTCAAAAGGCCTTCCAGGACGTGGTGCATCCTCCAGACTGAAATTGCCGTAAAGAAATTTTGCAAACCAATTTTGGCATTGGCGTTCGGTTAACACATCTTCTCCGTACACATCACATAATTTTCGCCTTGCTTGAACCGCACTTTTACCCTTCTGATAGTAAAACAGTAAAATATGCCAAAAATGCTGTTTTCGATCTTCCATCTTCGATAGGGCACCAAACAAAAACTAAAAACCGTTCCAAAAATTTTAGTACAATTTTTTACAAACAAGCCTTACTATTACATCAGCTGTCGAAATATTTAACGGTATAGCGGTTAGGCGTGAAGTCGGCTGCGAAAAAATTCAATAAGATCAGCTGTTGTCATCAAACAAAATTACTTAATGAACGATTCAATACTTACATATCTATATTATTAAAATTAACATTATTTTCATTAAGTATCGCTAAAAATTAAACAAAGAGCATTTTAACCCACTAACTCTGATTCTTTAATATGAATTGAACTCATTAATTTCATTCATTAATTTAAAATTTATAAAGAATCATTTGAGAAGCGAGTAAAAAAAAGAGTTAAAATTTCAACCCATTAACGTTCAGCACAATGAAATATCTTCAACTTTTTCCATGCGGATCAAGAATTTATTAACTTGGAGTAATGGGCTCTCAAAACTATACACGCGTTCTTCCCGAAACCCTGTTTTCAGAGTCGGTGAGGAAAATTTCACAGAAACGTCTAGAACAATTGTTTTCATCTATTGTAATAATATATCTTTTTGGTTTTTGGATTTGAGTTAGGCTTAAGCAGAAAAGTCTCCTCACCGCCAAACACATTTTTTTCAAGGTGCTCCTGGAGATCGGCTATGCGATCTTGGGAAACAACATTTTTCAAAATGAATCACTAATTATTTAAGTAAATTATTTTCATTTACCTACATATTAGATAAAATGTCTGTTTAAATGAGCAAAGACTACCCCCGTAGTACATATCAGACAACATTACCCGGCTCAAAACTGACGCTCTCTAATACTACCTACCACACCTGAGAATACCACTCACAGCACACGCGGATATCGCCACACATGATGACTCCACATGCCAGCAACAACAAGGACTGGAACACCCGACATGCGATCGTACACTGCGGCGCGTCATCACCATACACGCTCTACAATCCGATCCGCGACTCGTGAATCCTCGACGCACCACTCTTTGATGTTGATACTTTTTAATTTACCTAACAATTTGTATATTATAATATAGTAAACGGATATTAAATATTATTAAACATACTTAAATATAATATTTCATGGAAACCTGTATTTGCAAGTGTTAGTGTATTATAAGAATCTGTGGTGTATTATTCCAATGTCCTTTAAAAAAAAAAATATCACGACAAAACGCGTTTTTTCTGACTTGGAAGAAGATATAACCCCTTAAATGATTTATTTGCTTAACTGTGAGATTAGGACCTCTCTTCTATTTGCCAGCTGTTCAAATTACAAAACTGTGTTTTCGAAATTACGAAATTATAACAAACACTATATCTAAAGCTGCATCAGCTAAAAACTTGGCGACTTTCTCATAATTAAAACTAATTAACACCCTTGTGTTTTATAAACACCTACAATTACTCACATGTATATCTATATGAATGTAAGTTGTTGTAATTTGAAGGATTTGTTGTTGCTTTATTTCTTTAGCAGATTACATGAGCGATCAGTTAGCAACCAGCTTGTAACATATTTAGTTTATTAATTATCAGGTAGGAAAAGTGGTTCACTTTCTATTGCAAAATGCTTGTAGAGCACACATATGTATGTTTGTGTGTGTTTGTGTAAATGCACTTATGAAAATATTTACCTTAGCTCAATGCGGTTGTGTAAATATATATCGAACCACACAAAGAGTACTTAGTATGTGACTTTTTTGTATGCAAAATTTACGCCTATAATCTGTTTTCATGAGACAAGTACTAGAGTATATATTATATATGTATATGTATGCACTTATGTACATATGAGTGACTTTTATATGTAAGTATATTTGTGTATGTGTGACATTTTTATACGCACTCGATAAGCTTTTTGTGGTGAAAGGACTATTGTTCGGCAAAATCAACAAAACAAAGTAGATATACGCTTGTAAAGGTGCAATATTTACAACAACAAAAACACGATGTACGTTATATATAGCCGAGAGGTGATGGCCAAGCGTTCAACCACTTACGGTACAATTAACAACCGCCTGCCAACAAAGGAAACATATTCTACTCATGTGCATATGTGTATAAGGTGCATGTGAAATGGCAAGTATAAATAGCAAATTACTTCAAGGAAATATGAGACCATATAACTGTATAAAAAGAATGCAAATAAAACGCGCAAAAAATTTATGAAACTGTAGGAAGTTGTTAATTAAATATTGATAACACCGTTATATTGTATAACAAAGAGGTGTGTTTTTTAAACAAAAGCTAACAAAACGCGAGGAAGTGAGAGTCTTAAAAAACTGCGCAATAATATTGTGTTCGATTGTTTGCTTCGCTTTCATCATTTTCCATGAGAAAATGCCGTTTTAACTATGATTTTTTTCAGATTGGTAGGTCTCTGTGTAAATATTTTTGAATCGATCAGTGAATTGTGGAACTGTCATATTATAATTTTTCTAGAATTGGCTGCAATAAGATCAAAATATATTATAAATTATTATCAAATTCATTATCACCAATATTTGAATATATAATACAAGATTTAGTAAAACGAAATCCATTATTATACCCTGAACAGAGTGTATTAAATTTGCTACGAAGCTTGTAACACCCAGAAGGAAACGTCGGAGACCCTATAAAGTTTATATACATTAACATATATGATCAGCGTGACGAGCTGAGTCGATTTAGCCATGTCCATCTGTCTGTTCTTTTCTCCTCAAGAAGCTGTGCATTCCACTCGGAACCACTGATATCAAAACTGTGGAGAAATCTGCATAGAAGTTGTTCAGATCGGATTACTATAGCATATAGCTGCCATACAAACTGAACGAATGGGATCAAGCGCTTGTATGGAAAGCTTTTTCATTTGACGTGATATCTCCATGAAATTTGGCACAGGTTATTGTCTAAGACATTCAAAGTTTTAGCTAAAAACCCTATTGTGTAAAGGACTTCATCCATCTGAAAACACCTTGGAAATAACCAAAAAGAAGTTCATTGTACCAAAAAATACCCACATAAATAAGCTTAGTGCTGCTAACTTTAACAGCTCTCCACCCACTGCCACTTTCAATAGTCGACATGAAATTTAAGCAGCAATTCAGCAATTAAGCTGTTTATTGCCGTTGCAACAATTTAAATTGCATATAAAATTTCAGCAAATCGCAATTGAGCGAGCGAAAGTCAAAGACAATGCGACGGAGTCTAATAAAAAACAAGTAAGGAAGAGCTAAGTTCGGATGTAACCGAACATTTTATACTCTCGCAAAGTCAAATGGTATACTCGTTTGAGATTTCTTTGTGGATTGACTGATATTTTCGGTAGAAGGTCAACTATAGGTACTGGGGTCCACATATTCAGTACCTAGGGGCTTGAACAGTTTTGGTTCGATTTAGAAAATTTTTGGTCACAAGGTGGAATACTTTAAACGTATTATTCACGCAAAGTTTTACGCCGATATAATCATTGTTGCTTGATTTGCATAGTGGAAAGTGAAAGAATCAAGTGGTATTTAAAATGGTGTCATATGGAAAATAGGCGTGGTTGTAATCCGATTTCGCACTATGACATAGAAACATGAAAAGAACGTTACGCACCGAATTTGGTTGAAATCGGTTAAGCAGATCTCAAGATATGGGTTTTCACCTAAAAGTGGGCTGTGCCACGCCCACTGTCTAATTTTGAACGCGGTTCCTATAAGGTCATCTTATACCATCTCAGAGATAAAATTTAATGTCTCTGGCGTGTTTAGTGCTTGATTTATCGCGCTTTTAGAAGTTTTTAACAGTACCGTTATATGGGGAGTGGGCGGAGTTGCCACCCTATTTTCACACCGTCAATAGAAGTGCTAAAAACATTTGCTTCTAGTGAATTTTGTTATTATAGCATTAGCGGTTTAGGAGATATGCACATTAAACCTATTAGAGGCGGGACCACGCCCACTTTTAAAAAAAAAATTTTAACTACAGATGCCCCTCCCTAATGTAATCCTGTGTACCAAATAACAGTCTTGTATCTTATTGCGGAGCTTAGTTATGGCAAGTTATTTGTTTTTGATTAATGGCGTTTTGTGGGCGTGGCAGTGGTCCGATTACGCCCATCTGCAATACCAACCGTCTCACGGTACCATGAAACATGTCTACCAAGTTTCATAAAGATATCTCAATTTTTACTCAAGTTAGAGCTTGCACGGACGGACGGACGGACAGACGGACGGACGGACAGACAGTCACCCGGATTTCAACTCGTCTCTTCATCCTGATCATTTATATATATATAACCCTATATCTAACTCGATTAGTTTTAGGTGATACAAACAACCGTAAGGTGAACAAAACTATTATACTCTGCAGCAACAGGTTGCGAGAGTATAAAAAGGGAAAATCTGGCGCCTTCTTGCGCACACCAGCCAGGCCGGCGGCAAAGTGGAAGAGAAGCATTAAAACCGACGATGATATGATGTTACGGTGGCGTATAGCGGAACCACCCACATTTGTATGCGGAGAGAGAGGGAGTGAGCGAGGCGAACACACGCATACTTCTATGGACACTACGTAAGCAGCTAAGTGCACACGAGCAACAACAACTCTTCGGTGAAAGCGCAGTCAATATTCGCTGCGTTGCGCCCAGACCCGAAAAATACACCCTCCGCAAATAAACCGGTGCCGGCGCAGCGGACAGACATGCATGTATGTAGACAGCCTACATCGATTTCGTGTCACATTCAAACTTGCTCCCCATTTTTACTATGCCATTTCTAGACAATTGACGACCTCGAGTGGAGACAACAGGGGATGGAGACAGCGGCTCATATGTTGCTGCTGGCGTCTGACTGCTTGTGGTTGCTCAGGGAAGGGACATGGGTATGTACGAGGGTGAAATTATGACTGCATGTATATACATACGTAAGTATGTGAGTATTTGCGATGGCCACTTGAAAATCTGCAACGCAGACAACATTCGCCTATTTAGAAAATAAAAATAAAATACCAAGCAACAACGGCAAATAAGAGTATACACCAGCTGCAACAACAACAACAAGTAGAAATAATTCACTTGCCGCCGTGTATGGATGCGCGCCCATCTACAGAAATGGTTGTCTGCCGGCCTACCTCTCCCGCTGCCGCTCTTTCGACGATGTAATATGAGCGCACCATTAAGTTATATTACCGTTGCCAAGTACGACAGCTGGTCGGGAAGGGTGGGGCGTTGAGAGATGTATAGAATGCAGTAGGCGCGGCAAGTAACCATATACTATATACATATATATATGTATGTATGTATAGCAAAGCGCCGACGGCATTGACTTCTCTAGTAGAAGGTAGCCAGGGATATTGCGAATAGCAAATTGGTAAAAGCAAGGCTAAAGCAAGTGGAGAGAATAAAATTGCAAAGAAATGAAAAATTGAAAACAAAATTGAGCAAATTAAGTAGAACAAGCCAGAACGTTGCGACAATTTGAGATTTTCTACATTTTAATTTCGTTAAAGTCTCACGTTGGGTCGTTGCCAGAGCGCGGGCTCATCTGCACAGCTCTTCCAACCGAAAACGTATGGCTTTTGTGCGTCACCCTGTTAGTAAATCAAAAGATCAAATAAGGTAAAAGAATTGTAAGTGGATTCATTTTCGGCTTAATGAGGTCGTCGTGTTCAGCGTGACCTCAGCTCAACTCGTGTGCGAATTGCCCCCGAAAAACATTAATAGCTACAAATTTCTAAAATTTTTTCCATTTGTATCAACATAGTAGTTGAAATCAGTTTGCACTCGTAAAAAACTAGATTAGAGCGCACTCCCCCACTGCCTTCGCCTGCCTATCGCATCGATGTGTTGTGACATTTTCGGCACAGACAACACTTTTGCTGGCACCGTGGCATACTTCGATTGTCTCTCATTTGCTGTCAGCTCTAATTGTCACACTGCAGTTTGCGTTTCTTCTATTTTTCTATTCTTTTTTTTGCCTTTTTGTATTTAAATTTTGCTCTTAATTGTGATTCTGATTGCGACGCCGATTTGCGCTGATGAAAAGATAGGCAACGGGCACATGAACTGACGTGACCGACACGCTGTGTTGCTTTGCTGCGCTCAAGTGAGCGGATCGGTGATGTCAGCAACCCGCTGCCCGGCCGGCAAGTGATGGGCGTGTGGGTGTTTTGCGTAACTGCCGGTGATTTTATACCGGCATTTATAACGGAGGGAATCTTTGGAGATTAGTGTGCGGGAAATTTGCATAAAAACGAGTTCATATAAAATATTAGTGATGGACAATTTGGACGACAGGAATGATTTTGCAGTTTTAAGCGTTTAGAAGATATGTGAAACCATAAACAATTATGTATCTCTCTCAAAATGAGGCTTATTATGTTCACTCACTACACGTTTAAGAATTAAAAAAATTATTAAGACTGGAATTGGTTACATTTCATCTTCTTGAGTGACAGCCGACTCATTTTACTAATCTAAGAAAAGTATAAATAAACCAACAGAATTTTTGAAACGCTCTTCTGATGTGAACCGTATTCCAGTGAGAGCGTTATACATTGAACGAAACCAATGGTAGTCAGTAGGGGCAAGGTCTGGGCTATAATGCGGGTGAGGAAAAATTTCCAGCAGCGGTTTTCTTAATAGTTTTCAACCAATCTTGCATCATGAAGTCGAGCGTTGTTATGATGAAAAACTATTGCCTCGTGTCTAGTCGCGAACTCCGGTCGTTTTTCAGCATTCGCTCGCTTTAGTTTGATATGTTGTTGTAGAGTTTCCCCATTAATGGTTACACCCGATTTTGGAAGTTCATAATACAGCACGGCCGTCCGATCCCACCAACTACAGATCATTATTACATTGGCGTCATGGAAATTCGGCTTTGCCATTGATTTGGTTGGTTGGCTAGCTTTCACATATGATTTTTTGCATTTAGAGTTATGGTAATGATCTATTTTCCTTCTTCGTCTTTCAAGGCAAAATTACCATTTTTAAATTGTGCAAACCACTTTTCGCTCAGCTAGAACATGTTCACCATAAACTTCGTGGAATCTATATGTTATAGTGGTCCGATATCGAAGATTCCAAAAAATTAGTGCTAATTCTTGGGAAGAAGAAGACATGTGCAAAATTTTAAATCAATATTTGGAAAACTGATTAACTACATACTATTGTTGTCGGATCGAAAATTGTAGCGTTGCCTTGAAAAATAATCTGTGCCGAAATAGGTGAAGAGATTTTATCAAATAAAAAAGTTTCCATACAAAAATTGATATTATTAGACAAATGAGCAACTTCTTTTCAGCAAAATTTCGAATCGGTACACCTAGGGACCCCCTTCTCATTACCTTGGAGACAATTTAAACGTTGGAAATGGCTCCCCACATCGTGTACGTGGCATGTATGAAATATTATATCTATATGTCAATAATACTGGGGCATTTTAAGTGTTCAAATATTACAACTGTAAATTAAAACTCGTCGAAGCAGCATCATATAAAAACATCATTAAAGTACCATTTCCGTTATAAAGAAAAAAGAAGTATAATAAAATGAGAAATCGTAAATCAAATTTAGCTACATATAATAAATGCTTATCAGCAACTAAGCCGATTTCGAAAGTGAAAGCAACTCGAATGTAATGTTTAATGCAATCAAGAACGCTCGTACGTAACAACCAACGTATAGATGCACATACACACCAACTTATAGACGACAACAAAGCTGTTCAAGTGTGTTGTAAAAAAAACTAGTAATTTGTTGCTCGCAAAAAGCGAATTGAACGAAATCGCAACTTAACATTGCCTTAACATGCCACTGTTAATTTATTTGATTGCAAAATCCGTTTTTTGCTCGTGCTTTTATTTTTGCCTTTTGCGGCAGCAATGTTTTTCTGCAATTGCAGCTAAAGTCACGCTTGCGCAAACAGCAATCGGTGCTGGTGATGCACCAGCGAAAAATTGTTACACAATGAAAACACAAATGAGCCGAACTCATTGCTCTGTGTGCGTGTGTGTGTATGTGCTTGTGGGTGCATGGCGGCTTGCGAAAAACGGTTTACCTCTTGTTTTTGCTCCGCTTTTATTTTCACTGAATCATCGTGGTGGCTTTGGCTGCGTGGCCTGTGGCGGCGCTTGGCTTTGCTGGCACCTACTTGCCCCCTCTTCCTGTTGCGAGCGTTCGATATAACCGATTTTTTATTGACATACTTTTATTGTTTACATCGACTTTTATGATGCGTCGTAGTCAAATGCAGCGAAAAGCAGCAGGAGGAATTTTGTTCGAAATTTATTAAGGCGAGTTTATGTGGTAAGAGAAGGAAGAGAAGATTATATAGACTAAGCAGTGGAAGCAGATAAAATACTTAGCTAAATGAGATTTTCACAAACATATTTTAGGATTTGAACTCTGTTTTATTTATGTATGCATATGCTTCGAAAATAATGTAACAGCTAACGGGCAACAATTTAGATCCATAGCTACACATTTTCTGATCTCCACAATGCAATAAAGATAATAATTATAAATTTTTAATAATGAACACGCCATACTTAAAAATAGGGCGACTAACTGTATTCTGTTAATAAGAACTAGTTTTTTACATTAAAATTAAAAACATTTTAGTTATCTGTGGTATCTAACGCCCTTAGCCATCCAAGCAAACTAGCTGGAATAGAAATCAATTGCTGACTCAGATTTGTGATGGACTCAAAATGCTTTAACAGCGCATAAAGGTTTAGATCGATCTTCAAGTGTTAAGTTTATATCGAGTTAAGTTATATCTGTCTTCGAAGCAAACCTAACCCAACTAGCTTCGATTTACCAACACCTGGATTGCGGTATAAATGTTATAGTCGAGTGTAAGCAACTACCTATTATACCACTTTAAAGAGACATCCACATCTCATACTGAGTTCGACTAGGTAAGTTTGTTTTTGCCCTTACATGCAATTTTTTGACAAGGGAGCCATTTCTAACTATGAGTAGTTATCAGGGTGGTTGACATATTTGATTTTTTTACTATTTATTGACTTGAAAAACAGTTGAAACGTTTGAAGAATATTTATGGGGAAAATATTGTAAGAGTTTGGGAAGTGATAAAACTTGTTTCACTACTCTCAGTTCTTTTGAAATAGTAATAAAAGTAAATAAATTAGTAATATTACTGTAAATTTGGAGACTCTCTGGATTCAAATGCCACAATAGATAAAACAAATGCAAAATCAAGTTGTTAATGGCGGCTTTAAGCTATAATTTTCAGTTTATACAACTAATTTTAGCTCCGAAATCCTATCAGCGCCTTTAGGCGGACTAGGTTTACTATGTAAGTGTTCCGCCAAGAGGATTTTGAGGATATATAGAAATTACTACGTCAAATTTACTTTAATCCTTCAAGATTAGGCCGAGATTTGGTAGGTATGTAGGTAGAGTGCCTATCTGAGTCACATTGTGAAACCACCGGGATTAAAATCACCTCACTCTATTGTCTCCTCTGGTACTGGTACCCTATTTAAACTATTAATTTAAAAAAATATTTTGGTGAATTTGAGAGAATCATAAAATTTTCGAAAATATTATTTATTATTTTAAATGTTAGCAAATTGTTAAGATGTCAGGAATTTTCGTGATAATTTTTAAAAATAAAAAAAAATTTTGTATACTTTTGAAGAAAGAATGTCAGAAATTTGGTTTTTTTTGGCATTTCTAGACTCAACGAATATCTAGTTTTGGAATTTTTTTTATTATATTTTTTAGTTAGTGATGATTTTTACATACATTTGAATATTTAGATAATGCCTTTTGATTTATACTTAATACAAATTTTGTAAGAACTAAGGTTTTCGAAGTTGTTTACAAAAACTAAGGGATCACCCTAATAACGCTACAGTTACATAAAAAATGTATACATTTTGATAAATTGTATATTTAAGCATGAACACACTAAACATGCGACTAGCTTGTTCTATCCAAATTGTTGTTTTCAATCAAAACAAGGTCGCCGGCGCCAGTTAGAGCTCCAGCAGGTGTGTGTAGGTATGTGCAAGCATGTGCACGTGTGTGTGCGTATGCGCGAGACTGAAAATCAAACTCGGCTTTGCTAACCGGCTGTGCGTGCCGTGTCCTGTTGTACCTGCTTGTGTGCATTCAAATCAGCTGTTTATGTGAAAAATATCGATTTCCTCGCAACACGCCGAACTGCCGAGCCAAAGCATGCGACAACAACGTAGCTATGCAGAAGCGTTTGATTTTGTTTTGGTTTCTACACACTGTTTCATATATTTTAGTTAGCACGAAAGACTGGCGCTTGGCAACAAGCAAGGCAATTTGCCGGCAACAAAGAGTTTCGAGTTTTGGCTTAGCGGATATTAGACAGATTAAGGTGGTATTAGTGTGAGCGTATGTATGTATGTATATTCAAGTGCTAAAATGTCGCTTGGACGGCAATGGGCCAAAGGTAGGCCATCAATAGACGACATCGTAATAATAATGTACAGTTAATTGTGTATCGAAAACTGAATTATACAAATTTATATATGTGTGTGTGTGGGTGCATGTACGCTTAAGTACTTTATTAGCTTTATGCGGCGTTTATTGCTTTACAACAATGTGGGACACAATCGATTTTCCTTTTTGTTCGAGTGCTGAGCGTATTTCGATGGCTTTTTGCCTTTTGCGGTCATGCACAAAGCGAGTGTACGTTATATACATAAATGCTTATGTACTATATATGTGTAAGTGTGCGTTTGCTTGCATGTTTACTGATGTTGGTGGTCGATTTTGTGGTATGTAACCATGCAACCACATGGCATTGAGTGCATGCAAACGTTTAAAATTTTTATGTATACACTCTATATACACGCAATGTATACCCGGTGGTAAAATGGACTGACACCAGGTCAAAAACTATCGATTTACATATATGCCTATATACATATATAATTACAGTAAATATGTCAGAGCTGACAACAAATTTGTGGCATACATTTTTAGCTTGATATTTGAAATTGAAAGAATGGATAACTTGCACGTAACGGAATAATTACACACTGTTAAAAATCAATCGAACAAAAAACAAGTTCTTTAAATTCGGCAACAACGAAATTATAAAACCCTACACAGCTTTTTTATAGAATATAAGGGTATAGAAAGATCTTTATATTGATTTTGATAGGTCAGTTTGTATGACAGATATATGCTATAGTGGTCTGATAGGTACAATATTTACACAGATGTAGCGCTGCCTTGGAAAATAGTACATGTCAAATTTATTAAAGATATCTTGTCAAACAAAAAAGTTTTCCATACAAGTACCTGATTTTGACCGACCAGTTTATATTCAATCTAACAATTTGTTTGGACATAACAGCGTTGCTTTGGACAATAATCCACGCCAAATTTCGTGCAGATATCTCATCAAACAAAAAAGCTTTCCATGCAACTATATACTAAATATATTTTTAAGTACTTTCAAAATACGTTGTAGGATCAACATCGTATCTATCTCATCATATAAGGTACCTAAATATATCATCGGATCAACATCGCATCTAGAGGTTCTATGATACTATAAGGTAATATGTTTTTCAACGAGTTGTTTGAAGGTGAAGAGCAGAGAGTAATGAATCTTATAATTTCTATCCAGAGTAGAATTTTAAGTTAGCGTCTGTCTCTTGTAAATGTTGTTTTTATAAATATTCATAATAAAAAAATGATTTTCATAGCTACTCTATCTAAAAACAACTCCTTCAATTATGATCAGTCTATTAAGCTGAGGATCATGAGTGAGCGACTTTGCTATATTTGGTACCATGTGTGACTTTATTACGTATTTATTTGATTTTTTAATATTCCTGATTTAATGACGCTAAGACAAATGCTTCTTCTTTTTAAACAGATTAACTTTGCAAACAAAAATCGTATAAACAGTAATTTATGGGCAGTTATGAACGTTAGCTAACCATTAACTCTTTAAAGCAACAAGTTAAGACTGAAACTTTTCAAGCTTATAAACTTTTCGATAAACTTAATGAAAAATTATTTAAAAATTCAAGGACGTCTACCTACAGCTTCTGCACATCATATTAGTTTTGGTACATTCTAACTTAACCTCAAAATTTCACGCAATTATTTTCCTATATTAGATTACGCATAATTTTCGATTATACCCAACACGCAACCTTCTGAAAATATCAAATTTCTAGCTAAATAGTGCCGAAGCGATTCATGAAACTCAGCAGCGTTTTAAGGGAAGACATCACGTCTACATACATACAGGAGCACAACAACCTGGCGGAAGTAAGTCCTTGAATGTACTTGGGTAGTATTAAAAAAGATATTTAGCAGTAGGAAGTAAGTCCTTGAATGTACTTGGGTAGTATTGAAAAAAGATATTTAGCGTGTAATTAAAACAAAAGTATATAATAAAGCAGTGTTTGCATAATGGTGAAGGCGTATAGTATTACAGGCGCCCTTGTACTGCAATTTTTTCTCTTCTTTCGTTGAGCAAAAATCAAATTTGTTCCGTCACTTCCTCATCCTTATATAAAATAATACACAAATGTGGTTTACAATACCCTGTATTTCTGCTGCATTATTTTTTTTACTTGAAAATCATTTTCATACGAAATAAAATGATTTCGTTTGTAATAATATCGCGAATTTATTAACGCGCTGTTGCTTAATTGCTTGAAATCACGCAGACGGGTAGCGAATTTGCAGAACATGAAGACTCAGAAAATTTATACGAAATGCAAACTCGCTTACGACTTGCAAGAAAGTATTGTTGAGGTGAATGCTGAGAAATGCGACGGAGACTGCCGAAAGTAAAATATTAAAAGCAGTGAACATTTTTGTTCGAACGCATGAGATTTGTACTACAAAAGCTGTAATCGGATTCTGTGGTTGTGTGTCTCTGCTAAAGGGTCTAAATGTAGGCAACAATTTGTTTTTGTGATTTTGTTGTATACTAAAGGTATACCGTTATTCTTATTTGCGGGGTGTAATGGTTTTCTTGAACAAAAAGACTTAGTAAAAAAGAAAATATAAGAAAAACAGAATATACATAGCCAGTCGATCTTATATGTACTTTTCCTCAATCGGCTCATGAATAGTAAACTTCAAATCATCAAAAAATAGGGCTATAGGAAAAGTTGAAATTTTCACTAAAAATTTATAACAGTGCATGGCTTAAGTTGAATTGAGTCGTTTAAGGATATATATCTATATACAGTTTCTAAAATCTTTTTTGAATATTTGCAGAGACAATATCTTTCAAGCTCACTAAAATAATACAGGACCAATGAGAATCAAAACCTTATTACAAAAATACTGAAGTTAAGACTTTGCGCTGGGGTTAGAGAATTCGGAAGAACATCATAACAAAAACCAAATATACATAAGTACATATATTTAGAAGCAAAATAATTGGTATTCATGCGGTTGCTAAGCCCAAATTTCCGCCAAAATCGCCCAATTATTGTATTTAGATAGAGACTTGATATGTACGTATGTATATGTGGGCATGTGTTTTGGATTTAGGCAGACCCATTATTTCCAGCGCACATTTAGCCGCAAGCTTTTCGGCCGCAGCGATAATTATGATTATTAAGTGCAAACATGGCATACAAACAATGAACTAACTAAGCTTTCAAGAATAGGGAAATACACATACATATAAAAGTGTGTATATGTATATAAATAAATAAATGAGGGAATGAATAGGCGCAATTTATAAAAGATTGCTCAGTAAAATTTTGCGCAAAAAACAAAAGTAAAAACAAAAATAAAAAAAAACTAGAAAAAAATTAAAATCGCTAAGCTCTAAGTTTTAGGCTAAGACAAATCAAGAGAGAAGAAAACACGAACAAATGTTGGCTAAGCACTCGCCTAAGAAAATGCGAAAAAGTGAAACGGCACAACAACAAATTAAACCTTCAAGCCAATTCCGATAGCCAGCCAAGCCACTATGATTGTGGGAAAATTACAGAAATGTGAAGCGAAATGGAAAATAGAAAACAAGATAAAATGAAAAAAAAAAAAATAACAAAAAACAAAAAAACAAAAGCAAATAGAGATATTGATATGTATGTATATAATAGCATTTCTCGATATGTATTGGTAGCGCATTCGCAGAAGAAACGACGTCGAACAGACGAATATCCGCACCAATGTCTAACAGAAAGTCAGCATAGCAACTATAAAAACAATAATAAAACTATAACACTACTTGACAACAATAAAAGCTGTTAAGCAAAAATTACTGCTGCAACAACAACAACAACGGCACATAAATCGAGATTAACTCAGTGTGACGACAAGCGGAAAACCACAAAAAAAAACAACAAATAAATAAAAAAATACAACAAAAAAAAACAATAGATACGTAAAAAAAAAACACAATGAACTAAGTTAAAATCTTTTGCCGTATCAAATTAAAAGCGAATGTAAAACTTAATTAAAGAAATGTGCAGAAATTCAGGTGTCATTTACACTCGAGTGATAACGAAAATGAAACTAACAATAAATCGGCATGTACTCGTACATATATACAATAATGCAAACCATTAACGGTACGTTGGTTTCTTGAAACACTAAAAGTAAAACTAGTTTGAAATTGAAAATGCATTCGTGAAACCTTACTTTATCGATAAAAAAAATTTCTTTGTACTCATACCCTTGATCTGAAACCCACCTTCTCAGTTTTACCAACATTCACATATTTACACGATTTACTCTAAAAAATATTGTTGAGACAGTTTTTTTTGTAATAAAAAAAAATTTAAAATTCTGAAATATTATAGCGAAGTCACATACCAAATAAAGCAAAGTTGTATACCCCGCTTTACAAAACTAACTAACAGACGCGAAAATTTAAACTGGAACCCTTTTAATGAAATCTCTGTCGAATAGAGTTAGAGCAGGTGAAGCTTAAAAAAGATGTATAAAATATGAAATTAGTTGTTGGCATGATTTTATTTATTTATTACTAAAAATCACAATATTTTTGAAAGAACATAAGAGCTAATGACGGTGATTATAGGTTTCAGGTGGTACCTATGCACCTCATGATATGAGAACTATGCAACTGATCAGACTATATTATGGTAATTATAAACTTAAAGCGTTTTCTCGATACCTGTATTCTTGGTATCCAAAGGACCGGAGTTCTCAGCTGTCCAAATAGGGTATTTCATGAGCTTTGACGCGAGTTTTAACTTAACCTATACGATTGATCACATCTCTTTAGAAACATTTAGCGCATCTATTGGATGATGAAGATGTTTCATCATTTTTACTTTAAGATACCTCTGTTATATTGTAATATTCTTGAGGAAGAAGACACCAACACGTTAAATCGACTTGAAAACGACTTGAGAATTGTGGACTTAAGAATTTTGGAAAAAACGCATGAAAATATTTCCATTCCGTATGAAATTGATATTTTTTTTATAAAAACTAGTATATTTTTTAATATGCCACACCATACCAACATTGAACACTTCAATATTCAATGTTACTAAAAAAAAGTCAAAGGAACTGTCTTTGAACCCAGCAAGCTACAACTAAGATAAAGCAAGATAAAAAAGGTAGCGACAGCTTGAAGGTGCCAATAGACAAACGAAAAAGGGCAAACATAATCGTTCGAAAGCGAAAATAAAAACGAAATAATGAAATGAACATTTCAATTACTGTTGCAGACTACACCATCAAGCAACACCAACAACAATATTGCAGAAAAATAATAGCAATAATTTTGTTCACTTTAATTTTGGATACCGTTAAGAGTCAGTCAGTACGCTGCAGCGTTAAATATTAGATAAGAGTATTTATAGACTGAAATGACATAAACGAAAATGAAGAGGAAGCAACGCAACGAGTGAAGCAGCAAGTAAGGTAAGGCAAGTTGGAAGAAAATAAATAAAGCAACTACTGACTGCAGCGCAGTTATAAATGAATCGAGGTTATTACAATAGCAACGATTTTGGCTTGGTGCTGCCGGCCTTCATGAAATTCGAAAAAAGTTTGAAGTAAGTAGTAAGGAGGCAAGCTTCGTGCCAATAATTAAGTAATAGCATGAAGTTATTATTTCGCACTCGTTGCTGTTTGCTTAATGCTCTGCTAAGTAGCAAATATTTTTGTTACTATTATTATTTCTTTTTTTTTTGCTATTGTAAGGTATTTAATTTGAATTTTCTACTTTTTTTTTAAATGTTTATTTTTTTTTTGCAATTTTTTTTGTTGTGGTTATATCATCGCCACATTCAAGTAGCGCCAACTAAGCACACCTGTTTCAAAAATATGCCGTCCAAAAGCAATACCAGTGTGCCAATATTTCTGCACGCTAGCAGAAGGAAGGTTGGCACACACATACAAACAAACATACACACACAAATATGTACTGGTTACCTAAACAAGAAAAAACAATGCTGACAATGCAGAAAACGTAGCAAAGTTGGCCCAAATGGCTTTTCATTTCGGCGTCACTTTTTATTTATTTAGTTTTGGTTTTTGCACCGCCTGTTAGCTTTGCTTTCGTGTCTTTGCTTATTCTACTTTCCCAACTTTGATTTGTATTTCCAATTTAATTGCCTATGGCAGCGTCATCGATGCGAACACGAAGGTGAAAAAGTACTTTTGAAAAGCGAATCAATAGCAAAATAAAAAAAAAATAAAAATATTTGCTGAGCTATTTTTAGTTTTTTTGGCGTTTTGCACTATATTTATTACGTCGTTTAGGCATTCAGTTATTGTAGAAATATATATGTGGCGGCGTGTGGGTGTTTGCTGCTTTCTGCCGTCATCAAATTGCGTAAATTAACATATCTTCACCGATGCGTGCTATAATTGTTTAATTTCCGTCAAACGATTGTTGTTGTAGCAGTAGGAAAAGCAAAAAAAAAAACATAGAGGTGTAAGTTTTCGTTTAGTCGTATCAATTTTTTTTTTTCGTTTTCAAAAGCTTTTATAGGAATTTCGTGGTACAGACGTACCGCACTGACAAACAATTTTTATAATCGATCTGCGTACTGCATTTTTGGAAAGTGGAGAATTTAAGGAGTACTTAAAACATTGTTTATGATAAGGTTGTTAAAACTTCAGCTCGAATTATTCATTGAAGTAATGTTAAGACTCACACGGTTTCAGAATGGAAAGAAGCTCCTTTAAAAGCAATTAAAAGAGATCTAAACCTAAAGAAGAAGAGAAATACTTAAGTTATTGTTCGGTCCACATCTATTTTTAATAAAATTAGGAGACAGTGCGCTCGCATTGAGCTAAGTTCCCTTCTGTATTCAACACTCTAGGACAAGCATATAGATCTAAACTTACTGAAATTGACAGACTGAAATTCCTAGCACATATACAATATACACAAATAGTAGTATGATGCTCAAGTGATTAAGCTGATTAAATTTTGGACAACCAGAATTTCAAACTTGGAGGTAATAGCGAGATCGACGAAGCAAATTATTAACCTACAAATTAAATATTATATAATGAAATTGTCTTTCTGGCAATCCTACCACTCTAGTAGCGAAGACAAAGAACACATTTTTTAAGAATATTTATGATACCAGGCCCTACGATCCATACTAGGAAAAGCCACAATAATCGCAAAAAAAAAATAACCTCCCTATTAAATAAAGTATATGTATATAATACATCGTATGACTGACCCCATTTGAATTATTTTAAAAAAGAATGATTAATGATTTCAATACTATACATTTTAATAAAAAATGTCCTAAATTAAAGGTGACACCACCAAACTTTTTCTATTATTATTTTTTTATAAAAACAGTTCAGCTTAGTAAATAAACTTAAAATCACAACCAAACCATTATACCATACATTCCACGCATTTAATATAGAGTAAAGTGAATTACCTCTTATTAAGTACAAGTAAATATACCTACACGTGCTTAAGTAACCACATAACAGATTTTCCACATTAACGGTTTATCATTGGAGCATAACCACACTTTCAATATTTCTTAGCTACCTGAGCGGTGCATAAACCAAGTGTTGCAAGAGCGCGCTCCACCTTCTGCACATCGACACCAAACTCAACAAACGTACACATTGAGTCATGAGTATGTATGTGAAAAAATTCTATGCGATTGCGTGCATATAAATGCATTTCTTAGCTTTAATCGTCGCAGCAGCAGCTGATGAAAAATGCAAGAGGGGTCTGAGACATGGAGCGACGTACATGCCGACATGCGTTGCAACTTGGTTCATGCATATGTATGTGCATACATATATGCGTATATGTAGGAAAACACATGATTAATTTTAATATGTTCGCATGTTTGTTTGAAATTAGCAGAAGCAGCAAAAGAAGGGTCGATAAAACGTTCAAGGCATGAATGAATCGTGTCGGAGCTGGGTTGCTGTGCGAATGGATATTATATGCGTTTCTTTTGCTTTTTTCTGATGCAATTACTCACATACATACATAAATAAGTGTGTGTAAAATAAGAATGGATATGTATGTATGTACTATATACAGTGTTGGTCATAATAGTAGAGCGACTGAAAATAGAATATGATTTCGAGGAATTTCTTGATAAGAAACGGAATCTAGAAGTATGTTTTTTTCGAGAAAACATTCCCAAGTTGGATCAGAGATGGAAGACGATTCCAAAAAAAAGTTTTGAACGGTACTAAAAAGAGATTATAGAGAGATATTAATCGAAATGATTGAAGAATATTCCAGAAAATCGTTGGAAAGGTACTGGAAAGTCGCTAATGACATCGCAATTCAGGATCACCAAGAGGATGTATGAAAAGATGTTAACTTCTGTTGCCATATAAAAACTTGATTTTGATCGGTCAGTTTGTATGGCTATAAGGGTCCGATGCTATAATATGCTATAATGGTCAGATAACCCAAGAACAAGTTCGTTTCCATGCAAACAGACAGACAGACTGACAGACAGACGAACATGGCTAAATCAACTCAGCTCGTCACGCGCATTTAGTGGTTTTTGATCCATACTATAAGTCGACTTTTTTGTCCCTTCTAATGTGAAAGTTGTAAATTTCGAACCGTCATATAAAAAAGACCAGTTACTAAACTCGGAAAAATTTAGTTATGTATGACTTCATACAAGGTGTAAAGGCTATTTCCAACTAATCCATTCTACTGCCGATAGCCGACTTTTGCCCCCATAGAACTTTGGCTTATTTGACAAGATCATAAGATATATGCGTGGGGATTCAACATCAAAATTAGATAAAATAAACATTTTTTTTGGTAAACAAGCAACAAGTTTGGCGTCAGCTTATACAAATACAGCCAAACCTATTTAACATCAATAACAACATCACTCTCAATCGTTAATAGATACACAATTTCTTCCCAGTATTGTACTTCCTTGTATACTTTAGCTTAAATGACAAATATTTAGCTCACAACACTATATGAAGCACTCTCCTAAAACACACACATACATACCTATGATTTCTATAGAATCAGCGATATTTATTTTACAGCGAGAAAAAAACGTTGTATACACGCCCGCCCTTTTCGCTTGCCGTTTACCATGTGTCCCCTATGTGTATGGTACGCCAGAGTTGCCCCACAATCATTGCCGGCATAACATTAGCGCGGTTTTGTTTGCCACAGACTTCAATTTAATTCCGTTAATGGTGTTGTTGAAATGCGTCGGGCCCCGCGCCACACCAAATACCAACTAATAACTATCATCAGTGAATGGTGAAAAAATAATAATAATTCCTCATGCTGCTGTTCAAGCGCTCACAACTGTTGGGGTGGTCGACGTTTCAATTTCGAAAAAGCAAAAACAAAAAATTAAATTCTCTAAATATTGACACGATTGCATTTTTTTCCCTGTTTCCATGTGTCACTTTGCATCATCATCATTTCACTTTATTGCTCATATTACACAAGTGAATTGTTTAGTCTTTAATCTCGTCATTAGTTTTGTGTGCACGTGGCACTTTTTCTCCATATTTGCATTAGTGCTCATGTGGATAATATTTTTTAAGGGTATTTGAGCTGAGCAACGCTTTTTAGCGTGAGTGGCGTTAAATCGTTTTAGAAATATTTTAATAGTTATTTTTAAATAGAATTTTAATTTCTGAATAATAATCTGAAGGGATTATTCTTTAGGGATAGTATCAAGAGTCTGGTTTCTTTCAAGTTCAACATAAAATCATTCCACTCAACAAATGTCGATTAAGGATGAACTAACTATCACATTTACCTTAGATAAACATAGTGGAGAGGATACGATTTAAATTTACGAAATGATTTTGTAATCTTTCCAATTTTTCTGGTAATTTAATAAGATTCCTAAATGTAGACAATATTTTCCGTGTAAATATGGTAATAACTTTAAGAATAATGGTATGTGCAATCTGTTCCCAAGAAAATCTAGTTTATGTGTGTCAATGTCAGCCGCATGAGTCCTATTTGATACATTTTTTTTAGAATATTAATCATAAACTGCCCTTAAATTTAATGTAATTAAATAAAAGTAATATAATTCAAAATAGACCTAAAAGGAATTGGGCATCAAAATTCTGAATTTGCTTCCCCAAAAAAAAAATATTTATTTTTTCTGAAAAATTTCCGCTGTCTAAAAATCAAAAGTATTAGCAAGTATCTTATTATATAGATACATAATATATCTAAGAAGGTCGTGCTAGAATTTTAAGTCGATCGACTAGTCCCGTTTCGGGGTGCTTACAAAGACCTTTTGTCAAAGAAGAAATGCTCGGAATGCTGCATAGAAGCTCGAAGTTTGCCTTCTTTCTGATATAATAATCATGAATTTTGAATATTAAATAATCCTTACTCGAAGTTTCGTAACCTTCAGAAGCAAACGTCGGAGGCCCTATAAAATAAGTATATGCTATTTCTTGGTGAGAGCAGAAACTCTTCAACCAACCTGTACATGTATGTCTACATGTACATATAAATTCCTAAATGAAATCTCATCAACACCTCTACATAAAAAATCAAGACTTATATAAAGCTGTTAGTTGAAAATAAAAATTAAGCAAAAAAGCAAAATTAACTCCAACAAATAGCTGAAGCATAGAGGAAACCTTTGTTATCACTGCCATTGCCTTTGTCGTCTACGCCAAATTGAGCACAGCGGCCACCAGACTCGCACTACGTACTTCTTGCGCTCCAACACGCATGTGGCTGCTTTTGTGGTTTAGCATATATATGGTATGTGGTGACGTTAAGCTGCCTTAGTTCTCCACAAGTCCGTTTTGTCTATCGCCCTGTGGTCGGCCGAGTCTCTGTCGCTGCCCCAGCGTCTGAGTTGGACTTGCTAGCGACCTGCATTTGTTTGTCTTCAGTAAGTGATTGATCAATTTATTTATTTGTTTAGCCCTTGCTACATGCATATAGTACTGCCATGGCAGCCACTTTGGATGAGTACATACGTTCTAATATTATGTATGTTATAGATATGTATTGACTTACAACTTATATATATTTAGTAAATATTATTTATATTAATGAACACGCATACACTCTGTCACATAGCGCGCTCAGTTAGGCGGAAGTAGAACAAACTGAATAGTTGTATATGGGTCAATAGTCTTGCAGCAATAAGTGTACATGATAATGATTTTTTATATGTGTGTGTGTGTGTGCATATTCTCCACTTCACACATTTGTCCACTCATGCATCAAATATTTCCCTATTTCCTATATTTATTTTCTTAGACTGCGCTCACTTGTTTGATCACCATGAAGTTCACTTTGCTGTCTCTTCTCCTATTGATAAGTGCGTCTGTCTGTGGCCATTCGTCAGACGATAGCGCATCTGATTACAATTAAATTAAGCTCTTCAATTTGTCGATATTTGTGAGAAGTGTCTGCGATCATCAGAGGAAATATTAATCAATAGGCATTGAGGGTAATTGGGGCGCTTAGGCAAGCTGAGAAGTATACTCGTATATGAATTTGTAAAGATTGTATAATGTGATTAAATAAATGAAAAATATGTACTATAAGATGGAAAGTTTTACATTTTTTTATATTTTTGTGAGGCTTCTAAGGTAATACGGTATTTTTTATACCCTGAATAGGTTACATTAATTTTGCCACGATGTTTGTCAAACCCTATAAAATGTATTCATAAATAATCAGCATTATGAGCTGACGAGATTTAGCCATGTTCGTCCGTCTGTCTGTCGGAACCGCCGATATCGGGTCACCATATCATATAGCTTTCATACAAACTGAACGATAAAAATTAAGTTCTTGTAAGAAAACTCCTTATAACAACAATTTTAAGAAATATTGTCAATCGAATGTAAATCCAGAGTTTTTTCCATATACATAATAGCATTGTTTTCTTTCATGATCAAATACAAAGAATCAATCACTAAACTATTTAGAAATTGGATATTCACAGCTCTTGAAACAATCACATTAACATATGTATTTTTTCAAATCGTCTAAATGGATCATACAAAAACCACGCTAATTTTGTTACTTCTATGCTACCGAATTTATTTCTTTCGTGTCGGCGCTATTTTAAATTCAAAGATTGTAAGGCGGTACCCTTGATGCCATGAGCCTACAAGATTACATTAAAGCTGTCACTTTCTATCAAAACAAATAGACAAAATGTAGACTTTCCATTCTCCTAACATTTAATTATAATTACGCGAGCTATTCAATTGAAGCTGTCAGAAAGTGGACATTAGCCGAACAGCATGTGTTCCATAGCTACATTCCGATCTCAAATAAAATAAATACTTCATTATGTAAGGAAATTATGACGAATTAGAAAAGTCTGAGTGTTGACTTTGGAATGTAGATAAAGTTTATTTCTATATTAAGTTTAATTTCAAAAAATGCACTTTTTTCATTTTAAATGTCTTTCAAAGAAATTATTATTTTTATTTCATATTTGTCAATACGAAGTATAGGTTAATAACATTTTTAAAGAAAACTCGTTACTAACAAGCCATAAGTACTTTTTATGCAAATTTCTTTAACATTAACGCGAAAATTTGTGTTTTTAAAACACGTAGAAAACACTAAAAAAAAATTGCAGCGAAAACAAATTTCAATATATTTTATCAGTTGAAGGAAATTAAAAATAATTCCTGTTAATATAAAAAAACACAATGCTATTATCAGCGATGTACAAGGTATAATTCAAAAGTTCCAGGACTTTTTAAACAACGCGGCTTCTAGTGGCGCCATCTGTCTGAAATTGTTATACCTCAATTGTGTGTTCTTCAGTGTTGTCGTATAAAATTTATATAACAGCTGACTTGTATAACAGCTGAGATATCGCGCTACATGTGTTGTCGGTGAGAAAATGAGCATCGAACAAAGAGCCAACATTAAGTTTTGTTTTAAACTTGGTAAAACTTTTACCAAAACTCATCAAATGATGAAACAAGTTTATGGCGATGATTGTCTATCCCGTAGCCGTATTCACGAGTGGTTTAAACGTTTTCAAGAGGGACGGGAGGACTTGGAAGGCGACGAACGTTTGCGCCGGCCAAAAGATGTTGTGAACAAAAAAACACGGATATTGTGCGTGAATTCATTAAAAAAGAGCCGTAATCATCGCTTAAATATATGGAATCGGAATTATCAATATCCGCAGCGTCGATTTATGGTATTTTGACAGGAAATTTGGGCCTCAGAAAGGTTTGTGCTCGATTTGTCCCGCACACTTTGAAACAACACGAAAAATACCTCAGAATTCAACACTCAAGAGACATCATTAAAGATGCCAAAAAAGACCCAAACTTTTTGTATTCGATTGTGACTGGTGACGAAACATGGTGCTTTGAATATGAGCCCGAAACTAAGCGAAAGGAAAGCGCTATGCTGACGTTGATACCATCCAAAAGGCGACGATCCTCAACGCTATACCGACAAATGACCTAAAAAAGTCATTCGATAACCTCCTTGAACGTGCAAAACGTTATATTCAGGCGGAAGGAGACTATTTTAAAG
The DNA here is from genome assembly GCF_042242935.1 of Bactrocera oleae. Taxonomy (NCBI): domain Eukaryota; kingdom Metazoa; phylum Arthropoda; class Insecta; order Diptera; family Tephritidae; genus Bactrocera; species Bactrocera oleae. The sequence continues at coordinate 76,781,633 of NC_091536.1, forward strand.
GCGACCAATAAATTTAAAAAAAATAATAATAATATTCGTTTTTTATTAAAAGTCCTGAAACTTTTGAATTGCACCTTGTATATCCAAATACCAGTGTAGTTTTACGTGTACTTTGGCACAGCGGTTTCGTGATTTTGAACGCGCGGTAGTTCCGATTTTTGCTTTTAATTCGTTTAGCTATATTTTAAACGTGATAATCGGATAGCTTATGCATAATCAATGTATGAATTAATATTACTCCGAAATCATTACTTTACTCTCAAAAATATTGTATTATTACTAATGGCAAATTTTTACATGGAGTGCCTTGCGCGAACCTATATGTATCTAAATACTTATGTACATACATACACATGCGCAATATTTGTAGGTTTGTGAATCATTTGTGCTTTCAATTATTTTGTGGGCTTTTGTCAGACAATGAGCTCGCACAGCTGCGGATCTCCGAGCAAAGTAAATAATTGGCATGGTATGGGAAACTCCCGTGACCACATAAAGATCATATTTGAGGGTTTCAAAGCTCATTGTTTGTGTCCCGTTTGTGGTTTTTGCCGATCGTTGGGATACCATATAAGATTGTTTAAAATATATATGCATTACCTAATTAAAAAAATACAAACATAAAGAAATTAATATATATTGGTATTTTTTTCTGTTCATCCCACGTAATAATATTTTCTCCTATAACAATATTGCTGCTAAATGTAGGCAACGTGTTTGATTGAAAAAGCTGCTGATGTATAGAAAAAATGAGGTATACATTTAGGGGGATGTGCAATAAGGACAACTCTATCTGAAAAGAAAGCATAATAAAATAAAAGTATATACATACATATATGTATATATAGTTTTTTCTGAATTCATGTTTATACAAATTACATTTGCAAATGCTTTTTAAAACACTTAAATATGTGAACTATACACCACAGACCACAGGAAATAAGGGAAAAAAGTTGTTTTGACAAGCATTTAAGTGTATTTCAGCCCTGAAATAACTTTTCATAAAATTCATCATAAGACATAAGACATGTATTGGGTCTCTAACTATATTCGTTCGTTTCGCTAAGAGGTGGCGTAACTTGATTATTATTCCATTGTTCCAATATTCTGAACAGGCGTTGGAAGGCTACGGTCCTTGTGCGTTTTTTCAGCATATACAAGTATACAAATAAAAAAAAAGTATGTCATTCTTTTGAAGCGTAAGCACCTATAATTTTTTTTACTGAAATATGTCGAAATGAACTGCCTCAAAAGTTATTTTGCGGGGAGTTCTTCTTCATTACTTTATTATGAAGAAAACTTCAGCCGAAAGTCATTGTATTTTGGTTGACGTTTATGATGAACATGCTCTAGCTGAGCGGTGAAAATGCTTTGCAAGCTTTAAAAGTGGTGATTTTGGCGCCTTGGCGATTAGGTAAAGCCGAGAGGCGTTGAAAGACAATTTTGCATGTCAGAAGTCGTTTTTGCATCGAGTTGTGACAGGTAATGAAAAATGTATCCATTACGACAACCCTGACAAAAAATCATATCAGAAACCTGGCCAACCAGCCAAATCAATGGAAAGGCGAATATCTACGACGCTAAGGTAATCTTCTGTATTTGGTGTGATCAGAAGGGCATACTGTATAATGAGCCTCTAAAACCGAGTAAAACCATCAATTTGCTACTAGACACGAAACAATAGTTTTCCATCATGACAACGCACGACCTCATGTTGCAAGACTAGTTAAAAACTACTTGGAAAACAACGGCTGGGAAGTTTTTCTTCACCCTTCTAGCCCAGATCTTGCTACTTCTTACTACCATTTGTTCCGCTCGATGACGAACGCCCTCACTGGAAAACGGTTCACATCAGAACAGGATATCAAAAATTGACTTTATTCATTCTTGGCCGCCAAGCCGGCTCAATTTTTTTGGGATAAAATTCACAAGTTGCCAGACGAATAGGAAAATGTTATCGCTTCAGATGGACAATACTTTGAATAATACTCTTGTACATAATTTTCTTAAATAAACATTCAAATTTTGAAACAAAAAACCGTACGAATGTAGTTACAGACCCAATAGTATAAACTAAATTCTTTAGGAAATACAAATTAGAAATAATTTAATCCTACAGAAATTTTCGAGATCCCGATTTATGTACTTTCTAATATGGAAAATGTGGAATAAATACTAATAATTAATACCACTTGATCCCGATATTACGGGATTGCAATACTATTGTTTTTAGTTAATATGTAAACTCATTGCACGCAATATTAGCAATATATTCATAATTAAAATACTTATGTATAGTAGTGCTTCATAGAACAGTCTGTTGGGCATGACATTGAGCGTGATTTGTCACGCTGGATGTTAATTATTTTGCGCGTACGCATTCAATCAGTGAGGAATAGCTGAATATTAATAAATATTCATGCACATGCACAACGCGAATATTCGCCAATATGATAAATTAATTTCAGAATGAAAAAAACTAGAAATTTGATGAGGCAAGCAGCGCTTAGCGTGAGAAAAAAATAATAAATTTACATATTTAAAAAAAAAGTTGGAGATGAGGAAGCTAATTTTGAAATCATAAATGCCTAACTCCCAGTTATTATTTTTTCTTTTTAGCGTTCACACTATTATTTACATGCAAAAGACACGCCCAGCGTCGACGTTGACAGTAATGACAAGAGTGACAGCAATTTACCCCATTAGGCCATCGCTCATACTAAAGCGCCGTTCAGAATTGGTCAGTGACACGATTTTCACCGGACTTTATGGGTATTTTTTATTTTGTGTTTTTGTTGTTAGGTTCCGCCAATCTCTACATCTAGTATTCCCTATACCTACATACCATACATTGCAATAGTTAAGCCACAAGTATTAGAATAATTCTCTGACATTATTACGATTTTCTCGGCACAGTTTAAATAAGATAATCGATATAAATACATTTATATACTTATGTATGTGTGTGTACGTACATGTTAAACGTGTGGAGTTGAGTAAAATTTATTTCTCAATATTGCATGCGAAGGTCGCAATAGCAATTTTAACAAACAAACAAAAAATTCTCTTTATGGTAAAATTGCATTTGATCTGGTTCAAAGGTTATGAGGTCAAATGTGCCAACTTTACTGCACGTAAACGGCTAGTAAATGCAGCAGTTAAATATCGCAGGCTAACTTTAGTTCAGTTCAGTTTAGTTTACGTTGAATTATGTTTAAGTAAAATTAAGTTAAAGTAAAGTTAAGTTTAAGTTATATTAAGTTGGGTTAAGCTAAGTTTAAGTTAAATTAAGTTTAAGCTAATTCTAAGTTCAAATAGAGTAAAGTTAAGTTTAAGTCAAGTTAGTTGAGTTAACTCAAGTTGAAGTAAAATTAAGTTCAAGTTAAGTTAAGTTTAAATTACGTTACGTTAAGTTGATTTCAAGTATAGTTAAGTCCTAGTTAAGTTAAGTTCAAATTCAAGTTAAGTTACTTAAAGTTTAAGTTACGTTAATTTAAGTTTAAGTTAGTTAAGTTTAAATATTACGTTAAGTTAGTTAAGTTAAAATCAGCAAAGTTAAGTTAAAATTGTGTTAAGTTTAAGTTTAAACTAAGTAAAGTTTAAGATAAGTTCACGTTAAGTTTAAGCTACGTTTAGTATACGTTCAGTTAAGTTTAATAACAATATAATTTTTTAATAAAATACTCTAAGTAGCATTCCTTATTTATTCGTTATTATATGAGAATCGGGTCTATGCTAATGCACACATTGACAAGTAATATTTCTAATATGTCATATGTACATGTATGACAGAGTTGAATCACTTATGCTACATATGAGTCAGCAATGGTGCATGCCATAAATTCCAATACATTTTTAGCAGTTTAGTTACATATGTTAAGCAAACAATTTAACTTTGATTTTGTTTTTATTTTTGTTGTTTTTTCCATATAATTAACCAATATAACCTCTAGAGTAATACAACAGTCATTAGGAATAAACTGCGTGAACACCGCCCACATTGGCCATCGGCTAAAATATGTTAAATAATCCCGTTAAGTGGAAAGAGTACTCATAAAAATCACATATACATAAGTGATTGTGAGTATATTTTTACTAGATTGCTCATTAAACGAATCGCCTATGTTGGCCTAGGTCACATTATAGCTAAGGTAATCAACATGTTAGATCGCGATTGTTACATATACTACATACAAACATATCTACATATCGCTAGATCTCTAGGTAATTGCATTACAAAACATATGAAAAGTAATAGGAGACTTTGTGACAGTTAACAGTTTGATAATGTCGCACTAGTTTATAAGTAATTAATCATTAACTTTAGCCTGACCATGTATTATGTATTAAGTACGGTTTTACGGAAAAGAAATTGGTGCCTTTGATTTCGAAGTTTTATATAATGTACTTAGGGGGTTTATCTTTTCCGAAATATTATTAACACTATAGGGGATCTAGAGAAGGTTATTTACAAAAACGACAGCCCTTGACCGGACTAAGGTTACTTAGAGCCATCTGTAGTGTAAACCGCTACAATAGTAGCATAGTAGCCGTTTTTGGTTGCTTGGGTTAATACACAGTTAATTTTAAGCAACTAAGTCCGAAAATTGCCACCTGTTTGAAATTTTTAAGTAAAAAAACGGCATAATTAAAAAAAACACGACAATAAGGGTATTAAACAGAAGATGTTAAAAAAGTTGAAAACCATTCTAGGCAAGGTTGCCAGTTGTTTCGATTTTGTTATTTAAATAGATAACCAATTAATTATGAGATTTACTTACCTATTATTTGACAAGTATGAGCACAATGATAGTTTATATGAAAAGAGAAAAAAGAATAAATAAATAAATTATTAAAATATATTATCTGAACTATCAAATATAAAGTTATATATTATATTATATTACTAGCTTCTTAGCTTTGGCGATTAAAAGTCTGATGTCTAGTATGATTTAAAAATTAGTTTCAAAATAATTTTTGGTTAGTCCTTTCTGGCAACCCTGAGCTAATCCGTATATTAATTTTTTTCTTAACAAGAGTAATATTATATATATATATTATATTATTATATATATAAGATTCTGAGTTCTATAAAAAGATCTTTATCTTGATTTTGACCGGTCAGTTTGTATGCCAGTCAGTAATTTATACCAAATTTAGATAAGATACCTTAAAAAATAAAAAAGTTTTCCATATAAGAACTTGATTTTGATTGAACAGTTTGTACGGCAGCTTTATCCTATAGTGGTTCGATATCAGAGATCAAATATGCAGCTTATTGGGGAGAAAGGGACATGTGCAAAATTTCAGATTGATATCTCAATAACTGAGAGACGAGTTCGCATATATGATAATTTATATACATAAGTATATTAGTTTTAGTATCCCTTCTGAATGCTACAAACTCCCTGTTCAGGATATAAAAAGTATATTTACTTTAACACTAGAACTACGACCTTTTCCTCTATATTCCTATTTAATATTTCACGATAATGTCATGATTTTTATTAAATTTTGTGTATAGAATAATATTATAGATTATTTTGTTCTTACGCTTCTAATTTTCAGAGAGAGAGAGAGAGAGATACCTATTTGAAATAGTTATATGGTAAATCTTCGTAGTTTTAGTGTTAACATTAGAAAATAGGTATATGCTATTTGAAAACCGATTAGAAGGTACATCCTACATATTCAGCCTTTTTAACAACTTTACAGGATTTATCTTAGAGAAAAAGTTTACTTAAGTACTTGTCTTTTAAGAAGCTTATCACTTAAGCATATTACTCGCATACTCGTGAAAGGCTTCGCTGTATACAACTCAATTATATGTGATTTATTCTGCTATGAACTCATTTAAAGTTTAATATTTAATTTGTGATTATTCGCGAAACTTTCCATTACTCATTAGCGTTATTGCTCAGCTAACAACGCGAACATCAAAGAATCTTCGCCGTTAAGTGAATTTCATGTGAAGCGTCGACGTCGCTCCCAGATACAGAGACTAGTGAGTCTCTGATTATTTGTTGCTCCATTGAGATTATTATTAAGGTATATCAAGACAGCTGCAACGGAAGCAATAGACGCTGAGTGACAAGCGGGTAGCGCAGGGACAGAATGCATTTTCATAGCAAATGAGCTTCATATGCTGGCTTCTCAACTAATTTGCGCGTCATTGCTGCCCACCGTTTTTCTGTCGCTGCTATTGGATTAGTCACTTACTTTGCTGCGCCACGGAGAGTACACGAGTTAGTTAAGAATAAGTAGAAACGAGCAGCAAAGTGGGTCAAATGCGGCGCGAGCAAGGCAACAGAAAAAATCTAAGGTAACAACAATGAGGTACTAGCAATTTGACATATATATGTACGTGTACATATATATGTATATGTATGTTTGTATGTATAATTAGCAATTAACCTGCTGGAAAAAGAGCTAGCTCAAAACTATTAGTTTGACAGTAGCGTAGCCGAGTACGAAGAAGTCTACAGAATCCTACATTTGTCGAATAAAGAGAATAATATATTTTTAAACTCAGAAAGAGCTCAAGTTCAATATTACTGTTGTTTTTTTTTTTGTTTTTAAATGAGAAAAAAGTTCAATGCGTATTTTCTCTTTTAATCTTTAACTATGAATGTCTCCAAACCATTTAACATTTTCTCACAAGAAAGTCATAAGTAGAAATTTGCAAAAGGTATAAACACTTTTACTGAAAAGCAGACAAAAAAATTAAATCAAAAAGAAATTACTAAACAACACCTAACTTCAAACAGTAATCGACATTAAGTTAAGTCTGAAATCTCCATATTATACCAAACAGACTATGGTTCATTTGAACAAGTATATGAGTGGCATAAAGCTTTCAGAGAAGGCCGTTAAGTCATCGAAAACTTGCCTCATGCGAGTCGTCGATCCACCACTGTTAATGACGATAACATTATATTACAGAGATACTGAGAGATAGGAAAGGATCTTAACATCACTAATGGAGCGTGTCAAAGTTAGACACGTACCAAACGATCTGAATACGCCGTCACATTCTAGCATGATTGTTACTGATTTTTGGCTAAACACGAAACGAGAGTCATCGCTCAGTAATCGTATTCAGCAGATTTGGCTCGCCGAGATTTTTTTTTTCTGAAAAGTCCGCATCGTGGAACTCACCGTGAGTACAATGACCCAATATTTAAAATCGCCAGACAAACCTTTAGCACCATAAACAAACAGCTGCGAACATAAGTGTATACGAGTATATGTATATGGTTCAAATTGTGTTAAAAGTACTTAAAGTTAATTTTTGTAACTACTTAGGCATTAAAATTTTTCTATTCGTCTATGCTTATTATTTTTCCACATTTTCACTTACACCAATTTCATGGAAAAATATTTCCTACCGGGTACTTCCATATGAGTGACTAAAATGGCATATTGGTGGCACCTCAATGTGGAGGTTTGCATGTTTTCAAGTTATTTGCCGCTTCACACGGTGGAAAAAATCACAAAGAATAACTCTCATTCACAACAACAAGCGGCTCATAAATATCTCTGTATATGTATATACTCGTATGTATGTATGTAAGTGAGATTGTATGCAAATATGTACTTAGTAGGGTGTGAATGTGTGCTTGTAAACCGAAAACATTTAGGTAAACAATTTAATTGGGACAAGTGCTCGTGCTGCTTGGCAAGTCGCTTCGTGGCAGCACAGCGTTGGCGGTCGGTTGCTATTTACCGGGCTGCTGGTAGACGACTAAGTCTCGATGTACATATGTGTGTGTAGGTGGGGCGGCGCGATCGCTTTGGTCAGAGTTTGATGTGGTGTAGTGCGGTGAGTATGATAGAAGCATCTTCGACAAAAAATAAATAAAATAAAAAACAACACCTAAAAATGTAGATAATTGAGTGTAATGGAGTGCAGTGGGCGTGAGTGGGTCATTATCTGCATATGTACATACAAATGCACACCTCATGCATGAGTGACTGTAACAGTCGGCACGAGTTACAAATTAAATAAAAGACATTGAAGTTGGTCGCTTTGCATGCCAAAGTGCCGACAATTTCGCATGAAAAGCAAAAAAAATCCAGCGCTTTAAGCTTAACAGCTGCATGCAACAAGCCAGTTGCAATTAAAATTATTAAGGTAAACATACTTGTATATTAGGCGTTGACTTTATAATACATTACTTTTTTTCTCACACATACATATTTACATACATACAAATTATAATATTTTTTAACACTTTTTTTTGAAAGTAAACGCGTCATTTAAGTTCCTTAAACTTGTTGGGCCAGCAAAGTAAACAATTAGTTTACCATTTATAGTGTTTTTGTCTTTTTTGGTTGCCACCTAACGTTTTTATTTGCTTATAAGTATAATGCGTTTATAACTGAGTGAAAGTATACTTTTTAACTCGACTGTCGCTCGTATGTTTTTCGCTTCTTTGACAATGGTGTTTATGGCTAGCATCCGGTAAACTGGCGCGCGGATCAGCGACAGTCATTCCATGTCATGGCAATAATCTCTTTGGGTTTTCTACCATTTCGAATGAGTTGTCTATGAAATTGTGAATAATAAACGAGCGCTATGAGCAATTTTTTATGCGAATTTAATTAGTGTATAATTTTTAGGTGGGGAAAATGTTTTGTTAATGTTGTTGCTCTATTGTCTACTTTTAATTATTTGTTATATTGTAAAAGCCATTATATTTAAATTTCAGTTTAATTATTATGAATTAGCATGCTTAAGCTCTTTACGGCTACATATTGGAAACAAGCAATATTTAATTAAAATGCTTTAAAATTCAAATGTACAGTAATCCACGCTTAGTTGTGTCTCAATTATTATAAATTAATCTGATAAATTTTATCCGCATATAAAATGTTAAATAAATATTTATATAATATTATTAAGCTATTTAATGTACTGATTTATGTATATGTATGTACGTCTAATAGGGAGGAGGAAAATCATAAATCAAATACGAGGGCTGAGTATTTAACCTCACCACCCGAAACCGTCTCCATCGCAAGCAATTATTCACGTCGGACGGAAGCTAATGGCGCGATGCATGCCACATTTGCTCACTCTTGTCAACTGTGACGCTATTCAAGTGTATTCCACAGAAATTTCTGCGTCATTTGCAGCAAACTTCATACAGCGAACATGCTTCGAAGAGGACGAAGACTGTCCTCACTTCCCGAAATGTGATGACAACCTGTTTCTGGTTTAGCAAGGTGTGTTCCCATTACCGGTAGAAAGGCAAAACGACCACAAGATCTACTATGGCAAATAACTGCGCCAATCTGACGCCAAATTGAAAAAAAACAGGCAAAAGAAAAATCAGAATAAAGCTCCAGCTTACAACTCCGCCATCGGACCAAGTGCATAGCGACCCGTCTGCACTTGAGATGTACAACCAATGTGACCTCGCAAAGGATAGAGGCAACTGGCGTAGTTTCGTGTTCTCGGACCGACCCACAGTTATAGTGTCAAAGAAGAATAAGAAGGAGGAGGTTATCGCAGCCGCAGAGGCATACTTTACAGATCTTCAAAAAACCTATTTTTGCGGCGGGTTAAAAAAGTTTGAGGTGCACGTAATTAAGTGTATCAAGCTTAAAGCGGACCATGTTTGAAAAAAAATCCCAGTTTTTCCAAAAAAAAAAAAATAAGGCATACAAAATATCAGAATAGCATAGTAAAGCATCGATTGATCTTAATTCTTCGCCGTGATAGCTAGTAATAAAAAAATGTGTCAACACAGATGTTGCCACTAAAATAACAAAATCTGCCCTTTTAACAAACCACAACATTCCTTATAACCAGATATAATTGTGGGAAACCCGGAAAAGGCAAAGTAAATGAATTGTTTTTACTATAAATATAACTTGCTTTAAAATATGCAAAACCGCAGAAATATCTCGTTGCTTTCGTCACTTTTAATTTTGAAGTCAGTAAAAAATAAAAATAGCTACGTCGTTTAGGCTAGGTACACAGTACTTCCACGTGCAGTGAAGCAAAAAAAATATATATACATAAATTCAAATATTTATAGTAATTAGACCACGTGTAGCCAATACCACCTACGTATATATGTACATAAATATATATTTTTAATTGCACTTTTTACCTTGCTGAGCACTTATTCGAACAGGTCTTGTTAGACTGCACTGTGTGATTTTTGCACTCTATATCAAACTCTCGTGCAAAACAATTTTTTTTTTTCAACCTTTTTGCTTGTTTCTCGTAGTGTTTTGTTCATAACAAGCAACTTGCCATTTGTAGCGATCACAGCGTTGTATAAATAATTATTGATCACTGCAAAGATCGCCAGGCATGGCACGCCATCCATGGACTGATGCGATAACACTGTAGTATTTAAAGAAATACAAAAAAGTTGCAGCTGTGGTCAGTTTTAGACCGACAACAGAGGCTGTAGAAGTGAAAAGTGAAAAAATATATATTATATATAAAAAATAATATGACTTCGGTGCGTTGAAGTTGCACCTTGCACGGGTGGTCGATAGACGTTGTCACATAATTGCCTTATTTGCTCAATGGTTTTCAGCGATCAGTGGTTGTTTATGTTTTTTATGATATTTATACCCTGAACAGGGTATATTAAGTTCGCCACGACGTTTGTAACGCCCAAAAGAAAACGACGGAAACCTTATACATGATGAGCGTGACGAGCTAAATCACTGTAGTCATGTCCTTCTTTTTTGAGGTATCGGTTTGAAGTTTTGTACACCCACTTTTCTCTCCAAGAAACTTTTCATTTGTCAGAACCGCCGTTATCGGACCACTATAGCATATAGCTGCCATACAAGCTGATCGATCTAAATTATGCTCCTGTATCGGAAACTTTTTTTTTTTGACGAGATATCTTCACAAAATTTGGCATGGATCATTATCTAAGGCAATAGTGCATTATCCAAAGAAATTGTTAAGATCGGATCACTATAGCATATAGCTGCCATACAAACTAAACTATCGGCATAAGTATATTGTTTGGAATATTTTGTATTTGTGAAGGGTATAATAGTTTCGGTGCAACCGAAGTTAGCGTTTTTTTTTTGTTTTTACCTTTTTTTTTTTGGTAATATGTGCCTTTTCGACTTTTTGACGTCGTTCAATACCATTCAATCAATGAAACCGAAACTGTATAATACAACAATCAAGTGGCTGGTTGACAAGCGTATAAAATAAGTTGTGATCGAATGAATTGAGCGAACGCAATAGCCGCCCGACCGCCTGACGTCACAAAGCAGCTCCGATCCACCAAAGTTGCCAGCTGCGTCGCCGTTTGGCGTTAGTTAGTTATGCTGTTATGCTTATGGAATTATGCGTGTATCTACGTATGGATGTGATCATACGATATTATGGAGCACATTTATTGTTGCTCAGCTTGGCTTTGTTACTGCAGCTGTTTGAGGCGCATCAATTTGTAAAGAAACGCGGTTGTTATTTATTTATTTATTTATATTATTCTTTTTTTTTCATCGACTGAACAATATCTACTGGCACGTTTGTTTGGGCGAATAAAATAAACACATTAGCGGCGATGTCGCCACTGTTGATAATTCAATCGCACGCAATGTGGCGCGCAGCCGCACAGCGTTCAGCCGGCTGTTACTGCAGCCGCGCACAATTGCGCTAAGTTTGGCTTTTGGGCGACTTTACAATCGAAAACAAAACTAAATAAAACACATTTCTTTTTATAAAAAATAAAATAATATAAATAAAAAATATGGAGATCAATATGTGGCAGAGGAGAAATGTAACTTTGCTTTCTTTGCTGCTAAGCTTTTATTATTGCTATTGTATAACAATATATTTATATGTCGTTGTTTTTGTTTTCATTCGAGTGTACTCATTGACTTGCTTAAATAAAACGATTTACTGCAGTGACTTTTGTTGGTATGGCCAAATATTTACAAAAGAATTATAAACAAGTTTTAATATTTGAACAACAAATTAACAAAACAAATGCTTATATGTAGGTACTTTTATATATATATACATATACATACCTACAGTGGAGATATATTAAGAAATGAATACTATAGTAAAATTGTTGAAAGTAAGTTTTTGATAAGGCACAGTTGTGGACTGCATTAAAATTAAAATAAATATTAGTTTTTCATAGTTCATAATCAGCAGTAGTCTGTCTTCGAAGTACGTGTAATAATAATATCACATCATATCGTCACTTTGCATCACATCGTGCTATAATTATTAAATAAAGGGATTATTCTCTAATGATGATGCCAGATGATCAGCTATTTTTATGAACAGTATCCCATCACACATCATGTCAGACCCCAACAACAAATCAAATACCAAATTATGGTTTCAATGTTGTCGAGTTTATAACCATGTACAACGAAGATTTTTGAAACTAAAATGTCTCATAATACTATTGCAACACCTCTTCTTCTTTCATCTTTATAATATTAAAAACAGCATTCTTTAATCTAATCATATCATTTTGGCCATTATGTCAAATCTAGTCGCATCACATGCATTTGTCAGACCATATCATATCTATTACAACATCGTATCACATCATTGAACAAGATTTAATATCGATACACAATTTTTTTAAAATAAGAAAATTATAAAATTTTATCGCCATCATATCACCTCATGTCATCACATCACACATATTTAATAGCTCTTAAACATTTTATGAGAGCATAACACACAGTATTGCTGAAAAGCATATCAAATCGAATTGCACAACATTAGGCGCATCTAATGAAGTCACATCATTACTAACATTTATTATCAAAACAATGAATTCCGAATATAAAAATATAGGTAATCAAACAAATCACATTAACACAATTATACAATATATTATAAATAAAAGGAATCCTTGCAAAATTCATCAAATTAATATCACTAAATACATATTATATCACCAATACTAATTACATCGCATCAAATCATATCTAAATTTAATTAAATCCAATAAAAATTAATCAAATTAGATATCATTACTAAAAGTGATGATTTACTTCACACATATTACCTCACATCAAAGCAACAAATTACAACAACTCTAAGTGAAGTTAACTCAAATAGAATCAGTTTACCCGCAAAAAAAATATACACCATATTTTTATACTCTTGCAACGAACCATAGAGTATAATAGTTTTGTTCACATAACGATAGAGTTATATATATGGTATATAAATGATCAGGTTGAAACGATTTAAAGTACGGGTGACTGCTTATCAGTCTATCTGTCCATGCAAGCAATAACTTCAGTAAAAATTGAGATACACGTCTACCCAAGGTATCAATGTATCAATGTACATCTTCCAAACCGCTAAAGCTAAAGAAAGCAAACTAAGTAAAATGATATAATAACCACGCGCACTCCCCATATAACGGTTATAGCGAAAACTACTAGAAGTCTCACTGAATAAATGCGCCACAAGCATTAAATTTCAAAAGTAAGATGGTAGGGGATGCTTAATAGGATCAGATGTTAAAATTGGACAGGGGCGTGGTACCGCCCACCTTTGGGTGAAATGCTATACCACAGTAACTGCTTGATCTGGTTTGTGAGTAAATAAATTCCTATCATCAGTGCATATAACTGATTCTTTACCAAACATATCGGTCCATCTGTAAGGTCTACTTGTAGTATTGAAATTTAGGGAGAATATTGTGTGGATGCTACATCAATTAGTGCAAAAATGCCTTATAAATGATTTTTCATTTGCGAATAACTGCTGAATTGTAACAAAATCTATCCATTTCTGAAGCGGCTGGTTATTGGTGATGAAAAGTGGGTTGTGATGACGAAGGTGAGAAGCGATCGTAAACAGGGGTCAAGCCAGGATTGACAACCAGGAAGGTTTTGCTGTGTCATTTGGTGGCATTCGCAGGAAAACATCTACTATGAGCTGCTCCCCTAGGCCTAACTTCTAAGGCTCAAACTGCCAACAGTTGGCGGCCATCTTTGTCCAATAGGAGAGGAAATGTGCTCCATCAGGAAAACGCCAGGTCACACACATCGATAGTGACTTGTCAGAAGCTTCGGGAGCTTGGTTGGTTCTTATGCATTCATTTTATAGTACATAGTTCAAAATTTCACAAATCATTATTTGTAGCTTTCATTATAAATCAAGTTAATTTAGTCAATTAAAAACTAGTCGTACATTTAGGGAAGGTTTGTTTATTATAATATAATATTATATTATTAAGACTAAATTAATTACAATTGTTTATATATAAATATTTGATTTTTATTTCAAGGTTTAGAAACCTTTTTTCAATTAAAGCTAATATTTTTAGCCTTTACTATTTTGATATTAACGACTTGGTATGTATATACTCTAACAATTCTCTAATACAGGGTGGCTCAAGAATCGTGCAACAAAAACAAACCGTAATACCTTTTTTTTTTCTGTGTGAGTAATCGACCCACTTTATTGAAAATTAATTAATGGGATACCGAAAAGAGGGTTTGTCCAAGAGTTTCAGACCGCAATGAATAAGTTTCTAATTAAGTGTCGCATATGCATGGCTATGGAGGTCAATTACGGTCAATAATTTTTAAAAATAATTAATTATTTAAATTAAAATTAAATTTGTTATACAAAAAAAATATAAATGTAATGCATTGACTAAAACAAAATTATTACGGCTTGTTTTTATAGCACGATTCGTGAGCCGCCCTGTATATCCAAAATTAAGGGTTATATCCACTTGAGAATTTCAAAACATCGATTTTTTTCACATATATCGACTATATATGAGAATACTCTCCAAAAATTTGAAGTTTATCCAGCAAATAGTTTTGAAGATATGCGAGTATTTGTAAGAATTTTCTAACTTAGTGTAATCGACTCACAAAACTTTAAACGCGTTTTTCTCGCAACGCAATTTTCAGAGTTGGTAAGCAAAGTTTGGTTGAAGGGTTGTACTGATCGAATTGGAATTTTCACACATCCTTCTTAGATATTTTAGTCCAGTAATGGTTGAAAAAATAAGATTTCTAATAACAGCTTAAATTTTTAAAGTCTGCCTGAAGTGTAAATGTTTTCACAACAAAAAACTTTTTTTGGGAAACCTCCATTCCTTCCAAAAATCAATATTTTGTCTAGTACTTCGATCATTACCTGAATTCATCTGTTTTAATAAAAGTTTTTTTTTGTTTGTTTGGAGATAATTTTAGGCAGCTCTTCACCACTAGACACCTGTTTTGGTGGACTGCCTGGAGATCGGCTACGGAAGCAAGGGAATCAATGAATGAATCGTCGATTTTTCAAGTACATTAAATTTTGTAAAGGTACAAAGCAACAAATTAGTTGTACTATATTTAAAAATTAACTGAAATTAATGAGTTGCATTTACTTCTCCATTTAATAACAAAACCAAACTATATTTAGACAAACTTTCTTTATAATCAATCAAAATATCACTTGGACTACGAAATGACAGCCGACACCTTGGCGATGTGGTGTCAAAAACCAAAATTTTCCAATTTATACCGAATGCGACAGAAGACAAAACATAAAGGAATCACCGATTAACAAATGGAGCAAAATTTGGAGCGAAACGCCAACACCGAAAGTTCATGCGACATCATTAATCATTTCGAGCGGAAAGAAAAATTAGACTAGATTTTAGGATCAGCAAACACTGAGGACGCACTAAAACAAAAAATAAAGAGCAGCAAAAGCGAAGAAGTAAGAAGCTGTCACTTAGTGAGACCAATGACCTGTTAGGCAACAACAATATATACAACATGCTCAATAAAGAGCCGTGAGACAAAGGAAGAAGACAGACCAAGCACCTCGACACACAACCCATCAGTCACGTTCACTCCGCTACGTGTTCTCAAGTTGCTCAACTTGATGGCAGCATGCGTTTTGGACGCTGCCATGGCTGCACAGGCCTTCACATGCGTGTCGAGTGCAACCACAAAGCCGCACGCAAGTAAGCACACATACACACACTCGAATACGCGGAACGCCAGCGGAAGCAAGAGAGCTGCTAACTTTTGGCGCACAATGCACTCGTACTCGGTGGAGAGTGAGCGTAGGGCGGTGCAGATTGTCGTAAGTATGAAACAGGACGTGCGGCATTTTACTCGTGCAACCAGCAATGTGCCACAAGACGCAAAAATGCAAAAAAATGTGTCGTGACGGAGTTGCACTACAGGAAGTTGGCAAAAAAATGCACTGCTACAGCAACAACAATAATAATGACACTTGCGCTGCAGTTACTTGAGAAATATTTGAAAAGGAGGTAAAGAAGAGACCAGAAATGGCAGTTGTGTACAAGCTGGAATGCCGGAATGCAGACAACGAACGAGCACACGCTGCAATTTATATCCCTAACTTCCGTTCGGCACATTTCACCTGCTCGAACTAATAGCACCGCCAGCATTTAATGCTCTTCGATGAAATTATTGCTTGGAAAAGAAAAAAACTAAAAACTAAAAACTAGAAATCAATTCAATATGAGGAATTAAGGTCATATCGCAGATGTGCAGCACACTCGCTCGTTCGCGCCCACAAAAATCATAAACTGTTTACAAAAAGTTGTAGTCGTTGACGATGGTGTTGGCCCGCCAAACTCCCACCGATTGCATAATACTTTCATATGTATGGATATTTGGATTTTTAGTATGTAGTTATAAGCGTGTGTAAGATTATATATGAAACTAGTCGGAAAAAAATATTCATTTATAACTAGAATTTTCGAACTGAAAAGTAACTAGACCGAAAAGAACCACTCCCGAATCATTCATAAACATAAAACGAACAAGATACTAGTTATCGAAAAATAACGTTTTCAAAATTATAAATTTTTGACTGAAAATGAACTTGTCCCTAAAACACTAGTCTCTAACTATTCCGTTAATATAACGATTTATTAATGAATCCTTTCCATATACTCAATAGAATATTATTTTGTATTTAAACATTTTTTAACTCTTTCTAAAAATCAACTAAGTGGACTTGGCCCTTATTTGCACTAGACATATGTATGTATATATCCTGAAGAGGATATTTTAAGTTTGCCGAGAAGGAAACGTCGGAGACCCTATAAAATATAGACATACAAGAACTGGTCCCTCAGTTTTTGAGATATCGATCTGAAATTTTGCACACGCCCTTTTCTCTCCAATAAGCTGCTAATTTGTCAGAATCGCCGATATCGAGCCACTATAGCATACCTATACATAGCTGCCAAACAATCTGAATTTTGGTTCGGTTTAATGTTTAAAGCAACGCTACAATCTCCGAACAAAATATTCAGATCGGCCGACTATAGCATATAGCTGCCATTCAGACTGACCGATCAAAATCAAGTTCTTGTATGGAAAATTTTATTATTTTGTGAAGGGTGCAACCGATGTTAACTTTTCTTATCTTATGTATTTTTAACTAGTATAAAACTGATATTTTACGGACCAAAATGTGCAACCGACTTGTAAGAAAAAAAAATAGGACACATTGAAATTCCCAATCACACTGGCTACATTGTAGTACACAACTAGTCCATTTTCCTGCTAGGGCTTTACAATTGATTGTGTTCGTAATGTTGTATTTGTAGTGGCGCCATTGTGTCGCCGTCACTTCCTAGTTCCAGCAGAAATTCAATGCAAAGTATTCTCAGTGTATTTAGCGCATGTTAAGGACTTAATATGTGTTTGTATGTGTGTTCGCATACAATTGAATGTACACACATACATATACACATAAGGATATGCATAATACATACATATCAGTTAATTTTTTGCGCATCAGAATAGAAATAGGACACAGTCACATTAACGGAGTAGTCTTATCCCAACACTTTTGTGGCTGTGTTAAAAATGCAACATATGGATTCAGAATAAGAGAAATTTCCATATCAGGGATATAAAGGAGCATAACAAAACTGACAAGGATGATAGTGGAACTTAGGAACAGTGTTTTGAAAAAAGATATGTATGTGATTTAGTTTAAATTTACACAATTTGAAATAAAATTGAAAACTAGTTGACTTAATTGACTCAATTAAGATTTATTGCATTATATTAAAGCAATTGCTACGGTTTCAAACTCAACTGCATTTTGGTTAAAGTTTTAAAATTCGGTATTATCGATATCAACTGAATCGGTCAGAAAAAATGCGGTTGGGGTATTGTCGGACTTCAACTTTTTGTGCTTTTTGTTTTTTAAAAATAAGGGTTTGCTATTATGTTTTAAAAATTATTCCAAGCAAGAGACCTTCGTAGTCAAACGACGTCACCTAACTCGACAAAAATAGTCTAGCGGTGGTAAATTACACGATCTTAGAAGCCACGCCACAAGCCCACGACACGAGATAATGCGCTCATCATGTAACATTATGGCCAGCTTCATTTTTGAAGAAATCTGGAGCAATGATTCCTTCTGCCCATAAAGCTTAACAATGATTTTTTGAGGATGTAATCGCGTCTCAACAATGGCTTGCAGTTTATCATCAACCAAGAGCTTCCGGAAAGTCATTATAGGGATTGCATAAAATTATTGGAGGTTCATTGGAATAAGTGTATTGAAGTTAAGGGAGATAATATTGAATAAAGAAATATATTTCGTAAAAAAAACAGTTTTTTTTTATTTCGAGCGCAGAAACTTTTCAACCAACCTTTATACATATATATTTAGGAAATTTCTTCAAAAATTTCAAGCTGATCCGAATAATAGTTTCGGTGAGATGTGCGTATTTTAAGAGTTTTTTTTTTTAAATTTAATATAGCCGGCTGCTAAACTTTAAACGCGTTTTTCTCGAAACGTTGTTTTTATAGTCGGTTAGGAAAACTTCTCCGAAATATCTTGACTGATCAAACTTCTGGAAAATATTTGTCAGGTAACGCTCGATGGAATTAGATTGTTAATAATAATTTCGAGTTTTTAAGCCACTCTGTTTTAAAAAAAGAAATAATTTTTGTATTAAAGTATAATATTTTTTTGGATTTGAGGTAAAAGCGGAATTTAAAGTGCTTTAAATTCTGTGAATGCACATTTTATTATTTATTTATTAAACAAAATGACTCTACAAAAAAATTACTAAAAACAAGTTTTGTCTGACTTGCAATTAGATATAACCCCTGAATTGTGTGACTATCACTAGATGTATCCGTTGTTTAACTTAACGGAATACAATTTAAAGCGCTTGAAAGATAATGACACTTCTTCAAAAGCTTATCTAATATAAGTATCTCATAAAAATCCACCAACCATTCGAAGGCAACTCAAAATCAGTTGAAGAACTTACCATTTCTTCGATAACATCACATAGATCCATAAAGCCTCTGTAAATACTGGCCAGCCAGTTTGTGTCACTGTAAATGACAGCTCCCCACCGCTTTGTCGAAGTGCGCTATCAGATGACACAAAAACAGGAATAGAATGTACAATCATAAGTACTGTATGTAGCGGTGTTCGTACAAGGCGGACGCCCACAAACTATAACTACTTATCACGGCGTTTGTTGCTGTTGTTGGCAGCCTTGCCAGCAGACTACAATTTTCAATGGTTGTGTATAAGTGCTGCTCTTGCGAACTTTTTTTTTGGCTTTTAAAGAGTCTAAGTGAAAATAGTGTGCAAAATGTGAATATCCTTTTTTGTATGGCTTTCCTATATTATAAATTCATACATACACATAAATGTAGGTGTATAAACTAAAACTGGTTTGCGTCTTCGGTCGAATATGTTTTATTATGTTATGTAGCTGTTTCTTTGTCTTCTTGCTTGCCGACAAGTTGATTCGACGCGTGTGACAGGTTGAATGGATTGCAAAGAGTTCAGTTATTTCTTTGTTGCCCTGCTACTGACTGAAGGGGGGAAATCCTGTGCAGTTGTATGAATATGTGTGGCATGTACCCGTGTAAGCGAGTATTTAAATGCAAGGACCCTTATCAAGATAGAAAATATCAATTTCCAGCTGCCACGCAACTTAAGGATATTGAAATTTAATTCAATGCAAAGGAGTACAGGTCTCTGACAGCGTGTAGCTTATGCTTGCAATTTGTAATGCAGACTTTGTACCTTGGAAAAGGTCACTTACAGGAAATTTGCTAAATTCTAATATTATTTTTTTTTATGTTTCATTACGTTCATAGGAAAATTGTGTACTTTTTTGTTCTTGTCATGGATACTTTCATAGCTTTAATGGTTGAAAACAAAATGTTGAAAATCAATTTCCATTTATTTATGTGTCCACTTTCACTAAATATGCCTGACGGACCGCAAACTGCACACACAATTTACATTGAAACTGAAAACATTAGCAAAATTGCAATATACAGTAGCAACATGCTGTTATAAGTGCATAAAAAGGGTCCTACATTAAGGGTAAACCGAATTTAATGAAATTATAATGAGATTGACTATTTGGTGAAACATTTTTAAAATGACACAATAAATTTTAATTATATACGAATTTATAGAGAACAGAATTAATAAGGTCTGACTCAGCTTCTAATATTATTGGCAATAAGTTTAGACAACAACCCAAAAAATGCTTATTTAGAAGATAAAAGTAGATTCGATATACAGTATTTAACCTAAATTTGAGGTTAGGCGTGGTTTGAAAACAGATATCAGTTATGTGTGCGATCCTTCAACCTTAACTAGAGTCTATGATGGGAAACCATAATCCGTATGTCGAAAGGCTGAGCTGGAGAGCTGGCCAGAATACTCTTGACTTTCTCTTACATATTTCGTCAAGTTTATTACAACCCAGGCAAACACTTTTTATATAGTCATAGGAATGTCATCAATTGAATTAGCAGTTTCAAAAAGTATTTGGCAACCTAAATTTATATATTCCTTTGAGATCTCGAATTAAAAAAAAATCGAATTTTTACGGCTTTACAGTATATTTCAATGTTCCAATAACATTATTCGGTTGGTAGAACAGTGAAAGAGTTTTTCCTTGTTAGACCAGGGTGGATAATTTTTGAAAGCAAAGAAAGAAAAATTAAAGGAAAAATAATTTACGAGGAACTGTCAGAAAATAGAAAGGTAGAAATTTCAACACACATAAGGCCACCTTTAAAAAAAAAACTGATATTTTGACGTGAGAGTTTTTAATTGAAAATTTGCGTTTTTTTTTAATGTTAAGTTCAAAAGAAGTTTCCTTCTTATTATTTTAATTAAAAAAATTTGGTATATAAGAAGGTATATTGACACCGAATTTCGTCAAAGAAATTTTTTTTGGTACAAGATAAAAATAAAAAACCCGAAAATTCGGATATTCGGATATTTGAATTTTGTCATAAATTTTGAAGTTATGTGAAAAGGGTGTTGATACAAAAGTTATTATTTATTGTTGGAATTTTTTTTGATTATTAACTTACTATCAGTTTTTTATTGGTTAAAAATTTAAGAATTTTTGTATAGATGACCAATTTTAGAGAAACATGTATGCAAATCTAAAAACGTAGTACTTCACTGGCAAGTCATATATAAATTAAGATCACATACTTTATTTTGTTTCAGACAACAGCGGTTCCTTGGCTCATCGTCGCCCTGAAAAATGTCATTCCGCCGATCTGTAGAGTAGGAGCTGCCATTTTGTATAATAAAGACTGACAAAAAAATATTCGATTTTCTTTTTCCTGGCTCTAGGCCTCTAGCTGAAGCTCATATCATATTTACCACTAGACTAGTTTACTCTTTTTTTGGAAATAATTTCGTTTGTTTTGAACTCTATTAGAAACACGTTTTACTTTTAAAGTTAGTTTTAGTTTCTTTGGAATTTCCAAGCCATTTTCCATTTTCCAATTTTCAATATAAAATTTTTACCAATTTTCAAATTTCCTAACTTTTGATATATTTTTTGGTTCTTTTAAGAACGCGTCCACCAATAGCTTTATCCGAAAGCTCAATTCTCCGAGTACGGTTCTGGGCTACTCATATTTTTTTTTTTAAACACGATTAACATAATATCCTATGCGTACATTATAAAGAACCCTTTATGTAAAGTTAATATATAAATTTAATGTTTGTATGGCTGACCGCTTGCATTTGTAAGTATTTGGCAGCACTTGCTGCTTCTATTATCGCTGACTCATATTTAGGTCAGCAGCATCGATTTATTTCTGCAACAGCATAGCAATAAAACTATGAAAACCAAGCAGCAAATGGCACTAAAGGCACAAAAAAAAACAACGCCAATAAAAACAATAAAAAAAAACCACCAGATAGATGGAAAAGCAACAAAACACACAGACAACTTCAATATTGTAAGTGCCACAATGCAGAGGGCTTGTTGCAGCTGCTGGATAAGCATGAATGCAAAATAATGCTGTGAGTGTAAATGTGTGGATATACCTATGCATACATACATATATATGAACTTATATACCTAAAAGCATTTAAAACTTTTAAAGCGCTTTAATATTTGTTACTAAATTTTTAGCGGAACTGTGGTAACTAATTTCAATATTTTGTTACGTTGCTATTTACTTAAACAAATATTATTTTAAATTTGTTGCAAAACAATTTAAAAACAAAAAGTATTTAACTTGGGCTGCGCAGTAGCTGTAATACCCTTCACAGGTGCATTTTTTATAACATAACAGGGTGTTTATTGCATTGAATAATAATTGAAGCTAAATTTTGTCAAGATAGCTTGTGAAATATAAAAGTTTTCCATACAAAGAATTTATTTTGTTCGATCCGAAATCATAGCGCTGCCTTGAATAAGTTTTTCATGCAAGCACTTGATTTCGTACGTTCAGGTTCTCTAGCAGCCATATGTTATAGTAGTCCGATATCGGCGGTTCTGACAAATGAGCAGCTTCTTGATATGCACATACAGGTTACAGACTTCGTCCCAAACTTGACCAACCTTGCTCAGGGTATAAAAATAAGCAAACATTTATTCTTCCAATTTCTTCAACAAAACTTTAAGTGCAATGGACTTCTTGCAGCCGCTCAGGTCAACGAGCGCGCTAGCTATACACAAAAACAATCACAATAGCAATAAGAGAAACGAAAAACTCAAGTCATAAATTACACTAATAAAACCGTAAGCCGAAAAAAACAAAGCATACAAACGAAATCACCGCCCCGGATCAAGTGTAAATTGCTTGGGATTTGCTGGAGAGTTGAACAGTTGACGCATCTCACCGAACTCAAAAACAATTTACGGCAATTACAACAAATACGAATAAAAATAAAAAACACAACAGTCAAACTGTCAAACACAGAACAAAACAGTAAAGTGTGGCGTGGAGCTGAGCGGTAAGTTTGGTGTTCAATAAAGAAAATGCATGTTTTTGACGATTGTTTCATTGATTAGATTAGTTAGAGAGCAAATACCCAGATCTATATTAAAAGATGTATGGTATGTATATGTGTATGTTCGTATATATTTGTGTGTGTATGTATATAAGTATGTTTGTAAGTATATATGTATATATGTATGTTTGTAATTGTGCGAGATGAGAGAGAGACTTTTATTATCCGGACACTTATTGCCAGCATCAAGACGATGTTTACAAGTGCTTGTGTACATATAACGCTGGCAGAGGTTAAAAACACTCGTTATCGAATTTGTCTGTCGGTATATGTGTGTGTATTTGTACGTGACTTCGAATTAAAATTTCCAGCATACATATTGAAAAGGTAGAGCAGTGCACTGACCCAATTGATAGACTGATTTTAGCGTTGATTCTAACGCAGGGGGCGGGTAGTACGCGATAAGGAGTGCAATTCACAGAAAACAATTTGTTTTGTTCTCGAGAAAAATATAAAATCTGCTAGATAAGTAATCTGACAGTAAATATATGTATGCACAAAAACAAGTTGTATATGTATAAAGATACGGTTGTATGCAGACATTTACGGTTTCAGTTTGTGCAAATAATCAAAATTAGATATGGTTATATTGTTTTGGAAATATGAGACTACAAAATGTTTGCTGTTTTTTAGAAATATGCAAATGATAAAATATATAATCAATGTTATAATATTTGTACACAAAATCTCTGCCTCTAGTTCAAAATATCAGTCTTGAAAAATCACTTATCAGTTTTGAAAAACATCATATTTTTATTATCATGTTTTCGCATAGATTAAAAAATTAAAATCTAATTTTTAATACCAACATCGTTATTAAAATAAAAAATTTATATTTTATCCAAAAATTTTTAAGGAAAAAATTCGCAAGCCTTGAACTCGTATATATTGTCGAAATGCTTTTTTTTTTGGGAATTTGGGAAATATTCTCCGAAACTGCTAGATCGTTCAACTTGCCATTTTGCCATTTTCACAAGACAAGAATTTATCTTCTTAGATATGTTTGTCACGTTATCATCGAAGCAATAACATTTTTGATAAGAAGTTAGATTTGTAAGCTTTTCTAATGTGTAAATTTTTTCACAAAAAACGGCTTTTTGTGGGAAGTCATCATTTTGTCAAAAATTAATTTGTTGAAAAGTGTTTCGCCAACATCATTTTTTGTTAAAAATAAAAACTTTTGAGCTTTTGAACTCACCTATTGCAAAAATAAATTTGTTTGGCTTTTAGTTTTGGAGATAATTTTAAACACAAAAATTTTCTTCACCGCCAGACTACTTTTTTCGCAGGTTCTCCTGGAAATCGGCTACGGGATCAAGGGTATGTACGTTATTTTTATTTATTTATTAAATAAAAAGGTCTCTTTAAAAAAACAATACGGATATAAGCCCTTAAGGAAACTTTTACATATTGAATCTAAAGGTTGTTAAAATCGTGATTGGGAAGGAATATTCGCGAATTATTGTAAAGAATTATTATTTCGTTTTATTTTGTTATAAAATTATCGTAAATATTGTACTTTTTGGTTTCAATCGCTAAACGTTTATTTTATTGCGCCGAAATGTAGGCAACATTTTTTTTCAATCCTATAACACACAAAATTTATTGTAAAATGTTAGTCAATAGGACTTGTTAGTTTGGTTACCAGCATAAAATTATTACTAACAATAATTATGAAAAAGCAATGTTCATATTGACAAGTACTATGAGAGAGTGCTAAAAATGTTTAATTGAAAATGAATGTGTTCGTAAATATGTATATAAAATATATACCATATATGTTCGTAATTTGAAATATCCACCGTTAGGATCCAACTCTTCATTCCTACATATTCTTTTATATATAAATGGCGCTTAAACGTAGGCAACATTTATTTATGTAACAATACTTAATAGACCGCCAGTTAAAAGCTTTAAGAAAAATTTTTTTTTTTTTAATTTTAAATTAGTTGACCTGAAAGGTTTTGGATTTTTTTTCTATTATCCATCTGGAAATCAATTATTTTTCAAATCATTTTCGAAATTTCATAGACGGACATTTCTCCTCAAGAAGAAGAAGTTTATTTGTCGGAGCCGCCGCGATGTCGGCTATCACTATAATATATAGCTGTAGTACAAACTCAAATCGATCAAAATCAATTTCTGGCATGGAACACTTTTTTATTTGATAAATTATCTACACGAAAAGTTGGTATAGTTTATTGTCTAATGCAACGCTATCACCGCCATTTTTTTAGTGTACTGGAGTACTTTTTAAATCTGGTTATCTGCTAAAAATACACACAATAGTCGACGCAAAAACAATTACTTTCAAATACAATGCTTAAAATGTTTAGTATCTTGTTGTTTAAAGGCTTTTCTTGGATAGCAAATATTTTTTTTCGCAGCGAAAATTCTGTGGTCCCCCGTCAAGCGTGTGGTATGTAAACAGAACAATGTACATTCCCCTTTAAATTTATAACTTTCAGACGCAAATAAAACAATAAGTGATTATAAACTAACAGAACCCAACAACACCTCCAAGTGCAGGCGAGCAAGCAGCGATGTGTGTGTGTGTGTACCTGCACGTAATACAAATCTAATTATCAAGTAAAGAAAAAATCAAGCCAAAACAATAAAAGCCTACAATTCCAGCCAAGCCACAACATCGGCGTAGAGAGCGATTTGAGCAAAGTGGAACGGTGTGCTGTGTTGTAGAGAGTGAAGCATGTGATTATAGCAAACAATTTAATCAGCAAATCATCTCAAAAATGTGTAAAGATTAAACTGTTTCAGAAAAACGAGTGCAAATCATGCCATTCACACGCACAGCGGCAGCTAAAAAATGGAAACAAGTGCAACGGCACAGCAACAAGGTGTGCAGGCGGATAGACGGACCGACACGAAGCTTACCGAGATGTACCCGGTGCTATATAGAGCTGCGGCGTGATGTGACGTGCTGCGCGACTGCTCGAGTTGGGGCTGCAATCGCTCAGTCTGTCTAACTTTCGTTCGTGCTAGACTCAATTACCAATCAACAGGCCACAAATGAGACGCAACAAAGCAATCGACTGGCCGCTGTCGTTATTGTTGCCGTGTTGTAGTGTGACGGAGATGAGATTAAATGCGCGACCACACCGCGCTGCGCCATGTCGCATGGGGATAGACGCGATGGTTGAGAGTAATGCGCGCGCCAAGCCCGAGATTTGATTAACCGCAGGTCATTGCCGTCACAACAATTACTTTTGCAGCCGCCAGCTTTCACGTGTATGTGTGTGTATGAGGCTCGGAAGTTGGCTGGCGTTGCAGCGCTGCTGCGAGTGGATTTGGTAGCCAGCAGCAATGACGGCGTTGGCAATGGCAGCGCGGGTCAACAGTCGGCCAAAGCAAATAGCAATTGGTCGGTTACTCGGGCAGCTAATGGAGTTGGGCAGTTAGCGGGTCTTCGCAGTTAGGTGTGAATGGAAAGATGTCGAAATAGCGAAGACGCCTAACAAATAAGCCAAAGTGGCAGTCAAACGGACAGACAGATGCCACAAACAATTATGGATTAGTGCAAAGTGTTAGTGTGTTAAGGTAATGTTGACTTATGAGCCGAAGGAAATGCGCGAAATGTGAATTTCCGAGCGTAGTAGATAAAAGTCGGTGGTTTTTTCTAAACTTGTTGGTACATTACGAAAGAGTTGACGATGGCAGTTAATGTTACTCATCTTTTTATTGTTTAATAATTGAAACACAACGTATTTCCCGGTTAACCTAAGTCGGACGTTACTCCAAACACTTATTTTTGTACCCTGTACCGTTTGCAACAACGTCGGAGTCCCTAGAAAGTAAATCGCCGTTATCAGGACCACTAAAGTATATAGCTGCCATACAAACTGAACGATTAAAATTAAATATTTGTATTGAAAACTTTTTTATTTGAAAAGGTATCTACACGCAATTAAGCATAAATTATTGTCCAAGACAGCGTTGCAGTTTTTAAAGAAATTGTTCATATCGGATAACTATAGCATATAGCTGTCATACAAATTGATTGATCAAGATCATGCTCTTGTATGGAAAAATATTTTAATTAATAAATTATCTAAAAATAAATAAATAATTATCGAAAAAATTGTTCAGATCGGACCACTATAGCATATAGTCATAAAAACTGTACGATCGATATTAAGTTCTTATATGAAATGTTTTTTAATTTTTCAAGTGTATTTATTATAGCTTCGGTGCAGCCGAAATTAACGCTTTTTCTGTTTTTATTAACAATTTGCTACTTAAGATATTGTAACCACAATTCAAAAGCGGAATAAAGTCCATTTTATATTTTATACTCTTTATCGAATCTTATTGCTTAAGGGGTTAGAGGTAGTCAGAATTTTTTTTTTTTGCATTTTTGTTAAGTGTAATATCTTGAAAATATTTTCTAAAAATTTCAAGTTGATCCGATAATTACTTTTTGAATCATTCGACAAATAACAAAGAGCGCTCGTGCACTCAAAGCGCTCGGGAGCAGGTAGCTAGCGTTTAAATGCCTTTTTACCCAAAACTATGTTTTTTGAACTGCTGACAAACTGTAACTCGAAAACCGCTCAGTAGATTTTAATGAAATTTGTACAGCTTTTAGAATACATAATAAACTCGAGCCTGACGAAGGATTTTTGTTTTTTCAAAAGTTTCGATTTTTTCCCAAAAATATAGAAAAAAAATTCCTGAGGCCGCCATTTTGCTAATTTTTGAAAACAAAAAAATCTTCGATCAGACCCAGGATTATCTATTTATAAAACTAATTTTTTCTATCCGATTGATTTTAGATGAATCTCCAAGGACTAATGATTGTCACCGCAAGCACCTTTTTTTGGAACTGGGTCAACACAAACAGCTTTAACTTTGAAAATTAAATTTTTTTTTTAAATTTTCGTGACTTCAAGTCAATATTAAATAATTAATGCCATATTACTACTTTTGTAAAATAACATGATTTAATAATAAATATAATTACTGAAAATTTTAATTTTTTCATGCTTTTGACTACCCGTAACCCCTTTATATAGATATATAAATTAAAGAAGATTAAAAAAGATTTAAATATAAATGCAGAGTGTCAAATGATTATTAAACGTAAACACAAAAATCTCAGCCACAACCGGGAGGAAACATAAAACAATTACACCAACAAAAGCAACAATTGGATACGATGAGCACTAAATTCATTACTTCATTGCCTTTACGCGGGCAATCGTCGATGGAAACGGTCAAAAGCAAGCGTATAAAAGCAGTTGTTAAATGTATGTATGTATGTATGTGCATATATGAACCGCAGATGAATGAATAAAACGGGTTAAAAGATGCGTTTTTCGTGGCCAACAAGCAAATCATGTCGATGCAACAATTTCAGAATGAATTGAAAACAAGCAGAAACGGCTGCTGTGTGTATATGTACTATGTACAATATGTGTGTTTACAGGAAAAAACAACAAAGAAATAAATTTAATTTTTCGAAGAAGAACACAGAAAAATTCATTTTCAACAATAAAAAAAATAAAAAATCATATAAAGAGCAATTGTGCATGTATCGCAATGGCAACTGACACTTTGTGTGGCTACAGGAGGAGTAAAATGGAAAACAAGCACAACCAGCCGCAGAAAGAACGCCGAAATTTGTAAACAGCAGCAGCAGCAGCAGCGCCAGCCAAACGCTGGAGCAGCTGCAACAACAAAGAAAGGCAAAAACAAAGCAAGCAATAAAAATCAAATCCACGAAAACCAAATAAACAACAACAACAGCACGCAAGAGTATGCTATATTTATCCCACCTTTTGGACCAACATTTGGATACCTACACATTTTAAACGTCATTTTGGGTGCTCAACTGCAGCTTGCCGCACACTGTTGAGGCATATACAGTGTGTAAATTTAAATTCAAAAACAACGAAAACAACATAGAATAAAGTGTACTCCTTGTGGACGAACAAAAATACATTAGCAGCTGCTTACAAATCTACATTCTCGAGTTCTCGCAAGCGATTGTGAGTATGTTGGGTAAGGTGGTCCTTAAATGCAGAGAACTTTAATAGAATTATAGTCCAATATAACACATACACTTGTATTTTTGTCGTGAGTAAATCCCGTTAGGCTAACACGGAATCAAAATAACGCTGCTATTTTATTAAGGAATGTTTTTCAAGTAACAATTTCGGCGGGTTATAAGTTTTAGTTACATGGACCCTGAAAAAGTCTTTGCAATTCTCTTTAAGGGTTACCTTAATATGCATAAATGCATTTTTAAGATATATTTATACATACACACATATTATATATTTGTGTTTGTATGGTTATGTATGTATATGTAGTTGCATGTAATCGCATTTGAGATTAAGTTGAATTGTAATGCAATTGTGGCATAGCAGCGCATGCGTTAATTTCCGCAGACGCACTGCATGAAAAATAAACTTATTCCGAATGTTGAATGGATTTTAAGAGGAATTATGCTTTCGAATGGCTGGCTTTTAGTATTTAGAGGTATTATTAAAATTAAAGCGTTTGTAGAAAAAAAATATCTAACCCCGTTAAGTAGAAATTGTTATTGGCAAAAAACATTTAAATTGCAGGAAAAATTAAGAACAGTGACATATGTACATACACATAATATATACATAAAGGTTGTTGTTTTGATAGCATAAGATCAGGGGTGCATATAAGGCATTAAAAATTAAATTTGTTTTGTTTGTAATCCCATAAGTCTTAATTGGAAATAATTTTGAAATTTTTAGTCCCAAATACTGGATTGAAAAATAAAAAAATTTAATTTTAGCCTAAATACCGGATTGAAAAAAAAATCCTAAGATTATAAAAGAGAAAAATTTTAGATCTTTTAATTTACTTCGCATTTGCGTATTTCGTGTTCTACCATTTCGGTGATATTTTGAAAAAGAAACTTATTTTTAATAAAAATATCAATATAGTTTAGCGCTTTTTGTCTTATTTATATTTAACTATAGTTTTGAGGGTTGAAAAACTTAAATCTTTAATTTTTATATTCCTTTTCATTCCAGCTTTTAATTTGAAAAATATTTTTTTATTTGTTACTCCAATTTTTAAATTAAAAATATTTACTTAATTTTTTATCCAAGATGTCTGGTTATAAAAACAAACTTTTGAATTTTTTTTATTAAATTTTTAAAAATTGTCTGTTTTTAATACTATCAAGCAATTTTTTAGTCCCAACATCCCAAATTTAGTATTTAATTAAACATCCTGACATCTTGAGTTTAAAATTGAAAATCTTATTTTTAATCTAAAATTTTTAAATCATCAAATTTGCAATCCTGCATAAGAACCCCAATAGATAGGGCCTAGGTAAAAAATATCAATGTTTCGCATTAAAGTGTCTACTTATATAAAATCGGCTCTTATAAGGACTGAAAAATTGACTAGAATGATTCCTCTTGTGCTTCATCTAGCCAGCGAACAATATTCAAAAAATCCATGAACTTCACTTACTAGATACGAAAATGCGCTTCAAAAACGTACAAATTAGGCTTCATTATCAAACGTCTAATGACCTGACAATTTCATTTCATGATTACAAAAATTATTATTAATACAAAAATATATATATAACAACATACATATGTATGTACATGTACACATACTTTAACTGCATAATAAATTGTACTTTTGCAAAATAACAAGTTTAAATAATTCTATTGCGACTTTCTTATTTCTTTATGATTATTTATTATTATTATTATTATTATTTTTTTTTTGACATTTCACAATAAAACTCCAGTGCACATATACTTAATATATGCGCAAATAATGCATAAATTAAAGACGTAGTATCTGAAATAGCACATAGACCCCAACTGCTGACACAATCGGGCAATGGCACGAATAATGATCAAATCCAAACACTCAATTAGCCTAGCACAGCACTTCATATCGTTAGCGTAGCGATAAGAAAGTCAACAATGCTCTGCAAATTTAAGCGCAATCGACATTTAAATAGGCTTCGATTTTCTTTTACGTTAGTAATTGTAAAAATGTACAAATATTTATATAAATATACCAATAACAAATATTCTTATACATAAATATACTCCAATAATGCTTGAGTTAATCAAATTATATATAATTCTATAATTTGACTCTGCATACAGTTAGAAAGGCAAGTCTATGCAAGCATAACGAGATTAAAGTGACTAATTGAGCATAGAAAATAATAAATAGGTTCCAATTTCCTGTAGTATATACTGTATGTCATTTGTAATACATATCACAACACATTAATTCTAAGTAATTACATTAATTTTATTGATTACAGTGTCACACTATAACACGTACGTACAATATACAACGTGCCTTATTAACGGTAATTAATTTTATATTATATTTAATATAAACAAATGTGTTTTTAATCAAACTTACCGTTTCACCATTTTGTTGGTCACTCCAGAATTATTTTCCTGTAGAGATCCAATATCGTCGGATTTGTTATAATCCAGCTTTGAAAATATTTTAATGCGCCGGAAATTAATTTTGAATTATTTTTAATTAGCACGGAATTACTGCAATTAACTACGTAGATAATGAAAAATCACTGAACGGACGGTGTGCAATATATATAACCTATAAATTCAAAAATAAATTTCAAAATTTTATACGCGTCGGAAACTTTTGAATTAAAATAATAATAAAGCAAAAATAACAATAATAATTTTCAGCTAAAATCGGCTGTTTTAGTTGTCATTGTGCTGGAGGATTGGATGCGTCTTTAACTTCTTAAGCTCTTAAACAAAAAAAATACTGTAAAGTCTCCAAACACGAACGTAACTTTTTAATTTTTTTTTACGCTGAAAGAGTACCGGGCCTTTATGAGGGCACAATAGAACTTGAGTCGCAGTGTTAGCCTCAATTTCTTTCTATTTCTAACTTAACTTTTACATAAACACATACATATGTATGTATGTATGTACAACAAGTCCTCAATTTCCATATCCATTTTAACTAAACTTATTAACAAAATAAAGTACAATAAGTACTTAGTTTATCGCTCAAACACTTTGCTAACAGCTCCATGTCGCCAATATCAACAACAATACCGATGTCAACGCCGCCTTCATTTCATGCCGCCATTCCAATCTACCACACAAAACACTTCCACCACCGCCGACACCAACATTTGCGGGAGCCAGCACAGTAGTAGACAAAATGTTTCCACCAGCGTTTGTGTTTTATTGTCCTTCCTCGACTGTTATTCAGTACAACCCCCACTTGCGAACATTTTTTTAATGCTTTTGTATATATATTTTCCTTCTTCAGAATTTATTTGCATTGCATTGCGTTATTCTCTTGTACTGTATTTTCATTATTTCTTCTACTTATAGGCCTGTACCATTTTCTTTACCTTTAAATTTAATTAGCACTTTTAAACCTACAATGATTCCTCTCTTTCGATAAAAAGAAACTTTTGATTTTTTGGTTAATTTAAAAACTACTCCTGCTGTTTATGTATTAAACGTTTTAAAGAATTTTCACTGCCAACACGGCCGGAAAATTGTAATTTAATTGCACCAAACCTTCAGTTAATTGTGGTATGCAACAACAACAATATATGAATATATATGCATGTATATGCGGGAAAACTCACACAAAACTGCAATGAGATAGCGAATGCACTTTTTCTTTTCTACTTCGACAGCTTCTATTTTGCTGTTTCACACTATTTATTTGCTTCGCTTCTTTTTATTTTCACTTCATTTCCGAATTTGTTTGCACTGCGTTTTGAAGCTGCTTTCTAGCTGTTTGCTTCGATTTTTCTGCGTTTTGAATTCTTTTCACAGGAATATGTAGAATTCGAATTGCAAACCTATTTCCAACTCTTCCTTTGCGGCGCGTAATCCACATTCGTGTTCGTTTTTTTAATGTTGTAATGAAATATTTATTCTAATGTTTGTAGTTTAATAGAAGAGAACTTCATATCCATTAATATTATATATTTTATTGTATTTTATTTTAACGCAGAGTTTACTAAAACACGTTAACACAACTCCGAAGAAAATTAAAGACTGAATGGTGACTTCACCACAGAATCATTTTGTTGTTGCTTTGTGTGTTGAACTGTCAACTGGAAAACTTTTCACCATACGTTTTGTGCCGCCGCATGACAATTGAGTTGTGGCAGTGTTCATTGTACGCGAATTTCAGGATTGATATTATTTGTCAGAGCAACTCTGCAAAGAATTCTTAAGTTTTTAGAAAATTAAATTCTTTGCAATTTTGCATGCTCAATTCAAGCAGAAATAAAGAATTAATTAACAATTGACTAATACTTGACTAAATTAGTCTAACGTACAGCATTTATTTTAATTGTTCTAATTATTATATTTTTATTCTTAGATCTTTCGATCGTATCTTTTTTACGGTATCAAACGTCAAAGAACATAAATTACATTTTACGTTATATGTTTGGATAATTACAAAGTCTTTGCGACAGAGGTCGCTCAAACCCCTCTTCCAATTATAGACAATTTCCGTTGTTATCATTTAGTTCGTTTTGTTTACGCAAGAAATTGAAAATGTGCTGCAGAATAAATGTACATTGCTGCAGTTCAGTTTGTTTATACAAGTAAATGATTAATTATACATACGCGAATATGTTTACACACAGAACTGCTTATGTATATACATTTTTGAGTGTAGATATGTAAGTTCACACTTACAGCAGCGATGTGCATACAAATGTACATATGTATTTGTTTTCATACTTAATTCGAGGAAGCTTTGAGTCATTGGATTATTTTGATAAACATCTTATTGTCGGAATTGATTTTCGGTACTTTTTAGGTGTGCAGATATGTAAAAGCAAGGATTTGTAAACAAAACGTGCGCGTATGCAGACTGTAAATATACATATGTACATACACATGTATATTTATATATTGTACATATGTAGGTGAGCATGTATTTAAAAAATACTTCACACAAGAGCTGAAAATTATACACATATAAAGCTACATACATACATATGTATATGGATATACCTCGTCAAGTTGTAGCAGGTCATATAAAGTCTTCGATCTTTTGAGGTTAGAATTTTAATATCTTAAATAAAATAAATATTTGAAATAAAAAATGGTCAGTTCATTCGCATCTAAGGTCGCAGGCCTCAGCTAAAATAATAACTTGAAATTTTTTAACACTTTCATATAAAAGCTAATCAAATCGAACCTGATTGATGGAGTATAAGTTTGATTGATGACAAAAGCTGACGGGGATTTGTGGAATATTCTGGGGAAGAAAAAGAAGTGTTTCAACTCAGAAAATGTCCGTGTAGTACATGTTGATGGCGTTCGAAGTAATTACTGACCTATTTTCGAAAATTTTGAGATCTGGGTTAAAAATCATGGCTTGATCGACAGAAGCTCTTCATTATTTGAGTACATTTTCAAGTTATAATCTATTATTCTAATCAGTAATATTAAAAGATTTCTGAAGATCTATAATTCTACTGACTCTTAGTATACGATTGTAAAGTGTGCACGATAATCTGGTTTAGTTCAACGTAGGATTATTTTGATTTGATCCAATTCTGCATGGCGATAGTGATTTGACGTTTGATTTCAAGGCAGGTTATGTTTTCGAGCATGTTGCTGTTCTCAAAATAGATAGTACTGTCTAAAATATCAAGATTATGGCCATGGTGTGTGCTCACTGTTCATTTCGTCCGCCTGTCATCCATCACTAAAAAGATTTTCTCATTTCTTTATCCAATTCGGTGAGGTCCATTCCTGATGAAGATCATGCTGTTGTTCCATATTATTTTACACATCTACACAGATTTTAGATTAGGTCTTTCTAATATCTGACGAGTCGTGATGCTCTAGCCAAAACACATTATTATATTGGTAATTTTATACTTTTCACACTATTCAGCTTAAGACGAGTTGCTCAGCTGGTAATACATCGACTTATTAGCCTTTATCATTTCTTAACCCCATTATTGCTATTCTGTCTCGTCAAATAAGCGAACATTAACTCCATTGTCTTCGATTCAGCGTGCGACTTTCTCGTATTCTTCGGGTTCTTTATGTTTCTCATGACTTAAGTATGTTCGGAAGGTCAGTTAACAGGCCTTCCGTTCATTTTCGAACGCCCATAAAAAGAAGTATGTTAAGTAAGTTAAGTATGCCTAATTTAGAACAGTATTTCCAGCTTTTTGAGATAACATGTATTTCGACATCTCTTTTCTAATGAAATTCGACTTTCCTTACTAAGTACTTTCTCGGTTACTCGACCTGTAAACCGACCTATTTAAAATACAGTCAGTATTTGCTGCTCTCAGCTGATATATATATTTTTTTTAATATGACTTCCTCTAGAAATCTTCTCTTCAATGCTTAAATATATTTCTCTTCAGCATAGCTTCTTTATGAATTCAAGAATCACTAAAAATAAATATTTTTACCTAATATCTTTTATTCCGCTTTTAATTAAATTTGAAGTTCCTGCGCCTTTTATGTTTATTTTTATTTATCATCGGCATCAATCGCACCATCCATCTGTCAAGAGCATATTGGAAACATATCCGAATGTTTGTTGAAAATTAGAACTGACAAACGCTTTAAAAAATATGAAGCAATTAAACCATGAGAGAGTCATAAAATTGCTAAAAGACAGAAAGAGAGCAGACACATTCCCCAACGCACACACACAAAAGCACACCTAGGCACAAAGACGAAAGTGTCTTCGGGGCATCAAACATAGACGCTCCC
This sequence comes from Bactrocera oleae, assembly GCF_042242935.1. Taxonomy (NCBI): domain Eukaryota; kingdom Metazoa; phylum Arthropoda; class Insecta; order Diptera; family Tephritidae; genus Bactrocera; species Bactrocera oleae. The sequence goes on from NC_091536.1 coordinate 76,817,684, forward strand.
TATCAGCAACTACAACACTTTCGGACATCTCGAGCATAGAATCTAGCCAAACAAAGACGAGGCATTTTCATTTTCAATTTCAGTTTCATTTCATTGATTTCAATATTGAGTTGAGAAAATGAGGCAACATTATTTGTATTGATCTCCCACCGCGTAACGGTAATTTAGCAAAACGCTATGAGCGAAATGAAAATACCAAGCAACGGACAAGAGCTGCTTAACCAAATCACCACCCAACCCCAAGCGGTTGGGACATCACGAACACACACACCAACACACAGACACACACGGAGATTTTTGTAAATAAATGCACGAGGAATAATGTTGTCAGCGGAATTGGCATGGTCGTGGAACCGAAGTGCTCTTAGCCGCTATTGAGAGCTTTTGCTGCCTCAGACGAAGATTCTTCTACAGTTACAGTTATAGAGTGCGAAGACTTTCATTATAAATTGCAAAGATCAGAAAAGTTTTGGGCGACGTCGAGAACACACGACGATGTGCAATAGTGCGGCATGGATCGGTTGTTGGTGTTGAAACGGTAAAAACGACGAAGCATACATACGGACATATATATACCTAAACGGTGGGTATATAGCGAAGAATTGGGTGGGGAAATAGTATAGGGGGCGACAGTGTAATAAAGTAAAATTGAAAAATTCAAATAAAAAATAAAAGTTATTGAAAAAAATATTGCAAATTAAGAATTGAAAACTAAAAAACAAAACAATAAATGAAAGTAGCTAAATATATATGTTAAAAAATATATATTTAAAATGAAAATTTAAAAAAATCTTAAAAATAAAAATAAAAAGATATTTAAAATAAAAAAAATTCTTAAAAACAAAAATGAAAAAAAAAAAATGTTCCGAAATAAAAAAACGCCGAAAATCGTAAAAATAAGTGAAATTGAAAAGTGAAATGTGAAAAATCACTTGCAGTAAAAAAATCGTTTACACAACACTTTCGCACAGCAGTTGAAACAGCATACGATCTCGAATCGCGTTGAGAAGGTTACAGAGTTTTCAAAAGTATTCGACAAAAATCAATCATTTTAAGGGCTTATTAGTACTGAAAATTAACGCAATTGTCTGGCATATTGTGAAAAAGTCGGTTGTGTATATCTAAACGTGCATAAGTATATACCTAATATATAATATATGGAACACACACACACAAACCCATAAAGCGATAGTATATATTTAAAAGTGCGCGCACGTGTGTGTGTGTGTGTATGTGTGCTTTCGTTCGCTGAAAGTGCACACAGTTTTGAAATTATTCAGCTATTTCTGCTGCTACTTGGTGCTTCTCTTCTTCTTCTTTTTGTTGTATTAAATGGAGAGAATTTATGGTTTGTTCTAAAAGTGGAAACAAAAGTGTGTGCTTGTACACCCAACCACCAAATGTAGACATACACAAACATACATGAGTGTGCGTTTTTTGTTGTTGGCCATTGTGTATACATGATTGTGGCAATCAGTTGAAAATACAAGAAATTCGAAATAAATAAAAATAAATTGGCGAAAATTTACGTATAAAGAATGAAAGTGTGAAAGTAGTCTCAAAAAAGAATTACCTCAGAGTTAAGTGTGGAAGCAGAACACGGAAAAGAAGAAGCAGCAGAAAATGAAAAACACTAAAAATTTTTAGTTAAAAAACTATTGGAAAAAGGTGAAAATTTCGCACTCAGCAGTGTTGTAACAGCGGGGCGTACGCACACAAACATACACATTAATATATGTACAAACGTATACATATGTATGTATATATGTATGTATGTGATCGGGCGTAGCATCGCGCTTCTTGCGCCAGCATGTGGAACGCTACCGCGTGCTTTGAAATTTGCAACAATTTCATCGTTGGTGAAAAGTTCATTGTGCTCGCAATGGGCATTTGTGCTGTCAGGGTCCATGGTGGGCACTCACCCACACATATACACACAAACACACTAATTTAGGCTCATTTATCATAAATTGATTGGCTAAAAGTTCTAAGATGGCAAACGTCAAAATATACATACAAACACACATACATATATACACACATAGGTATGTAAAGAATACGATTGGTGGCGCGACGCAAAAAGTAAACTCAACCGTTATACGATACACGTTTTCATTGAAAATGCCGAAAATTCACGCATCCGCCGTCTGCATCGACTTCCTTTCCGTCATACAAATTTGCTCTGAAATGCAAATTTTATTTTCGAAAACATTTCAATTCAAATGCATTTCAAAACATTTCCAAATCACGCACGATCAATTGCAGCAACGCTCGATTTGGAAATCACATTTTCCACATGCCAAAAGCGTATTTCAATATTTTCTATATCTCATATACATACATACATAGATGAAAGATTTTTGGCGTTTTCATACCCAGCATACATATATTTACTTACATATATACATACATACATATGTTCTTACATACATACTTGTATATATATATAGATATATATATTTTGGACTGGACGTGCTACGTGTTTATTTTGGTTTTTCTTTCTTCGCCACAATTTGTTAGCGAACGTTAATATAACGCCAAGCCATTCTGGTTCGCGACGTTCAATATAAACACACTCGCACAACGCATTTTCGCAACACTTATCCAGTTCACAGTAAGGTCTTTTGGTCCCACCATCGCTACACTCCATTTCCACTAGGTATATTTATGCACCCCTGTGGGAAAAATATGGGCTTTGAACTTAGTCGTAATATTTCGTGACTTCAGAACGTTCTTCTGAAATTAGGGTCTTCATTTACTTGTGCTTTTCCGCTGAGAACTGCCTTCCAACCCTCAAATGCCCATAAATCTTCCACAAACATATAACTGAAAGACGTATCTACTCTAGATAGTTCCCTGGAAGCCACATATGGTACAATCACTGGTTAACTACTCAACAGAGGTAACAGAGATTACTGTTGAAGTTTATATGAGTTTCTTAAGACCCAATTTACCATTCAAGCCAAAACTCTGGTGTATCCCTTTCCCTCCAGAAGATTAAGAGAAACACTGTCTAAATTTACGTTCCGGGAGAAATTCCTATTTATTTGTGAACTGAGAAAATGTTGCACATTTTTCAATAATCGACGAATGGTCAATTTTGCACTTTAATTGCAATGGGTAGACATTTGACAATATTGAATAGTTTTGCCGGTAGTTCCCACTGTCCTACGCAGACATTTGTCTAGTTCGTGGTACGAGTGAGAGAAAAGAGGAACCTTTGTCATAATGTAAAGAGTTATTCCGGAAGCAAATTGCAGTTCAGATGCATTCTTTGTTAAGTGTGAAATACAGGACTCTATTAACATAACACGGGAACACATTTTGAAAGATATCTTAAAAATCAAGTTTTTCTCATTTTATAACTAATTGCGGAAAACTCATCAATTGGGTCTTCTAATCGATTCCGAAACATGGCGATTTGTATTTTTTGAGCTAACATATACGGAACCGTTTTATAAACAGATTAGTTCACTGTGTTTATCTTTAGGTCACGTTCCTCTGTTTGTTTTTATGAGCTAAAAAATGTTTCTCCTTGTTCTGCTTATGTGGCCTGTTCTTCTCGTCTGCCAGCGGACCGAAAAGTATCCAGATTTATGTCCGGGCATGATCTGTCATATCAACAGTATTTGGTGAAACAGTAAGAAGAATGTTTAATTTTGCTACACTAGTAACATTTCGTTCCGAGTTTACTTTGGAACTCAAGTGTGAAAATGAATTTAAAAAGAACGTCATAAACATTACTGACTCAGTCTCAATATATCTCTGCCAAAAATAAATTGACTTTCCAGTGCTTTCAGACTTAACCGCATTCAGATATTTAGTTTTTGTAAACGAATTGACGGTCGTCTGTCCACCTTTTATTCCTACTAGTTTCCGTGATGCTTGGCAGACGTTTAGTTCACAGTTTTCCGTTTGATCCGATCATTTTTTTTCAATTATTAGTTTTATGTTTAGACCCATTCACTTTCGCAGTGGAATTAAACTCAGTTGAAACTTTTTATAACAGGTATTCGCTAGATATTCCATACATTTTTTTTTTTGCTGAATTTCCTAATTCAAAAACGTTCGATTTAAAGCGTAAATTTTTTCATCAAGTTTTCAAAAATAGTTTCCTCCTTATGTGGAAGGTGGGAGTCTACTATAACCTAACCTCAAGTTAAGAATTAAGTTTGCTAATAAGACGTATGGTCCATTAGCCTAACTCTAATATGTATTGTTTATTATTTGACTTCAGAGATAACCTCAAGAAGCCGATTGCAAAATTTATTGCCTATATGGCTTTATAATAATAATATTCTACATCCTTAATTTCTTGCTTGGTTCACGCCTAGAAGCATATAGCAAAATATAAATGTTCACATACATACATACTTATGTATATAGGTAAAAAGGTGTGTACTTAAAATCTGTATCAACTTATCATAGTTAATTCGAACGCTGCATGTTCAATTTTCGATTTAAGAGTTTCGCCTGAAATATTGCACTCATGCTGATTCCTACTACGCACATACATTTATTTTGTAGACTGTGCTTTCCTGCGAACCCCTCGTAGCGCTGAAATTCGGTTGTCGTGACGTTATAGCCCCGTCGCTGTTCCACTTTACAAGGTGTGAAAATAATATTTAAGGCAACATTAATTATCGTATGTCATATATTTTATATAATTGTGATATTAAAAGTATATTCTACTCAGGTTTAAGTAATTTAAGTCTACAACAGGATTAAAAAGAAATTATTGAAGAAATGTGGGGCATGCAGTAGTACTCATATAATATATAATAATGTATATATGTATGTACGCACAGTTATATTATATGTAATTGATGCAGAAGTGCATGAATGGAAGATAATCTTTTAAGGTCAAGTAATGTTTATATATACATACATACTTTAGATCTATCCATTTGTATATGTATATAGACAGCTAAACAGAGAAAATCGTGTGTGATGAAACATTTGAAAATCATTAAGCATTACAAAAAAAAAAATAACAAAGTCTAAGCCTGCTAGGAATCTGGAAAACACAGAATATTTTAAATTTTCCACCACTAAGGGAAAGAAAGGGCATCTAAAAATGCCTTATATTAACCGTTGAGAAAACGTTTTTAAAGATTTCATGTAAGCAAATATGCCACCTTTCATTGCAGACAAAAACTTTATGTGAAGAACTAAAGCTGAACTTTAGTTTATCGATTTGAGGCTAAATAAAGAAATTTATTATAAATTTAATAGCTCTCTTGTCAATAACGAAATAAATATTACCATAAGCATGTGTGTGAAAACTCCGGTTTTGATAATTTTAAAAAACTTCTCAGACAGTTTTGTGATTGCTTGATTATGTATTGTTAAAGCACGCGTCAAAGCTAGATGCCAGGAAAGAGCAAATACGCCATATTTTACAAATTTTCTTTTTAGGCGAAAACGCAAGCCTTAGGCGGCTGAAAATGTGGTTAGTGTTTAACAGCCAGTCACAATTTGGTTTCGTCGATTTCAATTCGGTAGTTAAGATGTCACCTACGGCCGTACTCTTAACTTGAAAATGTACCCGACCGTTGAGAGGAAGTAATCGGCTAGGAGTAGCCAACTTTATAGCAGAGGAATTGTGTTCTATCAGGTCAACGCCACACACATCAGTGGCTCGCCGGAAGATACCGGAGCTTGTTTTGACGGTTCTTAAGTTACCCACTTTATAGGCCGGTACTGGCACTAAGTGTTTATTACCTGTTCCTGCCTAGAACATATTATTATGTTGGTGAAAAATTTGCCTTAAGAAATGCTTGTGAAAATCGACTATCCCAAACTTTGTTATAACGGACGAGGCTTTCTATGAGTGTGGTAATATGAAATTATATTCAAAATGACAACAAGTTATCGAATAAAACGGTGTATATTTGATTCAAAACGAATCATTCTAACTATTCTATACTTGTATAAAACCTTCAATGCAATGTAAATATAATGTTATTTGCTTTTACTAGACCTTAAATAACTCAAACCCATTTTCATGACTTCATAACAACAAATAATGGTGGGGAAGTTGTTAGGAGTGAAGGGCGACATCGCTCCCCAGCGCTTAGGTTCAATCTTATTTTTTAAGCGGCTTCAAACAAATTTGTTTTTGCTAGTTTTCGCATTTTGACAAACAAAAGTAAGTCATTGTCTATTTTAATGGCACCTAAAAATTTTCAAAGGATCAAAAAATTTGTTTACTTACTTTTTACCGGATAAGCTCAAGATGATAACTTAATATCTAACACAGATTATAAAATCTCCTCACCACTTCTCCAGTTCTACTATAAAAAACTATATTATATACTAAAAAAAAATTGTCTGTTACTTGATTTTCATTCAGATATTTCCAACATTGATGAAATATTTATATACTGTCTTATTTCAATGTGCGCCAACTGTAGCCGTCTACGTTGAGTATTTCAGAGTAAGCCCAAAGACTTCAAATACATACATATATACTTTATATAAATCTATGTATACTCGTATATTATATATAGATATATTTAATTCAAAGCTCTGAAAATATAACTAAAAGTCAGCACGACTTTATACGACAAATCAACTGAATGGATGCGGACGTTTAACCGGCCAAGGAATATTAATTTGGGGAATATTTCCTGACTTTCTCGCTACAACAACAATAGCAACAATGATTTCGTATGCTAATCATAAAAATCTATCAGCCTCAGGGTAGGTTCAATATTTTTTGAATTTCCCCTCCATATTGCAAGTGCATTGAGGCACTTTCTAAGCAACTGACAGAAATTACTGCATGTATGGGTGTATATAAGTTTCCATATACTTAAACATATATGTATACATAAACATGGCAATAACACCTATTAGAACCATTAGTCTACAAGGCGTATGAGTAATATTTTTATAATAACTTTACCACTAGCTTATTATATATAATTCTACGTTTTCTCTATTTGTATGGTATCAAAGTGGCAAAGCTCAAATAAATCACGTTAGTTATTAGACTGATGAAATTTACAATTTCCATTGAATATTATTGAGGGCGAGTGGCTCCACTTCAGAACCTAACACAACGCACTTGTTACAATTCCGCCGACGTATGCTGCTAAAGTAAACAAAACACTCATTTTTATAACCAAATATGTGTGTATGGATATGTATATGTGTATGTATGTATGCATATCTGTGTATAAACCATTACGGTAATGTTTATACTTTAAATGAATATTAGAGAAATTGCGAAAAATTTACTTGGCATTATTTCGTGCTATTAAAACTGAAAGATGCCGCATAAAGCTTTGAATCGATGTTTCTAAAAAATGAAAATTATGAAATACCGTTATGTACATATATCAAGCTATATTTATAAAATATTATAATTATGTTGAATACACGTACAATGTGATTTCATATATACATATGAAATTTCTTTAAGTAATTCAAATACCACAACATATTTGTAATTCCAGTACATTTAATCAGTATAATAACCGCAAGTAATGGATAAACTGCCCGAACGTCCGTTATCGGCACGTTCCATGCCGTTTACGGCCGCTGGCACGCATATTGCACAAACACAACCGCAAGCAAACACATCCAGGCCTCCGTCGCGCCGCACCTCCGATCAGTATGTGTATGATACGTTGCCATCACCACCGCCAGATCCACGTCAAACCGATAATATTTTCCAATTTCCAACCAAAACCAAAGAAGAGCTGCCAGCTGGCTACCACACGCTCTTCAATTATGTCGAAAGCGAGGAGGAATTCTACAAAACACTCTACAAGATCATCGCCAACGATTGTAGGGCGGCGCATGAAGCGGCGAATAAGCAGCAACAACAATTACAACCACACTCGCTGCAATTGCAACAACAGCAGCAGCAGCAGCAACAACAAGCGCCATATGAACGGCACGATGTGGAGCCAACACGCTGCGCCTACTGTCAGCACATGCGACAGGAGTGCATCCAATTCATCGAGCCGCTGCAGGGTCGCTTAGGCAGCAGCTTAGCGGCGCTGTTGGCAGCGCACGGTGCGGTGGAGCAACTATCGTGCCTCTACGCATTGTGGGATAAATATATTGATGAGGCGGCGAAGTGGCGACGACAGCGAGAGTGCCTGAATTACGTGAATCTACTTAACGAAAAGGTGAGATCAAGTGTACCAAAAATAAAATAAAAACACAAAAAAAGTTGAGACAAACAAAAATATTTTTAAAAATATAATATAAATATGTATACATACATAAATACAAATGGGAAATCCAACAGCAAAGCGGCACAAATAAACACAGAAAATACATTACATAAATAAATAGACTACCACACTCACGCGCGCAATTTTCTTGCTTTTCTCCACTTTTTTCATGCCGCGCGACCTACAAACAACATCGTAGATGCAGACTGCCAAAGAGGTGCGTAGTAGACGGCAACAACAATTGCGCCAACAACAACAGCAACAAAAGCAATATTTACAGCAACAGCACGAGCACGAGCAAGAGCAATACTCCGAGACCGAAGCAGATTTGGAGGAATCGATCGCGCTCGTCGAATCCATGTTAAGCGAAACAGCCACAACGCCAGCGCCCACAACACCAGCCCCTACATCGCTCAGTTTTAGCAGCTTTAGCGCTTTCGGCGGCGGTGGCAGCAATCCCTCATCGATAAAACGTGGCGCTCTCAAACAGTGAGTATAAGTACTCATTTTATAATAGCAAACACCTGTTGAGAGCTAAGCGAGCACAGCCAAGTGTTCGAGAGCAACAGAGAGTGTAAGCGCAAGCAAACGCATCTTCTATGCTCACTCGCGAGAACGCTTATTTGCTTGCTTCTCCTTGCTCTCTCCATGTTTACAGGTGTTTGCTTGCCGAACTTTTTTCTAATATGTTTGTGGCTTATTTACTACTACCTTTACTCACAGGCAACGTGAACGCAGCAAATCAATGATGATAGACGATGTAACGTCTGCTGCAACATTAACTGTACGCGCGGAGCATGAGCGCGATTCGAAAAGTTCCAGCGCATTGCCGTATATGCAGCGGCGCCAGAGTACCTATAGTGAGGGCAAATCGAAGGTGTCGAAGTGGACGAAGGTCAAGGCGGCATTCAAGTGGGAGCGTGCCAATGTGCCAGCGCTAGCCGAAGGTGTTGGCAGCAGTGGCGTTATCGTGTACAACGTAGTGCCCAAGGACCACGTGTCCGCGAGTGTGGGTTTAACGCCCGTCAATACTGAGGTGGCAAGGTGAGATTATGACATCCTAAATGTGCCCTATATACTCGAAATATACCTATAATTAAACTATACTTCTAACAAACACAGATATTTGCGAGTGCCCTCGTTGCCCGGTACAGGTGGTGGCAGTTCGGCTGATAGCATTTTGAGCTCATCATCCGGACATTTGCTGAGCGAGACTGGCACGCCGGGCACTATCAGTTCGGCGAGTTCAATGGACGACATTGATAGCAGTTGCCGCAGCACGCTGAGTAATTTGTTTACTGCTTTATTCATCATTGATTTCTATATTATATTTATTTTCAATTTTCTTTTTTGGCTTATAATTAAAGACTACAAAAGAAATATATTTATATTGACAAAGATTTACAAATATTATTATTTCAACCGTTCAGGAAGAGACTCCACGAAGAGCGATAGCCGCGTGATTGATGATAACGCAACGTCACTGTTGGAACATTCAAAAACCGATGACATTGAAACGCTGAGCCGCTCGTCAAAGAGTGACAGCAATATGAGAGCGCTTATTGCTAAGAAATCCTCGTCGATCAAATCTTTGCGTAGAAATAAGAATCTTTCCGACTTTGAGGCACTGCCAGAGAATGTTGTTGCTGATTTAAAAGGCACAACACAACGTCGCACAAAGCCACCACCTAGCCCATTGAATCTTAACCTCAGACAGGTACCTCGAAATTTATTGAGTTTTCACAACAACAAGCTATTTCCTTCATTTCTGTTACAGGACCTTACCGATTCGGATTTTTCTTACTCACCCTACTCACTGAAAAGCCCTAAAGATGGTACACAATCATTAAATCGCACGAAGAAAATAGGTTCACCTGGTAATTCGTCAGTACCCAGCAGTCCTTCGCGTCACTCGGATTTCTTTTGTGAATTCGGTGCGTAAACTCAATCAATTCATTGTGTTAACATTTATATAATATTTGTACTTGTTGCAGAAAGTGAAGATTTGTCGAGTGGTGACTTTTCCGAACCTACCACACCTAATCATTTGTCAACGCATAAATCGTATATTGATGAGAAAAATGAAATTAAACAACGGTATCAGATGCTACGCGCCAAATTCGATGTGGAATTTGAGGCGAAACGTCGGGAATGGGATAAAATGAAGATGAACAAGAATGCGTGCAGAGGTGAGTAGATAGTACATAAGCCAAAAAATTGGCCTCCCATAGATTTTTCAAGCGTCAAATTTTGACAGAAGATGAGTAAAAAGTAACAGGCAAAAGAAGGATTAAAAGCTTTGTCAAAAAAATCATTTTGATTATATACTCTATTATAAGTCTGGTCCAACCATCATCAGATTTAAGATTTTATTAAATATTTGTCTAGCTATTTTAACTGCCTATTCATTGAATATTCCCATTATTATTTTTACTATCTACAGCTATAGCCTTAATTACACCACCCAAACCGGAGGAACAACAACATCCGCAACATCCAGTCTTCAACAATAATCTATCAGCGAAACTTCTAGAAGAAAATCTTACCCCCGATTTTAAGAAGAAATTGCGTAAATGGCGTGTGAAAAAGCAAATATCAATTGTTGGATCGCATCCAACACAAATCTCACCCACGTCACCAGTGCGTGATGGGCCGACCGATGCAAAGCCGAAGATTGATTGGAATCTTTGGAAGACAGGGCAACTGAAATTGGAGGGTCAAGGTTTAACACCGCTGCCAGATCAAAAGGACTTACCAGAGGATTTTCAAAAGAAATTGGGTAAGCATATTTCATATATTATATTATATTATATTAGACAAATTATGTAATTTCTAATTCATTATGCCTACAGAACAATGGAATAAACTAAAACAGGGAGGTGGTGGCACAAGCAATGTACCAAGCGGTCAAGATTCCATAAAGCGTCCCAGTAAACTCACGGATAGTATAAAGAAAACTGTGGAGAGTAAGCCGCATGACAAAGATAAGCTAGAAAAGTGAGTACACGCATTGTTTTTGGCTCTTTTTTTTACATACTCGAACACGCTCTCTCTGACACATACAAACAGATTAGCCAAACTCAAAGCGATCGTCACCGATCACCCCGCCAAAGAGATCGAAGTGAAGACCTCAGAGGGTGTTATGAAATTCGAGGGCATTTCGCGAAAATTCACACGTAAACTATATGAATGGGAGAAGGCACGTGGCATTGGACCGGAGTCATCAACATTCGCACTACTGCATCCCGGCTATCGACCCATTGTGGTAGATCGCATCACTAAAGAGAGCAACGCTAGTAAGAAATGTACCGGTAACACAAAATTACAATTCATTAATTTCGGTTTACTATGCAGAGGACAACACCCCAACACTTGGACGTTCATTTTCTTTGGATAGCATTGCACAAAATAATGTCACACTACCAGCAATCTCGCAGCAAGCTTCCAGTTTGTCTTTGAACGATGTGAATGATCTGAAGGAGATCGATAATCATGGCAGTTCGGATGTGATTGATGAGCATGAGTACAAGAAATATGAAGAACCCGAAGCGGTGATGGTAGAAGTTGAGGACCATATCGAGGAGACCGCATCACCGCTGGTGACCGCACATACACTTGTGGAACAACAGACACCCATTTATAAATACGAAGAAGGCGCTTGCAGTGATTATTGGTAACCGAAGAAGATCTAAAGAAGATATCTAAAGAATATAAGAAACAAAACTTACTTCTCCACAGCAACACACGGCGAGTTCAAAGTTTTGAATCGCACACTAATTTGGCACCACTACTCTCTGTGCTCCAGCGTACTGAAGAGAACTTCGCGAAACTCAAGTCTTCATCCACAGAATTGTGTCAGAATGCCAAATTGCGGCAGTGTGAGACGATGCTTACCTACATACGCAACATTTATCCTTATTACTCAGATAACCTGATGAAGCCGAACGTTTTGAATGCCATATCAGACGTGCAAAGCGAATTAAGCAGAATTGGCGATCTGGTGAGTTCAAAAAATATATTATGTAGGCTTGATAGGAAAGGTTGCTGCAGAATATATTAAGATAGGTGTCTGGGAATAAAAGGAAAGACTATAAGAGGATACTCTAAAAAAATTAGATCTTTATTAAAGATTTTCTATGTAGTACTAAATTCTTAATAGTTTTCTTAAAGAAAGACTTTTTGGACGAAACTAAGCTTAAGATAGCTTGTGAGACTTAAGATATTTGCTTGAGTTCATTAGAGTATTTGAGCTTCTAACACATCATTCCTCGAATGAGTGTTAAAAAAAACTAACTTTGTTGCCAAGCTAAATAAAATACATCTAGAGATCGGATTTATTTATGACCACGAGGAAATCTAAAGATAAAGACATCTTCAAAATTACTTTTAATTAAGAAATCACTAACCCGTCTGCACTCTTCTTTACCCGCTAGTGCGAAAAGTACCCGCTTGATGAGGCTTGTTGCCAGGAAATCATGGAGGAGCGCAATAACGAATATAACGAGGAGTTAAAGGGCCTAAGCGAATCTTTGTCGTTATTGAGACGAAATATACGTAAGTACATGCAATTTCCTCGACGCCAAGCTCAATAAAATGATTTCATTTTTCGCGTAAACATTTCACAGATGGCGGTTCAACTCCTTACCCAAGAGATATCGTGCCGGATATTAGTATCACCACAGCTGACGTACAAAATATGACTACAACCGATACAACGAAGGATCACATTTCAACCACACTTGAAGCAACGGATGAATGGAGTGCTTCGCACCCGGAAAATGATGAAACCAACGTATCCAAACTTACACAGCGAACACAATACGCTAACGGTAATGGCGGAAATAGCGCGGTTAGTAAAAAGAAGTTACGGCTGCGTAAAACTGGTTCGCGACAGAACAGTAAAACGGAGAGCGATAGCAGTGACGCGGACACACACAGTGTGTTGGAGACACCACGACGCATAAAGCGCAAGAATTTTCGCCTTAAACAGCGCTCATTCGATGATGATTATCGGAGAAATGAAGAGACCGGCGGAGATGATGTTGTATACGTGTTAAAAGTGAAACCGGGTCATCCTATTGAGCAATGCGAGAATGTAGTGAGCATGGAACGCTGTTTTTCCGAAACTAACAATTTCCGACCGAAAAGTGGCAGCGAAAAGTGTCTGGTAGATACCGCAATAGCGATATCTAGGCAACCACCAGTTGATGATGTAAATGATATGTCAGAAAATGTGAATTTTAACCAAAATGAAAAAGTTTTTGTGAAAACCAAACGAAAATTATTTACTGCAGTCCCTGAGCCAAATGCTATCGGTGGCATAACGGTAGTTGAACGAGAGCTCGTTACAACGCCAACTGAGGATGGAGAAGCGCCGACCGAAACATCCTTGTCAGAGACAGAGCCCATGACGCTGGAAGCTGTAGAATTTGTTGATTCAGAAACACCGACGGAAGTCGGTAGTCTAACGCCCAAGTGTTCCAATTCGACTTGCAGGTCTCTGAGTCAGGGTGATGTGCGTCGTGACGAGTATGATTACGAGGATGAGCGCAAGTGTCATAGTGCCGAAAAGCTCGTAACATCAGCTGAAAAACAATCAAAGGAGGCACGTCCACCACTTGCATCCGACAGTTTTCGCGTTATAAACAAAAGCTGTGCTAGCCTCATGCGAGAATCGGCAAGTCCCGCAAAGTTTGGTTCGTTTATCGCCAATCCGGCTGGTCCCAGCCCCACGGAGATGCGTAAAGAACATCGTTTCAAAAAGAATACCGAAAAGTCACATTATTACATACCTTTCTCGAAATCGCAAAGTGGCACAATCAAGAAAATCGAGACGAAAATTGCTAAAACGTATTCGGGAACCTCTATCGGTGAGGTATCGCCACAAACTTTTGCAGCCGATAGATTTGACAATACATTACCGCGCATCGCGCGCAAACTCGAACGAAAATCATTGACACCCACTAGCATGCAGCCGCAGCATTTTGACTTTCCTGTACCGCATAGTTCTGAGCCCACAACACCGTTACACCTGATAACACAAGATACTCCACGTACACCTCTTTCCGAACGCGCATTGCGTTTACAGAAAGCAAAGGAGGAATTTCTGCAGGGCAACGGCGCACAGCCCCAGGCCGAAACGCCTGAACCGCAAGTGAAACGGCGCGACGATATTGTACGCAATGAAACGTGGGAACAATACCGTCGTAGCGACTATAGCATGAGTTCAGCGGCGGGCGGAGAAGCAAATTTACCAAAGAGTTTCAGCGTTGGCACTATTACCGGAGATTCTTACACTGAAACACCGACACACTCGGACACTGGGACTGATCTAGATAGCAGTGTCTACGATTCCTTGCCACGTTCAGTCAGTCGTTCCGGTAAAATATCCAGTAAGCTTGGCTTTGCCACACTCGCCTCGAAATTCCGACGTGGCAAAGGCATCAAGAAAGGAAAAGACGCACCAAAGCCAGAACCTGAACCAGCTAAAGGTAATAGAGCACTGTCGGCATTGTGCCGCCAGACATTAATGGCCGATGTCATAGCCGTGCCACAATTGGCTAAGGAGAGCACGCATGAGAGTGTTCAGAAATCTCAGTCTTCACCGCAAGCCGGTAGAGGTTACAACAGCGGTAGTGGAAGCGGCCAAAGCTCTCTTTACGGTGCGGCTGGTGTTCGACCGCAATTGGAGCCTTTAAATAAATCACAAAGTGAGCAATATGTAAGACGTCACAAAGAGAGCATTGTCTAGTCAAAAGCCCAAATTACTGTGTCATGCAAATGTCCATGGATTTTAAAAGCCCAACAGGATTTAAATTCAATTTATATTAATTTATACAATTATACATATATACAGTATATATTTAATTTTATTCTTGAGTGTAAGATACGATTGTATTGAAATTATTTATAGATTTTTATTTGCATTATATTAATCATTGTATCCGACGGATACAAAAGCGAATGTGTTGAAGAGTTGTAATATATAGAGATTTTTATATGTATGTATGTGTTAAAAAATGAGGTTTCTTTTGAAAATTGCTTTACTATTGTTATTGTTACTATTGTTTATATAAAATTATCTCGTACGATAGAGTTCTAAAAAAATGGGTGGTGCTTATAGTGATGTCGAGGCTTGTTTCGGAGAGGTTTTAGAGAGCTATGTTTTATGGTCTGAAAGGTTAAGATTTTCGAGGGAAATCACTTAAGAAAAAATAGCTTTCTTATAACTATAAGAAACCCTCCAGATTTTGTTCCCAATGTGATAAATTTTAGTCAGGAGATCCTCCTTTGGATCTCTCAAATGCCAATAATGACCATTCTCTTTTTGTCAAAACTGACGGATAATCATAAAGATATGGTTATGAAGTCAAGATCAAACCCTTATGATTCAACACCTCTAAATAAGCATACCAGATTCGACCATCTACCAAGGTCTCTCTACTGCCGTGGTGGCGTATATTAATCAAGGAGAGTTATCTTGAAGATATGCCACAAAAAAAGTTTCAAGAACTATAGAAAAACAATAAGAATACAAGCTGAAATCAGCAACTCAGTGGATTTGGTAAAATACCTGTTTTTTTTCCACCCCAACGCTGACCAATGTCTCTTAACTTGGAGCATTCGGAGCATGGAAAATATAACGTTTTAACCTGCCGTCGTTTGAGCTCGAAAAAGCCGTAAAAGCATATCTCGGAAGCTCGAAGTACTATGATAGCTCTGCTATTATTAGAGGTATTCTACCTTACACATCATTTCTTTACCTGCAACCGCTTCATTGATCAATAGACTCAAGCTTCTTATTCTAAACTTTCTAATCAGAGCGTGATACTGCACAAAATTTTTCCAAACTAAGTTAAATTTAGTAGGATCAGATTACTCGATACTTAATATGTAGTTCAAGGTTAACAAAACATAAGAGAAGCTAATGAGTCGTCAACAGAACTCATCCAAAAACCTAAAATAAAAACTACCGATCTGATAAGGCTTTAAAGATTGGTTATTCATACTAATTTCTCATAATTCGAAAACGAGTTACTGCCAGCTTTATATTTTACTATCCGGCTAGGTGTAAAAATATTTAATGCAATAATCTTTTAAGAATTCCAAATAGTTATATAATTTTCTCAATTAATTAAAATCGCGTTGATTTTCCGGTTTCATGAAATCATATTCCACGATGGTGTTATCGACGAACATAATACAAGTGGACAAATTAGCCACAGTCTCCACCATCTGCGGCACGCCACCGACGAAGTCGCGACTGCAATGCACACTTCCTTGCGCTGCATTCGGCAACTCATTCTTCACCTTATCAAGCGCGCTGACACCCACTAAATAGGTCTCTTTGATATTTCCCACAATTTTCGATAAATTCAACAGCACAGCAGACAATTTCCCCAGTAAAGATTTTCTACCGGCGACTTTTTTATAAATACCAGCCAAACTGAAGACATTCTCCTGAATAGTGCTCACTGTGTGCACGGTCTCTTGCTCAATGCGCAACACCAAACGCTTCGAATATCTGTAACAGTCGAGCCCCCCGTAGATGTGCTGCAGCGAGGCATTCAATTGCGGTATGTGCGAATAGGTGCAATAGGCGGCGCGTGCTCCGCGTGTCGCCACCTTGAATATTACCCTTAGCGCTCTCAATATATAGCCCACGATTTTCGGTTTATTAATTTTAATCAGTTGCGACTCCACTTGCAGGGAACTTCGTACGATTTCGTCAATTTGCTGCTGTGCCTCGTCCAGTGCCTCTTGAAGCAAACTTTCAATGTCCTCGCGTTCGGCAAGCTCGACAGCGGTAAGATCAATGCCGGCTGATCCCATCAGTTCGGCAACTGTCGGCAGTGTTTTATTGTATAAATCGACTTTGTTGTTGTCTTCGACAAATGTATATTGTTGTTGGAAATCTGCGAAATATTGCTCGAATTCAGCTTGAACTGCTGCGTGCTGTGAATCTTGTGCTTGTGCGTCGTCCTCATCTAGACCTCTTTGGGGTGCTTGGCTCACTATGTAATTATATTGTTCTTGCAGATAATAGAATAGTGGCCGCAAGGCATTTATCTCCTCGGGTGTAAGGTCGGTGGTGTGATCGAGCATGCCGCTAATTTCTCTGTAAGCGAATATTGGCTGCAATAACAATTCGATTAAATGTTTTGCCTAAGTTTTGGTTGTTTTTCTTTCTCTAGTCCTTACCGTTAAACAAAGTAGTAACATGCAAAGGCCTCCTTTGACTTGAAAATTCATTTTATTGAAACTTCAGTATCCAAAACCAAAAAAGAAAATAAACCACTTGACACGTCCGAACCTCTGTGAATAATACCGCTGTTTAGCCGTTAAATAATTTTTGTCGAATCTTTGTTAATCTAACTATTTATGGCCTGCTTATCGGTAAAACGAATACTACGATTAAATAATTCTAGTAATCTAAGAGGTAGATTGTAGCTGAGTTGGTTATGTGTGTGAACACAAAGCTGTGGAACATGGGTTCTATACCCAGATCAAGAACAAAAAAATTAGTATACCTCGAAAAGCAACGAAAGTAAAATAGACATTCGCAGGCTACTTAAAACCTGTAGAATCTCACTGATTTTGGATAAAATCCACGTAAATAACAAAATATTTTACAGCAACTCGGCCACAAATTTTTCAGGGTATATGCATCGTCAGCAGCAATCAAAATTAGTTCGTCGATAAGAATGTTATCTGAAATTATGTTTATAACATTATTCTAAATAATATCATTATAACCCAAATCCGTTAAGATATGTATATTTTCATATATATGTAAGTAGTATATAGTCTTGTGGATTTGTATTAATTTTTATTGAAGTAGCTTACTTGAATTATATTATGTAGTTGTATGGAAGGTATAACCTAAAACACAAATCAGTTTCTCTTAAGAAATACCGATTGATTTTTAATTATATTGAGGAAATAGTCTTAGGCTTTGAGCTGACTTTGAGCAATACTTAACAATTCGAATTTGGAGAGCTCTACAGTCTGTTCACATAAGGAATAAATAGTTTTGTCATTTCTCTTTGGGCGTCATATACATATATTTTCTACTAACAGAACTTTTAAAATATCTATCGAGGCATGGGCAGATTGTTGGATCGCAACAAACTGAGCCAGTCGAATTTCGTTATATCCGAAACTGCGGAGCCATAATTGGCTGTGCTTTATACATTCTGAATATAATGAAGGAGTAGTTCCTAACCACTTATGAATATTTGTGCTAAATTGGAACATAAATACAAATATGGGTAATAATTCAACGCTGGCGTCACTTATTTGAGATTATATTATCAGAGAACGTAAATGAATAGAGAAGGAGCAAATGTTAAATGAAATCTTTTTGTGTACTAATTTGTAATTCCAGATGAGGGAACATCGTGCGCAATGCTATAAATAGACACAACGAATATTCCTAAATGAAAAATCGTTGCGCATACCTATTTAGATTTATGTTTTCAATTTCTATGATATGACAAATTTATAATTATGAAAAGCCTTCTGAATTAAAAATCTGTATTACCGGTAAAAACCCCAGAATTCATAATAAAATAAACATTTAATAGGCTAGTTTTCCAACTTATGTATGTGCGTTGAGTGAGTAATTGCTTATTGAACAAAGGATAACAATAAAACAGTGGCTAAGCGGCCACGTTTCCATTTATATAGTGGCTTAGGTCGTAGGCGTGAAGGAGTTAAGCTCAATCCGAATACGAGCATATACGTTTGAATCGTAAAATTGAAATTTTATTTAATTTTTTTAATTTATTAATTGGAATTAATTAGCATTTCTCAATTCAATTACTTAAATAGCATATTTTACTTTCAGAGATAATTAAAATATATCAGGAAAATATGTTCATATGTTTAGGTTTATTGAATATTTCCTTATTATACGTATTTACACAAATGTGATAATCTATGCCCCGCACAAACAATGACTTTTGTCAACACTTTTTGCTTTTTGCGAGAAGCAAGTTGAACGATCACAAGCAAGGAGGGGTCGCGGCGCACTGCCACATAATTATTTCAGATATATATTTTATTTATCGAATTTAGTTTAAAAACGATTATAGGTATGAATTTATGTGTATTTATATATGTATATAATATATATTATATTACGAAAATAATTCATAAATGCATCAGTATTTTTCAATACAAATTAAGCAACATAATAATATACTAAGAGTCCTCAGTTAGAACGCCTCTGTGTATGGTGGCAAGCCAACGAAATAACGGCGAGTTCGCGCAGACATTGTGTTGTTGAAAAAAACCAAATGACGACTTTGTCCACAAACATATATGTACCTTCTGCTCAAATATAAACGAGACTGGCTCAAACAACAAAAACGGTTAATTATTCTTCAATATTTATTTTATCCCCTTCAAAATAGTCACCTTTAGAGGCGATACACATATGCCACCTTTTTTTCCAATCTTCCTAACACTTCTGGTAGGCCGCTTTAGGTATGGCTTTCAGTTCCTTCTTCGAATTGTCTTTTATGACTTCAATCGACTGAAAATGCTTTCCACGAAGCGGCAATTTGAGTTTAGGGAAAACAAAAAGTCACACGGTGCCATGTCGGGTGAATACGATGCTTGCGGAACAATATTTACGTTGTTTTTGGTCAAATAATCGCGTACAAGACGAGACGTATGAGCTGGATTTTGGAACAAGTCGAGCAGACACACGTCTCATGCCCAAAACATCGTGAATAATGCGAGAGAACGTAAATGACGTTCTCTGGTAATAGGTCATGTTGCCAATTCTCCTTTCTGAAGGGAACACCAGACAAATTCTTCAATTTCTGATTTTTAGCAAATGTTGTGAGGCAGCAGCTTGTGGGCAACATACAAATGCGAGGGGAATGGTAGGATCAGTTGTAAAATTGAAACTTCTTCAATTTTACTGAAGACATTCCAATTTAATTTCATTCACTTTTATTTTCGCGCATTTGCAGTAGGAATTCTATATGAAAACCATATATAGTTGTCGTTGTAATATGAAATACTTAGAAAATAAGATGGTGCGTCTACGTTTTTTTGTCACTTGCGCGAATGTTTGATTTTTTGCGAAAGACATATTGAGGGACTTACATATGTACATATGTGTACATATAATATATGCAAATATATTTTGACATGCGAATGAAGGAAGGCAATTTCAAGAATATTCACATATAGACATATGACATTGAAGCAAGTAAACAACAATAGTTGTTTGAGTTCACAGATTAGATAAAGAGAACTAAATGTACTCCGTGGTGCTGCTTGTCTAGCAAAATTCTTTATTGCAATGTGAAATATTTTGCCTAAGTTCAAATCCTATCAGATATTTTTATATACTTTTTTTTATTTTTATAACCCATTTTTATTAAATGATATTTTAATTTAATTTTCATATTATTTCCATCACTATTTATATTTTCTTGTCAGAAGTCAATTTCTTTCGTTTAAATTATAATATTTCAATTTTTGTTTATGCGCATAACAAAGAACATCTGTGCATATGTATGTGTATACATTTTGCTTATAGAGTGGTGTAGTTCGTTTCGTACCCTGATAGTTGTGGTGAAATTTTATTTTCGAACTTGCGCGTTTTCGATGTTCCTTCATCGTAATTAATGATTCATTTACGTTCTCTGCATCAACCTAAGTGACGCCTCAATGTATGCAAACAAAACTTTTGATAGTGATCGTGCAAACAATAGCCAAGTTAACCACCAGTCTAATGATATTTCGATAATCTGGTTCACCCTGTGTTTTGGTAAAATCAACAGTATTGTTAGCAAATATATAAAATGTGGTATTTTTGTTGCAAAAGTAGCACGTCTATTGACATAAAATTAGAAACTTCGAATGAAATAGTTATGTATATTCAGTGTGTCGCTTAGACTTATTAATTCATAACATAAGTGGTGTACACACCTGAAATGATACATTGCATGAAACTCAGATCTGAAGAGAATATCGGCGGAATGAAACATAATGAACGAAAGTATTCAAATAGTTAACTATTAAATAATATTAAAAAGAACCTTTCCAAAACTTCACGCAAGTTGAAATATATGTAATTTCTTGCTCTGGTATCGACATAAGAGCCGTTTAACGCAGCACCAGCTAAACTTGGCTTACAGGCTAATTTAATAAAAACATATTTATTTTGAAACCGAAATAACTAGACAATCCTTCGGCTATTTTTATTGTATTTTCACTATATCAAATTGAACTTGCACAAAATACCAACTGATTTCAAAATCTGAGAGCACTAAGTTTGTGAAAGTTAATATTAATATTTAGATATCCGATTCTGTTACACACTCACTAATGTCATCATAAACGCTATCGAATATCTGACGCAATTCTCCGAACTCCTCGCAGCTATTGCCTTCAAGTTCAGCCGCATTCTCAGTGACAAGTAGGTCTAGAAAGTTTTCAGAAGCCGCCGAAAGACGCTGATCAAGCGCACCAATCCGACTGATCACACACATTGTAATGCCAGCGAGATCGCTATTGCTCTCTCTAACTCTCAGCTCAGCCACGTTACAAACGTTAAGCACATTGCGTGCTTCCATTGCAGCAACGCGTAAGAAATTGAGCTCAATGTTGGATTCATTCTGCAAAGCAGCTAAACTTTTTGTCAACATTGCCCTGCAGCTCTGCAGTTTAAGCGTAAGTTCTTGTTCAAAATTTGCATTGACATAATCGTATTGTAAATAACAGTTTTGATAAGCGCTGTTGGAACGCGTAGCGTTAAGGTGTTCCTCTATTAGAGGTTCATAGTCATCGAGTAGTATCTGGGTGTCCTCCATAGCGTTCACAGCTTCAAGCAGTTGAAATTCGGTTTCCTTCCAAGTTAATTCCGCCTGAAACTCGGTATCCGCCACGAGCAGCTTCACACCTGCGTAAAGTGGACCGTGATGCTGCGATATCAGCCATGGGCTATAGGGTAAAGCTTGTGTTAGCAGCTGAGGAGTAGATGCAAACGAAGCAGTTAAATGAGATTTTATTGTTCAGACCAGTGTCGACTTACGAGCAGAGTTGCACCAAAGTGTAGAAACAGTAAAACCACGCTGAGCTTCATGTTATGTACTAGCACGCAGTTTATTCACTTGTGTTTGGTTCAATGCTTTTCGAAAACCAATAAGCCCAAGTGCTTTTATCGAAATTAATTGTGAAACTAATTGATTGCGTAAAATTGTTTTGGACAAATTTTCGGAATCCAATTAAGAAAATTGAAGTGATATCATCATTTATCTTGCTGATCGGAGAGATAAAGATAAAAATGTTATCTGCATGTTACTTTGTTTTGTTTTCGAGACCTCTTATCAATCATATGATCTTCAATGGGCCGATGTCATCATTAGCAGCGAACATTTTTGTTCAATGTCTTACCGTGATTCACACAAAATGGTTCAAATGCGTTACCACTACCTATTCCTTGTCATACTCGCCATCTCTGGCATCAAGGTGAACTTAAAAGTCAATAAAATTTGTAACAAATAATATTTACATCTATCTACAGCTCGCAGTCACTGAAGACACGGTTCATACTATATCCTCAACGGCTGAAGGGTCGGACAAGAGTGCCAATGGTCCAGTCACCGCCGCAATTGAAAACCTCGCCATCAACGTCGCCTCCATTGCCGATGAGATCGCACTACAAGTGAACCAAAAGCTGGAACGTACAGCTAATGTTCTATACGGTAGCATCGAAACGCTTATCACCAACGGCCTGGAGCAGCTGGCGCTGCCGATTTTTCAAGCCAGTCGTAAGCTAAGTCATGAAAGCTGCAATACTACGCTGTCTGTAGTGGATCTACGTGCGAGCATCGATTCGCAACTCAGCAATTGCACCGAAGACATCAACGGTGTGTTGAAAACTTACAAATTCCATGCGGAAGAAAGCATTTCGACAATAGAAAATTTAATCGATGAGGTTATCAATTTGCCAAAAGCATGTCAAGTTTTGTTGGCGCGTTCCGCTTCGACTAAAGATGCGCCTCACAACTTTGCCTCGGCTACAACTTGTTTTGTCGAGCGGATGACTGTTTGGAATGAACAAATTTCAAAGGAGCTGGATGGTGTTGGTCAGCTATTGTCACGTACTCGTCAAATCTCTCAAGAGAGCGAAGCGCAAGCACTCTTATGTATTGGGGAACTAGTGAATGAGGTTGGAAAACTTATCGATGAAGAGTTAAGTAATTGTTAGAGTGATAAATGGTTTGAAAAAAACAAAATCTTAAGTCTTTTAACAATAAAAGATTCAGTATTTTCATTTCGGCTAATATTGATGAGCTGTGGGGAAGCTGAAAAATACTTATTATAATTTCTGTTATTATTTTGTATATAATTTCCACCGTTTGGTCGCACAGTATAAGCCAATGGTGAGTTCAGAGCGTATATAACAATTTTACTGACATTGAGACCAAAGTGTTAAGCATTGAATCATATAAAGAGTAGCTACAGATATGTTTGAGAACAATCAAACATTGTAGAATAAGTTTGGCCAAACATCTATAAATTTTCGATCATTCGACAATACGCTTTATAATTAAGATGGGATTGAGTCACTTAAAATGACCAAAAACCACATTTTCGGAAGGTCAGTTTTATTCTTGATTAAAAGTACCGATATCCAAATTTTCTATTGTACAAACTGTGGCCGTAATGCTAGTATGCGCTCAGATATATTTGCTTACATAGTTCTACCTAATGACAATCACAACTAGATTAGTGCATAAATTGTTTTATCACATCTTTATTCATTAGAGGATGATTGTCAAGGGAGACCAAAGGTTACCTATACGTTAGATATAGGTTGCTGCCGGTTAGTTAAGGCAAAGGAACAGCTTATTGGCAATAATATAAAGAAATGAAACCCTGCCTTTGATCAAGATAAACAAAGGAAGTTTAATAAGTTATTTATTTGGAGAACCAGGCTTATTTTCTCTGTTTTTTCAAGCGTCAAACGAATATTAGAACTTTTGGTCCATAAAACAATCATGATGCTTTTTTTTAATAAAATTTTTCGTTACAACTTATAATATTTTACCTATATATTTATTTATACAAACTCCGGCAAGAGTGCATGGGCATGCGCATGTCCTTAAGTGCTATCAAAATCACCCCTTAACAAATAATATACATTTTTTCACTCATAATCGGCACTTTCTTGTTCGTCTTCTGCTCGACTAATTCATTTTACCTAAATTCGAGTATTTGTCTGACCATCTGACGCACACGCGCCTTCGTGGTGCACGTGTTCAAGACCGTACGGAAAGACACCGTCGCTTGTAAATTAGTAAGTAACGCTGCGCCTGCGCAGACACAGACGCATCAAATCGGGCAAACTACACATAATTCATTGTGGATTGCAGGGAAGGTGGAGTACGTAAAGCATTTAGACTTTTGGAACACAGTTGTTTTCTTATATACCAGTGTGTAGATGTGTGCGTGTGAGTTGCGTATGGAGCATATCGAAGCGTATCCTTAACTAACACCTCGACAGCAACCACCATTATTAATTTGCTTACGGCAATTTGGATGATTATATATACATATATATCGCTGAATGTTAATGTATATTAGTATGTAAGTATGTGTGTGTAACTGAAGTAGTGCCATCGTTGGGGGCAACTAAATTCAACTCTTTATATCTTTTATTATTTGTTGCTATAGTTGTAAATCCAACCGTGGTTAGTTCCTGAGCGGTATTTTAACTTTTAACTATTGCAACTATCGTATATTAAATGGAACTATTGCGTTGTGTTATCGACAGTTAGTATTGTAGATATGTGTAGGGTGTTACTTTTAGGATAATCGAGTAAGCTTCGACTGGCAATAGAACGTTAGAAAGTCAAAACAAGAAAAAACGTTAAACAATTTGTAAGGTAGTTATATGCTATAGTGGTCCGATATCCTCCGTTACGACAAATGAGCTGCTTCTTAGTGAGAAAAGGACAGGTGCAAAATTTCAGATCGATAGCTTAAAAACTGAGGGGCTGGTTTTTATATATACAGACAGACGGACAGACATACGGACATGGCTAAATAAACTCAGTTCATCATGCTGATCATTTATATATATATTTATTATAGGGTCTACGACGTTTTCTTCTGGCTGTTACAAACTTCGTGGTAAACTTAATATACGCTGTTCAGGATATAAAAATTTTAGAAATCGGTAGTTCGGCTAAGAAGTTTTAATGAGCTATATTTACAGGCTCCTCTCTTGGCCTAAGCTCGATCGCTAGTTCGATACCAATAGTTCATAAAATAGCTGACCGGTGATCAAAAGATCCCTACTAATGTAAAGTAACCTAAAAGAAAGTTTGAAGAATTTCGATAATTTATTGCAGATCCTCATAATGTTCCAAGCTTGCCCAATTTTCTCTATTTCAATCGCTTTAGTAGGAGTTCAATAAAAGTAGGAATGTATATTTTGTCTTCCGTTTGGTTTAGAAAATATTAATCGTTACAGGCCTTTGTTACGGCTCCCGCGTTGTATCAAGCTTTAGGAGCTCGGTCGATAATCTGAAGAGAGCTCGTCTTTAACTTTTATATAGCTTTTTTATATTTATATTCAAATTAAACATATAATTGATAAGTTACTACAACTTTTTGAACATTTTTGAATTCAAATTTTGTTTTAATATGGACGATGACCGCTTTGAATTCATCTCTTCCAGCAAGTCGTACAGAACTTTAAAAATATCCAAGAAATATAGCAGCGGCGAAAGTTCTACGTAATGCTTAATGTCGAAGATGACTGGCCGATCACGGAAAGAATCGCTTACGAGCTTTTAAGCAGATTTTGATTTGCATTAAGTCAAAATGACAAAGATTGGGGAATAAATCTCTTTACCGCCGGAGCAAATCATGACGTAAACATTATGTAGACTAGTATTTATGCCCTAGACAATTGTATTTTTCAAAGTAAGCACACGGCATTAACTAAGCGATCTCCCACTTTGAGCACAACAGCTATGTACTTATGATAGAATATATTTATAGGACTTGAGAGCTTAGCATTTGTTTCTGTACCGAAATTTTTTGTACAGTCTTCGTTTCCACACGAATATGGTCTACCTTATTCAATTCCTTTTTTTTTAGTTTTTTCATTGCAGAAACAGTTAACCAATTGTAAATTGGGAACAAGAAAAAACGAGCAGTTTTTATAGTAATTTTTAATGCCACTAAAAGGCTTCCCCCAATTGCGTTACTGCATCGCTTTTTTTATTGTCTTGCGTTGCTTTTTTTCTGCTCCTACAACATTCGGCTTTGAACCTTTTTCCTCTTCATTGCCACCGAAAAAAACCGATCGGAAGAAGCCAAAAAGCAGGAGCGGCAACACGCCAGCCAGCGAGCCAATGTTTCCTGCTCGTGCGCACGCATCAACGAAGGAAGCAAACGAGCGCCGCAGAAAGGATATCCAATTTTTCCAATTCTTAAGTCAAAGTGGCAACAGATGACGGCGCGCGCGCATGCGCTATGCCACACCAATACAGCTAACACATAAAAGACTTTATAGTATTTAAGTATGTAGTGCTTAAGTGTATATATATGTAGATGTGTGTGTAATTTTGTTTTTATTCGTGTGCTATTATGCGATTTGTGATCCTGCGGCCGTGCATCCTTCCCAACTGACATGACATATGTTGCACTTTCGACTACACAATTCACCTCCACATCGCCTCCGCCGCATTAAACCATCAACAAGATGAGCATCAACAACAACAACAACAACACCAAATACGAGAGCACAAGCGTTAACGCGACAGCAGCAGTTACAACGGTGTTAGCTCTAATCCACATACGCACTTACACACTGAACTTCAACTTCGCTCTGCCGCTTAAGTACTGTATATTGTTGTTGTATACGGTCAACAGTTGGTGCAACGAAATGTCTCAGTTGAGGTATGCCACAGATATCGCCGAGGATTCTACGATTGTCTGAAATATCACCAAATTATTTTATGAAAGCACACACGCACACACTTGTAAACACCTTAATTTGTAGCCGTTTTTTGCGCTCTTCACCATAAATTAGTTGCCAAATCGGTAGCTTCTTCATTCTTCAGTCATATTCGTGCTTTCTACGCACAAGTTCTGGTGTGCTTTGTTGTCAATTAAAACGACATCAATCAAAAGTTTACAGCAAGAAATCTGCAGCGAACCATTATACATATATATATGGGTGTGTGTGCGCATTTTTCGGCACGTGATGTCTGGCGGCAACTTTTGGAAATTTATAGCCACTTCTGCTCTCGTTTTGCAAATGAATTTACAACGAAAACGCTTTTAAGACCTAAATGCCCATTGAGTTTTTGTTTAGCACTCAATTTGGTTCACTATGCGTTCTCTTAATTTAGCGCCGCATAAAAACATATTTTGCCGCGAGCCATTGCAAATCGATGTTGCATTAATTAGTCCACTGCTAGCATTGCGGTGGCCGAAAATTTCGGCATATTATTAAAATTATATTAAGTAAATATCCTGGAGTGCGGTGATTCGAAGAAACTGTCATTGATTTTGCACGCAACGGCGTTTTTGTGGATTCTTCTATTTTTAGGTCTTGCCACTATTTATACCTACACTTTGTTTCGTAATTTATAGATATAGTTGAACGAAATTATTGAAAATCTTGCGACTGATTACTCTAGCCATGAGTTTATAATCCACTACCAGCAGGCAAAAAGAAACCAATTGATTTGAAAGGCACCGCTTATACAAATGTAAGAACTGTCGTTATTGTTGTGTTAACGGCCCGACGCTTGTTTCGGTTTTATTTAATATACGAACATACATTTTCACCGTAGGACTATTTTTCAAAACTCCGGTGCACTTTGCATTCACAACTACTTAACATTCGGAAATGTTTTAAGGAAAGTAGCAGATTTTGCTGAGGTTTGTACAGAACCGCAAACTATAATAATATCTGCAATGCAGCAGGTTTTTAGCTCCGATAAAATCAAAACTCACCCTCAATAAAACATACTCAGTCTACAATAGGACCTTGCAATAATAAACCATGTGAGCCGTACGCGAGCGATATCGGGAAATGTAGACCGAAAGACGGTAGCATGAAAAACGTGAGTGAAAAGAGATCGAGTTGTGTAAAGACAAGAATTATGCTCGGAAATGCTACTAAAAGGTCAACCGTCTGACTCAGGGTTTAGGCCTGTAGAGAGGAATACGGCGATTAGGTAATAAATGCCTGCAGAGCCTACTGAAAATATGGCGTCTCTAACTTGCTTTCTAGCTAAAGCAAAAAAAAAATCCGCCTGTGAGCAGGTGAACGCCAAGATTTGAATCGAAAACAATGTTATTGATGTACCCACACCTATCCATAATGAAGTCCGCATCACTATATAGCGACTTAAGAACAACAAAGCGGTCTCCCCGCGATACTGTTCAATGGCGGCGCAATTGTGTAGATAAAATCAACGATTGGAACCTCAGATAGATGGTAGATGTAGACCGCATTTACGTTGGAGTAACTTAGTAGAAGAAGCAGTGACGAAACTTGGGGTAATGGCTGGAGAGGAGCCTGGAAGGCATTATAACATCAGAGCGAAAGCTAATTGAGTTGTATACTACTAATTTTCAAATACAATTCAAATAGTTAAACGCAATAGTTTTGACAAATTTTGTTGAACAGATCTTAACCATCACAGCTCCTTTTTGAAATTTCAGCTTTTTCGAATATGATTATTGATTCATAAATCCATATGTATGTATGGTACATATGTACATTTGCCTTCTGTCAGCTTGTATCTTCCTTACTGCTGGTTCTTTCCACACAAATACTCGCTGGTGTGCTCTAAAGACGATGGCATCTTCGTATGAGCACTTCCTTTTTCGCGGCCGATATTATTTCCTACGTTTTAAGGGTTGTTTCAGTTAATAAATACACAGTTACTATTGTATATAAGTTATGTACCATACTTTTATATACTTTCTACATATGAGCTTGTAGATCGGCTTCCATAAATGTCTGCGTACCCATGTCGGACATCTGTGATGTAGTCAAACAATTTACGAGTTACCTTTGCTGATCGATGCAGCGGTAATTTGCTGCAAACGTAGTTGTTGCCACGTGCCGCACACACAGCCAACAACAGTAAGCGTGCAAAGGACATGCATGTTTCAACCATGACTAGACACTGGACACGCTTACTCGATCAACAAGTTTTTGAAATTAAAAAAAAAATTACTGGTATATACTATATATATATATCTATATATATATACATGTGTGTTAAGCACATAACATATACTTTTGTGCACTCTGAATATATAAGTATATATGTACATGTATATCTATATGTAAGAGTATAGAGTTAGAACAACATCCTTTTCTAGATATATTGTAATATAAAAGCTCCAATTCAAAGTGAAAGTTTATAAAGCTAGCCAGTCAAAAGTGTGTGGAGCAGTATATCATTCTTTTAAGCCCCGAAGAGTGGCTGCATCAATATGGCGGCAGCTGGTCGATCAATCAAAAAGTTGTCAAATAAATGTCATAGCGAATTTGCGACTACAATCAATCGCTGGTTCAATGAATTTTAAATATTTATTGCGCATAAATACATTCGAAAACATTTCAATCGTTTAAAAAAATAAGTCAAGCTATTTAATGTCCCAAACATAAGAGTAATTTCCCTTCAAGGGGTAATCGATTGTGTGCAACTTGACTTGCGGTTGCCTTTGCGGTTGTCGGCGATTGCATGCAAATTTTAATGTCATGCACCCTTACGTCGAATACGGTGTGCTTTTGCAGAGTTCCTATTGTGTATAAGTATTGGTTAGGTTCGTAAAAGATATACGCATATACATACTATATATGTATATACTTTATATATGTATAGTTTATGCGGAAACAGGCAAATCAGCGTATAGCGATGACTTAAAAGAACCTGAAATAACCTGCAATCACCGAAGTAATATCGCGTTTCGAGTACTGTTAAGTCCAAAAGAAACGGATTATATTTTACAGTGATATTTCGCGAAATGTTTTACAAACCCAAATGGATTCTCCAAAATCAACTCCGTAGACATCTTTTTAAAGCTGACTCACCTCCCAGAAAATTTAAAAGACTTCCTATCATACTCTGACGCTATCCAACCATACCATATAGGTATATATATATGTATATGTATATGACGACTTCCATTTGAAATAGTTCACATAAAGTCAGTAATCTTTTATCTATTGTCGAGGAGCAAGACACCATCTTCGCCTAGCCTCTGTGCTACAAAAACAACATTAGACAATTTCTTCTAAACTCACCGTATACATATATAAGATCAATCGATTGACTCAGGTGGTTCTAAAAGACTGGTCCAAAATGGACTGCGAAGTAGGGACGTGTATATCCGTCTATTAAACTCGGCTAGCATCTTCCAAGCGATAGTACTAAGCATAGAGATGGTCTGAGAGTTCTACTGAATTACTACGGAAGGCTACAGAAAGCTACACAGATACAAGGCGGCACTGCTAGCCTTGTCGTAGCCAAAGATTAATTCCAGCATAGTCAGCAAATGTAGAAAGACTTTAACCTCAATGGCGGGTCAACTCCACTTGTCCCAAATTTAGGTTGACGGTTACAGGAACATTTTCGGCAAAAAAAAAATAGACGAGTTGGTCAAGTCAAGAGCCTCTCTAGACGAATCCGGGGTAGAGATAATACCGTGCTCGCTAGGGAAGATCAAGGGGACCCTCAATACACACTTTGAACAAATAGCTTAAAACAGATAGAAATCTATAAGCAAATGCAAAATAGCAAAGCAGATATAACCAAAATATGACAAGACAATAACTAAGGACTTATTAAATAAGTACAGGAAAAGTAAATATGTACAATATGTATGTGCAAACTCGAAGAGAATAAGAAAACGATTCTACACAAACCCGGCATAGAACTCTTGGAATCCATCAGGTACCAAACCTTGAATGTCTATCTTCAAAAAGCCTGCATACCCACCAACATGGCGGGTCTGAAGTTTATTCATCCGTGATTTGCTATTATATTAGGTAAAGTAAAAAGTTCATTCGGTTTTTTATTGATTTTTCAAAAGATGATAACTTTGTGTACATTTGTCCGATTTAAGTCAAATATTCGCCGTTTTGTTCGTAAACTTGTTGCCAACGAGATGCCAACTTCATTATACCCCTCTCGTAGAAGACTGCTTCCCTATTGCCAAAAAACTCGGAGAGCCAATTTTCACAGGCCTCTCTTGAGGCCAACTTCTCACCATTAAGCGCGTTCGCCATGGACAGGAAAAGATGGTAATCACTTGGTGCTAGGTCCGGACTATAAGATGGGTGCATTAGGACCTCCCATCCGAGCTCCCGGAGCTGCTGGCGCGTCACCAAAGACGTGTGTGACCTGGCGTTGTCCTAATGGAACACAATTCGGCCTCTGTTGATCAAAGATGGCCTCTTCTAGATGAGTGCTGCCTTCAAGCGGTCCAGTTGTTGGCAGTAGAGGGCCGAATTTAGCGTTTGGCCATAGGGGAGCAGCTCGCAGTAGATGATTCCTTGCCCATCCCACCAAACACACAGCAAAACCTTCCTGGCCGTCAATCAGGTCTTGGCCACCATCTGAGCCGCTTCCCCGAGCTTTGACCACGACCGTTTGCGCTCGATGTTGACGTAAGTGACCCATTTTTCATCGCCAGTCACAATCCGCTTCAGAAACGGGTCGATTTTGTTGCGATTCGGCAGCGATTCGCAGATGGAGATTCGGTCCATCATGTTTTTTTGCGTCGGTTCGTGTGGCACCTAAACATCGAGCTTCTTTTTGAATCCAAGGTTATGCAAATGGTTCCAAACGGTTTTCTGGCTTATCTTTAGTTCCTCAGCAATTAAATAAGTGCTCACGTGACGGTCTGTTTCCACTATTTCCATGATTTTATCGCAATTTTCGACGACAGGCCTCCCGACGCGTGGTGCATCTTTGACATCGAAATTACCGAAACGGAACCTAGCAAATCACTTTTGTGCTACACGTTCGTTTACAGTATCGGGCCCATAAACTAAATTAATGTTTTCAGCCGCTTTAGCTGCTTTTTCGTTTGATCGAACAAAAATTGTAAAATATAGGGAATTTCCGTCCATCTTTGACGAGCGCTCACAACGAACTGAGTAAATCAATCGAAAAACTGTCAAAGACAAACTTTTAGCGCGAATAAACACGTTTTCAGCGCGGTAAAGTATGACATGATGCGACACGTAACACTAGTACTATGGACAATAACGCCATCTCTTCAGTAAAAACCGAACGAACTTTTTACTTGCCCTAATATTTTGAGAAATTATGCCATTAGTAGTCCTTGAGCGAGTAAAAATCCCGGATCGCAAATCACCTAGTTTAATACAGGTCTATAAATTTTCTTATAAGCTATCTTCTCTTTATCTTTTAGTAACTTCTGCTACCATTGCCAACAGCAAGGTACCATATATGTTAGAATCGCCACGATATCAGTGGAAATTGCTCGATATACGCAGTGAAGCAAAAGTGAGAGAAGTTATCATCTCGCAGAACCACTTGTTCTGTTTTAAACTATGAGTTTTGAGCATGAAAATCCACGATACGAGTAACCGGTAACCGCTCAAATATTTCTTGACCCATCAGCTTAACTCTGATAGGTTCAATGTCATAAATAGAACATATTGGCTACCTATAAGGGATGGTTTTGTAAGATTGGTCTTAATATATTTTGGTTTTCATAACGATAACTGTTATTCTTGTTGTAGCTGCTTTCCCAATAAGTTATCGTGTTAACAATACTTGTCTGGATATAAACTTAGTTCAATTAAGACATCTTACAGTGAACTCATATACGAGAGAAACTCATCGAATACTAAATAAATATACTAACACATTCGGGTAAAAGTCAGAAATCCTTTACTCTCACCTTACTAAGTTTGAAAACATAAATATACGTGTAGTACAAATGTAACTGTCTTAAGAAACTTCCGACAAGGCGGCGGCGTAATTGCGTTAAACCTCCATAAAATTCAATGATATTATCAGATTGAAAGGCAACCACCGTTTATGTCCTTCCCTTCACCAATTTGTTGCTATGGCAAATAAATTTCAAATAAAAATTTTCCCACTAAAATCGCAAAGGCACATAACAACATTCGAGCCTCGGTGAAGGCAAAAAAAAAAACAAACAAAAAATAGCCTGATAATAAAATAATACTTGTAATAATAATAAAATAAAGTGAAAACTCATAACTGTCAGTGAGAAATCAAAAATCAATCGTTTTCGCCAGCACAACTTCACGACCACACCGAGCGTTCTCCGGCTCTTTGGAGGCGATAGGCGAGCGGCCAATGCCTTCCTCCTGCACGGCCCGCCGCTGCAGTATTGTCCCGCTGACAGTGATGCTTGTTTATTATTTTAGGGGCGTGTATGGCCTGTCAACATTTTATGTTGGTGGTCATTTCGCTGACCATTTTCCCCAACAACAACACCAGCAACAGCGGCAGCAAAGCGCCTAGTGAATGCGTAGAACTCTGTTCTAATGCAATAATGTTGCAATCCTGATCCTGCCATTATACTTAATCCGTATTTTGAGTGTTTCCTTTGAGCTCGAACAATGGCTCATAATGTGCGTTGAGCCACACATACCACAAAGAGTTGCGCAGGCGTACAAGTGGTGGAAAAGTGAAACAAAAGCCGTGGTAAAAGCAAACAATGGCCGAACAATGGCACACATTATGATGCAAGGACCTTCGCTTTGTGTCTATTTCTTCGCCCAAACACTTTGTCTGTATGTGTACACACACTTTTTGACTTTTGCGGTCAGCGGTCAATACACGTCGAGATTGTATGCATGTAGTGGTGTGATTCATTACTCTATTTCGTGTGAGATAATTTGGGAAATGCCTGAAATTATAGCGCATCCTTTGGAAAATATGTGAACCAAAACTAATTTTATTGCTTAATTTTTTAGTAAAAAATACTTAGCGGCACCAGAAGAAAGGGAAAATTTCAATAATTTTCGTTTACTGTTCGGCTAATTGATTTCATTTGCGACAGCGCTGTGGCTGCTGTCTACCGATTGTGCTTCGGTTGTGTCCTGGCAGGATTTCGGCGCAGGATTTGGTAAATATTTCGGCTGCTGTGCTGGAAAATTTTGTAATATTTTAAGAAAATTGACACAATACAGTCAAATTCATTATTTATTCTTGCTTTCATTTTGGTCGTTCATGGATATTTTCATAAGTTTGCGCATGTAATTTGACTGATTGTGTTCGCTGCGATTTATTATTTTACGCTACTCGCTCTAATTGTTTACGATTTCATACTTTCCTTTTCGAAATAAATATTAACGATTGTTTTGGAAAAGTGAGC
Source organism: Bactrocera oleae (assembly GCF_042242935.1). Lineage (NCBI taxonomy): Eukaryota > Metazoa > Arthropoda > Insecta > Diptera > Tephritidae > Bactrocera > Bactrocera oleae. Next base: position 76,852,273 of record NC_091536.1, read on the forward strand.
ATTTCCAGTTTGGAATTCTTTCAACTGAAATCGAAAGGATTCCCAAAACGTAGGAGGAAAGTCACTGGATTCGCTGTAAGCCTCAATTTTATAGTAATTATCAAAAAGCATTAGGTTTTCTATTTTTGATTTATCGTTTGAAAAACTATCAAAAATATTTGCTTTATCTTAATATATAGTATTTTCGCTCTAAAAGGTGAGGTTATGTATAGCTTAAATTTCACTATAGGAACTTCTGTATTTTTCCCACTTAAATCTTGAACCAAATATTTATTAATTTAGGTACTTCCAATATAAATTATTTCTGTGAGTTATACTGCTATACATATATTTTCATACATATATACATTAGTGATTAGATTCCTAGATATCTATAGGTACGTAAAACCCTCAAACCATATGTATACTTAATATTTTCCAAACTTTTCGAAAATGTTTAATTCCGAATGTGGTTCATAGCATCTAATCACATGTATTACAAACGATTTTGTAATTAGTTTTCTGAGACTGACAACTGTCATTCGAGTTGATTGGATCAAGATCATTACTGGCATGAATTAAAAGAACCATTAGAAAAACATTACTTCAATTGAGCAACAATGGCATTATCCAAACTTCAGAATAATACCATCTTTAGGACCGTAATAAGAAGGTTTTTGCTAAGGGTTTTTGAGCTCAGAGCTTAAAACCACGAAAAATTAAAAAAATCGATTTCAGTTTCGCAATCATCCTAAAACACAGGGTGAATTTTATTTAACTCATACATTGCGAACCATAATTGGTCGGAGCATGCGCTTGAAATTAAACGACTATCTAAGGAGAAGGTTTCAACCGTATAGAAACAGTCTGGTACTTGAAAATACATTTAAAAATCATCAAAGCTATCTAACCGGAAAACTAAACAAAATCGGAGTGGTAACATCAAGACTTGATCCAGAGTTTTTTCTTTGATTGACCTCACTTAGAGAACCCCGTATACATCTGAAAGGTTCCTAACTTGTGAAATTCTCTATATTTTCAAAGTTATGAAAGCCTGCATTCACGTGAGAACCAATGCTTATTACTTGAAACGAAATGGTTGTACACAATTAAGATTGAAAATTGAATCTTCAATATTTTGCTCCACAAGAGACAAATATTCTGCATCAAGAATTACTGTTGTACCAAAAAATCTTCGTATATTTTTTACTTTTAGCAAAACCACTAAGTGAGGTTCAATTACAGCGCATAATTACTTCCGAATTATTTTTCAGCGCGTGTGGTCACTTACCTCAAAGAAATCCGCATGCTCATATACGAAATCTTAAATCGTCAATTAAGTTACAAAGTAGCACTGCCCAGCGGGCTCTTTACAAAAACGGAAGAACACAAAATCACAGCAGACACGCCCACAAGATCGGACACAGCAAGGAATCGACACACAGAGTATTGAAAAACTAGAAAAAAATAACAGGACATATAGACACTAAAGAAAGAGGGATAAGATCCAGTAAGTAAGCGCTAGGTAACGGAAATAATTTTAGAACGCAGAAAATAAAACAACAAATGAAAAAGTCATGTCTGAGAACATATTTATACATAAGTAATATGGGAAACTTTTTGAAAAAGTGTCGTAGTAAATACTTAAGAGATAGATCAGTAGTAAAAAACCAACAGACAGCTCCAGCGGCCATGCTTGTTTACAGATTTCTGTCAAATTTTGTCAGTGTGTTTGGTAAGGTTTGCCATTTCATCATGTTAGGTTTAACGTAAGTAATAAAACGCTTGGAAAATGTGCAAGATTTTCACGCAAATTAACGTACTATTTTGGCACGCGTAAAAGCTAAATATTTAGATATAGAACTCGATCGACTTTAGCAGTCTATGGTAATGGAAAGAAAGCGGCCAATGCTACACACTACAGTACAATGGCAACAAGCCGAATAGATCAAGTAGCTAAGTGCTTCCAGAGAGACTTTTGTTCAAAAATATTGATCCTTGAAAATCGAAATTAGGAATATCATGAACAGGTTTTGAGAGGAGGATCTGGCTTAATCCGGTTATTGCTTTAGGAGCATAACAGAAGGAGCACGTCTGGCTTTATATGAAGGTTAGTGTCGTCGCTCTAACTGCTACAACAACAAACTTTTTACTTCCCTTCAATAAATTTCACCTGCATGACATTCAATATCTTAAAAGCCCACGTGTTTACGTTTAGTAGTCAAAACCGCAACCAAAACGGAAAAAAATAACGGTATTGCCCTCTAAACGAAAACAGTGTTTAAATGATCTGGAAAATCACGAACAATACGCTGACGTTTAACCTTCTAAAAGGTGATAAAATTTCGCACAATTAATACTTAATTACCTGATTAATTAGGGCCAACGGATTAAGTTCGCCTCAAGTTTGTGTAGAATTACGAGCAAAAAAAGGAGAATGCGAAAAAATAATGCAACTAAGAAAACAACAAAAATCAAAGACAAAATCATATCGAGTCGCTCGAAAGCAGGTGAAAAGAAACTCCACTTGGGCCAGACAACGAAACGCAATGACCAAAATCACAAAAGAAACAGCTAAACGCAAGAAAAAAGCAAAAAACAAACACTTAAAGCAATACGAAAAGGTAGCTGGCGATTTAATAAATGCGAGCAGAAAAGACACTCAAGAGTCGCAAGTTGGAATTGTGATGTTGACGCCACCAGCGTTGCGCCGGGTGATCGTAGGTGATCACAAACGCTCACTGAGTGTTGCGTTGATGCGCTTATGCGTTGTTATTGCTATTGATTTTGATTCTGATGCGTATAAATTCTGCTCGGTATGTATATTGGTGGCTATACGAACTTATACTGTTGTTGTTGTGCACTTGTTGATGCTGTTAATTTGATTTAGACTTTTCTCAACTAAGCAATCGCTTGCACATTTTTCACACGAAAACCGCTGAAGCTTTGAAAGAGTGTCGTCTGACGTGGTAGCGTATACAGGCGCAGAGATGAAGATGAAGAGTGACTGTGTAGCCGTCAACTTATAAGAAATTTCGAAGCCTATGCAAAGAGTAAAAACCCGAAAATAAATAAAAGTAAGCAAACGGTGAGGGCTTAATATAAGTATAAAGACAACGCGTACCAAAATTAAAATTTTTTGGTCTTAGCAAATTTGAGTTGAAGGTGAGCTACAATCAGCATAGCGAGATGAATATTAATAGAATGTTTGCTTACTTAACTTAACTAAAGATCCAACCATTGAGGTTAGAGTTTTTCATTCAAAGGATCTAGCTGATCTAACTAACGGAGACACACAACTAAACAAATCACCCGACCGGTTTTAGAAAAAGTATTATGATCCCAACTTTATTTCAACTAAAAATCAAGCACAAATAAACAAAGACAAAACTAAATATCACTTGCGGTCAGCCGACTCATTATTTTAGGCTATTGGAAATATATCTGGCGTCACTGCAAGCATGATATTATGTTCGGCTTTGTTATTCGGGCGCGGGCTTAATTGACAACACGATAATGAAAAGGAGATCCATTAGGAAATAAACAAAACTCTTTCATTTCCAAACAAAGAATAATATATCAATGGCTCTTTAATCGACAGCTCCAACGGCGAAATCTACGTATTCACGCAATCGAGCAGAAGATGTGAAGTAATGGCTCTAACCAGCAAGTAGTTAAACCTTCTTGTAGACAGCCAAGCAGCACCTAAAGCTATACGTAGTGCCTATGCGAAGTCTCGCTACATTACTGCGGTTAATATCATCTGGGTACCCACTCATATAGGAATAAAAGGAAACGAAAAGGCAGACGAGTTGGGCCGCGCGGGGGCAGCCAGGAAACCAGACCCCTCAGATCTTAAAACACTAGCAACACAAAGTTAATTTAGGATAGTGCTGATGGTGGATAAACCAAAAAGGCAAAGAGAAGGTAGTAATATTGTAGGGGTTATCAAAGAGCACTTACAATTAAGATCCAACCTTCAGCTGATGGTGAACAGACCAAAACGTTTCTACTTCTAGGCAAAATTGAACTTAGGAACATTGTAGGGGTCGTCTCAGAGCACTTACCCTTAATATCTCATCTTCAGAAAATTGGTAAAGTGAATTACACGAAATATAGAGCATGAGCGAAGGATGATAACATTATCTTTGCGTACAGACATTTGGCAGCTGAGGTGGAAAAAAAACAGTTTTTTTACCAAATCCACTGAGTTAATGGATAAGGCTTAATTGATTAATGCCCGAAGTACAATAGACCGATTGATGGCCTAAGTGTGGCCGACTACGGTCTGGCGCTTCTGCGCCTCCCTTGTCAACCAACCAACTAACTAAAATGTCACATCTGAGGATCACTTTTTCGATCGATCGGTTTGTAAATGAAGTTGCCTCTTTTGCTCGGAGCACGATCTCCACTTTGAATTTAGTGAAAGGTTCTACAGCTGGATTTCTCTTACATTAAGAACGCTGAACGGTCTTTCAAAGTACAAGTGATGAAGTTCTCTTTTCACACTTCCGATAACAGCCACACTTCTAGATAAATATTTGCTATATAAATTCTAACGAACTTTAGAACTTATTATGTCAAAGAGATACCAGATTTCATCCACTTAGGTTTTAATATTGAACATGAATCTTGTGCTACTGAAATCACGATAAATACACTTCAATTTGTTCTGGTAATAAATCTTCGCGTAGCGTATTCTTAAGTCGTCATGCCTCAAAACCCTTAAGCGCCACCAAAATTATAAGCAAATTCACTTGACAATCCACCACGAGCACCAACGAAGGTATGTATGTATGTGGCTCATCGTTGGTGTGGTGCCCAATTACAAACAAATGAGCTGGAAAACACCATATCAAATGACCCAATGTCAATAATAAAATCACACAGAATCAACGGCTCCACAACTTAGCAAGACACAGTACGAATGGTTGTACGTCCGTCTGTATAGGTGTGTAGCAATTGTCCTGCAATCTTCTGCCGAGCTCACTGAAGCTGGCAGTTACACTCGGTAAGCAGCTTCAGATTCAGCTGCAGCTAAAGAAAGATCACCTAACCAAAGAGCAACAAAAACAACAAGTACAGATGTAGTTATGTGTGTATGTATTCAGTCTCAAAGCGATGGCTTGCGTGTGGCAATTTCAGTTAACAAAATTTTTTAAACAATTCACGCTACCCACTTCGGGATGCAAGTTTCAGAAGGACAACAGGCGTATATACATGCATACAATGCTTATGATATATATGTATGTATGTGTGTGAGTGTGTGACTTAATGCCCTGAAAAAGTTGTCAAAATGATCAACCAACCATGACAGGGATGTGTTTACTGATTTCTGAGATTTTTTCTACGATCATTTGCTTGGGTGGAGAGTGCAGCTGTACTTCACTTTCTCTGATCATCATTTCTTTTATGTATACATATATGTATTTATATAGGTATGTATGTGTTGTTTTTTAAATAAATTTTGAATTTATGAATGTATCTTTGTTACAATCGTAAGTCATTTCAACGAACAACTGCATGAAAGAACTAAACTCATACATAATAAATAATACCATTAAATTTATTGACTTCGACAGGCGAAAACTTCAGGAGCGCTACTTCCGAAGTCTGGAATAATGAGAGCAAAGGAATGTTTTAACCGGTTTAGTGTTTTTGGCGGTAATTTTTACCAAAAAAGATTTCGTGATCTCACGATCGATTAGGAACGAAAACTCTGAAAAATAAATTTTGGATAGGCTTTACCGATTTCTAAAATTGACTTTTTTCGTGTTCCAGGAACTCAGTCAGATATTTACATTATTGATAAGGTGCATCTCGTGCTAATTGGTATGATACCTTGTTCAGTCAGAAGGTCTTAGGTTTAAGGGTTCTTAGCCTTTATCAAACAAGGAAAATCGGTTGCTGGTAGATTCCCAGAGCATCCATAACGTTCTACTAATGAAGGAAAGTTCTTGAAAGAGCTCTATTCGAGTAAATACAGAGATCGGTGTTTGAAATCATAAAAGTATGGCAACTCCAATGCCGCAAGCTCATCAGGAATATATTTAACACATTGTAATTTTAAATCGAAGCATATGCTCTCCAACGACGGGTTATACCGGCTTAGAGACAGGGAATGTTGCCTCAAATTTAACTTTACTGTAATGTCTTGAAGATAAAAACGGCTGGCGGGCATTTTAGACTCGACCAAATCCCCTATGGTAGAACAGCAGCAGAAGTATTTATAAAAACGTTTTACAATCAAATTGCATTTATTCTGTATACATAAGAACCTTCTTCATTTGTAATCCTATCCGGCCAATGCACTAATCAACTTCAAAGAAGCACGACTGCACTCAAATGCAGCGCAGATAGCACAAACTCAAACATACGCTTAATAATTAGTAGTTTCGGCATATCTTCGCTAAGTTTCGGCTCAACATCAGTTTCGGCACACATTTTGCATAAACATTCTCGCATTATTGTCAACTTTGAAGCATTTGCCGTTTGGTGGGCTCGTCCATCAGTGTCGGCATTAAGATACTCGTATTCGTACGAGACACAACAGCAGCAACAAAAATTTACTACTTGAAAGAAAATAATCAAAGCAAGATTTGCATGCCACCTACATCGTGCGTACTCGTATGAGTTAAGTAGTTGTTGTAGTAAGCAGTAGTCCAACAATCTTTCGCAGATTTCACATGTCCTTAGATGCCTTCGTGTGCATTTGTACGTGTCTTGTAGATAATCGTAAACTTAATTATAGGGCTATATGGGCGCCTGTGTAAACGCTCTGACAGATTTGGGCCAATTCATTTTCACCACAGCACTGATTGACCACTTCGACTGCCTGCTAAGTGATGAAATCCATGAAATCAACCAAGTAACTGGACTACATCAATGACTGCATTGTGTAGCTCTGCTCTGCTTGACTGATTGGTCGATCGCCTCTCGTCTGAGTGATCAGCCGTTGAGTTTTTGGTTAATTGAGTAGCGCAACGATGCCGTGCGAAATCTTTATAACGGTGCGTTGTAATCGGAGAAGTATGTAGTTAGTTAGTCCCATAGTAAGTAAAAGTATTTTGTTTACTAAGTAGGTACGTATGTATATCTATGCCAGACCTGAAATTCCAATTATGCTTTTCTCATCAACAGATTAATCCATCCATAGTATAGCAACAACAATCAAGTACTGAGATTTTATGGAATTTAAGAAATCGAAACTGTCAACAATTCTTTGCAGTTTTATATTTCGAAGTTTTTTTTTTGTAACGCACTCATTAATACATTTATACATACATATATATATATATATATACGTATCATACTCTTCGTGTGATCTAAAATATTTGCAAATTTCAATATCCTTACGGAGCATACAGTGAATGGGCGCATACTGTTGCTCACAAACTTAGTGAGGCTTCGAAATTCGTATGATCCCTGCTAATTCTACCTTCATTAAGTAACTAATTTATACGAAATTATTTCCGCATTCAGGAGTCAATTCGTGCTGCGGAACAGATGAGCTCCTTAAAGAGGTTGAGTTGAAAGATTGTGGAAAATACCTTATATTCGGAGACTGGTATTTGTGTATAGATGTCAGAAAGTCACAGTCGTCTATCCGACCACAAGAAGTTTAGAGATCATAGAATATTATTTGCTTACGTAGGAGAAACAAGGTAGCTCGCCCGCTCCACATTCACAAAATAAAAAATCGGACTTATAGTTTTATTTTAACCGCAAATGCAGCGGCCACACGGTTTTGTGGAAGGGTAATCGTAAATCGAAATCAAAGAGCCCTTGGATGTTGTATACAGTGACTTCCTATTCAAAGGCGATCGGCCGTCTTAAATTAGTACTGCTGTCCCATCTGTTAGTTTCAAAATTTGGTCCCTTACGACTTCTTTTTCTTCACTCTTGAACAATTCACTCGCCAGACACCATGAAGGCCTATACTTTTATTCTTCTTTCAAAGGTTAAGTACTTATGGGCCCACCATCGTCGATTTGCTTAACTTTTTACAGTCCTTCTTTATATGGCAATGGTGATGGACCCCAATACATAATATTTTGGACTTTTGTTGTTATGGCAGCCTTCACTATTCCGTTAACATCGATGTCAGTGTCCTGCGGAGTAATCGTTTAAATTTGAAGAAGTTTCTTTCTTTTAAAAATATTAAAAAGCATATGTAAAGTCGATAAAGATCTGCTGAACGTCTATATGTTTTTCTAGAGTCTGAAGACACTGTTGTAATGTACACAAAACGTCCTTAGAGGTTATGAAGAATAGTTCTTTCTTGTCCTCTACAGAATATTTTTCATATATTTAATTTAGAACAAGTTCGAGACTTTCTTCGAGCAGAAACTGCGATCATTAATAATATAAAGAAAATTTCTTGAACCTGATGGTTGGGGAATTATAAATTTGTTTTGAGCACTTTCATCTTATCCCACAAATGTAGAGGAGCTGTTCTAAGGTGACTCCGAAATATCTAAATCTGGCTCTCAATTTTTGCTTCAAGGATTAATTTTGATGGCAGATGATGAAATCGATAAGATACATATATTGCGAAGTTACGAGGAACTTCAAAACACTATCGGTTTTTTCGAACTCGGTTTAAATGATTCTCTTAAAGGGAACATGACACAACCACAACTCTAGCACTCAAGCTTTTATAGAATTTCTACCCACATATACGCAGCAACAAGCTACTTCCAACTCCAACAAAAGTCTCGCACCTTTGCCGTTAACATCTTCATTTGCGAAGGTGATCGATTTGGCGCTTCGTGAACAATTTACGCACAGCTCACAATTACTAACAACAAAAGGTTAAACTGCAGCTTTATAAGATAAAAATGCACAAAAAAGCAAGCAATACCCAAAAAAGAATGGGAGTCAATCACAGCTTCCAACGAACTGCATATCTCCTCAACGATGCGAGTATTTGCGCATGCGTGGCCAATATTGTGCTAATAATTACGAGGCGCCGCCGTTGCTGCCTCTTAAAGTTGTCTTATCCCTGTTCGCGGCTTAAGCGTGGCGATGATCCATTTTAGGCAATTGCGATCACTGATCCATTGCCAAAAATAAAAAATAAACAAAATACATTCAGACAAAAGAGTAAGCCTCGAAAAAGTAAACAAAAGTAGCGTTGAAACACGGTTGCGACAACTGGACGCGCAAGCGCAATTTAAATGGTTAGGAAGCTGCCAACTGGCTGATCGCTGTCGATCAGTTTGCCGAATCGCATCAGCATAGACATGCTAAGAAGCGCGGCGACGCCACCACAGGTTGGGTCATTCACAAATCCAATGAAATGCGCCGTTTTGCTTTTGTTTATTTATTGATATTATTTGTTTGTTTTACTCCTTTTCTGCCGCTGAAAACCAATTTGTCGATATCAGTCAGTCAAGTCAGTCAATTGTGGCAGCATCAGCGAAGCGTCATGTTGAACGTGTTGCCGAACGCTTCTAGCGGTTCCCTCAATTTCGCACTTGTTCGCCAACCGACGCCTCCGTCTACGCGAACGAGCTCAAGCAGGAAACTTATGGGAATTTAGGCACTTATACAAGCAAGTGTTTGTGTTGCTGTTGCTATTATTTTCGGCACCCTTCGTTGATGCTTCCTTTAAATGCGAGCTTATTCTCAACTTTGTTTCTGTTTTCTTGATGGTTTTGCTTGGTTTCTGCGCTCATTTTTATTGTAGGCGTTGTCATGTTTGTTTTCGTGGCTATAATCATTTTATACCCCAAAGGAAATTCACATAATTAGTTTTAATTTTATATGTATTACCGTTTGGATTAAGGACTTTTGAGCTTTTATGTGGGCGTTCACAAGGAGTTTTGCTGTCTTTTATTATAATAAGTAGTTTGTGTGTGTTTTAATGACTTAATTTAGTTTGTTATTTAATAGGAAGGGTCTTCGTCGAATAACTGCTTTATGAATCGAAAAACCTAACAACGGAAATGTTAGAGATTACGTTTGTGACAATTTAACTTAGATACCATATAATCAATATGCTGTTCGCCTTTCCGATTGGTTAGCGCGCGTGACTACAATTGATCGAGTCCTGGCCGCGGTAACCATTCGCACTAAAATACCATCTGTTTCAGATATAAAGAAGTTTAACATAAAAGTTAAACCGTTGGGATGGATCAAATTGGTTTTAGCATTCATAAAAGGAGTTACATTTGGCTATGACTGATGATCACTTAAAGCTACTATGTCAACGATTTTGATTTCCAAGTTGATTCCCTCAGTGACATTTGCATCAACTTCTGCATCAGATATACACAATCAATTTTCCTTTATGAACTAGGCAAAGTAATCCGGATTGAAGTACAATTCAGAGGACCGACGAACTGCTAGCTATAGCAGAACTAACTGAGGACCGAGCTAAATGGAATATAAATAAATTCTTGACTTGACCAAAAATCAGATCAATCTTTGCAGATTAAAGAGAGGTCGTTCCAAAGGGAGATATCTCTTGAAATAGCCTTTGTTGTTTTGGAACTTAATATCAATGATTCTCTGTCTTCCAACGATAAGAACTGTCAACCTGACGGATCCCTCAAAACGAATCGTTTCGTCATAAAAACAAGCAAAAACGTTAACTTTGGTTACACCGAAGCTATTGTATAATACTTTTCACAAATAAAAAAATTTCCATAAAAGAACTTTATTTTGATCGGTCAGTTTAGATGGCAGTTATATTCTATGCTGGTCTGATCTGAACAATTTCTTCAGAAATTATACCATTTCTTCAGCAATAATTCATCTGAAATTCGTGAAGATATCTTGTGAAATAAAAAAGATTTCCATGCAAGGACTTGCTCTTGATCGATTAGTTTATATGGCAGCTGTATCATCTAGTGGTCCGATATCGGCGGTTCCAACAAATGAGCAACTACTTGAGGAGAATAAGAACTGACAGAGTACTACGAACAATTAAATAGGGTAACTGATGACCATACTACAATTTTCTTCTTTAAAGTGTTATATTATAATATTTTATATACGCTATACTATAAATATTGCCTTTCATGGCTTAATGAAAAAACTACATTCTCTCAATACGTCACATATTTTTTTGTGACAAAAAGTGATACACAATTCTTGGTCCGTCTGCGGTGACTTCAAAAAGCAAAAAACAAAATTGAAATAGATGAAGTCAGAAAAAATATAGCGGGTGAAGATATAACGCTATCTCCTAATATGGATCAAGCATTATAAGTTGGGCCCATATTCGACGGAGGAGAATAACTTCTAGAGACCATGGCTGGAAAAATTTTAAACTAAGTTTGTGGAGGTGAGGTGAGGTGAGGTCTATAAGGTTTTATATAAAATTCTTAAGGCTACAGTGTTTTTGAAACTACTCAGATATCACTTTATTGTCATAATATTGGCAAATCTTTAAACAATAAACCAAAAACACAACATCAAGTAGAAAACGGAAGTCGCCGAAAATTGTGTGACGTTTAAATTATCGTTTACGCAAGCAATTAAATACAATTGCATTTTTTTTACAAAAAAATCAAACCGCGAACCCGCACTCAAAGAACAAAATAGTGGGGCGAAATCCCAACGAAAAACCACACAATTTTTTTCTGCTAAAAAACACTAAAATTACTAGCAATTACGCTTGAAGGAATTCACACAACAAATGTAAGCAAAACCCGACAAATAAAAGGTTTTTGAAGGATGTTGGCAAGAATACGCACAAACACACACCTACACATATACTTATAAACCTTAAACATAAGATGGGTATTAGAAAAATGATGGTTAGACTTCAAAAGGATCACAAGGGCGCGTTGCTTACATATAAGGAAGAAAGAAATTAGACGAGAGCGACATGATCAATGAAATCTGAAAACGTTGCGTCACTTAAAAAGAATAATAAAATTAAAGAATAAGAATTAGAAAAATGTTTTAATAATTGCCAGCTAAAAATGGAACTAGGCAAAGTTAATACTAATCATATAATACTGCTTCAAGATAGAAATTTCCTAATAATTCATTGCCAAACCTGAAGCAGTAAAAAGGCAGGTTAAAAATTTACATCTGACTGTATTATATCCTGAAAGGGGTATATTACATTTGCTAGAATGCAACGTCTAAAATCCCTATAAAAAATATATTTAAATGATCATCGTTACAAGTTGAGCCATGTCCGTCTGCTTGTTTGTCTGTCTGTATACGTACACTAACTCGTTCGTTATTTTTTGAGATACTGATTTGAAAATTTTGAAGCTGCTCATTCGTTGACACCGTCGATATGGGACCACTATAGCATAAAGCTGCCAAACAAACAGACCGATCGAAATCTAGTTCTTATATGGAAAACTTTTTTATTTGCAGAGATATCTTATTGTCTTAGACAACGGTACCAACTCCAAAGAACTTGTTTAATTCGGATCACTATGGCATATAGCTGTCATGCAAACTGACCGATCAAAACTAAGGTTTTTTATGAAAAAAATTTTATTTGTGAAGTGTATTCTAATTTCGGGGCAACCAAAGTTAACATTTTTTCTTGTTTTTTCCCACAATTTAATTTTCAAAACCATGCTAAAGGTTTTGAAAATTGAAGATGAAGTTTCCTATGTATAAATCTTAAACCTGTATACATAACTGAAGAACTACAGACACCATGGAGACATCTGCCTCTAGTAAGCTGTATATGACAGCTCATGCAGTCAATATCAAAAAAGCTCGAGTTTTCGTGTGACGACTAAATATCTCTGACAAAGATTAAACAGAGGGTTTGTGGGCTAATAAGAAAATAGAACTCACAAAATTAACTCAACATCATTGTAATTCATACTGAAGATGATCCTCACCACAAAACCAGACGCTCAACCGCTCAATCACACTGGCGGTGCCCAAATTTCGACACTAACAAGCAGTGACAAATTGATGGTGTTAAAGTTCATTAAACGATTCAGTCTAAATGTCAGACGATGCCTTAATCTCTTTGTCATGCGTCCCCAAAAAATGCTGAAGCCCCCAGTAAGGCATAAAAAAAATCGCAAAATAAGGTGTTGTATAGACAACCAATTAAGCTTATAACAAATTTCTTTTCAGCGTTTGGCTTAACCACATAAAAGCGCAGCCCCAAGTCACACACGCCGCAATAAGATGCTGTTGTGGTGACGTTTTGTCGGCTCAGCTCAGTTCAGCTTTGCTCATCTTACCCTCAATGGCGATTTGGGCTGCTGTATGCTGATCTTCACTTTGTAGCCACACTTTTTTTAGGATTAAAATGTTTTTGCTGTTGTTGTTATTGGGCCAAAAGCGAATGATACAGAAAACTGCATAAAATTGACAAAGACATGCGATTTGATGAAGATTGTGCGGTTTTCGGCTTCTTTAACCCTCCACGCTTGCGATGCGTTTGGCATTTCTCTTGCCGCCCGTTTCAGTTCAGTTCAATACGCATATCGATGCGTACCATTCAATTGCGTTCCATTCGGCTTCTGCGTGCAGCTCCACCACTCATTCATTGTTCATTATTGATGCCTTTAGAGTGCATCCTTTGCTCCACTTGACCCGGCACTTGATATGGCCGCTACTGCTCTCCGCAACCCCAGTGCTTTGGCAGCTGCATGCAGGTGGCATTTCGACGCGGTTTTGCTAACTTTCTTGCGTTTGCAACATGTCGCAATCTGTGCCAAAGAATGGACCAAAAACGGTCCGTTGCATCGTTGACTGTGGCTATGCGAATCGACAATTTTCGGGTAGCCAAGTCGACAATTTGTATAATTGACAAATTGACTGGTCACTTTGTCTGCAGCCTGAGAAAACACAGGTTCGATGCGATCGATTGCACGTGGGAGCCCAGACAAGCAAACAAAAGATGCCGCTAACAAGGTGAGAGAAACGGAAGCTTCTTTCATGTGATAATTTCGCAGCTTTTCATGTTTTACAAATGATTATGAGCACAAGTGTTTGCATGCATTTATATATATGTATATACAAATATATATACATATTCATTCAAAATAGGGATTAAAAAGGGGTTAAACGAGCTACTCCAACACAATGCGACTATTAATAATTAATTTTAGAGCTTTCAACTGTTTCTTTTTAGATAAAACCTAATCTCACCTGCAGATACTCTGATATCGATTATCCTTGCTTACATTTAACATACGAGTACATACATTCCGATAAGTCCGACTCGACAAATAATCTACGACCACTGCAGCCAAGTAAACAGAACGAGTTCAGAAGTTTAGGAAACAGAATTATGGTATAATTCGGATACGGCTTGGAGCTGTGGTGTTCACCATTTGTATTAGGTGCGCAACTAAGTTCCCGCTGTTTGTCAATAGATGGCTCCAGCAGTTAGTGGTGATCGAGTTTGATATATCCAAAACGTGATAAACTTAACCTAGACATTTGAAAAAGAAACTGCATTTCCACATTAGTGACTTTGTTTATGTGCCATATACTTTTGATGATGTGAATATGTCCGATTTTTCGCCAAATAATTGTCATTTGCGGGAAGTGTTGATTTTCTTTTTTCACTCAAAGAAATCGGCGGTGCTGCCCCAGTGATTGGTTTCATCGCTTCAAAGACGGCGATTTCGATATTAACGACCGTCCGCATGAAGAAAACCTTCAAAGGCGATGAATTGGAGATGTTGCTTGATGAGGATTCTACCTCACCCGTCATATTCCCCAGATATTGCACCATCCGATTATAATTTGTTTCGTTCGATGGAACATGGTCTGGCTCAGAAGTAGTTCCACTCACAAGACGAAATCGAAAAATGGCTTGGTTCTTGGATAGCATCACAAGATGAATAGTTTTACTTTAATGGTGTTCGAGCTTTGCCAGAAAGATGAGAAAAGGTTGTGACTAGGCATAAGCAATACTTCGAATAATTCATTTGTAACCATTTCCTTACAATAAAACTGAATTTTCATTAAAACCAACAGCGAGAACTCTAAATATAACTAAAAAATTCGGAGAGACCCCCGAACATTTGTTTCTAAAATCGTACTTGAAGTATGAAAATGGTTTATCTATAGTTCCACCCGAAAACAATACTATTGTATTTATAACTGAGATTCTTAGTTAGATCAAATATGTTAACATGAGTTTGCTCTATGGCGCAGGTAAGAAATCTGGGAGCATTCCTGTTACATAGACCCGACTGCCGGGGAAAGGGGAAGTGATTTTCCTCTTTTTCAATCCTCTCACTCGCATTTTTGTTGTCTCTTAAATATGAAAGTGAAGTACCAAAAATATTAGGCACAAATATCTCTTTATTCTACTGAGAGAAAGCAATTTCAAGATTCCCGTAGAAGACGATGAATCGTAACCTTCAAGTGTGTTCGAAAAATATGATTTTCTACTACTCGGTTATAACTAGTTTTTAAAGTATCAACTATTATGGGAGACAGAGCGTCGAATCTATGTACATTTGTTGATTAAATTCATAAATCGTGTCGAAGGTTCGAAATCCCCACTTAAAAATTTCAAAGCTAATCGAAATCATATGCTTAACTGTAGTTCGACTTTTCTTTTGACAACGGATATGAGTCAGAAAGAGCTCAACGGATATTAATCGGATATTACAATAATTCGATCCTTAGCTTTAGAGTCGAACTGAACAGTGATGACCTAAAATTAAACAATGTTCGCAGTTTATATTATATTATATTAAAATCATTACTATGACAGCAGAAGATCGAACGAAATCAACAAAAGATAAATTTGACCTTCAGTATAATTCCGATTCAGTTCATTTAACCGCATAGATGTACGCGCTTTTGGATTCAAGAATCGCGCACAAATATCGAAGTTTAAGGATAAAGAGAACAGCACGTCAAAGCTCGAAGTCACTGAAGAACTTAACTTAATTTGAGGTTCCAAAGCGAATAATTGTCTAACTCTCTTTGTGGACTTGCCCAAAATAGTCGGTAAGCCAATTAAAAGTCAAGCATTTAATTTGTTAATTATTTTATTTTTTAACTAAGCTTAGACATAATTTTGTCTTCCGGTTTCTTATGCACAATATTTGGCGTTCTTATTTTTAAATTTTACAAATATTCTTTTTATCAAACCCAACTAATTCTAAATAAATATACATCAACACATACACGCTTAGAACTAAGTAAACTTCAACTACATATTTACATTTGTATTGTCTAACTCAGTCATTTGTATCTCACAACGAAAAAAAACTCGCACCAGTACTTTCCTTTTAGCTTAACGCAATAAATCGCCCAATGCCGCAATATAAGTTTGAGCCATCTGCAATGTCTCATGCTTGGAAAGCTGCCGATCGTTACCAAGACACGGCAGATATTGACGCAGCCGATCGAAAGCCTGATTCAGATTCTGCATACGTCGGCGTTCGCGCGCGTTGGCGGCCAAACGACGTTTACGCTTGACAACGGGCGAGATTTGCTTGCCACGACGCTTCTTGGCGCCGGGTTGTGTGGACGCTGTGGAATCATCCTTCGTTTGCATGGCAGCGGATTGATCAGCTAGCTCAAAGGAACCATCGGCAGCTTCGAAGTCATCATCGGCGCCGAAGAGCAACATATGATCGTCCATATCCTCGTCGTCGACGCTGTCACCATCAAATAAAGCAGCGGCTTGGTCGAAGTCGAAACTTTGGAAGTCGTGCGTGTAGGGGGTATTGGTGATTACGTGCGGATTAGCACTAATCGCAGCGGCGGCATTGGTGGCAATGGAAATGATAGCATCACTGGTGATTGGCGGCAATGAAGGTGAAGTTGTTGGAGCTGGTGCTGCTTTTGGTGTGCGGCGCGTATAAGAACGCTTTGCTTTAGTTGTGGTACTGCTGTTTTGCGTTTTGGACGCAATCGTTTTTGGATCATTCGTTGCTGATGTGGTCTCTGTCAAGCCTGTTAATTGTGTACTCGGCGCTGACGGCGATTCCAAATGTAAACCGAATTGTGTTACAGTCGCGTGCAACGGATGTGCGCCGCTATGCGCACCATTAGCATAAATAGTATTGAGATCCACATATTCTGGACTTTCAGAGCGATGACTCGCCGGTGAGGAAGTAATCCAGCCGTCGGAGGATGCCTGCTCGAATGTGATGAAACCGTTGGCAGGCAAGAAATTGTTGTTGGGCGTGCAATTATACTGTTGTTGCTGCTGCTCCTGCAGATGATGATGCTGCTGATTGACGCTCACCAGCGGTGGTGGATTGTAAGCCGCCATAGGATTAAAGAACATCTCGTTCGCATTCGATTTGAATGCCTGCAAATCCTCGGAAGTTTTATAATAGTAACGATATATTTCACTGGACGACATGTTGTCTTCGATTTTCGTCGAATGTATTACGAGTTCTCAAAAAATCTCGAAGTATTGTACAGTTAACTAGTGAGTAATTGTCTACACGTTCACGTCCTGTATGCGTATGCCTTCAACAGTCTCCTGGTAGCGGTATTTATACTGATTTCCTTGCCATACAACCAATTCACCACAGTTCGGTCGGCAGGTAGACGACAGGTAAATCTTATTGAGCATGCTCTCTCACATTCGGTGGTGGCACACAGCCGTTGCAAGCCAGTCGCTTTGTTGCAACGTACTTCGTGCCTCCGCTGTAGTTGTTGGTGTATTCCATACATTTGTATAGATGTGTATGTGTGTTGACGTGTTTGCTGAGACCTTTTATGGAGCCTTTGGATTGGGCTGCGTTTATAAGGTTTCGAATGTGTCAGCTGTTGCTTTTCCTACGACGTTGCTGGTGTCCATGTCCACGGTGTCTGGTGTATGTATTGGAATTTGCAATTACACCAACCACTACGAGAAATTTATAGTAACAACACTTAATGTGGCAACAAAACAACTTAAGCGAAAATCAACAGCACGTGCTCTCACATAACTTCCCACGGCCAATGAGGCGCTGCACTGCGCTCTGACGCCGTGGTGGAAAAGATTCGGATTTGTGCGCTTTGCTGATTGGTCTGTGCGCCGAAGACCTTCATATATAAATATAGGGATATTGTATGTAAGTATGTATTTGTTGCTGAGTTTTTCTGCTACACTCTAATATACATATAGTCATATAAATATAGATTTTTTTGTAATAAACTGAAATATTAAAGCATATGTTCTTATTTAGGATAAAAGTTGTATGTCATAATATATGAGTTAAAAAAAAATCGTGAACCAACTAAGATTGAAATATATATATGCATGTATGTAATACCAAATATTTTCATACAATTGCAAACTTAGAACTATAGCCCTCTTGCCATTAATACCAAAATTTTGCGTACCGTTTACATAAGTATGTACTCGAATATTATGTAGATAAATTTAAAAACACATATGTTACGGTATGAGAGTATCTATCGGTATTATCATGATCCGATCGAACTGAATCGGTAAACAGTTTTTTGAGATTATAATCAAGCTTCTTATCGTATTCTCAGACAGTTTCAGTGGCGGATCCACTGGGAGAGGGTTGTGTTTGGGGTCAAAACTCCCCCAAAATCGGAGATTTTAATTCAAATTCAGAAGAATTTATGAAGTAATATCAATATTAAAAACATGGTGCAAGGAAAAACATCCCGGGAAAAAAATTCTAAATCCGCCACCGTACAGTTTTCTAATTGCTTGACTCAATATTGCTCTAACACGTGTCAAATATGAGCACCAGCAAAGCGCAAATACGCCACATTTTAGAGTTTTGCCTCGATAAAAGTGAAAACGCAAACCAGGCGGCTGAAAATGTAAATCATAAACACTATTATTTATTCCTGATACTGTTACAGCCAATTAAAGGCGATTTCAGGCTCGTCGATTCCGTTCCGATAATTTTGATATCAAATATGCACTACATTCTGGAGATGTAGCACGTCCGACCGCCTCTGTAGGCATCTTTTTTAATTGCCCAGCAAACAAACGTTGCACAAAAAACCTTTGGAACCATTTGAATAAGGTTGTATACAAAAAAAAAATTCGAAGTTTGAGTACCACATGAGTAAGCCCATCAAAATCTCAGGGACCGAATTTCCATCTGTGAATCGCTGCTGAATCGCAAAAAAATCGATCCATTTGTGAAGCGAATGGCTGTGAGCCGGTGCAAACGGTGGCCAAGCCAAAATTGCGATTCAAGAAGGTTTTGATATGTGTTTCGCCCAGAATCGTCCTGCTTTGGCGAATAGGAAAGGAATTGTGTTCCTGGTGAAAAATTCGCTTCAAGTAAAGCTTGTGAATATCTACAGTCCCAGAGACGAGGGTCTCTGTGAGTGTGGCATATTGAAAGTTATAGAACAAAACGTTATTTTCCTAAATTGGATCAATCTAACTATGCTAAATAAAATCCTCAACTTAAAGCAACAATAATTGAGTGTTTTTTTACACCTTATAAAAGTCAGAGGTTCCTGTGAGACTATAAAAAATATTTTTGGCGACAACATATTTCATTTCCATCATCGAAATTGACAGCTCAGTTAGAAAAACTATTAATTTTTACGAATAAAAAGAAAAATTTAATGTACATTTAAAATATGAAATATAATATAAGCATGATATTCTAGTGGTAAGAGGTTACAATTAAGCATGGGTCTATGTATATGTATGAAATATACCCAGCAGTCAAAAGGTTAGTTCAGATTGATAACTCATACATATAAACAGACAGACTTACAATAGCTCAATCGACTTAACTCATCACGCTAATTATAAATAATGGCATTTCAAAGTACAGACATTTTATGGAATATAAATGCAGTATACATAAAAAAATTACCAGACTTTGGATATCTAACTCACCTAACTCTTTTCAGGCTAATTTAGCACCAGTAGTTTAATGATATCATTGAACTTTGTCTTAAAAATAAATGAATATAAAAGAAAAGCTGCGAATGGTATGAAAAGCTACACCAACCATACAAGCCACCATTCCCACAATATACGGGTTTATTTCATCGGAGCAGACCCGTATATTTTCCGAAAAAGGATTCTTAATCCAACAGCTTCGCATAAAATTATTTCGTGAATGTTTTCTGCCGCTAAAATAACACAATTTCTACAAGAAAATATACAAATGTAATAAAATAGTACAATAAGTTAAGGTACAGTACTTTGATTATTATTTAATACTAAATTAAATGGATTTATTTTATCATCATTGACCGAAAATGCATAGAACACTCGATTGAACACGCCTACTTAATACAAACTCAAGCCAACCAAGACCACCGACTTTGACTGTGTAAATACTTGCTCGTATATCACAACGCTTCGTTTTTACAAAGTCATCGCTTTCGCTAATTACTAAATTATATAAAGAAAAATTCTGTTGAATCACGCGGCGGCGCGGCCTTCTCACACAATTTAATTAAATGAAACGACCAGCCCCAGTCTAAAAAAGATGCCAACAAAACCACCGATACTAGAAAATATAATTTCAAATACTAAATTCTTGCCAAAACGCCAAATAAAACAGCCACATTTTATTGTTAACGGTCAGAAGGTGGCGCCTTTATTAGTTGCGCTGGCGCAGAAGTCACATACACACACGGATGCATTATGTATATGTGGATGAGCGCGTCGCACGTGCGGCAACGTTCAAACGCCTTGCAACAAGCAACCTTTACCACAACAACAATAATACAATATTGGCTTAAGGCAAATTTGCCAAGTTGTAAACAAGATGCGTGCATTGCGATACTCGAAAATGAGCGTATCGAATTTGGTAGTGCCCACTGCTAGTGCATCCTTGTATGTACATATATATAATATATATCTGTGTGTGTGCGTTTGTATGTGTGTGTGCGTTTGTATGCGTGTGTGCGTTTGTATATGCGTACATGAGCTCGTTTAGTTAGGTCAAGTAGCTAATGATGTAGTTGTTGTGGAAATGGCAAATTCTGCGGCAACGAACAAAGCCAATGCCAACGAGCCATAATGCCGATAAGCAATCATAAATAGATACCACATAGTGTATACATACATATATGCTTACACATGCCACAAGTGATAAGCCGATCCTCATAGCGCCAAGTGCTGACAAATTTCCGCTCATCCCTGTCTTTGCCGCTTGTGAATGGACACGCGCTGTCTTTTTGTGTTTTGTCGAGGCGCTCGCCTCTTAGTGGCCACTAATCCTTGCTCATCTCGTTATGTTTATGCATTACTCGCTGCTTATCCTGTGCAGCATCGATGTACGTCGTTTTAAATACGCTTTATATATAAGTAGTTTGCTAATTTCATTGATTTTCCTTTGAGATAGTTCAAAGCTTATTACAGTTTACCCAGTTCGCTTTCTGCAAAAACATAAGAGTTGAGGAAGCGCCGGTTTATTTGCGTTTCCGAACTGTGAAATGAGCATTCGGTTCGTTCCGGTTGTTATTTGCAATATGTCGTTGCTGCTTGAACTAAGCCGTGAAACCCTATAATTATCTCATTGAGTTTTTGAAATGCAATTACGATATTCTAACAAGATAAAAGTAATTGTATTTGTAAGATCTGACATATAGGTATACTTATATATCTGTAACTGATGATGAGAATATGTTAGTTATAACTTATCAAATTTTACCCGAACTGGTCCATTTAAACAGCGCACACAAATCGAACCGATAAGAATTTTTCCTGTTTTGGCATAATCTTTTTTTTTTTTTTTGTGTGTGGAAAGTTTTAACTCCTTAGGCCAATTAGTGTGAATTTGCTAAGCATTTGTTTAAAACGCGAAAAGTTTGTCGATTTTTAAATACAATGAAAAAAACATTGAACAATGAGTTTGCCTGAATTTTTTTATTGCCAATCGAATCGCCGCTACGGATTCATTGAAAGTGGTTTGGGGAGTGTACTTTGTCACGAATACAAGTATCTCTTATAGAATGACTCAACACATTTTGGTTAATGTTTTGGTTATGAAGTGGGTCGATGCCAAAATAACCTGACTCTTTCGCAAAAATGACATCGAGTAAAGGTCGCAAAAGAGATGCTTAGTAACGTAGCTGAGGACCGTAGCTGAGGACCGTATGTCGCCTCCGAATGGTTGGATACGAACAAGAAGTATTTCCATAAATAAGAAGCTTAAGAGAAGTTTTACTTAAAATATCGAAATTTCAGACAAAATCAATATACAACAGATGATTTTCGAATTTTCATGATTCCGAGTGAAATCTATAAATATTGCGTGGCTAACATAAAACCTTTCTTTGATACATTGTACACCCTAACTTTTATTAGTAAGTGTGTCACATGAAGATGCCTCTAGGGAAAAAAATTTACTCTAGGTGAGAGTAGGCAACAATTCTCTATATACGAAGACGTCTCACGGTCTCATGGCACTACTGTAGAAATTTATTGTCGTGAAGTACATTCTCGTAAATTTAGTCGATACGGACTTTTAGTTTCATTTTGATTATCGTTTTCGAAAGGAAAATCGCTCAGTGAAATCAAGGAGCTCTTTAATGATACGGGGCGACTCTCTATGGCGACTGTCTAGAATTTGTTTCTGTGTTTCATAAAGATCTCATTTCATGTTTTAATGAGTCATCTTTATGTATCACACGCAAGATAACGTAATTAAAGTCAACGATCTCATATTGGCAGACCGCCGATGGTAGTAAGCTTCTTAAAAGACAGTATGGCTCATATTCTGCTCTGTCGGCGCTATGCAGACGTGAATTTTTAAAACGTGTTGTAAGAAGTGAGTAAATTATCTATAAATTCTATCTATAGACATCTGACATTAATAAACTTTTTTTAATAAACTACTCTTTTCCAAAAAGAACAAATGCAAGGGAAAATTACAGCAAAGTATGTTTGATTTCACCTTTGAAAATCAGCCGAAAATCGCAAATCAATCAAGCTAAAACGTTTCTATATCACAACAAAGTTCAGATAATCTTTCGTAGAAAATCTCTCCTAAAACCAAAAAAAAAAAAAAATGGGTTGACACCAAAAGACAATATTGTGCAATACTTTATATTTGCCGCAAAATAAAAATTCACTGGGTGTTGTCGCCCCAACCTGCAGCTCCCAAATTGTCTACACCCCTATTTTCCAAAATAGAGCATACACAGAGGCCATGCCACAAAAGAGAACAATAGCAATAAATTGAATTGCTCAAAGGAGTGATGGTAATAAGTAACCTGCTGCCCATCAAATTAGCTCATATTTTAAACGAAACGAATAAAAACGAGCCGAACGACACAAAAGGTCAACAAGGGTGCATTTTTTTGTTGCCGTAGCACGCCCCAAAAGACATTTCCACAAATTTGCGATGCAAGGCGATACATTTTCCCCAGCGATCGATTCGAATGCCACACATTGCGGCAAATGAAATTACGAGCAAAAAAAAAATCCCGAACATTCGTACAATCGAATATCTGAAGGCGCATCTACCGAAAGGCAAGCAAAGGTTTTGTCAATTAGATAAAAATGTCACACAACAAACACGCCACCGATAACGCCACCGTACGCTGCCAGCGCAACAAAAACAAAAAAAAACAACGCTCCAGTAAGCAACCTGCTGGCATATTTATTGCACATTGCACACACCGAAATGCCAAGACAAGCAGATAAAACAACACCACCAACGCTAAGTCAACCGTTGTTGTGCCGCAACGAATTTGGTGTACTGTTGCAACAAGTGCAATTTTAGTGTTTTGTTGTATTGGTGACAAGTGTGCGGTTTGCTGTAGGCGAACTGCCTAGACAGGGTTGATTTTTGAGCAGCGATCGCTTGCACCCTCAATACAACATGTACACATGTGTGTCTGTATATGTGAAAGTGCAGTTAAATGCAATTTATGAGCGCGTAAAATTGTCTCCAACGCCGCGTTGAACGCATTTATTTTTGTAAGTTTTACACCTGCGTCCTCTTTGTCCCCACGAAATTCGATGAAGTCGGTGATAAAAATGCGTAAAATGCTCAGAAGGTCAGTGAGATGTGAGCAAGACTTTATGAAAGTTAATTTGTATATATGCTAAATATTCGAACGCGGAAGTGAAAACGATTACAAATGTATTATATATCTACATACATATAAATACATATATAATAATTTCGATGTGTATAGTAAAGCCAGCGACAGCGATATTTACGCACAGTTATAGTATTTGCGCAAAGAATTACTTTTATTAAAGTCTAAAAAAATATGGGCTAAGATCATAGTGAATAGATGCGATAAGCATCTACCACTAAGTAAGCTACTCAATACCCTAGGCCAAAACCAGATCTTTGCAATTTTTCTCATCCTCTGAGTGCACTTCTTTCATAAAATCCAAAAGCCGTATTTAGCCGGCAGACAAGATGATATTCGTTAAAAGTTAGGTTTGGTTTTACGGATTTCAATTCCACCTGGTACGACATAGTGGCTCAAAATATGGAATTCAAAGTATTTTAAGCTAAGTCTTGCAACAAAGGAAGCTTAATCAAGAAAGATGTGTCGAAAGGCAGGAAAATTAAATGTGATATGAGTTGAAGCCAAGAGACGCTGTAAGAGGATTTTACATGTCAGGAATGCTGATTGAACGATACAAAAAGAAGTCATTCGGGTTTGTGCCTGGTAATGAAAAATGAATCCATAACCACAACCCTAAATCATATGTGAAACTGGTTGGCCAGCCAAACCAACGGCAAAGCCAAATATCCATGACGCCAAGGTAATGCTCTGTATTTTGTGTGATCAGAAGAGCGTACTGTATTATGAGTTTCAAAGCCCCGGGTGAAACCACACCTCATCAAATCGAAGTGACTAGACATGAAGCAACTATTTTCCATCAATACCGCTTATAAACTAAATATTTATTAAACTGCGGCTGGAAAATTTGCCGGACCCGAATAGGATATAAAAAATTGGCTTGATTCATTCTTGTCCGCCAAACCAACGCAGTGCTTTTGGTTTTTTGTTTGAGCACACAAATTACCAGGATGATGAGAAAATGTTACAGCTTTAGATGGACAATACTTTGAATAATACTATTGTACATTCTTAACTAAACGTTATTAACTATTATTCTATTGTTTTAATATTCTGCACGTGTTGAGCAACGGTATTCAATTTCACACAAGGATTAGCTGTCCAGTAGTTAACTGCAAGAAGACAGCGGAACTCTGTCCTATTCCTAATCTGATGAGATAAATGTATTTTCTTATAAGCTCATTAGCTTTACAGAAAGAGAGAGAAACTCTTTCATATCATCAAGAACACATCAGCGAAATACTCGTAATAAAGGTCGCTAAACCTTAGCGATAAGCCGCGAAGAAATAATAATTCGCCAGATTTGACTCACTAAAGCTCTTTTCTATTCTCGAAGGTCTCTATGAAGAGATTGGAAAATTCGACTAAACCTCAACATGCTTGAATTGGCTCTAAAGGAATTTTTTTTGATTTTTTTCCCCAATATACTACTCTCCACACTTCTCTTCGCACACGCGCAAGATACTTTTTTATATACAGGTATGTATGTATGTGCCACATTTCTTTGCGGCTACTCTCAAACATTTGCGTGACTGTCAATTACTTCACGAAAATGCCACTTGCCAATTTGCCAACAACCTTCTGTGCAATACGGAACATTGCGACCTCTGTGGAGCCAATTTGGAGCAGGTATGTAATAATTACGAGAGTTCAATAAGCAGCGCTAAGGTGTTCAATGAGCGAAGCCGAGGACGTTGAGGACTTCAATTCATTTAACTCTTTAAAACAAAAAATAAGTAGAAGAAGAAGAGACCGAATGTCTGGCTAACGAAACGACACCCAACGATGGTCAGCCATTAACAAGTCGCTCTGGGCTGTGAAAGTGATGTGCAAAGTGTTTAACCACTGGGCGGGCGTTCGGCTCAACATGGCTTCTTCACAAAGGAGGTTAATAAAAATTTTGTTAATATTATTTATTTTAAAACCACTTAACACTTTTGATTTTTTTTTTTTTTTTGCAGAAGAGACTTCAAGCTTGTTTTTTTTTGCCAATGAAAACGAAAGGAGCGAATTGCGTGCTTCTCGCTTGAATATTGGAAAGTTTGCTACGAAATGGAGATACACTTTTTTTTTTTATAAAATATACGTTTTCTCCTTTTGCAACCAGCAATGCCACAATTGATAAGTTTAAATTTCATTAAAGTCAAATTAAAAATGCAACATTGTTGCCCCATCAAGTGAAGCAGCAGTCCGACTGCCAAGCGAGGCTGACCATTGGTCGTTTATGCTGCAAAGTGTAGTGGGTGGGCCGTTACTGTGGTCCTCTGCTGGCGGTGTTGGAAATCGAGCGGTTGGCCCCTTGCAAATGATTGTTCGATTGGACTTTATTTGTCTGCGTCAGAAAGAGTTGAATGTTGAATGATGAGTGCTGAGTGCTGTAGCAGAATACTGGTTGCTGCTGACTGCCGTTGGTTCCATGCATTTTAAAAATGTCAATATTGACACATTTTGTACATATTGATTTTGCAATTTTATTTCAATTCATTTTCATACAAATAGCGCAAACGTTTAACGTTTATCGTCGTGGGAGAAAAATAGACTAATTGACGGAGCAAAGAGATTAAATGAAATTAGTGCATGTGTGTCTGTGTGAGCGCGTGTGGAAGAAGGTAAATAAAATGCTTTAAATTGAATTATATCTAACGGTTTATTGAGCAAGAAATGTATTACACATAGAAAATGTATACTAATAATTCACCTTGTTCAGACGTTTAGGGAATGTACTTGGAAAGGTATGTTAGCATCAAAATAGCGGGATGAGCACAGTCACTTCATAGTAAAGGTGTGTACCATATATGCCCCATAATCATCATCAAAAAATTATATAAAAAACCTGGCCAACCAGCCAAATCTACAACAAATCTGAATATTTATGACGTCAAGGTTATGCTCTGTTTTTGTTGGAATCAGAAGGGGTTGCTGTATTATGAGCATCTAAAACCGCATGAAACTATTCAGTCGGAAGACTACGGACAACAACTCATCAAATTTAAGCGAGCGATTGCCGAGTATTTGTGACGAGACACGAGGCAATAAATTTTTATCATGACAACAATTGTACTTATGTTGCAACACCGGTTCAAAACTATGTATTTGGAAAACAGCGACTGGGCTGTCTTGCCTCACTCATCTTATAGCCCAGACCTCGCCCTTTCTGACACCCATTTGTTCCGGTCCAGGGCTAGGTAAGATCACAAATTGATTAAAAACATTTTTAAAACAACCTCTGGCATGATATCTAAATTCCAATTGGTGCTGATTTCACCTTCAGTGTATTCAAGAACCTTTTTCCAACCAGACCACATTTTCTTTTTTGATTAGGAGTTATACATTGCAGACTAATATCGGGACTACTTCTGTTCTGTTAAACGCTTCCCGTCATCATTAAATTAGTCTGATATCCTACATAATTGCTGAGAGCATCCATCAACTCTCGTATTAAATTCATTATTAAAGGCGATTACGTTCTGGAAAATAGAGAGTGATTCTGAGTTTTGACAACAACAAGAAAACGGATTAGGTGGCGTATAGATCAGACAAGTATTGGAGATCGGGACCGACTTTTAAATACGATACTATCGCAGGTGTAATCATTTTACAGGAGAACGGAACCCATTAAAAGTAATGCAAAGTTCTATATTTAAGCGCTACTGATAACTGTATCGGCTTTTTCTACAGTATTCAAGAAGGTGTTCGTAGACTTTAGTTAAGCATTAAATAATCTTATGATTTCACACAAACATTTCATAATAAATTTAAATACCCTTAAAATCTTGATGGCGAACTTAGAGGAGCATAGCTAAAACTTTATTTAATCCTATTAGCATAATATTCACAGCACTTAGCGTCAACTTACTCAAGACAACCAGAACAACGGCTTAACATGAAGTCAGACGAAAAACAAAATGACCAGCTCACGCCCATTAATGAACTCACCGGCGATCACCAGCGCACATACATGTAATGTCCAATGTCAATGTAGCGCCTACTGCGTCATTGTTTATGTTCATAATATTAACTCCTACCAGTACGCACACGCCAGCCTCTGTCTGTCTCCGCGCTGCACCTCGCTCTTTGATTTTCTCGCATTGCATGGACAAACTGGCGACTCCATAGCTATACACATATGTATCATATATGAATTTTTCGCCTATTCACCGACAATTGCAACACTTGTTTTGCCAACATTAAATAACAACAACAAAAGGCATATGAGATAAAGGCGCAACTACTTGCTTGATCCTTATCGCTATTACGATCGGTGTTGTCAAAGGTGAACCGAAGCGGCAGGTAATCCAGTTGGCGCCTCATTCTAAAAACAAAGTTAGGTGACTTCTGATTACACATACACAGTACATATGTATGT
Source organism: Bactrocera oleae (assembly GCF_042242935.1). NCBI lineage: Eukaryota > Metazoa > Arthropoda > Insecta > Diptera > Tephritidae > Bactrocera > Bactrocera oleae. Next base: position 76,880,546 of record NC_091536.1, read on the forward strand.
ATGTATGTGGATTGTGTTGTAATTGGCGATGTTAACAAGTGTAACGATCAGACATGAGAATCTCACGATAACGAAGTGATCTTCCAGACTCATTTTATGCTTAACTGATTGATTTGAAATGGTTGGGTGATGTGTTGGAATATTGGTGTTTGGTGAAAAATTATACGCAATTAGTTGTGCCGAGTTTTAAGAATAAAATAAATATATATTTTTTTCTAATACTGCGTAATTTTTCCACTACAAAGATTTTTAAAATAGCAAGAAACAGTAATATTTCAAAAATTAAATTTCTGTGGAAAAAATTTTAATGTGGCTTAATCGTTTAAGTTTATTAATGCCTTTTTGTGAAATCGTAGATCCATATCCATCTCACTGATTAAGGCGCAGATTTTCGTTATACTCTAAAATTGCAACCATGCATTACTATCAGTGCAATAAAGAATGATCGGGATTTCTATATTACAAAACTCTACAACAATTATTTAATAACCTAAACTTGATGTAATAATAGTAGTTTACAAAGGGTCGCTTGTCATACAAATTGCCTTTACATTGCAATGAAAAGTTGCCTTAATACCCTCCACAAATACCAAAGATTCTTTACAAAAACTTGATTTTGATCAGTTAGTTTGTATGTCAGCTATATGCTATAGTAATTTGATGTGCACAATTTCTTCGGAGATTGCACCGTTGCCTTGAACATTAATCTATGCCAAATTTTGTGAAGATATTTCGTCGAATGAAAAAGCTTTCCATATTAGCACCTGATTCCGATCGTTTAGTTTGTATGACAGCTATATCCTATAGTGATCCGATATCGGCGATTTCAACAAATGTGCATCTTTTTGGAGAGGAAAGGACGTGAGCAAAATTACAGATCGATATCTCAAAAGCTGAGGCACTAGTTGGCATATATACATACAGACAGTCGCTCAGACAGGCAAGCAAACTCTGACGTTTTCTTCTGTGTGTTGCAAACTTCGTAGCAAACTTAATTTCCCTGTTCAGGATATAAATACGTAGCGTCTTCGATATACTGAGTGTTTATTATTAAGTGATATAGGGAACACTTCGAAATTTAATGAACCGAGTTCACTTTCATTACCATTGTGCTTAATAATGCATTATCTGGCTATTAGAAAATTTGATTATCAATAGCAAAGGGTAGGGTTCGATCAAGTGTATAATGTGAAATATCGAATTTATTAGACTGTACACCTAGAAATTTGCAACTATGACTTTAAGTTTTTTTTTGAACTAGATTCAACTTTGGTCGCATTATGAGGCAATATATGGATCAAGTGGACAACTTCGTAACAAAGTTTTTTCCGAATATTGCTCCTGTATATTTTTCTATCAGTGCCTTCAACGAATTCTTTCGTCTTCGGGTCATTTTAGGAGCAGCATTCAATAGATTGTTGATCAGTATCGACGTCATATTCATAAAATCACATCTCTAACCAATGATGAAATGTTTGGTGTATTTCGGGTCCTCAGCTACGTTGTCAAGCACATCTTTTGCGATATCTAGCACGTTCTTAGTACGAGTCTAGCATTGACACACTTTATACCCAAAACATAAACCAAAATGTGTTGTGTCACTCTATAAGGTATATATGTTGAGAATTTCTGCCACCTTTATGATGCCAATACGACAATTTTTTCGCACTGTTTTTTAACGTTATCAACGTTATCTTCATTTAAAAAAGTGGATAAACGACTAGCATGGTACAAGTTTTCGATGTCCTCAAGACTTTCACTGAATGCTTTGAGCCACTCAAATACTCGTGTTCATCATAAAGTTGACTCCCCAAAACACTTCTGCAACTTTTTTAACTAATTACCATATGAAGATCAAACTTCACACCAAACTTAAAACAAAGGTGGTACCAATTTGGAAAAGTCTTTATTGAGTAAGCTTGTGCGCAGTTTAAATGGACCAGTCTGAAGTTTGAGCAGACGGTATGATGCGAATTTCCCACGATTCTACAACGGTTACTGAATGTTTTGTCAAGTATTTTACTTCACTTTCAATAAGTTTTCATTGAAAAGTTTGAATCCACTCAGAGATTAACATATGACACATTTTTATATTAAAAATACATTATGTAGGTTTGTCTTTAGCTGGTTAGAATCGACCCTTTCGTGGTTGTTTACACTTTCCACGATTCTGGTCGCATATTCTGGTTATTAACTACATTTATACTTAATACTTGTATTACAACAATGTCATTTTGGAGCCTTTAATATTGTCTGATGGATGAATGGCCTCATCATACCTGTCAGCATTTGCTATTCTACATACATACTCGTATATACAATATGTATCCAGATTTATATGGTAATATATAATATTGGTTAAAAAAATATTACCTCATTCACACATATCGCAAATCTACATAACTATTCCTTACATTAGTAAACACAATATGGCATTTTCTCAAATATGAGTGCATCTCGCCATAACAAATCGTTTATAGTGGAATCGGAAGTAAGTCTCATATACATGTCAGACAAATTATTATTACTATTTTGATAGGCACTTAAAATGAAAATAAAAAGTAATGACTTTTGATTGTAACCCACCATACCTATCCAAATCTATGCTGGCGACCACATCCTTCTTAATCCGAAGCACCAAACGCTTTCGAGAACAATAGCCAGCACTTGTATACTATTGCATGTAATAATGACAATGGATGAGTTGGCTAAAACCAAAGGCTGGGAAGAAAGCGAAAGGAGGTAGTAAAAAAGATCAATAAGAAGATGCTGCAATCGCTTGAGAAAAATCTGAAGATCCTTGTTGTAGTGAAGCAGCAGCAGCCACTGTAGTAGGCAGTGTCGTTAGGACATAGGCGGATCTGCGAGAGACACACATACTCTCACATATGTATACATTCGTACGTACTCACACGCAATCGTCGGTAACAGGTGGCGCGGAAGCTGATCAATCGCAGGCAGAAATATACACGAAGATCGAAATGCGCGGTTTACACGAGCGTTGTAGGCAGCGGCTGGGCGTACAACAAACAAGAGAAAAACAAAAAATCAGTAATAAAAAAGTAATAATAACGAGCATACAATACAATAACAAGTGAACAATTTTAATATGATTTTTCATCTCTACTCATACACATACAACGCATCGAAGCGTTGGCAGTCGCAATCGCTGCTGGTGATCGGCCAAAAAGTGGAAGGATCAACACACTTCCGATTGCACAGCGGGAAAAGTGTGAGAACATTTTGCTATTCGCGCGGCAACAATTATAAATTGAGAAGGAAGAAGAAGAAATGTAGCAAAAGTAAGCAGCCACTAAAACTAATTACTCACAACGTGCCAGCCTTAAAGCGAACAAAGGAAATGAGCGGATTCAAAACAGTTAGATGGCGAAATGAAAAATGAGCGCTTGTGACGCATGCGCAGCAGCAAGGGTTGAATTGGTGAGCAAAAAAGTTTCGATTATTCATAGCAAAAGGATACAATAGGAGCGTAATAAATGCATTATTGCTGTAGATGCCTGTTTCCGCTTTGTTTCGATTAAGAAAAAATTTATTTTTTATTACGCCTGACTTGCAAGGAAGTAAGCACACGTGGTCAAGATTCACTTTTTGTACTCGTACTATGATTGGTGTGGATTTTGTAAAGATTTAACGAAATTGCAAGCACAAATATTTTGATACAAAATGAAATTGAGCGTGTAATTTTTCGAAATTTCTTTAAAAAAAAATTTATAAGCAAACTTCAGCTATACAAATACATACATATATATTTATGTTGGTTGTTTGTGCACAACAACTAAATGTTGCAAATATTTGAAGTGCACTTGCGCTCATACAGCTTAACAACCACAAACATGCGTGCAATACTGCGCATGCGCGGCCTCAAGCGTCTCATTTTCGCTCGCTGTTTCGATAAATTTTCAAGTTACCTTCTTTCATACGCGTTTAATTTTGTTTACTCCATTATTTTCATTGTGCTTTTGTTTTGATTTCTTCAAAAATTCTTAACAATGCACACATTTTGCTGAATGGAAAGTGTTTCTGCGAATTTGTAAGGATTGTGCCACTTGAGTACTAAGGGTATGCACTATAAAATATATATAGTGCTACAATAACAGCAATACTTACAATTAACAAGTTCCTCTTACAATTTAGCACCCATTTAATTTTCATTAAACACTCGTGAAATGTTTTCTTTATTGGCATTTTGTCGGTTTTATGTTTGCTTCCGTTTACCTATGTGTTAGTTTGATGAACTGTGAGATTGTAGTAAGTGAGTCGAATTCAATTCACAGGTTGATTCATAAAATAGCTACAATAAGTGTTAATAGAATGTAGCAAATTTTTAGCAAAAAGTCCTTTTATACATACACACATACATCACTTTAGTACAGTTGCGTATATTGTATCTACAAGAATCTCAATCAAACATTTCTCTCTATTCACTGTTCGACTATATTGGACTTCAATTTCGGAATACTCTGCACGTATACGAAATGTTAAGTTAAGTACATTCCTTCGATATTCGATATTTACACTGGTATAGCAACAAACAATGTTAAGGCTGGTTCTGGAATACATCACTACCAACGTAAACTCGTACAGATAAGCAGTTCCATTTTGAGCCGGCAAAGAGCCAAATATTCCTCGTAGAATCATTCACTTGAATAGCTGGAACTCTGCCACATCATATACAGGGTGCGGTTATGTCGGTACGTACCATAAACATTGACGCTTACTAATTGATTGGGTTGGTTAGACATATTTTTAGAAACCTTAATTCAGTATAAGTATCTCTTATCACCCCGCTAAAACAATAGCGTTACATTGAGCGAAATTGCTGTATGGTGCAGAAAATACGTTTGATGTTCATTATACCAACTGATCAAATTTGACCCGGACTGGTTTATTTAAACTTCGCGCGCAAACTGAATCGATAAAATTTGCTTCCTAGTTTTATACAGCCTTGTTTTATGTTCGTGTGAAATTTGATCCCCATATGTCAATCAGTGGAAAATGTTACAGAACTGTTTTGGGGAGTCTACACAATTATTTGAGTGGCACATTCAGTGAAAGTCGTGAAGTCATCAAAAACTTGTCTCATGCTAGTCGTCTATCCATATCTGTTAATGGTGATATTATCGATAACGTAAATAAAGAAACAGTGGATGAAAATCGTCGTACAGGCCTAAAAGAGATAGCAGAGGATACCAATATCTCTTATGAATCGACTCAAAATAAGATTACAAAAGAGATTACGAATATGACGTCGAAACCGACCAACAAGCTAGCGATTGGCGCTCAAAAAATTTGCTTAAACTGCAAAAACCCAAATTCGTTGAAGGCACTGGATGTATTTCTAGACAAGGGCTTACAACAAGTGTATGGGAAATTGAATTAAGCGTTGTGAAATTGGTATTGGCTCAGAAGCCTATTTTGATATTAAGCTATAATAAAGATTTGTTAAAATAGGTAAAAATTTGGAGTCCGGGTCAAATTTGATCTAAATCATTTAAAATACCAATTGCGAAAAAAACAATTCCAATAAAAGAATATAAGATAGCGCAACTGTGTTCGACACGCTCAAACATTAGGATTAGCGTATAGAACGGCTTAATCGAACCGAGATAGAATATTAAGCGGTTATACCATATAATATATATATATGGTATATTTAATAAGGTACCCACATACTATTTTGTATTGAATACAACTGATTAACTTTGTTATTGCTGCCAAGTGTATGTAAATCTTTGACAAGAGAGCAAAGTAGGAACGTAGCGAGCGAAGAAGTGCAAAGCGAAAACGGCTTTTGTGGTCCAAGTAAATTTGCGAAAACATATAAATTTGTATGTACTAAACAAATAATCACTTATCGCATTCGTTGCGATCCTACGCATTTGCTTACATTTTTACATTTTAATCGACCTCGCAACATTGCAGACTTCGGCCAAGTCGGTGAAATATTCCACAGTGCACACTTTTCGGTTGAAAAGGAAATACCAAATTACATTTAATTAGGTTAAAATAAGCGCGAGGTCGCACACATACACACTTGTATAACCAACAACAATGCACGGCACAGAACAATAACAACAACAATAACAATAACACGAACAAAACAAACGCAATAGTAATAATAGCGAAAAGCCAAAAAATAGAGGGTAAATCGAATTAAAGGCCTTATTAGGGACAACAGATTTAGCGGCGAACCGAACTGATGGACGAGCGCTCAACGGCATTGCACCATGCTGCACGTACCAATGGGGGCAAATGCCGCTAAGCGCTGCAACGAGCGCTGTAATGCGCGCGTTTAACCTTTGCTTTGGCAAAAAGTAACATAAAACAACAACAATAAGAACAAGGCAAATTATACTGGACACACAAACAAATTGCTGCAAAGAAATTCACAGCTTAGCCGGAGGGCAATTTTCATATCACTTTGATTGCGGCGAAATGCCGGACAGACTGGCCGACAGACACACGCACACATATATGTAATATATTAAGTATATATGCATGTGTGTGTATGTTTGTATACGCAACGGCGCAAAGTCGGTGAAAAGTTGGTGAATGAATGGATTTGCATCGCTTGGACGGACATCGGAGGGCTGCCAAAATCAGCCAGCTGTATGCTGGATGGATGACACGCTTCGTGTGCTTGGCTGTGTTGTTTGGTGAATTACCAAATTGTGGAATTGAGAAAACGAAAAACAAAAAACAAAAAACAATAACAACAAAGCAGCGGAATGATGCGCGTGCACATCGCACGAATTTGCCATAAGGATCAACAATCGGCAACCGACGGGCGAGCCGGTGGGTAACATTTAACAGTCACAATATGCTCAAAATCGCCACAAAAGCAACAACAACAGCAGCATTGAAGCATCATTGAAATTTCGCAACGCAGTGAGAGCGAATAAAGGCCAAAGCGATTTGCGTACACAAAGAAGAAGAGGGGAAAGGGCTATGAACAGTACAAGCGAGCGTGACAATGGTGACAGGTACAATCTAAGATTCAGCAAAATTCAGAACAAAAACAAGAACAAAAGTTTACTATAGCTGCACTGAATACCCTTCAGAAATAAAAAAGTTGCCATACAAGAACTTGGATTTAATCGTTTAGTTTGTATGACAGCTATATGCTATAGTGGTCCGATTTAAACAATTTGTTCGGAGATCGTAGCGTTGCCTTGAACAATAATCTGTGCCAAATATCGTAAAGATATTTTCACACAATTTTTTTTGATTGATCAGTTTCTATGGCAGCTATATGCTTTAGTGGTTCGATCTGAACAATTTCTTCGGAGGTTGTAGCGTTGCGTTAAAAAATGTTTTGTGCCAAATTTGATGGAGATATCTTGGCAAATAGAAAAGTTTTTCCTACAATAACTTGATTTTGATCGATCAGTTTAAATGGCAGCTAAAGCCTAAAGTAGACGTGTAGGGACAATTTCGACAAATCAGCAGCTTCTTGGGGTAAAAAGGACGTATGCAAAATTTCATATCGATATCTCTCAAAAACTGAGGGCCTAGTTCGCGTATGTAAAGACAGACGGGCATGGCTAAATCGACTCAACTCGTCACGCTGAACACATACAAAATATTATACAAGTATAATATATACTTCGTAGGGCCTTCGATGTTTCCTTCTGCGTGTTACAAATTTTGTGCCAAGCTTAATAAACCCTGTTCAGGGTATAACAACAAATAATATTACTAAAATGACTGCCACAAGCGGAAATTTGCTTAGGAATAATTTGCTTAGTGGTGGATTAAATGCCGGGAATTGAACATACTTACATACTCGCACATACCAGAAACACGAAGCTGATCATTGATATGTGCATGGTGCATAAAATTCTCATAAATCTGGGAATGTGTCAACAGGTTGGGCATAGCAACGCAACAGGGTGGCGAAATGTTCCTAAGGGACAAAGTAGCTATGTGAGTGTGTTAAATTAAAAGCAATAACAAATGTACACTAGTACAAGAGACAGACGCCAGGACATTGCGCGCACAGGCAGATAGATCCTTTATATCCCAGCATATAGATCAATATAAGCAGCCACAACACTTGATTGTGCCCAGTATTTTCCGAGAAGGTGCATTTTTCTCACCTCGTCACACTTTCACTCGCACTCACATATACACCGACACAGATACGAACAAGTGTCATAGGCGAGGAAAATCAATCCTTAGGTAGCGCTTCAGAAGTCAAGAGTTGAAAATTTAATCGATAAACAACAACATAAGAGCGACAAGGGAATGTTAATGCGAATTTCAATATTCAATATAGCTCTCTGCACAGTGCGTATATGTATATATATATATGTGTGTGTAATATGTGCAGCATCGTAATTGATATGTTTATTTTAGATTTTTTTTACCAAACATACATATCTACATATTGACGCAGGAGTCCTATGAAAACAGAAATCCTTGGAAATTCAGCATTTCGTTTATCTTTCGTTAAATTTATCGCATTGTTGATTTGCTTCTTTCTCTTGCTTTTTTTTTTTTTTTTGAATAATTTGTCATGAATGCATTTTGTTGACAAATGGTGCTGTCCGCTGGCAGCAAGTGCTTATTGGCTTGCTCGTTGTTGCCAGTAGCAGCCAACGAAAACATGCGTAATCCGATAAGGAAATTAAATCTTGTCGATGACGCTGTCATTTCAAAAATTAAATTAAATTTATAAAGACCTCACAGTCGACATTTCTCAAGTCAACACTTGAGTCAATGTATTGTGTAAGAATATACGTATCTTTTTTTTTCTATAAAGACAAGTGACAATATTATTGAGCAAGCTACCTTTTTAAGAATCTACGCAATGTTGAGGTTAGGGAGAGAACTATGTTATGCACACTAGAACTCGCTAGAAAATAAGTGATTTTGTTTAGTCTGATATTCACCAATTTTAGAAGAAAGCAGCAAATTTGAATGTGAAATTTGTTTTTATACTAACAATACAAGTAGCAGTAATTTCTGACTAAGAAAAGAACATTTGGTTGGATAATGCATTTATAGCAGTTTATAAACCGCAAAATTGTTTATGAATTTTTTAATAATTATATTTTGTCAAATATGTACTCGTAATTATGATTTCATCTGATTTCCTGATTTCAAAAAAATTTATATAAACTATTTGACGTCATTAATTTATCAAATTAAGAATCCAAAATTTTTCTTTAAATACCTTTTAAACCTTAAGAAATAGAATAAAGAGTCTCTGAGCATATAAAAACTTGATTTATTCGCTAAGCATTCTTAATAGGTGTCTACGTTAATATAAACGAAATGTTCAAAGCTATAGTTATTAGATCCTTAAATTTATTAGAAACATGTTGAAATATCGACTGATTTAACTAACGTACGAGTATATAGTAAAGAACGAACCAGATAAAAGTTTTAGGCAGAGAAAAACACTATAATAGCCTGGTGGACACTTTTTATACCCCGAACAAAATATATTAAGTTTGCCACGAAGCTGGCCAGACTATAAAGTCAGAAACACTATAAAATTTATATAGTAAAAATGATCAGCGTGACGTCCTTTTCTGATCAAGAAGCTGCTCATTTGTCAGAATGTTAAACATCGAACTACTGTATAATATAGCTATTATACAAACTGATAGATCAAAACAAATATACAATTCTTCATAAAATATACTTTTCCTTATTAAGTGACCTTAATTATATCAAACAATGTGGCTATGTCTTGTTTATAAAATCTTCGAACAACAGCAAGTTTTGATCTAAATTTCGTCTAGAGTTGGAATGGTTATAAAACTAAATTTCTCTCGGTGTTCTTAGTGGAGAACCTCTGAAAATTGGTATTATGCTACGGCCTACCTCTGGATCGTTCGTACCAGTATCTGTTAAATGGACCAAGCTCGCAGGGTCGCACTAGTTTAACATGAATAATAAACGTTTATAATTGATTGATATACAAAAACGAGTATGTTCGAGTCACGAAAGCCGGGCCGACTTTGGATAAATCGAGAAAAGAGTTACTCATAAATTGACCACAAACTTTTCGCTTCTTGGTATTTTCAATACAGAGGAGATCTACCCTTTTTTTTCCAAATTACCATCTATTCAATGTCGTAAACCATAGCCAAAGGTGCCTCAATTGCGCTTTAGTGATTAATAACTGTAGTTAGTAAAAAAAAGGGAGAAATGCACAGTTAATCAAAAATTTTCAGGCGCCGCTACAAAATTTCCGACAATACACTTCGACCGCCTAAAATTCTATTTCTAAAGAATACCTTTTTAGAATTTCTAGTTTTGTAATTGTAACAGAGTATAATAAAATAAACGATTTTGAAATTACATAATTTACACATGTTTCCAAATCTTTATAAAGACTTTTGTAAATAATTGAAAAAATAGACGACAAAAAATTTGGACCACCTTGACATAAAAGTGTACAGATTTTTCGAACAGCTGCTGTCAGCAATTAAAACTGTTCTATCAAGCTTCTAGTTATAATTACAAAATCGGTAAAAAATTGAGATTTTTTCAAACCAATTGCATAAAAAGCTCACAACTGCACGAAATTGCCACACATTACGCCACGGCGCTTTTATAGGGTTTCGTGTGCCAAACTTTGAAAAGCTGACGGCTGGCGACTGGTGTTCGAAACAGCAGCTGTTAGTGTTTTGTTTGTGACCAAAGGCCAATAAAGAAATTTAAATTATCGACACAATGAAGTGTTGCAAAAAAAATGTATAGTAGAAAGTAGTGAGTGCCAAAAAAGAAAGTCAAAAAATCGGAAGTAAGGACTCTAGGCAAATTTCTTTATTCGAGTTAGATTCGTTCGTTTTGTTTTTCTAAAAAAATGTTGTATGATTTTTTAGCTCCTTAATAACCGTAAACGAGGGTGTGTAGTAATATACATACATAATTTATGTATGCATAATATGTGCGTTGGCTTGCCGCAGCGGATTGAATGACAAAAGCGACCCTGTAGGAAAAGATGAGGATAGTTTTTCTCGATACTAATTTTTGATAGCCAAAGTGCTTTGAAGCTTAAAACTTTGATACACGGAAAATAACCTAAAATTAAAATAAAAATATGCTCGTAAAACCAAACATCAAATTACAATGGAGTTCTGCACTATTAATCAAATTATAAGCAAATCAAATTCAAGTAATACCATCTGATCAAATTGAACTTGTTGATAAAAGTTTTCTTCCTAGATTAGAACAAACTTTTTTATGTTCGTGTGAAGTTTAATCTCCATATGCTAGTTTGTGTGTGTTTGACAACTGTTTGTTTACCACGCGAAAAGGTTCTCTGGCCATTTTTAAATTGAACAACGAGATATCTTAAAATTTTGTGTTTCCAATGAATTGACGGCCACGGAATCGTTGAAAATATTCCAGAAATGTTTTGGGGAGTCGAAAACTTGCCTCATGCGAGGACTCTGTGCTTGAAAATCGTCGCTTTGGCATCAAATAGATAGCAAAGGATTTCAACATTTCTTATGGATCGACTCAACACATTTTGGTTAATGTTCTGAATGAAGCGTGTCATTGTTAGACTCGTACCGAAAGACCTAAATCTTTTGCAAAAGCGACATCAAGTAGAGGTCGCAAAAGGCATGCATCACAACGTAGGTGAGGACCCTACGTGACGTGAAGCAACTCGTCTTAAATGACAGAATTTGTGGATAGAAAATCACTACGATAATGCGTCATCACATTTTAGCATAATTGTGACTGACTTTTGGACAAAAACGAAACGAGAGTCATCGCTCAACCACCGTATTTGCCAGATTTGGCTACCTTTGACTTCTTTCTGTTATCGAGATGGAAAAATCTATTTCAGGGAATGCGCCATGAGCCGCTTGAAGCCATTAAAAGGCATTCACTGAAGGCAATAAAGGCCATCCTATCCGAAGCTTATAACAAGTATATGGAAAATTGGATTAATCATTGGCATGCTTGTATTGGCTCAAAAGGAGCCTATTTTAAAGGCGATAATAAAGATTTGTAAGCAAATGCAACAAAATGTTGTTTTTTCGGGCCAATATTTAATTTGATGGTAGAATTGGTAGAATTCATTCTAAGACATCTCATGCTGTAATTAACCCTTAGATTCTATAAAAAAAATCAAAATGTAAGGCATTTGAAGAGGACGAAAAATCTTAAAGCATACTTCTGTTGCACGTTCTTTCAACTAAACAAAAACTTCATTCATTCATTCATAAAATTCGTAATTTAACAGACTTGAATCCTTTAGCTCACACACATTTTTGCTACAATTTTCCTACTGACCCCTTCATTGGACATCACATTTAGGTAGCCAACACGAAAGTGTCAAATTTTTTCCAATGAAACTAAAAACAGTTAGCGGTAGTTCAGGTGCGCACGCGTGTGGCCACAGACTTAATGAAGCGTTAAGTAATTTAATTGTTAGGTGAAAATCGACAAAATATATAAACTTGCACACATTCGCACACATACTTATACATACATACATATTGTATGTTTATGTGCATTATTTTGTCTTTTTCGCTATATTGTCATACAATTTTTGTTGAATTCATATAGTATATGCGCATACATACGAGTATGTATGTACACATCTCAAGAAGTGAAAGTTTTACTCTCGAAGCAAACAACATTCAAAATAGTTGTAAATGCACACACGGATTTGGAAAATACAATCAAAATTGATCGCAAGTTTCCTTCCTAGGCAATTAATACAAATTATTTTTCACATTTTCTAGTTTATAGATGCATAATTATTATTTCGAACAAATTTTTGTAGGCAGCTCGAAATCCCAAAGGAATAATCGATCGGCAACGCCTACATACATATTTAATTTTCTTTAATATACATATTTTCATGTATAGTATGTAGATATGTATGCCTGTGCAGTCAAGCGCCACCGATTGCCAGAGCCAGCATACGTGCTCATATTTCTTCATATACATATGTATATATACACAAATGTACATATAATGACTGCACTAGATATCCTTGCATGTCCTTAAAAAATACCAATTCCACATCATAACTCACGGGCAACCCCTTTCGTCCTCCTTAAAGATTGATTATGGCGCACCATGATTCGAATCACTGCTTAAAGGTGTGGTCAAGCAATATGCGAAGCTCGTAACGGCGCAGCAGCCGTAAGCGGTTAGCAATTAAATGGGGATACTCGACAACTCCATAAACAATGCATATTTCATCTTATTTTGCTGTTTTTGTTGCTATCAAATCGTAGACAATTTTATTATTTATTTCTTGTTTGTATTGCTTTTTACCGAGCTCATCGCTCATAGCGGCATGCATGTGTATCCTTTGAGGATGCGCGTAGTTGCATATGTGTGCACGTGTATGGCTGTGCATTTGCTTTTGATGGAAAGGGGTAAAACGGGAACGCGACTAAGGGCGTGAAGTCAGACACGAGTTCTAAACGCATAAATAATTACAATGCTCACGTGTTTCCAAGAATTCTAACACAAATTGAGTCCTCATATGTTTGTACATATACCTGTTTATACATATACCTATTTAAAAACATATATGTACGTACATACAAACAAACTGACGTATACATTTAGAACGCTCGTGTTCTATATTCATTTAAATTGATTGCAACCTGACTGCGCGGTACACTCCTTTTGGATTTCCAGAATAAAACGAGGCAGAGATTTATTTCGCTTTTTAAAGTTAATTAAGAAACGTTTTTTTAGTTTAAATATAAAACGTTAAAATATATGTAAATTACTTTAATTTCTCAAAACATAACTTTAATTGTCATAAAGTAAGTAAATAAATTATTTAAAATAGCAATTAATGTGTCTGAAATCAATTGTGTGCATTGCGGCAATATTGTGGGAGAAATTAAATTTTTTTTTTGTTTTTTTGTATACAACAGAACTGCATTGTCATCCATTGACGCCAAACTATGGGTAAAAAGAATTCCACAATATTCAAATGTATTGGTGTACTGAAAACAAAACTCAAATGTAAGCAATGCTAATAACTAGCGTAAGTAGATTAGAAGTTGCAAGTGAAGAAATATACATATACTATCAGTTGTAACTATAAAAAATGTTTGTAAAAATCGGCAATTTTTAATTTGAACTCATTAGAGGAAATTTCAGAATAAACAATATTAAAAAAATATTTCTAAAAAATTAGTGGTTATGAAAATAAAATCTATCTTATTTTGAATTAAAAAAAAAAAAACTAGAAAAAACATTAACTTCGATTGCACCGAATAGCACCCTTCACAAATATTGTAAAAATGTTTTCAAACAAGAACTTGATTTTGATCTGTCAGTTGGTGTGACAACTTAATGTTATAGTCGCCACAATTTGTGCAGATATTGCACCGTTGCTTTGAACAATATTTCATACCAACCTTTGCGAAATTATCTTTTCAAATAAAAAAATTTTCCATACAAGAATATAATTTGAGTTGGCCTGTTTGTATAGCAGGCATAACATATAGAAGTCCGATCTGAATTTTTTATAAGATTGTAACGTGGCCTTGCACAGTAATACCTATATGCCAAACTTTGTGAAGATATCTCTTCAAATCAAAAAGTTTTCCAAACAAAGACTGAATTTTTCATCGTTCAGTTTGTACGGAAGCTATAAGCTATACTGATCCGATATCGGTAGTTCCGACAAATGAGCAGGGGACAAAACGACGTGTGCAAAACTTCGGATTGATATCCCAAATACTGAGCGACTATCCTCCTCTCCGATTTTTTTTTCTGGGTGTTACAAACTTCGTGGCAAACTTAATTTAGCCTGTTCAGTCTATAAAAATTTAAATAGAAGTTTTTTTAAACAACACTAAATCCTTTTACATAGTCTCTCACAACTCATTCCATTTTAATTACAATAATTTTTCAAAAGGAAAAATTCACACGCTCTGATTCGTATCCAAACAGTACTCGCCTCATTGTGATGTGTAATATAATATATGTTATGTATGGAGGTAATTATCCGCAGAGATGCAACGCCTACATCGGAAGTGATCGCATGAGATCAAACAAATTGTATGTGCAAAAATTCACACTTTTCCCTTTTCACAAAGTGACAATTGCTTGTAATTAATCAAGTAGTTTAATGAGTTGCTATGAAAAGTATATTTATTTGGGCTGAGCCGACGCGTGAAGACATTAATAGTTTTTTAGAGCCAGACAAATGATTAGCGTGAACTTCAAAATTTTCTGTTGTTTCGCCTTCTGATTTAATCTGCTGCACTTAAATTCTTCGGTCACTTACCGCTAATTAAACGGGTTGGTTTCCGCTTTCTTGAAGACATTGCTCGCTCAATAATCGCCGAAATGCCTATTTTAGCTCTTTTTAAGCTGAAGTTAAAGTTAAGTACTTATATTTAGCGAAATTAATCAGAAATAAATTTATTTGTCATAACGGATGCTGGAGCTTTTTAACGTTTGCGAATTTTTAATTGACTATTAAAAAGTGACAGCTAATTGAATTGGAAGCTGACCCAACGAGCAAAGAGTTTGGGTGCTGACCCCGAAGTCTGAGATCTTAAATAGTATTTTTCAAAATAAATATTTAAAATATAATTATTAATCTTATATATAGCATCTATAAATTTGTTTAATATATCTTAAAATAATTGTGCATATTACAATTAAATATATAGAACAATTAATTTTTATTTCAAGTAAAAGCAATGCATCGCTGAGAAGGCATGGTATGTTCAATCAAAAACCTCGTTTGCGCTGCTAAACTGTCAAAACAAATTTGTTTTCAGCCGCCGCATGCGTGGACATTTGTGTTCCAAATTGGTTTAGATTTGTGAAGAGCTTAAAAAATGCCGACCATAGGGGTGAAACGAGACCTGCTCTTCGAGCAACTTGGTCAGAAATATAGTAAGTAATTTGCTTAAATGGTTGAATTATGTTTGACTAAATGTAATTATTCAACACACTCATAGCTGACGATGAGTTCCAGCAGTTGTGCTTTGCCTTCGGACTTGAATTGGATGAAGTGGTTAGTAGAAAAATTGTATTTTCATTATTTTAATCAAATAAACGTGTACACTTTTATTGATAGACAACAGAGAAACAAATGCTAACCAAGGAACAAGGGGATGTAGCTGCAGTTGCAGATGCCTCTGAGGAGATTATTTACAGAATAGACATTCCGGCAAATCGTTATGATTTGCTGTGTATTGAAGGTTTGGTCACCTCATTACTCGTGTTCCAGGGCAAGTAAGTTTAAAACTTTCAATATAAAACAAAAAAATGCTAATTGTTTTTGTTTTTCAAAGAATAAAGCCTCCCAAATTTATAAAGGTGGAGCCGGCAAAACGACAAGTTCTTAAAATTCTTCCCGAAACTGCACAAATTCGTCCATTTGCTGTGGCTGCAGTTTTAAGGAACATCACCTTCAACAAAGATGCGTATGACAGTTTCATTGAACTTCAAGATAAATTGCATCAGAATCTTTGTCGGAAACGTTCTCTAGTCGCAATAGGTACTCATGATTTGGATACCGTACAAGGCCCATTTACTTACGAAGCTCGCACGCCTGAGAATATAGAATTTATACCATTGAACCAAACGAAGAAAATGAATGGACGTGAACTGATGGAATTTTATACCAACCATGCCCAACTGAAACAATATCTACCAATCATACGCGATTCTCCGGTGTATCCTATTATTTATGATGCTAACGGTGTAGTATTATCATTGCCACCAATCATTAATGGCGATCATTCAAAGATCACGCTACAAACACGCAACGTTTTCATCGAATGCACCGCAACTGATCTAACCAAAGCGAAAATTGTGCTAGACACTTTAGTATGCATGTTTTCAGTGCATTGTGATGAGAAATTCACCGTCGAACCATGTAACGTTGAACAACCCGATGGCACTGTAGTCACATATCCTCAATTAGCGGTGCGCAAAACAGTAATATCGGCGGAAAAGGCCAACGCCTACATTGGTATACAAGAGGAGCCAGCGAAAATTGCTGACATGCTGACGCGCATGTACCTCGAGTCGACGGTTGAGAAAGAAGGCACCAACATCACCGTACAAGTGCCACCCACACGACAAGATGTCATGCACGCTTGTGATATTTATGAGGATGTGGCCATTGCTTATGGCTATAATAATATTAAAAAATCATTGCCGGCTTTCATGCATATCGCCAAACAATTCCCACTCAACAAATTGACCGAGCAATTGCGTGAACAAGTGGCGCAGGCAGGTTTCACTGAAGCCATTACTTTTACGCTCTGCTCACGCGATGACATCGCACGTAAATTAAACAAATCCATTGATAGCATAGCGGCCGTGCATATTGCCAATCCGAAAACATTGGAATTCCAAGTTGTGCGCACCACCTTACTGTCGGGCTTGCTGAAAACACTCGTTGCTAATCGTAAAATGCCGCTACCGTTAAAACTCTTCGAGATCAGCGATGTGGTGGTGGCTGATGATGACACCGAAGTTGGTGCGCGCAATGAGCGTCGTCTATGCGCCGTGAACTGCAACAAAACCGCCGGTTTTGAGGTGGTGCATGGACTGCTGGATCGCGTAATGCAACTATTGGATGTGCCATGGAAGACGGGAAATCAAAAACATGGGTACTATCTACAAGCTACCGATGGTAGGTTAATGTAACAAAATTATTTAAATGTTTTTATAATTTTATTTTTTTTTTACTTAGACCCCGCCTATTTTCCCGGACGTTGTGCTAGTATTTTGCTTAACGGCGTAACCATTGGTCGCATAGGCGTGCTGCATCCCACTGTATTGCAAGCTTTTGAATTGACTACACCCTGCTCGGCAGTCGAGTTCAATATTGAACCGTTCGTATGATAGCGTTACGCGGAAATGATGTAACCTTCATTAATGTGAATTATTATGAAACTAAAAATATTTAATAAAACATAAAGCAAACATATTCAAAATGTTTTTCTTATTTATTATAAAAATGCTGCTGACTTGACAGTTCTTGGCAGTAAACAAATGCAGTTACGTACACCCGACTGTCGTGTGAACGGATTATTCTATGCGTTAAAGATTTCGCTTTGCCCTTCATTTGAAACAAGCTTTATTCGTTTACTTTAATTTTATTTATTTCTTATTTTTTGTATGTTCATCAGTATAATCAACTTTATTACCGTCTTATACTGAACATAGTTTCTATTTTCTGCTTTTGTGTGTGTATGTATGTGTAATATAATTCTTGTTGTTGCTAGCTTAAGTTTTTCGCTGCTGCGTTTGCTGTTCCGGTTGTGGTAACTGTTCAATTGTTGCATATTTTAAACTGATTAGTTTAATTATATTTTCATTTTGCTTTTATTTTGTTTTCTTCTTTGTCATTATACCATTTATATATATAGGGATTCATTACTTAATATTTTGTTTTTGTTTTATTTTTATTATTTATTTAGTATTTCGTTTTGTTTTTTTTTTACTTTCTTTAATGTACCCTTAGTACCATCAGTAGCATCGCTAATATAATCAATAATTGTAATTATAATATATATTTTTGTAATATTTAGTAATTATAATAATAATTCATAGTAATCATTACAAGTATAGCGATAATAATAATAATAATCGTATTCAACGGTAATCATCATTATATTTTTAATATTATTTTTTTAAATTTTTTTTATTTTTGTTTTTATCTTTGTGTATATAGTAATAATTTGAATATGCTTAGCGCGTAAACAGCAGTTGCAATAATCATTATGTCCATGGAATTGTCGGGCAACAACATTAGCGTCATTGATGCGACATATTCATATAGGTATGTATACGTGTGTGTTACGCATGCGCAGTTTTTTTCTTTTCTTGTTTTTTGTTTAATATGAACTGTTGCTGTATTTATTTTCTTATTTATTTCTTCTATGATTTTTAAGTGTGAGAATTGGTTATTATTCGTCAGTTGTTTTCCGCTTTTTGTTGTTGTTGTAATTTAAACATTAATAAATATATTTCTTACGGTGCTTTGAAGCCGTTTTATTTTTTGTTTTTTTTTTACACGTTCCTAGTGGTTTCGCATAGTAATTATCATATAATGAATTACAGATACAATACATATTATGCAAAGATGTACATATGTAATATGTATGCGTATTATATAAGTAATTTATGCATGTTGCTTTGCCATTAAATGTAAAAAGCAAGGTGAAATCTGTTGTTCTAAAGTGTATTTGCTTTTTTGTGTAATTATTAGATAACTACATAAATTTTGCTTGTTGCAAGTGTGAGTTTGGGTGTGCGTGTGTAAAGCGCGAAAAATAGCATAAATGTTTTTTTTTGTAATAAATTTTTTTTTTAATTTTCTTCGAAGCGTTCAAAAAGAAGAACCAAAAACGTAGCTTTGCATTACATAACTTGCTCTCTTGTGTGTGCAAGTGACACAAATGTTTTTCTTTAAATTTTTTATTTTGTTTTTTGAAATTTTTGACCTAAACTTTTTCTTTATTTCTAATTAAATATTTTGCCAAATATTAATGTTTGCAACTACTCATTCATATTTTCTATATTTTATGCTCATGTTTTTATTTGCAACTACAATTTTTTGCTTTTAATTTTACGCTTACGCACTCGTAATTAAGCAGCAATTCGTGCATTGCCTGCGTAACGGCAAACGCTTGTTTGTTTGTATGCATGCATGCCAGTATGTACCATATATAAGTATGAATTTATGCGTCTAATCCTCTATAGAATTTCAATAGTAGTATGCAAGTTCTTGCAGTATAAGTAGATAGGTTAAAATGTATGTATGTATGTATGGTTTGGTTATATGTGTGTATGTATAGTGAGTGATACATAGCATATGTATGTAATCATGTCGGTAGTTAGGAAAAATAATACCCTAGCTACGCAATTTCTTTAATAGTTCATACATATATGTGTGTGGTTTTAGGTTAAACATGCTTAGGTTTGCATGTATGTGTACATATGTGTAAATATGATTGACTTATATAATTTGACAGCCGAAATCAACTCAAATTGGCAATAGTATGCACTTGCGGGCATAAAAATCACTGAAAACAAATACGAACACAAAAACAATAAGTAAAATAAATAAACTTCTGCTGTAAAACTGCTGACAACAGCCAGTTTACTCTGTAAAACTGTATTTGCAAGGGCTTAGACGTCCTAACTAGCACAAAAGATCGTTAAAAAAAAACAAGAATTTTATTTAAATACGTAAAATGGCAGACCACAACAATAAGGTACGAATCCCAAAAAATTTCAAAGCTCTGCTTAACTATGCTTCGGTAACCGCAGTCACAAGCAATTTTTTTTTATCGAAAGTACATCCCAGACCAACTCTATAACAAATAAACAGCAAACTGCAGCTACAAATGAACACAAAACTACAAAAGGTTCTAGCAAAGCAGCAAACGACAAATCACACTGCGTTACACAGCTCAAACGACACAGAGCATCAATCGCATACCAATGCACTTTGAGCGCAACATCTCATTTAAGCAAAAGGCAGAATAAAAGCTGAAAAGGTAACCCATATAAACGCGCAGGCACAAAAAGCATGCCTTGTCGCATAATAGCCAAAACCCCAAGATTAGACATTTTTGTTGTTTTTTGTTTTTTTGTAATTTTCACTTTTTCTGCTTACTTGTTTGTTATTTTCTATAAGAATTTCATCATTTCATGCATACAAATATATAGTTCATATAATAGATAATATAGTTTATAATGTATGTAGGTATAGGCAAAAGTAACTAAAAACTAATAAAAAAAAAAATGAAAATTTTACAAGTGCAAACCGATTGTAAATATACGCCATTATCAATGCGCATACGTGGCGCTGGCCGATTTACGTGCAACATAAAGATAATATGTATGTATGTATGAGTGTATATTATAATAGGGGTATGGAGGCGTGTAGTGGCGCAAAAGTACAAACATCCATCCCCGTTATATACCGGTATGCAGTAGTTATTAATAAATGTTGTTGAAGTTTTCGTTCAAATTGAGCGCGTTGCAAACTTTTTCTTCCGCTGTTTGGGCTTTTATTGCTTTGCTCGCCTTCTTTTTATTTGTTTGTTGTTATTGTGGTTTAAGTTTCGTTTGTTTTCGTATGCTTCACTTGCATTGCTCGTGCATTGGAGCACAAATGAGCGATAAAAGAAAATAATTCAATCAATCGTGTGTTGTTGTATCGGTTTTTTTTTTTCTTGTTAAGGTAATTAAATTCTCTCCGCAATTGTTGGTTTCTGTTTTTTCCTTTTTTCTTTTTTTTTTTTTGTATATATAATAATCTTTATGTATGTATTTGTTTTTCTCATTTAATATTTATATTCATTCACTTCTTTTCAGCTTAATCCAAAGATATATACGTATATACGTGTAGGGTAGCTAAGTATGCATGTATGTATATATATATATATAAGGGTATTTTTGAGTGCGTGTATATATGTGTATGTGTGTATATGTTGTTGTAATAGTAGATTTTTTGTAGTATATGAACTGCCGCTTATTTACGCCTTCTCCTTGTGGCCGCGCCGCTTCACCTACTGGCAACCAATTTCCAATAACATTATTCCTCAATATTCATTTTAAAATATTTGTTGATAATTTTACACCATCCTGCTGCTGCTGTTGTTGTTGTTGGTGGTGTGGTGAGGATTGTTGCTGCTGTTGTTGAGCACTGAAGCATCAATTGGACCAATTTTGCCACATCTGTAAGCGATAAAATAAAAAAAGTATCAATAGTATGAAATTACTAGCATAAATGGCTCTGGATCAGAGTAGCAAAAATGTATTAAAAAATAATTGCATTAACATTAAAAATTTTTTTTTTGATTATTTTGTCATGCCGCAAATCTTAATAAAAAATTAATTTCAGATTTCTAATCCCAAATACCGGATTGAAAAATAAAAAAATTGTGAACTCTTGTTTATAATAAGAGTTAAAAAAAAAAGTTTTTTACATCTTTTCCCGCTTGCTTATATTCATGTTCTAACATTCAATGCTCTAGAGCAGTGATCGGCAAACTTACACATTCAAACGATTTTAAATGAAATGCAATATTTTCTTTTGCATATATAGTTTTATTTTTCATTGCCTTTTTATCTAAATTCAATAGCTCACCTGCTTGTCGTGGTCCCACATTTCCAATTTATCAACGTGCCCCATTTCTGCGCCTTGACCCATATACGGGTAGCCATAGGGTGGCATTAGGTTCATCGCTGTATTCTGTTGCAAATTATGTGGTGCCATCGAGTTGTGATAATCTAGAGGCATCTGTGGGTCAAAGAAATATGAAAATTAGTCACTGACGTTTATCATAATCCACCCAAGTGAAATTCTTACGTGAAATTGATCCTGCTGATGATGATAGTCGCCGGGTCCACCCATGCCACCCAGAGCACCGCCAGCTGCTGCGCCACCATAGAAGCGATATTGCTGCTTCATCCAATTCGAATGTTGTTGCACTTGCTGCGGTGGTGCCGCTTGCTGGGGCTTGTCCATTACCCAGGGGCCGTGCATTAGACCAGCAACAGCTCCGGGCATAACGGAACCGCCCATGCCATCGTCCATACCGGGGCCCGGCATGCCACCACCGCCGCCCATATTCATTGGATAGTTGCTGCATTTCCATGAGGCGCGTTCGGTGCCGATAGGTCGTGGCATTTTGCGCATATCCTCTTGCTGCTGCTGGGCGACATGCTGTTGTAGTAGATTGCCGCTGACTGCGGCGGCTTGATTGGGTGACATTGCGGCCGGCGAATTATTACCTGCTCCACCTAGACCACCATTCTCCAAATTCAACACATCCATATAGCCACCATACCAACGCTGAGCGGCGGCATTTGGTCCGGGTGGGCCGTTTTGTGGTTGAGACTGTGCACGCGCGCCAGGCGCTAGATTTGCACCGGGTGCCATAGATTTGCCTGTTGGGAAATTCGGATTTGCTGGTGGAGGCGGTGGTGGTTGATGTTGTTGGTATATACCACCACCTAATAACGGCTGTTGCTGTGGTGGTTGTCCAATTGGCGCTGGTGGCATTGAACCCATATTGCCTGCACCGCCACCGGGTGCACCGAATGTCGAATTACGCAGATTAAGTCGTGATAGTGGATGATTGGCATTGCCACCGGCGCCACCCATATTGCCATGCATTTGCATACCGTAAGGAGGTGCCATTTTCACATGATGCGGCATACCTGCATTGCCAGCGACGCTCATCGGTTCAAAGAAACGATTCAATGGTGGTTCACCAATGGCACCGGGTGGTCCATTGTTGTTGTTACGCGCGGAGTGATTGGGGCCGATAGGACCGAAGTTCATTGTAGGCGGCTGTGTGCTAACAGCACTGCCCTCAAGTGCGCCGACATTCGATGAAGGTGGCGTATGAGAGGCGTTTCCTACACCTGAACGTTGTTGTTGATTGTTGTTGTTTGGTGGTGGACGTTGTATAACCAAACCACTGGCTGGCATATTCGATGAGGCATTGTTATTTGAGCTCATAGAGGTGTTCACTGCCGGTGGCTGGCCGATCGGTGCTGGTGGCTTGATAACACCGGGAGACATGTGCGTCTCGCTGCCATTAGCTCCACTGTTTGCGGCAGATAGCTGCATTTCTTTGGCTGTGGCGGTGGCGGCACTGCCATTACCACCGGCCAAACTGGCACCCATATCAACGCGTTCGCCAATATTTGTTGCTGTAACCGTGTTATTGTCACCGCTTGTCGCTACCGACGACACAGTATTAATGCCGGGCGAAGAGCCCGCAGTCGAAGTACCACCACCTGCCATACTGGTCGCAATTTTGGTGATTTTCGGTTGTGGTATCTTGTTGCCAAAACTGTCTATCAATGTTGGGCCAATCGGTGCAGACATCATATTGCTGCTGGGCGGAGATGCCGAGTGATTCGATGAGGCTTTAGAGCTGCCACCTACTGGTGAATTAAGAATATTGCGATTATATCCTGGCGCCTTTGATGCATCCGCTTTGGGTAGCGAATCGCTAACGAGTGCCGATGGTGAATTGTACATTTGCACATTATCACCCCACTGCGTTGGATAATTAAAGAAGAGCGTGTATTCGTTGCTGATTTTTGAAGTGAGCTGTGAGCCGAAGCTGCCGGCTGTTGCTGCATTGTTAAGTCCGTTGGGGTTGCCATTGGCTGTTGGTTCAGCACAGTTAATGACAAGTTGTTGTTGCTGTTGTTGAATATCCGTAGCAGTTCCCACTGGTGGATGTGCTGCAGCGACGGAGCCCGGAGATCCATTGCTCTGTTGCTGATTCTGAGTTTGCTGCATTTGTGAGACTTGCTGTTGCTGCTGCGCTGATGCCGCCGTGGCGGCAGTTACTGGTGAGCCTTGATTACGCTTATTTGGCGGTCCGATTGGTGTGACGGCCCGTGTGCCGGGTGCAGGGGCAAAAGCTGCAGCTGTTGTCGATGTCGTTGTAGCAGTTGTTGCGCCTGAGGTGAGTGTTGCTGTTGATGTTGTTGTTGCAGAATGTGCGCTCGATACTGCAGAAGCTGCCGAGGCAGCAGCAGCAGCTGCGGCAGCCGCAGCATTCACTGCAGCCACTTCGGCTGGATTAAAAACTCCAATGGGGCCAGCTAGCGCATTATTGGCGCTGTTGTTGTTTTGATTATTGCTACCTGCACTACTGCCTAGCTGTGGTACTGCGGCGGCGCTGCTGGGCACAGGTTTACCGCGACCGTAAGGTGCAGTTGCGCCTATACGTCCAGTGCTCAGGCCATCACCGACTTTTTTCGATGGTGAGCTATGAGACATGTGGGCAGAAGCATTACTTCCGCTCAATTTAGCAGCAAATGTCTGTGTATTGACAATGGTGTTATTGCCTCTCTCGCCATTACCCGAATGTTGTTGTTTGCTTGAGCTGTTAGCTTTCTGCGCATGCATAACACTACTACCGTTATTGTTATGGGAGGAACTCGTAGACTTGTTATTAGCTGAGTCTTGAGATTTCAACTTCTGTGACGTGATTGTGGACTGTGACTGGCTGCCGCGATTACCCGGTTGCTGTAGTAGGAATGCCGTTTTGATAGTCTGCGAGCGCACAGAGTTGGACTTGCCACTGGCACCACTGGACTGCGATTTACTGCCCTTTGAGCTACCTGCAGCGGAGCTCTTAGAACTAGCACCGGTATTACCACCAACTCCTGCGCCGTTGCTATTGGCTGACTGGGGACAGCCATTGCCGGCGTTGTTAGTTGTGTGTGTAGCCGATACCGATGCCGATGATGATGTCGAGGAAGCTGTGGAAGCCGCAGAGGACTGTCCTGCTGATGCTGCTGTTTTGTTGTCCCAAGTGCCTACGCTTAAGGGCAAAGACGACGCCTTTATGCTGGTGTTGATGCGCGGCAACATCTGTAGTATGTCTACGTCGGGATCCTTGATGAGTGCCAATATAAGCATGTGCGCCTGCTTAGTGGCATCGGTTTGTCCTTTAATAGTAATGCTGCGCTCTGATTGGTTTTTGCCTTGTTTCTCGACCTCGATATGAGCGCCGGTGGTTGCACGTATTGCGTTGATGTTGCTGCCGGCACGGCCAATGACACGCGAAATCGCATTCACAGGCACTTGCACTTTCTTACATGTCATTTCGGTGGCAGTTGTAGGAACAGTCGTGGTGGCACCTCCACTAGTGCCACTTGCGCTACCACTTGCAGCGGCGCTGGGGACGCCTGCCGATGTGGACGAAGCACTGGTCGAAGCGCTAGTCGTAGATGAAGTAGTGCTGCTTTGTTGGGTGGAACTCTTACGCACTACCTCCTTCCAGCCGTCCTCGCCACGTTTGGGTGGTGTCAATTTGTGCTGTGTGGCACCACCAATTGCCAAATGATCTTCATGCTTTCCGGATTTGGTGTCTTCACTAAGAAGAGCAACGCTACTTTTCATGAGGCAACGTGAAGCTGAGAAAATTAGTGACTTTCGCGTAGTTGGGATGCCAGGGCTAGCGGGTATAGTGGTACCAACCCTTGGTGCATGCGCTGCGTAATGTGGATCTATAGACTTGTCCAAAGCTGTATGGCCGCTGTGATACAGTGCATTTGGTTCGCGTTCATGTTCACGTTGCGATTGACGAGCACTGCTAGTTAGTTGGCTTTCTTTCGGTGCAAGGTTCTCTTTTTCACGTTGTTTGTTGATGTCGCGTTTTTTGCTAGACTCTTCCTTCCGAGCGCTGAGCTGCTGACTTTCGATCTTTTTGATGGCTCCAGTTGAACTGGTCGACTTTGCTGTGTTATGTGTATTTGTTGGCTCGACTGCTTGTGTGCCGGACTTTTTTGCACCGGCAACATTACTTTTCGCCGGCGTTGGCTCATGGTCTCTATCTGGTTGTTTCCTGGCAGAGACGGGTTGTTTGCCCACATTTCTGCTTAACTGAGCTGGTGTGTCTTCAAATGTAGCAGCATTTGTTTGCAGCGGTGCGCTGTTATTTTCCTTGCTGTTATTACGTTGTGTTGCATTCTTCTTTTTCTTGTTATTCTTGCCGTTTTTGCCATTTTTATCGCCCTCATGTTGCTGAGCGTTGTTGTTGCCATTACCAACATTAACTGCTTTTATTTCGGTGCTCGAACATGAGCCTTGATCGATGCCGGAGTCGCCCTCCTCGCGGTAGTTCTGTGCATTTTGATTATCGTCATCATCTTCAAGCCCATTCTCCTCACGATCACTGTCATCGTCTTGATCCGAGTCCTTTTCGTCGGCGTCATTTGAGCCAGATATTTCACTGCCGCCGGTGGCGCCTTCCATTTGGCGTCGCTTTTCCTCTTTCTTCTCCAACTTCTTCTTCTTCTTACGCTCGCGCCGACGCGCTGCAGCGGCTTTACGGCTCTCTTCACGTGTACGCTCATTATCCAATTCCTTGAGTAGTATAGAAGCATTTTGATTTGCTTTTACAGCCTGTGCCTCCTTGGCAGAGCGTATGAATTTCATGCAATCGTAGCATTTCTCAGACAGTTCCTTATCACTAATGGTGCTAATGAAGCGACTCATCTCCTGATCGGAGGGGAATTGTGTCACGAATTGTACCATCCATTTAATGGCTTTGGTGTGACCCTTACGGAAGGCAGCCATTAGACATGATACACGACGATTGTCTTGCGAATCAATGTCAGCATTATGGTTATATAATATCTCTACGACGCTCAAGTGGCCGCCATGTGCTGCCAGCCAAAGTGGTGAATTGCCTTTTTTGTTCTTTACCTCGACAGCGGCGCCACGTGCCAACAGTAACTCGACAAACTTCAAGTGACCCTTGTCAGCTGCAATAGTGAGTGCAGTATCACGTGATGTCGGTACAGGTGCTGCATTCACATCGGCACCCTTGTCCAATAGTACACGTCCCACATCAATATAACCGCCCGAAGCAGCCTCCATTAGTGGTGTAAGACCGGTTTTGGCGCGGTGCTCAACATTCGCTTTACGATCCAATAGCAAACTCACCACTTCGTGACGACCTTGGAAACAAGCGAGCGTTAAAGCAGTGTTACGGTTAGTCTCGATTTGCGCATTTATATCAGAGCCTTGATCCAAGAGCAGTTTAACGGCGGCGGTATGACCATTCATAGCGGCCAACATTAACGGTGAAATACCCAATTTGCTGCCGGTACGTGAGTTTATCTCTGCGCCATGATTCAATAGCAACTTTATGATGTTCACATAACCACCGCTGGCGGCCAAACTAAGTGGCGTATAGTCGGATACGTTACGATGCTCCTTGTTGGCATTGTGTTTCAGCAAGAGTTCAACCACTTCGTAACGACCGCCCGAGCAGGCCAACGAAAGTGGTGTGTCCTTGGTGCGTTCCGATTGTGCCTCTAATTCGGCGCCGTGCTTTAACAGTATCTCGACGACCTTTTCATGACCAGCTGTGGCGGCCAGTATCAACGGTGTAAAGCCTTTCTTGTCGCGATGCTCGATGTTGGCATTACGATTTAGTAATAGTTGAACGAGCTCTTCATGGCCGCCGGCACAAGCCAAAGTTAGTGCGGTATCATGATTAGAGTCAGTTTCCGAATCCACATCGATGGTCTTGTCGGGCGCAGTAGTGGCAACTGTTTGTTGGTATTGTTGTTGATTCGTGGTATTAGCTGAAGGGAAGAAAAATTAAAAATTGCACATGGAATATGTTTTTCAAAGGCGACTCTGATACATTCAGATCTCAATTAAATTGGATTACACTAAAAATAAATAAATTTTCTTGCGTTCATGTTTCAACATCATACTTTAAAAATGTGGTAAGATTTGGTCTTTGATTTAAAGTATAGAATGTTATAACAAACCAAACTTTAGAGATCATAATCTGTATACATATATTGACGAGACAAAATTGCTATTACATCGAATAGAGAAAATTTGTGTATATTTAAAGCAAAGAACTTTAGGACCCTTTCGTGCACACTCACCTTGACTGCCTGCTGGTGTTTGACGCAGCGCTGCATAACGATTACGTTCCTTACGGGACTGCTTGTCGATCGCTTTCTTGGCGATGCCACCAGAGATTTTCGTCGATGTCATCATAGGTGGTGCGGGCAGTTGTTGTGCTGCCGCTGCGGCAGCTGCAGCCATTTGTTGTTGTTGCGTTGAGAGTGTGCAAACGCCGAGTCCAACATCATTCGTTAGTGGTGAGATAGTGGCATGGAATTGTGTACAACCTCGAGCTGCAGAAGGTGCGGCATTGCTGAAGGGCGCAACGACTGGTGGTTGCGTTTGTGTGGCAACTTGTACCTGTGGGAAATGAAAAAAAAAAATATATATATATATATATTTATATATAGATAGAAGCTGGATCTGCGGATATCGGACCTTTAAAGCATAGAGCTGCCATACAAACTGACCGATTAAATATATATCCTTGTATGGACAACTTTTTTATTTGACAAGATATCTTCACGAAAATCGAAATGGATTACTTTTTAAAGCCGCGGTTGAATCCTCGAGGAAATTGCTTAGATCGGACTACTATTGGATATAGCTGCCGTACAAACTGACCTATCAAAATCTCTCTTCTTGTATGGAAAACTTTAATGTTTAGGAATATATCTTTCCGAATTTCGGCTTGGATTATTAGACAACGCTACAATCTGCGAACATTTTGTTCAGATCGGACTACTATAACATATAGCTATCATACAAACTAACCCATCGAAATCAAGACCTAGTAAGCAACATTTTTTTTATTTGACAAGATATCTGCACGAAATTTGAAATTGTTCAGATCGTACCATTCAAACTGCTATAAGAAATGCACCTGGAAAGGGTATTATAGCTGCGTTGCAGCCGAAGTGACCTTTTTTTTTGGTCATTTGAATTTCAAACTCTTTTTACCTGCTGTTGCTGCTGCTGTTGTTGTTGCTGCTGTTGCCGTTGCTGCAACTGTTGTTGTTGTTGCTGCAATAATAACTGCTGTTGTTGTAGATGTTGTTGTTTCTGTTTGAGGACTTGCTGGTGTAAAGCATGTTGCTGCAACAAAAGATTACTTTGCGCTACCTGATCGAGTGTTGTAGGTTGCTGCTGCTGCTGCTGTTGTTGTTGCTGCTGCTGCATTAAGTTTTCCGCTTGCTGCGAGAACTCATGCATCAGTTGTTGTTTTTGATTATCTGGCAACTCTTGCAACTGCAAATGTTGCAGCTGTTGTGCGGCATCGTGCACATCCTGCTGCTGCTGTTGTTGGTGTTGATGCTGCTGCTGCTGCACCGATGGTGGCAGCTGGAACAGCAACTGCAACGATTGCGCCGACTTATCGCCACTCTCCACATTGAAGACGTAATTGGCTGCGGCGGCGGCTGCTGCCTGCTGCTGCTGGTGTTGTTGTTGTTGTTGTTGCTGCTGCTGCTGTTTCTGTTGCGGTTGTTGTTGCTGCTGCTGCTGTTGTTGCAGCTGATTGGCCGCACAGGCCGCCAATGCTTTGCGCAATCGATCGCTTGAACGATCCTGCTGCAATTGCTGGATCATATGCAACTGACGCTGCTTCAACTCTTCCTCATCCTCTTGCAGTATAAGTTGCTGGTGTTGTTGTAGTTGTTGATGCGGCTGTTGTAGCAGAAAATCACCTTGATGTGGCAGTGTCTGTTGCATTTGTTGATGCTGCGCAGCTGCGGCGGCTACGGCGGCATCGTCTGACGGAAGCGGCAAAAACGAGAAAGTCTGGTGGTGTTGATGTTGCTGCATTGTATACAAAAAAAAAAAAACAAAAACAAGTATGCAATTGTTATTATTGTTTTTATTAAATATGCTGTGAGGCGTTACAAGATCAGTAGCGAACTTGTTATATTCGGTTATGCCAATAAGAGTGTTTACATAAGTTTTTAGTTTTTGTTTTACTTTTTTTGTAGGCATTGTGAATGGGACATGCAAATATTTTTGTAATTTAACCTGTGCTCGGGTGCGTTTGTGTAAGGGTATATGGAAAGGAGTTCGAAAATAATTAAAAGGAGCATACCTGCATTTGTTCCCCCATTTGCAGCTCATGCTGATATTCGAGAAGCATTTGATTAGTTGCCTGACGTTGTTGCTGCTGCTGTTGGTCTTCAGCCGAGAGCAACGCCTGTTGATGCGTCGCCATCAAGTGATCCTGGCCGGTCCACTTCGGCGTCGGCATCCAGTTGCTGCTAAAGCGATTCTTGCATATTGAATTCAGGTCGCCCAGTTCGGCACAATTATGCAGCTCCTAAATAACAAAAATGACAAATAATAATCTACGCAACAACAACATCAACAGCAACAGCAACGTGATTGGAAACCAAAAAAGAAGCTTGCTCCAATAGAAAAATCATAACAAATTTAATAGTTCTTTGCAATTGTGGTATTCTTAAGGGAAAATGGGTCAAAAGAATTGGGTAGATAAATAGTAAGGAATATAAATTATACAGTAAATAACCAAGCAACAAAAAAAAGCACAACATTTTGGATAACTCAGCAAAAAAAAAATGTTTGGGATGGTTTTAATTATTTACAAATTTTAAATAAAAAATAATAAAAATGTAAATAATAATAAAAAAAATTATATGGAGATAGAAAGCTTGCTATGACTAACTTTTATAAAGCTTTAGTAAAGTTCTGTTATCATTGGTGTTTAAAAACGAATTCATTTATATGCCAGTATTCGGTATACGTTTCAAAATTTCTTCAAAGATTTTTATGTGATATGTCTTAAAATGTGGCAACAACGCCTTATGTAATGCTGCCACACTAAGCGCAATAACAATGAGTTTATTCGAATCAAGCTCTCAACTCATTCAAATTTACACCATATAACTGAAGGCTACCTAAACCCAATAATAGTGAAGTCAATGACAAAAAAAAAAATTACAAAATTATACAGAGGTTCTTTTGACTAACCTGTAACGAAGGATCATTTTGGAATATTTGCAATATATCATCCATGTCGCCGGGAATATCGCCAGGGAATTGATCAAAGCTCTCCAATGCTGGATACATGCCGGTAGCGGTAATGACGCCAGCAGCTGTGCCACCATCAACATCTACACAAATAGAAAAGTCATGTTCAGTTCAAACGTGCACATATAATTGACGTTCGATTTCAATATTTACCATGTCCGACCACTTTAACAGCATTTGCAATGTCAGCGGCTGCATTGGCAACATCGGCTGCTGCAGCGGCGGCTGCTGCTGCGGTGCATTGCTGCAAAGTGCTGAACGCTGCGTTGCCTGAAGCTGTTTTGAAATTAGCAATCGGCGGAAAGACGTGCACCAAATCGGTTGGAAAGTCTTGACGGAAATCACAAAGTGCTTGAGACAATTCGTCGCTTTTATAGGCGACATTCGAAAGTATTAAATTCTCAAGCGCTTGCGGTTGACGATGTGCGCTTTTAGCACGTTTCGCATTGCTTAATGCCATATCATCATCATCCTCATCATCCTCCTCGTCTTCTTCATCCTCTTCCTCATCTTCTTCGTCCTCTTCGCCACCAATAACATGCTTCCTTATTTCTATACCCTCGTCATCGTGCAATGTCATTGTCATATCAATATCCTCCTCACAGTTGCCATCTACATCACCTTCTAATTCTTCATCCTCACCATCTTCTTCATCATCTTCGAGCACTTCTTCCATATCATCACCTTCGCCATCGCCATCGCCATCACCATCACCCTCTTCTTCACCATCCGCCTCACCGCCTTCATCGTAAGCATGTTGCTCCAACATATCATGCGCTGCAGCGGACTGATCGGCTTCAACATTGGCATCCTCATCGTCTTCAGCTTCGCCATATTCCTCCATGTGCAATGCATTTTCATCACTATTGTTTGTATCACCGGACATGGCAACATGCTCGAGCAGCATATTTGGTGCGGCAGCTGCTGCAGCGGTGACTAACGTTGCAAGATTCTTCATTTCGGCAACGCTTTCGCCATCCGGCTCAACATCCAAATCCACTTCCTCCTCCAACACAGCAATGCCATCTTCGCTGTAGATTTCCTGTTGCTGCTGTTTATTATCTGGCAGTGGTGGTGGTGGAGTTTCGGTTGGTGACTTGGGCTGGTCGTCGAAGAAGCGTGGCATATCGTATAACTGGTAACGCTCTTTCAAATACTCTTGCTGTTCGGCGGCGCTCATGCCGCAGACGGTTGCCAATGCGGCTGACGCAGCGTCATCGCCCACATTACGCGATTGCATTGCTTGAAAAGCTTGCAATATGGTGGAAGTAACCTCATGCTGCTGCTGCTGTTGTTGTTGATGTTGGTGGTGATCATCGTCGCTGATAGCTGGCATGTGCAGTTGTTCTTGCATAAATGTTGCTGCTGCGACTGCTGCATTGGAAGGAGAGGCCAAGGGAGAAGCTGGAGAGTTGTTTAATGCAATCGCGTTATCGCCACCACTACTCAAATCTAAACCGCTCGATAGTTGTTGCTGCTGCTGTTGTTGTTGTTGTGCTGCAAACGCCATTTGTGTCATGATAACCTGCTTTGTCTGCAGGCTCGGTTTGATTTCGTTGGTTAGTAGTAACGGCTGTGAATTGGTACAAACGTTGAGGTCAAAGTAAATGAACAAAACTAGTATGTTTATTTTGAACAGGGTTACGAATTTTTTAATTCAAAAATTTTACATTAAAAATTAAATTTTTATTTTTTACCCCAATGTTGGGATTAAAAATTGAAAATTTTACTTTTTAATTTGAATGATGCGAAAAAGTTTAAGTTTTAAAACAATTTCTTTTTTAACTCTTAATGCTTTTGGACTAAAATTTTTCATTTTTACTTTATAATCTGGTAGTTGGTATGTGTACAGTGAAGCAAAAAAAAAAAAAAACTTGTACAGAGATATGTTTCGACGTTGAAAGGACTTTTCTCTACTATTTCAGCTTTTAAGCTGCAACGAAGAGTAAAACAATATGAGAATCTTACGTATTTTTATTTTTTTATAAAAATTTTAACAATAAATCAATTTTGATGTTAGCGATTGCAAAAAATTTAAATATCTCATTTTTGAGCAGCTATAAAAAATGTGCACACTTACGTTGGCACCACTTTAAATGCAGTTATCAAGTTGATACCGTTATTTTTGTCTGGAGTTATTTGCATATGGCCAAAATGTATTATTTGGTCTATCTATCTATTTGTTCTCGGTGAATTTTGTTATTATAGCTTTAGCGGTTTAGGAGATATGCACATTAAACCTATCAGGGAGACCACGCCCAAAATAGCAAAAATAGTTTAACTGCAGATGCCCATCCCTAATGTGATCCTGTATACCAAATTTTGGAGTTTTAAATAATTTGGAGAAAACAGGATTTTTAAATATAAATTTCAATTGCAGTATGAAAACTAATAAAACCGCCTTTTTCTCACTTTTGGATGCAGCTCAAAAATTTTAATAGTTTAGGAGATAAGTCAGTTCAAAGTCAAACCATCTCCCTGAACAATTTTTTTGTGGAATTAAAATTTTTTTTTAATCCCGTATTTCGGATTACAAAAAAAAAAAACTTTATTCAAATGTTAATTCAATTATTTTTTAATGCATTATTTGACTTTAAATAAGCAAAATCGAAGCTAAAATTGGTTGGCATTTCGGTGGAGCTTTTTGACACAAATATAGGTGAAATCCAATACAATTTTTTACATACATACATAACCTAACCTCAATTCTAACAATTACTCTAATTTTTTATTAAATTAAATGTTCATAATACTATTTTCCGCTATATATATTATATTTTTTTATTTTTTATACCATGAATTATTTAACGGCACCGCCGATATCGGAGCACTATGGGATATAGCTGCCATATAAAATTATCTATCAAAATCAAGTTCTTTGATTGAAATTTTTTTTTATTTCACAAGATAATTTCACGAAGTTAGACACAAATTATTGTTGTTGTAGCGACAGATTTCCGCCGAGTTGACAATCCTTGGCCGGATAAAAATCTAGGCCCGTGCCGGTTACGTGGACTCAACTGTCGCGGGAACGGACGAACACAAATTATTGTCCGAGGTAATGCTACAATCTCCGAATATATAGTTAAAATCGGACAACTATAATCGATAGCTGGAACTTATCGATCAAAATCAAGATAAAGTTCTTTTTATACATTTTTATGCTATCAGAAATTCGGTGCGGCCGAAGTTAACATTTATCATATATATGCATTAGGGTGGAGCGAAAAAAAAAATTTACCTCGAAATTTACTTTAAAACTGAGTGGGCCGACTCTAAATGTTAAAAAATAATTTTTTTTGTACAAAAATTTTCTTTTTTTATTATCTACAGATTTACCCTCAGGCTAAGCAAAAAAAAAAAAACATTTTTTTTTTGATCCGCCCTTATGTACATACACATTAACATTATCATATACAGTAAATAATACTTACCAATTTATTGTAAATGGATACCATCTGATTTTGTTGAAGTACAGGCGATTGCGGAAATACGGTTTTACGAAATTTGTTATCCTTCTTCGATACAGGCTTAGCTTTTGGTCGATCACTTATAGCTGTGCTCTGCGACACTTCCGATGGTGTTGTGATTTGGGTGCTCTTTTGATTCAAATTATTATTGGTATTTTTATTGGTAAAATTGCGATTATTTTGTAGACTGTTTACTGCTGACATAGCCTCCAAAGCGGCAACTGCTAGACCACTATTTTTGTATTGCTGTGTGTTCAGCATTGCTTTAGTTGAATCCTGTTGCTGTTGTTGCTGCTGCTGCTGTTGTTGTTGTTGCTGTTGGTGTTGACGCAGTTCTGTTGCTGCATCGGCAACAACGCTGGCATCCAGTAACTCAATCATCATATTGTCCGATGGCATGTTAAGCATTTGTTGAGATTGGCCGCCGTTGCCTGCATTGCCAGTTAGGAAAATCGAAGTCATTTCGTTATCGCCCAAAGCACTAACACCTGCACATTTGTATTAGTGAAATATATATAAATTACATAAATACAATCAAGTTCAAATAATGCAGCGTGTATGAGTTAACTTACCCGAAACAGCATTACTAGCCATGGCCTCAACACCCTCAACACCAGTCAAGTCCATATAATTAACAGGTGGCAATGCATTTGCCGTTACAACCGATTTGTTTTCAATACCAATCTATAAGGTTTGCGAAAAATATTTTCAATAAGATTTTCGTTTATATTTCATTTTAAGTACTACCTTGTGGAATTCGGGTTTGAAGAAGCAACGACGCATAAAGCAACGGTTTTGTTGTTGTTGTCCATCTGCTTCACCTGTAACTGCTACAATGGATCCACCGCTTCCGTCATCACCCAGTGGTTGCGAGCGCACCTCGTCCGGTTGTTGTTCCTGCTGCTGCATTTGCTCTAGCTGCAGTTGGTGTTGCTGCTGTTCAAGTGCGATATTAGCCAAATTGGGCGATGGTAGGTTTAGCTCGAAAGGCGCTGGTGGCTGGCGATTTTTACGCGATGCATTGCTACTCTTCGATTTCATTGTGGGCTGTACTGAATGCTGCTGCGACTGTGGTTGCAATTGGAATTGTTGTTGTTGGAGCGATTGTTGTTGTGTGACTACACCACCCACTGGTGGAGCTGGCGGTGCCTTTTGTGGTGGTGTCAAAGCATTTATGTGCGTCATGTCCAGTTCGAAATGTTTACGCTGTGCATTATTACTGTGACCGGGTAGAGGTGGTTGCTGTTGTTGTTGTTGTTGCTGCTGCTGTTGTTGTTGTGGTTGTGAGAGTTGCTCACGGCCCAATGTGAGGCCCTGTTCGAAACCGGTTTGCAAGTGAAAAAGACGCGACTTAGCAATTAAAGCCTCCTGCTGCTGTGCGCTTAACGAGTTGATATCGATGGCAGCGAACTCCTCGCTATTGGCGTCACCGGCTGAAGTTAATGGCAAATGTTCTTCGGTGTAGGCGACAGCTGTGACAACATTGTTGTTATTCGTGCCGTTGGTGGTGGTCATTGTGTTGGCGCTGAATTGTTGTTGATGAAACTGCTGTTGTTGGTTCGAAACACGCATCGCTTCCGACACTTGTAAACCGGGCGGGGCACTCAACTGCTGCAACTGTTGTTGCAATTGTTTGTGTTGTTGCGGATTTACAAAACGTAAGGTGTTATTTATATTCACTGGACCGGCGGCAGTGGCAGCATTGGCCGCGGCGGCTGCAGCTGCTGCTGCCGATTGCAGTTCGTTTTGGTGATTTTGCACGAACAACGGATATTTGAAGAGTAATTCCACGCAGCGCGTATGTCCACCTTTAGCTGCCTCAATCAACATGGTGCTGTTGTCTTTTAACTTATGAAATGGATCAGCGCCACTCTTCAGCAATAACTCGACTACAGCCTGATGGCCACCCGCACAGGCTAAGGAGAGTGGTGTGTGGTCGTTGCTACTGCTCGGCTTATTGACATCAGCGCCTTTTTGTATAAGGTATTTTACAGTGCATAAGTGACCGGCACGACTTGCCTTCATTAGCGGAGTACGACCACCTTCGGATTCATGTTCCAGTTCGGCGCCATAGCTTAGTAACACCTCGGCTGCGTCTGTGTGTCCATTTTCGCAGGCATGTGTTAGTGCCGTGTCACCTGTCTGTGTGACTGCATGAACATTAGCCTTATTCTGCAGTAGATAGCGTACCAAATCGGTGTGACCCTCTTGCGCTGCCTCCATTAGCGGAGTGGAAGCACCCAGTTCAATGTTGGCGCCTTCTTTAATCAGAAATTCGACAACCTCACTGAAGCCTCCACAACAAGCTAATGTAAGTGCGGTCTCTTGAGTCTCCTCTGTGGTGGCATTTATCTCTGCGCCTTTGCTTAAGAGCAGTGCAACCATATCTTCGTGTCCCTCTCGTGCAGCCTCCATAAGTGGTGTATAGCCTTCGTCGTTTACCTCCTCAATGTTAGCGCCACGCTCGATTAGTAAAGTGGCCAATTCGACGTGACCGCCACAGGCAGCTAAAGTCAGTGGGGACTCAAACGAATCGGTTGGCATATTCACTTGGGCTCCCGAATCCAAAAGCAGACGCGCCACTTCGACATGACCATCCATTGATGCTTCCATAAGAGCGGTGTGCATTTCGTCGGTCTTGTGTTCCTGATCGGCGCCGGCTTGTAATAGAAAACGCACCATATTCAGGTGACCTTTGTAACAAGCCAACGTTAGTGCGCTTTCTTTGAATTCGTTGGAGTGTGTATTTATACCAGCACCATGATCCAAAAGTACCTATAAATAATACAATTTTTTTGGTCTTGTTAAAGTTTTGACAAATGAAATTAGTCATTACAAATATGATTTTATCTAACATCAAATAAGATCAAAATAGTTCATTGACTGCCATTGCACTGAACACAATTCTGATTTTTAATAAGTAACTCAATCTCAAACGAGAAATTGTCAGTGATAAGGCATTGATAACTTGTCTCAAATCCCGGATTATCATCATTTGCTCGATGCATGCATTATGTGTTGTCGCTTTGATTTTGACTCTTACCTTAGCCACCTCGACATGACCGGCTGATGCTGCTTCCATTAGTGGTGTATGCCCATTTTCGTTTTGTTCCTCGACATTCGCACCATGCTTTAGTAGCTCCTTAACTACTTCTACATGGCCACCAGCACAAGCGAACATTAACGGTGTATTTCCAGTGGCGCAATGGGCGTTAACATCAGCATTGTGACTTATCAGTAGTTTGACGATTTCTACATGACCAGCGGAGGCTGCCTCCATTAAAGGTGTGCAATCCTTTTGGCCCTTGTCTTCTACTTGGGCTGCCTGCATAGCGAGTAGCACTTGCGCCAGCTCGTAATAACCAGCTGAGCAGGCCATCGATAGTAAGGATTCGCCGTCATCAGTGGATTCGCTAATGCTCATAGTATTTTTACTTAGCAATCGGCGAACGGTCGGAACGTCGTTGTCAGTGCAGGCGGCAATAAGAGTTTGAGAGAAAATACTGCAAAAGATATATGTATGATTTTTTTTTAAAGATTTTTATGGTTAAGAAAATTAAACATACGTTTTTTCGCGTGGTGTGTTGCCGCTTCGCATTTTAGTCAAAGCCTGTTTAGTCTCATCGATGGCATGGGTGGCATGACGTAACACAGGTGGCTTCTCACCTAATATATTTCAAAACAATATATATATATATGGACAAATTATCGGTCAATTTCTATTCGGTTTACCTTCATAGTGTGCACAGTTATTACCTTCCAGCAAAAAGTCGCCAGTCGCTTCATTCGGATCCTGAATTTCTTCGTCTTCATCTTCCTCTTCCTCTGTAGAGCCAACCGAGAAATTGCCACTCACTTCATTTGGCGGATCCTCGTCTTCTTCTTCATCCTCTTCGCCCTCTTCCTCATCATCATCTTCATCCTCGTTGTCTTCCTCAGATTCGTTATCCTCTTCATGCCCACAACTATCAGCATCAGATTCTGGGATGTCATCCTTAAAATAATATTAAAACAAAATATATTACTCATTTTCAAATTCTAAAGAATTCGTTTTAGAAAGAACGAATCACAAGCACTAAGGAATTATTGCGGTAAGTATTTTCTACTTTACAAAAGTAAAAAAAATTAAAAAAAAAAAAATTAAAAAAAAAAAAATTAAAGCAAAATAATGATTTTGATTAATGTAAAAGTTATTGCATGTTGAACATAACGAGTGGACGCGCGCATCCTTGTGTCTTTGGCCACCAACATGAAAATCTTCTAGGCGTTATTCCTGCCGATGTCCACTGTTAATAAGACAATGTGTACCACAAAGAGTGGTAATGGCGTGTTGGCGTTCTCAATATGTATACCTATATATGGAGATGTTAATAGAATCTAT
Organism: Bactrocera oleae; assembly: GCF_042242935.1. Classification (NCBI taxonomy): domain Eukaryota; kingdom Metazoa; phylum Arthropoda; class Insecta; order Diptera; family Tephritidae; genus Bactrocera; species Bactrocera oleae. Next base: position 76,919,799 of record NC_091536.1, read on the forward strand.
AGTTTAGTCAATATTTACTAAGAAAAACCGATTAATGTGCCTAGGCGTTTGATTAGGATATTAAGCTTTGTTATGCAACCATTGTCTTAACAGAAAATTGTACAATTCTTGGTTGCAAATGTAGTTTTAGGTTAAAAATGCAAAAAACGCGAAACTTACCAGAAGATCTGGCCTTAGACACAAGCATGCCAAAAGGATCTACAAAAAGAAGAATGAAAGTAATAAATCAACAAAAATTAAAAGAAACAAATGGGGATAAGTTATGCAGATCGATCGAAGAAAAATAGGTAGCGGTAAATTACTACCGCATACCATTGCCCACAAGCAAGTTAGATTTGGAAATGTTGATGATGATATGCATACATACACATACACATGTACATGTATGATGGCATGTTTGTAGTCAAAGTCATGAAAATGATTATAGAAGTGAATGGAATTGATAGAAAAGTAAATTTTTCTACTATCAAAACGTCGAAGTAATTAAATTGTTGTAGGTGGCGTCTTTATTACAATTTACAGCCATGTGGTTGGAAATGTAAAAAACTGCCAAAAAAAAAAAAAAAAAAGAAAGTCGGTATATGTATAGTTTAGGTCCCCCAACAAGGAAGGCCTCAAAAATTAATTTTTTTTAAATCGTCTTATTTTGACGTGAATATTAAAAAATCCGAACTTCTTTCCGCGCTACAAAAATTATTATTTTGGTTTTCAAAAAATTTATATATATATAAAAAAAAAAAATTTTATTGAAAAAATCGACTTTCTGCGAACGAATCTGAAATCTTCGTGTCGAAATAAGACCATTTAAAAAAATTATAATTTTCACGGCTTCCTTCGTTGGGGGACCTTTATACATTTACCATAGATAGATTAAGGTTACACCGCGACCTATGGTCTATTGTGCCCTCCCCTAAGTCATATGGTATCATCTAGACCCAGCATGTTTATAAATTCCAAAATTCTGCTGGGTGCTAGTGCTATGAGCAATAGAAGTCTTCATTAAATTATTATAACTGTTACGAAACCTAACCTAGCAAATATCCTGCATTATATTTTATCTTTTTTTTATTTATTACTTTATTAGTATTATTTGTGGAGGGAACATAAACGTTCACCTCGTCAGTTCTGCATCCGTTCCCGTTTTGTACGGTCCACCATTTTAAAGACTTCGTACATTGCCTTTGTTTGATCAAAGAGTCACACAGTATTTTTACGAATGCAATTAGCAGTTACAGACACACAACGAAAATTACACTGAAAAAAATATGTGCACGAATTCATAAAGTAACGTGACCAGCGCAAACACTACAGCGCCGATGATAATGATGATGACGCTGGCGTTAGCAGTCACCATCGCCGCCGACTACGACAGCGACATCAGCTAAAGATGCAAAGCCGACACATTTACTTTGCTATGGACCGGAATGGATTGAAAATGGAATGGAATGAGTTGTGCAGCGATTATTGGTTTCTGCTTTGCGCACTCGTTTCTTTGCCAATTTCTCTTTTAATAACATATGTACATATTTATAGATATGCTTCCCCACTTTATTTATGACTATTTTGCCTGATTTCGATATTAATTCTTGTTGCTTTTCATTTATCACACGCTTCGCATATTTGACATTATGCTGTTATTTTACATTTCTTGTATTCTATTTTATACACTTTGGTGCCTTGTACCAAGCCCAAAAAAGAAGTAAATAAAACAAACAAAAATGTTTAAATGAAATTAACTCGAAAGACCATTCATTCGTTTTCTTTCGGAAATTGGTTTATTTGGGAGTTCGTTGGTCTGTCTGTGACGGTTGATGGTTGACAGCATGTTTGTTAGCCATTGTCAGTTGGTTGGAGAATTTAAAGAATTGTATGAATCATCAGCAACAAATTAAGGCGAAGCTCACAGCTCACTCAATACTTCTCAGCTGCTTTGAAAATCATTGCCGGAACTTCATACTTTGCACATATGGACATTGTGAGCAAAGGTTAAACATTTTGTTAAATACTCATGTATGTAGTAGATACATGCATACGTATGTATGTATGTAAATAGCAATTATGTTTTATAGCAACTCATGACCCCATATGTACATGTGCATGCACATACATATGTATATTGTTGAGCACTGATACTAGGTATAGCAATTGGTTTGAACGTTTTTCTGGTATTTAACCTTCAAACAAGAGAAAAAATCAATTTCCAAAGAAATTTCACTATAACGGCAATGCTGTACGTATGAAAGTGCATTTACCCAACTTTCTGTTTACTAATTTACATCTTTGCTCTTTTGACATTTCCACAAGTTTTAGTGTTTGTAAATCAGTAAGCTGTTTCAATGTTTTGATTATACATATGCATATCGATAAATGTACATATATACATTGTGTGCGTAAAAGATGTGTAGTAATATTAATAAAAAAGGCGGCTTACGTATAAATAAAATTAATATTGCATTTGTACATGTATTGTTTACATATGAATTGCAAACTTTATTCAGCTGCTAACCGATTATTACAATAATTAACTAGAAAGTAGTTGGTCACTTATCATTTCATGCCTTTGAATCAAACAAAAAACAATATGGCACTACTCCCGCGTATTATTATGCTTTATTGATTATTACGGCAATTGCAAGTTGATATGTATCCAAATTTCGGACTTCACAGATTTTGGACAAAAATGCTAACTAATTATTTACCACTATCCATTAGATAAGTATTGATCTTTGGAACGAAAGTTTGTAACAACAAATTCTCAACCTTACGTCCTCAAAATTACGAGTTCCCCAATTAGCTGAAGAAAATATAAATGAATTATGTAAAATTATACATACAAACATACATACATGTACATATGTTTGCCTGAATAGAGTATATGATTAGGTATTCGAGTGATTGATTTAAAAATGTAAATGTCTATAAAAAAATCGATCCGTATCGATCTTAGTAACTCAAAATTCCCAACTATTAGCTGAAGAAAATATATATGAATTATGAAATATACATATGTATTTTTAACGTAGAGAAGTGTATACGATAATGATCGCAACTAAATTGGATAGAGATATTCCCATGGAATTATAAATTAAACAAAAAATTTATCTTCAACATTTCAAATATTTCAAGCCTAAAAATATGATAACCGAATTGATAATGGATTTATGTATGCACATACACTCACTCAAGCTGATCCAACATTTTACCAACACAAAGTCAAACAAATAATAAATCTTCAACACGCCGACCGTACGAACGACCGACCGACTGAACGACCATTTGACTAAAAAAACAAAGTCGAAACGAACCAAAAATCAGTACTAATCAACAATACATGTACAATCAAATTTTTTCTCTCTGTACACGCAATCAGTATTTACTCGCTGCCCGCAGGGGCAAAAATGTGGAAAAGTGAATTTAAGCAACGTGTTTTTGGTTTGCAACAATGATGAAAAAGCGAAGGAAACGATGGCAATGCTACCAAAGCAGCGAAAAGCACACATCACAGTTAAAGAAATAAAACGCAAATATGTATATACATATATACATTTTATGCAGTACATACAATTGAAGGTAGGTAAAAAAAAATCATTTGATATATTAATTTATACTCATATGTATTGTAATTTATAGCAGCGGAGACGACGACTTCAAAACAATGACAACAGAAACAGCGACGACGGCATTACATACAAACATATTTTGCTATATATGTATGTATGTATTTGCAATTCCGATCTAACGAAAAGAATGATGACGATAGCTAAAATAATAAAATACGCTGCGGGAATGTCGCTACGAAGAGGAAGGAAAAACCAACCAACAAAAAAATAGCATAATTATTAAAGATGATAATGGCAATATGACGATAATAGCAACAACAGCAACGGATGAAAAGAGCTATGATCAATAACCACAATAAGGGCGACTAGACACTGTTTTGTTGTACAGGAACCTACATAGTGTATACAAACATATATTTACATGCACACATACATACGTACATAGAAATGTATCTATTTACACAAAAACGATACTTATTTGTACAAATATTAAACTTAGAGATCATAGAGTCAGTCATTTTGGTTGTACGAGGTTATAATTACATACATATATGCATCAAGAAATTATTATGACAACAGCGGTGAGCGTTGTGGCGTTTTTGTACGAATCATTGACCTCAATCACAGTGGATTTTCAGAGAGAACTGCTAAAACTAAAATTATACATAATAAAATTGATTACTTAAACTTGAAGTTATTTCAATTGTTTTACTTGGTACGACCTAGAATATTATCAACCTCCTAGTATATGAGACGACCGGACCGGAGAAATGTCCCTGTTATTTTTAAACAAAACACATTTGTAATAAAATACATACAGATGTATTTTGAAAAGGTCCAAAGGTTATGGAGATGGTACACACATGGTGAGTAAATTATAACAATTCCTTTTTTACAGCAATTAATACTTTTTTTATGAATAAAAAAACAAAGAAACTGAGCAAATTAAATTGTTAAAAATCGACAACTGTAATCACCAAACGAATGGGATTAGTCATATTTTAAATATGCCATGGTGTTTTCGTTGGCTCTGAATAACACTGACCTTACTTCTTTTGTGGGAACACTTATGCACATGTCCCTATACTTTTGTATTTAACTTTTCAGGTACTGCAATATACACCCAATAAACGGCACACACGCTCTGCCAGAGATGAGTAATATGATGATGATGATGTTGAAAGTAAACGAAACGAAAATCGATTTATAGAAGCTAGGTTGAGGGACAAAATGGAGATCTACGTTAAATAAATAATAGATGGCACAGATAACACAAACATATATATATATATATATATATATATATACTATATATAGGGCAGATTACTGCACTTTTACCAACTGCGGCAACCTATGTTGTTAAATCCATCACCTTATTCAAGTTATAAATGAGAAAATCTACTTTAGTTTTTATATAACACATTATAATCAATTGACAACATTTTCTACTTTAACAATATCAAATCAAAATTTAATACATTATCATCATCAACGATTTTTTTGGTTGTAATAATAATTGTAATTTATCGTTGAAATATGCAGATTTATTTAGAAATATGAGCATGAATTTAGTGAAAATTATTGAGTGGACGTGTCTTAGAAACTTACCGACTCTGAAACTGACTCTTCATCAGATTCGGATAGGTCTGGTGGTTGGCGGGATAGTTCCGTGTCTGTATCCGAATTTTCGCTGGGTCGCTTATGACGTGTGTCAGACGAGGCCAATGATAAATTGGACGATGTTGACGATGAGGCGGAACGAGAATTTCCAGCTATGACGGTGGGTATACCAACAGCTGCAGCAGCATCAGCAGCTGAAGCTTTCAGTTTTTGCTTAATAGCTGCTACTGCTCCAACACGTGAAGATGTTCCAGTATTGTTATTGCTGGTACTCCCGTTTCCGCCATTGCTACCATTATTTTTTATGGGAGCTGTGGCATTCTGCGTTGTATTCACTAGTAATGACAGGGGATTGGTTTTTATTTGGTAAATTTTTGCCTTTGCAGATGCAGTTGTGGAAGCAGCCACGGTTGAAACATTGTTAGCGGATTTTTTATTTGTGGATCCTAATGTTTTACCGTTGCTACTGCCGCCGGCTGGATTAAAGGACGTTGTTGTATTGGCAGGTGCGTTCGAAACTATTGCAGGAATAGATGACGGATTAGAGGTGACGGTGTTATTATTAGATCCAGGAACACTATCAGTACCAACTCCCGTACTTGTGACTATTGACGCTGGATCAGTTGTTGTACCACTAACGCAATCGGCCACAATGGTGTTTGCATTAGTATTGGCACTGGATGCGGCAACTTTGGCGGCTGCAATTTTAGACATTTTATTGTTGTTGTTTATATTGATGTTAGTACTGCTATTGCCATTAATGGCGGCGGCTGCGGGAACTACGGAAGCAAAAAAATTATTATTGTTGCTTATAATTGATTTAGTTGTATTAATTTTACTGTTATTATTGTTGTTAGCCGTTTTTTTGCTGCCTGCTTCTGGCACAACTGCAGTTATGCTTTCGCTACAACTGTCAGTGTTGATGGGGTTGGTGGTCAAAATTTTTTTGTTTCCTCCACCTTGTTGTGTTGCATTCCTTGCTAACTTTTTTAAGGAGATGTTGGTTGTGGTAGTTCCAGATGTAACAGCGGCGGCTGCTACAGCTGCTAATTTAAGACTATTGGTATTGCTTTTATTGTTGTTGTTGTTGACGTTAACTGCTTTCTTTATTGATTGCAGGTTCGCTGACTGCTTCAATTTGCTGGCAGTAGACTTTTGAGCTTTAATTGTTGAAGCCACTGTAACTGCTGATGTTGTTGCCGATGCGGGTGTTGTTGTTGTATTATTTATATTAGACACTGACGTTGGTGCCGACGTTGTAGTTGTTATAGCAGTAGAACACACACTTAAGTCGTTACTTTTATCATCATTATTCATTTTCCACCGTTTTTTTTTAGATTTTCACCACACTATGCGTATAAGCGTGAATATTATTATTTCACTTTGTTCTGTTATAAATTTAAACAACACTTCTTTATGATTCGTTTTAGATGTTATTGTTCCACTTAGATCTATTATATTAAAGATTTTCTAACAATATAGAAACGATACACTTAAATTATGTACATACATATATTATATATTTTCTTAATGTAAACTGTAACATTTTTTAAACTGATGGGAAATACGTACTTTGAGTGCTATTACAGAGCAGTGCAATGAAAAGAAAGAAAAGCGGAGTAGAGCGACTTTAGGTCGGTTTATTCTATTCGTTGTTTGTTCCCTTTATTCCAGCCCTAAACGTGTTTACAGTGTTGCCACCAGAGTTGCTACAAAGCGGACAAGTATCTTTACAAATACAACTCTGCGTAAAAGAATATTATTAAAGATAAGAATTTAGGAGACTCACTTATCAGGTGAAAAATATTTCTCTTACTACTTGCTCTAGGTAAAAAACAAAATATAAGAATGTCTGTATTGTTTGCATTTGCAGTACAATACTCGCCATACACAATACTCCTACCAGCTTACAATTTTTACAAAGTGGCAACGTTAGTTATCATCGCCATTTCGTTACTTTCTCATTTTATTTTATAGACTATTCTACCTTCCGTCTTGCACTTTTAAATTTTCCGTTTTTCCGACTATCCTCTAAATGGCGAATATTCGTTTTTCGCTAAAAGAAATTCCTCGAAGCAGAATTCAATCCAAGAGGAAAAAACTACGTTTTCCAAACAACGAAGCAGGGGCGTTTACACCGTATCTTGGCAAACACTAATATATATGTTAATTGAGATGGTAATTCTTATTGTATGGCTTAAAAAAAACTTTGAACTTTACTTCTTTCCGACAACATTTTAAGAATGCTTCTTAATATTGTCATATACAATGGCATTCTTTGAATTGCGAAATAACTACAAAAAATCTAAACAAATGTATTCATCATGGCCTTTTTCCGACTTGTCACTCAATTTTATTAGGTAGTTATATATATTTCAGATGACAACTATATATAAGCAAAAGTATACTACTTTTTCCAAAGCTTTCATCCTCCATGAAAATTATCTAACAAAAGTTAAACATTTGAAATATTAAAGACTTCAATTTACATTTCACACGACAACCGAACAATGATCAACCAGCCGAATGGACGAGCCATAGGCACCTACCGAGCGAACGATTCACATTTTTCGAGACTTCTCGGAAGCAAAACACAAAGCACAAGTTAAAGAAAAATGGTCACAAAGTAGAAAACGAATAGCCAGCGGAGCCGCACTCACATCGACTCATTGCTCCCTATACACTCTCATGCACACGTATTTCACATAAGCCAAGTGTGTAATGAAAATTTTTTCTCGTGAAAGGCAAACTTTTCAAACGCAATTTTATGATTATATCTTTTATTTACCGCACTGAAATTATGATCTAATAACACTCTGCCACTTTAAATATAGTTTTTCAATAGTTTTATGATTTACCGTTGCGATTTTCTAGCAATTTTTAGCAATTTTCTGCTGCAGCGATATCGTTTTCGGTATCGTTCCGTCACGAACGAACGACAGGCACGAGGAACCACTCGTCCGTTTTAGACAAGAAGAACAAGAAAAAAATAACGAGAGATTATTATTGCCACCTGTGACAATTTTTTTTATGAAGAACGTTGTGCACATCATAATTATGTACAATATATTTAAAATAAAATTTCTAACAGTATAATTAAATATATTTTGAAAAATAAAATTCTAATTGCACATCCAAATATAAAATATTTCATGATTTGTTAATTAACATCATTAAGAAAAGATGGCCCTATGGTATGCCATCTGGGAGCTATCACGTAATAACCGTTTGTATTTTCCCCCCTTTATAACTATGTTATCGTTTTATAGAATTGGATAAACCTTATTTTAGTGATTTTTACTCATTTTATTATGTGCAATCAACTAAATCAACAACTAAAACCAAACTATTAATTAGGTACGTGAAATCGGCTTTAACCATTTTGGGATACACTAGGTGAAGTGAAATCGTTGGCGATAAATTGCTTTCAAGCGTTATGGATTTAGTATTTTAATAATATTGATTGATAAGTATTATATAGTTTAGAAAGACATTATTCGCAATAAGTTAGCTGTTAATTATAAATAAAATTGCTTTTGATATCAGGCGTTATGGAGTTAGTATTTGAATAACAATGAATGATAGGTAATAGTTTGGAAAGTTATTGTTCGCAATAAGTTAGCTGTATCTAAACTCATATATGAAAGTCATTCTATTGAAAGTGTTCAGTAGTGTGGAGATTATATAATGGGCTTGACTCTAGATTGTCAAACGCCGTTGATTTTGTTTTGTCATCTCTGTAGAAAAACGAATATTCATAAAAAAAGAAAATGTCAAAATAGATTGCGTTATTCGAATTGAAATACAATAAAATTTAACCGCTACTTAAATGGGTAAAATTATTGAATTGTTGTTTATTTAATTCTAATTTTTAAGTGTTAAAAAATTTAATTATTATTTTTTTTAGACGAACGACTACAACAAGTATTTCATCTGCGGCCTTTGCAGGAAGAAACCATTGCTTACCGCAATAATATGAAACTTTACCGCACACTAATGAAACAGACATGCAAGGCGGAACTTGAGAACTTTGTAACTACTTATATAGTGAATAAAATATCGAATATTGATACAAACTAATTCTAGGTAAAAGTAGAAATGAATATTGCGGATAAAGAATTAAAAATGCCTGATCCAAAAACTGTACCACCAGTTTTAACCGAAAATGAGGATTTAACACCAAAGGCAATATATTATATTTTCAATGAATATCCTTAATTTATTGCAGTTCCTTTTCAGATAGATGCACTAGTGGAAGACATAAGAACAACTTCGATTGGATTAGATCTGCTATAGCTTATATTTATGTCATCCGATTCGATTTGCGAAAAATTTTATTGAGACATCTATAGGTCATCTGCAAGCACTCGAAGGATGGCTGCAAAGTCTACATAAAAATAAAAATTTTAATAGAATTAAAACTACACATAAAAAATTACATTAAAAAGTGTAACTATCGGCTTCTTCTGGAAAAGGCTTCCCTTTGTTCGAATTATTAGTATATAATGTACATCCAGCTAAAATAAAAATAACTAAATTAGTTCTACTGGAAAACAAGTAATTTGTTTACATACATCTTCGATAACTTCATTTATTACTATATCATAAATATTGTTTACTGGAATGAATAAATTTGAAGTTCGCCTTAGAAACCGTACCGTATGGCATTGAAGTGCAAGATCCAAGCAAATTATAACTTTTTCTGAAATACAAGTCATTAAAGAAAACATTTTACATATGTGTATAATAAAAAAGTACCAGTTTCAATTAATGACATTAAGTTGAATATCCGATATAGTAACCACAAGAGGCAACTGAGATCACATAAAATGTGTCCTTTTAGAAGTGTCACGTTTCTCGATATCAATATGATATAAACAAAATAAATAATAATACTCAGACATATATGTTTAATTTTTTGGCATCTTTGTAAGGCATATTGTAAATTGGTTAGTTTTAGCTCAATACAATCTTTGCCATATTCTTGCACGGTGAGCTGAAGATCTGGTGATTTATTGCCACTGTACCGTTGGCTTAGGCTGTGGTATGTATAAGTTTGCGTTGTGCACTCTGGAGATGGAGAAGGCATTGGACTATTCACTTTTTGATCCTCAAAGAATGATTGTAAAAGCGAATTCATACAATTTTATTTATACTATTTGTAAATTCGCTTTGGCTATTGTTTTACTTTACCCATTTATTACTTCGGTTGTCAAAACTTTTTTGACGTTTATTTAATGCTTCTTATTCGCAAGTAAAGTGTCAGTGTTTCGTACATGCAGGTTCTATAAATTGTTTAAAGTTGCATAATCAAAATAAATATTTAACATGATCTTGTTTATGTATGTACTGTAGTTTAAATTTGTTAAAATTTTTAGGTCAATGGAATTGTATTCTTGAACTCTTGAACAAAATTTGTAAGTATAACATAGAAAATAATTTTTTTTGTCTAAATTGGCGAAACGCATTGTTTCTTTTCTTATATTGTTTTCCTTAAGTATGGTCATTCCTTTCTTGTATACACACGAATATTCGTAAATATTGACGAAAAGGAAATAAACAGTGTAATGGGAATGATGCCCATCGCCTGGCGGACTTTTATGAAAATATCTGATTGTTGTACCGCTTCGAAAGTTTTTATATTTTATTTTGGGATAAAAGATGAATATTATAAAAAAAATTATGATAGTTAGTCATTCGTCAAATTGCTTCTAGAAATTTTAAAGTGTATTTTCCAAAATTTGTTTACTGTTTTTGAATATGTTACTGGCTAGTGCGACATCTCACGGCTTGTGATTTACTGATAAGTCAATTGCACCAACAAAAATATCTGATATGCGTGAAATTGCATTAAAGTTACTTATATGTATAACTATCCTATTAAAATTAGTAAATGTAAGTTACTGTAGAAAAATAATTATAATTATAATAGTGAGCACAGATGAGTATTCTATAAACCAATTGTGGTTATTTTATTTTTCTCATTATGACTTGCTTGCAACTTTGCAACACTGTGCTTGGCGCCGCCATTTTCGAATGACGAATATCGGAACACACACATACAAGCAATGTATTCGTTCGATCGGAACAGTTGGAATCGAAGCAACAAATTTTTAGCGACCGATGAGACGACGACGGCTCGAGTGTAAAAGCTGCGAATTTTTATGTGATTTTGTAAATTGTGAGGGCTAAGAAAATAAAGAAAAAGTCGCTAGTGATTTTATCAAATTGTATACGCGTGTGAAACAATAAGAAATATGCGTAAACGCAAGTTGAAGTGCTAAAGAGACGAATACAATATAATTGAAATCAGGCGAGCATTAATTACGATTAAAATATATATATATAAACTGAATTGAATCAGAAAGGAATGAAAAAGTGAAATAGTGTGGCCAGCGCGAAAAACGTGAAGATATAGCAATTGCATATATAGCAAAGAACATAAAGACATCGCGGTGGAGATCTTTAGGATTTTGCTGATTTCATTTCATCACTTGCGGTAGCTGCGAGTACGAAAATACAATTAAGTTAATATTTTATAAGTCGTGGATATAAAATCTCACAAATCGTAAACGCATATATACATATATTTTTCTTATAATTTGGAAATTTTGTTAATTATGAGGTGAGGTGGAGGAATTGTGTCAATATGGAGTCGCGGCATGAAGTGCGAAGTGTTTGATATGTGAAATTATATGCAGAATAGAACCGCCCGCTACTTCAGCATTATTTGCCGCAAAACGCCCCACCACAATGCGCCCACCTCAATCCATAATTTTTTTTTGTTTTGAGGTGTTTCTTTCGTATACTCTCGTGTGTGTACAACACGTTAGCGCGTCACAACTGCAGCCGTAACAGCTCGTCGGACGATGTCATCTATCAACCAACATTGTCGTCTTTCGCCCCCCCCTTGTCGACAAAATGCGCACATGTAATTGTTTGTTGCGCTTAATTCATTAATGTTTTCTATACTCGAAGGACATTTGTAAATATTATACAATTTGTTTTGGTTCTTTTCAAATTTGTTTTTATAATCAAGTTGTTTCATCGTTTCGTTTTTCTTGTATAATTTAAGAAAGTGTATGAATGGTTTAGTTTTTGTTTAGGTAAATATGTATTTTGACCAGATTATTGGTCGTTTCTCGTGTTTTCGTTTATTTTCATCATCGTTTTTAACTTTTTCACCCAAAAGTCTCTTGTGTTGATGCAGCTATTCATGTTTAATGGTGAATTTTCTTGTGCCGCTTGCTTACTTTCGTGGTGAGTTGATGCATATAGCGTGTGTGTATCCATTATTTTATAAATTGCTCTCACTGGATTTTCGTCTCATGTATTTTATATAAAAATGTCGATGCAATTTATTTGCAAATACCATGCATTTAATATAAAATATGAGTGTAAATGTGATAAGTAGATTAATTTATTTGAGCTGAAATAATAATATAAGTCAATAAGAGCAAAAAGGGAAAAAAATTAAAATATAGTACCACTACATCTTACCACCTTTGGCGAGCGCGTTTACATCATGATTAAAAGTATGAGTACTTCATGCTTATATCTCGGTATGGACAATATCTAAAATTGGAGAAAAATAATCTAAAATATAAGCGTATATTTACCTTTGGTATAAATGTAAACATATACGTACATTTGTACTACCAATACTACCGTTCATTGTAGCCCTGTATATGTATCTTAAGCAGGTTTGCAGCACTACTAACTTCTTCATTTGTCAGGTATTAAAAAGTCTGATTTTTGCATCCACGCTAGTATTGTCCCCTAGCATTAATATTTCCCATTACAGTAACAAATACAATTATTGGATATTTATGTCTGATTATCAGTAAGGTCACATTTGAATACCGGTGATATTTATGGAAGAGAACTTTAAGCTTAGCCATCGTAATCTCCAACATTTCGAACTGTTAAATTAAATTATCTTACATAATTTCACATATCATGGCTCCATCTATTGGTCCGGAAAATAACCTGGAAAACAAACATTATCACTTTCTTATATTGTATATAATTTTGTGTTTACACTATCGTTGATATGTTTTGCTCTAAGTCAGAAAGGTTTTAGCTTGTCAAATATATAAAGACGTCAGTAGATTCAAAAATGTAATTAACAACGAATGCGTAAATTACAATTATTAATATTTAAACATATTCATTATTATCACAAACTGATTTGCCAAAGAGCTTCAGTCAATAATCGGTGTGCCTAACTTGATGGAGAGCACCAAATTTTATGAGTTAGTGATGCCAGCAGCTTTTTCGCTCATATGAATATGACTTTATGATTCCACTGCTGTGATTATTAATACATATACACTGTGTGCGAATTGCCGGCATTGTTTCTAAACAGGTTTTCCTTAAAGTTTTAACTTATTGTGTTTTTGCAAGGTACATAGGTACTTGTATTAATGCTTATACCAAGAGACTTCATATTAATTCCGCATAACATTTTTTGTGAGAAGATTTGTGAGCTTGAAAGTAAACAGACGTCTATGTGTGCACTTACATACACCTATATAAATATATATTATTCTGGACTTGCACAATCAATCGCTTCCAATGAATATTCAGCTGATAAGTCAAGACGCCATCATCAATGGTGACCGTCGCAAGGTCTGTTATGAAAGTTGTGTGACTGACGTTCACTTAGTACATAAATAGTGTGTTTATATATATATACATGTATGTGTTTATGTCTACATACCTTAATATTTTGTTTAGTAAAATATTTTTTTGTTTTTGTTTTATTGGTTATTTTGTTCGTATGTTCGTTGCCGAACTGACTTCGTTGGCGCATACATTTTACGTATGCTCGAGTATGTTTAGACATGTGGAGTGCGGGGTATCACGTTCAGTATATGCATATTTTTAGCTATACATATATGTATGCATGTAGGTCTATATTAAATTTTTTTTTATAATTCTCGCGTATTCTTTTCCTTAGGGTTCGTATGTTCTTGAATAATATGATTCCTTGGATTATTCGAAATATTTTTCAATTTCAATGCCTTCTTATATCCTGCACAAGGTATATTACGTTTGCCACGAAGTTTGATGAAAACATCGGAGACCCCACAAAGCATATATCTACATATATACATATATAATTGATCAGCGTAATGAGCCGATTTAGCCATGTCCGTCGTCTATATACGCGAATTAGTTCTTTGTTTTTTTGAAAACCTACAACTTACCGATTCAAGCCCTTCAGCAGTCTGCCCACGCAATACTCTATAGTGGCGTCGCCAAACAACACCACAATGCGGCAACCGCCCCTGCGGATTCTACAGCGGCAACAACCACCACCTACACGCCACTCCCTCACTCCCAGGATCACCCCTAGACACCAGCGACAAACTCGACTTTCACAATTTAACTACAACGGACTTCAGAGTAAGACTGGGAGACTGAATTTATTAGCCGGAAACGCGTATCGTTAGCTGCGGTCCAAAAAAAAAAGGTTTTAACGTAATATGTAAGGGTCGCGAGCGAGGCTTAGCCTTCATACTGCACAACACAGTGCAATATCATCTCATCGATGGCGACATCGACCGCATTTTATGGTCGTATAATCGTCCACCTGTGCTCACTATTCGTCGAATTTTTGAACATTTCGAGTGCACATTTTCTTTAAATAATGTTCAAGTTTCAATAAGACGAAGAACCGTTCGAAGTATTGAAAATATTGCTGCCGTTCAGGCAAGTCTTGCTGAAGACGGCAATTTGCCGACGTTCTCAAGAATTGGGACTGTCTCCCTTCACAATTTGTCGGATTTTGAGAAAGAATTGAGCTTGCATCCATATAAAGTTGTTCTCACTCAAGAACTGAAGCCATTGGACCACCGTAAGCGTGATAAATTTGCTGATTTTGCCTTTGAACAACTTGAAAACGATCACGATTTTTTTTTTTTAAGAAAGTCATATTTTTCGATAAGGATCACTTTCATCTGAGTGGTGCGGTAAATAAACAAAATTGTCGATTCTGGTGTAAAGAAAATCCACAAATTCTTCATGAACAACCATTACATTTCCCTAAATTGACAGTATGGTGTGGTTTTTGCTCTGGTGGAATCATCTGTCCGTACTTCTTTCGAAACGAAGCTGGTGATACCGTTACTGTCAATGGAAAGCGATATAGATCAATAACCGCAATTTGCCGCAATTGGAAAAAGTTGAATTCGACAACATCTGAGCACGTGCAACAATCGAATTGTTGCGAGAAAACTTTGGAGATTCGATAATTTCAAGAAATTGTGACATTGAATGGTTGTGTGGAAAAGTTGTGATTTAACATCATTTTACTATTTATTGTGGGGTTATTTGAAGTCATTGGTCTTTAGCAATAAACCAGACTCTCTTCAAGCTTTAGAAGTCAATATTGAACGTCCTATTCTTGATTTAGTGGAAAAAGTACTCGAAAATTGAGTCCATCGAATTCGTTCCTGCAAAAGAAGTCGTGGAGGCAAAAAAAAACTTTAAATTTACTTAACAGTTAGTGTTTTTTTTAAATCATATCACTCTTATTGGAAACCCCTTTAGTTGTAATTGAACAAAAAAAAAACCATTGTTTAAGGCCTTCTAAATTATATCTCGCAGACGCGAACGTCAATTCCGCAAGGTGATGGCAGCTGCTATCGCTCGCTTCATTCCGACTGTTTTAAGCAAACGAGCGCGACACCTTACGCCATGCCCATCCCTGTGATTCTCGCATAAGCTCTGTAACCTCTTCACCGGTCTCAAAGCCTTGTCAAATCCGAAGAGACATCCGATCGGGTTGAAATTCAATTCGATGGTCATGCCTCCTCGGACCCGCGGCAGTTTACACTGTACCCTTCGACAGACAAGGCCAAACGATATGTTACCCGACGGCAGCGCAAAATGCCAAGAGACTGCGTACCACCTACTTTTACCCATAAGGAGGTCCGGAGTGTCATCGACAAGGTTAAATCATCCAACTCCATTGGCCGAGATGGAATAAACATGTTGATGCTAAAGCATCTAAGCTCGCCGAAACTAAGCTTTCTAACCAAGGTCATCAACACCTTTCAAATACCCGGTGTGTAGAAAGTCGGAAGAGTAGTCCCACGTTTCGTCCGATAACTCTCCTTTCCCCAGTAGTGAATACGCTTAAGGCTTTGCTAATCCCGACGTTCACTCACCACCTGAGCCTAGCAGACCACTAGCATGGCTTCCGCAAAGTGCACAGAACCATCACAGCACTTAGTGTCATAAGTGTCCAGATAGTTCATGGCCTAAATCTAAAACCACCCTATGAGAGAACGATCCTCGTAGCGTTGACACTTGGTGTCAAACCACTACCCATGCAGACGAAGAAGTCGAGTTGCCACGAGAATCTAGAGTGACCCTTGAGCTACTTCCTTCTGGATATTGTAGCAGGTTAAACTCGTACTTATCCAGAATCGAACCCAACATACCAACCATATGTCCAGCGTGCAATGAGTCCCCGCATGATTGTAACCACCTCTTTGCATTCCCAACGAACCCCACTCTTCTAACACCCTTCTCCCTATGGTCCGACTCCGGGTGATTTGATAACCCCTACAAAAATCAAACTCAAGTTCTTTTATGGAAAACTTTCTCATTTGAAAAGGCACCTTAACGAAATTTGGCACAGTTTGTTTTCCAAAGCAGCACTACAATCTTCGACCAATTTGTTCAGATCGGACTACTATAGCATATAGCTGCCACACAAACTGATCGATTAAAATCAAGATCAAGTTCTTTTTATACCCTTTCATGCCTTAAAAAAATTCATCTGTGAATTTAACGTGTTTGCTTATGGTTAGAACAAAAATTGTATGTTTTATAGCTATATTCCCTGCATATTTTATACTTAAACCTTATACAGAATTGATCTACAAGATTGTTGTGTCAACAAGATACAAATCTGAAGTCATACTAATATCGTGACTGCTTTGATTTTAGGAGATTGGTTATATTTTGTTAACGAAAACATCCTTAGCTGGCTTTGGCCGAGAAAATTATGGAGGAAAACTCTATTGGGAATATATATTTCATATGCTTTCTCTTATATCATAGACCCTTATGCGTATTCATTCATTTTAAATGGCATATATTTTCATAGGGTGCATAGATTTGGTGCAACATGTGGCTGTGTTTGCACTAATGTTCTCGCTTATAACATCTTTATTCTTTATGCATTTATTTTGGTTCATCCTACTATTCGGCACCTACTATTCGGCACTCCCTACCTCAGTACAACACGAAACTTACAGGTATTCATAAAACCATTAAATTTATCTACATTCATTAGGGTATCGTATATACCTACTTGTTATTTGTATGTACATGCACTTTGTGTGCGGAAAAGCGCTGGAATTTCAAAGTCTCAAGCACTACAACTTCGTGTAAGTCTCAACGTCAGCTAGTTGCGTTTGGCGGCAGTGTAAACACTTAGCAATAGGGGGTTTACGACGAACTTTTTGCGTTCGCTAGATGGCGGCAACTTGTGGGCCTTTGTTTGGGGCACATACATACATACATATATACATATGTATTTTCAAATACAAACACGTAGTTGTTTGTTGTAAGCTTACATGTAGATGAGCATTACTCATGCCATTTTTGCATTTTTATTGCCTTTTTTTTGTTTGTTTGTAAACAGAAAGTTTCGTTTTCGGGTGTGTAACTTTTACCGATCTCACCACAAGTTTATATATATTTCGCCTTTAACTATTCTTTGGCTACACACTATACCGCTACGTTCGGTTTGGTAATTTGCCGATGTGTTTGCATTTACACATTTCGCATCCATCTACAATTATATACACACATACAAACATAGTTTACCTATGGGAATAAAACGAATGAAAAAAAAAAAAACTTGACTATTGAAAATGAAATGCAGATCAACAAAAACACATTGACAACAAAAATGCAAATATTTACTATTTTAACTTTTTGCCGCATGGACAGCACAGCATAGCAGCGAAGAAACTAAGCGCGTGATGACGCTGTTTATTTGCTTTCACAATTTCATTCATTCATCCATTATATGTTATATATACTATATATGCGTGTGTGTGGTTGTAAATATATGCTTGTGATATTGTGCGTAATACAACAACAGCGTATATTAGGGGGCTTAGTATATTATTCAGCGTTAAAGCGCCGCCACTTTATGAGTGCTTTGACCTTTTTTCGTCGGAAGCGTCATCAATGTAAAGTTGATATCGAATTTGTAACAAAAATTTTGACAAAAACAAAATGCCAACATTTTTTTTTTATCAAAAAATACGTCAGAAAACTGGTCTCTCGGAGTAGTAAACAACAGGCGAGACGGAATTTTTGATATGTATAAATTTTGCAACTTGTGATTACGTAAGCCCTATATGAATGGCTAAGATAAAATTGTGCTGCGTTTCCACGACAGTCACCCGACCCGTAACCGGAACGGACGTGGATTTTTATTCGGCCAAGGACTGTAAACTCGGCAACATCATCGTCCATCATGCTAGTCATCGTTCCACCGTTATTGTTTGTTTCCGAGGCATGTACCTTCTTGAATTTTTCGGATACTCTATAAAAAAATATATATAAATGAATAGCGTGCGAGTTGAGTCGATTTAGCCATGTGCGTCTGATAAGATATCTTTACGAAATGCAGTACGGATTGTCCAAGGCAACGGTACAATCTCTAAACAAATTATTCAGATCAAAATCAAGTATTTTTAACGTTTTCTTAATTAACGAGGTAGTATCTTCACAAAATTTAGCATGCATTCGGTGCCATCTCCGAACTGTAGCATATAGCTGCCAGACAAATTGATCGATCAAAATCAAGTACTTGTATGGAAATTTTTTTATTTGTGAAGAGTATCATAGCTTCGAATTCAGCCTTTTTGTCTTTTTCTTAAATAATGTCGGTTTGTAGGCACACTATTCGTATTTATTCTCCACGCTTGACTCACCGTTGCACTCTGTATTTAATCTTGTGGCACGTGGTAAATATAATATGGGTCACAATACTAAATAATTACTTATTATGCTTTCAAATAATTTAAAATATCCTTGATAAAATTCAAAAGTCTTCTAAATGACATTGATGTTGAAAGATCGCCGATACCGATAAGAATGTAATGTAAAGCTTTTCGTTACGAACACAACATCGTCTAAATACCCGAACGTCATAGTTAATCGATAACGATGTAATAGCCATAAACATTTCGCGATCTTATTTCTTTTAATATGCATATGTTTGGTATATGTACATACATATGTGTTCTCTTTGTTTATATACATATGCGTTTATAAAGATTTATATATATTTTTAAATATTTTTTTAATACAAATATTGTCCAAAGTGGTTTCAAAACCTCTGAAAATATTTATATTAATTTTTGGTCAATGCTGGTTCTCATTGTATCGAAAATGTGGAGTGGAAAATGTTTCAATAAAGAATTGCTGTTAATATTAATAATTTTAATTAAAAAATTTAAACAGTTATTTAAAAAAAATTATATGACTTTTACGAATATGCTAATATTTTGATATTCAAATTTCAAATATTTTGTAGTCTCGTTAGCTTTAGCAAATACTTATCACAAATAGAGATTAACGAATCTATAGCTGACTGCAAATTTTTCTTCAATCTTTATTTGCAGATTATTTTCGCAGCGCGAACATTACTTCCATATGTATATCCATACTCCAGAAAATTGTTGAAAAACAATGTCATCAAAAAGATTTGTGAAATTTGAATTCTAAATTCAAAGCCCCATAAAGTAATCTTCCGTAAGTTTGAAAAGCAAAAAAAAAAATGTTTTTGGGTTTTTTCAAATACTCGATTTTTCTTTAGTAAACTCACTTGGGTAATTCCTTGAGTTTATTTCAGCACCATAAGCTGCAGGAATAAGTTGTGTATTAATTAATTGTCTATTGTTTGTAATACACACATACGCACGCACACACAACATCAGATAGTTGATTAGCGTGAGAGAGCAACAACTATCGTCAGCTTTCAAAGTGTACGTATTGTACTAAGCGTAATACTAACAATTAGCCTAATGGTATTGTTAACTCTAGATTTTTATGTTGCAGACTGAAAAGTACGAGTTAGCTGCTGATCGTACTCTGGAATTTGTGGGTAATAATATATTCAAAAGAAAGCTTAGAGTTAAAATTAAAAGATTAAGAGCATACAATTTGGAGGAAAATATGACCACAGATACCCGCCGACGTGTTAAATTGTACGCTTTGAATGCAGAGCGGCAATGGGATGATCGCGGCACAGGACATGTATCTTCGAATTATGTCGACAGGCTTAAAGGTATTTTTGTGTTGTATATATTATATATAATCAATATTATTAATTTTTTCATATAATTTTACACCAAAAGGTATTTCATTGCTGGTGCGTGCCGAATCGGATGGTTCTTTACTTTTGGAAAGTAAAATTCAACCCGACACCGCCTACCAAAAACAACAGGACACACTGATCGTTTGGTCAGAGGGCGATAATTTCGATTTGGCATTAAGCTTTCAAGAGAAGGCTGGTTGTGATGAAATATGGGAGAAAATTTGTCAGGTAACTGAAATACTAGTCAATAATATTAAAAATAATACTTATAAACAAATTATATATATTTCTCAAAACAAAGCTTGAATTTATTATGCATGATTTTTATTACAATTAATATTTAAATATAGTTTCACAGTACAATTTTTTTTTGTGCCTTACCTTGAGCAACCCAATATTTATCATTTATAGGTTCAAGGTAAAGATCCATCAGTTGAAATAACGCAAGACATCGTTGAGGAATCCGAAGATGAACGTTTTGAAGATATGTCCGACACAGCACCGCCCATTGAATTGCCGCCATGTGAACTAGCACGTCTGGAGGAGATCTCCGAAACCATACAGAATTGTTTGACCACACCATTGCGAAAGGAGAAACTCTCCATGGCTTTGGAATCCGAAAATTATATAAAAAAATTACTAAATCTATTCCATGTATGCGAAGATCTCGACAATACCGAGGGTTTACATCATCTCTTCGAGATCTTCAAGAACATATTCCTATTAAACAAGAATGCATTGTTCGAGATTATGTTCGCTGAAGATACTATTTTCGATGTGGTTGGCTGCCTAGAGTATGATCCCAGTTCCACTCAACCAAAGAAGCATCGTCAGTATTTAAAACAATGGGCCAAGTTCCGCGAAGCAGTACCGATTAAAAATCAAGATCTGCTCGCCAAAATCCATCAAACGTTCCGTGTACAATACATACAAGACATTATATTGCCAACACCATCGGTATTTGTCGAAGACAACATGTTAAACACGCTATCCAGTTTTATATTCTTCAATAAAGTGGAAATTGTCACACTTATACAAGAAGATGAGCGCTTCCTGGTCGATATGTTTACCATTTTAACAGATCCAAGTACCAGCGATGCCAAGCGTCGCGATATTGTGCTATTCTTAAAGGAATTTTGCAATTATGCACAGAACTTGCAACCACAAGGCAAAGACTCTTTCTACAAGACACTCACCTGTTTGGGTATATTGCAAGCTCTGGAGATAACACTGGTGATGAACGATCAAAAAACAAAATCCGCTTCAATCGATATACTCACTGCAATTGTGGAGTTCTCACCGTTGGTGGTGCGCAACTACACATTACAGCAGGAGGTCAATCGTACAGAAGGTGTAAGTATTTCCATTACTAAATGCATATAACTTAATGTACTGATGAATTATTTGTCTATTTAAAGGATCGTATGCTGTTGAATATTGCCATTGAACAAATGTTAAGCGATTCCGAACCCGAACTTGGTGTCGCAGTGCAATTAATGGGCATCATTAAAATTTTATTGGAACCCGAAAGTATGTTAACGGAGAAGGCAGAATTTTTGAACTTCTTCTATAAGCACAGCATACAAACGCTGATTGGTAAGTGGCACAATCACGAAAAATTCGGTCTGCACTTAAAAGTATTTGTATTTGCATGAATTTATGTATTTTTATGTTGTTTTTTTTTTATTGTCCAGCTCCACTACTTATTAACACAATCGGCGATCGTCCAGATAGTGAAGACTACCAAACCGCACAATTGCTTGGCATTGTCTTGGATATATTGTCATTTTGTGTGGAACATCATACTTATCATATTAAAAACTTTATCATACAAAAAGATCTCCTAAAGAGAATACTTGTGCTTATGAAAAGCACACATACGTTCCTCGTACTTGGCGCACTTAGACTTTTAAGGAAAATTATTGCACTTAAAGACGAGTTTTATAATAGGTAAGTGAAAAAGAAAATTGTTTGTCTATAATATTCTTTCATTCTATTGGGAAATGTTGTTTTAGACCACTTAAGTAGTTAATGACTTGCTAGTATATCGATCAAACTAATCTCACTTGAGCTCCAAGAAATCATTGACATAGGATCAATCAACACCATCCCTAAGAGTGTTCCTTTGAACGATGTTCCGTGATTTGGAATACACCATAACAACAACAACAAAAACAACAAATTTATTTATGAACAAATTAATTTTCTCAGCATTCAGCAGACGCTGGTCGTCGACCAACTCCTGTGCGACCGCGATATGCTTTTGACCGAGAGTGGATCGCAGGAGGTCGGGGGAACTTCTCGCCTTGATCAAAGTTCAGGTAGCCGATATTTTAGTACTTCTCACTGGACACTGTCCAATGGGTACTCATGCAGTACGACCTAGAATACTACCCGATGCTAGTTGTCATAGTTGTATGGAGGAGTAGAAACATTCCGGCACTTTCTTCTCCACTGTCCGGCTTTTGCTAGCCTGAGACTGAAACACCTCGACAATCACTTTCGGCGGACCAGAAGACTTTGCCGAAATGGATATTGGCCAAGTCCCAACAAGTTTGTTACAGACACAAAGCGCTTTGTCGACATGTAGGGATCTTTTTAATCCAGCTCATAGGAGTTTTGGGGTACCACAACGGACTGGCGTTTTAAGCTGTCCAAGTGTGATCCTTCTTAGGATCGACCTTCTAACCTAACCTATATAAATTATTATCGTGACGATTTGTGTCGATTTTGCCATATCCCTCTATCCGTCTGTATATTCGTGAACTATTTCCTGTTTTTGAGATATCGATCTGAAATTTTGCACATTCTTTTCTGCCCAAGAAGTTACTCATTTCCTCAGACCTGCCGATATCGGATCACTATAGCATATAACAGCGATACAATCTGATCGACCAAAATCGAGTGCTTTTATGAAAAACTTTTTAACGGTTTGGTAACTTTAAGTTAACGGGTGTTTGTTGCTGTATTGTTTTTAAACGATTAAAATGAATTGAACTCACACAAAATATTTAATTTATTTTCTTTTCACAGGCATATAGTTAAAGGTAACTTATTTGCACCAGTTGTTGACGCATTCATTAGAAATAATGGCAGATATAATTTACTCGAATCGGCTATACTGGAATTGTTTGAGTTTGTAAAACTTGAGGATATTAAAACGCTTTGCGTCTACTTCGTGGAGAATTTCAGTAAAATATTTGATGAAATCGAATATGTACAAACATTTAAATATCTCAAAAACCGTTACGATCAGTATCAAGACCGAATAAAGGATCGCGACAAGATGTCGCTGGATACGTAAGTGGTCATATTTAACACATAAGCTTACTACAATGCAATCAAGAAGACTAACAATAATATTTTATACTTTTTTTATATACATATATACAGTAGCTTACCGATTATACGTAGTCGCTTCCGCCGCGATCCGCGACAGATGGACGACGAAGAAGAGATGTGGTTCAATGAGGAAGAAGATTTCGCCGATGAATATGATACTTACAACAGCGTTATGAAATGTATGTTTTATTAGTGGTATTAATTTAGTTTAGTTTCGCATATTTATGATTTACCATTTTCCATTTGCAGCCGTCACCGAAAAGAATGGCCCTTCACAATCTCCGTCACAACAATCATCGATACAACAAAAATCGCCACCACAAGGCGCATTGCTAGGCAGCAGTAGCAGCGTAAATAGTTTGAGCTCCACAACGACCACGGCAACGACACTAACACCGGCTGTAGGCGTGAGCGGCGTCGGCGGTGTATCATCCATCAGCGGTGTGAGTCTCAGTGATGTGGTTTCAAATGCGTCCAACAGTAGTAGCCTTGATCATTCACAGTCTGCCGCTGCTGCCACACAGGCGCATTTAGGTGCAGCTGCTGTTGCCGCCAACATTGCGCTCCACCATCAACAGCAAACGGCATTGCATAATTTCCAACAACAACAGCAGCTAAATTTAAATAGCACCCTAGTGGCAGCAGCTGCTGCCGCTGCGGCTGGTGTGGCCAGTACATCGGCAGCTAGTGCCGCACATTTAGAGGCGCAAAATCAGCATCAACATCAACATCCCGAACATACACACGAGGATCCCGATATTGTTGAATTGCGTCAGCATTTGGTTTCCATTGTACCACAACATCAAGAATTGGCATTAGCCGCAGCCGCAACGTCATCATCAACTGCCGTCACGGGGTCCGCATCATCAGCGGTTGCCGCGCTGCAATCGCAGTCATTATCATCCACATCGATAGCGACACCATCCACATCAACCGCGCTGTCCGAGTCGGCGGTCGCCGCCGCAGCAGCAGCCTCACAATTGCTAACATCAATCGCATCGAGCGATGCCGTCGCTGCGGTGGCAGCGGCTGCAGCCGCAGCTGTCGCAGCCACTGTGACTGGCGTGACGCCCAATATGGGTGGCGGCGGTGGCGTGGTAACTGCGGCTAATTTGGCAGCGGCTGCAAATGCTGCGGACACGCTGGCGCTCAATGTTGGCAAGCACAACGACAGTGTCGATAATATGGGTAACGGTAACGGCAAAGATGGCGCTATTTCGTCCGTCATGACTGGGAAGAAGGTAAGTTATGATTTAATAAGCAAAATGCTAATTAGGACTAAATATTATCATAACCTATTGTTGAATTTGCAGGGTCTCGTCGACTATGAGAGCGATTCTGGCGATGAGGATGACTACGAGGAGGAGGAAGAAGAGGAGTCGCCGCATCAGAAGAAGCCACGCATGGCATAGCAAAATTACGCTACTAACGCAGCGGCTGCGGCGGCGGCGGCAGCAGCAGCGGCAGCGGCAGCTGCAGAATCAATTATTAAAACATTCGCAACAATGTCTTCAACACATTACAACAACAACTGCAACAATTTGTAAAAGCAATAGCCATATAAATGCAACGCTTGCAGTAGTAACCAGTGCCGTACACAAGAGTACATACCAAGAGCTGCAACAACAACAACAATTACAACAATAGGTGTAACAGATATACAATAAACACAGAGCGAAAAACAATTAGCGATAATAAAACAACAACAACAACACAACAACCAGTTTTGGTCAATGTGACAGAACAACAACAACAACAACAAATACAACTAGCATAGCCAGCAAACTAAATAAGAAGAAGAATGCGAACGTAAGAGACTCTGAAGGTCTTGATTGTCTTGTTTATACTGACACTGCAGATGGATGGGACGGCAGACAAAAGTAATATAATATAAA
The DNA here is from genome assembly GCF_042242935.1 of Bactrocera oleae. Lineage (NCBI taxonomy): Eukaryota > Metazoa > Arthropoda > Insecta > Diptera > Tephritidae > Bactrocera > Bactrocera oleae. The sequence continues at coordinate 76,945,574 of NC_091536.1, forward strand.
AAAAATGAAAGAAACGTACATACATAATTTTACATAGATACATAAATACATACTACATACAAGTATATAACGCGTAATCTACTAGAGAATAAATAAAATAAAATAAAATGAAATTAAATTCGCAAAATACTAATTAAATAAATTTTGTCGAACTACAAATACATGCATACATAATATAATAAATATATATATGAACGGAAGAGCTGAGTTGAGAGTTTGTTGGAAGTCAAACAAATCTTAAAAGCAAACAAAAAAAGTTATATTGAGAGAAAAAATATAAACACAACAACAAACACATCAGAAATAACAAATTGCTAGCAAGCAATTGAAGGATGATGCCAGTTGAACTCATACTTCATCTATTTACTTTACGAATTAACAAAATGTAATAGTCGTCATCGTCGTTGTTGTCGTCGCAATGTTAAATCTAATTTAATGGGGACCGCTAAATTAATTTAAAGGATAAAAATAAATATATTTAAAATAATGGTAACAATTTCTACTATATTAAAACGATGAAAAAACACCTGCAGTGCGTTATCAAAAATGCTGTTGTTAAGCCGTAACACCTGAAATGCCACTACTTTTGAGGTCAAAAAACGATTGCCTTATGCAAAAGCATGCTGGTGTCTTGCTGGTAGTGCAAAACTATTTTGTTTTTTTTTTTAAGTTGGTCGGTTAATAACAGTTATTTGCGATAACTCATTGCAGTGCGCGCAGTCGTATGTAAACAAAAGCAAATAAATTAATGAAATTGAAGGCGGAAAAGGAAATGAGTTGTAAATTACAAAGGAATTTGCTAAATTATGCCAACTAGCGATGTGTCAAACTACTTTCACTTTAAAGTCGAAAATTTGCTAGTAGAACCGACTGAGGTTTGCTTAAAGTTGTCGTTAATACTTGTCTTTTTTTTTTATATATGTTTTTATATAATCTGTTTGTTGTTTTTTCATCCTCAAAGCTTTTACGGAACGAATTAGTGCGTTTTTGCTATTTATGGTTTGTAGCGCTCGCTCCTTTTAATTATAGAAAGAAAACGGCTTGCCAAGAGACAGCAATTTTCTTAAATTATTCATGTCAAGCAATCGATAGTGATTTAACTACACTTTGGTACAACAACAAACCTACCGAACATTACACACACACACACTAATAAACACAACCAGACGCACAAGTTCAATCACCTATTCACATTGAACCAAGTTTGAGGCACATTATATACGATAATGAAACATTAAAAAATACGCTTAGCATTATTAAAACTTAACGGCAGTAATATAATATTTAAAAAAGAAAATTAATTTTGAAAAGTAACGATTTTGTAATATATAAAAATGTTTGCATATGTAAAAAAAAAAAAAACTAAATGTAAATTTACGTGCTTACATATCAAATTTTATACGATATCCTGTATACACTATATATGTTCCGAAAATTGTTTAATTATATATATTTTTTTCAATTAAAAAATTAATTTTTAGCATACAAAAACCATGGAATATTCACTCATGGCGTTAAAACCTTTGATTGTGTATATTTTCATTTGTTTTTGGTACAGCATATATATGTATATATGTATATTAATTATTTTAAACCACACCAGTTAGCATTTGCATAACTTTACACTTTCTCTTTTGTAAAAAATTGTACTAAAATTTGATACCATTCGCTAGTGAATGAGTGAATAGAGTGAGAATAGCGGTTTTTATAGTAACTATGCGTCGTTCTATTAGTTTTTACAGTTTCCGAATTGAAAAAAAAACTTGCTGCATTGTGAATATGTGTCTATAACTCGCTGGTTGTAATGTACCACACATGGATTTTTATAATTCATGCTTGATTATTTAATAGGGGAAGTAGAGGTGTTATTAATTAAATATATATTAATATAACAAATGTAATTAATATATTTCCTTAATTCGGTGAATTTTTTATTAATTTTTTTTTATATATTTTTTTAAATTTTTTTTACATTTTTTTTAATTTTGGTTTTTATTTTTTAATTTTTTTTTTTAATAATTTTGATCAAACACAAATCTTTTTCTACAACAAAACTTCAACTCATTTCTTTTACGCCTTTCTATTCAAATTTTAGAAAGAGTTGTTATTTTTTTTTTAATAAAGCGTCGTTTCAGACATTTCCAGCTAACGTTATGCTTTAAAAAATAAATTAATTTAAATTTGCACTTTCAAAAACACTCGAAAACTTAATTCAAAGATTTGAAAAACTAAAAGAAAAAAGAACGATATGTATGTATGTTTTCATTAGTTTTTATTGTAATATAAACAAATACATATACTTTAGTATACACAATTGATTACGTTTAGGTCCATACATATGCATAAATATATATTATGTATTATATTAGTTAAGTAAAAGAAAAGAACAAAATAATAAATGATATGTAAAATGTATCATTAATAAACGTTTATATTCATATACAAACACAAAACACACACACATACATACAAACAATGATAATAACGTAAACCCGGCTCCATAGGCATAAACTTACCTATCTATACATACATATATATACATACAAGTATGTAGTTTACATATATTATACGAATAAGGCTTATTTGTAGACTGTAGCATAACGAAAAATTATTTCCCATACGAGTACACTTAATTCATACAATACATACGCACATATATTTCCTTTAATTATATCGTTTGTCTGTCGTTTTTGTTCGTTAATTTTTCGATTCTCATGTTTGCTGGGATGTTGTTAGTTCCTATTTAGGACTTTATGTAATCCCCGCCCTGCAGTGAAATACGCTGCCTTAGAAGTGGTGTGAACCGCAAATTTTACTTTTCTGCGTACTAGCTTTTTTCATAGCTGTAGAGGGTATTTTCTAAGGCCATGTTCAACAAGGTGTCAGTTGTCAGATGTTCGTCAGTAAGCTACCAGTTTTGTACTAGTTTACAAAAAAAAAAAAACCTGATACCTGGTACATACTCGTAATTTAATGGCTTCCGTAAAACCAAAAGAGAAAAAAAAATGTAGTTTTAATTATGCAGTTAAACTTCCTCATCGGGGCCAATTTATTTGCAGCATACTATTATTTTTTGACAATTTAGATGTTTCACTGCAGAGCGCTGGCATTCATTTTTTTATAATGTTTTTTCTTTTGTTTTTATTTAAAATTTTATTACTTTTTATTTATTTAATTTTTTTTTTTATTTATTTTTTATTTAATTTTTTTATATTTTTCTTATTATATTCTTTTTATATTCTTTATTTTTATTTTTTTCCTATTTGTTTTTTCTGAATTTTTTTAACTATCTTTTTTTTATTTAAATACTAATTGGCTTTATGCTTCGTTTTATTTTACAATTATGATTTAAATTCTTTAAAACATTTTTTAATTTTTAATTTGTTATCTGAAATTGTTTATTATATATTCTTGTAAATTTTGTTTGTTTTATTTAATAATTATATTTAATTTTTTAATTTTTAATCTATGTAAACTTTTTTTAAATTTTGATTCCTGTTTTGATTTTTTTGTTAATTTAATTTTTTTTGCTTTTATTTAAATTTTCTTTATTTAATATTTTTATTGTAACTTTTATTCTGCTCTAATTTAAGTTTTTTTTTATTTATGTTAATATTTTATTTATTTTAAATATTTTTTTATTTACTTTTTTTTAATTTATTGTTTATTTTTTAATTTTTTTAAATTTAAATTAACATATTTTTTTATTTATCTAGTTTAATTGTGTTTTTATCCTTCTTAATTTAAATTTTGTATTTATTTTTTAATTTTAATTGTTTTGATAATTTTAGTTATTTTTTATATGTAAATTTTTTTAATTTGGTGCTTTTTTTAACTTTTGATTAACTAATTTTTTCAATTTATTGTTGTTTTTTAATTTATAGTTTACTAACTTATTTGTTGCACTGCATTGTGTTTTTTTTAATTTTAATTTTTTTTTTTCGATTGCTTGTTTTTTGTTAACTTATTTTTCTCACTTTTTTTTAATTTTCAATTAATTAATTTTTTAAATTTATTGTTTTTTTTTTTTTAATTTTTAATTAATTTTTTGTTAATTTTATTGTTTTTTTTAAATTATTTATTAATTTTATTGTTTTTTTTTAATTTTTACTTAACTTAGTTTTTTATTTATCTAATTTTATTTTTTTATTTATTTAATTTTTTTTGTTATCTTTTTATGATTTATAATTTTTATTTCTTTTTGTATATTTGGTTTACATGTACATAGATAAATATTTTTCCATTTATTTGCATCAATTTTGTTTTTCACCCCCGATCCGTGTCTTTGTTGCATCCACACACCTCGCTTTGACTGTTCGCTTAATTAGTGTCCTGCCACTTGTTTCCTTCCACACGGGCGCTCAACGCTTAACAAGCAGTCGCATATATATAAAATACGCGTAATAACGCTTTAAGCACTCTCAAAATCACTTACACCTGCACATAAATACAGCTACACTCACACACACATATATATGTACATTAAAAAAAAGCATAAATTTTTGCTTTGCTATAAAAGGGAAAAACAAAAAAAAAACAAGCTAAAATTATATTGGCGACATTTCTGTGCAAAGTTGTTGTTGCAGTGCATCAAAGAAATGAAACAAAAAACACATAGACGAAATGAGGTATGTTAGTTATTCTTAAACATAAATATGGATGAATGGATGAATATAAAGTTTTTATAGTTTATACTTACTATAAATATATGACTACTATAATATAACAATTATCATTATCGCTATTATAATATTAATTATGCAGTTACATTTATTTAATTATGTGTAAATTATATACATACATACATACGTATACATACATATGTGTTTTTATGTAGCATATATATGTATCTGCGTCGTTGCAGCAAAATCCAGTTCACATCCCTTAATTCATAACCACACTTCTAGTTAAAAGCTGCAGCAATAATTATTTCGAATTTTCCCTCACATTCTTTTCGGCTCATCACCTAAAATTTCTGGTTTTTACACTTTCACGTCTAGGATTAGCCAAGTTCCAACTGCTAGTAAAATTCTTGCAGAAATGTTTATAAAAAATATGAAAACATTTTCGTTCTTTGTTTAAATGTTTTTTCCGAACAATGTTGTTTCACAATGTTTTGCAGCCAGCAGCAGCGTTTCAAATAACGAAAGTAATTAAACGAAATTTGCAAATGCAGAAATTATAATAAAAAATCAACACTTCAAAAGCAAGAGGAAAAACTTAGTATTTTAAAGTTTTATTTACGTCTCCATATATAAATAAATAAACAAGTATATATATATAAATATATATATATATAAATTTATAAAGTGGAAAGAAGAAAAAGTAATAAATTAAATAATAGTTTTTAATAGTTTTTAAACAAAAACAGTGTGTATTTTCTATTTCAAAAAAAAAAAACTCAGCGTTCAAAGTAAAAGGAAGGAAGCAGTAGTGCTTCCTGAAATAAAATTCTCAACCTGTTCTGAGCTAGCATTCTCCTCAATAAAACCAAATATTTCGCCAGAGACAGCATGTTCCTTCGCTTGATTTCTATCGAAAACGGCTCAGCTACATCTCACCGGAATAAGATACCTAATACCACCGCGACTTAGAAGCATAGTACTGTCGATTCTTACACTTACTGGACTCCAAGTGGTCTTTTATATCATTAACCTATGGCAAACGAAGAGTTCGCGTTGCTTTAAAGTAAGTTTTGTGAGCTTCCTTTCTTTGGAAAAGTTGCTATGTGTGGTTAGTTTCTCAAATAAACACTCGATTCCAGTTAGTCTGAAGAATGGATCACGGTACAAATATTGAAATTTGAGGTTCCCTAAATTGAAATGAAATACATTCAGTTTGAGTACGCATCGCCTTCTTTATAAACTCACTCTAAAACTGCTGAAACACGAAAAGAATGAAAAGTGCGAGGGCGCTGGTGCAAACATTTTGGCTCAAGCTGAAATTTACAAAATATTGTGAAATTTTATAGTCTCTTCGCATTTCGACGCATACGATATCAATGAGCGAAACGTTCTGTTTCTGTGCTTTTCGGTTACTTAGACGAAGTGATTTCGGTGAACCTCTGCCCGCATTGCTGTTCTTCGTATTATGTATGTCTTGTGTACGATAGCTATAGAAGCCTAGAACAACGAGTAAACTCGGTCCACCGGAGGAATAGAGCTATAGAAGGAGCTTATTTGGAGGGATAAAGCCCAACTTTAATCTTATAGCTCTCGAATTGATTGATTCAGTCCCACGATGAGCTTGTTGAACATAGTAAACCACCTGACACCAGTATTTGAAACGCTGTTCGAGACAGTCAGATGGGTGATGAAAGTGACAAGTCAATTGTAAAAGAGGAATGTGCCTCCATTAGCAAAATAAGTTTTCTAACATCTGGTTCTTATGTTGTAGAAGTAGCAGCGTAAGCAAATATTCGGAGAATCTGTTATAATAGAAGTTTTGAAACGGATATAAATCTGTGTGCGTTGCGGTTACGAAGACCCGAAATGGTATGGATTCAAGTAGTATTGAGTTGAAGTGGTAACCGATTCTGGTTTCTCCACAGTGTAGGGGACTTTCCGACTTTCTGCAGATAAATTTAGTGGCTACTGTGGTTTTTAATTGCAATTCATGGGCTTGTAGACATTTTGTTAATTTTTATATCAAAAAGAAAACCATTTGGTGCAAATCGAATACAGCCATATAAAAATATGTGCGTCATTGCAAAGAGGCTTACTGAATGAGAAATGAGTTGAAGTAGTTTCCTCTTTGCGTTTTTCGTAAAATAGTAGTTCAAAGTCATTTCATATTATACGCCTATAATTAAGGTAAGAGTAGTATGCGAAAAATTTACTCAGTACCTATTTTCGCGATACCCCATTAGCTCCTCTCAGCCGCCTCCTCTGTATGTAAGTAAAAACGATGTTAACAAGAAAGTGTTAATTTCGTGTTTGAGAACTTGAAATATGATATTCCTTAAAAAGAATTATGGCATGCTGCCCATTTCACTTCGCACACATTCCAACAAACGAAAAAGTATACCACACTTTAGAATTGGTTGTCAGGGCAACCATTTATGGTCAAAACAAATGCTAGCATTGCGGTACCCAGATGTGTTACAATTAGAAATCACAGTTACTCGATTGCAATTGCCTATCCAATAACAAGCAAAATTTTCACGCTCTCAATATGGCTACAGAGGATTCTTGGGTCTTGGATTCGTTGGTGTGTTTCTTGCATGGGCCCGTCTGGAATGCGCCTCTGCAGACTTTCATAGAGGAAAAATCGTTAGGTAAATTAATTGAGAGCCAATTTAAGTTTTTTGTTTGGAATCAATTTCTTTTAACAAACCTTCTTTGGCTGCAGTCTTCGATCCCAATATGCATATTAATGAGGACAGTCCCGATATTGTGGCGATTCATAATGAGTATAAAAATCTGGTGGATTACATGTTGGGCAGTTTCATGGAGGAAATGCAAATCACGCCGGAACAATTTGAGACTGCCTGCATGGAAGGTAGAAATCCGGACAATCATTTGCACTTTCACCAGGGACTCTTTCAGCAGGTGAGTATACAAATATAAAACAAGCCGGGACCAGTATTCAAAAATTTTTAGCGTCTCTTAAACATTTAGATTTGGGCAGCGAATGATATCAAAATGTTTATACGCATGATGACCCAACGGAATGTAGAGCTGCAACTACAAGCCTTGGATTTGATAGAGAAAAATCAATTGGCACTGCTGCAGGAAAGTGACGCGGTTGACAGTGCTAGTCCCACTGAAAGCAGCAGTTCAAATTTGTATGTTTTTTATTCGAAAACCAAATAATCTCATTTTTATTTTTATAAGCACCGCTATTCGAAATTACAGTGAGAAATATGATGAAGTCGAAGATTTTATAGCCAAATCTGTGGAGAAAGAACTCGGTAGTCCCGATGCGGCCGTAACACCCGAACCGGAGAATGCTGAGGCAAGCGTGAGCGATAAGTTTGAGCGCCTCAATTTGTTCTTCGATAACCAAAAGGTTGTGACCTCTAATAAATATGTACATTTTATATTTTTGATTTATAATCATATTTTACACTTTGCATAGGTCAATCCCGACGACGTTGTGTCGCGTCAAGAATATTTGCGTCAGCAGCGTGATAAAATTGTTGAGATCAAAAAGAAGACACGCGCTAAACAACTTTCGGAGACGGTGGCACGTAGAAGTGCCTCAGAGCCCACATCTACCGGACGTCCGTCATCGGCGCAAGTGGCGCAAAGATTGCTGGAAAACGGTGGCAAAACCACGGAGCTGCTAGATAAAGCATCTGGCGAAGAAATTGCCGGTGAGCCACAAAACTCAGCTCTACAGTTGCGTAAGACTCTGGCCAAACGCTTGCGTGCCGAAGTTGTGGAACAACAGTAGATACATTTAATTGAAAATGAGGCGTTGTAGAGAAAATCTTGCACTTTTTCACATTTTAGTGCAATATACATACATACATTAATATAAAGATGGCATAAACCGAAATAAGTAATTTAAAATATATACGAACATTTCTGAAATACAATTTTTCTTTGGAAATATATGTGTCTCTTGAAAAAGTGAGGAAGGTTTAATTTCGAGCGAGAATGGTAAAGGTATCAAAATATCTCTCTTATTTCATTCGTGCTTTATTTTCTATTGATATGTAGTTCAGTAAAATACTATTTTATTAGAATACCTCAGATGTTGACCCACTATATACGTTTGCGTATACGTATTTACTAAAAATTGTATATCGATTTAAGTGGATTTAAGGAAGGCATATTTAATTTCTTTTAACTTATAACCTGAACAGGGTATATTAAGTTTGCCGCGAAGTTTGTAACACCCCGAAGGAAACGTCGAAGACCCTACAAAATATATATGTATATAAATGAACAGCGTGGCGAGCTGAGTCGATTTAGCCACGTCTGTATATATGCAATTTAGTTCTTTAGTTTTTGAGATACGCATACGTTCTTTTCACTTCAAGAAGCTGCTCATTTGTCGGAACCACCTATATCGACCAACTATAGCATATAGCTGTAATACAAACTGAACGCTAAACGTCGAGTTTTTGTATGGAAAATTTTTTATTTGACGAGATATTCACGAAATTTGGCATGAACTATTGCCTAAACCAAGGCCACAATTCCCGGGGAAATGTGTATACGCGAACTAATCCCTCAGTTTTTAAGCTATCGATCTGAAATTTTGTACCTGTTCTTTTCCTCACTAAGAAGCTGCTCATTTGTTGGAACGGGCGATATCGGACCGTTATATATATGGTAGTGAGTATAATTCGATTTTTGATTAACATTTTATATAGGCCTGGCAATAGACCGATTCTAGAATTTGTTTTGACTCTTATATAATATTTTGCATGTCCTTCTTGTCTCTTCTATAAGTATATGTTATTTCATGTTATATATACAATAAACAAAAATCTACTAAAGCATATGATTTTCTTTTATTTTTGCTTAAATTAAACATTTGTTTAGCAGCTGTTTTAATAAGATTTCTTTTTTTATTAACAGTGTACGGAACTACAGAGTTTACAACATGTTTTTTAAGAGCGCTTTTTAAGATCAATACTCGCTCTCTCTTTTTTACACGCTGTCAATTTTATTTTAATTTTTAGCGAGTTTAAAAGTCGTTTATAGCATTTTTTTAGTGTCTCTAATTTTAGAAATTCTATTTTAAACAAATTCTATATAAATTTATGTATGCATTTATGATTGTATGTTGTATTGTACATAATGACTAGTGTAAGGTAGTTAGTAAATATTAAATAATAAAAAAATTGAATTTGCTTCCATAACTCTGGCGAAAGAGACGGAACCAAATTTGTAATATCGTTAAAAATATATTTTTCTTTTTTTTGTTAGGCGTACATTATATATATATATATATATAAATACATATATATAGAGTATGTATATGCATGAAAATATTGCGTATCTTGTTCTCACAAATAAAATTTCAAAACTAAATTAACCCAACCGCTATTAAATCTACGTTCTACCACAATGCACGCACGAGTTAACAGTAGCTTGGGCGATTTTGTATAATATAAGCGGCAATTTGAATTTTTTTGCGACCATCAACAAACACATTCCATTTCGTTTTCAAAAAAATAATAATGTTACGTTGTACACTAAAAGAAAAGAGTTAGCTCGCTGGCTAAGCCTTAGGCTGGTATACGATCACGCAAATACGACATGATGGCATCTGTGCCCTTGGCAAGTATTTGATGGCGTGGCTGTCGAAAAGGATTACCGATCAGTTCTAGTGTACTGTAAATTATAACAATTAAAAATAGGCGTTATGGGGTTATACGGTAGTTTGAAAGTGAGCTGGACTTACGCAATATGTGTTAGATTACCAAGTACGGGTGGCACTTGCTCAATGTTGTTGTTGCGTAGATCTAAAATAGTTAGTCGCTTCAAGGCGCCCAATCCTTCTGGTGTCGCATCGATATGCTTGATACGATTGTCGCTGGCCAGTAGAATTTCCAGATTTTGCGTATAATAAAGGCAGGTCGGTATGTGGTCAAAGCTGAAAAGAATTAAAATGAAATGATTAATAATATTTAAGTATATTGGGCAGAGAGTAAGTTGTAGAGGAAATCGTATAAGAAACTAAAGGTATGGTAACAAGATAGTTATATACAAAAAACTTACCGATTATTGCAAATATTCAATTCTCGTAAGGTGTTCAGGACACCCATTTCCTTCGGCAGGTCGGTCAGTTGGTTGCATGACAAATTGAGTAAAGTAAGACGTGTGAATTGCGACAAAAATGTTGGCACTTTGGTTATTTGATTGTTGGAGAAGACCAACTCACTGGCACTGCCCTTCAGAAGATGAAGTCTAGTGGAGAAATGCGGGTGGGGAGAGAGATATTATTTTCAACAATTTATCGTAATAATTTTATTGACGCTGTAAATTGATAGTAATTAAAACAAAGTCTAAAATCTAACCAAATATTTTTACCATAAATATAGTAGATTATGTTAAATGTTTAATATTGAACTAGTTCATAAGAATATATTGAAAAACAAAACTGGCATAAAAATTTTACATTTACTTCTATTAGAGGTTCAAGAAAAAAAATAATAAATAGCTATAAAAATATAGCAATATTTACAAAAAATTTCACTAAAAACTGGTATAATAATAAGTATTGCCAAATTGACTTGCTAATATCAGAATTTAAATAAAAAGCGTTAAACTGGTATAATTAAAGATATTAACCGCATTAAATAGTAAAAGCGTTTAAAAAAAATTTAAGCAATTTATTTGAATAAAATCTATACATACTTTTTGTAAACTGGTACAAAAAAATATATTATATATATAATTTGTTTTTTATTTAACTAGTTATGAAGAAATAACGTTAAAAAGCGAACGAAAACATTGAGTAAATCTAAAAAGCCACTTTTAACTACAGGTGTAATTGCAAATAGAAACTGGTATAATGAAAATTATAGATTATTCTAATCATTGTTCAAATATGCAAACAGAAGAAACATAAGTATAAGCGCGGTGCATATTAAATGCTACATATAACATTAAAAAACTGGTATAAAATAATACAACTAATTATCATTGCCTCCTTTACATTAATGAAGTTATATAATATATATAAGAATATATATCAATCTATTTTTATATTGTTAGAAAACAACTGGCATAAAATTTGGTATAAAAAAAATTATAAAAAAGTTGTCAACATTTTTACTCTAATGGTAATATCTTGCTTTAATTTCATCAAATATTCATTAAAAAACATTTTCCATTAATCATACTTACGCATCTGGCAACTTTTCCAAACGATTTTTAGAGAAATCAACGCAGCTGACATGCTCTTCTGCGGCCGTTTGGAACACTTCGTCAGGTACTGTGGACAAGTACTGCATGGTCACATTTAATGTATGCGTGTTTCTCATTTTGTATCTGAAATTTCAAGCACGTTTCGATTACTAACCACTCATGTGGCATAATTAGAAAATATTCTGCGAATAAATACTGCAGCCGCCGTGGCCATGGTTATTTTGATATGGTATTGGTTGTTGATAGATCGGATAATGCGGATCATAGGATGATGTTAATGTACCGTAGCAGTTATTATAGGGGAAATATGGATTTACAAATTTGGATATATCCATTTTCATATATTCATAGCTGTTGTAATTGTATGCAAATTGTTGCATCGAATGCATCGTTTGGGCTTGTTCTGTTGTTCCGCTCGACTGATCCATATTCACATTCATATATGTGTTGGAGTTATGTCTATATTGGAGAAGGAGGGGTTGGCCACACTCAATCACACACACTCACACAAATAATTACACATTTACATACATATAAACACACTAGAGAACAAAACAAACGAAAACAACAACAACACAACACTAATTAAAACACTCACTTATCGGGAAATGTTGTGTCTTCATCACAACCACCAGCCGGACGGCGTGGACTATTCAAACCATCTGCACCCATTTTATCGGTATTATTGTGTACGAAAGTTGTTGCCGACGATGTTGAAGAGTTTAAGGAAACGGTATCGCCTTGAGTAAGATGCTGTTGTTTTTCGACAGAAGCACGCGCACGTTCGCGCAATGTTCGTAGTATACGATTTGTACCGCACTGGAGTATATCACGACGGATGGACTTGATGGGATTACCGTCGATTTGCAGGCTAACCAAATGCGCTAATGAGCCCAACGACAAGGGCAGACTGTTTATGGAATTATTGGTAAGATCGAGCCGAATGAGATTTTTCAGTAGCGAAATTTCGTCCGGAATTTTCGTAATTTTGTTATCGCGCAAATCGAGAATTTTCAAATGTGGCAAGTTTGAGCAAAAACTCTCAGGTAATTTCTAAAACGAAAAATAGCACAGTTTGTAAAATATAGAAAAATTAATCATTTTACAAGTAGAAAGTTCACAAAAAACACACAACAATAAAAAAAACAAATATCAAAAGCGCTGAAAGGAAGGCGTTAAGCTCAAATATTTATAAAACGCTCATAAATGAGAGCCTACATTTAGGCCACATGCTTATTTCGACGTCTGTTTGTATGTATGTACATATGTGAATAGCTTACCGCAACTAAGTTATTGGCAACGTATAAATCCTGCAAATTCTGACAGCCCTCGAAAGTGGGTAATTGCGTTATATCATTGTGCTGCAGATATAAACATAACAATTTGCGCAGACTGCCCATATCCTCGGGCAAGGCTATCAAGTCATTATTATTCAGATCCAATTTTTGTAGCGCTTCAATTATAACATAATAACAAAAAAATTATATTTTAGTAATATTCCAGAGTATATATTTTCATCTATAATATTCATATGTGTATATATGTATTTGTTTAGGTATTGTATAAGGCATGAATAATTTGATTTGGTTATGTAATCAACTTACAACGCATATTCACCAGATCGGAGGGCAGTTCTTTTATGTGATTATGTGAGAGTAAAAGCTCAGATACGCGCACCAGAAAGCCAATACCATTGGGTAGCCTCGTAAGTGAGTTATGTGAAGCATCCTTTTAGTAAGATAATAATTTTATACCATAAACCATAAGCCACATTGCATTAATAGTTACGAATAGTGTGAAAATATATGTTTATGCAAATATTATAAATATATGTATGTGTATGTTTAATTTTAATAAAAGCTTTTAATTAAATTTTTAGTTTAGGTCGGAAAATAAAAAAAAATATAAAAAATTTAAAAAATACGATTCTTAATTTAATTCCATTTAACCTATTGATAGTGAATTTAAGTTTTCAGATTAGTATTATTTAGATAACATTTTATTGTTAATTTGGAAAAAAAAATTTAATTATAATATTTATTAAAAAGTTTTGTGTTATTTTTTTAAATTATATATTATAATCAGATAGTTGATTTTCTATTTTTCTTCTAATACATAATAAAACTAAGCATATTAATAAATTTCAGTTTCATTTAGGATTTAACTGCTTTTAAGATGCTACTTTGTTTTAGATATTTTTATTCATTTAAAAAACTCTTTCAATTATATATTTGGTTTGAGTAAGTAATTATTAAATTTGTTAGTTCAAACACCATGTAAGTAAGTGTATATGCTATTTTGTATTTTTTAAGTTATTACATATTTTTTTAAGTAAGTTTTTTAATTATTTGGCATGATAAATAAAATATAATAATAATTAACATATGTTAAATAAAATATACTCTTAAAGTTAATTTACATTTTTTCTAATCAAATTATGGTTTTCAAGATTTGTAAGAGTTTTTTATTTTGGTGTAATCGACAACCAAAACTTTAAACACGTGAGGAAAATTTCTCCGAAACGCTTAACTTGACTTGAAAATACGACCTTCCTACATTACCTAGGTAATGATCGTAGGAATACAGTTTTTGATAATAATTTCGATTTTTTAACTCTGAAGTGTCAATTTTTCACGACTTTACTAGTCCTTCGCAGAAAAATCTGCCTCACCGCTAGACACCTTTGTCGAAATGTCTCTTCAAATATATTTTCAAACATTTGTTGACTAGTACGTGGATATAACCCTATAAGTCAACTAAAAATATAGTTCGAACCAATATGCTTCTACACTTTTTGACCAAAATACTTCTACACTATACTAAATACTACAAATTCGTATTAAATTAGTTTGGTCAAATAAAAAGTGTGGGGTATTCGTACGATAAGTAAAAAAAAAATATGTCTGTAATTAAATATAATATTAATATTTTTCAATTTGAAAAAGTAAAGAAAGTAGGTGCCGAGAAAACCCTGGGTATTTTCGAAAGTTTTTTTACTATAAATATATTTTATGATAATTTCAAAAATGGGGTAAAATTTTCCGAAATTGAATATAAATATTTGCTAGTACTGCTGTTTTGGGAATAATACTGTATTGACAGTCCTTGTCCCGTTAAATATGTGGATCAAAAATCTTACATATCATTCACTTTATTCTTTTTTTTAGATTCTTCCAAAATTTATCTTCTTAGTTTTGTAGTAGTTTTTATGAAATTTTTTTGGTTATTTTAGACTTGTTATAACTAATGCTTATTAGATGCAGAGGAGGTCAATTAAAAGCTGCGTGTAAGGCTTTTAAAATATCGTAAATAGGACTTACATGAGTCTAGATGCCAAACACAGAAACATTAAAATTACTCTACATACCAAATATTCCAGCATGTGCAAATCGCTGACAGCGGGATGTAATTCTTCAAATTCATTGTACGATATATTCAAGTAACGCAGCTCAGGTAACGAGTAAAAATCAACAGGCAGCTCTCTCAACTTGTTGCGACTCAGATTGACGCGCACTAATTTCTCTAATCTGCATATGGATCTAGGAAGGCTGGTTAGTAAATTGTCGTGCAGCTGCCGAGAGAAAATAACGCAATAAAACAATCACCATCAAATGTATAAATCACACTAAATTAAAACTGTATATCAAAAGTGTTGGTATTCGATTTTGAATAACTCGCATAAAATGCTACATAAGCCTAAGGCATAAGCTAAACTCACCGTCAATGTGGTCAATGTTTCGAGATTCTCAATTTTTGGCGATAAATGTGTCAAAGCGTTCGAACTTAAATCCAAATTGGTTAAAGGCATTTGATTCCACCAAGCATCTTCTTCGCGAACAGTGAGCTGTTCCAATGAAGTTGGCAAATCCTGGTCAGTCTGGTTTATTTGGTAAATTTTATCGGGCACTAGAATGTTAAACTCTTTATTAGATAAAATAGAAATAATTTTTTCCGGCGCTTGATACAATTTATCAATAGATTTTAACTATATACGTGTGCATTGTCGTATAACACAGAACAGATATTTTGCAGATTAGCCATGTGATCTTTAAAGGATAATTTACATTCGATTGCCAGTGGTTCACGTTGGCTCTTCGGTTCGATTTCATCTTCGGTCTCCTGCTCGCTGGTCGAGGAGGCCATGTGATATTCCCGTATGTGATAGAATAAACGCCTATGCGCCGGACCACACATGCAGAAGGATGTGAGCTTTTTGCGTGTTTGCTTTAAGGACGCAATTTTGAATGTTTTTTCTTTAACAAAAAGTTACTGCGGAAAATAATACTTTTTTTATTTTATTAATACAAATTAAGAATGCTAATAAGCAGCAACCATTAACGCTGAGCGACAGTATGCAACTACGTTGATGCATTTTAACTTTTGCATTAATGTTAATTTTATGGCATAAAATTCAATTTCAGTTGCACTGTGTTGAACGAAGCGCTCGTGATGGTTAACCGAGCATGAAATTTGGTTTAGCCATAATTGGGTTAGCTATATTACGTTGCAGATTTAGGTGATGTAATACGATACTTAACAGCATTTAAATAATAATAAGAAGAAATTAAAACTTATGTTGCAAAATAGTATATTATAAGCAACGTGGAAGCAGAAAAATGGTTCAGTGCATACAAATACTAATATAAAAGTATGTACATATATACATTTGTAGTTATGTGTAACAAAAAAAAAAAAAAAGAGTTTCACTGTCAAGTTCAATCAGGGGAAATGCGTTCATAAATAACTTTATAAACACACATACACAAATATGCGCTTCACTCCCAGTTTTGGTTAGTTAGTAACATTAGCGAGCCAGACAGAACGTTTAACAATTGACATAGAAAGCTACAAACACAATTCTATAACGGTTAGTTAAGCGATTGTGAACAGGTATATGCACATGACGACATAATAAAAGGTCATTTGTGTGGTTGAGGCAGGAAATATGCATTTTACAGTTTTGGATATGTTGGGTGCGGTTCGATATGTCTCCGCATACACTAGGTGATAAATGTGGGACGGAAAATAAAGACGGCGTAAACAATTAAAGGTAATATAAAATATATTACAACATTATAGTTAAATACCATTGAGGTAGGCCAATTATTATATCAATAAATTTTTAAACAGACATTCAGCGATTTCAATATCACGAAGATATGAATTTAAACTTATTTCCAGAATATTTTGAAAGTTAAACTACTTATATTCTATATCTTTTTATACCCTTTTATGCTATAAAAAATGCAACTGTGAAGGGCATTATAGCTTTGGTGTAGTCGAAGCTAACGCTTTTTTTTCTTTTTTGTTTTTAAATATTTTTGTAAACGTAGTATTTATAATATGGTTACATGTGCACAACTTTTAACACTTACTTTTCACGGAAAACTGTGAAATAACGTGGCGTTGTAAAATAAGTTTTTTTTTGTTTTTAATATGTTTTAAAACACATTTGTTCACTATTTTAACACCATGCTTTATTTTGTTTTAATACCTCATTAATTATAAAACTTTAATTTAACACTGAATACTATTACGACATTTCCTTTAACTACAACTACGAGGAAACGCGCAACAAACAGCTGGGAATAATTGTGCGACCACTTAAGCGATGCCGGCAGGAATGTGGACTAACTAAGAAAATTCATTTAATTATGCCTTTGAAACATCGTGACGCATACAGAAATTTATTTAAGGATGAGTTATTGATTTTCAAGCTTGGTATCGTTACACGATAATACAAAGAAATAGAGTTGTTTTTGTCCATTGTTAACCGTTGTACTAACCTGACGTTAAGCCTCGGCCGCTCAGCTGTAAAGCGCCTGTTTTGCGTGCCTGTTTAATTAGATGTGGTGGAAATGCTTTTTCATCCTCAGTTTTATTTCTTTTTTGGAACAATGGATTCAATTCACCCAGCCTTGAACGTATGCGACAAGTGCGGGATGCAGATTCATTAATAGAGTGCACCGAGTTGGTAGTGGATGTGGTAGCATCGATGCCGGCCTCGCCACCACTAGCTCTATTGTTGTTCATTGTGTTCAAAAATGGTAAGGAACTATAACAGCTACTTGTAGGTGCTGTATCAATATTTGTGTCCAACGAGCGCCAAGACGTCGTGGGGAATTGTAATAAATTATTATAATTCAAATTATTACTGCCAGATAAATCGTTGGAGCCGCTATCTACATTGTTGTAAGCATTATATAGTTCATTATATCATTAAAATTATTAGTGTCGCAGAGCAGTTACTTTGATGATGTGGACAGTTGCTAGTATCCAGGTTTCCGAAATTAAAATAGTTTTCCTGGCTGAGACAGCGATAATATGATGGATAATTGCGGCAACTGGAGAGCATAAACGAATATTGCAATGTAAATTGTAAAAAGCTACTATATAAATTGTAATAACACAAAATATTGCAACAAAAAACACAATAACACAACAATAATTTAAAACGGATTTTAATTCAATGTATCGGAATTGCGTTATGCGAGCACACTCAATGTCTCCCACATCGTTGTTATAATTTACACAGCTCCACTGCGACTATTTTCATTTGTTTTGTATTGATTTTGGTTTGTTGTGCCCTTTTGTTTTTATTTTTTGTATATTGTTTTAGCGCAGATTTATCACAATTTTTAACATCCAAATTAAACTTTTTCGTTTTTGTTTTTATTTATATCCTCTGATTGAATGTCAAAAGTTCACAGCTGACGTTGCAGCTGACAGCAGAGAGCGTAAATCATAGAACGTAAATTATATACGTTCTCTGCATACACAATTCAAAATCGTAAATTTTACGTTCTATGTTATTTGTTTACGTTCTCTGATTGAACGTTTGCGATTGGAAGAGCGTGCAAATTGTCAAACGATAATAAAGAAGAACTTCACCTCATTTAGGGGAAAATTGACAATGGTGAAAAGTAAACAACCTGTACTTCTAAGTGTGCAAGCTTGGATTAAAAGTTTTTTGATGAAAAAATATGTTTTGTATAAGGGTTTGCAAATAATATTAAAAAAAATAATTGAATTAACATTTGAATAACAATTATTTTTTTACTTTAAATAGATATATCGAATCTTTCCTTTTTAGCCCTTTTCAGGTTGTAATTTGAAAAATAATTTTTTTATTCGTTACTCCAATTTTTTAATTATAAAATAGTTTCTCCGTTTACAATCCAATATATTTGGGATTAAAAATAAAATTTTAATTTATTTTATTAAATTAAAATATAATATTTTAAACTTTTGATTCTAAATTCGGAATTAAAAATTTAAAGTCTAATTTTAAATGCAAGTTCTTTGAACTAAAAAATTCGCAATCCTGTTAGTATTCTTAATAGGCATAATTTTTGAAGATTTTTTTGTGATTTAATTATATGTACATGTATTTATGACCTTTAACGGATTCTATTTTAATTTATTATAACTACGAAGCGCACAATAGGACATTGCTTTTCTACAACCTCAAATTTAATTGTTTTGACTTATGAAAATGCATATACAATAGTATTTCAAAACCTTGCATAGACAAGCACATATTTATAACTAGCATTCACGTGGCACATGTCGCACGTGTGACATTGCATCGGCCACCCCTTGATTTGTTAGACAATATGTTAACTCATATTTTTCCATTCATAATAATAATAACAAACTATTTTTATAGCCACTAGCAGAAATTTATTAGACTGATCCAAATTGTCTGGGCAAAATCATAATGCGTGTTTAGATTGCTGACTTCTTATAAATAGTAAAGTCAATTAATTCATTATAAGAAACGAAAGTAATATTTTTTTCTCTAATTGTTACGTTCCTTTTTGCGCCTTAATAAATATAATTACAAAAAAAAATTCTGTTAAAAGATTCAGAGTTATAGAAAATATTTTTATAGAAAATATTTCGAAAAAATGTAAGAATTTTTTTATTTATAAATACAATCGAGTTATTTTTATAATTTTCTTATTATTCTAATATACCAAAAAATTAAATATTTAAAAAAAAAATTTTTTTTATAAAAAATTATTTTAAAAAAATTCACGATTTTTTATTTACAAATACAAAATGCAGTTACTTTTATAATTAATATTTGATTTTTATGTGTAAAGTAATTTCAAATTTAATATAATTTTTGAACATCCTTAATATTTGTATTATTATCAATTTATTACGGGATTTAACGCTGATCTGTCACAAATTGTGATCAATTCAAATCAATTGAAGCGCTTTTGCTCCCCATAAATCATATCAACAATGTGTATACATACAAACATATGTAGGAAAGCATATGTAGGTTATAAATGTATGCATACACAATTTGTAGTCACACGAGTTATTGAACTAGTCTGTTGGGTTCGGAATGCTCACGTGTGTGTGCTATTGTTGTTTGTGTAGTTTAATTCATTTATTCGATAATGAACTTAAAAGCAATGAATTAAGCATGAGTAAATTGTAACAACAACAACGTAGTTATACTCAATCACTAGTGGTTTTGTTTTACTTGCACATTGCGATGCGCTATGGCGTATGAGTAACTATTTATACTATACTTCAATGAAGTAGAGTTGTTATTGAAAATGAAATTCTCGCAGCAGTTTAATTATTTAAAATAAATTATAGTTTACTTTTTCGACTTTTTCTACTTACGTCATTTTTTTTCAATAGACGACAGTTGATTGCACTTCTAAGCGGTTGATGACTTGCCGCGCAGATTGGTAAGAAAGCCACAGAGGTTGAAGCACGTGTAATAGGTAAGTTGGTACGAAAAAAATATTCAAATGACAAATGGTTAGAATTTTTTACATTTTGAACAAAAAGAGGCATAAATTATGAGATTATGAGTATATGAAATACACATGTGTATGTATGTTTGTGTATTTTGAAAATATAGAATTACCATCACAGCGAAGTCTGCGCACACTTACAACACAGTATGACTTAAGAACTTTAGAATAGTGTCAAGGTCATATGGGTAAGACACTACCTACGTCGTTCCACTGGCCGTCAGCTAACTGAAGGTATAGAGTTTCTTTGCTTTGCAATATTTACGCTTTGTAAATGCGACGCAAGCATACACGTATTAAAAATTGTTAGTAGGCTTTATAAATTTCGAAAGCATTTGCGGATAGGATGGCAACTAATTTTTTTCAAGTTGGTAAATTAATATTTTTTGCATATAATTAGGCGCTTGCATATTTTAAATAAATTGAATTTAAAATAAATATCAATCAAAATCAATAAAAAATATGGATTTAGAGAAATAAAATACAGTCTAATATTTTTAATTTTTTTTTTGTAAACTAGATTAAATTTTACATTTATAAAACTTCATAATTATTCAGGAAATAATAAAAAAAGGTAAAAAAAAATTAATTAAGTCAAAAAATTATTACTAAAAATACAATATTTAATGCATTTTTTAGCGCATATTATCTTTGAGTTTAATATTTACTTTACACCTAAGAAACTAAATTTATATCATTTGATCAAATTTGACACGGACTGGTTCATTAAAATTGCGCGCGCAAACCGAATCGATAAATCTTTTTGCCTAGATTGGTACAACCTGTTTTTTATGTTCGTGTGAAGCTTGGTCTCCAAATGTCAAGCAGTTTGTGTTTGGTAGCTGTTTGTTTATGAAGCAAAAAGTTTTTTTTGGCGATTTTTAGCATCAAAACAAAAATTTAACAAGATGTTTGCTTGAAATTGCATGTTTCCAATAGAATTACAGCTACAGTACCGTTGAAAATATTTCAGAAGTAATTTGGGGAGTCTATGTTATCACGAACACAAGTCTTGTGAGTGGCACAAAGCATGCAGCGAAGATCGTTAAGTCGTCGAAAACTAGCTTCATGCGAGTCGTTCATCCCCTCTGTGCTTGAAAACAGCAGAGAGATAGCAGAGGATCTCAAAAATTGTTATGAATCGACTCAACTATTTTAGTTAATTTTTTTAATTCTTTGCAAAAACGACGTCGAGTAGAGGTCGCAAAAAAGATGCTTTACAACGTAGTTCCAGACACCATATTCAACAAACGCATTGTTACTGATGACGAGGCGTTGATTTATGAATATGACATCGAAAATGTCCAACAATTTAGTTCATGGTGCTTCAAAAATGATCCGAAACCGAAAAAAGAACAAAATTCGCTTAATGCACTAAGAACCATCCCGCCGAGGCTTATAAACAGTTATGAAAATTTGATTGTCAGTCCGGTTAAATGGGTTAATCAGATGGCATTAAATCATTAAATAAAAAAAATTATTTATTTTCAAATAAAAACCATTACTATTACGAATATTTTTAGGCTTTCGTATGTTTAATCGCTTTAAGCCTCATAAATATATATAAAAAAATATATTTACAAATACATACATATAACCGTAAGTACTTGCAGAGAAACCACTTAAGCTTCTTTCGAGCTCTTTTCTTTCATACTAAAAACTGCGAACGCGGATTCATATACTAAATATATATGTTTATATACATGTAAATATGGTATATATAAATGTTAATTTTTTGGTTCAAACAACTTTTAAAATGCAATTAACAAACTAAAAAGGCAACCAAATTTATAAGGGCTTTTGTGCATTAATAAAAGATTAGCGGTAAATAAGACTTGAAGCTTGCCGCGTATCGCATTGAAATTACAGCAACACAAGCAACCTGACAAAACCACACAATCAAGCAAAGTGCGGCTTTTGTCACAATTTACTTCCATAATTTTAGCAAGTAATCACGGTCAATGTTCTTCCTGCTTTGATTGACACAAATTGCAGCCACTATTATGGCTGATTAAGAGCTTTGGAGCGAAATTTCGGAAACAAGACGGGCATTCACCACACCGTTTGCAACAATCATAAATTACAAAATAAATAGCGAACGTTGTAATAATATAAGTACTTTTTTTTGTGTATTTGTGTGTATTTTTGGGGGCCGCCAGGGGTGCTTTGCGGTTGTGTTTGCGGTCGCAGCTGTGTATTTTTGTTTATGCTGCACGGCAAATGCAAACGCTACCGCTTATACACCTTTATAAACATTTTTATATATGTATGTAAATATATATAAATGTATGTATGTATGCATATTAACGTTGCGCACTACTTAAGATATTATTTGCGCACACATGCTTCTACAAATCTACGCTTGCCGCTGACCGGCTTCGCGGCAGCTAAGTACTGCCGATACTTTGTGTCTGTTATTTATGACCATTCGAGTCGGAAAGCAGTTACAATTCTATTAGTTGTCGCTTTTATTTCGAGCGTAACGCTTCGTCTAGGAATTGACTTCCAGCAAGCGCTTTCCGTCATTCATAATTCATAATTACCTTGAGGCGTACTTGTTTTTGTTTGCGGTTCACGTTAGCTGTGCTATTTTCGTCCTTGCTGTGTTGGTGTTGTTATTCCTGTTCCTGTATACTTTACGTCAATCAATAAAGCAGAACTATTATGGCCGAAGGCGTTATAAAGTCCTTTATACGCGACTTTTTTGCGGTTTGTTACAGTTTTGTTTTAATTTTGAATTTTTATTGCCAAATTGCGCAATATTTTATGAATTTGGTAAATTTTGATAAAAAAAATTTTGCATTCAATTTAGAAGCCGTGAAACCGAAAATTTCCTTAGGAAATGAATTGCGTCGAAATTTTTGTTTTCTAAACAAAAAAAAAAAAAAAATGTCGTGTGTTTTGAAGTTGCTGTGGATCATGTTGAAAATAAATTTATTTCGGTGATATTCAAAGTGAACGATTTGTTCAATTATAGAATGTATGGACTTAAATGTAATAGATTTATTATAATATAAAAAGGAATTTTTATTTTATTTTAAAAACCTAAAAAACTCAAGCGATTCTAACAAAAGTTTCGGACACATGTTTTGTGGTCACATTTTTGTCTTTAATGTGAACCATACCTTTTAATATGGACTGTTTACAATAATATATAAATTAGTACATTTGAACCGTAACGGGAAGCCACATATATAGTACACATACACATAGAAATTATCGAATATAAGAACTGTGGGCACTTTTAGGGGTTCACTTCAATATTCCCAACAGAAATTATGCTACGTTGGAATTATGAGAATAAATTACTTGCATTGCTTTTAGTAAAATATTTGAACAAATGGGTTAATTCTAAAATTTTCCTTGTTAAGAAGATTAAAAGCAAAATTTCGATAAGAATATGAATCAAAGTCTATTATTGATAAACGCATTCGAAATCTGAAAAAAAAACTCTGTAAGTGCTTTTAGAGTCGCATGAAGGTGACCCGAAACGCATACTCTTGATAACAGCTAACATGTTTGATAGCTTATAGTGAATAAATAACCGTTCTGAGGGGCAATGAAATATTGTATATCTCTCCATTAAAATGGATGATGGGCATGAAATATTAATATTAAACATTTTTTTTGAAAATGCACCTAAGCGATCATTCCTTAGCAGGTCTTATGCTGTTCCGGTTACATAATTCATGGAACGCCAAGTTAAGTCTCATTTTCACTTTATTTATAAGTTATTATGTTACAATTATCTAAATAAAAGTGGTAAAATCATGTCAGTACGAGCTCTAAGCTAGGCGGCTATTATTCCCCCTTAAGATACATATAATATTGAAGAACTTCTGTAGCACTTTTCATAGCTTGTTCCAATAAAAAAAGATATAGAAAATTCTTAGCTTAATATTATTGCGATAAAAACTCCAAGCCATAGTGATTACTTATCTAAAATTGTTATTTTTTCTTCCTAGGTCTAATTGTTTACAATTAAATAATGCCGATATCAATATCAACTGAATATTATTCATTAACACATATTTTACGGATAGCTGTACTATCTTTTCCACTTGGAGATGAGAATTCTTTATATTCCTTAACTGGAAAATATTTTTTCAGTAAATGCTCTCCTGGCTGTTGTGACTCAATTATTATGGAACGGTGTTTAACCTAAAACGATCTTAATAAATTCAAAATGTATTTTGTTAACTTTATCAATGATTCCAAGCTATACAGTCAAACGAATAGTGTCATTTGGAACAAAAAGAGCTTTAATAATTCTAGTGAATTATTCAATAATGTTTGCAACTTTAGTGAAAATATAAAAAAAGAAAACGATTAAATCACTTTAGTGAGTTATAAGTGGTAAATGGTGCTTCAGCATACATAAATGTTACTCATACGCCCTGTCGTTTGTACAATAGTAGGTCAAATGGTATATGCTTGGTTGACAACATAAATTTAATTTTCAAAACTTAAAGTGAATGCACTACATAATTTGATGAAATTTTGAAATAAATATATTGTTTTTATAAACTTTTGTATAACTCAACATAGTCCACTGTTGGCATTGAATGTTTAGTCTAGCGACGCCTTCATTCAACTCTGGGTTTTATATTAAAGCGGAAATGAAGAAAATTTAGTAGGCTTAAGAACAATTTCATTAATTATTCCTAATAATTATTATGATACTTTACGCTTAAAAATCTGATGACTGATCCGAATATATAGTATTTATTTTCTTTAAGCCCGGTTGGAGCGTAGGCCCAAGAATGTTGTTTTCGGTTTTTTCTTCTTTCCTTTTTTTTGTTTTCAGTAATCACGTATCATCAGAAAAATGGATAATTAGCACAGATTTCCCCGACTGCTACTAGAGCCTTTCGTTTACATATAAATCTAAGCCTATTTGTTTACATATAATATAGAGAAAGCTGCAATTTTTTAATTAACAATTTTTTTATTAAAAAATTACTTTTAAGTTTTTAGCTTTAATTTTGTTTTTCAATTATAAACATGAGATTAACATGTTGTTTATTAAATTTTTATCCGATTTTGGAATTAAACTTTTATTTTTAATTTTGAAATTTGGTATTTGGGATTAGAAATTTGAAAATTATTATTAATTAAGTTTTCTGCTATTACAAAATATTTTTTTTTAATTCCAATGTTAAATAAATTGTCTTTTTAATTAATTTTTTGTAACGCTGAATATATGTATATATATAAAAGTAATTATTAAAATCATTAAATTCATTTACTTCACTGAGCAACAAATATTTTTGTTAGTATATTCCGATAAAATATACAGTTTGTATGTGCAAATACACACACTAACACTTACAAATGCTCATAAACAAAAAGCGTCGTCGCAGCTTTCGCCTGAATGCCAAGTTCGCGCTCTGTCAAGAGCAAGGACGATCAATACAGGCACAGGGCATTGATGTTTTACAACAAGCACTCGTGAATTCGCACGTATGCATATATAAGAACAAAAATATATACCAACAAGAAACCTTCTTACATTATATGTGTATATAGTATATCCTTGTCGGGTAAACAGTGTTTACGTTGTGTTGTCCTTCAAAGCAAAACTTGCGAAAGCTTTTTACATCACCAAACTACGCGCACTTGAAAGCACATTTCGCTGAACATACAAATACATATATACACATATATCTACATATATGTATATATTATAAATGTGCATACCGACTAATACTAACCATAAAAGCTTAAGGAATTAACGTTTCAGTTGTATACAATTTGTCTTAGCCGTGGCTTAAATCGCTTGAGTGCTCATCTAGCCAAGCGCAAATTATCCGGCTTTGACATGATTTTACGCGCTTTCGAGATATTACATACATACCTATGTACACTACAGTGCAGTGGTCCTCAACTGCAGCGACGAGTAGCAGTGCTTTATTTGACATTTTCGGAGACAGTTGTGGGCTTTGTTTATAATTGAATCATGTTGTTGTGTGAAATTTTGTGTTGAAAAATTTTAGAATTGCTCGAATACCAAATGTATTTGCTTTCTATCGTTTGCATTGTGAGAGATATTTGTCTTCGCATACAAGCTTGGTTTTTGCCAAAGGTGATGAAGGAGTGATAATACAATATATTATATACTTGTAATAAAGAATCTTAAATTTCTTATACTGTGTGAAAAGGAAGATTCAAACGATTGATTAAGATTGAATCAGAAACAGAAGAGAATATAATAATAATATAAAATATGTGTTGCTTTGGTCGGGTCTACAAAATCGAAATTCGAAAGTCAAGTGAGTCTACATTCCTCTCATATGTATAGAGGATGCTCACTCCTTCCTCTGTTTCCACCAGCAAACAAGTTATTCGAAACTTTTATGGGCACAGTGTTTGCGATCTACATAAAATAGTGTTTAAACAGCGGTTTTGCTGGAATTAAATGCATTGTTCTGGAAAATGTTTAGTACTGTTTCATTTTCAGTGATTATATTATATTTCGAGACAATCTTGACTAAGTGAAATATTTTTGTTTCTTTGATATCTCTGCACCTCTTATAAAATCGCCTAAAATATTTAAAGCGCTTCGGCAACACATAAGAGAGTTTTATCCATATTTAGGAGTTCTTATGGTATTAGAAATGGTCAATGGTTCAAATGCCCCAGGATGATCGCCGAGATCTGTGTATTGGAGAACCGTCGAACCTTTTTCAATCTTTAATCATAAGCTTTTCTAGTTTCTGCACTAAACAAGAAGTTCGTGGTGGTCGCTAATTCTAAAGCCAATTGAGCCGATCTCATAATCAGTCGATGGGTTTGATCGATTTCGGATAGTTAACGATTATTAAAATCGGCGATTTCGTGGTTTTTTCTTGTACACAATTAATTGTATCGTAATTAGCAAGAGTACTACAGTTTTAACCCAGCTCTACTAGTATTTCAGAGAAAAAATGGAGAATACTTAGTTCATGAATTTAATTTTTCTCGTTTTTTAACTTATTATCTAAGATCATTAAACCTTTATACTGAAAAAAAAAATACAAATGCTTTATTTCACGCCAACAGATCAGATATAATCCGAAGCAACACGATCCCGAATCGGTACGCATCGATGGCGGCGGACGCTGTTATCCAAATTGTGCTTCAGATGTGTGGTTGCGTTCGTGTGAGCAGGAAATTACCGAACCCATTGAAGGCCATACCAGCGGACATATTCCCACTTGGTTGAATGGCAGCTTACTGCGCAATGGTCCCGGTAGTTGGAAGATGGGTGAAATGATGTTTCAGCATTTATTCGATTGTTCGGCTTTAGTGCATCGATTCGCAATAAAAAACGGACGCGTTACATATCAAAATCGTTTTGTTGAGACAGAAACACTGAAGAAAAATCGTGCTGCACAACGTATAGTCGTAACGGAGTTTGGTACGGCATCGGTACCGGATCCTTGCCATTCGATATTCGACAGGTGAGTTAACGTTTTTTAGTATTCAGTTCAAAGCCTCAAGCCGATAAACAGCGACAGAAGAATGATTTTTAATTTGAAAGCTTTCTATATTTCTTAGAGTCTCCGCAATATTTCGTCCTGATAGCGGCTCTGATAACTCAATGATATCTATTTACCCATTTGGGGATGAGTACTACACATTTGCAGAGACTCCGATGGTGCATAGGTGAAACAAATGCAATAATTGAAATTAGAGATATGACTCCAGTTTAATACAAATATAATTTATAGAATTAATCCACGCACCTTGGCCACGGAAGGACGCGTCTGTGTTGCAGATTTTGTCGGTATCGTTAATCATACGTCACATCCTCACGTACTGCCTAATGGAACTGTATACAATCTAGGTACGGCCGCTACCAAATCAGGACCAGTCTATAATATTATTTGTTTTCCGCATGGGGAGCAAATGTTTGAAGATGCCTACGTTGTGGGTTCGGTTTCTTGTCGTTTTAAATTACATCCTGGCTATATGCATACGTTTGGTAGGCACACAATAGGAATAACGGTTAAAATACAGAACTAAACACTTTCCCGTTACAGGTATTACCGAGCATTTCTTCGTAATTGTTGAGCAACCACTCTCCGTTTCGTTGACGGAATTTGTTAAAGCCAACTTATCTAATCAACAGCTTGCCGCCTGCCTAAAATGGTTCGAGGACAAGCCCACACTGTTCCATCTACTTGATCGCGAGACGGGTAAATTACGCTACACTTTCCAGTCGGAGGCATTCTTTTATTTACACATAATCAATCAGTATGAGGAGGATAATCATGTAGTGATCGACATTTGCTGCTATAAAGATCCCGAAATGATTAACTGCATGTATTTGGAGTCCATTATGAATATGCAATCGAATCCGAATTATGCGTCACATTTTCGTGGACGTCCATTGCGTTTTGTGCTGCCTCTGGGTGTTGAGAACGCGGACGTGGTGACGTTCAAAGATCGCCCAACCAATCAGCGGCGTGTGGTGAAATCTTTTACAATGTCCGGCATTAGTACGCATCTGCAACCGACGAAAATGAAGCATTCCGAGTCGAATTATGAGAATATTACAAATATGGCGCTTAATAAATTGCAAGAAGAAGAAATGCTCGAGTGCCGTACATTTGCGGGTGAAGCGGATGATTCGAAAGCGAATGTGGACAGTGAAACAATGGTGAATTTGGTCACTTTGGAATATAGCACGGCGCAAGCGTATCAGCTAAGCAATCGCAGCATAATGGTGCGCCCCGAATTGCTTTGTGATTGGGGCTGTGAGACGCCGCGCATCAATTATGAAAAATGTTTAGGTAAATTTCGGATGTGTTTGTAATTTCGATTCACTGATTTGCTGATTAATTTTTTTCAGCCAAAAAATATCGTTACTTCTACGCGATTAGCTCGGATGTAGATGCTGAGAACCCCGGCACAGTGCGTAATATTTGCGAAGAGCACACATTTAATTATTATTAATTCACAATTGAATTATTGTATTTACAGCTCGTTAAAGTGGATGTTATGGCAAAAGCAGTGCAGAAATGGTGTGAACCGAATTGTTATCCCAGCGAACCAGTCTTCGTGCCCGCGCCAGATGCCTGCGCCGAAGATGATGGTGTGGTGTTGGCCTCCATGGTCTGGGGTGGATTAAGTGATAATCGCGTCGGTTTGCTGGTGCTGTGTGCCAAAACCTGGACTGAGCTGGGCCGTTGCGACTTTCATACGAATGGACCAGTGCCGAAGTGCCTGCACGGCTGGTTTGCGCCCGGCGTTGTGTAACCAAAGATGCCACAATGAAAGCAAATACTCACTGCTTAGTATTTTAGTAAAATTGTTAGAAATTTATTACACTGTTAAGCATTAATCTTAGTAGTAATACTGATTTGATAAATATGACTTAATTAATAAAAACGTTACTTTTAGAATCTCAAATTGATCACATTATAAATGAACTCCTCCCATTTCTTTTGGAAAACGCGATTAATCTTACGACGTTCTTCCGAAGATAAAATGGAGTACCTGTAAAAATATATAAACATTATTTCTTCGCAAATAAATTAATTTAAATGGCAATTTGTCAGACTTGATCGAATTCAAGGCGAGTTGCTTGAGAAACCGCAAATCTGCTTCAGCTGGCGCCAGCGCCATAAATGCATAATAGAAATCGTAACTCAATCCCTTCGAATTCCAAATGCCCGGATAATCGGCAGTTATGACAATTGGAAAGTTTTCGGCTATAAGAAATGTAGCGGGGTGATTGCGTAAATCCCACACGAGACCCATTACTTGATTAGCAATCGGACTAATTTCGATGGCAATGTTACGTTTCTTGACTGTGGACCAAATATTTGGATGTTTCGGCAGTGCATAACCGTGACCGATACGTTTTGTGTTGAGCAGCAAAGCGTCCATGAGATTCCAATCGGTCTTTCCACACCAATCTGATGAAAATAAGAAAAGGATGGTTTGAAAAAATTCTCTCATTATATAATATATGTATAGATGATTTGTTTAGCCGGGTTTCTCTATCATATAAATTATTTGATTTTTTTTTTTTTTTTTTTTTTATGAAATAGGTTTTTATAACTTGCATATAAGCACTGTGTTCACTATTAAAAATTTTGAATTTTGTGAAGTAAGATCATTTTGAAGTAAGCAGCTTAAATGAATAACAATGCATACCTAAAAAAATCTCTTTGTAGAGGTTATAACACTCCGCGACGCAGAGTCTTGAGTTAGAAAAACCATTTTTGACATTCATATGAAGCTTCATAGTAAAAAATATGTATTTTATAGCTACTTATTATAAAGGCTAAAGTTCCAAAAACTATGGGCCTATAGGTTATTTTTCAGTTACTAAGGTCGTACTCCTCATAAGGTACTATTGTATGTGAAATTAAAGAAAATGCATATTAGTTAACAACCTTCTGTTTATCTAACTATAGAACTGTAAATCATTATAAACGATATCTAACAAGGTTCTAACTAGGGGTATTCCAGAGATGTAGGCAACCTCCAGCGATAAAGAAAGATAAGTGGAATTATGCAGATTTGATTTAAGACCGTACATAGGCTTCTTGTTCGCATTAGTGCAACATTTAGTACGCATTTATATACTCACTAGTTTCACCAGCGTGAAAGAAAAAGTTGGCAGTGGGTGGCATGTCGGTCAATTCATTGACAAATTTATGAAGCGAATCGCCGGTGTCTTCTTGTCCCACCAAATCAAAGCCAATAATGAATTTTGGCTTGGCATCACTAGTTGGGCAGAAAGCGATGAATATAATTAATTTAAAATTTCTATAAAAAAATTGTACGACAAATATTTACTAACTGCAATTGTTTAAAGGTTATCAAATGTTGTGCCATTTCATCCACTGTGCCTTGATTTGGTTTCGTATAGATCACCTTGAGTCCCACAAAGTCAGGATGACGTGCTTTGAAACCCTCAACGATAGCTTCCAATTCGTTTGCTACATCCAGGGCATTTAATGTGCGATTGTTATCGCCATATAGCTATTAATTTGAAAGTAAAGAGAAAATGAAAATTAATAATTATTAATATTATTGATCTACAGATATTTTTTAAAGCATTCATAGGAAGAATAGTAAAAAGTTTGAGTTCAAATAAAAATCATAGTAATTCCAATTTAAATGCGATGGACTGTATATTTTCCCAATCTCTTTGAACTTACCGGCGTCAGTGGTGACCTCAGTTCAGCATAAAATATATTATCCTCGCATAATTCTTCCAGTAAACGTTTGTGATAATTACAGAAGGCCGGTTGATAACTGTAAAAATTTTCCACACTTTTGAAAATATTATAGAAGCGTTGCCAAATCTTGCGTTTATCGGTAATCATGGCTGTAAAATTGTTTTGTAAACATTTAGAAGATTTTACAAGCATACAAGACCCAAATTGTTAGAATCTAGTCAATATATGTCGTATAGAGTCTGGTTATAATTTTTTTGTGACATTAGGTTATACTTAAGTTCTATTCGCCATGCTCTCTTGTACCTATTTCTGACAATAGAGCAGAAATTGAACACAGCGAGCAGAGAAGTGACGAATAGAAGATGTTTCTTGAGAGAGGTAAACAATAACCTTTGTTGAAGAATAAGTTGTCAATTTTAAAGTTTTATAAACGTCAAAAACAGCTGACATTTGGAAAAAAGTTATTATTTGTATTATTATTATAATATATACATACCTATATGTTCATTATTATAAATAACTCATATATTAACATTAACCTACATTCCGGATGTACTGTATACATATTGATATGCTTCTCCAGTTGCCGCTCGTAAAGTCGCCGATCCTCAGCATTAATGCGCTCTAAGCAAACGTTTTGTACTTCACTGTGACATTTGCTTTGCTCATAGGTGAACATCAGTAGACCATTCACATCTCGGCAGGTATACAAATTATACAGCGTGGTCAAATTGGTGATGATCCAGCGTGAACTGACCATACCCGTATTGTGACCATGCAGTAACGCGCCCTTGGGCAGTTTTTGTATAATACGAAAAACTTCACTTTGTCGCAGATATTGTTTGCCTTGAAAGAAATGCATGGCGGGTGGAAATTTCTCGGGGGTTTTAACGCCTTCCGCCATCTGTTGGATTTAGTTTATTATTTATATCATTATTTAATATTATTGGAGCAATCACCTCGGATCGTTTGGCATTCATTAATATGCTGTTTGCTTTATCCTCTGCCGATGTCAACCAAATATTGCCACCCACTGCGGCCGAGCGTTCGGCATCGATAATTTTGTTACGTAACGTGTCATAAGCTTTAAGGTAAATTGAGTAAAATATTAATAAAAGCTACTGACAAATATACAAATTCAATTCTTAAATTTATATACAAATCCGTAGATTTACATTTTTACATATATATATATATATGTATATAGATGAACATAGATTTATTTCTCTCTCCTTATCTTTGTTTCTGTTCTTGTATTCTATTTATCAATAAAATGTCAATGCTTGATGAGTTGATCGGATCCGAACGACGTTTCCGATATGGGTGTTCTAAGTGATACAAACTTAACATGACAGCTATAATTAGTATGCCTATTCTCTATAAAAACATAGTAAGAGTAAATAAATGGGTGTTATCTGTTAACTGTATAGAATAAGTTACATCATACGTCTCAACTAAAATATATGCAACTCAAGATAAATGTTTATGGTTCGTATTTGAGACCGGGGAAGTCAAGACTAAAACATTAATGTAGTCAGCAATTAATATGTACAGGGTAACTCACTTACCATATTAGGTTACCATAGAAAAGGTTATATCTTCAGATCTTTAATGGCATTTTATTTGGAACACAACGTATACGTTTTTCTCAAAAAACAAAACAAAAAATGAAGGATTCATCAATAATTTGTTTAATGACGGTATTCGAGTTATTCGATTTTTCATTTCAAACCATAGAAATAAACAAATTTTTTTAGCACATTCCACGACAGTCCTGCCTACGTAACCGGAACGGACCCGGATTATTATCCGCCCAAGAACTGTCAACTCGGCAGCATTCAAAAATATTTCAGGAATGTTTTTTGCCACCGCAACAACAGAAACAGCATCCTTTTTTAAGACGGATTAGTGAATAATATTAGTGGTTGGAAATTGCATTTCCAAACATTTTTGGCTCTCGTTTGCTGATTTTAGCTCTGAATTTGTTTCAGTGGTTTAAAGAATATTTATGAATTCGTTTTTTGTTTTTTGACAAGCAAATATATCTAAAATTTTAATATGCAATTCATCTCAATTGCCTTTCGAAATATATATAAATATATATACCGTCACGGTACTTGACCTATATAAACACAAATATGCCCACACAAGATACAATAATACCACTTTATCAAACAATTTATTCTGTAGTAAAAGCGGAGCTCAATTGGTAAAGCTTACTGCAATCAACAGCATTTTTTGCTTATACAAGGTCATTATTGTGTCTGAATTTTTGTTTGGGTCTATATGTGCATATATGTAGTTATATACATACGTTCTCCAGAGGAAAAATTACACTTTCACTTCTTTTTAATTCAGACAAAGTACTTGAATTTTGTATGAGGTATATTTAAATTTTTTCTTCGGGTTGAGCTTATATACTGACCCGGACTGGTTCATTGAAATTGCGCGCGCAAACCGAATCGATAACTGTCTTTTCCTAGATTTTTGCAACCTTTTTATTGTACGTGTGAAGTTTGATCTTCAGAAGTCAATAGCTGTGTTTTTGACAGCTATTTGTTTACGAAACGAGAAGTTTGTCTCGCGATTTTTACTAATAAAAAAAATTGGATAATGAATTTGCTTGAAATTTTGTGTTTCCGATGGAATTACTGCTACGGAATCATTGAAAATGTTGCAGAAGTAATTTGGAGAGTCTACTACATCATGAACACAAATATTTGAGTGGTACAAAGAATGCAGTGAAGATCGTGAAGCCATCGAAAACTTGCTTCATGCGAGTCGTTTATCCCCTCTCTTAATGACGATAACATCGAAAAAATTAAAGAAATATTGTTTGATTATCATCGTAAGCTAGCGAATGGCGCTCTAACCGTTAAAACCGAAAAATTCAAAATTTGTTGAAGACACTGCAGTCCATCCAAACCGAGTCTTATAACAAGTGTATAGAAAATGGGATGAAGAATTGGTATGCTTGTATTGTATTGAGTTAGGAGCTTATTTTGTAGGCGATATTAAAGGTTTGTATTAAAATACGTGAAGATGTATGTTTTTTTAGAGTCCTGGTTAGATTTGATCAGATCGTCTTGTATATTAATATTTATTTCATAAATGTGAACATTTACTAATACACTTTCTAAATTGACTACTATTTCGTATCAATTTTGTTAATTTACTTTTTTTCTTACATATTTCTGCACATTCGATAACGAAAAGCATGGCCAATCCGATTATGAGCCATAACCAAGAAATTTTTTGCATTTCAAATTAATTTCTTATTTTTTAAAGTGGCAGTTTTGTTTTATTGAATTATGTTTTGTTTTTAATTACACCCAAAAATAAATTCAGAAATCTTAATTATTCCACCATGAAAATTGCCATATGAACACAAAATAGCGAGCGTTTTTGTTTCGGCTTTCGAACCGTTCCGAACCGTTTCACAAATGCAACTAAAGCGGATAATTCAAATCGTCTACGAAATTTCCCCAACAATGCGAATATTTATGCACGCTAATCCGGCTTTAAATTCACCCTCTCCAGCAATGACAGCGATAATCCGAGATTGGCAATTCAAGAGTAAAAGTATCATCCACCTCGACACCCACATATGTTGTCACACAGCTGGATTGCTGTTACATTGTTGTAGTGTAAATTGTTGCCTATAAAAGTATGCAGCAACATAGCATAGCGATTAAGCGTCAGTTCAGTGTCAACAACAACATTCAACAACAACACATGCTAATCAGTAAGAGCAACAGCTGAGCTATCTTGAAAGCTATGCGGATCGGTTGGTTCTTATGCTTCATTGGCACATTCGCACACACATCATACATTTCCCCAGCACATTGACCGTCACCCAGTAAAGGAGGCAATGAATGAATGAATGAATGAAATTGTACTGAATGATAGTGCCAATAAATGGCGCACACTTAGTGGGGTTAAATGTGTATGTTATGTATATGTGGAGTATATGCTCATAAATACTAAAGAACGGTAGTCAGAACCCACTTGTAATATGTTTTTGGAACCTGCTGATGAGGTGCTTTAATATTCATTAATTTTTTTAAAAACCGGCCTACCTCAGAAAGCTATGTCAATCCACAGATATTTCGAAGATAAAAATATCAATTATAAGTAAAAAGATCTGCTCCGAAGACGGCTTTCAAAGTTAATGTTGATTATACCAGATAGTAAGTTAATATCGGCATACTTGTCAAAATTTTCTATTGTTGATTTTACCACCTCTAATATTTCTAAAAAACCGATTCGTGACTTCAAAAATTCGTTAACAGCTATCTCATTTGCAGCATTGAGTGCTTATGTAGTGCCGCTGCCACGCCCATTGTCAAACTTTTTTTTACCGGCATCTATAAAAAGCTTTTGTTCCATTTCGTGTAGTCAAATTTATTGATTTCGACGCATTTATTTTTTGTGTTGTCGCACTTTTAGCAGTTTTCAACATAACCCTAATACGGGGAGTGGTCGTGGTTACACGTGGATTGCACCCAGTTTAACATTGTCGAAGGAAGTATCAAAAATATATGTTTTCAGTAAATTTGGTTGATATATTGTAGCTTTCGAGGTGTGTGAAATATGTACATACATTAAACGTACTAGGGGGCGGGGCTAACTGGACAAAACGTACTTTTTAGTTAAATATGGGCGGAAGCGGCTCGTGGTAAGCTCTACATTCACCACCATTGCAGAAAATGTACGTGTCGATCATGAACACCCACAAAATAACACAATAAAGCTTTAGGGTCGGTTTCTTCAAAAATACTTAGTTCAAAACTAATTTACTACTTCAGTTATCACGACTAACCAGGCAAAATAAGTTTGAAGGGCTTTTTGAATATATGTGCACTATAGTATTGTAGTAAACACTTATCTGAACCCTACTGTATATCTGTCTGCAGTCGATGATATCACGTGGGAGTAAAACTATCTGCCACATAATCTGTGGGGAGGCACGTTCTTCCACATATTCGGCAATCATACGTTATCAATTTCGTTATGGCGAAGTCAAGTTCAACTGAGCAATTTGTAATTCGTATTAACTATTTTTATTGCTTGTGCGTTGATTTTTTTATTTTTATTATGTTTTTGTAATTGTTGTTACATATATATGCTATAGGTACTTTGTTTTTTATAGATACATACATACATATATGCACATAAAAATACTTTTTTAAAGCGGTTTTATTTTTAGTTTTCTTAGGGCTTTAGTTTGTAAACAAAATCTGTTTGTGACGTAAGAAAATCTATTTCGATGGTTGTTGATTACACTGAAAGAAACATATGTGGATTACATTTAATCTTTCAAAACAGAAATTTGGCTGAAAAGTGTTAAAAAACAAGAAACAACGTTAACTTCGGTTGCACCGAAGCTATAATACCCTTCACAAATACAAAGGTTCCTTACAATAACTTGATTCCGATCAAATTTCGTGAAGATGCCTCGTCAAATAAAAGAGTTTTCCATGCAGGCACTTTACTCCGATCGTTCAGTTAATATGGCAGCTATATGTTACAGTAATCCGATCTATACAATTTCTTCGGAGATTAGATTAATGCTTTAAATAATAATCTATGCCAAATTTCGTGAAGATGCCTCGTCAAATGAAAGAGTTTTCCATACAAGCACTTTATTCTGATCGATATCGGCCGTTCCGACAAATGAGCAGCTTCTTAGTGAGAAAAGGACAGGTGCAAAATTTCAGATCGATAGCTTAAAAACTGAGGTAGTTTGCATATATACAGACGGACAGACGAACGGACGGACAGACAGACGGACATGGCTAAATCAACTCAGCTCATCATGCTGATCATTTATGTACAATATATATTTTATAGGGTCTCCGACGTTTCCTTCTTGGTGTTAGAAACTTCGTGGCAAACTTAATATACACTTAATTTGTTCAGGGTATAATGAACTAAGTTTACCAAAGATGATAAACCAGAGTTTAATGTTAAAAACTATTGAAAAAATTCATAATTATATCTATATACATACATATATAAAAATTAGGTATCACGTTTTTCCGGGGCTACCTCCTAAACTACAGAACAGGTTTTAGTAAAACTTAGCGCACTATGTCCAGGTTGATCCAACACAAATGGTTGTATTATATATTTTAAACCTCAAATTTTACAAATTAAAAACAATTCATAAAAAAAAGTAGATATACTTGTATATATTTAAACATAAGCACGATTTTTCAAATCAAAACTTTTATAAAAAAATATATATATTTCTAAACATGAACTTGTTTTCAAATTAAAAAAAAAAAAAATTAAATAAAAATTTCAGTAAAATGACAAATGGAAAATTAATTATTTTTTCCATAAACAAATATTTATATGAATAATTTTCTAGATTAAACCTTAAGTGCACTCCCATAAATTCTTACACCGGCCATTATGTTTTCGCCTTTATGCGTAAATAATACTTTCACTGTATTAAATATTTTATTGTATATTTAAAAGCATTTAATGTATATCATAACCATAGCATCCCATGACCGAATATACTATCTATAATATAAAAATGAATCACTGAATCTGATGCTAAGGTCAAATCTCGAGAACAGTGGAACCGATTTCGCAAATTTTTTTTTAGAATATTGGTTGAAGTACCAGAATGGTTCTTACGTAAAGAAAATTTTGTAAATTGTCTGAAAAAGTCTAAAAACAACACCTTTCTATACTCCCATACAAACGATTCGTAATCTTATATACCGGTTGATGGAAAATTGGTTGGTCCCAAAAAAAAAATGGCACTACTAGCGCCAAATTTTTTGTCTCAAGTTCGTACATCTGTCGTGAAAACACATGCAAAGTTACAAGTCATTTTATCAATTAATTCTTTGTTTACAAGTCCTTTGAAGTTGACATGTCAGAGTATTTTTTTAATATGGAAAAAGTGGAATAACGCGCAGTGATTAGATTCTTTCTTTTGAAAGGTTTAAAAGAAATTTATAAACAATTGTTAGAAGTGTATAAGGAGTCCTCACTTTTAAACGCGTTGAATTTTGGGCTGGTGAATTTAAACGTGGTCGTAGGTCGTACTAGGCTTGAAGACAATCCACGCGAAAGACGACCGAAACCGTAACTAAAAATATGCAAAAATTATATTTCAAATCATAAGCATGGGTACAAAATTCATGTAAGAATCAGTTGAATATTTTATTACTTAAAACAAAAATAATAATAATAATAAGAACACATAGCTATTGCAAGAGTAAAGTATACATATACGGATCGTACTGATTATTGCTACTGACTTGGTTAATTGAGAGTATATTGCTGAAAGTGAAAATTAACTGTTTGGATCATTATTAGCTCAGTAATCAGCCTACATTAGCGGCCAGAAGTGTAGAAGTTGATGAAAATAGTTTCCAGTTACATTTGCCAAGCCATCAGTTGTGTTTTAAATTATTCGCTACTGTTGATGATGAAAATGAAAACTTAAATTATCTAGATATACTCGGAATGACATCACATTATCTTTGGTAGAAAATTGTTCCACTATTGTTATTCAGTGTGGTTGTAGCAACCGTTTTGACTGGACATTTTTATAAATAATTGTCCTCTTGCCACGTTTTCCAATGCTACTGTCAGATTGTACGCTACGAATAAAACTGAATTAAATTGAGTTTTAAAATTTTTATATTTAAAAACAACATATATAATTGTTGAAAATTAAGAATGATCTACTCACTTTCATTTTCCGAAATGTTATCAACTAACAACTTTGAAAATTACTCATTTGTTACAAACTTGTGAAAGTGATTTCAAATTCGGAAATAACGTTTTTGTATTTATTCATAAATACAATTGTACTGTAGAAGGTTATTGTATAGAGAATAATGGTGCAAGTATTGGAATTTGTAATATTTACATTGAAAAATGTGAGGGGTTATGCTATTAGAAAGAATTACACGTGAGATTTTATTCAAAATTCTTATCATCCCATTCTTATGTCACATCTCGACTTAATTTGAAGAAGCTTTGCTTAAAGTAAACTACAGAGTTTGTAGGAAATTTTCAAAAAATTATAACCTTCGTAAAAACATTTCAGTTAATGCAATTAAGAATCTTTTCTATCACTTTTACAACGGTAATACCCATTTAATTTTACCTCGAGTATTATTGGCTACAACGTTTTTACCGTGGAAGTGAGAAAGAGGCAATTTAATAAAATGGATTATATAATAATTAAATAAAAGTTTGCTTGCAATGACCATTAGGAACTCAGCCAAAATCGAAGAAAAATCTTTCAATATTTTCATTGTAGTGTAAAATCAGTTAAAATAGGGCATTACCACGACCATTAAACAATAATGCTAATCCTTAAACCTACTAAAAGTGTGGTGCTACAAATAAAACGGCTGAAAACGATTTATTTCTTTCGCTTCCTTCTATAAAACGAATATAAAATCTTCTGTCCATTCGATTAACTTTATAATATATATTTCCCGCTCCTTACAACAAACTCTTCATTCCCGTTAAATTTCTTTTATGTGAGAATTTCTTTAAGAAAGAAGTACTTAACACACCAAATTTCTTTCTATTCATTCATCCCTCAAACAATTTATCTTACAGTTCTCATAGAAACGATAGGAACTTTTCGACCTGCCTGGAAGTTATTGCTGCAGTTTTGAATTATGAAATAGATCACGACTGTGCTGGGTTAGATTAGGTTATATGATTTATTCCAAGAAAGTATCGCACTTGGACTGGCTGTGATCAGTTAATAAGTGTCGACAAAGCACAAAGTGTACCCGTGACAAAGCTGCTTAGGCGTTTAATTTCTACATGCGCCAGCTAAGCTGGACGTCTAAAGGAGTGAGATCCTAGGTATTTTAGCCTTGATCTCGCAAATGCAGAGATCCTCGTCTTCTTCCGGAAGCTTCTGGAATTGGCATCCCGTCAGATGTCAGACAAGTATAAAGCAATGGTCAGATACAATCCTTACAATTAGGGAACGCCTAACCTTGCTGTGAGCGAAAAGCTCGCTGGTACTCTTGCGATATATTAAGGGCCGATCAGCACCGATGGTTGCCCTGCAGTCACCAAGCTTCCGACAGGCCCAGCTGCACAATAGCAAGCCGTTGTTCCGACGATAGCAAGGCCTTTCCTTGCTAATTGTGGAAATATAATAAAAACTTCATCTACAATATTTTATTAAGTTATTTTACCTATTCTTCAAAACAGTTTTAATAAATAATAAAATCCAAAATTGTATAGTGATTATAAGCCAATTATTTCATACTTATTCTCAACCATTTTAAATTAAATTTCCTCAAGTACAAAACAGTTAAACGTCATTTAGTGCTCATTAAAATAAGCTAACTATAAATAAAGTAAACGAAATAACAAGCTCACACTTATGCAAATTTAACGCCAACAGAAACATCCAATTAAAAGATTCGCACATTTGCTGGGCAAATGAATTTGTAACTAATTTCAAGCACAAAATGCTCATCAGAGGAGTCAACAAACCGTGGACAAGTGTTGAATAAGAATGATCTTATCAAGCGCGCATGCCTCTATGTACATGTGTGTATTTGTGTACGTGTGAGTGAATAATAATTTTGATATACAATTACAATACAATTGTTCGCTATTTTTAATGACATGTAAAAAAGGCAACGGTACTGCAAAAAGTAGTAACGAAAACAAAACGATAAAAAAAGCAAAACGCTTAAAATTCTATTAAAACTAGAAAAAAACGTTAATTTCAGTTGCACAGCAGCTATAATACCCTTCACATACACAAATCACAAAACATTCCTTAAACAACTTCATTACGACCGGTAAGTTTGTATGTCAGCTATTCAGCCATTTCGTGACGATATCTCGGCAAATGCCAATTCTTTTCATATAAGGACTGGATTTTGATCGATCAGTTAGTATGACAGCTATACGTTATAGTGGTTCGATATCGGTATCGACAAAAGTGCAGCTTCTTGGAGAGAAAAGGACAGGTGCAAAATTTCAGATAGATATTTCAAAAGCTGAGAAACTAGTTCGCGTTTATGCTGAGATACGAACGGATAGACGAACAGACAGACGGACATGATTAAAACGTCTCAGCTCGTCATGTTCATCATTATATATATACATATACTATATATTTTATAGGCGCTCCAACGTTTCCTTTTGAGTGTTACGAAATTCATGCCAAACTTACGCCGTTCAGGGTATAATGACAAATATGAGAAAGCTTGCGAAGAGAGGTGAGAGTGTGCGCGTGGGTGATGTTTCAAATGTAAGCGCCGAGTAGTGTTAACGAGCAGTAATGTGTACATACCATAATACACGCTGTGAAGCAGCAAAAAATGTTATGTTAATGCAGTGATTATGAATTATTGCCAAATGACTGCGTGTGAGTCGCGAATTTCGCGATGATCTGTTTACAACAAAAACATTTTCAAATAAAATAATAAAAATATTGTTACCTACACAAATCTGCTGCCTTTTCGTGAAAACGTGAGCAGCCGCATTTAAGGTTAATTTAATTTTTTTTCTTTTCCTAAGCCAACCGCACACCCATCGCGCTTTTGACCATTTCCAGCGGTTACTTTTTGGTAATCATTTGCGGTGCGTATGCGCGTGTGTCGCTGTTATTGTTGTTGCTGTTTGCGCTAAGTAACTACATATACACGTACTTAACAATAACAATAGCTGAGGCGTCATCAACAGCATTTTGAGTTACTGTTAATTTGTGTTTGCCGCAAAAAAGTAGTTGTTTTTCGTATGTGTGTTTGTGTTGTATTTGCTTTGGAGTGGTGTGTGTGTGAGCAAGTCCATACAACTCAGCCAAAGTTGGCTCACACGGAGTTTTAGATATGACAGATACCAGAAAACAACGGTTGTTGCCGGTTGTGCGCGTGGAAAGTCGGAGATTCGATTCGAAAATTAGTTTCTGGTGAATTTCAATTTATTTGATAAATAAATAAAAATAACCATAAACTTACTTTCTTTGCTGGCTTAAAAGGTGTGTGTTTGATTTTGCAAAGGGCTAAAGCTCGCGTTTATTACAAATTGTCAATAAAAGTACGTCATCACGGTCTCTTGGCCGAAACGTGCTTCAAAAGAATTATGTCAATTTGTGCTGTTGCATTTTCGCCGCTAATGAGTGTTTTAGCAACGTTTGTGCTTTCACTTCCTAAATATTTATCCAACGGTTCGTGTTTACTGTTAACACACAAATAACTTGCATTGGCTTGAAATATGTGGAGTTTTGAATGTGTACACTTTAAGGACTTGTAAGGACATATGAAGTGTTAATGTACTAATAATCACGCGAATACCCACAATGAGGTGATTACTTGCGGAAAAAAAAAACAATAATGATGTTGTTATGAGATTGATAATTGTGTACCTCAACAACAATTACCTTTTTTGTGGTATTAGGTAAACAAAAATGTATGTGTCAAGTACTAGCAAAACTAACTAATATACGCCAAGAACCGATTGGTCTTTAATTGAGTGCCATATGTATGATATATTTGTATGTGTAAATCTGTGATTGTGTATAAATTTACCGAAAAAAATTAAAATGTGACAATGAAATAAAAAAAGCATAAAAAATATTAATATTTCGATAACATTATTATTTATTAATAAATTATTAAAATGTAACCAAAACAGAATGCTTTGATCTCTTTTTGGATCTTGCATTCTACTTTACGATAAACCTGCAATGGCTTTCAAGACATACAAGACATAGTGATATCCCTTTGAACTGTGAAGCAAATTAATTTGCCAGAACAAACACCAACCGACAATTAACATAGACTACGGAAGAGAGGGAAATGTAGATATTTAATCGACAAATATGTTATAAACGTAGCACAACAAGAAGGCAAACGTGGCATGACGAGAACATGGGCCGCACATGCCGACATTAAAATTTGAAAGGAATGAGATGAACTCTAGTAGGAGTACTAACAGGTCACTGTCTAATTGGTAGACATGCTAGGAACACCATATAACAATGTACTGTAGAAGCTG
Organism: Bactrocera oleae; assembly: GCF_042242935.1. Lineage (NCBI taxonomy): Eukaryota > Metazoa > Arthropoda > Insecta > Diptera > Tephritidae > Bactrocera > Bactrocera oleae. The sequence continues at coordinate 76,989,389 of NC_091536.1, forward strand.
TTTGGTGGTAGAAGAGGAGGTTACATTAAACACCTTTTATGCGACTGTAAGGTTCTATATAGGAAAAGAATCGTAATTATCGGTCGAGGGTTTCTGGACGACGTCTCTGAAGTTGATCATAAACAACTTTTCGTACTTATAAACTTCATCAGAAGCACGGGGTGGTTCAGAGAGGAAACAATAAAGCGAGGGGACTTAAGTCCCGGTGGTATCACAATGGGCTTCCTAAAGGCCTAGGAGCGTCGTAAGACAACCACTCTAGCTACTTACCCAAAAAAAAAATGGAAATTTGAAAATAACCACAAAAATATACAAAAGGTTATGGGAAGTCACTCCTAACTTATATTACGGTTCAAAACAATTTTTGTGCTATGAGAGAAAAAAAAGTGAACAAAAATATGTTTACTATTTAAAAATGAAAAAAAAAAATTAAATAAAAAAAATTAACAGCATTACAATGAAGAAACTATAAAAATAGAAAAAAATGCGAAACCTTTAATAATAAAAAATATGCCTAAACAAATTAAGTTTTAAAGAATCCTCACAATAAATATTTTTAAGCATAAATCAAGTTAAGAAATAAAATATGTCGGTTTAAACAAACATTTTGTGATCTACTTTCAATGAAACCTTGGAGGTGTGACTTGAAGCCACGATCATTGAATGAAATTTTTTTTATTTACTGTAGCGCTGAGGCAACGTGTAGTAACATTAGGTGATCGCAAGGCCTTTCGTTATTCAATAAACTCCAATACCAAAACTGCTAGTCATAATATATTATATGGCTGGAAAGATCGCACTTGGACTCATTATGTTCAGTCTTTTGTGATGCCAGAAAGAGAACTCTAGTTAGTAATTAGGTTATAAGTGTCGACAAAGCGCATTGTCGTAAATTCTTATAACATATTTTATGGAGAAGTAATTAATTATACACTTTTGTGAAAAATATGATTTAGAGTTTTATTGGAAACTGAAAGTTTTGACAGGAATGGTTTACGAGCTTTTCCAAAGAAAATTTGAAGATCGAAGCTTGTATTACTTGGTGCGTCTAATAACTATATTCGTTAGGTTTGCGAAGAGATTTCTTAACTTGATTATTATTCCATTGTTCCAATATTCCGAGCGTGCGTTGCAAAATTACTGTCTTCGTGCTTTTTAAACAGTCGATCTTTGTGCCTGAAAATGTGTTTATGATAGAGTTTTGAAGAGTTACGCAGAATCTTTGAAAGTCACTCAAGCAGCCATTTTGAAACGTTTAAAAGTAGACGGATACATTGAAACGAACTTTCTGGAATAATATTTATATCAGTTGATAATGAACTCTTAATGTGCTTTTATTTGCAATGAAACTTTTTACCATGATGATAATATCCGGCGAAACGACAGTAACGTGCAACGTTGCTTATTTTGGAAACAGTCCAGAATATCAAAAATACTGATGAGAGTACCTACGATGGTCAGGCCTAAGTGATTGTAATGTACTCGGATTTATGTACTGTTCTATTTGCAGTATTTGGGAAAAGCATTTGCAACTCAAAGCACTTAAGTCTCCTTCTCTCAGTTTTTACTAATACTCACCAATTTAAAATAGCAAGATCGTTGAGGGTAAAGTAAGAAATCTCCGGAATATTTTTGTACCGAACTGCTCAAATCCAACTAATTATTTTGGAGGATACATACAATTCATAGAAACCTCTATTTGTCGGATAGCACAAAATCCGAAACCACAACGGGAGAAGCGACAATTATATATAGGGTGCGCACACTTTTCCTTATCCTTTCCTAACCAACTGAGTTAGGTTAGATAATCAAGCCAATATCCGTGAAGTCACGAATGTTCTCACTTAGACAGCTGCAAACGCCGATCTGTTATGTTGCCCAGAAGTTCTAAGTTCTAATCAAAAAGACCGTCGCATAAAGGTAAAGCGCCTTGAGCCTACCACAAGTTTGTTAAGTCCGCTAATATCAATTCCAGCCCATTCGACTGGTTTCAACCTTAGCCTAGCGTAAGATGAACAGTTAATGAGAAACGGTCTAGATAAGACCGATATTAATTACGAAAAATAGATAAAGGAAGTCTGATGGTCGGTTACTCAGATCTCCAGTTTTGACTCTCCTGGTTTCTTTTTGTGAGCCTATTTTAAACGGGCCATTGGTGAACTCAAATCAAATATTCATGTCGGAAGCAAGCTCTGCTATCTATACCCGAGTCTAATTGCCATTTAACAAATCGATTAATTTCGGTGTTCGGTAGTGATAGTACGTTGCGTTCTTACATCAGGCAACACACAATTCCAATAAAACTTGAGTTTTTCTTTTACCATATACAATTCCTTAAGTATTTTAATCCAGTATCGTTTATATTTTCAGATTCTCCACCACACACTTGAGCGATGACAGGAACATATCTGTTGATGCTAGCAAGCATACTGCATATCTTGAGCTACGCGGATGCTGGTTTTATATGTAAGTCAAGCTCACCGCATATATGTACATATGTATACCTATTTGAACCTCTCACAACTTGATTTACTTGTTAGCCTATGAGGACGCGCGCAAAGCTGTCATACAAGCCGAGGATTTGCTCATCACCGGCGGTCGCATACACCTCAATGACAAGGAGAATCGAGTGAATGACATATTCATGCGATATAAGTTGGACGAGCTGGGTGCGGGCTTCTACGATTCGGATGTTAATGCAGCCGGTTTGCATTTCTTCAAGGGCAAACGACACGTGGAGCAGAGCAAAGTGCTGAAGTTCCTTAAGCGTATGCCGAAGGGCGCCACCTTACATTTGCACCACTCGGCAAGTGTTTCGTCCGAATGGATGGTACGCAATATTTCCTACATGCCCGGTATGCTGCGCTGTACAAATATTTTGGGCGTCAGTGTGTTAAGCTTTCGTAGGACGCCACTTGCTCACGGCTGTGTCACACAGTATGTGCGTGTGAGTGACGAACGTTTTCGTACGGTCAGTCTGGCCGCATATGATCGTAGCTTTGAGAAGTTGATCAACTTGTATACACCGACGCCGGAAAGTAAGTGGAAGCTTGTTTCTTTTTAGTTTTTAAGTAGTGGAGAAATAGCTGTGCAAATAAAGATGAACTTTTAATATTTCACAGTTGATTATCCAACGATCAAGCATGTCTGGCGTAAGTTTCAGAATATGTTTAGCACGATAAACGATGTGTTGCGTTATTTGCCGGCATTTCGTGCCTACACTTGGCGTATGCTGGAGGAGTTGTACGAGGATAATGTGATGTATGCGGAGGTGCGCATGGATTTCAAAGAGGTGAGTACTTATATCCATACGCACAAGTTCTTTGCGATCTCTCACTTTCTCTCTCTTTCTCTTCTGGGCCAGTTATATGACTATAGTGGACGCATTTTCCCACCGGAGCGTTCCGTTCCTGAAATATTGGCTATCGTGGAGGACTTTCGTCGTGTACATCCCAACTTTTTGGGCATCAAGGTGATTTTTTCAACTCATCGTAATGTAGAACGGACGCGTGTTTTCGAGAATTTCGAAATGTTCAAAACCTTACAGTGAGTTTTGAAAAAAGTATTCAAAAAGCTGTTCTTTCATCTACTAATCGAAAATATATTAGCACAGCGAACCCCGATTTCATCATCGGTTTCGATTTGGTCGGACAAGAGGATCTTGGCAAACCTTTACACAATTTCATCTCCGAATTAGCAAATCTGCCAAAGAGCGCGAAATACTTCTTCCATGCAGGCGAAACGAGTTAGTTTTATGTTTTTTAATTTAAATACGTAAAAATTAAACAAAAAATTTTAATTGCACCACATACTTAGATTGGTATGGTGCCTCTACCGATTTCAACCTCTTGGATGCGCTCTTGTTGAACACTACACGCATCGGTCATGGCTTTGCGCTGATGAAGCATCCGGTTTTGTGGAATGCCGTGAAGAAACGTAATGTGGCCATCGAAGTGAGCCCACTCTCCAATCAGATACTACACTTGGTGGCGGATTTGCGCAATCATCCGGGCAGCTTTTATATTTCTCAGAATTTGCCGATGGTTATTTGTAATGACGATCCCGGCTTTTGGGACACCAAGGGGCTGAGCTATGACTTTTACTATGCAATTATGAGTTTGGCGCCTAATCATGTGGGCTTGAAAACGCTAAAGGGTCTTGTTTGGAATTCGATTCGATACTCTGTGCTGACGAGACGAGAAGAGCGTGTTGCCTTTGAGAACTTAGAACGTGAGTGGGATCTGTTCATCAATGATGTATTACAAGGGGGTGTTGTTTGATGTAACAGTTTATTATGGAATGTAGAACAAAAGAAAAATGGAATGTAGAACAAAAAGGAAATCATAAGTAATTCTCAAAAATAAATTTTTGAATATTCAGAAACTTCGCCATAAATTTTTATGTAATGTAAATGTAAAAGAAGATACTAGTCTCTTATTGACTTTCAGAATATGACGTTTGGCATTCATCAAAATGACTTTGGACTTCGGAAATTCACAATCGTCCAAATATTCATAACCAAATTTGAGCAAGTATTTTTTTAAATTCGAAAGGGGTTTTAGATTTTCAAAATTTTTGATTATATTAAAAAAATTCAGTGTAACATTTAGAATATGTAAATTGGTGTAAAACATAGTTCAACTACGTTGCGTTTTTTGATTAGTATTTCTCAGGTTGGTTTTGTATGGTAGAAAGCGATATGAACTCACAAAAATAAATTTGATTACATTAGTTTTGGCACATCATGACACGGCTCAGCTCTGACTATCAAATTACTGCTGAAATGATTGGCACTGTTCTTGCAGGGATTCTATGGAAAGACGAGAAATATTGCGAATGTATTGTACAACTCTGAACAATTTAAATTGAAACGAAACAATGAGATTTCCATGGCTTTCTTCCAGTCTAAAAACGGCAATCGTCGACAGCAGACTGATATTTTGCGTAGAAATTTGGAACGCAACGTACGCAACGGTCAGTAGTTAATTAATTTATGTAAGTAGTGCAGCAGTTGAGAAATTTCACTTTTTTTGGAAATGCTACAAAAACAAAAGCAACAAAAAATAAATACAAATAAAAACTAAATGAAATAAATATTAAAATGCAACAAATAACGCGAACAAACGCAGTTTAGTTCAAAAAGTCCATTTACAGCAACAACAACTGCCGTTTAGTGGGTGTAAAACGTTTGAATTTAGTTGCATTTACATTTTGTTTGATAATTATATAATTTGTATTACAAAATTAACATTTTAACAAAAAACGTTTAACAATTGGATCATTGCGTGCTTGGAATTGCACATTTAAGTTGAAAACACTTGTGTAAGTGTTATATTGCTGAAATTAAAAGCGCACTAAATAATTGAAGTTGAAATATATATGTAATATTACAGAAATTTGTTTCAGCAATATTGGAAGTTATTGAAGATATTTGCTTTGTGCATGGAAATACTATATAATGAAATTGTTTAAATAATTAATTTGAAAGTTAAAATGAAAAATATGTTTCAAATATGTAAAAGGTGGAATAATAAGAGTTTTGGCAATTTTTTTAGATTGTACAGGTTTTAAAAATATATATTTTTTAGTATTTTATTTGAAAAAGCTTTGGAAAAAAATTTAAAGCCTCAATACTAGCTTTTATACAAAACAGTAATGAATTTACGTTTTTTAAACATTTTAAATTTGTTAAAATAATTTATTTTATAGAACAAAAATTAAACTATTTTTTGTGCCGTTCTATACAAAATATTCGTTTTGGTAAAAGGATTTTTCCTTAACAATATTGAAGTTTTAAATTTTGATGAAATAGAAATAAATGTTATGCCCATATTTTTAACAGAATAAAAAATTGACTTTAGTTTGAATTGACTTATGCTACTTAGAATGACATCACATACATGTAAATAAAATTTAGTTCTTATATTATTTTAATTTTGGTTGAAAACAAAGCAGAGCTATTGTTAATCAGTAAATATTTTCAAAATTATTTCTAATTTAATTTTACGTTAACGTTAATAGTAATAAAATATTTTTTTTTACCTTTAATACTACATGTTTGCCGATGAAAATAAAATTTTCATACTGTGAACTCCAATTTTGTTGCCATTATTAAAATAATGAAATCGAATTATATTTGAGTTAAAGCTTACATACATACATTATGAAGCTCGCCAAAAACATTCGTACTTGAGCCATATAAGTGTTGCGAAAAAAATTATACTAAAACCTTCCTATTTTATACTTAAGTAAAACAGTTATATAACTCATTAATGAAGAAAGAAGGAGCATAAAGAAAAATATGCTGAGGTGTAAAGGTTGAATCAGCTGATTTATTGAAATGTAGTGATCAGCATATGATATTATTTACTAATTACGCTTTTCAGACAAACAAAACTATCTGGTCTAAATGATGTCATGTGAAATATAAATATGAAACACTATGTGATTATTAGAAAAATATATAAGGTGATGGAAATTGATTTTTTAGTATTATTTCATATACTGTAATGTATTTCATTTGATAATATGGTATGTTGCGATTTTATATGATTTAAGAGAATGTATGATGTGAAAACTTACCATACGACACAAAATTTTATCTGATGTGTCACGTTAAAGTGATACGATTTGGTTCTAATGCAAATATCTGGTAATAGACAAGAAGTAAAACTTTGGAAATTTGAATACGATATGAGGGATGGGATGACAATATGTTTGATATGATTTGAAATAATATAAAATGTGGAATGTTATGATGTGATGTGAAGTAAAATTACAGGTTTGTAAATATAATAAAACATGACTTACTAGTCTAGTGCACTATATGAGTGGAGAGTTTATTTAACTATTGTGATACGATATAATGTAGTTTCACATCTCATTTATTGGATGCAATATGATCCGATGTAAAATTTACTGCAAACTGACCCATCCTGTTTTCAAGTGATAAAATGTTGGAAGTGGATGATTTGAATAAACATAACACGATGTGATGTCATGTAATCTCACCCAATATAATGATGATATGATACCATAATATTATATATGCGAGGTAACGTGATCTTATTTTATACGATTTTATGCACTAAAAATCGCAGCGATATTTAAAAATTCCATTTCTGCGTCATACTTGTATACATATGTGATGTGATCTGAAGCCAAATGATTTTCTATCAGTGGATATGTTACAAAATCAAATATCATAATGGATTTCATATGTTATTTTAAACAAAATATTAGACAATGTTTTACATGTGCTAGACAGTTATACGTTTAATCATAAATAAATTATTATCGCGCGGATTTCATTTGATCTAGTCTAATCTAGCGCTGCAAAAAGTACAATTAAGGTATCTGATACAAAATGGTATTATATAAATTTATTAATTCACACGATTGTTTTTCGAAATTAATTATTCGAATTTGTTATTTTAATAATAGCAAAACAGCATTCATTGACACACTTTTCTACTTATATTATTTGTTTGCAGACCTGTTTCTAAACATGCTTACGCTTACGTTAAATTAGTTCATTACTTCCAAATTAATTTCGAGTACTCGTACTATATAAAAAAAGAGAACAAATAATATTAAAGGCATCTATTTATTTGGGTTGAGTGAACTTAGCGACTTTCTTTTTGTTATAATTTTAGCATCTAATGAGTGCGCATCACCTAAGCGAGGCACAGTCAATTGCGAACAATCCCGTTGTCATAAAAGCTGTTATATGCATATGATTACTCGCCTGTAATATGGCCCATGAATAATTCTGATAATCTATTTTTGTTCTTTTAATATTGTGCATTAACCGAGTGCGAGTGTTTAGGATACAAGGCTTAATCAACCATTTACATGAGTTCGCTACTTGTCAAGGTTAGGGAACACTTATATACACATACATAGAAATGCACGTACTTACATTTACGCGATTTTTTACCTTTAATTTGCATTATAGAATTATTCAAAAATATTAAAACTGTTAAAAATGTTAAACCTTGACTCTAATTCTCTTCAGTTATATTCAGAAAGGTCAGAGATTGGCTAAGTGTTATTCTAAGACCCTAAATTTTGATCTTACGCTTATACTTTTTGACACTTTCAGCTTTCAATTACACCATTATTTATTTTTACCCGGTAACAGTAGCTTATACTTTTCCCTAATCCAGTTTAAGGGATCTTTATAGATATTTTTTATTCACCCTATTATATATTGCACATCACGTAGCCATACCTTGCTTTTTTATATAGAAGCATGAACAGGGTATATTAAGTTTGCCACGAAGTTGGTAACACCCAGAACGAAACGTCAAAGACCTTATAAAATATATATACATTTATAAATGATCAGCATGACTAGCTCAGTCGATTTAGCCATGTCTGTCCGTATGTCTGTATATACGCGAACTAGTCCCTCAGTTTTTAAGCTATCGATCTGAAAATTTTCACACGTGCTTTTCTCCTCAAGACGCTGCTCATTTGTCGGAATCGCCCATATCGGAACACTATAGCATATAGCTGCTATACAAACTGATCGTCCAAAATCCAGTTGTTATGTAGTCAGTCTCTGTATAAATTGTTCAGATCGGACCAGTATATTATATAGTTGCCACACAAAATAACCTGTGAATATGTGAACGGTATTATAGCATCGGTGTGGCCGAAGTAAAAATTTTTTCTTGTTTTAAATAAAATATTTATATGCATATCAATAGGCCGCTGGGGATTACGGGCTTTATACGAGTATAACCCATTGTTTATAAATTGGGTTTTAAAACAACAACTGACCTTTTGAGGATATTTTAAACATTCACATAATCAAAATATAACGGTATATATGCATATAGCGGAACCTGAAATGCTGAAGGTATGTCATTATGAACCGATGACACCGACACCTATTGTGAAAACGCGAAACTATTACACATACTCATACAGTACTATGACTATCACTCTGAACTGACAAGCATTGCGAGGAAAGTTTACGGGAATTAGCCATTATTGCGAAGACCCATTTTCATTAATATAAAAAAAATATTATTTTCAAGGCTTTGATTTTCAATGTCATAGTATGTCATTTTATACATATACACACAAACCGGCATACAAATGTAAACATGAAATTGACAATGTTGATATGTAAATGTAAACAGGCTCTGTCTATCTGTGAACGGTTCTACGAACAAAACGAAAAAGAGAAACACAAATTCAAGAACAATACCCACAATATATTTTCGAAATGGCACGAAATATCGCGAATGTATTGAATGACTCTGGACAATTTAAATTGAAATGAAACAATGAGACCTCCGGTTCTTCCTTTCAGTTTGAAAACGGCAATCGCCAACACCAGACCGATATTTTGCGCAGCTTGCTTGAAAAAGTACATCAATTGCAACAACAACAGCAAAAACAACTGCGTTGACATTTTATTTGATAATTGTGTAAGTTATATCACAAAATTACAGAAAAAAAACATTTAACAGTTGCATTATTGCGTGTCTGGAATTTCACTTTAAAGTGGTAAACAGGTGTGTGTGTGTTAAGCGTTGTAATGCCGAAATTAAAAGTGCTCTAAACATTTGTAGTCGGAAAGTTTTTGGGGATATTCACAAATATAGCTTAAAATATGAAATAATAAGTAAAAATGGGATTAAACTACATATAGTAAGAAATTTTACCATTTTAATGCGTTTGTTCAAATAGTTTTGAAAATATTATTATTAGTATTTTGTACGGTAATAATTTCGAAAAAATACAGAAGCCTCAATACGTGCTTGCAAAAAACAAAAATTGCTTAAAATGCTTTAAATATCAGAAATTTGTAAGAAAAATTTCGTTTAACAACAAAATTATTCGTTTTTTATAAAATAATTAGTTTAAAATTAATAAAATTATATCTATAAAATGAATTTTTGATTAAATATACATATGTATATTTGTACGTGCGTCGACTTAAACTACATACATATTTATGAATAATTATTAACGGTGCCATTTTAATTTTTTTTAAATCAATATATTTACAAAGCGTCCGAAGTAATTATGAATTCAATAAATATTAAAAAAATGTCGTTTTTTTAACTAATATGTTCTAAAGTTTATAAAGATTTTTAAAGAATCTACAACAAATATAATTAACATTTTATTTTTGATTCAACAATTTTTGATGACTAAAATTTGCACCCTCTAAAATCCCACTTTGCTACCATTAAAAGTAATTTCAACGTTGTAAAGTAATTAAAACGAATTAAATACATCCCTACTATAACTACCACTATTTGGTAATAAATTAAAAAATTTGTATTTTTATGATTTTTTAATTTCATTAAGAATTGTTGCAAATTATTCTATATATAAATTTTTGACAAATTTATGAACATACATATCGAAATGTTTCAATACAATTTTGTCACAAAAAATGTTGCTATTGCGTTGTGTAAATAAATAAATCAGAAGCGTCTAATTAGTCTTTAAAATATGCACATACACACATTATTCTATTCGCCAGAAATATTTGTACTTGAACTTGAACTAAAAAAATAAGCACTATACACTTAAAATAATATGCAAATGTCCCGAAAAAAATAGACTAAAACGTCTCCTTTTTATACATAAGAATTACATACTAATATGATAATGTGTGTGTGGAAAAGTCATAACATTATGCGGTATGATATGATTTGACATGTGATTGGATATTAAATGGTACGATGTGATGTTAATTCTCAGTGACGTGATATGAAATAATACGATCTACTAAGACTTTTTAAAAATGGGATGTGAAATCGTTATATATTAAAATTAAATAAAGCAAAGTATTGATAATTCTCATAGATGTGCTGTGACTATGAGAAACGAGGTGATGTGATGAAAGTTTGCGATGCGATGTAAAAAGTTAGAATGTGGTGTAATGCGATCCACTTTATATAAATCATGCGGTTGAAGAAGGGTGACAGTTAACAATTAAAGTACTCTCTGGTTCTCTATATGAGAGTTTAACAATTGTGATGAAGTTTGACATCTCAAAGATGTGATGAAATCTGCTCTGATTCAAGATGAATGGTTAACTGAAACGACGTGATGTGATTTCATTAATTCTATGAAGTGCATGACTTTAAAAAACTTCATGTGATGTGATGTCATGTGACTTGTCTTAACATAATTTGATGTGATATCATATGTGACTTTATGCATTGAAAAACGTAACGATATTTAAAAATTCAAAATGAGCGTCATATGTATGGTATATGTGTGCTGGTCTAACACCAATTGATATGCTATTAGTAGAATTAATAAAAAAATTAGTATCCAAATGGATTTTATATGTTATTGCAAACAGAAAATATAAATAATGTGTTACATGAGCTAGACAGCTATCCAATTAATCATAAACAAATATATTATCTGGCGGATTTCGTTTGATCTAGTATAATCTAGCACTCCAAGAAGTAAAATTATGGTAAACGATACAAATTGGTATTATATGTATTTATTAATTCACACGATTTTTTTTTAAATTAATTATTCCATTTTTTTATTTTATTAATACCAAAATAGCATTCAATGACACACTTATCTACTTAGACTATTTGTTTAATTTGCAGACCTGTTTCTAAATATGTTTAAGCTTACGTTAAATTAATTCATTACTTCCAAAACAATTTCGAATACTCGTACTGTATTAAAAAATAATATTGAAGGCATCTTTTGGCTGAGGTTGAGTGACCGCTGAGTCTTGTTCTGATTTTGTTTCTTGCTTTTTGCTTAGGCATTATGAGCATCTAATGAGCGCGCATTACCTAAGCCAGTCTCAATAAATTGCGAACAATTCCGAACTCGGAAAATATTATATATGCATACGATTACACGCCTGTACTATGGTCAATAATCTTTTACATGAGTTCGCTATTAGTCAAGGCTAAATGTTACACAAGAACACTTATTGTATATACATTCACATGCACGTATTTACTTAGATTTAAGCAACTTTTATACCTTGAACAGGGTATATTAAGTTTAGTTTAAGAAGGAAACGTCGAAGACCCTATAAAGTCTATATATAAATAATGTCGATATGTCGCCACATCCACTTCTCGGTATATACGCAAACTAGTCCCTTAGTTTTTGAGATATCGATCTGAACTTTTGTATATGTCCTCTTCTCCCTAATAAGTTGCTCATTGGCGGTTCTGCCCACTCATTATTTGACCACCTGTCACTATAGCTGTCATATAAACTGATCGATAAGAACTAAGTCTTTTTATGGAAATTTTTTTGTTTGACAGTATACCTTTTCGAAATTCGGTCCAAGATAATGTTACAATTTTCGAATAAATAGTTCAGATCGGACCACTATACATATATGGTAGCTGCAATCAAAACTAATTCGGCTTGGAGATTGTTTATATTAAACAACGTGGCTAGAAAGAACTAGCAAAATGTTTTCCGTTGGCTGCAAATCTTTGACCGATACATACATATAGTTGCTAGAAGATTTTTCTTGTTTAATTTTATTTTCAATTCAAGTATTGATAAACAATATCGTAATTGTTACACTTTTTAAACTTTAAGAGTAATTCTTCCCAGTTTTATCCAGAAAGATCGAATATTGTCTAAGTTATCTCTAGAGCTTAATCTTCGCTCTAGGCTTCTTGATATTGATCGACATATATGCTCTCTTAAAGTGTAAAAGATATATACTAAAATTATGGATATTATTATATTTTTATAAAAAATATTTAGTTTATGAATTTGTGTTAGCTTTTTTTGCGATTATTTTTTTTTTATTTCAACAGCTTCTCAACTTTATTGTACATTCAAAATGTCTACCTGGCGACAGATTCAAGGCGTTATATTTTATGTACCATTGCTGTTACATATTGCTCAGTTTTGCGGTAATTTTAACACATATATTTAATTGTTAAATACTTTTCACCGAAGAATTTTGAAATTTAGATGCCCGTGTTGCAACTCCGCCACAAGAGATAATGGCGCCACAGCCTGAGGTGAGTGGCGTTTTGTATGAGAAGACTCTGCCAGGCGATCGTCTATACGATGAACCGAAAATATTAAGTGAGTACATAATTATATACTCATTTTACATTACAAATATTGTATATTCATCAAATCATCAAATATTATATTAAGAAGTATGTGTATGAAATTTATAAAAGTTGAAGCAAATAATTTCACATCACATAACCTCACTTTGAATTGCTCAGATCAAGCATATACAGTGGTTCTTTTCAAAGTTTCTATAAAAAGAAAACAGAAATTCATGCAAACAAGATTAACTGCTATCAGTTTGAGTGCCACTGTTGTTAATGCATAATATAATATTTTTAAACGCACAAACTTATACATAAAATATAAAATAATTATTTTTGACCACCTAGAATATGCGCAGCAACGTGAGCAAATGATCGAAGCAGAGCAATTGCTACTTACCGGTGGACATTTGCAACTTGATGAAAATGAGTTGCAAGCACATCAGATTTTCATGCATCACAAATTGATGGAGCTCACCTATGGCATGGAACACCCACATGAACATGCGCCAGCGCTGCATTTCTTCAAAGCTAAACCATTCATAGAACAAAGTAACGTGTTCAAATTCATACAGGCTATGCCGAAAGGTGCCATTTTGCATGTACATCGGACACCGGCGGTCTCTGTTGATTGGATGATTAAGAACCTGACTTACACGCCCGGTCTGTTGAAATGTCACACGGCGCGCGGTACTGTGGTGCTCAGTTTTCGTGAAAATGCGCAAAAGCATGGATGCCGTACAAAATATTACGATGTAGAGGAGGAGCGTAAGCATACTTTGTCGAAGAATCGCTACGATAGATTTTTGAAGTCCAAGCTAAGCTTATATTCAAGGCTGCCGGAATGTAAGTCGTTTAAAAAATAGTATTCACACTTAACTGAACGGTTGTGGCATCTCTTGCAGTTGAGTACAGTGAACAAAGCAAAGTGTGGCGACGTTTCGAAGACATATTCGATACAATAAGTGATACGGTTGGGTACGAGCCCGTTTTCCGCACATTCCACTGGCAGCTGATGGAGGAAATGTACGAGGATAATATAATGTACGCAGAGTTGCGTATGAAATTTAAGCCGGTAAGCTTAACGGCTTAGTAAGCCATATCTATAATCAATACTTTTACGGTCTTGAATAGAAGTTTTCTAAACTTTATTAGTTTCTTACCTTATTAGCACTCCAATTTATTCGCAATTCTATTTCAGCTATATGGCGCCAATGGCTCCACGGTAGCAAATGAGTATGAGGCAGCCGAGCTGCTTATGGCTCTAGTGGAAGAATTTAAACAATCACATCTGGGTTTCTATGGTTTGAAAGTTATTTATGTAGCGCATCGCGGTTCGGACGAAACTGAAATATTCAAAGCTTTTCAAACATTCAAAGACTTCCAGTTAGTGGCTGTAAAATTCTCTTTCTTACCTCTAACATAATACTAATTAAAAGTAAACTATTATTACAGTGAACGCTATCCTGATTTCATTATTGGTTTCGATCTGATAGGGCATGAGGATCAGGGAAAGTCATTGCAGTCATTTGTGTCTATTTTACAAGATCTACCGAAAAGCGCAAAGTATTTTTTTCATGCAGGCGAAACAAGTGAGCATTCACCGAAGAAGCAACAAGTAAATTATATAATTATACTTTTATTTCAGATTGGTTGGGCACGTCAGTGGATTTGAACTTGATTGATGCCATACTACTCAACACCACACGCATCGGACATGGTTACTCACTTATGAAACACCCTATACTCAGTAAGGCCGTTAAAGAGCGTGATATTGCGTTGGAAGTTAGTCCGCTGTCCAATCAAGTTTTAAACTTAGTTTGGGACTTACGCAATCATCCTGGTGGCTACTTTATGTCCGATAATATACCAATAGTGATTTCGAATGATGATCCAGGCTTTTGGGAAGCCAAAGGTTTGAGTTATGATTTCTACTATGCGATTATGAGTTTTGCGCCGAGCAATGCTGGTTTAAAGACATTGAAGAGTTTGGTATGGAACTCGATAAAATATTCAGCAATGGGTGATGTAGAGAAAAAGGCTGCGTATGCGCAATTACAATATGATTGGAATGTCTTTTTGGAACGTGTTATACGCGGTGATATTGTATGAAATAGTTATAAACATAATATACAATACTTATAAACAAATGTTGTTTACTGATATGAAATAAATTATAGTACGTGCGATTTACAATTTTTTACATGAAATTTATGAGTGTATCATTTTCACACATCTCTAAGCAAGTTTTCAATTTTTTGGCGTTTTTCACTATCTGAGTGCTTCTAATCGGTATACATGTGTGCGGCTATGAAATTTTGACAGCTTTCGGTAATTTGAAGAAACGCGCAACGAAAGCCGCCCATTGAGTTGCACTGTAAATTTAATTATATTGATTGTTTCATTAAACACTTAAAATTCATTAAAAGTTTGCACTCACAAAATATGGATCACGTATGATTTGGTCTTCCGGTCGGTCAATATACTTTCCGAGCAGTTCGATTTTTGCACACCTTTCTTGACTTGGGTCTTTGGCAAGCGTTTGTAGCTCGTGCAAATTATGTTCGTCCATGACAAGAATATAGTCATAATTGTAAAAGTCCATTGTTGAAATCTGTGCAACGAATGTCAATTGTTAAAAGAATTTCAAATAAACTTGAAATAGAAAGCAGCCGTACTTGTCTACCGATATGATCCGTTGTTAAACCATTTTCTTGCAGTACTTTAATACAGCGCTCATTCGGCTTACGTCCAACATTCCACGTTCTCAGGCCAGCACTGTCCACCTTCCAGCTGAGATCATACTCCTCCACCCAATGCTTCATGACGCTTTCCGCCATTGGTGAGCGGCATGTATTACCTGCATATTTATAATAGCTTATCAATTCTTTACAATCTTTCGTTATCTACTTACCAATGCAAACGAATAGGATTTTTAGAGGTTTCATATTTGGTGGGACTCAATAAACTTCAAATTTAAACTACTAAGATTGTGATTATTTAATATTTAGTAAAAACATTAACTAGCATATTTACTTTATTTAATTAGTATCGAAATAAGAAAGCTTACATAAGAAATTTTGCAACTTCTGATTTTCTTTGTTTTTTTTTATATACTCAAATCTGACGTGTAAAAATAGAAAATTTGGTTGTTACAGTGGGATATTTAGCAACAATATATAATACGACGTTTGTATTAAAAATTATTTATTAATTGTTTATTAGGAAACATGATGCAGTGTAAAAAAGATTAATATTTTAATATGCAAATGCAGTGAAATTTAGACTATAACAAATACATTCCCTTACTACACACACTGACTTACCTTAAATAATTTGGTTTCACTATGCATCCTTATAGTATATAAATTTGGCAGCAAAATAAAATTTGTTGGTTTTTTTTGAAATAAAACATAAACATTTTATTTCATAATTGTTCATGTATTTGCCTCTCCTTTGATTTATCACTTATATCAGCTGATTTTGTGTTTTACAACATGTGTCTTGTACATTTTAATTTCACTAATTTACCTAGTAAATTTGGGATGTGTGCTTTGTAACCCTCACCTTAAACTTTGCCCGCAGCGGCATCTTTCAAAAACGCAGCACAAGCAACAACACACTGCTGATAAGCCTTCTCGAAGCCAGCATCACCTCTTTGCTAGAAATTTAACGCAAGTAAATTATACATATATCTATGTACGAGTGACCGAGTTAAGCGCGTTTTTCACTCACATAGTAAGGATCCACGATAATACGATCGCTTTTATCCAGACCAAAATCTCCCAACAACAATAATTTTGCCTTCGAATTTGCTGGTGACAAATTTCGCAGCTCGCTCATATTCTCCTCATCCATACCGAATATGTAGTCAAATTGCAGAAAATCATCTTTTTTAATTTGGCGCGCTTTATTCTTGTAGTTTATATTATGATTCTGCATTATCTTTAATGCTCGATGGTCTGGTGGATTGCCTACATGCCAACTACCCAAAGCTGCCGAATCAACTTTCCATTCGTCAGATGCACCGGCATTCTCGATTGTTTCAATCATAACACCCTCGGCTATTGGTGACCGGCAAATATTACCTAAAATGTATAATGCTATTATTGTTTTAAAACTAAATGTTTTTTACAAATATACACTTGCCTAAACAAATCATAAGAATTTTCTTAACCATTTTGTCACTATTTTATGAATAATTAAGTTTCAGCCTTCGAAAAAGTAATATAGATAAATATGCTCGCGTTTATATATTGAAGGCGGTTTTGACATTTGTTGGCAAAACATATGATTCTGACTTTGACTACGTTTCTCTTACGTCACGTGTAAATAACAGCGCGTTAACATTAATAAAATACGTGTAAAGTGGAACGAAAAAGAAATTGATAAACGGAAATAGCGGAAACTGTCGATTGTGGCTCACAATATTTAAGTGTTTGACTGTTTTTATTTAAAGAGCTGAAACATTTGTTTAAAAAATGTTTGAGAAGTATGTATGTATATTATAAAAGACAACGTTAGTATAACGCACGCCTAAATGTAAATTAGTAATATGCAAACTTTATATGAATTTTGGTTAGGTTAGGAGAATCGTAACCATGATAATTATTAAACAACCGCCTCGCGGAGAGGTGTGCATTATCAAATGGCATCAAATATCAAAAATGCGATTCTAAACAAAATTTTTTTTATTGATATTCTAAAAACTTACAGTGAAAAAACTAAAAAAAGATTTAAAAATATATACATTTAGCAGAAGTATGCATTTGTAACAAGTTTGAAGGACTTAACGTACTTTGAAATCTTTTCATAGTGGTCCGAACACATTTTTGGGCACATAAAGCATAGACATATGCATACAAAAATATGTATGTGTGTAGACTATTTGCAGCACAGTGGTATTGTATCCAGCGAATATGTATGTATGTAGTTGTGTGTGTGAATACATAAATGAGCAGTAGACTAAAATGTCACAAGTGTCAATTGAAAGAGGATGCTTGAAAAATAGTTACATTTTATATGACTGATAAAATTGGCTATTTGAAGAGAAATCGATATATCACATTGCTGTCAATCGTCGAGTGTGCATGCTTGCAGTTGAGCGTTAGTATATTCCTTGAAATACAAATGGACATCAATGAACATACATATGCACATGTATATACCAATGTAGTAGAAGAGCTTGATATGTATGTACGTAATTCGTAAATAATGCTTGAATGAAAATAAAAATATTTTATATGGTTTTTAGTTATCTTTTTTGCACACACGTTCGAAAGAGAAGAACATTTTTTTGATTATATCACCTTCCTACTACCCTTTAGCTCTTTTTTTAACCTTATCTCGAAGGTTTATAACTGTAAAAGCACATCTTGATGTAATTTACAGAGTTACACCTTTACAGAGAGAACAACTTTTGTTGTCTGTCCTTATAATAAATTGTAGAAAACATTCGTTTCAATAAGTACTACCCTAATCCATTTATGTAAACATGTTTTGACATGAATTTGTCTATCTGTTCCAAGCAAGGAAGTGTTTATGGCAAGTTTCATCCTCTTAGCCTTTTATGTGCCTCGGCTTTTGTATGCCTCACAAATACATATATATATGAACATACACAACGAGCTGTTTGTCCGCCAATCTATTTGGCTGTTTATCCTGCAGCATTTTATCCGTTTATCGCGAAACGTTTGTTTGTCATGGACCCATGCGCCCTCCCGCAGCCGTTGGCAAGTTCTTTTTATTTTTTGCTTGTGTATTTGCTGTGAGCAATATGTCAACTTGTTTGTTGTCGAAGTGTCAATAACATTCGTGAATTTTCTCTGCTCTCATTGCAGACAAAAATAACAATGTGTATGAAGAGATGACTCATTGAATTGAATTTCCGCATGCACTTCCTGCTTGCTACAGTTATAACTTAACACCGTTATAAGTATTGCCACTTTATATTTTTATTGTTTCCACATACATTTTTGTTTGTTTTTATTTTAAGTTTAAATTGTATAATTGCAAACACTTGCTATGTGTGGTTGTGCTAATTACCTAAGTTGCAACTACTGTGGCAAACAAAAGTTCATTTTGAATATGAGAAAGGCAAACTTTTAATTAATTGTGTCTGGACTTGAGTCGCATAATTTGTATATTTGCATACATGTATATATATATATACATATATGCATACTTATTTATACGTATATTTGCCTTAGTTTGATTTGATGACCTTTTATGTTGATTACTATTTGTTTTTGTTTCAGCAAAAAATGCAAACGACGATTGAGTTACTTTTACTTTAAAATATCTATTAAAATATTATTAATTTAAAAAAAAAAAAATAAATTATATAGGTTGGTCTGGTAGGCTCGTGAGCCACACATAGATTATTTTTCAATAAAATTTGTAACTGTAGTGCATTCGGTTGGTAATACCAAATAAACAAATGACAAAAGGAAGTGGAAGAGCGTCAAATTGTGACAGTTTATATTAATTTCTTTCTATTTTTTAAATATTTTCAGTAAAAAGTGGGCGAGTTTAAAAAATTGAGCGTAAACTTTTATTATACGATTAATATTTCGTTGTTTTCTGAATATATTTCCAATTTCTATTTGCCAGACAGTGAAGAGCAGATAGAATGCTTAGATGGTTTTCAACAATTATTTCAAAGTCACTATGACGATTTTAACCACACTTGCTTGTATTTATGAAGATCCACATAGCCTGACGAAGTCAACAGAAATTTCTAGACTCGTAGATTTCGAAGTTATAATTGGTGTTGTTGGCATTGTAAAACCATGAATCAAGATGGGTAGAACTAAAATAAATATTTCATGCTAAAAAACACTTGAGAACTGCAGTTGCTGGTTGAGGAATACTCTAGATGCGGCTGAAACGTTGGCGTCGACTACATAGCCACATAAGCAGAATATAGAAGACAGGGTACGTGTGTTGTTTACTTCATACAATTACTAGTGTTGCTCAGTTGATTAGTGAATCCAATTATCCACATTTGTATAACTTTTATGTTTTGTATCTTCAACTCTTGCTAGGTTAAACCTCAGAACGTCGGAGTCCTTGAAAAATTTTGCATTAGACTTGCAAATTGTTGTCTTTAAGCCGTAGCTAAGAAACAACACAGTATTTTCTGTATGCAAATCACATTTGCGCTGTACAACAATTTCACACACTTCATTATCAACATCCTGCGAATGCTTTTCAAAACTTCGTCTGTTTACTTGAGCTTTTTGCATAGACCTGTTTGAATACATGAGTAGAAAATAAGTTTAAGATTCTTTTCCAACTCAATGCAATAGCTTTGCATACAAAGGCACCAATGCTCTGCAACGGTTAAGAACCTGCGACCAACCGAGCGCCAATTGTTGAGTAAACATTGCAGGCATTTTTCGTAGCCGTCAGCGCCTGTTCGTAGTTGCTGCCATTGTTGTCGGTATGCTTGGTGTTTTTGTGTTGCCGGTGTTGTTGTCAGCAGTTGGACGCTTTGCAATTTTAATGAAGACTGACAATGAATGTTAAATGTCCATGGCAACTAAATAGAGTAAAATATAATTAAATAAATACGTATGTTGGTATGTAAATGAAAGTGTTAAAATATAAGGCACCATTGTTTCAGTACAACAACAGCGCTCACACCTTTTGCATGCATATAAAGGGTGTTTGAACAAAAGTATTCACACAGATGGGATTCTTAGAGATTTTAATTAATTTGGAGAAGAAAGCACATATTAATATATGTATATAAATGTTGTAAAAAAATATTATTATTATATTTTTTAAGAGGATATTGTGGTCTATATATTTTAACAATACATAAAAAGTGAGAAAATTTAAATCCTAAAAAGTTGAAAGCTGTTGAGCTCTCTCGCACGATACAAATCCTCTAAATGATTTAAAATAAAAAATAAAAAGATTATAAATTCTGCAAAAAAAATGTTGCGCTATAATGTGTATGGCTCAAAATCATAGATATTCGATAGGGAAAGCTCTCATCAAATTTAAAGTAAATCGGTTAAGTAGAATTTGAAAATCATGACGATTTTTTTTATGAAAGTTGTAAAATTATAGAATTTCTACACAAGATTACCCTATTGATTACAACGAGGCACCCGTTATAACTAACGTGGTAAACTGAGCATTGAAAAAGCAAAAAGTTTAAATAGAAGAAAAGGGTAAATTCTTTTGAAAGGACGTGATGTATGTACATACATATATACATACATATGTTTGTTAATATATTTCTATAGAGTTCTTAAAGGTATTTATGGATTTTCACAATACAGTGTTGATGCTATAGTATATGTAATGTTATAGTATCATGTATGTATATGTTAATGTACGTATGTACATATGTACGTACGCAAATAGTTGCTAGGCATTCGCATCTAAACAAATTTCAATACTATCTAGATATTTTATGTATAGATAAACATATGTATGTACATACATACAAACACATGTATGCATACGAGTATAATTTGCTTTTGATTATTTTTGAAAAGGCTATGATCAAAGGATCAATTCTTCTCAAATTAATCTAATTTTTTTTAATTTTTCATATTTTTATTAAAATAATAAATTTTTATTAAAAAAATAAATAAAAATCTAACTAATATGTAGAGTTTTATATATATGTACATATGTACAAACATATATAAATATGCATATAACTTGCTTTCGGTTATTTTTGTGTGTGGTACTATTAACAAAAGCATCAATTCTTCTCAAATTGACCTATTTTTTTTAAGCTATTGTATAGCTTCGATCGCGTGCTTTGAGCGTTGGGACTGAATCAAGAAATTCCGTAACGGATTATCAAGTCTCAAACTTATGTTTCTTATTTCAGTTACCATAAATCTATAGTTTAAATTCTAAAAAATTGCTGAATAACCTACATGTATTGTAAGATAATAAAAATATTTTAATCAATATTAACTTCTCATATATTCAAAAAAAAAAAATTGTTTTCTTATCGATTCCCACGCTCAAAAAGTGTAACTTGAATTAATATCAAAGAAAGAAAAAATACTGCATAAAAAATAATTAATAATTACAATTCATTTAAAATATTATTTTACATAAAAAATATGTATATTTGAAGTTATAGAGGCTACACCTTTTACATATGTACATGCACACTTATATACTGTTCGTTTTCTATTTCTAACGTCATCTCATTCAATCCCATACATTATATTTGCAATAAACTTTAAAATTTCAAATACATATGTATGTATGTATATGCACCTTTGCATACGTACATTATAGACGGAAATTCATTTCGAATTGCTTAGAAACTCTACTAACATTCAAATTTATTGTACGTTCTTCAGCCACGCAAAATAAATACAGAAAAGCAAAACAAAAGAAACTGCAGCAGCAATTGTAACTGTAAATTCAGCGCAACACCATAAAACACGTGGTTTTATTTGACATTTAATATTTTCAGTGAAAAGTGCTGGCTCCACAAATAATTTCTGTTATAAACACTAGTGCAAAAGGATAATGATATTTTAAAGAATTTCTAAAATTCAATGTTAAAGTGCGCGTTTGTACACAGCTTAATATTAAATAACAAAAGCGATTGCGATCCAGCCTCCCTAAGCTCATGGGGCGCCGCAATGGAAATGTAATTTATTTTAACTGTTTGCTCCTCGTTCAACCGATTCATAATCAATATTTATGACTTTAATGTATGTATGTATGTATGCATTTACTAATATACGTTACGACATAAAAACGTCGAAAGAGAAGCTGCCAACAGCTTTTTCTATGCCCACAATGAATTGGCCGCCCAGACACAAAAGCGCAACCAGCAAATCAGCCGACACACAATTAAGCAGAAACACTTCCGCCGGCATTCGGCTGCGGCTGAGGGGCAAAAGGATAACAACGGAAGCGGCAAAAATCGACCAAAAAGCACAAAAGTAAATAAAGCAAAAATGCCGGCAAAACAAACGAGTCTGCCAGCAAGTGTGGTGGCATTAGTGCATACTTGTCCTAAAGTGTGTGTGTGTGTGCCTGTGTGCTACGAAATGACTCCATGGCAATGTTGTCAAAAGTGTATTTTCGTGTTCCTTTGTTGCAATGGGACTTGTGTGCTTTTATTTGATTATTTATTTGGCACATGCGCAAACTTTAGCCGGCAATAACAAGGCGTGAGATAAACCAAAACGATTTTATTAGACTGATGTATGTGTGTTTTTGCTTGATTCTTTCCTGCTTGTACGCTACTTTTCTGCTGTCATTTTTGTGCTGTGGATGTTAACAGCTGCTAGCGCATGCTGTTAATGTGACGTTACGTAGTGCATTGACGTTAAGCAAATAAATACAGGTATGTTATACAAACAACTCGTGGAGGTTGAAATCTTTTTAGTGGAAAGTTAATACTTTTGCAAAAGTATCTGACATAAATATATCAACAATTAAATATAAAAATAAATTTAATTTCGAAATCTAAAAAATAAAAATATGTTTTAAATTGTAAAAAAATTCATAACTATTAAAACTAAAAAAAGTATAAAGCATGAAATGAAATGTTTGAAATCATAAAAAATTTCATAACTAAACAAAAAAAAAAAAATGTTTGTGTTTGTGTAGAAAATCCTTAAGTAGCAAGTATATGCAATAATATTTGAGTAAATTTAATGCGTTTATATAAGTTTTAAAGCAGCAGAAATATATTAATGTCTTAGTAGATATATTGCTCGAAAAATAATAAAAAAATTAAAACATTATTAATGTTTACAAATATTTTGTGTTGGTGATCAATGCATTAATGTAGTGCAATATAATATTATGCTATTAAATTGTAATTGTGTAATATAAAATTGGCATTTTTTAACTATTTTATGGTTTGATATTGGAAACAATAATAAATATTTAAAAAATTATAAGAAAGAAATTGCATAACTAATTGCCTAAAATTTGATTAAAAAAGTGATTTATAACTCAATGCGCCAATCAATTATCAATTAATCAATTTATCATTAACTCATTGAAATATGTTTTCATATGCTTTTTAGATACTCTTATTATTAATTTCTTCAGTGAACGAACAACGCTGAAATTAACCGAAAAATAGTTATGTTTTCAATTGGAAAAACAAAATAATTTTAAAATTAAAAAATTAATTATATAATAATAAAAGCATATCAGCTGTTGAGTTTTAATTTAACTATTCCAGCTTTCCAATCAAAAATTAACCGTTTCATTTCAAAATGTGCTTTCAATCTAATATTAAATGTGATTTTAAAAATTCAGTAGAAGATCGAATCAAAACAAAACTGGCTGTGGCACTTGCGGCGCATGCAACTGCCACAACCACTTGCTGACTGCCAGAGAGTCCATTATTTATGTATGAGTGTATACGTGTACGCTTGTAAGTCGTGAATGTATGTGTTTGTGTACCCGCGCGCATTGCACTTGCTATTGTATGCGTTGGCTGGTGAACGGCAGTGAATTGAAGTGTGCATGCATATGTGTACGTATGCGCCAAGTGTTTGTTAGCATATTTGTATGTGTGTGTGAAAATGTGTAAGTAAGCGTGTTTAAATTTTATCTGACGGATTGAATTATTCGTGAGTAGTGAGCATGGTTGGCAGCGAGTTTTGACTACCGCTTGCCAAGCGACGGAAAACAAGTTTTTAAAGTAGTTTTCTTTGGGACGGCGTCGTTGTTGGATGTGTTTTTGAACGTATAGCGGTCGTCTAGCGCATGTACATAGTTGTACGTTAGTGTAATGTAGTGTAGCCAAGCAAATGCTGAATAGCGTAGCCAAATAAAGTTACACATTTTTTTCGTGCAGTGAATGTGAAGATATTCTAATAAAAGCAGTAAGCAATAATTAAATGTTACCAAATTTGATAAGCCAATGTTAAAACAACAATAAAAGTTGGTACTTGGTAAATAAAAAATATACTAACAACATGTGAAAGAAGAAAACAAATTTTAAAATTGAAAATATAATTTTTTCTAAATAAAACAACAACTCGAACGCATTTTTCGCCAACAAAACTGGACATTATATATATTAAAATCCAATTACCACGCATCTTACCCCCAAAGTGTTGGCAGTCTCTCTGAGCCAAGTTTTATTATAGGAAAGTCGGTATTCGAATCTGCATCTGTGCGCTTATCGTGTGTGTATGTGTATGTATTTGGGTACTAGATCAACGTCTTACCGCTCTTGTAAGTTTGTAAAGTTGTGTTGGTATGCGTGTTACAGCGACCAAAGTTTGAATTTTATTCTTACAAGACACACGACGTAGTCAAAACGTGTCGAATGCCAGCAGTGAGTGTTTGCATTGCCATAGCATTAGAAAAAATCGAATTATAGAAAATAATAGCGGCATGCATACATACATATATCAAAAAATTAAAAATAATAGTAATAATGTGCGATAATTTTTTTTGAAAAAAAAAAAATTGTATATAACAACTAATGGGAAAAAAATGTGCTAAAAATATAAATAGCTATATAAGTAAGTAAAAAAAAGTTGTTAAATTTCCTATTTACAAGTGAAAAACAGTGCGTGCAAAAGTTGGAGCAATAATTGCGTGAAAGGTGTTTAAGCCAAGTTGAAACGAAAAATTGTGAATTAAAAATACTAAGTAATTGTATTTGAAAGCTGCATGCATTCAATATAGCAATTTTTTCTGTGTTTGCAAATGAAAATACTTGATATAGCAGCATTACTCACCGCGCGATTCAAGCGAAACAACGTCAATTGAATATGCATCAGTAAAGCCAGACGCTATTCGATCAATACCAGATACCACAGGGCTAAGAAATTAAAAATTAATAACAAAAAAAAAAAACGAAGCGAAAAAATTATCATCAACTAAAATGTATTTAATAAAAGCGCAAGTCACAGCGGAAATCAGTGTTTCCATAGCAATTTTTTTTTCATTTTCAAATCACCATTAACGCAACTGAATGAAATATCGAAATTTTTACTCACATTTTTGGAGTAAAACACATTTTGATACGCAACCAGAGCTTGTCGCGCCGTGAATGCTGAATATCAATCATCCATAACATTTGCGTCTCCAACACGCAGCGAAACAGGTAAAAGAGCAAATACAAAAAATTATCTTTACGGTTTTCAAACTTTTTTTGTGAAGGCAAAATGTAAATACGCACGTCTGTATATATAGGAAAAAACAACAGCATACCCGGCATGTTAGCCAACCTGTCGTGTGTGCGAGGGATAACCTCGCACACCAAAAAAAAATACATGTATAAGTATGTTTAAGTTGAAGGAAGTGAAATTCAAATACTACAATATTTTTCAGGATTATTTTCGGCATTTCGAGCTGCACTTGTATTTATTTGCAATTGTTAGGCTCTTTTCTGCTTAATGGTCTGCTAATTTCCTAGTTTCTACTATAAAACCGTCCTTTTTTGTTGTGTTGTTTCTAGTCTTATGCGCTGGTCAGCTTGGTACCTGCCTAGTGGTGTTTTGTGTACATATGTATATATTTATACATGTGTTTGAAAGTTATGTTGTTTGTTTGACCATGTGTAACCTTAACCTTTTTGTGCCTATGAATTGTGTGGGAACTATTGGTCAATGTTATATTTTTGTTGTAACTTATACTTTTGATTCGATATTCATGCATGAAGGGATATGGAAGGAAATCATGTGTTTATCTAGCCTTATTGGATTGTCTACAGTGTTTTCCAAGAGATAATGACAATGAAAATGTTATTCATAACGGTGGATTTTCAAAACGTCGAACATGAAAAACTCGGAAACGTCGGAGACTCTATAAAATATATATATAAATGATCAGGATAATGAGCTGAGTCGATTTAGCCATGTCCGTCTGTTTGTTCGTCTATATATATGCGAACTAGTCCCTCAGTTTTTGAGATAACGATATGAAATTTTGTACTTGTCCTTTTCTCACCAAGACGCTGCTCATTTGTCGGAACGACTGATAACGGCCCACTATAGCATATATCTGCCCTACAAACTGTACGATCGAAATCAAGTGCTGGCATGGACAACTTTTACATGTGATGAGATATTCAATCTCCGAAGAAATTGTTCAGATCGAGTTACTAAAGCATATACATACTTGTAGCTGCCATACAAACTGACCAATAAAAGTTTTTGTAAGGTTTCTTTTTTATTTATTTGTTAAGGGTATTATAGCTTCGAAGCTCTTGTTTGAAACAAACGTTTGAGTCGACCATTTATTGATGTTCTAAAAAATTATTATTTTTATTTCAATGGGGGACTCCTTTAATGAGAGTATGTCTCAATCATTATTTTTTTGTATAAGAAGATTCTTTCGTACTTCTTTCGCGTATATCAATGTTAAGAATAAAATGGACTGACTTGAAGTGATGCTATAACTCTAAGTTCTTAATCAAATCTCTGAGATTGCTCTAATATTAACAATAAGATTTTTTCATCTTTCTGTCAATTTGTGGATTCCATCCCAAAAGAACTACGCCGGCAGATGATACTGAATCTGCTGGGCTCCATATTCCAGTGAGGACGTTCAGCATCGACTGAAACAAATGGTAGTCAGAAGAGGCAAGGTCTGGGCAATAAGGCGGGTAAGGCAAAACTTCACAAACACTGTTTTTCAAATAGTTTTTACCTGGTCTTGCAACATGAGGCTGAGCGTTGTCATGCCGGAAAATTATTGCTTCGTTTCTAGTCGCAAGTTTCGGGTATTTTCGGAAATTCTCGCTTCAATTTGATTAGTTGTTCTCGGTGGTGTTGATTTTTTTTAGTAGTTTTAAGAAAACTTTCTATAAAAATATATTACATAATATTAAAAATGTAATTTTTGTTGAATACATGAAGAACTTCTTCATAGAATGTTTATAGAATAATGTTTCAGACTGTCAGCAAAATACATATCTATAAATATTTTGAAGAGACCTTTTTGTATCCTTTTACCGTTCTTATTGTAAGGAACAACACGACACTTTAGCTCTAAATAAACATTTGTTTTAGTAAGTCATTCTTGACAGAGCTCAGTTAAAGCTTTCTAAATCAAAATTGATGAACATTTTTGTCAAAAGAAAAATAAAAGAACAAAAATATCTAAAGCGAATAAAGAACTAGCTTGCTTCTTCAAAGTTTATGTCCAAGCCACAGGCTTTTTTTTATACCCCCGCAACATGTTGCTACAGAGTATAATAGTTTTGTTCACCTAACGGTTGTTTGTATCACCTAAAACTAATCGAGTTAGACATAGGGTTATATACATATATATAAATGATCTGGATAAAGAGACGAGTTGAAATCCGGATGACTGTCTGTTCGTCCGTCCGTCCGCGCAGGCTGTAACTTGATTAAAAATTTAGTTATCTTGATAAAACTTTGTACACATGTTTCTTGGTAACGTTAGACGGTTGGTATTGTAGATGGTATTTTGTAATCGGACTACTGCCACGTCCACAAAACGGCATTAATCGAAAGCCAATAAACTAAGCTCCATAATAAGATGCAATACTGGTATTTGGTACAACGAATCGGCATCTTCAGTTTAAAAAACTTTTAAAAAGTGGGCGTGGCCCGGTCCTATATTAGGTATAATGTGCATATCTCCTAAACCATTAAAGCTAAAATCACCAAATTCACTCAAGACAAATCTCATTAGTACTTTTATCGATAGTCTGAAAATGGCTGAAATTGGATATTATCCCACCTACTCCCCATATAACCGTTTTGATGAAAACTACTAAAAGTACGATAACTCATAAAATAAACAAGTCAGAGAGTTTGGATCTTACACATGGGACGATACATATAGCAACCACATATAGCAATGGGCGCGACATCGCCCAGCTTTAAGTGATAATCCATACCTCGTAATCTACCTGACATATTTCCACAAAATTCGGTGTATAAAATTTTTCTGATATTCCTATGTCACAACCACGCCTACTTCCCGTAGAACACAATTTTAAATTCCATCTTATTCCTTCGCTTTCCGGTATATATGAAAATCGAGAAGCAATTAATATAACGTGATAAAACTTTGCGCGAATAGTTTCTTTAAAGTATGCTACCTAATGACCAAAACTTGTGCAAATCGAACCAAAACTGTTCAAGTCCCTAGTTACCGAATATGTAGACCCTAGTACCTATAGTTGATAATGAAAATATCGGTCAATGTGTGAGACATATAATTGAAATTCAGAGAGGATCCTGGATTTCTGATACTAGTATGTCTGCATGCCAAAAATGGGTTGAATCTGGTCAATACTTCCCTTAGCTCCCATATACCTAATATAAAGATTTTTGAACTTCCGGGTGACTTTATACCGCATATATTGGCGATGTGAGCAAGTATGTGAGTTATCTCAATGAAAATGAGAGAGTGCGTTTTTCTAATAATAGTATATCTTAGGCACAAAATGGATAATGGATAAAATTGGGTGAAAACTTGACTTAGCCCCCGTATAACTAATATCAGCATTTTCGAACGTCCGGCTGACTTTACTCCATATAGATTGGTGATGGTATGTGAGATACCTGAATGAAACCCTGCAAGCGCTTTATTAGTCTATGGCATGTTAATAGTATGTGATATGGGCAAAAATTGATAAAATCGATACAATACTAACTCCCATATAGTGCATATAATGATTTTCGTTTTTCTAACAAGTTTTATGCCCCTAAAGTACTCCATATAATGACTTCCGTCTTTTCACCTGACTTTAAACCATTCTGGTTGGTCGAAATGTGATATTTTATTGAAATTAAATGGACAAGTTTACTTTAAAATTATGTGGTTTGGCACTGAATTAAAATGAATATATATCTTGGTCGAAACCTCATATTCCTAATACAGAGAACTCCGATCCTCTCACCCACATCAACTCAATATATATTAAATTAAGCCTTTTCGATCGAGTTAATATCACATACATATGTCTCATTGAAGGTGTTTTTAATATAATTTCAGCTGACCTAAAATATAACAATAAAACTGAGTCTACGTTTATGGCCTTCAATATATGTCAAGAATATACCAAATTTGATTGTAATTTATTCACGATTTCATCGAATAGTGGATGTTTAATTCTTTCGCAACATTTTTTAACATAAAAGAATTTCCTGGGTTTTTATTTTTGCAATTTGCAAGAGTAATTAATTTTCGGTTACACCCGAACTTAACCCTTCCTTACTTGTTGTTATTATTATTATCATATCAACAATATGATATGCTGATAAAATACATTTGGCTGCAGTGGCATTGGCCGCAGGGCAAAACAACAAAACACAATGCTAATTCGCTTTTAGAGAAAGGTCAGTTAAAGCCAAGTAAATACGAGATTAAATGATGCCAGTAACAATGGTAGAATGCGTTGAGGAGGGCAATGTGATGCCACAAACAGGCAACGCGCGTATATTTTTACGAGAACCTGTGCTTACTTCCGAACAAGAAAACAAAACGCAAAACTAAAATGAAAGAACGCAGCACCCTGCTGTTTGCGTTCATTGTTGCCGTTGCTGCACTTGTATTTATTTGATTTCGAATATTCTTCTATTGCATTTGACTGGTTCACTTTTATACCCGAAGATTCTGCCTTTAAAGGTAAACTTGAGAGCCTTAACAGCCTCATCAATGCCTCGATGTCACAGTGTTGATGAAAAGTTTATTTCCTCTCGTTTTTGATTACCTCATTTTTTGTTACATCGAGAAGATTTAAAAAAATTTACCCAATCGCATTGTGATATAAGATCTTTTATGTCTTTAAGGTCTTTAGCCAAGCTACTTTAAATAAAATTATCAAACTAACCAAAGTCCTTGACGTAACATGACTATAACTCGACGTTGTAATGTTGGAATCTGAGGTTAATACCTGAACAACTTTTCATTACCGGTAGAAAAAAATTACAAATCGTATAAGTATAGGGGTTTTTGGATACCGTTAGAAACGGTGAACTTATTATCATTTGCGACATTAAAAAGTTACTTAGGAAAACTAGTAGATTTCGTCTTAAAACTTGCTAGACCCTAGAGCCTTAGCAATGGCTTGTTTAATAATATGGCTTATACCTCACTGGCTTCTAAAAAAGACATCTGAAAGAGACGTTAATTTTACATTATCAATACTTATCGTGGCCATTTAGTGGTTTTATTGAATCATGACTAATCCCAGAAAGCTCCCTACCTTCCTCTCAAAAAATGTAAATTTGTTCCATAGACGGGGTCGCCGCTCAGCAGACATTTTTACTCTAGTGCACCCTTTGAATGAAAACTTTGGAGACCTTAGTTTATTATTCTAGGTCATCGTATTTATTCCGGATTCAAACGCTAGCCTACTAGTATATAGTATTCACGACTAAAAGATATTGGCCTTTCCAATCTTTTCTTTGAACTTAATACATATATCTGTGCTGAGTGTATATTGTCTGGTTTTACGCATATTTTACCCCTTCTTACTTATTTATTTTGAACTCTGCTATTGCTAGTGCTTTGTTCATTTTACTCTGCATGAAATTTCATGTTTTGTGGCTTTTGTTTTGGTATGTAGCACTTTGTGCCGAGGATGCTAACCGGAGCTGGTGCGGTACCCTGCGCTCGAGATGTGTCTGAGTTGGATTATGGCTTCCCACTAAAACTACACTGTTTACTCGCTAAAGCATACACTTACCGTGTGTGTTTACGAATATTTGTTTTTGTTTACACTGCACTCACGTTACGCCACATTGTGGTAGTGCTTGGTGTCTTCCCGAGACCAAGAAGTTTTGCGTTCCAAAACTTGGCTACCGCACAAACGACAAAGTTGCCGCTTCAAATATCCAACTTTAACTTCAACTTGAACTTCGACTTTACACACTTACCCCTGTTGCATTCCCGCGCGCAATTGCCCGCACGTGCATGCATTCCCCAGCCCCAGAGATGCATCAAAACAGGCTTCAGCCAGCTCCGTCAGTTTCGTTTTACTTAGACTTACCAATTGCTTGCCAAAGTGGTTTTACTTTTATTTAATATAATTTTAGAAACTAAACTTTTTTCTGTGGCTTCAGCTTCTGCTTACTAGCTGGTTGCAGGAGTGCTTGCAATAACAACAACAAACAACTAGTTGGTAAGCAACAACAGCGTGTGGATGCGGTATTCGGAATTTAACGCATCTTCTGGATCTTCTGGCGCGTTTGTCGGTTTGTTTGTGAGGCTTCAAGCGTGGCAGAGCACACAGCAACCGCAGTTGCATGCCCACAGACGCACATACATACCAACATAAATACGTGCTGGTACTTGTGCGCTCACCTGACCGCCCGCTCGCCAGTCTGCTTGCTTTCCCTGCCTTTGCCATGACGGTTGGTGTCTTGCACGAATCGTGTTGTCTTGAGTTCTATTTTTAAAACTTTCATCCCGCAGAACATGAGCTCCGCAGCCGAGCTTCTGTGTTTCCTTTGTGGCGCAGCTTGCTGAATCATGCAACTCGAAGCAGGCACTGAATCAATAGAAGAGAGATGTGCCTTTGCTTAGTAACGCCGTTCGCACCGCCGACGTAACGCCAGAGCCGGTTTTCGGTTGCGCGCTCAACGTTCAGAAGAGCTCAGTTGCCGTAGTGGCCGTCGTTAGCTTCTTCGCTTGCGTTGAAGTCGACGCCAACGCCGTAAACTCGGCATCACTCAGCGGACCGGATTGCTTGGCTTCCTCTTCTTTTTTTATTCAATTTTTTTTGCACGTTGTAATTTCTAAAGTAGGTGTCTACTTGACCAGCGCCGGCCACTGCGCATCTTGTCATAAATCTTTCGTTTTTACTGTTGTTGTGATTGTTATTGTTGTGCTCTGTTGCTGTCAGCTGCCAGCGTTTCAATTTCTCTGCATTCGATTTTCTTTCGTTTTCAATGAATCGATCTTCCGCTGTCGATGAGTAAGTGTTCCACTGCCGCAATTGAGGTTGCTGTCCGTCGCATCGAACATACGACGCTGCCCAGCCCATTTTATTTATTGGCCAGCTAGCCTGCTTTAAGCGTTGACTTTGCTGCGTATATTAACGTCGGCGTCGCTGGGGTGCTTGGCCAAGTCAACTGGTTGGACAGCCTGCTGCTGCTTGCTCACCGCATACTAGTCCATTGTTTGTATTTCTTCTTTCTGTGTTTCAAATAAATGTGTCTGCGTGTATGTGTGTGTGTTGACTTACCTATGCGGCTGACTGGCTTACTTAGCCACTTTTCTTGTTGGAGTCACGCTTGTTCTCGTTACTAGTTTCTTGCCGTTGCCTATTATTGGCGTTTGAACGTGTTATCTCGTTGTTGCTGTGCTTATTCTTGTTGTTGTTGTAGCTGTTGGCGCACTTTTTTCGTTTGCTCTCGAGGTGCATGGCCTTATTTACCCAGATTTGAAATTGGCATTTTGATTTCTTTCTTTTTTCGCAATCGTGTCGGCGTGGACGCGCGTCTGCTTGCTGTAACACATTTCTCAATTGGCTAATTTGCTGTATTAATTAAAGGTAAAAAACAAGATTTTTGCTGGAAAAAGAGTTAGCGGTGCATGATACAAGAACAGGTTTTGAATTTTAGTTTGAATTTTTTGAGTTTATGTAAAGAAAATTTTGGAAAATGTTTTTTTTTTAAAGTTTAATAATCAAATAAATGGTATATAAATAGTATATAATATATATATACATATGTTCATATACACCTCTCACAGCTGTTTCTCATAATTGCCTATACCCCGTTGCGAAAGTCTACAATTTTAATTTTTGCCCTTGTGCTGTTGCATTTACCGTGTATTCACCTAATACTCAGCTTGTTATGTAACTCATCTCTAAATCAACAATTACCGCTTGACTTACCGCAACACCAAAAAAATGAATTTCAAACACTTGCTAACAGAAATGCTAATCCGCTCGCACAATATAATTATTAGCCGATTTGTTTTCGTCCGCTCTTCCCCTATCTTTCCCCCTAACGCTGGCAATAGTATTGCTTTTCCATTTATTTGTCGAGTGTTTTCCAATAATTTGTTATTTTTTGCGTTTGACTTTTCGCATTTTGCCACTGTTTGCTGGCCAGTTTGTGCTTCTGACATTGAAAATGCGCTTTGTTTCGCCATAATTGTTTCCCATTGTAGTCATTAACTCGTTGAAATTCACGTTTGTCGGTTTTGCTATTCATTTGCAGTCGTTTGCTTGCTTTTTTCCTATTTTTAATACCCCACTTGTCTAGCGTTCGCGTAATAAATGGTGTTTTAGAGATTTAGTGGCATGCAAATTCAATGAAATCTGTGTGTCCCGCACTGTAATTGACGTTTGGACACAGTATGCCAGCTAGGAAAAATTTGTGTGACCATCATGATATTTTGTACTCGAAAAAACAAAAAATGTGTGCCTAAAATCCAAAGCATAGTAAAAAATACTAAAACTGAAAAATTATATTCAAAAACTCGTGATTGTTGTAATATATTATATAAATTTTGATCAAATATGAATTAAATGCAATTGCAGGTCTTTTCGAAAATGGGGACTTTGAGTTTAACCGTTTGTGGTTTTAATAACTATATTTTCGAACAAAAGCCCTTTCTGAAAAATGTTATTTTAGACAGTATTACTAATTTTATTACCATTATCAGTTCCATTTTTTTAAAATTGTGTTGAAACATCATAAAATAGTAAAATTTTCAAAAAAAAAACATAACAAATTTCTCATCTTCACATTACAGTTTTTTTTGATTGTTCAAAATTTGAGCTTTTAAGTAAAAACAAAAAAAAAACGTTATCTTTGGTTGCACCTTGAAGCTATAATACCCTTCACAAATGCAAAGGTTCCTTACAAGAACTTGATTCCGATTGTTCAGTTTGTATGGTAGATATACTATAGTGGTCGGATGACAAATAAGCAGCTTCTTAGTGAAAAAAGGACAGGTGCAAAATTTCAGATCGATAGCTTAAAAACTGAGAGACTAGCTCACGTTTATACAAGTACTGAGAGACGAACGGATATACGAACAGACAGACGGACATGGCTAAAACGTCTCAGCTCGTCATGCTCATCATTATATACATACATATACTATATGTTTAATAGGATCTCCGACGTTTCCTTCTGGGTGTTACAAACTTCGTGGCAAATTTAAGATACTCTGTTCAGGGTATAAAAATCAAGTTAAATATCGTTAAAATCATAAATAAAACTGAATCGCGTGCTCTAGCTGTTATACGAATATTCTTCAGAACATTTTTTAGAGTATTTTAAGCCGCTAATGCCCAACCTTAACCTCACTACAAATTGAGTATACATACTCGTAAATCAAGTAGTAGCTGTCAAAAAGACTAACTTCGAAAAAAGTATTGCCTCATTAAAAACCACACGTCTAAAAAACAGCCGTTATATGAAAAAATACTGATAGATCTATTGTAATTAGATAAATTTTATATAGCAGTTCAAGCGCGATCTCCAGCTTGAGGATCAGCCATTGAACCTATCTTTACTTAACCTTCTTAACACAACAGTGTAGCTCAAAAGTATTTCTAGAATATTTTACTCTGTTGCTACATTAACATTATATTCGGCGACGAATGCTGTCATTTAGTATAAATACGAAGCCATTTTGAATTCACTTATACTGCCAGAATTGTTTTTTTTTCACTCATCCATCGGTCTTTCGATAGCCCATTCGGCTAAGCGTAGTGCTTTCGCCGAATATTCTAAGAAGACTACTGTATGTATATCTCAAATAGTAGTGAGTTAAACGAAAGGCTTGTTTGCCCTAGAATCTACTGGCGGATAAATATTTCGCCTAATCCATGCTCCATTGAACCCTTATACAGAATTTTCTTTTTAGTCCCAATGTTGAGCGAGCACAATCATGGGTAGACTTAGCAATCGGCATAGCTGAATCTTAGTCTGAGCGTATCAAGACAACGCTTGCGTTTCGATAGAATCTGTCAAAGCTTCGTATAGGCAAAGTTTGGAATGGAAAAGCCTCTCCTGACACCAGAACACCCCTCCATCATATCTCCTCATAGCCTCTAATAGCCATATTACGTTACCTGGTTTGCGTTCAGTCTCAGGCGTTATAAAAATCCATTAACATTACGTTGAAGACCCCGAAAAGTTACAACACTGATTTGATTATGTAAAGTCAGCAGCATCACCAACAGTCAGTTAACTTCGATGACGTTGTAACATTCTTTGGCGGATCAGTGCATAATTGAAGCTTGATAAACTGGTCAAAAGCTGAGTCACGGTTAAAATATGTACAATATGCAAAGTCAACAATAACAAAAGCAAATGAAATAATGAATGGAAATACAAAAAAAAAAAAGTGAAATGGCAAATCACAGAACGCGCCCAAAAAAATTAAATATGTACAAAGGCGAAAAAGTGTTGTATATACAAGATCAAATGGTATGCCATGGAGTACGATAAAGGTGTACAAGCGACCAGCGAGCGATTTCAGGCAAGCCGAGGTAAACGCGCCGAACGAAGCTAAACTGAATTCAAATGAAATGCGGCTGAACCTGAAAACGAGTTCTCGTTGGCATTCCGCTTGAGTCACAGCCATAAAATTCGAACAACACTAACACCAACAACAACAACCACGGTGTTCTATGAAAATAATAAACATACAATAAATGAGAAAAAACAGAATTTTAACCGATAAAAGTGAGTCCAATGTGACGATCACGATATTCGCATTTATTGGTTAATCACGAAGGCGAAGTAGTAAAAATATACATACCTAGGTACATAAAATATACATAAATAGCTTTGTATAATATGCGATTAGCTAATAAGACGCTAAATAAACAATTTAAAGAGACTTAACGCTGTAGAATCAGAAGAGCAGAAAGAAACCGTATGAAGGGAGCTGTTTAGGTAGAAAATGTTAAGGCTTGGCAAAATACCGCAATGAAAAACAGTTAAATGCAAAACAATAACAAAAAAAAAAATTAAAAAAGCCAACAACAGCAAATCAAAGCTCCGAAATTTTTTTTATGCATGAGTGCGGGTCGCAACCGCAGCGTAGTCGCAGCATGGCGACAAGCCACTTTGTAATTCCCGCAAAATGGTGAAATGAAAAACCTCAAAGCTAATCAAGTTTATGAAAAAAATGCCGATAAAAAGGTGCAAAAACTCAGCGAAACCGCAAAAATAATGTAAAACAACAACAATACCAATAACACGCTGCCACAACAATGGCAACGCCGCGCACTGAATGTTGGCGAGGTCCAAAGGAATGTCAGTCAACTAAGCGGCCACACCGCAACACGCTCATATTGTTGCTTCTCCTATGCAGCAACACACATACACATATAGACATACAATAACTCTTACACATACATTCACCCGTGTGTAAACCCTTAGCCACAGACCGGTTTTGCTTTTAAGGCGGCCACTTTGGCCCAAGTTACCGGCTGCTTGATTTCAGATTCTCGCTAAGCAAGCATGTAAGCTTACATATTTGTTGTTGTTATTTATGTTTATACCTTGAACAGGGTATATTAAGTTTGCCATGAAGTTTGTAACACCCAGAAGCAAACGTCGTAGACCCTATAAAATATATATATTAATGATTAGCACGATAAGCTGAGTTGATTTAGATATGTCCGTCTGTCTGTCTATATATTATATAATATATACGATTTAGTCGATAAGTTTTCTAGATATCGATCTGAAATTTCGCACCGGTACTTTTCTCTTGAAGCAGCAGCTCATTTGTTGGAACGGCGGATATCGCACCACTATAGCATATAGCTGTCATACAAACTGAACAATCGGAATCAAATGCTTGCATGAAAAACTTTTTCATTTGACAAATTATCTTAACGAAATTTGACATGGTTCATTATCTAAGGCAATGATGCAATCTCTGAAGAAATTGTTCTGATCGGATTACTATAGCATATAGCTGCCATACAAACCAGGTTCTTAAGGTAAGGAACCTTTTGCATATGTGAAGGGAATTATCGCTTTTGTGCAACCGAAGTTAACGTATTTTCTTATTTTGCTATGTTCAGTGGCGGCTTTTACATACGTTGCATTGTGGTTTCATCGCGGAAATACTTTTGGCCAACCACAATTGCATTTTTAAACAATTGATTAACAAGTACTTGAAGTGTACCTATATAGATATATATTATATATATGTATGCGTGTGTGTGTGGTCATCATTTATGAAATTCGATAAATTCACTCGTTAATCAAATAGAAAATGTATATTCCCTTGAGTTCTTGCATAGCGCGCATATTCCGCTTCAATACTTGCCAGGGGTTTATGTGAGAAATTTGCCTTCGGAAATCGGATGCATAAATAAATAAATGTGCACCAAATAAGAAAAGTATTAATTAGGGATCAGCTACTTGACATAACTTTATTCAGATTTTTCCTTCGATGTGCTGAAAAAATATATAAAGTTGGTCCTCTATGTAAGAGTGTATCGTCGAATAAGCTTAAGGTCTCTCTTAAAAGCTTATACGAAGTACTTCAAGCAGCTAGATGCCACAATAATATAATAATAAATTGGATTAATTTTAAAGGCTAACTACATAATGAAGACAAGAAATAAGAATAGTAACTATAATTAAATTTTTATTTATTTTTCATTTGAATAATTTTAAGCCATATTTTCGCATTATTTAGTAGAAATGAACTAACACGGTTTTTTATGAATAAAAAAGGATAAATATGTAATCTTAAGTTCACGAATACAATTCTGCGTATTCGCTGATTTCTTTTTCGCTGCACTATGTACTAAGCCTAGGTATTTCCACTATAATTTATTTTCAATAATTTTTTAACCTCTAAAACCGAATTGCTAAACTTGCTCGGTTTAAAACGGAAGCTTATTAAAAATATATGAAATAATTGTAGACAGTTTTAAATGCTTGTATGATTTTTTAAATTTCAACCACAGATGCATTTAGCTACATATATGTTCTGTAGTCTAGGTATCTTCACTAACTAATTGTGGGATAACGTCTAATTTCTTTATAAACAATATCTTATTTCAATTTGCCATTTATCTGCTCGCTTCTGCTCTCTTGTCAAAAATATTACATGTAAAAGCAACAACAACATCGAGTTGAATTCGTACAGTAGTGTATGCGGATACCTCATTAAAGTGGTAAAACCGCTATCTTCAATGCTCCCAAGTTTTATTTTGCATATTTTATATCAGTTTTACTATTGTGAATTTAGGATTTGAAATCAATTAAAGCCATTTATAGAAAACAAAAATAGAGGGTTACAGCAACATTTCTTAACGCGAAAAAAATAATTTCTCCACTAAGAAAAAATCATAACACAATTCCGCATGCGTCAGAAGACATGTTAGCATAGGATTACATTACAGCTGCTGTTCGTTTGTTTGAGCATCTGGTATTGTTTGTTCGATTCGCTACCTTCCATCACTTGACAGATCGAAGACAGCTAATATTGTATGCGTATATATTTTAATACTGTTCAAGATTTTCTACTATTTTCATAGTTGTAATCGGTGGAAGATAGTGAAATAAGAACTACTAAAGAAGTTCTTAATTCAGGGAGTAATCTGTCATTAGACACTCTCGCTCGTTGTAAGAATATTAATTAGGTTAATACTTTTGAAGATCTACTTAAATTTGTGGCAAAGAGAATTGTCGTAATGGATTATAGTTAATAGACTTAAGATAGATTTAAGATATCTCACTTGTTGTCATAAGTTCAAAAGTTAAGACGGCGTTCTAGTTCAGAGGCATGAATTTAAGTTAATTTTTAAAGTGCCATAAGAAAAAGGCAATTCATATTTTTAGCATCCACTTTTCTATTAGCTATTTATTAACATTACAAGAGTACAGAAAAAAAGTTAAACCTAAAAAAAAAATTTTTTTTGTACCACTTTTTTTATTTCTGGACTAGAATATCCCCTTAAACGGAGGGTATAAAATCTGTGCATCTTTTATAATGACAAATATCATTAATTTTTTGATCACTTCATCT
The DNA here is from genome assembly GCF_042242935.1 of Bactrocera oleae. Lineage (NCBI taxonomy): Eukaryota > Metazoa > Arthropoda > Insecta > Diptera > Tephritidae > Bactrocera > Bactrocera oleae. The sequence goes on from NC_091536.1 coordinate 77,029,366, forward strand.
TCAGAACAGTTCGTGAGTAAGTTTTGATCCGTGATGTTACTTTTGTGGTCGTTAGGTCGAAAAATTGACTAATTTCATTAATTTTTAGGAGGACGTTGCTCACATGCATTTCTACTGTTTATAATCTATTAATATTTAACAGTAGCACAAGTTTGATTTACTTTCTGGTGATCGGCATGATTCTAACATAAGTCTAAGTACAATTATAAAGAAAGCTTCATATTAATTACATTTTCATAAATTTGCGTTTTGTTTCAATATGTGCTTAGCCTTACTGTCTAATATGGTCGGATATACTGTCAATTAACCTAGATTTTATAGAAATCCAGTTTTTCTGTTTAAATATGGGCTAATCCTGTGATAAGCGCAAGCAATTTATATTAATAAAATCGGTTGAAGGCTTACCGGCCATTTAGGCAGCTTGAGCTCAAAACCCAATATCGTCTTCCTGACTTTTGCTTGTATGTGTGTATCACGCTAAAATAAAATATTATTATTATTATTTTAATTAAATCTCCACTCTTAATGGCACCAATGTCTACTCCGCCAAGCGAAATCATCAAATCTGATAGTGGAAAACGGAAAACTTTTCCCATTCAAATGCCACGCAAACGCCGCTGCTGATGGCGAGCATAAGTGTCAGCAATACGCTCATCAACAGCTTATAACGCCAAGATTCAGATAGCAAACTTACAAGTTTTTCGTTGAGCCACGATCAGAAACTTGCTAAAGGCAGCTGCGCAGCGGTGCCGCTTAAAGAAGTTTACTCCTCAGTGTCGCGGGCGCGCGCCAGCGAGCGGCGAGCAATTGACTATATTTTTGCGCTGAGCAAATTTACGCGCTCGTAATTTACTTTTTCAATTAACGCCAAGTGTGTTGGCCAAACGCTAAATGCTCGACAAGTGTAGGGGAAGTAGTTTGGTGGGGCGGCGGGCGAAAAGCTGGTGCTGTTATTTAGGCAACACAAAGGCGAGAGCTCGCTGACGCTTTTGGTATTTGGCGCATAATAGAGAAGTCTGTACAGAAGAAAAAATTAATTAAAAATGTTTGCACTTCACTGTGAACCAATCAGTGGCGCTCAAATTGGCAGCGCTCGCCAACATTGACGTACAAGTAGCTGGGGCTGCTGCTGCTGCTACTGTTGCTCGCAGCACGCAATTGCAGTGGCAACCACTTGACGGCGATTGGCGCAATATCGTACGTTGCAACATAATTGCAGGAAATTAGCACTGACAGGCTTTGGCTGGCATGCAGCAAACATACATACACACACGCACAGACACATTGAAAAGGAAAATGATCACAAACAAGCAGCGACGGCGTCTATGCGATTTGGTTGCCTGCAAGGGAATGCAAACAAGCTGGCAGGAAGACGCAATTGCTGTTACGAAATTGACAGCGTGCTGCCAGCAGTTGCGGCAGCAACTTAATTATGCTCTTGGTACAAATGGACAACAACAACGAAACAAACATAAGAAAATGAGCGCAAAATTCTAGTAATGACAAAAAACAGCAGTCATCCACATGATGTTGTGTTGGTCTGCTTGGCGCTCGCATTGGTCTGCTAATGAATGATGGAGGTGGAGGGCGCGGGAGGGTGTGACGTGAAATGCGACGGAAGTGCAAAGGAAATAAGCGGGTATCCTAGCTGGAGGCAATGCAGTGGCTGTAACTATTTTTTCCTATCTTGTAACTTCCGTAAATTGTCTGCGAGCACGAGCTCATTATTACTATGCATCGTGCATGTATGTAACTATATGTAATGCGGATGCTCATACGTACATATATTGTGGAGAGCAAATTTTTATTTGCTTAAATAAAATGTGCTTAAATGAAAAAAATAAATAATAATAAAATTTTTTGCTGTATGTGTATCTATTCCCATATGTATTTACTCTCATTTTAATATGTTGGAGTAGTCTCCTAGGTCGCTTGCTTGCGACCGTAAATTAAAGATGATATTTTCAGTGCTACATATATATGTATATATATATATGTATTTATATGCGTATATATATAAATCTGAATGCGATAATTTTGCTTTGCCTGCCTTACATTTGTGCCATAGACCTTTCTGCCCTTTATGTTTAGTCAAGTCGTCTTTCAAATTGTCTTTCGAAGACAGATAAGGTCTACCACTAGTTGGTACCGCATTTGCATACTCTACGAACAGATGCCTCCACGTTATCGCTGCAGTTACACGATCAAGAACTTGCTTTCAAGTTGTTCACACAAACTACTTGTCAAAATTGAATAAATTGACAGCGTGACGTAGGTTACAAAAAAATTGATAATCAATAATAGTTTCAAGCTGCCGTTGTCATGGAAATCACTTAAAATTTTCCACGAAATGATTAATATAATGGATTGATATACTTTTATTTTGATATGAAACCATGAATATAACGAATTATTCATATTCCCGACCATTGCATGTCAATTGTTTGCAAAACTATGTGATCAGCTGTTCAAACTTGATCGTCAACTTGTCACTCGACTTGAATGAGGAAATTGATATCAAGACTGCTTTCAAGTTCGTAAAGTGAGAGTGTGGTATTAGAAAGGTGTGAGTGTATTGCAACTTGAAAGCAATTTGTTGATCGTGTAACGTTCGAGTTAAATGACATATCATAGCCAGGGTAGCCGCTAAATATTTACTCAGGTACCCAAAATTTAAATTTTTATAAGAGTAAGAGAGACGAAATTGTTCACAGCTATCATCAAATTTGGTGAAGATATCTCGTCAAATAAAAAGCCTTCCATAAAAGCACTCGATTTCGATCAGTTTGTATCGCAGCTACATGCTATAGTGCTCCGAACTAATATATCTTTTCGGAAATCGTACTCTTGCTTTGAGCAACACACCATCTCAAGTTGCATGAAAATATCTCGCCAAATCAAATACTTGTAGTTTTCAATACGAGGATATGAATTCATTATACATTTTCGCCTTCCAATTTCTGTCGTCAGTCATCTTATAAGTTATCTTGAATGCTCTATTGGCTATCAACGAGTGACTCTAAAGGGAAAAGGAGTAAAATTAATAAGAAAAGAGTCTCCACAGCTGTCAGCGGCAATCGACGATAGCTCCATGCTGTTGTCGCACTAATACACATGCGCCGTCTCGAACAATTCCACCTGTCAACAGTAGCGAGCACGCGTGCCAATGACAGATGCGCCGCCAAAAGGCAATACAATCCAATCGGAAATTGTACACTCCACGCTGCCAGCGCAATCACGGACGAATGGCTACCGTTCGCTGACCAAAATAAGTTTTCGGCGCGGCACGATGCCATGGAATATTGCTTTTTTTGCCGTGCGGCAACCGCAGGAGTGGCAAAAGAAAGTCTGCGAAGCATTGAGAAACTGTCAACAACTCGTTGGCATTGAGAAAAGTAATGAAATGTGTGAAAATAAATTAAAAAGAGTGCAATAAAAGTTGGCTGAATTTCGAGGATTTTTACTAGTTGTCTATTGTGGTAGCGGAATTTTTCTACAATTGACATGAAATTTTGGAAATTTTTGACATTTTTGCTTGACAAAATTGAAAATTTTAATTAGATTTATCAAAATATAAGCTTTTTTAGGATTAATTAAGTTATTAATTTAAAATAAATTTTTTTTTTATTATTTTGGTGAAGATACCGCGTCAAATGATAGAGTTTTCCATACAACCACTTTATTCCGATTGTTCAGTTTGTACGGCAACTAAATGCTATAGTGGTTCCGACAAATGAGCAGCTTCTGACTGAGGAAAGGACAGAAAAACATATTTCAGATCGATAGCTTTAAAACTGAGGGACAAGTTTGTATATATACAGACAGACGGACAGACGGATGGACAGATGGACGGACAGACGAACATGGCTAAATCAACTCAGCTCAACATGCTGATTATTTATGTATATATCTTATAGCATCTCGGAAATTTCTTTCTGGGTTTTACAAAAACAAAGTTGGCAAACTAAATATACCCTGTTCAAGGTATAATGATCTAGATGTTGTCCGTCTGTCTATCTAAATATACGTGAGGTAGTTATTCAGTTTTAAGATATCGATCTGAAATGTTGCACACGTCCTTTTCTCCCCAAGAAGCTGTCATACAAACTGATCGATCAAACTCAAGTTCTTGTATGGTAAGTTTTTTCATTTGACGAACTATCTTCACGAAATTCGGAAAATATTTTTGCCTAAGACAACGTTAAAATCTGCGAATCAATTGTTCAGATCGGACCACTATAGCATATAGCTGCTACACAAACTGTCAAAATGCAGTGCTCTTCTGGAAACTTTTTTGTTTGTGAAGGGTAAGCTTCGATGCTAACGAAGTTTACGTTTTTTTATATAATATATTGTTGTAACAGTTTTTGTTTGCTAATTTTATTAGAATTAATTTGCCATTTCGCCAAGTGCAACAAAACGTATGATAATTAGCCTTTTATAACATGCCATCAATGCCATTTGGCCTATTGTTAATTGTGTGGCGGCGTGGGCTGGCGTTTAGCTGTCACGCGGTTGCTGTGAATTGCCGTTAATCAACTTATACACATTCACATGGCACTAAGCAAATATTTATGCAATCCCATACATACATACATACGTACATATGTGCATTTCTAGCCTAACAAGTGCAAATGTATAAATGCAGCAATTGTTCGTAACGCAAATTTAGATATTTATGCATATATACAGATGTACACGTTTTTAGTTATTCGTTAATTGCTTAAAATATACTATTTAGACCTACTATACAAGCATATGTACATACATACATACATACATGAAATGGAATATTCCATACTAAATAGTTTCAACTAAAAAATACACTCATATAGGTATACATATAAAGTATGTGTATATATTAGTAGCTATGTCACACATGTTGCACGTACTATATAGTACTTGAATATATCACTTACATCAATATATATATGCAGGTATTGTATAAATAAATGCTTCACATATTTTTCCTCCACAACCTTTTTCCCAAATTACTCACCTGCCGTTTTTTCTCCACATTAAACCCATATAAACATAGCCACATGTGCTGCTGCATTTGAGCATTTTGCGAATTGCATTGTGCAATTTAAATTGCAGTACGAGTAAATATTTCAGCGCGCAATTTTATTGATTGCCAGAATTTTCGAAATCCATGCGCCTCATGTTGCAATGTTGCACGGCGTCAAATGGCGCATTGTGTTGTCACAAAACACAAAAAAAAAATTATCGAAATAATACAAAAGCAGTGAAGAAAAAATCGAAATTGAAAATTAACTGTTGCCGCAACTGCTGAAACAACGGTGCTCATAATTTCCACATTTTTGCATAAATTTATGTCGGTTGCATTTTTTTCACACTTTTTGTTACGTGTTCGGGAAAAAAATCGACAATAAGAAACGAACAGAAAACGGCCACATGTGCAACATTCAAATGATTACATGCATATGTGCATATGTGAATATACTCGTATATATACCTATATTCAAATACGATGGTAGATTTTTAAGTCATTTACTGTTTGTACTAACTTTTTTCGAACCAGGAATTTTTTTTCAAAACTTACCAATTTAATTAGAGTTAGATCGTGGTTCAAATGGTCAAAGGAATTGTAGAGTTTTTCTTAATAGCAGTCGCCTCTCATCAAACCAGGCAAACCTTGAATATATAGGAAAAGCAGCTTGTTCAACCATCTATTTAACATTTTCTTTTTGGTTTATATATGTATGTGTATGTTCCCTAGTTTAAGATGTGTTCTAATGGACTACAATATGACACAGGTCATTGGTTTGATATTAGAATGATTGCTTAAGGCTGATAGTTGGCTAGAGCTTACATTCCTTCGTAATTATTGAACTTAAAAAGTGACTACTCTACTATAATCGTATATGTAAATCTAAGTATGGAGATATTCAGTTTTGTATTTTGGCTGAAATGCTTTTATGTCGTTCGTTTTACTACCAGAACTCTGCGCAAATATTGCTTGCAAGTGAGCACACATACTACACATATTTTCCTGGATGATCAGAGTGACCAGTTGTTTTATGAAAAAAGTATATATATATTTATTTACTATTACGACTACTATTTTAAATTCAAAATAACTGTTAATTACTACAAAAAATAGTTTATTATATTACACAACATCTCTCTGCTGGATATTTGACCAAACCATTTTTTTCCGAGTAATTGAGTCATAAGCAGGCTTGCGAAGTTTCTGATCCAAACATTTTGGGATCCGATGTTGGGATGAAAAATTGAAAATATTATGTTTTGATTTGAATGAACGCGTAAAAATAATAATCCAAAAACCAATTCTTTTTAATTCTTAATTATATGCTTGAGATAAAAATTATTCCTTTTATTTTTCAATCCGTTAGTTGGGTTTAAAAATTAAAAATAAATTTTTAAGAATTAATTAATAAAACAAGTTGTAAGTCAAATGTTAATTCCACTATTTTTTTAATGCATTATTTGCAACCCTGGTCATAAGTAAAAAGTTATTTCTCATTTTTCGAAATTAGCCACCAAAATCGAAATATTTCGAAGTTCGAAATAGTGCTTATTGAAAATAATTTTCTAAATAGTTATTAACGACGTTTTCCTCTTATTTCAATGTTGCATATTTTATAAAATGATGTCAGTTGTTGAACTTAAATTGTTTTTTTTCGAAGATAGTATATGTTATAAAAATTTGATCAAAAAATGTTACATACCATTGAAATCTAAGGAAAACGTGAATGATGTCCTAATTTTTACTCTTTTGTAACTTTCTATGACCATTAATGATGTTTTTTAATAAGAAAAGTTCGAAGGCGCATATTTCGAATACGAAGTCTAATTTTGAAAAACGAAAAAAATCATCGAATCGTAAACTAAGGAAATCGAAAACTAAGTTTCGCTGTAACCGAATATTTTATACTCTCGCAATTTGCAAATACCAAAGCCGGGGAAAATATTTTCAATTGTGAAAGGTTTACATAACATACATTTTTGGCACAAAAACATATTGTTACCAGAGACAAATGCTACCCCGTTTTCAATAAGATACTTCACATATGTATTAACCGATATGTATGGTATAAAGCCAACTTTTGAATTTTGAAAATATGTGTTAATTATACGAGGGCTATGGGAAACAACTACCCGATTTTACAAAACAGTAGTAATTTTTATTTTTTATTCAGTTTTATTTTCAACTCACAAAGTTTCGAGTGAAAGTCATACATGTGATATATTTCGATATTCCATTTCAAAATTCGGCGAAATAAAAATATGAAAAAATATTTGATATTGTTGGTCACCTTATAATCTAGTAACTACCAAACAGCATTTGCGCCAACATAGCAAATGTTGCAAACATTGTTTGACTTGCCGAAATTCACCTGTTTCTACTACTTTGACAGGCAATATCTCGACGCAAGTATTGTGCACGTACGGTTATGCATACATACATATGCACATATGTATATTTATGAATACAAAGTGCATGCGCATATCCATTTAGTACAGATGCTAAACACTTCAGACTCCACTCATGGGTATCAACTTTCGATAAGTAAACGGTAAAGCTGCCAGCAAAGCCAGTAGAGGCAAAGGCGCGAACAGACCGAGAAAAACTGAGAGTGAGAGAGAGACAGGGGAAAGAAGAAAAAATGTTGCATATCTCGAAATCTGATAAAACAGAAAACGCAAAGCAAATCATACGTGGAAATTTGTAGCTTTGCTTGTATGCTGCAGAAACTGGAAAAACTCGCTGCAGATGAAGCTGTAGAAAGGTACAAAAAAATCCAAACAGGCATATCCAATAACAAAGAAATGGAAAACTGATAAAAAGACATAAAATCACAAGATGAAAGCTTGGTAAAAAAGCAACAAAAGCTTGTAACAGGAACATGTATTTTACTACAGAAATCCCAGAGGGAATTGTAGGTATATGGAATTAGGGCTAAGGTGAGGTTTATTATGTGTGAGTAAGAGTTTAGAAAGGCTGGCATGAGGCGAAAAACTTTTGTTGTAGGAATATGCAAAATTGAAATTGCTTATATAATCAAAATAATATATATACAAATAATGTATGGATATGGTTGCACATATGTAGAAATATTGGCTGTTGCTTAACCAACCTCTCTTCTCGCACGGCTGCAAATAAATGGCGCGAAAAATTGCAAATCGTTGCATTGCAGAGTAAAATGTCAGCAGGATTTCCGCAAAGATATGAACGGACTATAATAGTAGTAATATAAAACAAAATTGATAGTAATAATAAAAATAAATGGTAATGTAAAAATATATCATTCATAATAGAAAAGCTCGCAGACAGTCGCAATACTTTTTAGGCGCTTTTCTTTCCTCGCATTCTTCTTTTATATCGAAGTGAAGTGCCAAATAAGTGTGGCCATGTGGCCAATATTTGTTGCATACAAAAATATGTGTAAATCGAAAAAAATGTTTTTGTTCAATTTTCTTGTTGACACTGCCTATAAAAAACGCCTACGTTGCCAATTGACCATAAATCAATGCGACAAAATATGTCGATTGCATTTCAGCGCGATGTGAATATGATTTATGCATCAAAAGCGATAGCAAAAAATGGTATAATGAAAAAAAGTAAAACAAGTAAGGAAGCATTAAGTTCGTTCATATTAAAAAATGTTTCGAATGAATTCCACATTCTTCATATGATGAAATTGAAATATAGATCATATACTCAATTAATTTTATAACTATATTTTACTTCCTGTCAGGGAAATTTATATTATATATATATTTTAACCGGAGAGGCTAAATTTAATATATTGAGTTGATGCGTAAAACCAGAAGTTCGCCAATTAATGATATTAGGGATATGAGATTTAGATCAAGATCTTTTATTAAGTATATGGGAGAAAGCTGTAGTACTAACGCGATTTTATCTATTTTTGCTATTACTACAATACATATTATTAACAGAAATTGCCATTTTAAGAGTCATTTCATTATGCCTCTTTCATAGAAGCCTACGTTCCTATAGGCAAAAAATTGAGACAGTCGATTGCCACTAGCCTCTTGAAGCGCAAATTTTTCACCAGCAAAATTGTTCGCCACGGACAGGAACAGATCGTAATCACTTGGTGCTGGTCTGGACTTTAAGTTGGATGCATAAGAACCTCACAACCGAGCTCCTGGAGCTTCTGGCGAGTCACCATCGATGTGAGTGGCCTGGCGTTGTCCTGATGGAACACAATTCCGCTCCTATTGGCCAAAGCTGGCCAAGTAACATCAGTTAAGCGGCACACCTAGTGTCATAGTTATATTTATTTTGAGAATATAGTAAAAGTTTTGAAGAAAAAATATAAATATTTTTCGGGTTACACGCGATCTTTGACGGCCCCAGAAAAACGGTTCTCCACTGCTGCAGTGATTCCATCCTTCTCCGTGGATTAAACCAAAAAAATTGAATGTTGGGGGCGTGGCAATGGCCCGATTTAACTCAATTTTTACTCAATATATACATAACCCTATATCTATCTTGATTAGTTTTAGGTGATAGAAACAACCGTTACCACTTTCTTTTTTTTAGCCAGCAGCAAACAAACAATCAACAAGAACTCGATTATTTTCCTGATTGCAAACAAAATGGCGCATACTTTTTGGCAACATTTGGCAACCAAAATATTTTCAGTGTTGCAACATTTTTTCAAGGAAATCTTATCTGAGTTGTGCTTTCTTTTCTACTCGGTTACCTAAAGAAGAGACAGACTTCAATAAAAATTAAATATGACTTGCTCTTTCCTATAATACAGAAAAGAAAAATAACAAATGCCAGACCTGAAATAAGTGAAGATATTTTTTATGTTTTTTTCACTTTTAAATGCTTTCTAGATCTTATTTTAGTTGCTTAACATTTATCGAGCACCATTAGACATAAACTATAAACAAAGCGCCGATAAAGTCGTCACAAATCGTTAAAATTTAAACTCTCTAATATAAATATAAATATTGCTGCAACGAAGCGGGATATAATAGGAAGTGTAGCTGTATATATGGTAGAGCCCAGGCTGGAAGAATATAGCTAAATAAAAAGAAAATTAAAGAAATAAGTATAACACCTTGTCATTTGTCACTTTTCACTTTTTGTAGTATGTAAATATAAGTGCATATGTATGTATATAATATGTAATCAGAAATGTAACACCATGCTCACAGTCTTACATCCACTTATTTAACGGTTGAGTACACAAGGCAGAAGCGTATGAATAACCCAGTCAGCATTTTTGTTGGTACATTTAAAATTTGAAACTATAGTTTTGTAAATAGATAGATACGAATTAAAAATCGTAACTAGAAATTGAGATTAAAAATATAGAAACTATAATTTTGGAAGTCATATGTTATAAGCATTAGGGTGGGCAGCTGTGTTTTATCCATAATCGATATGCGAAGAGTTCAAGGAATATGTGCAACATAAACTACGATTACAAGATCTATTGAAAGCTATAAAAATAGATATTTATGAAATTTAAAAAAATAGCAGTGTGCTTTTATTAAAAAATACTTATTTAAGGAAGAATAATTTAGACATATTTTACTTTTGACTATTTGCCTTACCCAAATACACACTATAACATAGCTGTATATTAATTTTTCCACGTCATAGTTTTTTAATACCTAAGTTTTATGACACCTTATAAAAATATTTATTTAATTTTTTATTTTTGTATTCCAGGTACGGTGCTATACTACTTACTACTGAGTATTGAGTATACATTTATAGTCATATCTGAGACTATTGATATCACGATTTTTGTTCAGAATGAGGGGATATATCATAATTGGATCGGAATTGACTCGCGAATATATATGGTAAATTCATTATTTTATCATAACTGTTTATACGTATATATTAGAACCAACCTGCCACATTATTCACTCGGAGGCCACCCTAAACAAGATTTAAGAAATAACCTTAAGGTTTCAAATAGCTTGAAGTATGAAATGGCTTAGTTTAGGATAAGTACATAGTAAATGGAAGCACAATGTATGTTAGTATATAATGGATTAAAATATAAATATGAATATGTATAGTTATACATGATAGCTGTCTGCGATTCGCGGAACCAAACAACTGGTATAAATTATTAGTATTGGTATAATCAAAATGGCGAAAAATGGAGCGCAGTTATACCACTTTGATACACTTGTATTGAATTTAAGGTGAAATTAAAAGTAAAATTTTTTCATAGTTTATACTTTTGAAAATAACATATTAAAATTTGCCATCTATATTTCAAATGGTTTTTGAGTTTGAGCTTTCTAAAGTGTAGCCGCTCAATTCAATCAGTTTTATCAACTTTATCGGATTATCTTTAAACGCGTTTTTTTTCAAAACTCGGAGATAAACAATACGAACTCTATCAAACTCAAGTATGTTCTGTACGAGTATATAGTTTTCCATACAATGATCCACCAGTTTTTTGATACAATCAAAAATCGAATTTTGCCCAAAAACGAACCAGCCCAAAAAGAAAAAGTATTTAACTTTTTTTTTTTAAATAATGCCATTTTGTCAATTTTTGATTTTTTTCAACCGAAGGTCATGGTACGGACAATATCTTCTAGTAAAGCATTTTTTTTGGTTTAATACACGGAGAAGGACGGAATCACTTCAGCAGTGGCAGATCGCGTGTAACCCGAAAAATACTTATATTATTTCTTCAAAAAATTTACTGTATTCTCAAAATATGTATAAATATGCCGTTAAAATTCCAAAAATTTTCTTTTTTTAGGCTGTGGTACGAGGTGTGCCGCTTAACTGATGTTAATTAAGCTTATAACATATGCTATAGATAGAATGGGAGTGACACTCACAATTAGCACTCAATCAGCACTTTTTTACTATCATCTGATATCACTGATTTATTTTAACACTCCACCATGTACCCAGTTTTATATAAACGTACATTAGATCTATATCCCTTCGATGGAATTGTTGCTTCACTGAAAAATTGAAGGACAGTATAATGACTGTTTTTCTAGTTTTACTAATTGCTTACTGGGTTAACAAGAATGCGGCTATATAGCTAAATATCAAAATATACATAGGCCCACCTATATAGCTATCTAGATATAGTATATTGTATGTACAAGGTGTTTGTCACTATAATTGTGATATTTGAAGTGCAAGTGTTGTCAAGTTTTCCACGCTTTGATGCAATCTTTTCTTAGCTGCAAGTACTGAACTTGATAAAAACTGCCATCTTTGCGTGTCTTTATGAATAGAGCAAAATACAAAGATGCAAAAAAGTGTAATGCGATATGCATTATGTAGTATACTGTAGATATGATCAAGCACTTACTTATAAATATACCCAAAGCAAATGAGCAAGGCCGGTTATGCACAGCACAATAGCTGGAGCTGAAAAAAAAAATAACGGCATTTTACTGAGAAAACGTTTAACATAATATTCCACTTTTGCATGCGATTTTGTAAAATATGTGACATTATAATGCGGAGCTCACACAATACAACTTTGTAGTATTAGTATTCGGAAAATGCTGGAGAAGAAAAGTAAACACAAAAAATCGATGGCTGAGTTTTGTTTGTACCGGGTTCATGATTTATTATAAGTTCAAATATTTGTACTATTTTATACTTCATTCAATATTCAATAAGTACAAACCGACTCCAAAGTATGAAGGTACCTAGAAGTAGTCACTGTGTTGTTATATTTAGGCAGGTTTTACTGTACTACATGTGTTTACGCCTCCCTTAATGGGAAACATAACTTGTGCATATTATTAAAATTTGCATTTTGATTACTTTGTATTTGTCTACTACAGGTGATTCCCACTCATTAGTTTTGTTGTAAAAAAACACTAAACTCTTCTTCAAAAATTTATGCAAATTTTTCTACACGAAACTAACTTTTCATGACGTGCCTTTTTAGGTCATAGTATTCGAGTGGAAAAAATAGTCTTCAAAATACCAAAAATTCATAATAACTGAAAGATAATAATGAAATTTTTGTATTCTTTTCCCTTTTTTCTATGCTTCATTATAGAAAACTTGACGTGTTCTAAAAATAGTATTTTAGTTCACCATAGAATAAATGTGTGAAATTTATAATAAATTAAAAAGATGTAGATAATGAATTTGTAAAAATCAGTTAATTGCTATCGAAGTTCATTAATGATGTTTGTAGCTTAACCTTAGAACAATGAGACATTAGAGGCAAGCAAGAAGAAAATAGAAAATAACAACAATTTTTTTAACATTACGATATGATGATTAATTGCCTTAAAAATGAGAATTTTGATCCATTGTAGGAAGGTAGGTAGGGTGGATGTCTGACGAAGCACCCAGACCTTTAGGAGGCCCATTGTGAAACCACCGGAGTTAAAATACCCTTACTCTATTATATGATCTCTGAACCACCCGATGAAGTGCGGCAATACAAAAAGTTGTATATGTGCAACTTCCGAGACATCGCAATGGAACCCTCGATATGGTGCCTGCTCTCGCTAGTTCTTCTGCTTCAATATTAGCAGAAATATCACTATGCCCTGCAACTCATTGCACTTTTATCGTGAAATAGGATGTAAAATCCACTAAGATATCAAGGCAGTCTTTCACTATATTCGTGGAAACTCTAAGTGATTTCAAAGCCCCTCGGCTATCGGTATATATAATAACATATCATCGTCTATATAAACATATTTATTGCTGTGAGCACACTCTTTACTTTAAAATATCGACCATATTTGAGAATAATTAGCAGAATTGAGTTGGTCTTTCTTAGATAAGATTATCCTAGTAAAAATTCAGATATTTTATTGTAATTTTGTTGGTGGGAAATTGGTTATTTTCAAAAGTTTGTTTTGCTATGTCGTTTCTCTTTATTTTCTTTTTTCTTTCATCAGTATTTTGCGTTTCGCTTCGATATGTACCGAGCCTTATGTTCTGCAGAATAGTTAGATGATATTAGTAGCATTATAGTACTCGACTACTTGTTAATAAAATTTAGAAATTCAAAGTCAATATCCATGTCAATGTATGAAAGAAGTTTAAGTCGATTTAAAATAATTTAAGTTATTCCAACAAATTTACTCGACACTTTGATGCTTTATTTTATTTTGAATAATGCATTAATCTAGGAACTTTAAATGGAGCTAAAATAAAGTGAAAATAAATGCCCATATTTTATTATAAATCGTAATAAATGCGCTTTAGCTTAATTCGCCTTAATCTGTTGCAATATTTTCTAAGATACTTGTAGCTAGCTTTCAAATAAAAAAATCATAAAGCACATATATTATGTATATATATATATATATATATGTATGTATGGTATATGCTGACACTATTACTTAATTTAGCACCTACTACATATACATATATTACTGTATTTTATACCGTTAAACGTAGGTGTTAAAATTTTTTTAATTCAGTTTCATATTAAGTCACCTATTTTAATGCGATTTATATGCGCATATTCATAAAGAAACAACGTAACATAACATAACTTAACAACTTAACAAATAATCATTAATCGAATTGAAAATTAAACTGCATATTAATTCATTTGTTTATTTGCATTAATATTTTTTTTTGTTTTTAGCGAGCTTTTGATTTGATTACCTCAATTATCGTCATAAATATCGCCTGTGCGTTTAAGCTTTGTGGGTAGATGATAAAAAATATTGAACTGCATTTGTTGACAGATATATGAGCAATTAAATTTAAATTATGATTGTGAGCAATAAATATTATATGCATTGTACATATGCTAATTTCCAAATAAAGCATATTGCACTAAATATTTCCATATCCACATCTCAGTATCTAACTATACTATCTGACCAAATATGATCCGGATTGCCAAAAAAAAAAAAATTTCATGTATTACCGCTTTTAAAATAGGCAAATGCTTTACCAAATTTTCCATACACTTGTTAAGTTAGGTCTCGGCTGGGATGGCCTTTAGTGCCTTCAACGAATTTTTGTTTTCAGTTTCTCCTTATTTTTGTAGCCCCATTCGATAAGTTGTTGAATAGTTTCGACGTCATAGCTGTAATGTTTCATGTTATACATATTGTATATCTTTGAAAAACTAATCCCTAAAATTCCAAGCTTCTTGTCCCAACGTTTTGTTATGTTTTTGCCGATGATTTAATAATTTGTTCGAGCAGTTAAAATATGATTTTAAGGTTAGGTAAGGTTTGACTAAAATTATAAGTAATTTTTTTTGTGATTTAATTTTAAAAATAAATAAGTGAAGATTAAATATTATAACAGGTAGTTCTCAGCATAAGAACAGAAAGGAATTGATCCGCTAACACCAAATATCGCTGACAATTCTCAAAATAGATATGTATCTATAAAAGACCTGCATCTTCGCAGGGTTCGCTTATGAGATTTATAAACGATGTAGGTAATAGGTAGTTCATCGGTTTGTGTCTTTGATCTTTTGATTTTTCTAATTGAGAAACTATATAATAATAGTTTTGAATTAATCATACCAGTTGAGTAAAGCGTATTTTTTTCTGTAGTGAAACTTCGCTCTTTTATGTACCTATATGAGCATCGATATACCGTTGACTTTTTGAAGAAATTTCATAAAATTGTTACGAAAAGTGTATTGAGATTCGTAATTGTAAAAATTTCAAAACAGCTACATTGTGGGTAGAGTTAGGTTAAGAGCGAAAATAAACTGGGTTTTTAGCCTTAATGTTGGTTAAATTTGAGACTAAACAAGTACTTATATAAGCTTTAGTCAGTCGTACTAGGCGTAAATTTTTAGAAAATTGTCTTATTTTAGGTGAAGTTATAAAGTATTAAAATGTATTATCAGGAAGCTTATAAGGGCGCAGTTAAAGTTATTGCATTTCTGGCGAAACACCATCATTTGAGCCTCTTTAAACTTCAATTGAAAACTGAAACTTCCTAAAACTTCCATTATAATAGTCCATTGGCCGCGTGGCTGTAACAAAGCCAACACATAAATATTTTTCGCTCCTCGTGCCGCGTTTGCACTGCAGGCATCACTACGTGTTTCCGACGTTGCTCACCCTCTCATTCAAAACAAAAGTAGGGAAGGGAGAGTACCTGCGCTGCAGACTACATTTACTGAGGTGTGCATGCAACTACTATACAATTTCATGCCAGTGGCAACAACAAACAATAATACTTGGCTCACACGCATACACACACATACCTATGCACTGCTCACTCCGCTCTTTGCATCCTGGCACTTCCTGTGCTGTTTTTGTTTCTATTTGTGTTATTGTTGCAGCTGCTTTTGTCTGCTGAGTTCTTTGCGAATTGTTCTGCTTCAAAGCGTGCCAAATGCAATGTGATGCAATGATAACAACAACAACAACAATAATAATAAATGCAGTAGCAGCCACAGCAATTACCACTACATATTAATAATAGTTATGAAGCAATAACAATAAGAACGCGCGCTGCTGAGGCAAACAAGCTAGTTTCATTCGGCGGTGGCAGTTGCAGTTGGACGCTTTTCGGTCTGTCCATCGCAGTTGGTTGACGATACGGTGCTGCTGGCGAGTTAAGCAGCAACTTTTCTCAACTAAAATTTCGTTGACTCTAGTATTGTAGGCGCTGTTCATGCCGCAGTGGCAAGTTAACTGCCGTCGAGCTATTTATCTCTGCTTCCAATGCTCTTACCACACACACACGCATACATAGACACACCTGGTTTCTATGTTGCATGCAAAAATAATGACGGTAGAAATCGGAATCCACCTGCCACTGGTTGAACTGGTGGATGGCGAGTGCACAATGAGTGATTCTTAAAATCATAATGCCTTTTTATTTCACTGCAAAAGCGACATTAACAACAACAACAACAGCGTTAGCAACAACAAACACACTAAGCACTCAGCAGGCAGCACTTGCATAACATTTTGCTTTCCTCACCCAGCTAAGCCAGTACTAAGGTGAGTCGGCTTAATGGCTGGGGGTAAACGAAGTTGAGCATGCGCAGTGTGCTGCGAAAGGCATTAAATGTTCTAGGTGCTGTGGCAGCAGAGAAGTGCACTCATGTGCATTGAAAGTGAAAGAATGAATTAAGAAAGGCGTAAGGCGCATCTGATGGGTGAATAGGGGAGTGGCGGTGTGTAGTTTGCTTTGTGGTGGGGGAATCGCGTGCAACGCTCGTTAAAGATTAAAAAAGCGCGTTCACAAACGTTTTATGGCGAATAAGCGCTGCTGATGAGCAGTAAGTGCAACTATGCACACACACACACACAAACACGCATATACAATCATACAAATACACATAGTAATTTATTTATGTGCGCCAATATGTTTGCTTTCACATTTTGAAAGCGCTTCCGTGATTTTATACTCGATTCTTTATGTTATTTTACATTTAGGTGCAGGCATATGTGTGTTAAGTGCAGAAAGTGAGCAAGCAAGTAGTCTTCAATATTCTCAAAAGCAGTTTGCAGAGTTATTGATTGTGACTCAATAACCAAGTAATCATGACTGGTTGTTTATTTTACTGCGAACTTAATGTTTGCGTTGTTAATATTTATTAAATATGGTCAGATAAAATTTTTGTCGAGTTGTAAGAACTCAATTCAAGATTGCGCATTACTCTTAAATTCCAATTTTTGCATAAAAATATTTTTACTCTTAATGTAGACCGATTTTCCACACATTTAGCTAATGGATTTTTATTGCACAATCATAAAGAAACACTGAGCACCAGCCATCAATAATATCAAGTCTTTCTGGTTTATTCCATATGCCTTCAGTAAAATCTTTATTTAGCCAGTAGCATGCTGATGTTTACTATTTTCGAAAGAATTATTATAAAGAAAATTTTGATAGAATTACTTTTTGTTTCTATTTTTATCGGGATCATTTTGATTCTATTAAAATACCTATTTTCAAAGGTACTAAAGTATATCTTTAGCTCACTCAAATTATGAATTAAAGTTAAGAGCAGTTTCGAAATAGCGCCGCTTTATATTCTAATAGGTGTTAGGCAAATGGTAGGTCTTAAACGACTTCACCGTCTCCGATTCGATGACAGAGTTTCATACGAAGCTTACCATTTACTACCATGAAGTAATCAGTATTTACTAAAGCTTTATATTTTCATACTAGTCGCCATAGTCATCGTAGTCAGATGGCTTTAGTAATCTGTATCTCTCGTGGCATATATGTGATGGAGTTACACTATGTGGCGTTAGAAAGATAGGATTTTGTACTTCTTAAAAAGTTTTGTGATTGCTTGACTGAGCATTGCTGGAGCAAACGTCTAAGATGGACACCGGCAAAGATGAAATTCGTTAGGGTATCCGTCGAGTGCATTTGAATAAGGCATTTAAGGCATAAAAAGAAGCTCGTTGCCACTAGAGCTAACACAAATCTTAAAAATCTCATGAACCGAACTTTCGGGGTTAAAAAAAACGACTTGTTTTGCGAATTTTTTTCTTAAATATGGATTGAGTAATTTTATTCGGATCTTTTGTACATTATTGAGCATACTTTCGATAGTATAGGGTAATTTTTTCATGCAGGAATATTGAAGCATAAGGCCGTAACAGAGCTTCCCCCAGAACGTCTTGAAAAATTGGGGTGTTCACCATAACTCGGCTGGAAATTATCTGAAAAAAAACCAGGACAAATTGGTTTAATTATGATAAAATCTTCCCCTCTACGTTCTCTGATAATTATTTTTTCATTTAAAAATTTTTGGCGGCTATTTAAAGTGAAAACTGTTATTTTCCAATTTTAAAAAAAGTACGCATTACAAAGGCAAAACGAGTGTTAATTTCATAGCGATGACCAGTTTTCTTACTCGATGGTATATAGCGTGGATCACAATTTTTACATTTGACTTGAATTTGGAACCAGGGCCTTCTTTTTTGCGGCTTTTGAATTCAACTGAACCATCACACTGAGCACATTTAACTAAAATTGCGATGGTTAAAAAAACAAGCAAAAAATCGACGATTCTGTAGTGTTTTACAAAGTCTTCTGGTATACTTGCACTGGTATTTAGCTTGATTTTTTTCGATGAAGCACTTTTTGTGGTAGTTTCATCTTTAATTATTTTATTTGGAGTATATTATC
Organism: Bactrocera oleae; assembly: GCF_042242935.1. NCBI lineage: Eukaryota > Metazoa > Arthropoda > Insecta > Diptera > Tephritidae > Bactrocera > Bactrocera oleae. The sequence goes on from NC_091536.1 coordinate 77,048,453, forward strand.
TTTTTGATCTACACAAATAAGTCCTTCCACTTTGTCAGTCTTCTATCGAAACTTTGGTTACTCTCGGCATTTTCTGACAGGAATTTCTTTGAAAAAACTATAAAATGACAAGCGCACAGCCGAACGTCTAACGAAAAACTGACGATCGTGTCTTCTTTGAAAATATTTTACCGCCCGCAGCAGTTAGAGTTGCCAGGAGATTAATAAAACAATAACTTTAAGAATATGGCTTCTATCATCCTAAAATTTTAAGAACATATTCTTGAAATGTTAAACAATAAGATAAGAGAAAAAAAATCGATTTTTCGAAAGTAAAAACCCTACCCCCCCTTAAATTTACAAAAATTATTTTTTGTAAATTGACTAATTTTTTGGATGTATTCATACCAACTACTATTGAAATGGTTTTTCCTAAATATTACCCCCGTATTCCAAGATGTATAATTTCTTTCTCTAACCTTAGAATAATTCTCTCGATATTGCTCTTAAAATTTTCATAATTTCGTCACATTGTCTTTCTTAATGCACTTTAGAAAAGTCGAATGTGAACTTACTGCCCTGAGGTGCCTAATGGACTACGCTCAGACGGTTTTCAACTCGATTAACCAACTTGGCAAACATAATCTGGATTATGATTTATTCTGTGTGGTAGAAACTCCATTGTCACAAATCATAGCTTCCCGACTATAATTTCCCGATATTAAAAATCGCTTCGTATCGTTAATCGAATATCGAAATTTCGTCCATTTGTCAAATCATCAGGGCGTAAAACAGATTTTCGAAATTTCGAACTAATATATTACGCTCGGAGAACATATTGATTCTCTTCTTAATATTCTCTCTTTAGTAGCGAGACAAATTTTAGATCGCTCTCTCCCCACAAATTTTAATAGAAGCTTTTTACTCCTAACCTGAATATATCTTGGAAATAGATAGACAGTAATCGTTGTGTGCTTCCTTAATTTATGCTATTTACATTTGAATATTTTCTAGGTTAAATTTTTGGAAAACAATATCGCTCTATAATCTTGTTAACTCCGAAAACAATATTCGACATTAATTTTTATTTTTAGAACAGCTATAAATGACTGAACCCATAATTGTGACTACACCCAGATTCAGTGTCAACATGAAAGAACACAATGATTATCGCACAAATCCCTTATTTCTATACAAAAGACAAACCCAAATTTATTTGGCATACAAAAACGGTCATATTTTTAATATATTTATGTAAGTACAAGCATGGCAAAGATATACATATATGCATATGTTTACTATCGAAACCATGCGTACATAAAGGGCATATCTTTGCAGTGCCTAAGTAACCCAAATATATTAGCATGGTGACTATAATCACGCAAGGTATATCAATGTATTGCATATGTACAGCCATATGCATAGATACCCAAAGGTACAAATGCGCATGCGCACACACCATCACCACCACACACAAAGCAGTGAGTTGTCGTTGCGAGTCGCCAGCATGTGCCAAGTGAAAAGATCAACACGAAACGAAAACACATTTGCTCGCACTTGAAGTGCATGCATCGGTGTATGTACAAAACTATGTGAATATCAGGAATGTTTCGTGCGAAGTGCGCCGCACCCAAAAATAACGTGTTATGAAAATTTGAAGTTATTTTAGGCAGACAGATGAGTAGCATTGTATGCGTAAATTACTTGAAAGCGTGTCTGTTCATTCTTGCTGCTATTGTTGTTACAAGCCGAGTACATAGAGACATATGTACCGCTATATATATATACACACATCACTTTAGATGCGCGCCTCTACACACCCCAGCATAGGCAGGGCTGCTAGCCAAAATAATTCCTACCCAAATTGATAGCCTTTGTCAAAACAAAAAAAAAAAAAAAACGGCCACTCAAGCACCGCAATGCTACTTCCGCTCTGCGCCCACGTCCGCACTTTTCATTTTCTACACACGGTTTTGTTATTGCTGGGCTTGTCGTAGCATTGTCTGGCATTGGCTTGCCCGTTGCAAGGTCACAAGAGGGTGGAAAATTAATTTCCAATGAGTAATCAAGTATGGAGCCAACAAAGAACCGCATAAATTGATCTGTATTTGATGGTTGAGTTGTTTCAATTGTTGTTGTCGGTGTTGTTTTTCACTTTGCGGTGAAAAATTTACTCAAGCGTGTTCGTACAACAAGAAAAACGATAGCTGAAAAACTAATGTGAGTAAAAAAGATTAAAAAATTTTTGCACCTGTCATTTTTCGCTTTTTGTAGAATTATTTCTCTAAAAAATTGATACTCACAGTTCGGCGACATGCCACAGGCTGCATTGTGTAAACGTAGCAGCACTTGTCGTGCAGCTGATGGCAATTATATAATCCGCTTATCGTGTTGCAGTGTCTCTTATTGTTGTTGTAGCGTTTTTCAGATTTGAATGAGGTCCTTTGTTTGAAAAAAGTTTTGTGTGGCAGTTACGTACTTATGTAAATGCTCGCTTCTGTTACTGACGCCTACAGCTGTTGGCTTACTATTCTTGCTGCTTGCTTATGTGACAGCTGTGTGTGATTGGCGTGCCTTTCGTTTGAATTTTATATACTGTCTTTCATAAGTCAGTGTCCTTTTAATTAATAAAACTTGTTTTAGACAAACAAAGAAAACAAAAACTGTTTTACTTTACGAAATTGTCTTCTCAGACATTCAAACCAGCGTTGCGCAAACCTTTTACTCTCTGTTAATTATACGTTTTCACAAGCTTCTATAAAGAGTTCCTCGTGAAAGGGTTGCCATATTTTTTTTATCACAAATCTGTCTCATAAGGTCCATTTTAGGTTTTAAAATAAGAAATTAATTTATTAAAGATATGTTATTTTCGGTCAGACTTGCACTTCTGCGTCCCTTTTTTTCTAACTAACTGACCACAGAGTTTTTGTTGACCTTTGTTGTTGTGTTGTAGCGGTCGAAAAAATTCGCCAAATAATTTTGAGGATATATATATAGTAAATCCTAGTCCCTTTTGGTTATATGGGTAGACCTGACTGTCGTTAGAATGATTATCTCGCCAATAAAGTGTTGGTATAATCAAAATATTTATGTTTGTTTAATTCAATTAATGTTAATTTTTATTCTAAGCTTCTCCACATACCTAAATGTCTTTGGTATTAGTAAATCGGTCTTCTATTCATACAAAAAAGGTTTGGAAGCGTTGCCATAGATACCAAAATATACCTATTTCACTTAGACAGAGAGACCTGTTGAGCTATTTTTTCTTGCCCTACTGGGTAAGTTAAGGTAAAATCATCACTAAAATATTTATCGTAAATAACCCTTCATGAGATATTCTTAAAATAAGATCTCTCTCAAAACTTAAAAAAATTTATTTTAAGAGAAAAATCATGGATCGGTTGTGCGGGTAGATAGTAAGTGAAATTTTATTCGCTTTGCAAGCCCTTAAGCTGCTGCAAGCCAATAAGCCGCTCTGAAGATCTAGTCTATAGATACAAGAAACTCATATTTTTCTCAGTTTAAAACGATTTGAAAAAGCTTTGCTGCTACAAATACTTGTTGAGCTGTATCTGTCTCCCTTTAAATGAGTCCAAACCAGTCATTATCCACATCGTCATAATCGTTTTTAAAACTATAAACATATGTTTCCAAAAATAAAGAAAATGATATCCTTGCTCTTTGTATAAATCTATCATTTTGAACCCACTGTTGCGAACATTTCAAAAATGGTTAAGCTTTTTCAGACGTCTGTAGTCTTTGTTTATTGGAGCAACAACCTCTTACTCACGTTAAGTAAAAGAAGAAATAAGATCTAGTGCAAAAACGAAGGAAAATGAAAAGAAAAACTTTATAATAACATAAAATTCTATAAAAGCACAAATTAAAATAGCCAGCAGCAGTAACAACAAAAATAACAACAAAAACAACGACAAGAATAGCGACAAAATTGTTGGCAGTAACACGACCGGAAGCTAAATACGTGATACAAAAGTAAAAGCAGCAATAAGAACAGTAAAAAATATTGTTTTTCCGCAATTTTTGTTTGAATAATTTTATTTTTGTTGCAACTTTTGCTTGCGTAAGTTTAAAATGCAGCGTTTTTAGCTGAATTTTCGGTTTTTGTTTTTGTTTTGAAAAACTTACGAAAGCAAAAGTGAAGAAGGCGAAGGGTTAGTGCAGTGACTGACAAACAACAAAAACAAAGCACGTGATAAAAAAGTTCACTTTCCGTTGACTGAGAAATAGTTATGAATATGTAACAGTAGGTGCTTGTTGTGCTTGCTCGTCTCTATGTGTGTGTGTGTGTGAAGTGCAATTCAGCAATTCTTTCAAGTATAACTGCAAAATTTCGTTTAAACCGAAGTAAACTGGCAAACAGCAAAAAGCTGTGCAACTACTCATCAGTGTGCATGCGTGTGTGTGTGTGTGTGTGCGAATTAAAAGTTGCCGCTAAGAAAGCCAAAAAAGCAGCAAAGCACTTTCGAGCAGTAATAAGACTACAGCAAAAGTGTGCAAAAGAATATTTGCAACTGTTGCAAGTTGTGCCGAACCAGGCAGAATAAGCTTGCATTTGGACAAAGTTGCATGCTGCCAAAGCAGTTATAAGCTAAAAAGGTTTGAGCTGGAGTTTGAGTTGATAAAGGGAAACTCTGGGTGGCTCTGCGTCAGATGAAGTTTTCGAAGTGAAACTTACTTAGTCCTTAAGCGTTTTTATACGCAGTAAAGAAGAGTTGATGCAAAATTGTAGACAGCAGGAAAAGATAAAAACATTTTAAGAGTAGTAAGGTGTATGTAAAGTGAGCTGAAGTTCAGTAGAAGAACTTTAAATGAAGGACTACATGGAAAAGCGTGAAGAAAGTGCTGAGACAATTAAAACTTCAGATGAAGAATTATTATTCTATCTTCACTCGAGAATAATCATTTTTTTCTATCTTTATTTATGACTAGAGTTCATTTTCATTGTGGATTCGTAAAAATTTTAGAAGTGCAGAATATAAGAAAGCAGAGATTTTGAAGTGAGCTTTCATGCCGTCATAATTTTGTGCTTTCGCACAAAAGTCGTATATTATAGTGATGTGAAACCGATATGAAAAGAAATTTAATGGTAAATGTACGAAATACATTTAAGTTATTTTTCGATATAAGAATTAATAATAAATATAGTTTTAATAACTAAAGGGTTAGATACTACTAGAAACCTGATACGACACACTTGGTTTTTGAAAATCAATATGTTGCGCTTATATTGTAATTTCAAAAAACACAATCGCACTCATTGACTGTTGTTTTTTACGTTGCTTTTAGCTGCATTGTTTTAGGGTAACTTTTTTTGCTGTGCCTGTCAAACTGTTAATTCTACATTTTCACAGTTTCAGTGCCACTGAAAAAAGTTACGAACATATAAACATAAAGGTGAAGCTAATAAGAGCGGTTAAAAAAAGGTTACAGCCTTATATTACTAAATATAATGCAACTTTTTCATGTATGAAGAATTAAAAAAATATTATATGTATGTATAATAAAGAACAGGGTGTACTATATTTACCACGAAATTTGTAATATCCTGTAAGCAACGTCAGAGACTCTATAAAGCAAATATATTATATATAAGAGCAGCGTGACTAGCTGAGTCGATTTAGCCATTTCTATATGTATATCCGCGCACTAGTCCCTCAATTTTTGAGATATCGGTCTGAAATTTTGCACATGTCCCTTTCTCCCCAAAAAGTTAATTATTTATTAGAGCTGCCTATTTTGGACCACTGTAGGATATTTCGTCCGTATAAACTGGTATATCAAAATCAAGCTTTTGTAAAGCAAACTTTTTAATTGACAAGGTATCTCCACCAAATTCCGCGTAAGTTTTTGTCCAAAAATAACACTTTAATCTCTAAGCAAGTTGTTCAGATCGGACCACTGTAGCATATAGCTGTCATACAAACTGATCGATCAAATTCGAATAAAAATCTTTTTCTACCCTTTTATGTTAAAAGAAATGCACCTGTGAAGGGTATATAGTCTTGTCTTGTTTTTCTATATATTTTATAACATAGAAATTTAATAAGGAATTTTGGAACTCTATTTCTTTATCTTACGCTTGCTTGTTGTACTATAAAACTTAAAATATTGAACTAGAATTTCTCAATTTTATTTAGATATTTACGAAGAACCGTTCACTTGCTGAAAGCTTTCAAAATAAAAAAACTATTTATTTTTAATTGGGCGCTGTCCGGCTGTTATGGTTTATTATTCACAAATAGAAATGTTATAATTTTTTTACTGCTGCGAGAATTAATTCCGCTCCATTTATTGCTCTGCTACTCTCTATATTCCTTTCTAGAAATTAAAACTATTAAATATTGTATTTGTAGCTTTCAACTTCTTTTGTGTTTCACGCATGCGCCGAAACTATTGCAATCAGAAAGCTAAATTATTATTCGCATAAAACAGGCGTTCCGAATCAATTTGTCGCACATTTTACGCTTTAAAATGGTGTGATACATTTTAGAACTATTAAAAGGAAAGCAGAAAAAGTTGACTGAAGATAGAAATAAAACGCAACAGTCAGCTTAAATCTAGATAGAAAAAAAAAAATGATCAATGGTTGCCGAAAATTTCATTAACAGAGCAACTAAATATTTTTACACTTACTAATTTGCATAAAACATGAAAAGGTCATCGCAGGTATTTTACACAATCATTTTGATTTAATTAATAATAACAGACACACGTGGTTAATGAGCTTAAAATGTTTGCTTCCCTTCTCACTCTCAACTCAACTGCCATTTCAACTCAACTAACCATAAGCTTGAATTTCAATATCATTGTGGATTCTCTCTTAATCAACTGCAGATACCAATATGTGCGCAGAATTCTCAAGATTCTGTTTCGGCTGACGTTGCCTTTATTTTTATTGTATCTGCATTTGCATTTTTTGCTAAATTTTTTTATTAAAACGACAGTGACATTTCAAGGCGAAGCATGCAACTTATAATTAATAATAAGATTTGAATATTTCTGGCCGAGCAGAGTTGATTGATCGTGTCTCTATGTAGTTGTGTTGGAGTTTTTGTTGGAATACATGTTGGACTGGTTGTCGCTTTGCCTTACTGAAGACATGTTAGAGATAAGATTTCTTTGTAGGATGGTAGATTTGACTAAAACATCCAACTTTTTGATTGTAGCTTGGTCGGAGTGTGAATCTTTGGTATTTAAAATATACACGACTTTATATAATGTGTTACAACATGAATAAGTTGAGAGAGGAGGATTTTGCAAAAATCTTTATCAAAATACCAACAAGTAAGTTAAGCATATTTTTGACAGCTAAGCTGTTACTAGTGGTAATAAATACTGCCTGAGCATACTTTTGCTTGCAAAACCAAATATTAAAACCGATCTAATTTTTATACTTTAAAGGTAATCTTTTTTAATATATTAGGTGCGCAACTAAGTTCTCGCTGTTTTTTTTTTAACGAAAATGCAGTTTATGGTTACAAAGCCAGTCACAACATTTTCCCATCTTTCTGGCAAAGCTCGAATACCATTACCATTTTTCGATGTCGTCTTGCGAGTGGAACTGCTTTTGAGCCAAATCAAGTGCCATCGAACGAAACAAATAATAAGCGTTTCCAGGTACTTTTTAACGGGTTTGGCAACGCTTGGGCGTTGTCATGCAGCAGAATCACTTTTTTTCCCAGCGCATGTAGCCGCTTTGAAATGGCTTGGCGGGTGACTGCCAATGCTGAAACAAGCTTTTCTTGGTTCTCATCGAGCAACGTTTCCAATTCACCGTCTTCGAAGGTTCTTGGCCTGCTTTCCGCGGACGGTCGTTAATATCGAAATTATCCTCTTTGAAGCGACGAAACCAAGCACGGTAGGTTGTTTTACTTGAGTCAGCACCTCCGTAAACTTTTTGGATTTCCCGATGTGCTTCAGTCGCTGATTTCTTTTACCGAAAGAAGAAAATCAACACTTCCCTGCAAATGACGATTATTTGGCAAAAAGTCGGACATATTCTGACAACCAAAAGTATATGACACATAAACAAAGTCACTAATGTGGAAACGCAGTTTCTTTTTTAAATGTTTACGTTAAGTTTATCACGTTTCGGGTATAACAAAATCGATCAGCACTCACTATTGGAGCCATCTATTGACAAACTTTGAATATGGGTTACAGTCTTAGGTATTAATATTCCTCTAAAACATTTCCACCGTTTCTTATAAATTCTTACATATCGTACAAATGTACATAAGTTGCCTTGCAATTTGCCGTCTAATTAATGCAAATGAGTCCCACCATAATCTAAACAGACAACTCAAGAGTCAACTTAAAGTACAAATAAAGAAGGAGGGCCGAAAACTATGTGATTAACTTCAATTTATAGTGCGTTCAGATAATGTTTAAAACACGTAATTTAAAAATTATATCTTTAAGCTAAAGTCATTACTTATTCCGTGAAAATAAAGTTACACTAAACATCCATGATTTGACGTGTACTTTGCTAAATAAGGTAATTCTAGGCAAATTGTTTCATATAAAGTAATATAATATTTGAAGTTTTAAGAATTAGATAAAAATTATTTATAATAATGATATCAAGAACTAAATGCTAGTTTCATATCTTTAATCAAGAACGAAAACTTTTCGCTGTTAGATTGAGAATAAGAATGTATGAATCTTATCAATAAGCTGAGGCTGTGTGAGTTGTTGTGACTTAGGGTGGGGCACAATAGATCTTAGGTCGCGGTGCATACCTCATTTCTAATCTATTATATTCTAATGTATAAATCTTCATTTCTATTATAATATGATTTACCATCTAATCGAAAAGGTTTAAGAAACAGTGCTTGAAAATCGTTGTGTTGGCATTAGAGAGATAGCAGAGGATCTCAACATCTTTCATGGATCGACGCAACAAATATCGGATAATGTTTTGGGTATGAAGCTTTTTTGCAAAACCGACGTCGGCTAAAGGTCGCAAAAGAGACGCTTGACAACGTAGCTGAGGACCCTATATTCATCAAACGCATAATTACTGGTGATAAGACGTGTTGTGACGTCGAAATGAGCCAAAAGCAAAAAAATCCAAAATTCGGCATTGCTTATAACAAGTGTATGGAAAGTAGGTATAACTGCATTGGCCTAACAGAAGCCCATTTTAAAGGCTAGGTAAGGTTATGAGGTTGATCCTAACGGAGATTTCTTTGGGACAGTTCAGATAATAGATCGTAGGACTCTTACTCTCTTTGAGCCTATCACAAATTTGTTTAGATGACCAATATCAGTTATGTCTCCTAGTTCACCGAAGGTAAGATTGCCGAGATGTTTCAATCCCAGTCTTGCAAAGGCTGCACAAGGAGGAGAATGTGACTTGATGTTTCCACCTCAGCCTCCTCCATACAACTTTGACAACTTACATCTGCCAAGCATTTTGAAGGCTATATGAAAATAATTTGTATTAAAATATGTTAAAATGTGTTTTTATTGTCAGTTCGGGTCAAATGTGGTGGTATGCTTACAATATCATAGGATATAATTATGTATCAACTACAAATTTTGTCTTTTTCCAAAAAAAAAGTTATCAAATGCAATCCAAAATTCTGTGAAAGTGATTAAACCCACATTTGCATTGTTTTCACAGCGCATCACTCAATAGCACCCCTCAGTTCGTTCACCAGAAGACACTTCACTCTACACATAGGTTTATTGGCTGGCATTCTAATGAGTTGAGCTGTTTGTGTAAATGAAACGCTTTTGCTGCTCAACCACAACGACTTGGGGCAACGAGCGTGGCGTCGCGTCGCATCGCATAAGTGGTGCCGTCTATGCGCGCACTGCCGCGCATGCGTAACCATGTGTTGGGCTGTCGGTGCGCCGCTGGCGCGCATGTCTTTCAACTCACTTCAATTCAATTACTCGGTGAGTGAGTTGAGTTAAGTTGAGCTGTCATGCTTTGTTTACCATACTACTTGATACTTTCAGCCCGCATTTTCCGTTTGTCTTGTGCTGTGATTCTTACAATTTGTTGACCCTTAAGCGCGACGTCCACAGCGCTAAGCATAATTCAATGCACGCTTGCGCGCATGTGCGCGTTGTAAGCTGTAAGCATGTGTGTGTATGTGCGTTATAAGTTCCGCTAATAAATACAGTGGCACAAAATCGTGTTTATTACATGATTTTTCTTGTTGCTCGTGCATTATTGTTGTTGTTGCGTTTTGCTCATTTTTAGTTTGCTCGCATGTTGGTCGTCTTGGTTTTATAGCCTCACTTTATTAGATATTTTGTGACTTTATTGTTGTCGTTGTTTTCACTACCTGTAATATTTTTACATTTTTCTTATTTTTCGTATTTTTTTTATTGTCATTGTTGTGTGTTTTTTCGTCCATTGACGATTTAACAGTAACCACTGCTATCCATGACGACGCGGAGTTCTTAAAAGTTGTTATTAAATTTAATGACTGCACGTTTAGTTGCAAAAACAACAACAATAAGCATATTAAGCGAAATTGTGTTTCTCTCTGATTGACTTGTCTTACCTTTTTCTACACTTTTCTTTGCTTTATTTCGTTGCCGCTGTCACGCTGTTGCCACAGCTTAAGTCTCAAAAGCGTTGCGACATTTTAAACTGCGTAAGCTTCTTTATTCTCTTTTGCTTGTCCCCATACCACTTTGCTGCGATCCGTTGTGATTATATGATGACTTTGTAGCATTTAGTGAAATATAAACGGGAATTAAGGTTGACATTTTGCTCGCATTGCTAAGTGAGTTGCAAAATGAATTTCACAAATCCGCCACAGCAGGCGAAGCACTGTTAGTGGCTCGTCTTCAGTTTTTCAATAAATCTTGTTTTTTTTTTTTTTTTTTGGTTTTGGCTGTGTGTTGAGGCTCGTCAGATCAAGGTGGGCCATTCGTGACTTCTCCGCGTTAGCCTTTAATATAACCAGTTTGTCTGCAGAGTTAGCTTCTGCTCGTCAAATATATTTCACAATGCAACATTTTCTAAGTGTTTTTAATCTGTTGTTGCTGCACGCACTGCTTTTTATTATTTGTCGCTACTATTTAATGAAATTTAAAAATTTACCGACCTGTTATTAGTGTTTGGTTATGTGCGACGGCGCTGTGATGTGTTGAATGTAAATGACCGGAAATTTGTATGGAAGTTCTAGATATAAATAGCTGAATGAGTGGAGATTATATGCTTAAATTTAATGATTAATGATCGAATTTTTTTTTTAATGAAATGAACAAACAAAAACCCATATCTTGGCGAACCAGAATAGGAGACTAATATACTTGTAAGCGAGCGGAGAGTAATTTCCGTTTTTTATGTGATAAATTCTGTAGATTTGGCGCACATTAGTCGCTCTGCTCAAATAATGACTTTTCATTTGCTGATCGTAGCAAGAATCCGAATTAACCATTTTTTTAGCATTTAGTATTTAGGATTTGAACAAACTTGTTGGGTTTGGTAAGTAAGGCAAAAAAGTCTCCCATGATTTTTCTTAATCTAAAAAATTGTATGGAGATTCAATTTGAGATCGAATAGCACAACGAATATATAATACAGTAAAAATATTATCTTTTGGCACCAGCTCAGAAGTTTCTCCGATTATCCATCGGATACATGCATTTTTAGTATCTTCTTACTTTATATATATTCGATGGCTGAATGATCAATTACAAAGAGTAGAGGTTAGTATTTAAATCACCGTTTCATTTTATTATTGAATTTCGCCGCTGAGGCACAGTATACAGAAGTGCGGAATGACAAAGTCCACTGCTTTTTAAAATATTTTCAAAATTTTACTCCATGACTTACTGTCATGAAATGACAAAGCAATCGGTTGATTCTGATATTATGTGAATGTTTCACAACCTCAATTATTAACAGATGCATTCATATGCTCGACTAGTAATAGTTCACAAATCGATCCTAGAATCTATCGAACATCACAAGAGTCGATTCAGGGGATGTTATTACCCATTGTCGGTGCCACATGAACGTTATGCGGTAATTGTAAAGTGTTTTGTCTTCATAGATGCACTTGTTGGTCTAATTAATTTTAAAATGCTTTCTAAGGTTAACATTGATAATAAACATATTTGCCTTCAAAGTATAACAAACGTGTTTTAGCACTCTACTGTAACTAATGGCTATTGGTTCGTTGGATTGATGCCGAACACACGGCAGCTTAAGATATCTTATAGGTTGGATGTCTGACGATGCAACTAAGCCGTTAGGAGACCCTTTGTGAAAACACTGGCCCAAAAATCGCCTTACTTTATTATGTCCTCTCTCAACCTTTTTGCCTCCTGACAAATTTTTATATGTGCAACTTGCGAGAGATCGTCAAGGAATCACCGACCGATAGTTGCGATTATTTTCCTATAAAAAGCCTTGTATGCGCGTAAAAGATGTTCCATAGTCTCTTTTGCTTCTACCTCTTGGCAGCATCTACAATAATCGTTGTATGATATTTCCAGCTTGCCACTAACACAGTGACCTGTTAGCACTCCTACTAGAGTTCTTGTGTCATTCTTTTTGAATTTTAATAGTCGACCTGTGCGGCCCATATTCCATTCATGCCAAATTTTTGAGCAAGTTAGGGATTGACTCCACCGAGTCTCAGCTATGTCTATCATATGTTTTTCGATTAAATATCTACTAGTGGCCAGAGATATATATATATATACTCTTTTTATCGGAGTCTAATGGTAGCAAGGTGCCTGCTCTAGCTAGTTCATCTAATATGATATTATTTTTGCGGATCGGATAACACGAGGTATTAGTAAAGCCAGAAATCTTTAGAGCAACCCTCGTATACTTAATAATATTATAATGTTGTGCAGCTTAATTATAATTATATAAATCGTGTGAGAAAGTCGAAAATCATTTAAATTTGTTATATGCACTAGTCTTAAATTAAAAAGTGCTTTACTTTAAAACGCTTTTACTTTCAAAAAGTCTTGCTTTTACATTTGCTTGAAATGAGGGAAATTTGTTATACCTAATTACCCTTGCGAATGCATTTAATGCTTTTCTTAAGTAATATTTAAAAGAAAGTAGTTAAGTAAGACTTTTAAATGAAGGAAACGCTTCATTTCCTACAAAACCTGAATCGAGTTTTCACATTTTACATAAACCAGACTCAATTAAGCACGGCTTTTTATGCTAACTTTCAAGTTTTCCAACGTTCACAAACTCGCATTTTGTTTTTACCCAATAATTACAGTTAAGCCTGTTCACATTTGCAATTACGTTGAAAGTGTTTGCAAATTTATTTATTTCGACATGAAGTGTTGCAACTTTATGTGGCAAAAAGTGTGAGTTATGGGCACTTAATGTGCAACTCATGAAATGAAGGAAGGAAGAAAGGTTTGCTATTGAGGTAATCAAGTGGCAGTTGTTGCCTAGTAATCAAGTGTTTGAAAATATTTGCAAATATAATTTAAAAACAAAAAAAAAACTATAACTTTGTTAGCTATAATACCCTTCACAGGTGTAGCATAAAAGGGTGTAAAAAGATCTTTATCTTAATTTTGATTGGTCAGTTTGTGGAAATTTTCAAGATATGTGTTCAATCTTTCAGTTTGTACGGCAGCTATATGCTATTGTGGTCCGATATCGGCGGCTCCGACAAACGAGCAGCTTCTTTGACGACGTGTGTCAAATGTCAGATTGATGTCTCAAAAAATGAAGGACTAATTCGCGTATAAACAGACAGACGATCAAGGCTTAATTGATTCAACTCGTCGCACAGATCAATTATGTATATATTTAATGGGGTCTCCGACATTTTCTTCTGGGTTTTACAAACCACGTGGTAACTTAAAATACGCTATTCAGGATATAAAAATAAGTTTAAAAGTGTGAAGGGGAATTTTCGGAAATCTAATGCATATTCACACACCCATAAATCACCGGATATTTGTGACTTTCTGAACAATACTTGTATGAAAATTGAGTTGTGTCCGTGTGTCATCCCTGCATCTTTGTGTGTGTGTGTGTCAGCTTAATCACCTGCTAATAAGCGCCGGCAGCTTGCTGAATTTGCACTCCTTGCGCATAGCATCTACACTGCGACCGATAATTATGTGAACTTTACTGGTTCACAATATATTAGACTCAATAAGAGCGACTGCAGCTGGCGCTTAATTGACATAACATCGTGAGCTTCAACTGGAGCTCAGTCGAAATTATTTCGTTGAAGTCATTTAAATCAAAAGTATTAAGTGTATTGAATAGGCAAATAGTATTTTATAATTGCAAGTGGTCGGCTACTTAAGCTCATTCGCAGTACAGTTATAAATTCATTTGTGTCTTCGTCATGTCCGCGTCGAGTCGTACAAAAGCACACCGCATTCGAATTGTCGCTTGACCCAATAACACATTTTCACTGCAGTTTATTTCGTTCAGTTCTTGACACATGCCCCTTGTCATCGCAATTTCCTGCGCTTTTCTTTGCCTGATTTCCGCAGCGCGCCGGCGGTAGCTCTTTTGTGGCATTTTACATGCAACCCGAATTAGAACCGCAAGCTCTGACTGACTGTCTACGAAACGAAATTTGCGGAATGATTTAATTAAGTGAAAACAAAGTGGCACAAAAGAAGCATCTCCCTTCGCCACCACCGTTTCCAAACCCCAGTAGAAGGCGAAGCATGGTGTGCACCACACCAGGGCCAAGTGAGCGTGTGAACTGCGCGGACTGTGGCGTTGGGTTCGCCAGCATTTTTCACATGGTCAAAAAGTGTAGTCGGAAGATTTAAGTGGGTCGCATGTTCGCTATTGTTGCTGTTGTTCGTTTTGTTGTTGTTGCGCGTCTTCTTGTTATTTTTGTTGTTGCTGTGTGTCAGTGGAGCGCAGCGCGTTCCCTTTCATTGTCACAGCGTGAAGTGGGTGAAACGTAGAGAGTGCGTTCATCGCACCCCCTCTTTTGTGGGGAGACACTTTGCAAAATAGTTGCAGACAAGCTAGTCTGTGTCCACATGTATGTATAGTTGTTCGTGCGCTGATTTAAACAGCTGTTAGTGCCAGAAATGGCTTATACTCTGTGCGCCCGAGCTAATTTACTGACCAATTTTCCATTAAATTGTTTAATTGCATGAAATTATCTCAAATTAAGAATTTTATAGTAATGATCAATTTGAAAAAAATAGAAAATCGAGTTAATTTAATGCTAATCGACGGTTAGTTGATTGTCTGGTGAATTCTTTAGGATTTAAGGAAGTTAGTGTAAAAAGTCAAAAAAAAAAAAGAAAACTTTTACTTTATAAACTCGAGTTTATTTGCCACTTTGGTGTTTATCAATCAATTTTATTTCCTATCACTGATTTTAGAAATTTTTGCTTTAAATCGCCTTAAACTCAACTTACTATTTGGTGTTTATGGTGTAAACTTGAGTTTATGAAAACTTTTACACTACAAATTCAAGTTTATTGGCCATTTTTTTGTTTATGATTAAACTCAACTTCCTAGCTCTGATTAAAACCAAAAGAATTTTTAACTCGCCTTGAACTCAATTTTCGTTTTGGTGTTTATGGAGACAACTTTCTTTTGCAATAAATTTGGCTTCGTAGTTGAAGAGTTTACCTTCTATATTTAAAAAACGGTCAGATTAAATTCACCAGTGTTTTTAATTAAACAATTATTTTCAGACAAAAAACTTCAAACTCGAGTTTATAGAAAATTTTTACGTTACAAACTCGAGTTTATTGGCCACTTTAAAGTTTATTATTAAACTCTACTTCTTAACTCTTTCACAAATACTTTTCTTAACTCGCCTTAAACTCAACTTTCGTTTTGGTGTTTATGTAGATAACCTTATTTTGCTATAAATTTTGGTTTTCTGTTAAAAATTTGTCCGCATTATTGGCAGTTCACCTTCATAGACTTGTTTAAAAAAAGTCTGATAAAACTTTTCAGTTTTTATACCTTTTTAACAGTTATTTTTAAACAAAATATTTTAAACTCGAATTTCTGAGGCAATGTAAAATGTTCAATGTAATAATTTGGCACGCAAAACTTGTTTGAAAGGTTGGTTTTTATTTTTCTGCTATACATGGCAGATATACTCGGTAAACTCTTTGTTTCCAGAGTTTATATCAACATTTTTATATCTTGGCGAGGTCAAATACAAAGTTATATATCTTGAGATTTTGTAAGAAACATATTTACTAGTGTAAGACATTTCGTCATTTACATACAGTGTTCACAATGAGAACTGTTTCTTCAGGTTAGAATGGTTTGAAGAAGCTAGGTCAATCAGGACAGGGAAGTTTCTTTAGCAGTATTGAAAGTTTGTTGTAATGCTTAATTTCTTTCTTTGTATCTGTGTACCACGCTAGAGCGGTGTCTATGATAAATAAGCAGAATTGCTTCAACTTTTTGCTCTGCCTAGAAAAGTTTTAGAGCCCCTGCAGCTCTACGAAACACTTGCTGCAGTCATTATCACAGCGTTTATTTGCATTTTGCAGACATTTTTTCACACAATTTAATTTTTAATTTGTATGTCTCGTTCGTGGTCTCCTGCGTGGTCTCTGGCCGCGCATCAAGGCAGCCAAGCGGAATGGAAATGTGCGACTATTCGAGGCATAAAGACGCCACAAAGGGGTGTGGCGGTGGGCATACGGCGCGCTGACCACTTGTGGGACAGCCGCTGTGGTCAGTGTGACTCGGCGTGGCAGCAGCTTGTGGTGGCAATTGAATTAGGCGTGATTGGATGGTGGAGCACTTGAGTGAGTGTGTGAAATATATCGAGTGTAACGGAGGAAGCAATTAGCATTACAAAAGTTGTAGATTATATTATATATGTATAATGTATATGTATGTGTATAATATATGTATGAGAGTATTTGAATTTATTGGACAAGTGGCAGCGTCGCGATTACGATGATTCCGACTGCGGCAACAATTTCAATGTTTATTAATTTTATATAAGTAGGCATATTAGATGTAGTTAATTATTGTAATGCGGAAAGAGCTGTCTTTACTACAGTTTCGCTCATTAAAAATGCAGTAATATCCTCATTTTCCAGCCGTTTTGGTTTTGGGAAAAGTGGTACAACCTTTTTTTTTTGTACACACACAACGATATTTGTATGCTTTGCGATGCTTTTACGAAATAATTTTTTTGATTTTCTGTTTTTTAATGAATTTGTAGACTCTTTTAATTTGTTGAGCTGCGGTTGTTGACTTTTGGCCTTTCACTTCTAACTTTCTTCTCTGCATTTAATTACAAATTTATAATGCGTTAATCACCTGCCGTGGTCCCAACGATAGATATATTGTAGCCTCACCGTTTTGTTGCCTGTGACCAGCTTCGCTGCGTTACCTGCAAGCTTTGATTTGATTGCTGAGGTGCCACATCCGCTTCTCTGATCGGCCTGCTGTGGTTTCGCAGCCGCTGGCAGCGCTTTGCTTAGACACACACACGCACGAGTGTGTTCCTAATTATGTTAAGCAGAGCAGGGCAATGGAGAATGCTGATTAAATATTTGAAAATCATGTTAAACCTGTAAGCGGTTTTCTATCTTGGACCAGTGGTACCGGTTTAGTTGGAACATGTTTAAGTCGAATGGTCATTCAAATCTAGAACGTGAGAGAGTTATTGTTAGTCGTTTTTTTGCGATCACAATTGGTGTGGTGCATAATCTTAAAGGTTGATTTGAGCATGAAATGTGAATTTTTTGGCATTTCCGTTTTATTTGTATATATAAATATATTAATTGTATAATAAATTCGTAACGTACATTTATAATAGGTTTTTATTTTCAGTAAATTATGGTAAATTTTAAATGCTGAAATTTATTTATATTCCCATATCAATGTTTATTACGAGGGCGGTCCGTTAAGTCCCAAGACACAGCACTACAATAGAAAAACGAATTATAGTATACTTTTAGCTTGATCCAAATTCCTTTAACCCGTCTAAAAAATACGTTTTATGGAGGGCTACAAAGTATATGGTATATAGTATACAATATAGTCTATAGTTAGTGTATATTTTGAATGTTCTGCATTCATAGACAACTGGTCAGAGTTTTACACTTTTGAATAAAAAATTTAAATATAAAGGTATCCAGATGGATCGAATCAACAAACCATTGCCACCTACGTTTGAATAAAAAAGGCTTTGTACAAATGACTGATAAACTCAAGCTTTGCAATACAGTTTGGCTACAGAGCTCTTAAACGAGGGAGAGTGTTGCCGCTTCTAATAATTTTCAATTGAATAAAAAGCTTATTGTTTAAAAAAAAATGTATGTATATTAAAATATAATATTAAATTTTAGAATTAAATCGAAAACATAGTGTTATAAATAATAAAAATATTAAAATACTTATAAAGTATAAATAGATATCAATATTTTGAAGTTAAACAATTCATTAACTTAAATAAAAAATTCAATAATTTTAGCTAATTTCAACTTGCAATTATTAGTTTAGACATTTTTAAATATTTTTAAAAAGCTTTTATGGTAATATTTTTAATTTATGGCGCCGAAATGTAGGCAACATTCTCGGTATCAAATTTTGGCAGCCGACGTTGCCTAGTTGTGTGTGGTGTTTCGAAAGTTGATAAAACAAGCAAACAACGTTAACTTCGGTTGCACAGGATTTAGATAATTCTTTACAAATAAAGAAGTTTCCATACAGGAAATTGACTTTGGTTGTTCAATTTGTATGGTAGCTATATGCTATAGTGGTTCGAACTCAAAAATTTCTTTGGATATTGTAGTTTTGTCTTAGATAATAATGCATGCAAAATTGCGTGTAAATATTTTGTCAAATAAAAAAGTTTTCCTTACAACAATTTAATGTTGACTCTCCAGTTTGTATGGCACGTATCTGTTATAGTCTGATATCGGCGGTTCCAATAAATGATCAGCGACTTCTCAGAAAAAATACAACAGACGGACATGGTTAAATCAACTCAGCTCATCAAGCTAATCATTTATATATATATAAATATATTTTATAGGGTCTCCGAAGTTTCCTTATGGGTGTTACAAACTTCGTTGCAAACTTAATATATCATGTTCAGGGTATCAATATATATGTTTTTAACTCAAAAGTTTTTATGACAAGTTCTTTTATACATCGCGCCGAAATATAGGCAACTTTTTTGAAATTTACGTTTGACTTTAGTGTTTGTGGTTGTAGTGATTTAATGGTGTGAGTCTTGGGGTTATCCGCATATATATTTTAAACTGTCTCCCAACGTCCAAAAATTTTTTATGAGCAACTTGTCATGGCAGCAATTTGCTCTTTTCAGTGCAGGTACGATCAAAGTATAGAGAAAACTTTTTCGGAAATTTGATTTAAAAATACAGACATATATTCAAACACAATTATAAAATATAATATGTTAAATCTATTATATCTATTTTTAAATATTTTATTTGTATTTCTTTCATATCGGTTCTTATAATTTTCAATTAAAAAAAAATTATATAGAATAATTTTTAAATGCATATAAATAATTTAATTGTTAATTTTTCTAAAGCTTAGAATTTTTCAAATTGTTAAATTTTAATTTTTTTCTTAGTAAAAGAGTACCGAATTCCATTTAATTTCATAAATGCTTCACCCTAAAAGCCACTCACTACCGCTGCTGCCACCAGCCAAGATAATGGTAATTCAATCTTCACACATTTTCGTGTCTGGCGTTATTTCCGTAAATTGCAGCATTGTTATCGTTCTCATTTTAATTTTTTCATATTTTTTTGCTGCTATTTCCGTTAACTTCTTATTGCTTAGCGCTGTGCGCACCCCGCACATTTGCATACGAATACCTGCGCGTGGGCGTTGTTTACATTTCAGTCTCGTTTTTCGTCTGCGCCAATTTTATTTTTTTATTTTATGCACTGTTGTTTTTGTTGTCGCGCAACTCATTTTCATTTTCAATGTTGCACAGCACTGCTGTTATTGTTTTCATACAGCATGCTAGCGCAACAGCTGCAACAATTGCTAACTACGTTGCAAGTTGTTTGTGTTATTGTTACATTTGTCCGCTTCTTCTTTCACGTTTGTGCTCATTTTCAATTTCATTTTTTATGCAAATTTTGTTGTATTTTTTCCGGTTGATTACCACTTGGCGGCTGGCTGGCAGAAGCACTCCATTGTTGTTGGAATTGTTGTGAATTTTTTAATTGCTGCTCACAGTTGTGGGGCGGCAACACACGAGGACGGGTCAGTTCGTGTTTATCTATAAATGCTGTTGCTAATGAATTTTATGCATAATTTTTTCGATTTTTAATTTGTGTACACTCATGCGCAAAAATGTTGCAATTTGCACAAATTGATTAGCTTATTTTGGTTTTCAGTTTTCTGGTCTTCCGCGTTTTCTTATTTTTTATTTTTATGAAAATGTTTTGTTTCAGTGATTTTGAGTTTTTGCTTACCTTTGTGCATGTATATATATATATATATATATATATATGCAATTGCATATATGCGTTTGTGTGTTAGTATTGGTCGTTGCAATATAAATATTTGTTATCAATTTGATAGTCAAGTGGATTGTGATATGTAGAAAAAGGCGTCAAATAATCTTAACATAGACCTACATATATATTTGTTGGCGGAGACCTTTACATACATATTTACACAGTGTAAACCAAACTTATTTGCTTCGTCGCGCTCTTCAATCATATTTACAGTTAATAACAGTTGAATTTATGACTGCGTGCGAAGACATAACATTTGACCTAGTTTCGGAGACCGAATTTTTGTGTTGAACTTATGTTGTTTTGGAAAATTTGTTAGTGTTTGTGAAATTTATTGTACTCCATCTTATTTTATGACATAGACTGACCAAAAAAAAAAAATAAATTTTATGTTTTTTAATCTTTATAATACTTTATTATCGCCTAAC
This sequence comes from Bactrocera oleae, assembly GCF_042242935.1. Classification (NCBI taxonomy): domain Eukaryota; kingdom Metazoa; phylum Arthropoda; class Insecta; order Diptera; family Tephritidae; genus Bactrocera; species Bactrocera oleae. The sequence continues at coordinate 77,069,317 of NC_091536.1, forward strand.
AGGTTCCAGAACCAATAGACGCATGCCAACCTCGGCTGGAATGGCCTTCAGTGCCTTCAACAAATGATTTGTAATGGTCAGTGTACTCTTGACCCGTTCCCTGAAGCGTATTTTTCAGTTTCGAAAATTAACAAGTGAACAAAATCTGTCGAATAAGGTGGCTGATAAGGACTTTCGTTTCGTGTTTGACCAAAAAGTTAGATACAATCATGCTGAAATGTGTCGGCGCATTCAGGTCCTTAGGTGCAAGTATAGTATTGATACGTTTCATACCTAAAACACTAATTAAACTGTGTTGAGTCAATCCATAAGAGAATTTGAGTTTTTATGTTATATCTCGGATGTCAACACGATGATTTTCAAGCACTGTTCTGTTGTTTTACTTTTTTCATATTAACGTCATTAACAGACTTGAACAGATAAACGACTCGCTTGAGGCAAGTTTTCGATGACTTAGCGGCTTTCAATGGATGCTTGGTGCCACTCAAATACTTATGTACGTGATAAAGTAGACTCCCCAGAACACTTCTGGAATATTTACAACGATTGCGAAGCACAACATTTTAAGCAAACTACAGATCAATGATCACCCGAATATAAAAAAGATTTTACCAATTTGAAATAAATTTTTTTATCGATTCGGTTTCAGCACGCAGTTTAAATGAACCAGGGTCAATTTTGATTAGATGTTATTGTAGAGTTAGGTTGAATTTAGCTTTATTGTATAAGAATATTTTTTAATATTAGTATTCAAAGTATAACCCAACCGAAGCTACAATATTTTCCCAACATTCCATATTAAAAAGGGGCAAGGTCTGTGTTATAAGGGAGGTGAGGCAAAAATTAACAGCCGCTAATTTCCAAATAGTTTTTAACCGGTTTTGCAACATAAGGCCGAGCGTCTTGATGGAAAATTATTGTCTCTTGTCTAGTCGCTCTGGTCGTTTTTCAGCAATCGTTGTTTCAGTTTGATGAGTTGTTGTTGATAACGTTTCATCTGGGTTCGGGTGTTCATCCCACCCCAACTACAGAACATTACTTTGGCGTCATAGATATTCGGCTTTACCGTTGCTTTGGCTGGTTGATCAGCATTTACTTTTGATTTTTTGCATTTTACGTTATCGTAATGAATCCAGTTTTTATTACCAGTCACAATCCGATGCAAAAACGACTTCGTTTTGCAGCATTCAAGCAGCATTTCTGACATGAAAAATCGTCTTTCAACGGCTCATGACATTAATTCATAGAGCATCCAATTTCCTTGCTTTTAAATATTATATATCCGGCTACTTTTGAACATTTTGAAACGACTTCTTGTGCTTTTGCAATACCCGAGTAATGCTTCTATTTCCTAATCTTCAAATTTTTTTTCGACCCGACCCAGTACGTACCACTTTTTTCAAGCCAAAATCACCACTTTTAAGTCGTGCAAACCACCTTTGGCATGTTCGCTCAGCATGTTCGAAATATTGAAACAATGAAATCAAGTTACAAAAAATCTTTGCAAAACGCACGAACATAGTTATAGACCCACTATATATATTTTTTAAGTAAGACATATTGCGGTATATACATATCAAACTTTGCTTTACTGTATTGCCAACAAATCCTTTTAACCATACACATTTTTGCCGCTCATTTGCACGATTTGTTCTACTTCTCACTAAAAGAAGCTTAGAAAAGGAAAATGCATTTGCCTGCGCTGCCCTCGGCAATCTTTCAAGACGTTTTGAGTAGAACTCGGAAACTTTCAGATAAAGTGCCGCATCCAACAGCAACAATTGTAGGCGAGCGTGAACATGTGTTGCATGCTGCATGTTGTCAGTAACAAAAAGTCATTGTTATCCTCATTGTCGCGGCATAATGTTTGGCCCATTTTTAACCGAGCGTTGCCACTGCAGGTTGTGTAGGCCAGCAAAGTTTCCGCAATTTCGTATGCCTGTGTGTGGGTGTGTGTGCGCTCTCACTTGCTTTCCACTTTCTCATGACTGAAATACGTGCTGGCGACGCAGTCATCGCCGTGTGGCACATTTCCTTATGTTATTTGTGGCAGCATCTTGTGCACATTTGCCGTTACCGTTGCTGGTGCTGTTTGGCTGCCGGTGGGGCGCATCGTAACAACGGATTTTCCGCCATTTCTTGCTTGCTCTTGTCTTTTTCTTTCTTGCAACTCACCTTCGTCTACTTCTTCTTACACAATTTCTGCGTTGTGGCACTGATTTTCCGCTGCATCTGTGCCCCACTTGTGTCAAAGTCTGCCGCATCAGGCGACGCAGTGTCTTCGGCGACATTTATAGGCGACAACTTACATCTTTTTGTTTATGTTAATGCCGTAGCGCGTGTGTCTCTGTGTGTGTATATATATACATGTATGTGTGTGAGAGTCGTTTTTTCATGCGTCGCGTGTTAAACGTATGACACTGATTGTCGTTGTTGCGTCACGTGTCTGCTGCACATGCAACACTTTACCTAACACCCCATTCGCTTCGCCTCCCTCGCGCGTACTTACGATTTTGTCGCTTCATTGTCGCCAAATTCGCCACTGTGGCATGGAAATTCTCACTGCTGTGGCATGGCTGACGACTATTGAATGAAATGGAGCGTATGTTGCACGCTCAACTGCTACCGTTGGAAGTGGCGCGGTGCGGTGGCAAGGGCAGGTGCACGTTATTTCACATCGCTGTTGTTGTTGTTGTTGTTGTTGTTGGGTGGGTGCTTTTGCTCGCGTTGCCGCTTCAATTTCGATTTCATTCGAACGGAAGTGAATGTTACTTTTAATTATTTCCGCGCGATCGCCCTTCGCACATCTTCCCATCGCTTGTTTTTGTCGTTTAAAAGTTGCATCATTTTTTTTTTATCTCTATTTTTCGTATGGCATAGTGAGTGAGCGCGTGATTGCACGAACTTGTAAGCCCGCTTGTTTGCATGCCAACGTCTATGTGTGTGCATGTGTGTGTGAGTGGAGTTATTCTCATGCTGTTTGTAGCACTTAACACTTTAACAAATTAATTGTTCGCTCACAATACTCGACTGCAACCACGACAAATTAATTTTTTGGATTTCTTATTCCTCTTTACAGATTGCCTCGAAACGTGCTTGTGTGTTGTAAGAGTTGCTTGTTTTTAAATTTTTGGTAAGTGACACTAACTTTTATACACGCTTTTAATATATTATGTATATTGTTACACTTTCAAACAGTACATCATAAATGAGCTAGATACAATACCATCTGATCAAATTTGACCCGGACTACCATTTTCACATATTTTAATACGAATCTTTATTAACGTCTTCAAAGCCAAAACAAGCATGCCAATGCTTAATCCAATTTTCCATACACTTATTATCTTAGACCTCAGCTGGGATGGCCTCAGTGAGTTAAACGTACAATATTTTGGTTGTTTCGGTTTCGGCTAATTTTTGGAGCGCCATTCGCTAAATTGTTGGACAGTTACGACGTCATATTCATAAACCCACGTCTTGTCACCGGTAAGAGCGCGTTTGATGAATGCAGCGCATAAGTTGCGTTGTCAAGCATCTCCTTTGCGACCGTTACTCGACGTCGTTTTTGCAAAAGTTTCAGCTCTTTTAATACGAGTCTAGCATTGTCACGCTCCGTACCCAAAACTTTAACCAAAATGTGTTGAATTGATTCATAAAAGTTGTTGAGATCTACTGATATCTCTCTGATGCCAGAACGACGATTTTCAAGCATAGTTTCTTTAACTTTTTTGTTGAAATCGTAATTAACAGAGGTGGATAAACAACTCGCATGAGCTAAGTGTTCGAAGACTTCACGACCTTCACGGCATGCTTGGTGCCACTAAAATGCTTTTGTTCGTGATAAAGTAGGCTTCATAAAACATTTCTGCAACATTTTCAACGATTCCGTAGTCGTGATTCCGTTGGAAATACCAAAATTCAATCAAAGTTGTTTTTCAATAGTTAAAAACGCAGACAAACCTTGCGCGTTGTAAACAAACAGCTGCCAAATACATAGTAATTGACATGTGAAGATCAAGCTGAACACGAACATAAAAAAGCATGTTTCAATCTAGAATTTTTTTTGCTTATTCTGTTTGCGCGCGCAGTTTAAATGGACCAATCCGAGTCAAATTTGATTATGGTGTTAGAAAATTTAGGTTTTTCATTAAAGAACTATCTATTTTTCTTTAGAAAATTACAACAACGGTTCATTTTTAAATCACGACGGTTTAAAAAATTGAGCTCTTTCAAACATTCCACGCAGTTGGTGCAGCTCTTCTATAGTTAAGACTTGCAGAATTGTTCATACAAGTATATACTTGTATATGAAAATAAACCAACATACGTTGATAATTCAGAGTAATTGGAGTAAAGTTAATAAAGTTGTCTTCGATTGGTAATTTTTCTGCTCGCTTCTGTTTTCTTGTCGAGAAATTTACATGTGAAAGCAACAACAAAGTTATCGAGTTGAATTTTTAGCAAGGGAGTATGCGGATACCTCATTAAAGTGGTATAACTTCTATTTTCATCTTATATCTGTTTTGCATATTTTAGCTCACTTTTAGTATTGTGAATGATTCAAATGACAAATTAAAATACAAATTTCTTTTGTTTGTTGTATTTTTAAAACTTAAATCAGTTATAATAATTTATGAAAATTACTGCAACGTTTTTTACACTGTTGCGCATGCTTCAGAAGACAGGTTAGCGCAGTTTTACACAACAAGTGCTAACCTTTTCTTTTAGCATCTGGCATAGATGTCTTAGTTCAACTTCGTTGATAATTTTGTAACTGGCATCGTGTTTCTCGAGGAGCGTGATGAGAAGTTCTTTCAATTACAGTATGAAAGTCAACCTCTGTCCTCTGAATTGAGGGTACTACACATTTTCTGTCGACAGAAATACTATGACATTTTCTTTAATTGTCTTTTATTCCAAGCCAGAAAACTGAAGCAGGATAAATTGAGCGAATATTAAGAGCGAGTAGATGTGCACAAGTGGGGGTGTATGAACTTGTATATATAATCTCGATTCTAATTGACATTAGCGAGTAAATAACCACTTTGCCTCTGTTTCATATTGTTTAGGGATACAAATCAGCTGCTTGTACTTGGGAATTTCATTAAGAGCCAAATTTTGTCTTACAAATATTATACAACAGCCTAACACACTTTTAGGACTGGGTGCTTTGAAAATGTTGATTTTTTAACTTATTGGATTATGCTTTGTAATAAATTACGTAAAATATCAGTTAATACTGCGAGAATGTTCTTGAGAATTTCGATCTCTTCCTAATAGTTTTTTAATGTTCATATTTACGTTTATGCAAAAAATGATGCAACTTTCTTTCGACGGCAACTTTTTTATATTGAGTTATTAAACCACCAATAATATCAATCCGTATATTCAAGTAGTGTCTAATTCTACGCTATCTAGCTGACTGCCAACAGTCTTATCCATTACTCTGGCTTAATTATTTTGTTGATATTGTATCAAGTTAAACAGTGGCCTACGCCGACGTAATAACGATATACTTGTATTATATATAATTGGTACTTACAAAGTAGCTCATTATTTTGCCGAGTTTTTTTCCCATCTTGGGTTCATCTTGACTTTTGTTCACAAATAAAGAGACGTAAAGCTTAAACGTGCCTCCGAACGGTTAAAGAGTTTTATAAGAAACATCAGGATTTTTCGCAGATTCATCGTTAATTGGTGATATTAATTGTTTGGTCTAGCTCGGAGACTAAAATCCGATCCAGGCTGTTGCGTATAAAAATTAAAAAGTTTTTACAACAATGGCCTTAAAACTGTAACTGAATATAGTTTTGAAACCACTTCAAAGACTGTTTGTCTACGATTTATACCTCTCACACGGAGCTTTTCAATTTATCTCAAAGTAAATCTGCATTCAATTTTATTTCACTTAAGCGAATCATAACTTCATGACACATTACAAACAAACATTCATTGCACAGCAATGCACACTTACATACAAACAACCATATAGACAAGTATATATACTTGTATTTACAATTTCAATTTCAATTCCCAACGAATCATAGTGCGAGTATCGGAGCATCTATCAAAGAAATCTCAAATCAGCCACGTGGTATCTTTCACTTCTAAAGCCATGGAGACCATGGATACGACACAAATAATATGGAGTATTACTAAAGTGGACTGCAATTTCGCTTTTCACCAACAACATTCGAAACGGGTTTTTCTATTCCAACTGTCTTAGAGTTGCCAGACGACGTGGCGCATTTGAGTGTCCCGCAAAACCAGCAACAACAATAATAATGAATATGGTAGGGGAAATCAGTTGCGACGTGCCACTGGTGTTTTTTGTTGCTATTGCTGCTGCTGCATGATTGATTTTCAGCGCCAACAACATTTGTTCTTATTGTTATTGCTGTTGTTGTGCTTGCTACCATTCACCATTTGCCGCATTGCACCACTGAGACACATTTGCATCACTGAGCATTTAACCTCAAAGTTTACTCGCTTCCACAGCTGACTGACTGACTAACGGACTGACGCTTACGAACTACTCTTACTGCTGGATTGACAGACAGACGACGGATATGTGCACGGTGTGACTGTCAGCCAGCTTGTCTGGGTGATGACTTTAGTCGCACTCGTAGCGCTGGTGGTACGCTGTAAGCACGATGATTGGTGACCGGTGGCATTAGCAACCTGCAACCTGCAACGTGCCACGGGGTTAATGCTTTGAAACTAAAAGCCTAACACACACATACACACACACGATCGCATACATTTATATACACAGCGAGCTGTGTGGTGCATCTTACGCGTGCAACATTTGCGGACAGCGCTGCGGACAGGTCATCAATCAGTGGCTGCTTGCCACAAGCAAGCGTTGAACGATGGCTTTCAAGCGACATCTGAAGTGCTGCTTAGTTTGCAGCTTAAATGCGCTAGGGAAAAATGTCTTATTGGGGCATTTTATAAGGGAAATTGGAGATTTGTTGCGCGCTGTGCGGTGGCGATGTGTCGAGTTGCTGGTTTTTCACACCAACAACAAAATTGTTTTTAAGGCACACACCCATATACTAACGGCACATACGAACACCTACCGATGTAGGTGAAGATGGTATTAGCTTGGCTTTCGTGCGCCAACGACGAACCGTTAGGTTCATAACGGTCACTGTGGGTGAGTTACTTGCAAATCTTTTAAAGCAACAACATTGAAAATAAAATAAAATGTTAATAAAGAAGCGCAAGCATATGAAAGCAAAGCATGAACACCTCTGCTCTTTGTATGCGATAGCAAGTCAAGATGTCGGTCAAGAGTCCAACTGGTAATTGGTGTTAAATTTAAGACATGTTGAGCTGCAACAGTAGCAAAAAGGCGTAAATGTTAAGCAAAATTGTTTTTGTTTAGCTTCTAGTGTACAATAGCACCAAAGGTGTTCCTAATCTAGAAAAACAAGAAAACAAAATGTTCGATTAAAAATTATAGCTTTGAATTCAATACATCTTGCTGCGCTGAATTTCAACTTTTGGCCTTTGTTAAATTAATGATTTCTCATAACTGAAAAGTTACTAAATTAAATAATTAAGCTTTCGATTTCGTTAAAGAATTTTTGTGCGCTAATTTCTATTTGGTTGAAATATCCGAAAAAGTCTTCTTGCCTTAATTGAATCAACAATAATTTTTTTATCTTTGACCCGTTGAGAAATTTAGTATTTCTAAACTTGATTTTCATTTTTTTGTTATCGTCAGATAATATAGCATCTTATATTTTCCGAATTCGTGAGCATCCTAATCCATTTGGTAGCCCCTATATAGAAATTAAGCTTTCCTGAAACTCGTATGGCACTTCCGCGAATGGGGAATTGACTCAAACATATTGCCGCTTGGGTGGAGCCTCCAACCTCTAAGTTGAAATTCATTCCACACTGTTTTATTTACAAATAATTTTCTCGACATCCTATTTTCATCCCGTTCATTACGATAGTCCATCATCAGCATTGGTTTGTTATTTCTTGTTCTCTATACCATGCCCTAAAATATTTATCGAAAGCATACTAAGAAAAAATATAAATGTATTCTTGATAAATCTCATGTCTTTCGGAGCACCAGAAAGGACGTAAGAAAGTTGATACTCAGTTTTTGTTCTGAGATGTGCTTAAACTTCTATCAGTGGTGGTTTTCTTAAAATGAAAAAGCATTGCTCTGAGCCATCACCAGCCTTTTGGGCCTCAACTATTTTGAATAAAGATTTATCTCGTCAAAATGGCGATATTTACTTCTTCAAATGACACGGATATTGGGCGTATGCTTTACTTCGCGCTAGTCCATAAATTACAATGTATTATTTCAAGTCAAGTTTTATGGTTGATCCCCAAGATTGGCTCACATTTGGACCATTAGAGAAAAACTACTATAAATATATCTCATTGATAAGCAGTAATAGATTACGCGTCATAAAGTCGGGTATGTGCTAGTAAGATGAGTGTGTTCGTTGAAAAATATGTTGATCACATGTCTAAGACGATTATATCACCTTTCAGGGAGATCTTCTCGAGTTAACATGGTTGAGATCATCCTCTCTTGCACAAGCTGTTGAAAAATGTCTTCTCATTCATCACACGTCCAGACATGAGGCTTTGAGACTGATAACTTTAACGGGTATTAGCTGCAGAATATATGCAGAATTAACTACGCCGCGCTCAATTTTCTTTTTTTTTCAACTTGTGAAAATACAAGACAGTTTAGTATAAAGTGTATGTTAATAAATTTACTCCATATGCTGAGTAATAAAACAAGTTTCAGTCGCTTTGCGCCTTTTGCAAAATATTTTTTTGTATGCACCATACAACCCTTTCAATACAGCATAACCGCAAGACACAGTAAGCACGTACTCACGATCGAGAACTGGTTTTCTGCAAAAAATGTATGCTTCTCAGGTAGTTGGAATTTAAAAAATCTTGTGCTGCTGTCAATTTCACAGTCACAAATGCGCTTCGGCATGTGTGTTTTTTCAAGTTGCAGCGATGTTTATGAATATGAGTACGTATGTGCACCATAACCCAAATACTCAAGCACAATAAATACAAAATATCGAAAATGTTTTGCAAAAATGCTGAAATCAGTAATTTACTGACATACATTCAGTCTTTTTATACCCTGAACAGGGTATAATATATACATAAATGATCAGCATAATAAGTTGAGTTGATTTAGCCATGCCCGTCTGTGTGTATATATACAAACTAGTCTAGTTTTTAAGCTATCGATCTGAAATTTCGCACCTGTCCTTCTCTTACTAGAAGCTACACATTTGTCGGAATGATCGATATCGGACCCCTATAGCAGATAGCTGCCATATTAACTGAACGATCGGAATCAAGTTCTTTTAAGAAGCTTCTGTACTTGTGAAGGGTATTATAGCTTCGGCGCAACCGAAGTTACGGGTTTTTCTTATTTATTCCTAAAATTATAAATGTTGCCGATAAAAATTGAGTTGAAATGGTTTTGTGAGATTTCAATTTGATTTTAGATTTTATAAAATTGCTTCCCAGATTTTGTTTACCTGAAAAATTAATAATAATATCCAAAGGTGGCATATATTCGGATGAAAGCTTTCGTTTACGTTAAATTCCTTGCGTTTAGAGTCGATGATTTTGTTGGTAAAAAAAACTTTATTAATTCAATGCGATTTTAACGAAGCTTTTTTGTAGCTTTTTGGTGCATGGAAGCTTTCACCTAAAAGTCTTGGAATGATATTTCTTATCTAAAACTATATAAAATAAAATTTGATACAAATATATTTTTGAAGTTTACAGATTGTAAAACATACAAACCATTCACATTTAAGCATTTCCCTAAAATATCATAAAAAGAAATAATATTAAATTGGATTTCTCACTAAAAACTCATAAAAAAGCGTTTATGATTTAATTAGATTTTATCAAAGATTTTTTTTAGAGCTTAGAGGTAAAACATGCAAAAAATGTGCTTCCATTTGAAAAAAGTTTTGTTGGAGCTGAATTTTTTACTTAAAAGTTTTAAAATAAAATTTGATAAGATTACTGGCCTAAAACTTTGGAGAAAAATATTTTCTAACATAAAGCGATTTCATGGAACCTTTGCTGGAGCTTAGAGCTTTCAAAATGTATGAGCTTTCACAATAAAAATGACGAAATGAAATTTAATGAAAACCTAAAACTGTTAAGAAAAGCCTTTACAGGAGCTTTTTTTGATATAGAGATCAGAGCTTTCACCTTAAAAGTCATAAAATTACAAAAACGAATTAATGAAACTTGTAATAAGTTGCACCCAAAATGTGGCGTTCTTTCAACAATGTAGCATTTATTTTAAGCAGCAAAACAAAGAAGTGATACTGAAAAGAAAAGTTGAAAGTGACGTACGACATAGAAGTGCTGCAAAGACGTCTGTAAAGAACAGAGTAGGAGAAAGAAAGTCAACATTGATTTATTATGACAAAGCACAACTGACAGCGGTAGCCAAGCAGCAGCAAAAAGATATGCGTTGCAAGCTGTAACTGCAACAATAAAAGGCAAGTCGACCACGAGCGGGCGGTTTGCTCGAGTGTTATTGCGAGCATTTACTTTAATATAAAAGGAAATGTATGTTCAAGTGTGAGTGTGTGTATGTGTGCATGCTTTGCTTACGCTGCGCACGTGTGGCTGCACATTGATTTATATGTTGGCATATACATATGTACTTCTACATATGTGTATACTTATGTGTCTGCATTTAAGCCATGCGGCGTACTAATTTGCTGCCAACAGCTTAAAATGGCTCATAAATGTGAAATTGTTACTACTTTGGCTGTCAACTTGTCACAAAAGCATTGATCATAATTGCTGCTGGCAACAAATGTGCCACGAGCTGTTAAGCGGATTTTATTTCAAGAAATATTTTACAATGAAATGTGACTTTTAATGAAGTGAAGTGCCTTATGGGTTACGCTTTTCTTTGGGAAATAGAAAAAAAAGCAATAAATATAAAAAGAAATATTATAAAAGTTAAAAACAACGTTAACTTCGGCTACATTGCATCTATAATACCCTTCATAGCACATTTGTTACAGCACAAGAGGGTATAAAATTATCTTTAATTAGATTTTTATAGTTTAGTTTGTATAATAGCTATCTCATATAGTGGTTAGATCTGAACATTGTATTCGGAGACTGTAGAGTTCCCTTTACCAAAAATTCGTACCAAACTTTGTGCAGATATCTTGTGAAATAAAAAATATTTTCATACTTGATTTGATCTGTCAGTTTGTATGGCAGCTATATGCTTTAGTAGTCCGATATCGACGATTCCGATAAATGAGCAGCTTCGTCATTACTGAAGGGTATGCTGTTATTACAACTTTTATATATATGTATATAGTACATGTGGAGATATATGTGCATATGTGTATGCCCATTTATCTCTTTCACCTCTGCTGACTCTTTGTCAATAACTTTGACATTGCTTTCGTGCAGCGCTTAAATGCTTAAAGCTCCCAATTAATTTTTGAATTTTGTCCACAATTTATTATTACAATAAACTGCGAGCGCTCACATATATTTCTGCTTATACCTATGTATGTATGTGCGCATTTTGAATGAAATGCCATATAACCCGCAATTTGTGCAAACTCTTTGGCATTGTCCGCTCCTGGCGAAAACAATCGAGTGAAAGTAAAGTTGGCAATTTTTCGCATTTTTTCTCATATTTATCGTTTTTGTATGCATTGTTGTTGTAATTTTAAATGAACTGTCATCGTCATTCATTGCGTAGATTATTTATTGTTAACAGTAAATTGGCTGTATGAAATGGCGGGGCAAACATATCCACGCACAATCCAACACACACACAGCCAGTTACATTGAAGCATACGCACACACATTCAATTGATAGCCTCAACATTTATGCGCATTTAAAATTGATTTCTCTTCCTGTCGCAACTGTCGCGAAGCTCCCCACAACGCGCTACTGGTTTTGCCGCTTGGCGCTGCCAGCGCCCTTTAAGTTGATGGCCATCAAATTGTAATAAATCAACGCAGTTCAACTGCGGCTCGAGTCGACGATCTGCTCGAATGCGCTGGAGTGTCACTCAAGTGTCAATTTACAAGCAATTGCGGTTGCCATATCCTCTCTGCCCCTTACCCTTACTATAATTTAAGTTATTGTTGTGTTTACAATCTTTGTTGTTGTGTTGTGGAGCATCTAGCACTGACGGCTGTAGGTAGTCGGCTCATTAAGTTGACAATAATATTTGTTGTTGTTGTTTTTGGCACACATATGTTGTTGTTGCAATCAATCGCAATGTGCATAAGGATAACTTTAATATGTCACACTGTTATGCGCACACTCACAAATATACAAAAGTGAATTTATTTTATGCCACAGAGCTGAGAAAAAAAGTTTGTTGCAAACAAACATAAATACATACATATGTAGTATTATAAGTGTGAGTGTATGTATGTATATCTGTCTTCCATCGCAGTTAGTTGGTGTCAGATGTCGGCCTCAGGAGAAGCTCTTAGTTTAATTGCTGCCTTAATAAATCAAGTCGAACTCATAATAAATGACTTATGTAAAAGCAACTACTAAGTTTGTATAACAAAAATGCACATGGTGGCTGAGGATCTCTTGTAAAAAAGAGGAACGAAGATCATTACCGACAGTAAAGAATATACCGCAATTTCTAAAACGAGCTTTGACGGACGTAAAAATATGCCCATCACTCCTGACGCAGCTTAGACCGAACACCTCTCATCAAGTTATCACGACCGCGGCTTTTGGTACTTAAAAATGTTGATATTTCATTTACTTTTTTTTTCCAAAAGAAGCTACTTTCTGTGTTTTCTAATTGTGGGAAAAATTTAAAATTTCACGCCAAATAGCAAAAAAATATAAGTCAAATGTTATGATTCTTGGAACGTTCCACAAAATGGTTCTATTGGGATTTTCAAAGCATTATTGAGAGCAACAAATGTGAAAAGGATGACATGATAGCAATTCCATAACTTTTTCTGCAAGACGAGCTCCTCAATCCTATGCTGCGGATCAGCTGTAATACGAATTCAAGGCTTTCGAATCAGCTGATTAAGCTTTATATTATTGAAAAAACTATTTTAGTTCACCACAATCAAACTAACAAAATAGAACAAAAAATGTCCAAAAATAATACGAAAATTCCTATTGAGAAATGTTTGCTGAAGTGGCACTTTTGAAATTCTGAGAGTTTCTTATTACCTAGCCTTTGGCACTCAGAGATCACAGTTGGAACAGAAGAAAGAGAGAGCTATACTCAGGTACTCCAATAATAATTACACAATCGTGGATAATCCAAGCTTTTTTAAATATTATCGCTTTTAAAACAAGATTCTTTCTTACACTTTTAATTAACATTTAGTTTGTGGTATTAATGTGAAGACTATAACCGTTTGAGTTAAGGCAATCACAATCTCAAAGTTCCTAATAGAAGTGTACAGTATTGGATGATTAATAGTCTCTAAACGCAACAAAAGTTATAAATGTGCGTAGGAAATGACAAAAAAATTTCAATCTCAAAATGTGAGAAACAAAAAAAAAAAAACAATGTTCTATAGAAATAACAACGGTTCATTTAAAAATCCAATATGAGTATGAGCAGACGTAATTAGCAGCGTCTGAAAAGTGTTGGCTTCCGGCGTTTAGTAAAACCAATCAATTTTCATAATTGGCGGCTTAAAGTAAATACGAGGTAACTAAATGGCAATAAAAAAAAAAAATTGGAAAAAAATGAAAAGAAAATTATTAAAAAAAAGCTAGCAAAAAAATTAAAAGAGTTAAAACAAAATATAAAAAAATTAAAAAAGTATGCAGTAAATATTTAAAAAATTAATTTTAAAAGTTAAAAAAAAATCAAAAATAATTTACATACATATAGCGGTAGTTACAGATTCGTTTTGTATTTTTTTAATGATTTTTTATAGCTTTTGAAAAATATTTTCTATTGAATATGTGGTGATGTTAGTTCGGCGTGTTGTTATTTATTTATATTAATTATTGTACAGAAAACACTGTTGTAAAGCATATTTGAAATTTATATACATATGACAATATATAATTACAATATATAAAATAAAAACTAGACGAATACTTATGTAGTGATGTGTTGCAAATTGAAAATAATTAAAGTTGAACGAATTTCCATTATTACGGATATTAAATTTTATTATATACAATATAGGGCTTTTTTTAAATACTATGAATTTTTTAAGAAAACAAAAATTTTTATGAAAAATTTTTTAAAGAAAAACATTTTTTGTGATCTTTTTTAAAGTGTTCAACTTCCCGCACAACAAAAGTCGTAAATATAAAATAAACAAGTAAGGAAGGGCTAAGTTCGGATATAACCGAACATTTTATACTCTCGCAAAGCAAATGGTATACTCGTTTGAGATTTCTTTGTGGATTGACCGATATTTTCGGTCTCAATTTTTACTCAAGTTAGAGCTTGCACGGACGGACAGACAGTCACCCGGATTTCAACTCGTCTCTTCATCCTGATCATTTATATATACATAACCCTATATCTAACTCGATTAATTTTAGGTGATACAAACAACTGTTAGGTGAACAAAATTATTATACTCTTTAGTAACAGGTTGCGAGAGTATAAAAAAGGTTATTATTTTTCTTAAAAGTTACCATTAATGAATAAATCCAAAAAGAAGTATCATAGCATAAAGACAAGCAATCAAGAGAATGGGTTTCGCCATTATCGATTGACTTTCAAATGGCAACAATTAATCACAAACGCTCACCAGCGGTGCAGGTGCAGCACGCTCCAACCTGATCAGTCGATTGAAGGCACAACAACAAAGGCAAAACATATTATAAATCACAAAAAAAATTAAAAAATAGTAATAATTGAATAGCACGAAAAGCGCACAGTATTGAAAGCAATGCAATAACAACAACAATCAAAATCATTAAAGCGCACAGCATTCGATGAAGAAATAAGTTCACTCGCCGCAAAATCATTACAAAAACAACAGTTGTTTTTTTCATTTTATTTTCGAAATTATTGCTATTGCTTTTGCATTCGCCACGTCTGAATGGGTGTATCGCATGATTGTTGGCAGAGGTAGCGTGGAAGAGGCGGACGTTGAGTGTTCAAGTGCGCGCGGCGAGAGTGCGCTATTGTTGCTGTAAATACGGGCGGTGCCCAAGTGGCCTTAACATTGTGCATTTGACTCTTTGTGTGGCAGTCAGCGAAATCATGAATAGAAAGATGAGGGGTGAATTATAAAGAAAATCAAGAAATTAAGCAAAAAGTAAAAACAAAAAAAATTCTTTGAAATTTGTTTTCATTCACCACTTTGTTTTCGCAATGAGCACTTTTTTGATTTCCAGCCTAAAACATGTTTTGCTAATCGAACGCAGGCGATTTGTTGTTGTAAGCAGCGCATAAAAAGCTGCAGCGGCAATCGCTGAGTGAAAGGTGTGGCAAGAGTAATGGCGCTGCTGCATGCCAAATGTGCGGAAATTTTCAAATAATTACAATCAATAAAATATTTAATTTATAAAACGTGCCGATCTCGATTTACGAAGAGAAATTAGTTGGAAGTTCGAAAGCGTCAACTCATTTCGGTGAAAAACTACGTACGGCGATTATTAGTTTTTAATATATGAATTTTTATTGCAACACTACTCAGAAATAGGTTACATTTATTGCTTTCGAATAGAAATGTTTGGAATAGAAAACATTTTGTTTTGTGTTGTATTTTTAAAATAAAAAAGAAAATTTTATATGAAAAACTTGATATTGATTGAAACAACTATACATAAGCATTGATTTTGTCAAGGACTCCCATCACCGATGCAAGTGATTATATTTCAGAAATTCCAATTTCGAAAGTTTTTTCTCTGAAGAGAATTGGCTGCTTTTCCAAAATGACTAAAAATGGTTCTACAAAATTTTTTTTTGATGTTTTAAAAAGTATTTTGTTTTTCAAAAGTTTCAAAGAAACTAGATAAATGAGATAAAACTGACGATTTCTTATGCAAATTCAGAGTATGTGATCTAAAAGTAGACCAGTACATATTAAATCTTAAAAATATTCCATATCGCCTAAAAGTTTTGTGAACCTTCTTCCATTAAGTGCTCAGCCTTATGGTTAATGCTGCCAAATATCTCATATACTGATACTCTCGAATATTTTATTCACCTTCTCATTATATTTATCTGGCGTTCAGCAGAGCTGTAGCAAATAAATATAGGTATTATTTTATATTCATTATTGTATTTACTTTATTGTATTGTTTGTATTTCCGTATTTACTTTATCGTCACTTTGATGCGCTACCAGTACTTTCCTTGTCTAAGTAATCAAAGCTCATGATTAAGCTGTTGCTGTCTGAAATATTGTGAAAATAAAGAGTTGGAAATTCGTAAAATAAAATAAACTTTACACCACTGTAAAGATGATGACAGTTTTAAAAATAAGATTAAGCTAGTTATAAAAGTTGTTTCAAGGAAGGTGAAATATTTGTGACAATACTTCTTTCTTGACTCCTCCTCCTTTGTGCTATAAAAGACAAAACGTCTTGACTCTCTCACCCTCAGCCATCCTGGAACCCTCACTAGTGGAATACAAGTAAAACGCCTAAATATGTTTTGTAATATTACATGAGATCCCACTAAAGGAAGTTTTGTGGTTTCACAAAGTTCTATCTTTCGGTGTTCATGTGCCATAAAACCCAATTTAACGTAACCTAAAATACAAGAAAACATATTGCATCGAGGTTTGTGCTCTAGCAAAGAGTTTTATAAAAGAGACCAAAAAAGCTCCGTGCATATTTTGCTTGCAATTTCGTTAATTTACCTATACTAAAGTTTTCAGTTTGAGTTATTCAATTGAACTGTATGTGAAGTTCGCTTTTTAAATATACGAGATACTTGCTTATTCTTCCGCTAAAGCTCTTATTTTTTTCTAACAAAAACTTGCTATTTTTTATAAGCCTGTAGTTTGCTGCGGACCCTCTGCCCTTTCTGGTATACGATCTCTATTAGTTACTCGTGTCATAAATTATTTTTATATAAGTAACACTATCACAGTAGAAAGAGAGTAGAGCAGTAATTTTCCTACAAGGCTATTAGCTTTGCAATTTAAAATGATGTTTTTTCATTGAGTTACAAAATTCAAAAGGAATAAATTCGCCTAAAAATATTTAAACTTCAACCGTTAATAGCTTTTAAACGGTTAGGTTTACGAAAAAATCGTGTGAAACTATTTTGTAGAGTATTCAATTTGCTACAAAATCTATGAAACGAAAAATTTCAAGTAGTTGGAAGCGAGATTTGAATTTTCTATCTGATTATACAAAAAAAAAGCGAATCGTTAGGCGGAGTACCTTCCCGTAACAATTAAGAGCTCATACTTAGAGAGCCTTACTTAGAGCTGTTTATCAACAAATTTTTCAGAGTCGGAAGCAAAAAAAAACATTCGGTTTTTTGACCCTCCCTAAAAGCACACTTGCTTTATGTTTAATTATGTAAGTTCTTTGAGTTTCTCTGCACGCCTCAATTGCCTCTGGTTTGATGTTCACACTACATAAATGATTTGCACCCAAAGGTTTATTAAAAAGAAACTATATTTTATTTTTTATATAAAATCATACGCATTTAATAAATAACGAAATATTTATACGTGCACTATAAATAACAATTAATCTGATTATATAATGAATGCTGTTGTTTTTACAGATTCTTCTGTCACACTCCATGAGACGGTGAATCATTACACTTAAAAGGTATGTCTACTTTAATAATTTTTTCGAATTTGTTGAACCTTATGCTTTTTGCCATTCTCCATATTTCAAAGGAAATTCACACTAAACTGAATATGTACCGTTATTTTAGCATATTTGTATGCACCAAGTGCCCTATATCTATTATATTTACAAATTGTGTGCATAGCTGATGAAAACGTAAAAAAACACAGATTTTTAAGCACAAATATTTATCAACCTGAATTTCGACCGAAGAAAGCAATTTCACCCAAAATGTGTAAAAGTTACACAAAAAGTGGAATAAATTGAAATTCACGCTTTAATATGTGCCACAGGGTGTACGAACATTTAGTTGAGGTGTTGCATATGTAGGTGCTTACAAATATATATTTATGTATGTATGTATGTATGTATATACATAGGCTTTAATGTCTACCACCGCACGCCCGCTCGACTCTCGTGAGTTGTTGTCGAATGCCTTCGCACAAATTTATGGTAATTACAATTAAGTGGAAAAATTTCAATGGCCAGCAACAATGTAAACTGGCATGCCATAAATGAGAAGAGTATAAACAAAAGTGGAAATATGCCCAATTTCGTATGGGTGACTTGTATCACACGCCTGATCGTTCACACATACAAATACATACACATATATATACGCATACAAAATCATATATATATGTGTATGTAGAAAATAATTTATACAAATCAGGTCCCGAAAAAGTTGGCATTTCTCACGACTCGCGTGTACAACATGTCTATATGTTGCATGCCGCATACAAAATACATTTTTGACAGACACTTTGCTGGTGGACAGCACAACAAAACGACGGTGTTGTTGTTTATTTGTTGCTTTGTTTTTTTTTTGTGTTGTTTCGCTGTTGGTACTCGCTGTTGATAGTAAAAGTTATTGACATAGTTGTCGTGCATATGTATATGTATGTATGTTATTGTTATTGTTGTAACTTTCTTTTTTGTGACTGACAAGCGAACTGCATTTGAACAACTTTAAATGTTGTCCAACGCCCAGATAGCGACTTATGCGATTAGGCACGCATGTACATACACACTTACGCATACACAACATACATACATATGTACATATACAAATATTGCTACATATGTACATATCTACTAATTACAAAATTAAGCGCTCAAATTTCTTTTTGTGTTGTTGTTGTCTAATGCATTTGGTAGAAAAAATGCTGAAATTTCTTCAGATAAGCCCATGCGCACATAAAAACTTATGCATTAGTATACACATATACAAACAAAAAAAACAAAAAGTTAACTTCAGCTACATCAAAGCTATAATACCCTTCACCGTTAAATTTATATGGCAGCTATACTCTATAGTGGTCCGATCGAAACAATTTAACAAATTTCGTAAAGATATCTTGTCAAATACAAAATTTCTCCATAGAAAGGTCTGCTTTTGATCGGTCAGCTCGATATGCTATAGTGGTCCGATCTGAACAATTTGTTCGATAATTGTATCATTCTCTTGGATGAATATGTGTGTTGCATGATGCTATAGTGGTCCGATATCGGTTGTTCTGACAAATAAGTTTTAGTCAAGAAATCATTTTAGTTTGCCTCTTTGTCGAGGCTTCCTTCTAGGCGTTACAAACATCGTGTCAAACCTTATATACCCTGTTCAGTGTATACAAAAAACTTATGTATGTATTGTATATTAAGACAATGGTAAAAGCACAAAAGTTCAATAAAAACCGCAAAACTATTAGTGTCATAAAATTGTATAAAATATGAGCTGCGATAAGCGGGAGTGTGACACTCACACAGCATACATTTTTTTTTTGTCTTTTCATTCGAAGTGCAATAAGCTAAAGGTCAGTGCGGTAAACATAAAGCCTTTTGTGCTTATCAGAAATTTGATGCGGAGACAATTTAAAAATACGTTTTGTTGTTGTCAATGCATGCTTTGGAAGCTCATTTTTGTGATGAAGGCAATATCAAGTGCTTAAATATCTACAGTAAAAGCTCTATAGCACAGACAATACTTTGTTAATTACTATAATTATAATTTTGTCAAAGAATGGAAGAATAAAAATGTTTTCTCAAAACTAACAATATTATATTTATTTTTAAATAATTAAGAAAACAAATTTACAAATGCGAGTTTGTGGTTCTTTTGCATTTAAGGTAAGCTGCGTTTTTCACTCTAAGTATGACTTGACTTGACTATGTAAAGTTGAGCCTAAGCCAAAGCTGTAATTTTTAGCTAGTATGCAGTAGACTCATTTTTCAAAAAAGCAATATTTTTAACTAAAACTCATTGGGGATTTCGGTTTTAAGACATGAATTTTGCTAAAAATTTAAAATACCTTCTGTCTCAGGCATTATTTGTATATTTAAATATGATGATAACCTCTCTGCCATATTTCACTTAGAAATAGTAAATTATATATACATACTAAATTATTTACACACATTTCGGCTAAAGTACTTCAAGAACTTACTATAAACTTTTATGTGAATTCCAATGTTCTTTAAATAAATATATTTGTCTCTCGGTGTGATAAACATTATATGGTTTAAAATATTTTTGAAAAATGTTGCCTACATTTCGGAGTCATGCATAAAAACAAATGTGCGCCAAATAATGTCACTGGAATGTACTCAATTATGAACCTTACAGTATCACTGCTGGATTTTCGCCTGGCTTTGGTTTAGTTTCCCCTAATTTCTGTAAATTTTCACTTAGGGCCTTTTTAGGTTGTTCGGGGCCAACCTTCTCTGCACGGTTGACCTTAAATCTAGCTTCGAATTGAGTTTGAGATTTTCTGTTTATTTACATTCCAAACTCAAATTTTATTATTAGTCTCTTCCCTAACAATTTTGTTGCTATTATATTAGGCTGCGACTTTTTTTCTCATAATAGGCAAGCGCCAGTGTATAAAGTTCAAAAAATGAGTGTCCAGCATATTTAGATGTTGATGATTTATTTTTTTTCACTATATCATTACTACTTTCATATAACTACCTGAAAATTACTTATGGCTCGCGTGGTAATCTTAAAATAGTGTAATGCTTAGTACACGCGGGGCTTGTTTTCAATATAAAATGTTATATTTTTAAAAGAAAATAATTTTATATAAATTTAGAGCTTTGCAAATTTTTTCAAATAATTTTTAACATTTAATATATTCACAATATTGCTGTTATTTGGCATTTTAATTACTAAAAATATTTTCAACAAATAATTACAGTTCAAACGTCATATTTTTGTGATTCTACAAAAAAAAATTTCGACCCACTTAAGAATACGTTTTAAGTTCCTTATACTTAACAATAGTTAGAGCTGCTGAAATGACTTGCGAGTCTTGGTTCATGAATTCATGAATTTTGTCTTTAACATATTTTTTTATTGTAAATTACAAATTTATAAGCATTTAGAAAAATTTTGATAATCTTTTTTATTTAAAAACATTTTGTTTAAAAAATAATAATATCATAAGCCTCTAAATGATTACTTGTTTAAAAAAAATTTATAAACAAAAATAGCATTTAAAAAATGTAATTACGATGTTTATTTAAAAAATTATATTGCTTTATAGAAATTAAATTTATAAGCTTTAAAACTGACTATTCATCCAATATTTTTTTTTTATAAAAATATTGAAATTTTTATCTAAGAAAAAAAAAAAAAAAGTTACTTTATTTAAAAAAAAATATTGTTTAAAAAATTAATTTTATAAGCTTTTAAAATAATTGCTATATTTTTTTTTTAATTTAAAAAATGAATGTTTTTGAAAATTGCTTTTTGTTGTTGTTGATTCGAGTGAAAATTCTATGAAATGTAACCAAATGAAATTTATCGATCATTCGCCACTCTTATGCATGCAACCATGCATTTTTACGCGCTCTACATATGTTTCTTTGCATATGCGAACAGAAAATAAAAAAAATACACTCCGTTATTTATGTTTTTATTTATTTTGTAACAGCGGTTGAGCTTTTATTGTCCCATGCGTAAATATTTGTTCGATCTTGCATGCGCTGGACGCAGTGAAAAGGAAAATGTGGCGCAGTTGAACAAACAGCCAAACCAGAAGTAACATACAAACATGCTGTATATACATATATACATATATATAAATGCCTCGTACGCGCTGAGTTACAGTTATGTCTTTTATTTGATTTGCCAATGAAGCGCTTGCTGTTGCGTTCAATCCAGTTTAGTTTTGATTGCTGATTGATTTGTTGCGTCAGCGTCCGCGTCCACGTTTGCGTTTGTTTTTCTTTTTGTTGTAAGCACGGAATTCAATTTACGATGCATCACTTGCAGCGATACTCAAATAAATATTCCAATTTCCTAAAAAATCAACCAATCGCCTATTTGCATGCAATCGCTCGCGGCGGTTTCTAGGCTGTGCTGCATGTGAATGTGGCTGTGTGTGTGTGTGACCGCTTATTTGTATATGTGTGTGTTGGTGCCTGGTGTATTGCAGCGTAAACTTTCACTGATTGCCGCCACAAGCAAAGCAATAATTGTAATATCAACCACAACAATTTCGGCCTGACCGCCGCACACCCACCACCGCGGCGCCAACAACTTCAACATGTTACAACCAGCTGCTGCAGTTTACAAAAATACAGAAAAAAAAAATTGGGAAATCTCCTCTATACCGAGCGTGTAGAATTTTGCGTGTTTTGGCTTTGCAATTGATTGATTTTGACGGCCAAATATTCATGTGTGTGTGTGTGTCTGTGTGTGTGCATAATGGCACATTTCATAGTTTACAAGCTCATGCTGGCAAATTTGAACAAATGCACGCAGACATGCAAACACATATAGTATGTATGTATATGTGTGGGTTTTTCGGCAAACAAGCACAGAGATTTGTCACTCGGTTTGCGCTTAAATGATTGATGCGTTTGATTGAATGAGAGCAGCAACAGTTTTATGCAAACAATGCACGCATGTGTGGTAAAATTTTCCAAATTTCGATTGAGAATTTCATAAATTGGCTTTACTAATTACAAAATTTTGAGTTGCGCCAAATTATCCGTTTCTATTAAAGGAATGAGCATAGAGAAGTACATTTCATCTAAAATTTTAATAAAAAGGCTACCAATCAATATTGCAAATATATTATCATTTAAATTACCGAGTGAGTGATGTGAGATTTTCCTAAACTTTCGAAAATATTACATAAAATTCCTATACATTAATTTAAAAACGTTGCCTACCTTCAGGCGCATATTAAAATACTATCGAAGTCACACACCTATTTACGCATATTTATAAGTTTTCCGTAAACTTTCGGTCAATATACTGTATACTTTAATATGATATGATTTTTACTTTTCAGTGAGCTTTGTATATATGTACTTTGTAGGTTTGCAAATACTTGTAATATGTTTATAATCTATCACCCTCTAGTCTCAGGTTAGTATTGGTAACATTTTCCAATCTTTATGGCAATTTGTAAATTCCATCCCAAACGAATGAATCAAGCCAATTTTTCACACCCTAATCAGATGTGAATGGTATTCCAGTGTAGGAGTTCTGCATCGACTGGAACAAATGGTAGTCCAAAGGGGCAAAAGACAAGGTCTGGGCTGCAAGACGAGTAAGGCAAAATTCCCCAAGCACTGTTTTCCAAATAGTTTTTAAGTAGTCTTGCAACTTGAGGCTGAGCGTTGTTATGCTGGAAAAATATTGCTTCCTATCTAGTTGCAAGTTTTGCGTATTTTCGGAAATTTTCGCTTCAATTTGATTAGTTATTGTCGCTGGCATTCTCCATTAATGGGACACCCGGTTTTAAAAGCTCGTAATATAGCGCGCCCTTTTGAGTCCACCAAATACAGAGCATTACCTTGGCGTCATGCGTATTCAGTTTCGTAGTTGATTTAGCTGTTTGACTAGGTTTCACACTGCGTAATATAAAAATTGAGAGTCCGATTGGTGGCGCTGTAATCGACTTTTCCTTCTCACCCAGCAAACAGTAAAACTGCTTTGATATTATTCATCATACAATACTAGTTAACAGTTATACGAGTTCAAGTACAGAACCGCCCGATTTTAATATAAAATGAGTGGTGATATCGTCTAATAAGTGTTTTTGATTAAAAACTTAGTCAAGAGCAAGAATTTCTAAGATCGTGAAGATCCGATATCCAATTATAACAAACTTGTATATTACATATTCGTTTTTTATTAAACGTTCGTAACCACAACGCAACCGGATTTCGAACCGCCTAGTTGGCAGCATTCCATAAAATTACTTCAGGAATGATTTCGGTCGCTCCAATAACACCAAGTGTTATATTAAATATAAGCTAATAATGTATTTAATTTTTCGAAAATAATTTTTGTATAATTTATTACGATTTAATTTTTAATTTTTAAATTATGTAAAATGATTTAATTAAAAATCGTATCGTTTTTGAAAAATTTTAAAATTATCGATACATTTACATTGTTTAAAATACGGATTTAAGAGTAAAGAGTGTTAGTAAATGACAAAAACTAGTTATATAACTCACCATACTTTATTTAAAAATAGTCAACTGTATCCATCAGCTGTCAAATTGAAGTAATTGGTATGGAAATCAATATTTTTCACTTTCGATATCATTTTAATTTTTTCTAGCTGTCAGGTTCGGCTTGTTAATAAAGATATTAATTTAGGCAAAATTCAATTTCCTCGATAAATGTCACATTCGCATACATTAACAACGATAAATCAAAACTTTTATGATGTTTTAATCATTTAGCACATTGTATTATATAATAAAACTAGTAACAGGAAGTTCAATTATTAATTAGCACTAAAACAACAACAACTAAAACATATGTAGTGACAGATTGGTTGGAAACAAATTGCTTAAACAACAATAAAACTGAAACAACAACAAATTAAAACAAATGCAACAACAGCAAAAACAGATATTACCAACAACAACAATAGTAACCACAACAACAACTATGTCACAAATATGCATATTGTTAAGCATGTGTCAGGCGTGGCGTTGACATGCAAATGAATTTGCAACAAATGTGGCAACACAAATATACAAACACAAGCACACACCTAGCAGGTATGAACTTTGTATATGCTATAAGCACAAAATTTGAAACTCATTTAACCGCAGTCAGCTTAGCCGCTAGCCAGCGAAATAATTAGAGCGCGAAAACTGCAAAACACGTGACAAGTGGAAATTTGTTGTAATCAACGGCGAGCGAAAAACTGTTTGGACACAAAAATTCGCAATTTCAAATTAATGTGTGTGCATGTGTATTCATGGTGGTTTTAGGCAATAAATAAAAATTTTGAAATTGCCAAAATGCTGTAATATCCGCAATTTCCCGCATTCATATTTTTGTGCGCTTATAAATATTCAAGTTTCTCGTGAGCGCAAGCAAAAATATATATAACTTTTTGTGCACAAATTATTTTTTAAATATTTATGCCAAAATCAAAATGCAATAAAATCCACAAATAGGCTCTCGGGCTAATTTCGAACAATCAGAATCAATTCTCCGAGCGCATGCCAATACACACACACACGCATATATGTATATGTGGGTTAAATTATTGCAAATTTTCACTTAATATTTGTAATTTATGTGGCTATTGTTCAAGCTTGGCGCTGGTTTGTGTTTGTAGGAACAAAATTTGGAAATTCATTGCATATTTATAGGCGGTTATGGTCGGTTATTTGATTTGACCTTAATTACAGCGGTTTTACAAGTGTAATACGATGTGTTAGAAATTTTCGAAGCACATGTATGTGTGTACAGTTATGTGTATTGGATACAATGTATTGAAATGAATATTCAATTACATACAATATATGTGTATGTATATGTGCTTGTATGTGTTTGTATATATATATGTGTATGTGTGCATGTGAGTGTGTCCTGCATTTGCTACTGCTCGATTGCCTTTTTCATGTATAATGTATGCATTTAGTAGCCAGTAAGATTAATTTCTAGATTACATATGCAATTTGCAAACTAAATTTAGCAGCATGCATTACATATGTACATAAATACTGCAATTAATTGCATATTCGGTATTAGATAGTATGATACAAATGTACCTTTAAGTGTAATTCTATAAGTTGCATATACATATGTACATAAAATTTCTACATACAAGTATTTTCCTTCCTTTGGTACAAGAGCTTTAACAAGATTATTTGTTCACAGCGGAAAAGTATGATTTAAGGTTTTATATTCACAATGAATTTCAAAAATATATATTTTTTTCCATATATGTATATCGAGTTTAAAATTTTTTAATAATATCCCCCGAAAATTTGAAGTAGATCTAGCAAATTCTTTGGAAGTTATGAGCGAATTTGTAAGAGTTTTCAAACTTAGTGTAATCGTCTCCCAAAACTTCAACACATTTCGCTCGAAGCGTTGCGTTTAGAGTCGGTTCGGAAATTTTCTACGAAACGGCTGAATCGATCGACTTGAAATTTTCAAACGACCTTCTAAGATACTATATTGAAGTTAAAGATCAAAGGAATGAGATTTAAAAAAAAAACTCGATTTTAGAAGGTGTGAATTCAAAATAAAAAGACTATCTTTTTGGAAAGCCGTTATTTTGTTGAAAATCATACTAGACCAGGGTAGATAATTGTTGAAAGCAAAATAAATGTTAGTAAGATGAAACCAATTGGAAACGAAAAATAAAATAACCAAAAGGAAAGGAAAACTAATTTGCGAACGAGAAGAGGCAGAAGAGGGTAGTGTTTGAGTTAAAAACGGTTTATCTTGATTTCCGGCAAAACAACGAGCTCTACAAAAAAAGTTATATAGCGAAATTCTAGGTATCGAAAGGACCTGCAACTTTTGTATCGACACCTTTTCATATAACCTTAAATTTATGTGAAAAGTTCAAATATTGAAGTTTTTGGGTTTTTTTATTTTCATCTTCTACAAATTTTTTTTCTTGCACGAACTTTAGTCAAAACTTACCCTTTTTGTGTTCCACACGCAAAACTTTTTTATTTATAATATTATATTAAGGAGGAAACCTTATTTCGGCTTAAAATCGAAAAAAAAAACAATTTTGAATTAAAAATTCTCACGCCAAATTACAGATTTTTGTTAAAAAATTTGTAGGTTTTATGTCTGTTGAAATCTCGTAAATTTTCTCAGATAATGCAAAAAGACCCCACCAAATAGTTGCTACTACGAATAGAAGAGATAAAACAAAAATACAGTATTTAATGTATATTAATTCATATGTTATAACATAACATAACGTAATATAACATAACATAATATAACATATAAAATAATATAACCTATAATAACGTAACTTATTCTAACATAACTTACCTTAACATAACGTAGCATAACATAACACAACTTACCATTAACTAATTAACATAACTTAAATCTACGTCACATAAAATAACTTAAGTTAAGATAACGTAATTTAACTTAACATAACATAACTTAACATAACTTAACATATAATTACATAGATTTCGTTGCGATACACACTACTTACAAGACATTGCTAGTCTCAAATAATGTAACACACATAACACAACATAACATAGAATATATTCAACAGCAGACTTTTAATCCCTGCTTCTTGCACGTACTCATGAGAAATAGCTGCCAGCAACACAACTTAATCTTTTCAACATTTCACAGCAATTACCCCGAACACATGCATCACACTATATACCCTCCACTACATGACAATCTAAGCATTTCTAATGCCAAAACATGTCGCAAACATTTTCATGCAATAAAAAAGCAATCACTCTTTCGCTTAATACCCGCAATACAAATGTGTAATTGTTGCATAAATAAATGTGAGAATGAATGTTGCCTGTTGGCACACGAAGCCAACGCAGAAGAAAGCGAAGAAGCAGCAGCAGAGCAACCATAAATTTTTTTCACACCAAAGAAGTTGGTGAAAAAGCTGCACCTCTACTAAAAAAAGGAAAATACAAAAAAATGCAACGCGTTTACGGCAGCAACAATTTGTGGCAGCAAGTGCATGCAAAGCGCGGCTAGGCAGCGGTGCAATAAATGACACAGCATCGCAAATTGACTGCGGCACTTAGTGTTGCCACAGCCGAACACACGTAACTGCACTTGGTGAGTGGGTCGCTGTCTCACTGCACCCTTCGTCTTCGTTCTGTGCCCTCTCTACGTGTTGGCAGCTCAATTTTCACCATTTGACATAAAAGTACTAAGTACAATAAATGCCACATGTTTGCTGACAAACGGGGCAACAGTTGGTTGCCACCGCGCCGTGATTGTACCGTTGTACGGGTCCCAATTGTACCTTCAGTTTTTCGTTTTTGTTGTTGTTGTTATATTTTTACATTACCGTAATCGGTTGGAAATCTTCTTTTCACCAGCCATTTATCTTCATTCGATTTGGTGAGTTGCCCGCGCTGTCACTTCCGCTGTCGCTATTGCTGTTGCTGTTGTTGTTGCTGTTGCTGTTGCTGTCGTCATTGCAACGTCGAGTGATCATGTGATCAAGTCTTCCAAATGTGGCAGTGATGTGATGTTTATGCGATTGATTTGACGTCGCATGTCATAGCGTATGTTTCTGCTGCAGCTGCTTCTTCTTAATTCTCTTTTCACTGATTCACCGATCTTGCTACAACAACGTGGCATTATTCAAATAAGTTTTTGTTGTTTTCGCATTTCATTTGTTCTTTTACTTTGTTGTGATCTCACTTATTTGTTTGCGGTTTCGCTTTTTTCACCGCCGGAAAGATGATGCGCATCTATTGATCTTCACTTAAGCACTTTTCTACGTACTCATGTACATACATACTTACATACTTATGTGCATACTTACACACCCATAGGCAGACTTAGGCGATATGTGATATTTGTGGCAGCTGTGCTGCTGTTCGGTTGCTGTATTTGTGGTTGCAACGTGACAGCGGCTATCATTTGTATATCGGCTGGTGGGACGGACAGTTGGGGAGATCATTATTCACATTAAGCACATCAAGGAAAGTGGGTCAAAAGGTGACTTTAGCATTTGTCGTTGGCTTTCTCTCGATTTTCAATTCCTGCACCTACCAATGTTATTTGTTGTTATTGTTATTAAGTTGTTTCTTTGCTGCCTGTTTTTATTGTTTTACAATCATTGTCAGCTGTTATGTTTTATTGTGCCGCATCATTATTGCAGTGTAATTGAGAAAATCGGCAACGAAGAGCTCTCAGCGACGAGAAATTGCCAGCGCTTTAATAAATTCGAAACTTCTGTGCATAAAGCTGAGGTAAAAAAAATGTGACGTGAAACCTTTTCTGGGTATAATACTTCTTTCGGTTTTTTTGTTGAAACTTTTATGTTAATGAAATTTCTTGAAATATTGTCATTCGACAATTTAGACTCAATGCGGTGTTATTAATTTTATTTAAATGTATTTCCTCCGGGATATGACTCACGTGATTCTTCGCGATATTGAATGTCTCAGCTATCTCGTGCACCTTCAGTCGGTGGCCTGCTAGTACGATATGTTGAGCTTTTGACGCTATTCTTCGTGGTAGCCGTGGTAACTTTGACTCACCTGGACGTCTCATCAACAAACGACGTATGACCAAAAGTTCCTATCGTTAAACAAGTTTTTGATCCATCGCTCTTTGCTTTCAGTGTTCGATTTCCATTATAAAAATAAGAAAGAAATTACCGAACAATAAAGTTAATTTTATATTTTCCTAAAACTGACGTCGGGGGTGTCCGCTTGTGATTAAAACAAAGCTATGAGTCCAATGTTGTTTAAATTTTGACAGTAACGATTTACGAGAATATACTACACCATAGTTTTGATAACGGCTGGTGACGATAAGTATTTGTTGGGACGCCTCATATAGCTTGACAATGCTATTAAATTTAAAATATATTGGTTCAGTTCATATCTTATTGTTGTTTCACTAGAAGCAAATTTTGTGGACTCTGGCTGCAGAATATTGTTCAATATCCACGGAAGCTAATTATACTAGTTTGTTTGATTGGGTGTTTGCTGCTTCAGCTTTGGTCCTACGTCGACTTTATTTCAATGCGGTAGTAATGGAAATATAGATGTGTTGGTGTTGTTTTCTTTCTTTATTTGTGTGATTAACATCATGCAATTTTATTTAAAGCCTCTCTGATCTTATTAGTATTGAACTAGTCAGATTTTGGATTTTTCTATTTGTTTTTATTTCATCAAGCATTGTGTGTGCAACATTCTCTAAAACACCTTGTTATAATCCTAATTTTTGAAGCAACCCCAGCACTTACGACTACTCATTTGACTACACTTTTGGCCTTTTTAAAAAAGTTATTTGTTTACCTAAATTTGAGGGCGTAGCGAAATGTCAAATTCATATCACTTTCGGAGAGTGCTAGTGATATCCAAAGGTGTGTCTGAGGAAAAGTTTTGTAGCATGGGCTTTCCTGATCCAACTAATTTCGCGAGGGGGAGCGCTTAATGTTATATGCATAGTCTATTATTGTTTTAATTAAGTTTGCAATTACCAGAAGGAAACTTCGGCGAGCCTATAAACCACACACATATAAAGGATGGGCTGATTTGATTTAACCATGTCCGTCTGTCTGTCTGTATATACGCAAACTAGTCCCCTAGTTTTCGAGATATCGATCTGCAGTTTTGCACCTGTCATTTCCTCACTAAGAAGCTGCTTATTTGTCGGAACGGCCGATATCGAATCACTCTGGCATATAGCTGCCATACATACTGAACAATCAGGAACAAGTTCGTGTATGGGAGACTTTTTTATTTGACTTAATATCTTTACGAAATTTTGTATGATTTATTCTCATAGGCCACAATGTAATCCCCGAAGAAATTGTTTGGATAGCATATGACTGCCATGAAAATTGAAGGATTAAAATCAAGTTCCTGTAAGGAAGATTTTGTATTTTTGTAGGGTGTTATAGCTTTGGTGTTACCGAAGTTAACATTTGTCTTGTTTTTGTTATTTGTTATTTATTATTTCATTATTATTTTCTATTTTTTTATTTTTGATTTAATTTTTTTATATTTTTTTTTAATAAGTTTATTAATATTTTTGTTTATTTATTATTTTATATTTAATTTTTAATTTTGTTTTGTTTTTTCCTTTTTTTTAATGCAATTTTTATTATCAGTTGCATGTACTCGTTTAACATGCACCTTGAACTTGAACTTGAAAATCACTCTACATTTAAATTAACATACCATTACCAACACCAACACCACCACAAAAACCAAACTGTTTACCAACAGACAACAGCCAACAACTAAATCAAAAGCACGCCTACAATTACGGCAGTTAATTCAAGCCGATGCACATTACGTATTTAATTACGCGCCTAATACATGCTGCCATACATACAGACAGACATAGATGGATGTACAGTTTTACGTACAAGCACTTCATTATTCGCCGCTTTTTCGCTTTTATGTAACATTTAATTCACTTTTCAATGTTTTTTTCTTTAGTTTGATTTTTTCATATATATATATGTCCATATGTATATCTTACTTGTTTCTTTCCATGTTTCTCATTTGTTATTGTGTATTAATATCTAGTCTCATGCTTGTGTGCTTTTTGGTGCACTTTTTTGGAGCCTCGAGTGGCACTCAAGCATGAACATTTGTTGTTAGTTTTTTGTTTCAAACGTTTTTAGTCGGCCTTCTTGCTTATTACTGCTCTGCTCTTGAAAGTATAATATTAGTATAATTATGTAATTCAAGTAGGCGTAACGTGTGGGCAATAATATTATAATAATTATTGTAATGAAATTTAAAAGCGTCTAATTAAATAATGTATAATATGTGGATGATAAAGTGAAGTGATGTGGAAAACACACTTTGGAATATGATTTCAATAACAATATGAGTGTGACTTGTTTTAGCGTTCTTTGAGCTTTGTCATCTTTATACCTATCAACTTAGATTCCTGTGACTCTGTTTGGATCAAAAACTGTGTCAAAATTAGTTGATTTTCTGATAATCTGCCAATATAGGCATAATATGGATATTTCAATGCGGACTGCAGATTAGTTATCTGATAGCAGCTTAGGGTTTCTTTTCCGGCAAAGGCTGTAATAAGTTATACCATTTTTTCAGCATGTTCTCGAAATGACCAGTGACTATGATTCTGCAGTTTCTCTTCTGGTTTTCAGTTCTTTTAGCTTTTAGCACTTATTCAGCTGAAAAATATGATCGCTGAATAGGTCGCTGAATACTAAAGTGTTGAAGTTGCGCGCTGAATTTTGAAATACTTCTCAATCTGTTCTTCTATTTTACAAGTTTAGTGCTCTCATTACTGGTTATCCTAGGTAGCAAGCATATACAAATATGTTTTAGAAACTTATATTTTAAGATTTATTAATATTTGTAACCAATTACCCCTATCAAGTATTACATTTCCATTTGGCTTCGATAACACTCTCTTTTTATATAAAATATGCATTATAAAGCTAACCAAATTAGTAGATTTATCGAAATACTCTCATTTTGGTGCTAAATATCCTTATATTCAGAATGTACTGAGCACTTAGTATCTTTGGTGTTCTCCTCATTATTGTAGGTAGCTCCAGCTCATATAATATTGCGGGAGTAGATAGTCGGAAGGTAATAATAGTAATCTCGTTAGTATGTAAAAATGAGCAAAATATAAGGAGACATTTTATGCGCTGCTAATAAATATGGTAAGCATCTGCTAGTCCAAGACTTTTTGTGCCCTCGAATGCAGCTGGAACACAGTGTAGGTACAGATTGGAATATGATACGACGATAGTATGAGACTTATTGCTTTCGGATGGTCTGAGTCGCGAAAAATAGTTTACGTGTGCGGATGAGAAATCAAAGTTTTGAAATCAAATCCGGTTTTCACAAAGAACTAATTGAATTCGTTGTTATTTCGAGATTTTTAAGCAAGTTGTTGGCCTTTTTTCTGTCACCTGTTCTTTAGCCTATGATTTTGAGATGTTTCACAACGTAACTGAATGCCCTGTATTTATTAAACTAGTGGTGACGAAGTTGTGATGACGTCAAAATGTGCAACAATCTAGCGAATGGCGCTCCATAAGAGCCCAAACACAAAAAACCAAAATGGAAAATTGCATTAAGCGTTGCCATGCCTGTATTGTCCCAGGGGCCTATTTTGAAGACTATTAAGTGTTAAAATACATTTGTCAGTCCGGCTCAAATTTGATCAGTTGACATATAAATTGCTGCAGTTTTATTAAATTTTGTAATAGATATTTTTGTATCCGTTATTGAAACAAATCTGGATAATCTTCAGTAGCTCTATACTCTTATTCGCTTCTAATATCTAACTATGTTAGCATATATACTGATATGAATTTCGGAAATTTTATTTAATTTATTTTAATGACGAAATATTTTGAATATAATTGACATCAAAATTTCGGCAAATACTGAGACGTAGTCGCAAATGTCATTCAAATAATTTCCTCAAATCATTTCCGTCAACAATTTGTGCGCAATAAATTGTCGTGTGTTGCATGCCACAGTTATAGCTGCTGTGCAAAATGCACAAAAGTTTGCAACTTAATTTGCGAAATTGTCAACAACCGGCAGAGTAAGCAAAAGTGTCAACTCAACAGCATGCTGACGAACACAAGCGCACATTTACACACATACACTAACACATACAAGTACGAGAAATAGTTGTGAATATGCAAATACTTGCAACACTATGTGTATGTATGTGTGTATGTTACTATGTGCTGCAAAGCAAAGCGTGTACGGAGAAACAACACAGCAGCTTAATAAATTTCTGCTGGTCAAAACTGTAGCACGGATCAACTGAGTGCCTCAACTATGGATTTGAGGTTAAGGGGTGGTAGCGGAAGCAGCTGTCGGGAAAGTCACTTTAAGAATGTATAAAGTGCCAGCGTGCTGAGGGTTAAATGGCAGCATTCATTAAAAATTCAAAATCAAAATTGTCATTTGCATAAAATCTACAACAATAGCAACAACCATGACAAGAGAGAAAAAATTTATTTTCCAAGCTTTCAAATTGAGCGTCACTCGAGATAAATAAATCTGTACCGGTGACATTGCAACTTATTTGCACGAAGCGACAACACACCGGAGTTGCACTTTGTCTAGCAAATATTCATTAACAGTCCATAACGATGAAAGTGTGAAAAAGTGTTGCATATTTTAAGGCGGCATAGCGCTGTTGATGAACTGCAGCTCAGCTTAAAATATGCGAAAAGCTGCAACAAAAATGCTGTTAATGCTTTCAACGCCTACTTTAATTTTATGTATTGCCTACAAATATGCAAAAATATATATTATAACGGTATATACTCGTAGACACAGTTGTATGTGTATTAGAGAGTCAGATATTCGTGTATGGGTATACCTGCTAGGCTTCATCAAGCTATATGCTGTTGCTTTGGTCGCTATCGAGCCGGTGCTTGTTGCCTGCGGCGCTAACCGAAGCGCAAATTATAGTGGCAAATTGGCATTGCAACAACAACACATCGTGTAACAGCAACCACAATTGTAACAACACAAATACATGCAGTTGTATGGGTTTATGCACGAATGCGTGTGTGTATTTGTGTAGGCATGTAGACTTACTTTGACTGCTCGTTGCTTGAAGTGAACATGTTGCCAACAACAGTTCGAGTTGAATGTCCTTTGGCGAAAGTGTGCAAAACACACACACATATACATATATACATACACATTTGTTGGCATTTACACACAGAGACACACTTTGGTTGCCTCTTGGCATTTTCTTCATATG
The DNA here is from genome assembly GCF_042242935.1 of Bactrocera oleae. NCBI lineage: Eukaryota > Metazoa > Arthropoda > Insecta > Diptera > Tephritidae > Bactrocera > Bactrocera oleae. The sequence continues at coordinate 77,103,830 of NC_091536.1, forward strand.
TATGTGTACCTTGATGTGAGCATATATACATATATATACTTGTATGTGCGTGCGTGTGTTGCTTGTGCCTCGGCATTAATGTGCTCATATCCTGCTTCCAGGAAGCTGTTAATGCGACGTAAACCTCAGCCAACACATTGAATCGAATGTGCGCACAGCATAGAGCAGCGAGTAATGCTTGTGTGGGTAGAACAAATATTGTACATTTGTAATCAACCGACGCATGTAGATATGTACGCACATACATATACATATCTACAAATACACTTGGGTTATACTTGTATAAACAGAAAATATCTGTGTGCACAAATTTGCCTTTCAATGTGGCGTTACCGTTATACAGTTGTGAATTGTTGACTTGCATTTATGTGTGTGTGGGTGTATTTGTTTTTGCGATGTGTGCGTGAAAATATGTTGTTGTTGTTAAACTTTGCTCTATAACGTCATATTAGATGCGTAATTAGATGGAATTGAGGCTTCCGTAACCATTTGCTTCATTGCTGATGCGCACAAGATACAAATACATACATACCTACTTATATCTGTGTCAAGCTGCTAGCGGCAATAGTATTTATATAGTATGTGCTGTATAAGATGAGCAACATAGAGTTTCGTAAATGTATGTATATACTAATAATGTATGTGGAATATTTTCGTTCTTCAAAAAAAGTTTTTGTTTTTATTTCTGAGCTCTTATTCTGAGTTGTAGTAGCCCGGTGTGACGGTCGATATTTCGAAGTTTTTTCGTGAAATTTTTTCAGCAGGAAAATAATATGCGATCGTTTTGTAATTTTTACATGCTTTTATTACTACTTTCAAGCATACAAATACATTTTTTTACTTAATTTTACATTGATTTATTCATAATTTTTTGCGTTAAAGTGGAGTTCTCGAAGGAACATTAAGCGGTTTCGGGAGGGCACACAGCCTTTCGTAGTCATCTGAAATAAAAAAATCGAAGAGATTCCTCTAGTGAATTAACCAAAAATATGCATAAAAAAAATTTAAATAGTGGACTTGTGAAAACAGGTACTGAATGTTGACAAATTGTTTAAAAAAATTAATAAATTATCAAAAAAATAAATGTTTCAAAGGTTAAATATTTATCTATATGTATCTAGAATAACGAGTTAAATTTTTAGCCAAATCGATTAAATAGTTTTTAGTCAGTGTTTCCCCGAAATTTTAATAACATAGTTTCGGGAAAAATACGCTAGAAGTTTGGACAACTTTCACACTTACATACAATTAATTTCACGCACACTACGGCGCGCTCTCTTTTTGTGGCTATAACTTCGAAAATATCGAAAATTTTGAAAGGTTTTACTGTAAATATTTTTCTAATATACCAAATTATTTATAATCCATTTAACCTATATAATTTTAATAACTTAAGAAAATTTGTTATTAGCTCATGAACCTATTACTTGAATTTCAAATTTTGCAAACTAATATTTCGACAATTATTTTAACAAGTTTATAAAGTTTTTTAAAAATAGGTATATAGAAAATAGCTGCGTAATGATACTTTCAATCATTAAAAAAACCAGCTGGAAAATTTGACTTAAACTAAGTTTCTACCTATTTATTAAGGTGTACAGCATAATACTTCAGTAAATGTCCATATAAGATAATGCGCCTGCTTGTAGGCAACGATTTTTGATAAGCAGTTTTCTTGATTTTTAAAATAAAAATCTTAATAGCTTATTTGCGGAGTCAGCTGACTATCGCAAATAGGTAATATCATATATAATATAAACAGATTAATGGGAAATTTTTTAAGTGGTTAGGCCGGTTTAGAGTGTTCGGAAGATTTGGAAGAGATTTAAATGACAATTTATACTGGGAGTATTGAATTTCTCTCTTCCAGGATTTATGTAATACATATTTGAATGTGTAAAATAAGAATGTTGATATTTTGTCACGAAATGGCGGCTGCTGTACCAATGACACATCTGACAAGAGGGCCTGAGGCTGGTAATGCTGAAGCTAACTGGGCCGTGTAAATGGATAATGGTTTTTTTTCAATATTTTAGCATTGAACAATACTATTAGGACGTTAAATTGTGTTTCAAGCCAAAAAATAAATAATAGATTTTTTTAAAAGCCAAGGCTCTTACAACTAATAATTGTGAGCCTAAATGTAGGCCAGCTATTTTTAATATTTACATTATTTGGCATACGTATATTTCCAATTAAATTGTTGCCTAATTTCGGCTAATATGAATACAAAATTGCCCCATTGTCGATATTTTAGCGCTCAATTAGATATGCTTTATGTGTTTTGAGAATGTTCGATAAGTTTGTATATGCCTTTCTAGTTTTACGCGTAGTCTGAATAACTAACTAATAAAGGAGTGGTAATTCATACTTTTATGCAACACAGGTCACCAAAAATTAAAAAACTAAAAAATAACAATGGTTTGAAAAATCCTAGTCCAATCTCTAAAAGTTTTTATTTCACATATAGAAAGTTATAGAATCAGATCTATTGTCAGATATATCTTTGACAAATTTGACCTAACCTGTGCGTTCATTTAAATTTTTTTCAATGAGAATCATGTTGCCTAAAAATGACACAGCCTAGTATATAAAAATATCTGTATTTCATAGCTTAAATAATCAAAATTACGAACGGCGCATTGATATATATCTGTTAATTTGACAGTGAGTGAGTTTCTATTAGACTGACATCTAATTCGGACAAAGTTATAAAATTTGATTATAATTTTATTTATTATTTAAAAAATAATTATTGCCACATATTTGCCCTGATGCTTCTAACACCAAAAGTAAACGTCGGAGACCCTATAGGTATATATATATATTATATAGTTTTTATTTAGTAGAAAGGTAAATTTTATATATATATAATATATATATATACATAAATTATCAGCCTGATTAGCCGTATTCGTCTGTCTGTCTGTTTGTATAAATGTGAGCTAGTCCTTAAATGTTTGAGATACCGTTCTGAAATTTTATACACGTCTTTATTTCCCCAAGAAGCTGCTCATTTATCAGAACCACCGATATGCATTAAAGCATATAAATACCATCCAAACTGATCGATTAAAGTCAATTTCTGGTTTGGAAAACTATTTTTATTGTGTAAGATATCTTCACGAATTTTGGCAACGCTGCAATCTTCGAATAAATTGCCATATCGGACCACTATATCATATGCCATATATGCTTCTCAACTTCGCTGCGAGAATTCTAATAATCTTAATATGCTCTGACTTCAAGTGCAGCAAATCATGTAAATCAAGTTATCGCACATCGCCTGCAGCAAGTGTGTTTCCAAGTGTTGGTGGCGGCAACAATTGCCTGTCGATTGCACGTGCAATGGAGGATGAATTATGCCTGGGCATCTGAAGACAATGCACCCTTTCGTTCGTAATTGTAAGTACATTGTTATGCACCTACACTAAAGTGTTCACACACTCGCACACACACATACATCTTTGAAAGGCTCAAAAGCCTTAGTGTATGCGTTGATTCGAATTCCTTCGGGCAAAATTGTTAACGGACCAATGTGTGTAATTGCCAATGAACAATGACAGCAGAATTTGGTGAACACAATCGTTATGTGTAAAGACAACAACAACAATTACAACATAGCCATGAAGAGCCATGGCCAAACCACAAGAAAAATTTTAACAACCACCATAAAGGTAGAAATACCATGCAACAGCCAGTGCTGCCACATGTTTGTGAATCAAGTCAACGTGTGTGCTGCAACGAATTTGTTGTTGCTTCCATTATTTCTGGCTGGCAGAACTGCCAAGCAGGCTATGCGAACCGGTCGATCTTGCGCTGTTGCCATCCGCCTAGTTTATCGCACAGCGCCTGTGCATATGCCTTGCGCCAGTAACCTTAACTGCCGGTCGATATGGCGGCTGCCGCCTCATTTGCGGCTGGCAACTGCTGTTTTCGGCAAACACACACATACACACTAAAATGGTGCTTATCTCGTCACACTTCCTTTATGCGCCTGCTTTGCTGCCCGAAATTATGCCACATATTTGCCGACAACGACCGTGCTACTGCTATATGTCACGTGATTTATCGTATAAGCAGTGGTGTGCCGCAAGCACGACAATATATGTATGTATGTGCTCACACACAGAGACACGCGCACATCGTAACTGCCTGCAAGAAAATCGGCAGCGTGGTTGGTTGTAAACAACGGTCACTGCTTTTGGTATACAAGTATCGCATACTATGGAGGCACAAAACAGGTTTACGCCTCAGCAGCACACACACACTAGTTCAGGAATTGTGTGTGAGCATACATATGTACATTCATTCTTGAGCTCTTGCTTACGCATATTGCCAATGACAATTAGTGACAAATCGCCTGAGAGAGCTTCGGTGATTATTATGTGCGCCTGTGTGTGTGTGAGCATAAGTGTCTGTGTGCGCTTATTTACGCATATTGCACGCTACTGCCAATTATGCGAACCATTGAATTGGCAATAACCATTGCCAACGGCTTTACTGCTGACATTGAAAAGAATTATCGCATAGCAAAAAGTAAGCAGCAGAAAATCATAGCATACCTTCAGGTGTTATTTTTAAAATATGTATACACATTTCAAAATTGTGCTTAAATACGGTCTAATAATTCCAAATTAATTACTTCATTTAAAATATTTGAAATCTTCCAATACTAATGTAGTGATATTTTTTAGTAATTTGTTGAATTATTTAGTAGAAAGGCAAATTTTTTATTGTAGTCAAATAAAAGTATTTATACAATAAATATATTAAAATTTAAAACTTTAAATTTCCGTACCTTTTGTTTAACCTTATTTTATATTGTACTATTTTCATATTTTATACAAATACCTATTGTAATTCCCTTTAATACCTCGCCATTTACGCAATAATATTATATTTTGTTCTTCCTTTTCTCTTCGCGCCTAAATTCTCATAAATTTTTATATGTTAACAGTTTCCTGTAAATGTACCGTAAAATATGGTTATTTACTTACACACTTGAATATTATACGCCTGCAGCTCTTTTGTGTCATCAAGCATTATTATGATCATAATCCATAAGCTGAGGCTTGTCTAAGCAGATACTTAGAAGTTGCTTAGATATTTGTGTAGTAAAAATCACATATTATATTATATAATCAGTATTTATGATATATATTTTTTTACTCAAAATTATGGTTATATATGATTTATTGTGGAATTAATCATTATTATTATAACCAATTATCATGAAAATGCTTAGACCGTCGAAAAAGGAATAACGTGACATTATCTGGTTTTTAAGCTATTCTATAGCTTCTATCGCGGGCTTTGAGCGTGGGAACTGAATCACTTAATTCCGTAACGGAAATAAACCTAACACGATCACAAAGTATGCGCAAAATGTTTGCATACTTTTAGGCGTATTTTCGCATATGTCAAGGGGAACAAATCAATTAAAGAGACAACAATCATTTAATATTCGGGGTCATAATATTAGTAACATTATTATCATTTTGGTAAATAGTTAACCCACCTTTTGGAACAGTATCTTATTTGACTTCAACAAAACAATTGAGATTAGGTATTTCAATCGGATTATCAATTACAAGTATAATAATAAATTTCCACTTATCTTGCTTGGCGATTTCAATATCAATTCCGCTTATAAGACATCAGAGCGGTTGACAACTGTTCTTTCGGAAAAATTTAATTGGAAAATGAATAATAATCCACAAGAATCCACTTATAATATGGGACCACCATTGACACGGTTTTTTCCAGATATTTATAGAATATCAAGTCTCAAACTTATGTTTCTTATTTCAGTTAGCATAAATCTATAGGTTTAATGATAAACATTCCTAAATAACCTACATATATTGTAAGATAATAAAAATAATTTAAAACAATATTTACTTCTCATTTATTCAATATAAAGTGTAACTTGATTAAGAAAAAACTTGAAATACAATACAAAGCAAAAAAAAAAAAAAATACTACATAAAAAATAAATAAATAATTATAATTGCATAAGTTGATAAAAACTGCTTTGCAATAACTTTACCGCGGGAGTCCCCTAGTGCCAGACGTACTTTTTTTGTATATCAATTGCATGTTGTTGATCTGTCCATTTAAAAATCGCAACAATAATCATTATTTAAGGTCCCTGATAATAACTTTTAAAAATACAAAAGGTTCCTTATAAGCACATGATTCCGATCTTTTAGTGAAATTGCAAATTTTTTTGCAATTAAGTGCTTGAACCGAACCCACAAAAAATAACGTACAGTTACAGGTTCAGTTCACGTTTTGATTCGTCTTTTTGGAACAACTTAGGTATTAGCTGGTTCATTACGACATGGAAATTTAAAAACTTGCCAAAAGAACATCCGTCACCTTACTGGTAATAGTATATCCTTTATGAGCATTTTCTGTAGTATTGGGAAAGTATGAACCAACAATGCTTTCGGCATTCAAATTGCTCTAGACAGTAATTTTGTTTTATGCAAAAGAGCATGAAGAGTTGTTCACAATCCAGTAAGGGCAAATTTGTTCATTTATGTAGCCGCCCAGTCCGAAATAAGCTTCATCGTCGGAGTTTATTTGACGTTTAAAATGTGTATATGAGTTTGTTGCAAAAAAAGCAAGTTTTGGAAATATTTTTTAAGAGTTTGACCCTTATTCTCGTGTAAGCACTTGTAGGGTAGTTTCCCGAAGTATATTGAACATAGCTGTCAAATACATGTGTTTACTTTGAGAATTTCCTTTCCTATACTTAGGGTGTTAGTACAAAAAAAAAAAACACCCTATATAAGAATAACAGTAATAAATATATATGTGTAATATTAGTTGTTTAGTTGTTGTTGTAAATATTAATTAACTGACTTCATATATAAAATTTTATATAGTTACTAAGTATAAATGTGTACTTATGTCGATAACTTTGAAGTTTTAGAAATCCGCATATCATGTTTTTGCATATACACAAATTTACACCTGTGGCAATTCAAAACAGTTAGCTGATATTTAAACTTACATAATCTCTACTTGTTGTCGGAGATACTTAGTAAAATATTTGCTGAATGGGGTGAAAATACAGTCAGGCGAAACTCTGCTTTGTTAAACCATTTGTATTTCATGTATCCTGCAGGAAAACTTAAATAACATTAACATATATAATATATTAGACCAGGGTGAATAATTTTTGAAAAAAAAAAAAAAAAAAAATAGCACGATGGAACTTATTGGAAAAGGAACAGAATATAATAAAAATGAAAGAAAAAATATTTGTGAGTGATCTGAGGTCGGGAAGTGTAATAGAGGGGGGTGGTTGAGTTTTTGGTTTGCCTCAATTTACGGAAAAACTAGAAGTCCTATGAAAAAAAGTTAAAAGGAAAAGTTGTGGCTAATAAAAAGATCTACAGCCTATTCACGCCTTTTTTTCTATAACCAAGTTTTCGGGTTTTTATTTTTATCTTTTACAAACAATTTTGGGTTAAACTAACCTTTCTATGTCTAACTGTAATTTTTTTAATATAAAATATTTACTTACTCTTGTCATTTTGATTTATTTTTGGCTTATATGGTTCTGAAACTAGAGTTAAATTGGCGAATTCATACTTCTTCTTCGACAACTGGCCCGTTTTTGATCTATTTCAAACTAGTTTTTAATCACAAAATACCATTTGCACCGATTAAAAATGTTAGGAAGTGCACTAGAAACGATGCAAAGTTTTTTCGAGTGTAATTTTAATTTTCTACAAGGCATGCTCACAGATGACCATTTTTATTAAACATCATTGAATATATTTCGAATTACTGGTGTAAATCTGAGAGATATGTGCACTTAAACAATTTAATGTGAACAGAATGACACTAGGTCACAAGTACTTCAATATGTATATATCGATTTCCCATAGATGTTGTTGCACATGTGTTACCTGCAATTTTATGCACAATGGTATAACTACTTTACTAAATACTTTCATGTAATCCTGCAATATTTGGACTATTGAAGTAGGCTTTGTTGAAACGAAAGGGCTTATTGAAGTAGATTTGACAATTATGTAATTTATGATTCTCACACGCACACACATGTATTCGTGTGCAAACAAACTGTATAGCGTTGTACTTTGCAAATATTTGCTCACACACACACACACACACAGACACACTCAAGTGCTGCTTTTTGCAAATAGCCATAATTACAGTTTAATTACATAGTAATCGCTATAAATTCAGTAACGATTTGTTTTAAGACCAAACTGAATTGATTTATGCGCATGTATTAGTTTACAGTTTACAAAGACAAAGCAATTATTTGAGTTTTAGTTAATGGAGTACTGTATTTAGCGGTTCAAAGTGTCACCCAAGTCCTTAATATACATCCATTCAGCAAGTATTAATCAGCATTATACACATAAATTATTATAAATAAATTATATTTGAGCAATGAGGCTGATTTTGCTGTCAATTGCTGCAGGTACTACATATAACATATATTTAGTTGAAATATTCGAAAGTATTGGTATAGTTTAAGATATGTTTGTTAGTGACTGGAATCATTGTAAATTTGATTTTTTTAAATCAACCTTAACATGCTCGTACACATATTTTATATTTTCAACTTCACGACAACCCAAACCCATAAATTTCTCGTAATGGGAAAAGCTTGTAAATATCACGCTAAGTACTCGCTTTTGACATAAGGTTCAATGCAACCCAACAACCCAACAGTGAAATTAGCTTGACCCCTCAAGTAGACTGCTGTTCACTTATCCAATTCATTTACATATCGAAATATATTTGTTTCGCTGGCAACTTCCTTGTGCACCTATTTTCGGCCAATCGCATTTCATTCTTAGCGCTCATTTGATTTTACAACTACATACATACATCCATTCAAACTTACATGCAAACCCAGAGCGTAAGTTTAGCTCGCCAAATTGGCATTTCGCTTTTGCATGCAAATTACTCTACGGCTTGGCGCAATCATAAATTGTCCTCGTAAGCGGCGCGGGAAAGCGAATTGGCGTTCGTTATTGTAGAGAACAACAACGATAAAGGCTGCTAAAGTATAAACGTTCATTGACTTGTTGTCCAGCACACAACAGGTAATCTAAACTCAACAATAGCGCCTAGACGTTTGCCTTGCTACGAAAGTCAATTTCGTTTGGGCGCTAAACAGAGAAATGGAAAATGAAAATAAATATAAATATTGTTTCCATGCACTTTTGTAGTTAGCGTTTTAATAGCATCACACTGTAGTCGCTAACAAAAAATCACTCGAGGCGTTATGTGCAACAAGCGTCGAGAATTGGCATTAAAGCGCGGTGTTGGGGTCAACTAACGGGAATTATTGTATATACATATATAAAATTGGAAGCAAATGGTAATGAAACAAGTTCAGACATATAAAAAAATACCTAAGTTTACCAAAAAAAAACCCTGCTTTTTATTCCTAAAAACAAAAGTTACCTACTTTCTGTCTACGTAGAAACTTCAAAGGTAATTATTAACAGAATGAAGCCAAAAATCTATGAATTAGCTAAGTGAAAAGTAGGTTTCTAGATATAAGATTGAAAATAGTTGGGAATGCCTGATCATTCGTTTCTTACTGCTTAATATATACATAGTTATCTTACTAACTGTTAAATCTGTTAGGAATATCTCGATTGATTGTTAGACAAATAACTCACGTAGTTCTACCAAGAATATGAATATAAATTGATAAAAGTTAAGCAACCGCTGGCTTTTATATAATATAATCTATAGTGAGAGAGTTAAACTTTAAAGTCCACTATTGTATACTTTATAATATTTTTGATGTCTTTCTCTGAAGTAGACATACATCTATGAGATATATATTACATAACACGAAGTAGTACATTAGTCTAAAAATTTGTTTCCGAATGTCTTCTGAACGCTCATTCAGCAGGCAGATCTACTCTTTTACGAAATAAACTTAATTTCTTCTATCAATAACGAAGTAAACTTTGAAATTTTTCAATAATATCCCCAAATCTATAAAATGAAAAAAAAACCCGAATATTTGAGTTATAAAATAAATCAGCTGTTTTGTTTAATAGCAGAACAGTGTTAAATTGTAAACTTTTAAGCAGAAAATCTCATTAATACCGCAGAGGTACAAATGTTTTTTAAGAGTTATTAAAGCTTTAGACAAACAGTCGAGCAAAACTGGTTTTCAGTTCTTTCGTTATACTTCACGTCTCAACCCAACACAAGTAAAGTATTTAGATTTCACTTTACTTCCTGGATTTATTGACAACTTTTTTTTTTACTTAGCTGCTAAAAGGGACACTTAGATCTATATAAGAATCTGTAATTCAAACTACCAATATTTGCAGTTTGTTAAGGAGTATTTTGATTTATTTAATATAGACCCGGATATTTTAACTCTTTAATAAGAATAAAAAATCCGCCATTCTTGTAAAAGGCTGTCTTTGGAATCACAGGGCCACTGAAGGTTTCCTTTATTTAATATTTTACTAAGGCATCAAACAGGTATATTAGTCCAATAATAAAATATCTCGTTAAATAAAAAATCTACAAAAAAAAAGGTAAAGAAGCTTTAATGTCAAGGACCAATAGATCGATTCACTCAAAAAGCACCTTCACTGTGAGATGGCTGTTTCAAATTTTTAAAACCCAGAATGTATGAAAAACAAGAAAAAACGTTAACTTCGGCTTTACTGAAGCCATAATACCCTTTAAAGGTGCATTTTTTTTATAGCATATAAGGGTATAAAAAGATATTTATGCTGATTTTGATTGGTAAATTTGGATGGTAGCTAGAAACTACTGTGGTCCGATCAGAATAATATGTTCAGAAATCGTAGCAATGCCTTGGATAATAATCCTTGCCAAATTTCTTGAAGATACCTCGTCAAGTTAAAATTTTTCCAAAACAAGTATTTGCTTCCGATAGTTCAGTTTGTATGGCAGCTATATGCTATAGTTGTCCGATATCTCACGTATGAGCAGCTTTTAGCTGAGAAAAAGAAGTGTACAAAATTTCAGATCAATATGTTAAAAACTAAGAGATTAGTTCGTGTATATATAGACGATGAGACAGACGGATGGTCGGACAGTCGGCCAAGGCTAAATCGACTTAGCTCGTCAAGTTAATCAATTATACATATATTTTATATGGTCTCCGACGTTTTCTTTAGGGTGTTACAAACATCGTAACAAACCTAATATACCCTGTTCAGGGTATTATTAATGCGATGATTTTAACATTTAATATATATTTTAAATTAAAACATTATTAAAATATATATGAGGGCATGCTTTTTTTAAGCTGCATATATCGCATAACATGCACATGACGTGTTCAATATTTTTCGTTTTTAACTTGTACATTCCATTGCAGTTTTATCCACGTAATCCGTGTAGACACACAATTATTTTTGTTTCAAGTGCGCGTTGGCAAAGCGACAGACATTCTTATATGGACTAATGTAAATGTAAACATACATGCATACATATTATGTACATATTACGATATTCAAACAAAGAAAATACTGTAACGAAAATATCCTAGTATGAAAAGTGAACTCTATAACAAAATTATGGCGTACTCAGTTGCATTTATACCAGTTGCTTGTTCGATTTGTAACTCTCAAAGACTGAGAAATTGAAAAATATATATATGTAACTAGATACCTTAATAAAGTGGAGTAACCTTTTCCTCCCATAATTTAGTCTCTTAAATTTATGCGAGTTGTTTGTTCGATTCAGTACTCTCCAAAGTTTAACAAATCGAAGAAAATACTTACGGCACTCGACAAAGATATTACAATCTCTTTCTATTTTTCTCTACTCCAATTTTATTTCATTATACCAATTTCTTTAATTTCGGCCAGTTGTTTGTTCGCTACTCACCTGCAATTTTTAGCGAATCGAAAGAAATACGTAGATACCTCATTAAATTGAGCTAACCTCTTTCTACGCTATATCCATTTGTGTACTTGATTTATGTTAGTTATTAGTTCGATTCGCCACTTTCAAAAATTTGATGAACAAAAAACAGTCAGAATTTTCCGGATGGGTGCACGCACTTATTAAAATATATATGCATGTACACTACATATATTTATACCGTCGTGCAGCACGTGACTTGTTTGGCCAATTTTGGCTTTGTGTATTTGTTTTTGTAGCGCTGCAGCGAATGGTCAAATGATTTTGTTAGTCCGTCTATGTATTTGTGTGCGTGTACGCTTGCTTATTGTAGTATATTTGCTGCGGCGGTTTGCATTTATTTTGATCTGTTTCTTGTTTACTCTGCAATGTTTTTGCTTTTATTTTTGTACGTGTTTATAAGAATAGAATGAGTGCAATTTCATCTTCCCGCATTTTGCTGGGTAGCTTTGTTTCCCCCCGTGGCGACTTAGCGCGTGTTAATGGTATTTCTTGTGGTTGCAAGTGTGTGTGTGTGCATGTCTGTAAATATGTATATATGATTGTGTTGTTGTTGTTGATTATGCGCGTAAATTCTCATAGCTTTGCATGTTTAAAGACTATATCATGTATTTGCTGTTTGTAAATGTTGGAAAATAAAGAGTTCAGTGAGAATAATATACACAAAGGGTAAATGGAAAAATTTTATTAGAAAGAGTATTGCAATTATTATTGGACATTTTTTCTTCCTTCATAACTTAATAAAATAAATCGATTTCAAGCGCTTTGGTATTCGACTTCGAATTTAATAAATATATTGTAATAGTTCTCCTGCTCCCCCTTTTTAGACCATTATTAAATGGTTACGTTAGTCTACAGCCCTCATAAAAGATATAGCTTTGACAGTTAATGCTGGAAATATGGAAATAATTTTAAACTTTATTAAACAACTATTTAAGTATTTCAAGAAATATATAGATATCTCAATATAAATTTAGGATCACCTTTTTTAAGAAGGCCGCTACGAGCGTTGATTTTCCCAAGAACTCATGTTATCTGAAAAAAACGGGGTTTTAATGTACATAAGACTTATGTTTTTCGCCTTATAAAAACTTTTTCGCAAAATGATGGTTTTGTAAAAAATTCAAAATTTTTCACCAAAAATTTTTTATAAAAATTAAAGTTAATATCAAAAAATCGATAAGAGTTAAGTGGATAATGTTACTGTGAAGCTCTAATTGAAATTTCAAGTGTACTTAAGACAGTCTCCAGTACCATCGTTGCCCCATTTCTGCAATTCAGTTTCGAGAAAAATGCGTTTAAAGTAAATGCTGAAAATGACTGACCCGAAGGCTTCGATACAGCAGCTGATTAAACTGGAAACACATTTTTTCGCTCTTCTACGAGTTGAATAATATTTTAGGACTACAAAGTGACCAGAAAAAATTCGAGTTTTGAAAATCCGAGACTGAGCTAACTCCTTAATTTAAATTATGGTTGAAGTATTTCTACTCCAGTACTAAATATTTCCGCTAGTTTCTGAAGTACTTGCAACATAGCTATATTGTACATTTTTTGGCTTTTTTAGTTGCTCCATACGATTATTTTTATACGCTAACAACAAAGGGAATAGTTTAGTTCACCTAACGGCTGTTTTTAAACGTCGTCCTTGGCAACCTTGGGGGGGAGGGTAATTTATCGAAAACATATAAAGAGCCATAACTAAGCTCCACAATAAGATACAATTGTAATTGGTTTAGAGTAGGGTATCTATGGTGGCCCTGCTCTCCTAAGCCATTCAAACTATACTAACCCAATTCGCTCAGGACAAATATTTATTACATTCCTACCCACCCTATGAAAATAGGTGAATTCGAATTACAACTTCGCCCACTCCCCATATAACGGTTTTGATAAAAGCTAATAAAAGTAGGATAAATCTTTAACTAAATGCATATATTTTACACCCGAAATCGTACAAAATAACTTTATAGGAGCCGATGTCAAATTTGAACGATGGGCGTGGCACCGCCCACATTTAGATGAAAACACATATCTTGGGGCCTACATTACCGATTTCAACCAAATTCAGTAGGTAATATTATCCTGATATTACAGTGCGAAAATCAGACAAAAGCCACGCCTACTTCCCATATAACTCAGTTTTCAATTCCATCTGGTTTTTTCACATTCTGGTAAGCAAATCAAGCACCAATGAATGTATCGGAACTTTGACCGAATAGTGCTATTAGAGAGTGCTATCTTAGACCAAAAATTGTCTAATTCGGAGCAAAACTATTCAAACCCCCAGATACCGAATATGTTAACGCCAGTTCCCATTGCAAACTTTTCACCGAAAGTATCGGTCAACTTGTCAGTTATATTATTGAAATTCGAAAAGAATATGCTCCGGCTTTGATTCTTGCAAGTGGCGAGAATGTAAAGCTCTTCCTTACTTCTTTACTTTTAGCTTATAACTTTATTTATATATTTCAATTACTTTTAATTTGTATCTCATTTTTCTTTTTCTTCTTTTCCAGCTTATTTTGGAAATTTCGCATCGAAAACTTCGCCTCTACATCAGTAGCAGCTTTAACTGTAAACAATTTGACAGCACGACTATGGAAAAGGCCGCAATGTTCATTTGATATTCAATTGTGTGCTTTTTTCCAAACTGATTAGTGGTAAGTTTACGTTAAAGTTGAATTGGAAAGGAAATTTCAATTAATTTTTTTATTTTTTCATATTTCTAAGTTGCTTCCGCTAACTTCGAAGTAAAGTCCCTGCTTATAGATATATATTTAACCAATTACTTTCACTGCAAATTAAGTCGCTTACAGCGCACCTTTTGTGGGTCAACCGAACTTTGCTAATTCCGCAGACGTTTGGTAACTTATGTCTCAATTATTTTGCTAACTTTGGAGCATTTCGTTCTTATTGGCGCAACTGTGGCTTTATACTTGTAGGATGGCAGCGACGCATATTTTTACAAACGCTATATATTAGTGGAATATATGTATGTATGAAACTCATGAATCTTTGCTGGTAAAACACGTTTTCCTTACATTATCTCTACTTTGTTTGCTTCTACCCTGCGTCTCTCTCCCATACTGTCTTCAACTACGCGCATTGACCAAGAAATTGCATAAAACCGCTCAATGCCATTTAATCAATTCAATACTTTAATTACGCATCTCTCAACTCGAGGTGCGCTGCCTTCACGCTCTGCTAGCAGAGGAGTTGTCACCCAACGTAGCGCCGGTCAGCTTCCTGTATTATCAACAGTTGTTGCTGAAATGCGAGAAGTGACTAAAGCAAAAAAAAAAAAAAGAAAAAAAGAAGAACAAGAATTGTTCAAGCAAAAACAACAGCATTAACATTGCCAAGCTCTATAAAAATATATTAACATAAAACGCGTTGTTGCAACATCGGCATGGTGGCAGCGCACAGTTAATCAACAAAGTTTTCAGAATTTAATTTCGTATTTTGCTGCTGCTGCCTCTTCCATCTGCCATTCGCTTTTGTTACATTCGCATTTTTTCGTTCACTCCTTCCGCAATTTAATTTCAGTTGCTCACTCGCGGCAGCGCATTATAAAGTGTTGCCTGCAAGTCTGCTGTCGAAATATATTTAATTTTTACAAAATTGATGCTTTACCTGTCATTTATGCAACCTTTATAATGTTTGTTATTGCTATTGTAATTTTTGCTGGCTGCTTTGAGCCTTTGCAAATGTTTGCTCGCGTTGCCTTGTTTACCATGGCCAATGAAATTCGCCGATTGCCGGTGTTTTTGCTGTTGCTCAATGCCATTTTTGCAACAAAACACATATTATTAATATATACATATGTATACATATATACATATATGCATACTAATATGCCTATATACATATGTACATACAAACATTGGGTATCCATTCCACTCAGCCCCGCAAATTTTGCTGTTCCTTTTCTACTCTGCTCTCTTCAGTATTCGCCTCTTTTGCATGCAGCATTTTACTCACAAAAAAATTTGAATTACTGTGTTGCTGTTGTTGCCTTACCTTTTGCGATTTTTGTTTTATTTTTGTATTTTGTTTGTGTTCACCCTTTATTATATCAATATGTGGTAGCTTCAAAAGCGTTCAACATACAAAAAGTCTCAGTCACTACTTTCATATATATATAAATGAAAACTCAAGTATAACTATGTGTGAGTGTAGGCTTGAGTACTCCTGAAACTTTGAGTGCTTATTTCGCAGAAAGCTTGAGCGTTTTTATTAAAAGCGCTATGTTTGAGTGCAAGCTTCTTTGAAAGCATTAGTTTTATTTGCTCTCAACTTGAGCAAATGGAATTTAACGTTTTACTTCGTAAAAGCTTCTTTGCATATTTTGCGCTGTGAGACGGAGAGTAAACTTCAATTTTCTTTACTTTTAATTAAATCGTAAAAGCATTCCTGGTAAGCAGTTCTGACAAGCGGATTTTCTGCCTTAAAGCTCTGATAACGCAATTCTTAACGAATAAATTTGCCGTGAATTAATTGCTTGATATTGAAGTGGCAATTAAGAGTCCTGTGGCAAAGAAACAAGTCTATTTGACAAAATCGAAAAGCTTTCGTTTTTTGACTATTGCAAAGCAAAGTTCGCCTTCGTATTCCTTAATGGGCGATATATAATTATAATATTCTTGCGTTGACTTTAAGCCAGCTGTTTAGTTGAATGCTTAACAGTAGGATGACATTGCTATGGAAGAGTTCAACGGACACGTTTTTAGTAAGCTTATATTATTATAATGCTTAAAGACTTAGGTCAGTTAAGTTATATTGTAAATAACTATTTGTTGGTTCAAGAAAGTTGTAAGGAAAAAGTTTTCTTAGCTATACTTAGTGAGGTGACAGATGATTCCATATGCCTTTTCCGGCTTCGAGCTGAATCATATATTATCTAATAGATATCCACTTAGATATCCCTCATTTAATCGTTGAAATCTCTACCGCAATATTACAGCAAGTATTTTAAAGCGGAAGTGTCAGCAAGATGAAATCATTTATCTTGCTGACTCTTCTGATTACCCCTATGAGAAATCATAATGTCTAACTTGGCATCCTTTGTTCTCTACCAGTCTAGAGGATAAAAGTCCTTAATTTGACAATTAATTCTGTGAAAACGTTTTAGCAAAATCGCGGACTTGAAATCGATAGGTTTAATTTGTTAACGAATGAACAGTAAATTGTTTTAAAAAAAAGTATAATATTAAGAAAAAACTACATATTTTTTAGATAAAGTACTATGAAGCTACAGTTAAAATATCAAGTGGATACGAAAGATAGTTTCCAGTGACCTTTGATGCTCGCGATTTAAAAAAATGTTGCTTCGAGAAAAACGCACGAAAGTCTTTGTATGGGAAACTCTGTTATTTGATGTAATATATTCACGAAATTTGGCATGAGTTATTTTCTAAGGCAGCAATGTAATCTCCGAAGAAATGGTACAGATCGGGTGACTATAACATATAGCTGCCATATTAACTCAACGATCGGAGTAAAGTGCCTGCATGGAAAACTTGTTTATTTGACGAGGCATCTTCACGAAATTAGATCGGAATCAAATTATTGTAAGGCACCTTTGTATCTGTGAAGGCTATTATAGCTTCGGTGCAAGCGAAGTTAACATTTCTTTTTCTTAAGTATTGAAGTTGACTGGCACGAACTCTTTGATACTAGCGTAGATGGGCATTGACTTTTTTTTACGGTATAATAATAATTGAATAATGTTGTTTGGACATTAATGTGTATTTTAAGCACAAAAAAATTTTTTTTATTTTTGAGAATTGTAGACGGATGTTAACCAATACCTTTAAATCGATCAGAAGTAATAATTTTATGGACAAATTTATAAAACATTTAAGTAGCGACAATAGTGTTTTTTGCATATAAGCCTGGTGAACATTGCCGTGTTCAATGCCTTTTCTCGAAAAAATTTAGTTTCTTTCTAAATCTTCGAAATTCACTGGAATTGAGTATGCTTTCATAATATGAAAGAGGTGTCCGTAGTAACCATTGTTAAAAAATTAACACTACAAATTCTGTAGATTTGTACTTGTACTTATATATTTACTTAGGTATATATATTTTTAAGGCAACTGAAATTACTACATTTTTACTACAAAACAAAATCTTTATTTTTTCTTAGTAGAGAAAGCATATTTCCACACATCAATATTTTTTTGTGATAAAGCTACCAAAAACAAATAACTAGAACCTGCAAAATCATCTACTTGAAGTTAGTCAGCTTTAGAAACAGTGAAAATGTTATTTCACTATGAAAATTTAAAAAAAAATTCTTGTCAACTTTTTTATGGACGCAATGCAAATAACACATTTTTGTAAATCAAAAATATCTGCTGAGCAATATTTTGAGAGAGTTCCGCTTATTTTGCGCTACCGCTTACTACCAGTCCACTAAAAGATTCTAATTAAAAGTTAAAACTATTTTCTAAATTTATATTAATATTTGAAATTTCTATTACTGTAGAGTGTCGACAGGGCGTATGGGTGACATTTTTTTGTTTAACTTAAAATACTAAGCGTTTAAAGCTCCTCTACAATTCGAAACACATTGTCTTATCGAAGCCAGCTAACTACCAACTAAAAGTCAAGCTAATAAAAATAATGCTAATAAATAAATAAACCAAATACACGTAACACCCAACACCGGAAAGCATTGATTAATCAATTGCGATGTGGTATGGGCATAAAGCTCATGCCACCCTAAACTACACGGCAACAAAGCGCAAAGCTTACACTCAATTGGGTTGAATTTTCACTCAAGTGAGGCGCATGCGGTCGACACCACACATAATACACATTCCTTAGCATGTCCTGCGCTATCAACGCACCGCCGTGCCATAACGAATGGGGCATGCAACGGAATTCAGTATCCGCGAAACATTCAATATAAACGGTACAAACGGCAACCGACGAGCTAGTTGCGCGCGCGTCAGCACTGCTTTCATGCTGGCCACAACACAGCCTATATACAAGTAAAAGAAAGAATATAAAATGAAATAACAACAACAAGAAAAAAAAGCAAAAATGTGACAAGTGTATAAGAAATTTTGTGTATGTGTACGAAACGCGTGTGTATGAGTATTTGTGTGCTGATATAAATATGTGCATGCATAAAAGGAAGCAATGAAAATATGAAGGCAAACAAATGTACAACAACAACAACGTAACTATGAAAGCGAATAAGGCAAAAAAAGGAGCTGAAAACGAAATTTTTGATGCTCGCTTTATATTGCTGTGCTGATATATGTATACATATATACAGATATAATATTAAATGGATTATACTTGTATATAGACATATGTATATTTAAATATAATCTTTTAGTAAGCAGTGTATTGAAAATGTTTATGCTAAAAGCAGCAGCAACTCTATACACACCTTTAAATTTTTATGTTAGCTCAATGAGTGTGTGTGCATTAATTTTATTGTGCCAACATTGCATTAATCAGCTGGGGAGAAATGCTATGCCTTTGACTGTGTGCATACAGATATACCTACATATATGTATGTATAAGTTTGTATATAATTACAGGTGTAACTGAAACGCTTGTGCCACATACACGCTCATCAGACATGGCGGCGGACAGACGCATAAAAGGAGTGTATGTAAGAGAGTAGAATAAGGAGAGGAAGCATGCAGTAGCAGGCGAGCGAAAGTAGCGATGTGCGTCGTTTATTAGCCTAGCCGCAGACACGCACAACGAGTTTTATATGAAAATATACACACATACATATACTATAATATATTGCATATAATTATATAAATATATATGTAAATGCTATAATCAATGAATATAGCTGTAAGTAGTGCCAACTTAACTTTTTTTGGTTTGATATGTACAATTAGAGGTAGGCGTGCTGAGTTTGTGGCAAGCGTTAATGACTGCCACAATCATAAAATATTTGTCAGTATAAATTATACATGTTATTAGTTTGTTTCAAACGTGCTTTATAGGTGCGTTTAAAACTGTTTGGCGCACAAATGCTTATAATGAAGAAAAGTTACTTGAATATATTATTAAGGCCAGTGCTGTAGCCATTGAAAATGGCACAAAGAAAAAAAAATCATTGCACCATGGAAGCCATTGGAAAGGTAATATTAAACAACAAAAATTCAAGGAGAATTAATTTATGCGCGATTTGAGGTTGAAAAGGTGAAGCTAGAGCGCGGTTAAATCCCTTTAGGTTATATATTGTTTATCTCTATTCACATCGAAACTACAAGTTCTATAGAAAAAAGTTAAATAGCAAAGTTGTAGGTAACTCTTTTTCACATAACCTCAAAATATTAATGAAAAATTCAATTAACCAAGTTTTTAGCTTTTAACTTAATATTTTATAAAAAAAAAAATGTCACGAAATTTGAGGTAAACAAACATTTTTATATCCCACACACGCTCAAATTCGTAATAATTCGTTTTTTTATTGTGACTTAATAGCGGAATTTTCACATAAAAACATCAGATTTTTTAAATGATCGGTGTGATGAAAACTCTTTTTTCCGTTGGTATAAAAAATATATGCATTACTATAATAAGTTTTCTTAGAAAATGCTAATTAGTTATCACTAAGCGATGCAACCAATTTTTGTTTTGTTATTTTATCTTTCTTTGTTAAAGAGTTTGATCATATTACCGTTTTTTTGCTTTCAAAATTTATCGACACTGGCCTAGTAGTACATTTTTTATAGCTGAACTTGCCATTTATCGACTCTAAGCAGTACAATATACTGAAAGCTTTCTTCTGTTGCCAAGAAATCTTAAAGCAAATATCATTAAGTATTATAAAAAACCAAATTTTGACCGAACATTTACTTTTTTATTACTTTCTTTTCTTTACCCCATATTTGTTAACTATTCTCTATGTCCAGTTGGATGCGCTATTAAGCTATTATTGTGTATTCTCACACAAAACTATATACAATTATTTAGGCTCTTTAACCATACCTATCTATTTTTACCTTCTTAGATTTACCTTACAATTCCAAAAAATTTGTTTGTTGCCTACACTATCATTTATCCATTCAAACCGTTTTGCTTCTTTTCACCTGTTTAAGTTTTGCCTGCGCGCTTTTAAGCATAATGGAATGAATACCAGGCACTCGCTCATGTTATGAATATTTAATGAATTTTAATAAAACATCAACCTGCAGACAATACGCACTGGCGTAGTAAACGAAATGGAGCAGCTTTCCGCACCACGGATTTCACATTAAAATACTTTCATACGCGTGTATCCGTAATTACTCTGTAAGCAGGCAGACTGGCGAAAGTGTTGGCAGGAAAATTGTTATAATTCTGTTGTCTACAAAATATATTGCAGACATTTAATTATATGCGTGTATTAGCGTGGGAAGTATTAGTTTTAACGGTAGTACCCGAAAATATTTTTTAAGTTGTGAGTGATGCCATGGCGTATGAGTTACCTATAATTCCTGTTAACGTTTAATTGTCGGCATATAATTGTAGTATAGAAAACCATTAAATGGTTTGGTTAATGTTTAGCGCGTGTTAGCGGTGTGTTTTAATGTGCAGTTAGTTAAATAATTACTGTCGTTTTTATGGTAAATTCGAATAAATGTATAAACATTATTTATAGTTTGGTTGCATTTTACTTATGCGGAAAATATACAATACAAGTATATGGTAAATAGGTTATATTTTCCTGTAATTTCAAATGTATTTGGTTTTAATTTTAATTTAATTTTAATATTAATTTTAATTTTGATTTTAATTTTAATTTTAATTTTAATTTTAATTTTAATTTTAATTTTATTTTTTAATTTTATACTTAATCGCGGAATGTAGCTGGGGTAAATAGAAGCAAAAAATTTAGACTAAATTATAATTTTTTTTTATAAAAAGGAAACCTATAAACTGAAACAATAAATCCCTTTCTTAAACCTACTTAAAGCTCGAATTGAACACAACTTTTAACAGCACTTTGACTGCGAGATCATAGAGTTTGGAGTAAGAACGCAATTTTTTTATGGTAGTAAAAATTTTTCTAACTTTGAAAATTTCAATAAAAATTTAAAAACAAATGATATTAATATCGTATTTGTGACAACAATAATCTCACAAACTTGTCCAAAATGTTTTTAAAAAGCATTAAATGTTTGTCCAAAAACATTAAAGCAGGGTAGATAACTTATTAAACCGAAAAAAAAACAAAAACTTAGAGACTGAAACCCATTGGAAACGAAAGATAAAATAAGCAAAATGAGAGGAAAAATAGGTTAAGGGCGATCTGAGGTCGGGAAGAGGATGCTGAGTGGCGTGGTTGAAATTTTAAGAATTAAAAACGATTAGTTCAATTTCCGTCAAAACTACGAGTCCTATAGAAAAGAGTTGTATGATAAAGTTGTATTTATTAGAAAACCCCTTTTAACATAACTTTAAAATTTATGTGAAAAATTCAAATATCCAAGTTTTTGGGTTTTTCATATTTATCAAATATATTTGACAATAAGTACATCTAATTAGTACAAATAATATTTAATAGTTCTCTAACTGTCATGCTTTCTATGCTCCTTATGCTTTTTATCATTCGCACTTAATCGTATGCGAAAACTTGTAAAGAAAAACACTATCTTCGCTGGCGTTTAGGCGTCTTCATTGTTATCTGTCTCATTAATTTCGCACAGCTGCGCACTTTCTTACATAGTTTCTAACGCAATGCTCATATTCATTATTATTATGCGTATATTTCGACCGACGTTGGTTTGGTCATATCCTTTATTAAACTAATTTCCAGCAAACTGAATTTTAGTGAGCGGGGCGTTGGAAAACGGGTAAGCAACAGAGCGCGTTGTCTGTTGGCTGTCGATAGGCTAAAAATGTAGTACATATACATATATATGTATATAGCTGAAGCTTAAATATACATGTATTAGTGTATGCAAATTTATTGCGCTTTTGTTTGCTACTCACAGAACCAGTGTATGAAAACAACAGCCTACATGATATCTTTAATTTTTCTCATGTTTGTTAGTTTGTATATATCTATGTATGTGTATTTGTTATACACGTGTTTGCTAATATTATATTATGATTTTATGTCTTCATTTACATAATTAACGACACTTTTGTTGTGCACTGTGCCTCCCAGCAAGGTGTGATAATTTGTAGACAATTCATTACATTAGACTGTTTGTAGGTGTTCGATGTAACTAAATTATTTATATGTAATTATTGTTAAAGTGAAAGGATATTAATAAATTATTTTTTGGAAGACAAGTATTTAACCTTTAGTAAAAGCTGTCCAAACTAAGAATTCACAGAAGGCAAAAATATCAAAAAAATCAAAGATAATAAATGTTTTTAAGAAAAACTAAATAACCCTTCAATGACTAAAATTTATATGTATATGTCAATAAAAACAACATAAAATACACTGGAAAATGCTAGTTAATATTATATAATAGCAAAAATGCTTTAAATATTTATACAAAGTAATTAACTCTTCGATGCTTACTGATTTAAGCTTTCCAAAATCAAAATTTTGCGTTACAAAAAAAATATTTTGAAAGTTTTGAGACCACACAAGCGATAACATTGAATAAATGGTACACTTGCGTACTACATATATTTTACTATATAAAGAAATTTTTAGCAAAAGGACAAAAGAATAAAATCGTGAAATTTTTATGGAATAGTCAAAGTTTTGAATTGAAACAAAATAGCGGCTTCCCAAAAAAGGAGTATTTTGTGAAAAAATGTATCAGAATGGTATAAAAAATCGAAATTATTATCAAAAGTTCAATTACTTCAATCATTACATGTCAAAAGTGTATATCTTAGAAGCTTGTGTGAAAATTTCAAGTCGATTGGTCCAGCCATTTTAGAGAAATTTTCCTCACCGACAGTGAAAACTACGTTTCGGGAGAAGGCGTTCAAAGTTTTATGGCATTATTATACTCAATTAAAATTTTTTTTTTACAAATAGGTATCTGCGTAACTATTTTTCGAAAAAACTTGTTGTGGCCTGATAATATTTTCAAATATATGTAGAAAAAAAAATCGTTTATTCGATATCCATAAGTGTATATAATCGCTTAATTAAGAATATACCCTTTACAAATAAATTTTATTTCAAAATATCCAGTTTTGAAAAAAAAATATAATTAAAGCATTTACCCTTATTAACTCTAACGTAGTTCTCTTAAAGAAATTTGGGATTTTGAAAACTATCAGGTCACAGATTTTATTAATGTAAAAAATCTTTTAAAAAAATAAGAAAAAAAATACTTTAAAAAAATAATATTTAGTTTTTCAGTGCATTTATTGTTTTTTAATACTCAGATTTGAAATTTTTCTTTGCAGCTATTAACCTTCTTTAAGCATTAATGTTAAAGCACCAATGGCATTTGTTTTTTTGGTATATATCTTTTAACATAAGACATTTAAGGGTTAAGGATCT
Source organism: Bactrocera oleae (assembly GCF_042242935.1). Lineage (NCBI taxonomy): Eukaryota > Metazoa > Arthropoda > Insecta > Diptera > Tephritidae > Bactrocera > Bactrocera oleae. The sequence continues at coordinate 77,128,212 of NC_091536.1, forward strand.
TATAGATTTTACAAACATAATATTTTTGACATTTTACTCAATTTAAATAATATTATTTAGTTTTAATATATTTTAATTTTTCCAAAAATAACGACTTTTCCATGAAATGTTACCTGTTAATCCAAAAAATAATAAAAAAAAAATTATTTAACAAAAAGTAAAAAAATAAAAAGAACTCAATTTTTCTTATTATCAAAATCTGTTAGAAATGGATTTAATGGTGCATATATGAGCACCACAACTTGCAGTAAACCCGCTAATTTATCGCTCTCCAACCAAATACCAAGCAAGCCAAAGAATTTTGCGCTCTCTGACGCTTGGAGTACCCACCTTCTTTTATCGCCCCTTGCAATTCGCATTTTGCAGTTGGCTAATTAATCAAATCAAACACCCACATTTGTCTGCAGTCAAATCCGCTATTAAGCTTCTTGGAGTGAATTACTTAATTAGGCTGCCGCGACGCCGCACATGTGTGCTTTGAGCTATTTTACCGTTACTTGCGCGCTGTGTGCTGCTTACCAAGCGATTTACCAGCATTTGCAGCAATTATTCCAGCTTTTTCGCTATTGTCTTCCTATTTTTATTTGCCATTTTGCAGCTTTAGCACAAATGTGGGGAACACACACACACATATACACTTGAAGTTACACATATAGGTATATGTGTGTGCGGATTCCGGTAATTGCAATAAGTGCAATCGATCGCATTTCGGTAAATAGTTGCATTGTTCTACTTTCGGCTGTGCACCGCACCCGACAAAAAATTGTATGGGGTGTGCAGTAAGAGGTGGTGGAGAAGAGAGTGTGTGGTTGGCGTAGTGCTTGGGGTGCAGGCGTTGTGGTTATGTAACGATTTTCAAACGATTCACACCTTAAAAACGAATTCACAACTTTTGCGCTCTACAACTTGTAACGGTGCTGTGTCTGCTTTTTCACAAAGCATCGTTCTGTGCACATCTGTGCGTGCATGTATGTGTGCGTTTGTTTGTGTGTTTATGTAAAGTTTGCACTTTTTACCCAAGTTCGATGACTATTAAGGGAGATTTGTGTTTTATTCGAACACTTTTCACACCTAAATGTCTATTACTAAGGGGCCACTCGAAGTGTTTGCACTCTGTGGCAATGGCGCGTTAAATAAGCTAAAGCGGCAGAGGTCCAATTATGCTTAGTTTTTGTTTGTGTAGGGGTCATTGGTGGGCAATAACGATAAAGAAAGTTAAATTGGAGGTACATTTTGACTTAGTTAGTGTGAAATATGCTTTATCATCGGGTTTCTTAATAGTAACTGTAGCTGGAAGTATAATTTATATATTTTGAATGAGTTATGAATCAATATTCAGTGATTTACATGATGAAAAGTAAAAATCTAATCATATTTTAAAAAAAAGTATTCACTAAAATATGAATTTTTTTATAGTTGCAATAAAAAGTCAAATTGGATAGCAAATAGTGTCACTTATGTGAAATTACCTTACTTCGTTATAAAATACGAATTTGTATACCCCTTTAAAGATTTTGGTGAGGTATTATTTTGATAAAGAAATTTGCTTTCAATGAAAAAAAGCCTACACACTTTTTCAAAAAACGAGTATTTTAGCGTGAAAATTTTAGACTGAAATTGAATGCTTTTTTCCGATATTAAGTGAAAAAAATTATATGAAATAATGACAGTGTGCTTGGCTGATAAAAAACACAACAAAAACAAATTTCGTAAAAGAAAAACATATTTTGTATAAGATAAAAATAAAATAACAAAAAATTGATTATTTAAATTTTTCACTTAAATTTTGAGGTTACAGAAAAAAAGTGTTAACCCAAAATTGTAGGCCTTTTTATTACCTCCCTCTTTGCCAAGTAATTTTTTTCCACAGGAGTTTTAGTTTTTTTCGGAAATTAAAATTAACTGTTTTTGACTCTTAAAAACTCAACCGTCATACCACACTTTCGGTCACAATTTAGTTGATATACATATTTATTATTATAGTGGCTTTATGGATTTATTCGAAGAAAGTGTATTATTGGGTGACATCTGGTGTCGAGGAGAGATACTCATGTTAAAACAAAATCAAGAGTAAAAATTAAACAGATTCCAGCTGGCATTAATGAGGTTTTCGGTATTTATGATGTCCTTGAAAAGAAAAAATTTAGTCTACAGCTTTCCATTTAGTGTATTCCATTTAGTGTAACCGTAAAATGTTGTCTTAACTTAAATTAAAATAGCACCGAAAACAATTATGTGTGTCTTATTCTACCTCTTTATCTTGCAAAAGAACTGTTCTTCTTATGCTTTAAATTCCATATAAAATTAAATAAACTCTTTTTTGGTTCAGTAAAATGTTCACACATCGCAAGAATTAAATATGGCTAAAAGTTTTTTCTAGGGTTGCCACTAATAGGAAAAAAAAATAATAATCATTTTAAAAAAATTTCACTCATATGTTTTACTGATTATTTTATATATTCTTTGAACAGTGCTGCCATTTATCAACATTTTTTAAATAAATTTATAAAGCATGTGAATATAACGCAATTTAAAGCAATAATAATGCATTAAAAAAAATAGTTTTAAACAGCGTTGCTACGTATTAAAAACCAAAGTGCTTTCCATCATAAGTCTGCAGAACTTTAATATGTCTCTCACATTCGAAGGACTAAAAATTAATAATGAATATGTCATTATGCCAATGCATTGCATATTACTTGGAACATTTTACTATTATATTGCGGTCTCTATAACTTGTAGGTATATGTCGCTATAAACACACATAGATGACAAGCATGCAATTGCAATTGCCGTCAAAGTGGCTGCATGCCGCATACTTTGTAATGCAATTTCACGCCATTGTCATAACGTCACTTACTTTGTGTATATAAGTAAGTTAGAGCACATATACTTACAAGGAAAATATAGCGCAGTATTGAAATACCGAGCAGGGTAATTATATTTGTGGTGCTTTTGCAAAGGCTTTTGGCCATACGTAGACGCTACGGAAAGTAAGCATGAATGTGTGTATAAAAGTATAAGAAAATGAGTCATATATGGGTGTACACATGCATGGATATATATGTATGTTTACGTAACCGTAAGTAACATCCGCCACTTAGAGCGAACAGGAAAAAGTAGAGCACTGCCTAATGAGATCAGTTTCGCTTCCTTACTTTTGTCATGATGAATTCTGGCACTGCAAAACTATCAACTATCACAACGTATAGTGTTGCTCTTTCTATTGTAGCTGCTATTTTTGTTATTTCTATAGTTGTTGTTGCTGTCTTGTACGCGATCTGCATTAAAAATGTCACTCAATACAAGTGACGCACACAGCGCGCGCCACTGAAACGGAAGTAAATATACACATGCATGTAGATGTGTTTGTGCGTGTGATGGAGAGAGTGCGGCGGGTAGCACAACTTCGTACAAAAGTAGAACGCACGCGCCGCTTATCAACGTCGCGCAGCAGAATTAAGCGAAGTTCGCAATGAAAATGTCGCAGCGCGCGGGCATTCGTGTCCTCTGCGTCCTTTCTTTTAGTTTGGCGATGTTTTCATTTCGTGTGCATCCATTTGAAAGACATTGTCATGCGCTGACAGCTGTTCACTGCTGTTAAGCTAGCTGCAAGTCAGGCACTCAATTTATTGCCGAAGTTTTCGACCGTAATTTAACAAGTTCGCTACAGTTTGTTGTTGTTTTTGTTGCAAGGTCGATTTTTTTTTTTGAAATTTTGTGAGAGTAAATAATAGAGTTACAAAAAATTGCTATTTCTTTGTCATACTAGAGATATGATGAGAACTTGTCGCGCGGTTGTGCGACAGGTATTTGTCAAATATCACTCATACGCCACGTTGTACCTTCCGTAACAAGGGGATACGCAGCATTCTCATAAATAACCAGTGAAGTGAAGCGCAAAATTTGATTTTCTCAGCTGCATGCATGCAACTTTTCATATTCAAAACTACAGTTGCATTACGTAAGTAGTATTATGAAAAGAAAAGTTGAAAAATTATTAAAAAAATTTTTTTTACATAATTTAAAAATAAATATTTGAAAATTTTTTTTTAAATAATCAAAAAAAAAAAAAAATCTGAAGAAAATATGTAACAGAAATTCAAATTGCGCTGAGCTTGCCGCTATCCATCTTATCTCATCTGTCCCCATCCGCAGCCGTGAATGCTCAAATATACTGTGTCAGCTGCATTTTCAACAGGATTTATTATAATTTTTTTTTTCTGCTTTTACGAGCTCTTCTTACGCATTCGCGTACAAATTTCACACTTACTCACACACACACGCGCCATTCTCAAATTTCATATTCGCTTATTTTGCGCTGACACCTAATACAGTTGCCAGCAGACAAGCGACAGCAGCCTTGACGACAGACAGACAGACAATGGCGATTGTGTTTGTTGGTGTGCAACTGCCGACTTGGCAGAAACTTGCTCGGATTTGCCAGCTGCACATAATCCAATATTTAAACTACTACAGCGGTGTGTGTGTATGTGTGCATATGTGCGCGCTTCTGCGTTTGTGTATTCGCACAACGAGGTGTTGGCATACAAACAAGCTCATCAATTAACACTTAAAGGCGTGTGAGTGTGGTACGTAAAAAATTTAATGTTTTTTGTAGCAAGGCTCTAATATTGAAGTTTTCTGTTCGTGCGATTTTGCTTTAAAATAAAGACTTGCATACGTGTTATATAAGAATATGCGTCGTTAGTTGTTTTTGCGAGACAATTCACAATAAGCAAATACACATCTTTCTTGACAAATCCAACGGACGCGTTTCAAAACCATAAGCTAGTCGAATTAGTATTTCCGCTAAATTATTAACTACTATAAGTGCTTTTTCTTTCGAATTGCTTTGCTGTCCTTTTGTATTACCTTACTCTTTGCATTATATTTTGTGCTTAAATGTAGGCAGCTTTTTCTTAAGTACATATCATATATTGATATACATATTATATTACGTTCCCTGGGGAAATCACCAAAGATCTGGAACAGTTTTTTACCATCGTCTGTATTATATTGCATACATTTGGGCGCTGCAGTCATGTTTTTTTAGAATTTTTTATAGATAAATATGGATAAAAATGAGACTGAAAATGGTTTTGGTTAATAATAATAATAATAACCCAAAGATTAGCCTCGTCTCGCCCAACTGACGCGAGAGGCACAATCCGCAAACGTGCGGAATTAGCCGAGTCTAAAAAGGCAAGAGAGTTTTTTAAGTGTTGAGATCCAAAACTGCTCAGCTGCAGAAACAAAAATTTTCAACAGCTAAGATTTAAAGTTACTGTATAATAAATTGTTACATTTTCATTAATTAAGAGAAAGCAATAAAGTCTTTTAAATTTTAAAAAGAGAGCCAGATAAGTCAAATGTGCTGGAATGAGAATTGGCGGAATGATTCATTTACAATACAGACAGGAGACAAGAACTGCAAACTGTTCCATTCAAGATTTCCACTAAGAATATTATGCCAAGCATTTCCCTGCGACTAGAAAATGTAGGTAGATTTATAAGTTTTAAACGACTAGTGTATGCAGGTAGACTTAAAATTTAAAAAATCTTGGGTTGTTTTAGTTCTACATATATTACCTTTCACATTTGAGTTTTAAGATAGAAATGCTTACGATCAGCCATCGATTCCTGCAATACCATGTGGGCGTAAATATAAAAATGAGATACTAAAACTAAGACCAATTGCAAAAAGAGCGATGAAAAGAAAAAATCTAATATATATAAATGTTATATGTGTGCCATATGTATATTAAAATTAAAAAAAAAAATTGTTCAATGAGTCTTTAATTGCAAAAGAAAGTTCAACTGAAGTTGCCACCAGTTGGAAAACTTCATAAAAGTTATGTAATATTAATTTCATATATATTACAATTAAAAGAAAAGGGTTCGTCAATTCCTTTGATAAGAATGAAAAAAAAAAAAAAAAATTAACCGAGTTGTCAGCTGTTAAAAAAATTAATATATTCTTTTTAAATATGAATTTAATTTAATATGTAATTTGTTATGCAACATGTCTTTAAGTATGATATAAAATTTAAAATACGTCTATAGCAACATTATATTGTTGTCATGAGGTTGTGTGCGCTGAAAAAATATACTCTGTGCCCAAATTACAAAAAACTAGACTTTTATCTGTAATGCCCATTTATCTGTAATGCCTATTTAAAGCATTACAGATAAAAGTAATTTGAAGATAGATTTTTGTTAAAAGTACCCTGCTTTGTATGTATTAAAACAATTGCTTTTTTTGTACTGAAAAATTATTATTTTTCGTTTAGTTTAATTTCACGACTAGTGATCCTGTACAATATTTGAGGTTCCTCAAAAAACCGTTTTAATTCATCTGTATAATAATATTATTTGCTGGAGTATTTCATATACGTTATTTACAAAAAACACATACATAAGGTCTCAAAACCCCAGAGAGCAAATAATATTAATATATTATATACATAAGTCGAATATATAAATTTATTTATCGAATTTTGATGTTTTCCAATACAACTAATCTTATTTTAAGGCTCAAAATATTTTTGGCCGAATTTTTGAAATTACTTTTAGTTTTCACAACACTTATTAATGTATTACAATTTAGCTAAAGGTTTTTACCTAACCTTACTGTAGAGAGAGGAACTCCAGTACTCAGCCACGAAATTCTTGAAAAAATTCCTTGCAGACGTAAATATAAGACACACAAAGTGATTTTTGCGCATTTTATACATTTTTTCCATTTATTCTGCCTTAATCAAAGTTCTGTTTTCATATTCCTATTTACCTAACTTTCTAGCTCAGCTTTATTTGCGCATTTCTTCAACGTGTCCTTTTGGACATAAACCAGCATGCTTTGTTGTTGTTTTTGTACGTATTATCATGCTGCTTCTCATTTTCGCAATAACTTGTTTTTGCTCGCGCGTTTCTTTGATGACACATATTGATGTTTGCTGAAACTTCGAGTGCGTAAGTAGGCCAAAAATATTACCTTTCTGAGCTGCCAATAATCCTGCGTGTTTTTAAGACAAAATTCCAGCTTCGTAGAAATACAAATTGGTATTTGCATGTTATTTGCAGTTAGGGTTTACTAATCCCATTTGATGCTCGCATATAAATTTTCTGGGATCTCTCTCGTTGTGAAACTCCTGCTGGATGTGAGTGTCCTTGTCATAGGCCGGCGGAGGCACGTGTATTTGTCAACTATTAACATGTAAATGCTAAAGCTGCAGGTAGCAGGCCTAAGCTTGCCAAGTCATACATAGGCATAATCATCATTAACCAGTCACTAAACACACGTGAATATGTTACGCATTCATGCCACAAATTCAAATTTGAAAATTCAAATTCAAATTCAAATTCACTGACTCTGCAACACTTAAGAAATTATGCAAAATTTAATATGGAAATTGCTTTCGTAAGCATTTACCGAGAGTGCTGCAGCGTTGTTCTTGTATTATTGTTGTTGTTACTATTCTTGGATAGCAATTTGCCAATATAAATAGGACAAACGGTATGCTCTCGTACATATATACATAAAATACACACTTAAATACATTAATTTTTGTTTTCATTTATTCCCTGAGCTCATCAAACGGCAAGGCGATGACGATCTTATACATATATATATATTAGGGTTGTCCAAAAAGAACTTTGAGCTGTTCCTTAAATAGTAAGTGAATGCCGAAAAAAAACTAGTCACCTCTTAATATTAATGTTAACAGGTGACGCGTTGTGATTTTTTATTTCGAAACTAATAACACAATAATATTTTCTTATATTGCTTGGCTGTTTAATGCAATTGAACGACGTATTGTATAGTGAAAATTTAAATTAATTCTTGTAGGGAATTTAACGAACTACAAAAAATGTTGGTATGACTATTTGCTAAGTCAATACGTTCAAAATTTATTTGAAGTCAAAATCGTAAAAAATAATTTTTAAATAATGCTTTAAAATTTTAAAATACCTTATTTGTTGGCATTCGCTTCACAAAAATAATATTAATATTAAAAGCTAAAACTTTGCGAGCATTATTTTCATCTATCTAAGAAAAAATTAAAAGTTCTTGTTTTTTTACCCAGCCTAATATTTTTTTTCGACAGCCCCAATATAAATATATAATATATAAATATAGTACAACTTTGACTTTTAACCGTATATATGTGTGAGCATACTTTACCCGCAGCCAGCGGCTTCTTCTATCTTCTTCTAGTGCTTGTGTCAATATATCGCCAAGAAGATGTATTGCAAACTCGAAATCCAATATACGAGTATAACCACAGCCATGATATATATAGTGTATATATACTCGAGCACACGCAATAATGCAATACTTTAACGATTCGCATTCGCTTTCGCATTTTCATACACGCGCTGCTCCTTGGCTGCTGTGATCTTGACGCTAGCTGCGCTCTCCAGCAAATGCATTATATAACAAAAACCACTTTCGTTTATGTCAACACGGCTGCTCTAAACTCCAACTACTCTACAGTTCGGCGGGTGGTGGGATAGTGTTATTGAAATAGTGGCGTTTTTAGTTTGAGTGTTTATTTATACATATATACACTCTCTACTACATAGCTATTAATATTTGTTATACTATTATATAAGTTTACCTATATAACAACGGGTGTATATGCTGCAAGTGGAGCATTTCCGCTTTTTATTCCTTATTGAAAGTAAAATTATGTAACAAACGTCATACTAGACTACACTTATTTCTATTGCACTTCGTTGTCTTGTATATATATGCATACATATACTTGTATATATAGTATAATGCAAACATAGCTTTTGCACATAATACTCTACATGCAAGTCATTGTTATTTTCTAATAAAATTTTCATATTTCTTTTTGTGTCAGACAAACATTCCAATCAGTTTGAGTTGACTCAAAGAAATAAGCTACTGAATGGCTCTTGGCTGTTTAGAGCTTCTCGCTTTTCTTCTACTTCTATAAATTTATATAAATATCAAAAGAATTGATGGAATTAAAATATTGTACTTTAATTTGAAATTTACTTTGTGAAAATTTGATTTTATCATTGAACAATTCCTAGTATAGCTAGCTTTCAAAACAAATAAATTAAATGAGATATACTGTAAATAATAAATTGCATAAAATATTAGTAAAACTCTGATAACTGTAATATTTTTAAATCACAATATTTCCAAAAGAAGTTAAAATAAGCTAGTTAGAGGCAGTTTTGGGTATAAGCTTTTCAGTGTAGTTATTCATAATTGCTTTATTGATTCGGAACTTTCTCGATTAAATTTTTCTTTAAAGTTGACTCTAAATATCGCCTTACTTGCTGATTTTTGGGTCTTCACTACTCATATAATGTTCTGTTTAATCGGAAATATGGGATTGCGCAAAAATTCAAACAGGTTGTTCATTAAAGAATCATAATTCGTCTTTCGAAAATATTACCGAAAGGGAAATGCCCATTACAGCCAACTTAACACCATACTATATACCACCATTGGCGGATGCAGAATTTCTTTTTAGGGTTTTTAGTGGGACGTTTCACATATGTATGTAGTCTTAACATATATTTGCTAACCTCTCTCAGAAGATATTTACTCATAATTAGTAAATATTTCAACTACAGAAGAGTCTCTAAGATGCTGGAATGAACCCACATGTATATGCTAGCAAGAGCTGTCAATTTGATAGTAATCGTTTAAATTTTTTGGTGAATATTTTCTATTACTAAAACAAGGAAATAGAAATCATCATAATAGAAGGGTAACAAAATAGTTTTTTCGATTTTCCAAAAAATTTCACATATTTTTCTGAGAAATAAATAAAATATATCAATGAAAGCTAAAAATAAGTTATTTCCTCAATTTTAACGAAATAACGAAATGGCAACCGAACACAGTCTGTTGAATAAATATACACAAAATATATGTGAATTAATGCTTTAAAGTAACTTTTCAGTAACTCTTATACTCATTACACTAGTATGCAGCAGACATGGCGTATACGCAATCTCTTGAACTTTGACGACTTTGCCTGCGTCGCTCATACGCACTGTTGCACCACAAGCCGCTCCACTCCGCAGTTTATTAACATAATGTTACAATATTGCAAACAAGAACACACTCATCAATAATCTACTACTACTACATATAAAATGATAAAATGGCTTACATATTCGAGTGGTTGTGCTAATTAATGCAAAATGACCTTAATCGTGAATTTATGCTTGATTGCGCACAGTATTTAGTGCGAATATTTGCTTCACCAATGATAAATGCGTGTGTCGATTACTTAGGTAGATTAAGCAGTAAAGTTGAAGTACAAAAACAAAAATACAAACAAATGAAGTGAAGTGAAAGCAGAGTAAAGTGTAGAGCCTTAAGAGAGGGTGGTTCTGAGAGAGGGGTAGAGGAAGGTAGAGGAAAAGTTGAAAGCATTATAATTAGACGCGATTATACTGGCGACAATTAAGTGAGTAAACTATGAAAGACGTGCTGTGTGAATTATGACAATATGCGCAAAATAACAAAACCAATAAACTTAAGTAAATATAGCCATTAATTTGAGAGAGATGCTAATAAAATTTATAGTTTGTTGGAAATCAATTAGCTTATGTTTGTACAAGGAGAAATACTTTTTTTTTTTGTTATTAAGAGTATTATTGAGTTTATTGTGAAAATTGTAGTAAGAATAGTGCTTAAAGAGGCTTAAATATTACACAACATATATTTAAATTTTTTATTAAAAATAAAAATAATATCTGAATACTGTGATATTTTTTTAAGAATAAATTCTCCTAAATAATTTCTTATGATTTAAAAAAAATTTTTGATATCAAATTTTCGGAGATACAAATTTGTGTCATTTTCCATACATATTTACGTCAAAGTTAGTTATTTTCATAAACCAAAATATATTTTTTTAATTTTCATAGCCTACTTTAGGGCGTTGTAGCTATCTCATTTGTCACAAGTGATTGTTGTATGCATACCAATCTAATATGTTCCACGATAAATACTTGAATATTATAATTTCCGCATACTCAAAAATATTATTTTAATTTTACATAACCTACTGACAGGCGCATTAACCAACTACATACCTAATGTCAGTATTGCATTTAGCACTATTTTGCATAAGTAATTTTTATATGGATACCAATCTAATGTATTTATTTAACGATATTTTAAAAGAAATTACATACTTACTTCAAAAGTTTAAAAATATATAATTTTTTTATATTTTGTAGTATAGTTTAGGGTATTTCATTACTTAATAACCATATAAGCTCAATGTTCCATATTTTTCATATTTTCATCAAAATTATATTCTTTAATAATTGCACCATTTTTCATAAATTCTTTTTATATGGATACTAATTAAATGTATTCCACGATGTTGACATCATAATCATTTACCTTAAAAAAAAAATGTTTTTTCTTAAATGTTTTAGCATAATTTGAGTCGTTGCATTACTGTACATGGATACCAATCTAATATATTCCAAGTTATTTTTGTCGAATTTGTATTCTTCAAAGCCTCACATTTTTTTTTAGCCTATTTTAGGGCGCAATACTACATTTTATCCTATTATGACAAATTTCATAACACACGCTTCGTTTACCGGTCATAATTTGCCAAGTGATGACGTCAGCTCGCAATTTTCCTTAGCTGTACCAGCTCAACTCAGCCCTATGTTGTATATGTTTTTTATTTTTCTCACAAGCACAACTGCAATATTGCAATTTAGAAAATGTCCAATTTTATGCATATTTCTTTTGCTCCAATTGCTTTCAGACATATCCTGATTTTTCCTTCGCTCGTCTTTTCCATATATTTTCTCCTCTCATACTCTAGCAGAACTCGGGCGATTTTACAACAAGCAGTTGTTGGCTCCACAGAAATTGCGTAGAAGAATGCGACGTCAACAACCAGCAGTGCTATCAAACATTGCAATGCAACAGTGACACATACATATATGCGAATACATACAAATACACAGGGTATTTCGACCACTTAAATTTTTAATGTTTCTAATTTGATTAAATTGTGCACCTGGCATTTGCACAGCACTGCATTTGATTGCCTGACGTTCTGCTTTGTTGCAATGCAACATTGCGCACAACAAAGCAATGGAGCAACAAATCGAAGAAGGTAGGAAGGGTGCTGTTGAGCTTCAGGTGGCCAAGTCGAAGAGAAACAATAAAAGTGGAAGTAGCAATTGTTGCTGTGCTCTATAGAATTCTGTGCAAATGAAGCAGAGAAAACAAACTAAGCGATAAGTGAGTACATACACACACACACACACTTGCACGAGGATGTACACATACATATGCACTAGCAAATAGTTGAAAGCATTCTTCTATCACTTTATATGTGTGTGTTTTTGAAGTTGCTTTCGAATTAACGCACGCATGTGTGTGCATATCCGCACATGTATCCAAACATATACACAGCCACACACATACATATGTACATATAAACTCGGCGTCTAAGCACTTGTGCAACACTTGTCGGCAAACACTTCATTTCCATAAAATGCATACTCAAGACTTGTCTAAATGGTGGATGCTCCAGTGGCACTGCAACGACGCAACAAGAGCAGCAACAAACAACAACAGCAACAACACAAATATGCAGTAAACAATGGACTAGAAAACATGCTCTAGCGTGTCTGAGTTTTCTTTGCTCATCCTTTATTAAAGGAAAAATGCTCGGCACAAGCAAGTGAATCTACATACCTACTCTACATATCTCTATTCATGTGTGTGTGAGTGTGGGTATGTGTGCGATGAAGTTGGCTTAATTGAGCGATGCATGGGGTTAGATGGAGATACCAGCGCATATTGTCAACGTGGCTAGAACACGCACTCGGCACACTTTCTTCGGTCATCGATATGTATAAATACACAGGAATGCCACCTACATTTATATAATTGTGTTTGTGTGCATGCGTGTGCGCCTGTCAAATAGGTGGAAGTAGAGTACTTTGAAAAATAGCTACAAAGGCATGCAGCAAGAATTTTGAATTTTAAGCTTTTACTGCTGATTGGCGCAATTTGCAAACACTAAGTAATGTTCATATCTTGATAACGGAATATTTGCTTGCTTTCGATTTTAACTGGTAGCATTTATTACGCAGTTAAGTGGAGTTGCTTTCAATATAAGGCGCTGGAAGCTCGAAAGCTCTACGTAGCTCAAACTGGGCGACTAGGTGTGTGTGTGTGTGTGAAATTTAATATTGTTTGCTGTTGTTGGGTTATAAATAATAAAAGCATGTCATTTTAGCATAAATGCCAGACAGAATTTTCATCACTCGTTTTATTTCGGTTGTAATTTAACAAAAAATATTAATTTGCCAAAAGTACTGAGACACACCTGAAATATTGTGCATAAGTAATTTTTATATAGGACTTTAATTTATTAAGCGTTCAAAGTAGACAAAAAATCGTATTTGAAATATTTTTAGTTAAAAAAAAGTAATTAATTTTTAAAATTTTTATTCTTAATTATCCTTAAGAATGTGATAAAAAATAAATAAACTAGAGAAAGAAATACGAATCTTGCTACAAGAATAAATGCTTTGATGAACTTAGGCTTGCGCTCATCTTATATATTGTACAAATACGCGAATAATGCCGAATCTCAAGGAGTTAATTTAGGAGTAGAGTGTAAAATGGCAAACTAATTTAAATCTATACATAATTTGTTGCGGCGATGATTCATTTTCTTCTTAAAAGCTATTCTGCCGTTAGTTAAAAAAAAATTTAAACAAAGAGCTGCATGGCATCGAAAATTCTGTTGAGTAATTGCTAACTTCTTTATGTACACATGTGTTAAAATAACTTGGAAAATGTGAGAAAAATATTTTAAATAATAAATAAAATGGTGAACAAATTGCTTTAAAAGTTCAAGCACTATTTAGTTCTAAAACACCGAAATATCAAGTTATTTTTTTTACATATTTAAAAGCATGTTCAAAAAAAAAAAAAAATAAGCAGTTGTGTGATTTGCTGAAACAAACATTTTTTTAACTGTGCGAAGAAAACTATCCTTTCATGTATTGTAAACATTTGCATTGCTATTTTTGTACTTTTGCAACATCCGTCCATCCACCCACTCCGCATATAACGGTTTTGTTACAAACTACTAAACATGCGATAAATCACAGCTAGCGCCTTTAAGGTAAGCCATCTTATGTTTAAAAATTGTCAAAATCGGACCAAAGCTATACAAGCCCCCAGATACCGCATATCTGGACTCCAGTGTCAGCGAACATTTTTATCGAAAATGTTATCAATCTGTGAGATATAGGTATTATAGAAATTCGGAGAGAATCTTTCCCTAATAACTGTATGCCTGTAGGTCAAAAATCGTTTGAATCGGATCAATAATGCCCTTAGTTCCCATATACTTAAGTATAAGAAATATGGCAGAATTAAAATTAAAGATGTTAGTTAGAATACGTTGCTTCCCAATAATTAATATGAATATGCGCATATAATGCTTGCAAAAATTATAATTTTTGTACTGAATAGAATATTTTTCAAGAACAAATGGCAAGAACATCATATAATTGCCACATTTAATAGCCATATTATTATACTCTTGCAACCTGTTGCTGCAGAGTATAATAGTTTTGTTCACCTAACGGTTGTTTGTATCACCTAAAACTAATCGAGTTAGATATAGGGTTATGTATATATAAATGATCAGAATGAAGAGACGAGTTGAAATCCGGGTGACTGTCTGTCCGTCCGTCCGTGCAAGCTGTAACTTGAATAAAAATTGAGATATCTTTATGAAACTAATCTTCACAATAAGATATAAGACTGTTATTTGGTAGGATCACATTAGGGAGGGCTATCTGCAGTTTTTTTTTAAGTGGGCGTGGTCCCGCCCTCTAATAGGTTTATTGTGCATATCTCCTAAACCGCTAAAGCTATAATAACAAAATTTAATGAGAACAAATGTTTTTAGCATCTCTATCGACGGTGTGAAAATGGGTGAAATCAGGTGACAACCCCGCCCAATTCCCATATAACGGTACTGTTAAAAGCTACTAAAAGCACTATAAATCAAGCACTAAACACGCCAGATACATTAAATTTTATCTCTGGGATGGTATGAGATGACTTTATAGGAACCATGTTCAAAATTAGGCGGTGGGTGTGGCACCGCCCACTTTTAGGTGAAAACCCATATCTTGGGATCTGCTTAACCGATTTCAACTAAATTCGCTACACAACATTCTTTTTATATTTCTATGTTAAAGTGCGAAAATGGGCGAAATCGGATTACAACCACGCCTATTTCCCATATAACACCATTTTAAATTCCATCTGATTCCTTCACTTTCCACTATGCAAATCAAGCAACAATAAATGTATCGGGGTAAAACTTTGTGTGATAAATATGTTTAAAGTATGCCACCTTGTGACTAAAAAATTGAGGCAAAATTGTTCAAGCCTCTAGGTACAGAATAAGTGGACCCCAGTGCCTATAGTTGACATTTCAAAATTGATTGAAAATACAAAAAATAAAGAATATAGTTTTTTATAATGTCGCTTAGAATAAGTACAACCATAATTACTCTACGTTTGAAATACATCATACCACTATAAACATACATACATACATACATACAAACAAATATTCACGATATACACTAAAAAGTATTAAAATAAATCTTTGCTCACAACACAAAGGGTTCGCAACAGCGCCGAAGAAGGACTTTGGTAAACGAGAAAATTGCCAGTTGCGCGCCATCATTATCATTGCACTGGGCTGCTCATATAAAATCACTTTGTTGTTATTGCCTTTGTGTTTTTCTTTCTATTTCCTTTGTACGCCGCGCAAAGGAAGTTTATTTTGTTGTTGTTGTAATCGTTGTTGTTGTTGTTATTACGGCTCATGCTGATGAAGACTTTGTTTTCACTTTCCGCTTGATTGGCAAAAGCGTGTGCTGGCGTGCAAGCAAAGGACAAGACGCAAATAAAAGAGTAATGCAAACATTATGTAAAGCAACACTGCTTCTCACACACCTTTATATGAGCTTACATACAGCTACACACACACACACACACACCTGCATTGATACGTGCGATAGTCGTTATGAAGCGCAACAATACGCTGCTGGAGACGTGCCTGCGGTTATTGCTTGGTAAATATTGCAAATGCCGCTACATACATACTTATAATACACTAGAGACTTGTGTATGTATGTATATCTGAGCAATTGTAAGTATGGAGCTATCTGTTTACTTGTCTAGCATCATCAACATTCTAACTATCGCCAAACATCGCCACTATTATGCGCAATAACAGCGGCGACAAAGTAAGCAACGCCACAAACAACAACAACATTGTTTGTGACACATAGGCGCACAGCGCATCATGAATATGAACAGTGAACATCAGCAGCTAGTCAACTGTGGCTTTTATGCCTCGCCAGTGCACTCTCTAGCATGTTGTTGTTGTTGTTTTTGTTGTTGCCGTTGCTAGCATCACAAATGACTTTGATGCTGCACACGCACACACATATGTAGGTGCCTCAATGTGACTGTGCGTGTACAACCTGCCTGTTGTTTTTGTTATTGTTGTTGTTGCTCTTTAGTATGCGTTAGTGGCTGTTGTCAACTTCCTTGAGTGCATTTTTCTGTCGAGTTGATTTGGTGTGTGTTCTGCATTTTTTCGTCCTTCTTCTTCCTGTTTTTCAAACGTGCAGCATCTTTTGTTGCAACTTTTTCTACTGTTGCCGCTGCTGCTACTGTGAAACCGTTTTACGTTGCTTGGCGCTTTATTCGCTCTCATCATAGGCGTCATTTGCATGTACAACAGCATCATTCCCAGCGTGGATTACAAGCATTGGTGCGGTATACTCCTTTAGTCACGTTTTTTTGTTGTTGTTGTTTCCTTTTCTTTATTGCCAACTCATTCGTTGCTGCCTCGCCTCATTTGTTGCCACTCCAATGGCAAACTTCCTGTGTAACCCTCTTCAGCTATAATTTGCCCGTGGAGTGTTGTTGCCACTCCTGCTTGGCATATTAACCCCTCCTATCCCCCTACCCGCTTCGTACTTAATGCCGCACAGCAATCACTGTTGCTACGCGTGTTATTGTCAGCTGTATTGAATGTGCGGCGAAGTGCGCACAACGGAAAAGCTGTTTTGTTCACCATCCTTGCTTACGCAATCCTTTTCCACAAGCTTAAGCATGTGTGTGTATTTGTGGGTGTCTGCCTTTATACAGCGTTATAAGTCTTGTCTTCATGCACTTTGCATATTTAATTTGCTTCAAACAGCAATGGCTGCCTTGTTTTATGCTTTATTGCAACATATATACACAGAAACATACATACAAACATATAAGTATGGATATACTTCTATGCATATGTGTGTCTCTTTTCAATCGAAACATCTTCCTTTTGGGGAGGGCGTTGCCAGCCAGCGTCAATTTTCGCAAACTTTTTTGGAAGTTGTTGCACTTTGCTGTCTTGCTGTGGCAATCAATAATGTTGCAAGTGCACACACACACACACATGCCTCATCAATATGTCTTTGCCAGTTTCTTCGCCCACTTTTCCGCCTTCTTTAGCGTACCTACGCTCTCTCGGTGCACTTTAGTATTTGCACGATAAGAATTTGACACTTTTGTTGGACAACATAATTTATGACCCGGGCGCTGGTGACGCATTTCACTTGCACCATGTGTGCGATCTTTTTGTTCTAATGAAGATTATGTGTGTGTGCTTTATGGTTAATGCCTGCCTCAGCTGAAGAATTTAGTTAGAGTTTTTGCTGTGCGCGTTAAAACTTTGTTCATTATGCCATAAGTAAGAGCTGTGAAATGGATGGCTTGTATTTTATGTCACTTTCTTCATCCAAGAAGTTTATCAACCGAAATTTTTGAAAAATTACATTACATTAAAGATTTATTGCAAGAACGGTTTAACAATTTGTGGCAAAATGGAGCGCACAAATGAGCAGCTTCTTTGGTAGAAAAAACCGTGTGCAAAATTTCAGAGCGATATCTCAAATACTGAGGCACAGGTTTAAGATCCTAAAGTGTACTTTAAGTCTAAAAAAATATTGATTTTTTGCAATCCTAGACTGGCCCAACCCGTTCAGATGTGTGTATATTAGAATTGCCACTCCATTACGCTGCTCGTTTAGTAATAAAGTAGCAATTAGAGTATAGTTGGACAATTTGGCATTTAAAAACGGCACTATATGAAATTTTATCGAGTAATAATTAGTTTAATTTCATATGTACTTAAAATGTGCACCTCTGTCCGCACAAACCCTGCTCAGCGTGATATATGATTTTAGACTATTTTCACTATCGCTTTGCCCCATTGTAAGTGCTATCGTTTACGTTTTACGAATAGCGTGCGTTTCTGCATAATAGTAACAATGCTTGTATATATGAATTCTTCTAGACCTTAGTAAAATAGCTTGTTGCTTAGTCAATAACACGTTCTGCTTATACGAAGTTTCGTTCATATTGAGTGATATAAAGTTTTTCCAATAAACGAATGCCATAAAATATTCCATCACCGACAGTCGTTTCTTCATAAGTGAAATGCACATGAGACTACATTTAGTGAAGTACTATCACTTCATCTACATGCTCTTAAACTATTTTAAAACAATTTATGCTGCTGCAATAACAACAATAGAAGAGTCGGTGATAATGCTACCTTTTCGGCGAACAAGACCAATCTATTAAATAATTCTTTAGCTAAAACAAAGATTTTTACGGCTTCTTCTTTTCAATGATGAGTTTTAATGGTGAAAACGGTACTTCGTGTGTGTAAAAAGCCCACTATTCCATATCACTACAAAAAATACGAGGTTTTTGGCTTTAAATGCTCGTCAAATGTGAACTTGACGTAAGTTTTCAAAGATTTTTACGGTAGTCTAATAAAAGTGACTACTATCCGCATGCAGCGTTGCATCTGAAGTCGCCATGTACCAAATTTAAATCGCACTAACACTAATGCACACACACACATAAAAAGCGTTACACAGACCGCAAGCGTCATAAAAGATACTTTACGCATTTTAAAGCTGTCCATTACGGCGCTTTAACACGTCACACACAGTAATATGCCAGTTGTCTGTTAGGGCAATTTAAAGTAACATCAAATGGAATATTCGAACATCGCGCAGCTGGTGCGAAATTCGGCCATCACTAGCACTAGCATAAAATAACAAAAGAAAACAAAAATACTAAAAAGAGATGGTAATCAAAATTTCACATAAGCTACGCCATGAAATGCAGCAACAACAATCGTAGCTTTGCAACAGACTTCTTCGTTTTTATGGCCAAGTAAAATTTTATGAAATCTCCTTTCTTTTTTGCGCATTTAATGCCGCTCTCTTTTGTTGTTGTTGCCCTGCAAAGAGTGCGCATAAACGTGAGCCATCACTACACCGCCCTTTCACCATTCATTCGCTTTTGTTCCGTCTTGCGCCGGCATTGTGTGCATTTCCGCTGCGCCTTAAGTGCCGCTGCGCGAAGCACACACACACACGCGCACACGAAATGGCAGCAGATATAAGGCGAAATGCGGCACACGATATGCAACTGGGTTAAGCAGTGGAAATATTTTTAAAGCAAATAGACATAAATGAGGTAAAAAAATTACTGCAAAATTGTTGCTGCAATCAGTAAGTAAATTTCTAGTAGAAAAAGGTTTCTATTGTGTGGATGTGACGCAGGTGTGGCATGCGAAAGTTTCTGTAGAGGCGTCTGTTGTCGGAGTGGCGTGAGTGGATTTGTGGATATTAAAATTTAGTTTTGAATTAAATGATGCTAAAATGTGTGTGGAACTGAAAATTTAGGTGTTTTTGTGTATGCGTGGGCGTTTTAAAAAGCTGATCGCATATTAAAACGAGTAAAATCGTTAACTTCGGCTACACCGAAGCTATTAAACCTTTCACAGCTACATATTTTATAACATAAGATAGTATAAAAAGATCTTTTATCATGAGTTTGATCGATCAGCTTGTATGTCAGCTATATGCTATAGTGATATGATGTGAAAATTTTTTCGGGGATTGCACCCGACCACGTGACAAATTTTGTGAAGATATCTCATCAAATGAAAAAGCTTTCCATACAAGCACTTGATCAACTTGCGTAAATACGGACAGCCAGCAGCACATGGTTATATCGACTTAGCACGTCACGTTGATCATTTATATATACATTTTGTAGGGTCTCCGACGTTTCCTTCTGGGTGTTGCAAAATTATATACCCCGTTTAGGGTTTTAAAATATCTAAAAAATTCTTTAAATTTGTATAAATCACTAATTTCACTAAACACACATTTCAATCGAGCAATGGAGTTGCTTTATAAAATTTAAGCAAGTAGGCAAAGCTTTAAAAGTCATATCTAAGTGTGAAAGTTGCTCATACGCACTGTTGCGCCACTATGAACGCGCTGTATTCGACAGCTACCAAATTTTTTCATTTGTTACTTTTATGGTTTTCATGCATGCACGTATTACATATTCGTTTTTGCATATATATATTTATATTAGGGTGGATCGCAACAAAATTTTTTTTTAACATCTAGAGGCCCACTCACTTTTAAAGTAAATTTCGAGTTAAAATTTTTATTTTGTAAAAAAATTTGATAAGTGTTCTAGAAGCTGTGGAGGGTCCTCTTTCTGGCCAATTAAAAGTTATAAACTTAAAAAAAAAAATTGTGGTCATTATTAAAGTTTTAAAAAAAGTCTTAAACGACAACATGCGTTAGCGTTTAAATAAATTTTGAGTCAAAAACCGTCAAATTCCGTAGTTTTTATATAAATATGAAGAGTTAAAACACAAAAACATTGTGTTTTGTCCAAAAAAAATTTTAACTCAAAATTTACTTTAAAAGTGAGATGTAAGATGTTAAAAAAAAATGTTTTTCCAAAAATTTTCTTTTTTTATAATGTACAAATTTTACCTTCAGGCTTAGCAAAAAAAAACAATTTTTTTTCGCTCCACCCTTATCCATACATATATACTTCTTCTTTTTCTTGTGAGTGTGCATACTTCCCGCCTTTGGCCATATTCTCCACTTCCACTCACTGCTTGCTTTTAGCCATTTTTTTACGGCTTTCTAGTGGCCAACTTCATTATCCGACACTCACATTGAGTTTTTCACTTCATTTGTTGCTAGTTTTCTTATGAAATGCATAAATTCGTGTGTGTATTAGCATCGCAGTTGCTTGCGTAATCTGCTGGCCTCAATACGCATAAGTTATATAAGGGTATGGAGGTATATGTGTAGATGTTATCTAGCGTTACGCCATTTTTTCTTATGTTATCGCTTGTTCGTCACAGTTTCTTTTGCTGCCAAATACTTTGTTTATTTTTCTTTTGCTTTACCAATTGTTTGTACATTTTTTTCGTGTTCGCACAATCATTGTGTGTTGTCCTTTGACTATTGTCGTAAACAATTTTCAAGGATACAATCATAACAATTGGGTGAAAAAATAAAAATATTCTCGGTCATCTAACAAAAGCGTGTGAAAACAGATAAAGCCGTACGCAAAAAAGGGAAAAATTAATAAAAAATACTTTTATGTTTGTGTTCACATATTTATGTGGATTACTATAATCCTTGTAAGAAAAATGTTTTTGTTGTTCAATTTTGCAATGAAATAAGTTAATAGAGCACTTCTAATAGTTAGAAAATTGAATTAGGTCAGGTGATACATTTTAAAAAATCTTAATATATATTTCATTTTTTTTCGTTCCCTTCTTCATTAACCTATAATTTCCATTAGTGTAAAAGATTATATCCATTTGCGAAGTAGAAAAAATGTGATTTTTGAGAATTTGTTTTGAAGAGGTTAATTATTTAAACAATTAATAAAAATAAAATTATATATATTTACAGAGTTTAATGTCATGAAACACTGATTATTTCATTTTTAAAAATCTTGGATTCCCTCGATCCCGTCTCCGATCTCATGGAGGACCTCCGAAAAAACGGCGGCTTCTTCAAAAGTAATTTTAGTTTTGTGAAAAAATTTACACCTTAAACTGGTTTCAATCGAAGTTATTGTAAAAAATTAATTCCTTCGATTGTTATTTGATAAATGGATCTAAATTTTCCCCACCGACCTTGAAAACTTTTATAAATACGCTCATATCTCCGAATCTATTTGTAGGAGAATATTCTTAAATACGATTATATGTGCTTTTAATATACATACATACCATATATGCAAAAATATTTATTTTTTGTAATTCACAAGTGGATATAATCCAAACTTTCTAATACGTTAGCATTTTCCAATACTCAATACTCCGCTAACCTTATACACGTATATACATATGTATGTACTTAAACGTGGTTTACGCTATTTGTTTGCATATGTGCGCAAGAAAAATGCTTTTCCCACATAAATACATCGCACCACACACAGAACTTATTCTTTAAGGAACAGAAAAGAAAAAAAATCATACATACATATAATGATAGAGTAAAACCACTAACCAAGTATGTGTGGAATTATGTGTGTGTGTATCAGTTAAATTCCTTTTTATGCTTTTGTGTACTTTTCCCACATTCTCCCATTACATCATTGTTTGCACACAATAAAAAGGTGGTGTAACAATAGCAATGTGCGCTTTGCACAAATGAGTGGCCAAATGATGGTGACAAGCATTGCAAGAGCTCATAAAAATTTTAAAATATATAAATATATAAATATATATATATACTTGTATGTTTATAAACATATACACACATTTATATATCAATGTTGTAAGATGAGGTAGCTAAGGCAAATTAGTAACGGGTAGGAGCATGAATGTGCGCAAAAAATATAAAAAATATAAAAATGAGCATTTGCACAAAAGAAAATTGATTTTATTTCTTTTTTCATACTTTTGCTCCATATGCAAAGTTGCGAAAGCAAAAACAGCAGAAAAAAAATAAATGTATATGCTTTTAATGCGCGTGTGTGCGCGCACTGCCGACAAAAGTTGCTGACTGTTTGAGTGACACGCCAAGGTCAGCGATGTGGCACACATATTCAGACAGACTAACACGCTCCCACACATACACTTGTGATTGTCTAATAAAAAAAATAAAGTAAAATAATGTATAATATCTGCGTTTGCTGTGTTGATTTCACTATCGTGCCACTGATTGACATTGACATTATCTTTCAAGTACAGTTAGTTTGCTACAAAGGCTGTTTTCACCCACCTACTTACATACCCATAATCAGGCTTGTGCGTTTGCGTCACATCCGCTTTCCGCCGGATTTGCCGTTAGCAGCGTTATTGCACTCGAAGGGGATATGAATGCCGCATCTCGCGTTTCATTTGAATCTGCTTGTCTTTAATGTGAAAAATTACTTTTGGTTCCTAATACTTTATTTTTAAAATTTACATTTTTTTTTTAATAATTTCACTTTCATTTCCCGTTGCGAATATAATATAATCATCTATTCTCTTCCGTTTGCTTTGGCTCGTACAAATTCAACGGCTTTCACTTTCAATAGCGTCATTTTATTCTATTATTCTGAAAGTGGCATTGCTACCTTGGGAAATGCTTAGAAATGAAAGCTATGCAGCACTAGTGAAATGTGCTTTATTTGTCTCTTGGGTTACTATTGATTTACTGAAATCAATTTGTCAATTGTTGTATAAATTATTATATACTTTTTGTTTTAATTCAACACAGTAAATATCTTTATATTTCGACAGTTATAAGGTCTTTATTTAATATCTTTAGCCGCCCACAATTTCCTTTTTAAATTTTAGTAAAAATTCTTAATTCAATGCTAGTTTGCTGATGTGCGCCTCAGTGTATGCTGCGATTTCTTTAATATAAATAAGTATTCTTCAGCAATACAAGATTTGTCCAAATATCAGAGAATTTGTAGGTATATGTATGTATGACAGTAGATTCTATAAATATTTCACATGTTTCCCAACCACTTTCCTTGGCATTTTCATTTCAATTGCTTAAGAATTAATCAAGTTTGCTTACCCACTTGGCCACTTGACAGGCACTCTTGCCGCCACTACCTCCGCACACTACCACTTGGCAGGCAATTTAATGGCTGTTAAATGGCAATTGGCTTGAGAATTCTCGGTATAAGCGCATATAAATAGAAGCCTAAGAAATTTCAGAAAATAAATATAGCAAAAGGAATTCAATTTTCTATTGATTTTTCGTATTTATAGTTTGCCTTGTTATTCTAAGTAGTCAACGCGGTATTTGAAGTGAATGTTGAAATGGTAAATGTGGTATTTATCAATGTGTTTAATGAACTTTTAAGCACGAATTAATTCGAATTAATTTCTTATTATATAATGAATGTGAGAAGCAATATTTAACAAAAGAGCGGAAATATATACTGCTTGATGCTAATTATATAGTATATACTCAGACATTTGATTTATTCACATATAATCTGCGATAAATTTGTGTGTAATTACGAAAAAAAAATAAGTAAAACTTAAAATGTTTGTTGAAACATCCTTGTAAATCAAAAAAAGCAAAATATTCCTTTTAAATGTTTCTCGTAATATTAAGGGAATATTATATTACTATTATCTCAATTTTTCAAAAAAAAAAAAAAAATTCAAAAGATTTAAATAAATTATGAAAAAATAAACTGACAACTAATCAAAAAGTACAAACTTAGCAAGTGAATCTATTAATTCGTTTAGTATTTTTCTCATATCTTTAGAGCTTTTAAATAAAAGGTTTAGTAAAAAACAGAAACAGTGAACATGTGCTTCAGAAATTGTTCACTTTTTTTGCGATTCTGTACATGAGGTTGTTTTGGCTCCCATATATCAGGCTTTTTTTTACAAACAGCCTGGAAAGCGACCTAATACTCACACCTCATGAACTTTTAGGAAATTTACTGCTCAACAAACTTGCTCCGAAGCTTACGAATTTAAATCATAATAATTAATTTTAATAATCAATAAAATAATTAAACTTTAATAACTATTGACCGGTGAGGTTTACGAAAACATTATACAAGTAGGAGACCATTTGTGTAGAGAATACAATTTTCTACAAACATAAGAGCTGAGAAATTTATTTATTCAAATCGTAAATACTGAGATATGAATTTGTCTTTTCAATATTTAGAAAAAAATAGGAAAATCAAAAGCGGAGGAGCTTCTTAATAATATTCAGAGCTCATACCTAGAGAGCATTTATTTTTTGAAGTGTCTACCAACCAATTCTTTAGACCATAAGTAAAAAAAAGTAATATACCAGTTGGATCACGGCCAATCAAGACCATAAACTCTTTTCACGTTTTCAGCCGTCTGGCTAACGTTTTCGCCTTTATCGCAGAAGACTATAATACGAGGGCTGCTATATATATTTCTGGCCTTATAATAAAAATACGAATATTTATCAACGATAATGTTTTTTTTATGGTCGATTGCTTTTTTTTTTTGCGGTCGATTTTGTTTCAGGTTCATACGCATAGATCCATGATTCGTCACCTGTGACGATCTTATAAACGTCTTTTGAAGCACCACGATCGTATTTTTTTAGCTATTCTTTACACCAATCCACACGAGCCTTTTTTTTGAGCGATTGTCAAATTGTGCGGGATCCAACGAGAACAAACCTTTTTTTTTGACAAAACGTTCTGAGTGATTTTATGCTAAAAAATGTCAAACTTTCCAATGGAAATGTCAGATTGCACCTGGCAACACTTAGTGTTGCCTAGGCCAGCCAGCTATATAGCAGCCCTCGTATTTGGTATATTTTCTCTTAGCTGGTATCCAGTTTTGACGCGTGCACAAAAAATATTGAGTTAAGCTTAAGTTAAGAAATACTATATAGTACAAAATCTAATATATAAGATTACTACAGCCATCTACTGGAAATATAATGGGTTTACTCTTACTAGATATTATATATTGGAAGCATATTTTTATAGAGCAAAATGGAGTCACTTAAAATTATTGGAAAAATAAAAAGGAAACAATAAATTTCACTAGGGTCTTTATTGTTCAAAAAGAGCTGGACTAGTTGAGATTTTTTTTTGCATATATTTGACTTCTTATAGTGATACAATTTTTAAAGAAATTATATACATCATCTCATATCTATATATCATATCACTCTACAAATTTTCTTTCATTTTCTAAATTTATTTCGATACAAACAACAAAAAAAATTTCATTATTTTTAGAGTCATCTATTGCTTATATAACGAATGGCTAAAATATTTCTTTTGAGAACTGTGTGAGATTTCAAAAGTATGCATAACTATTATCTATAACAAATGAAATATATATGAATTTTTAAACTTTCCAAGTCTTTCTCTACATATTCTGGTTTAAAAATACCTTCCAAATTTTCTATTAATTAATAAAAATAATTCTAATAATTCGGTTGTGCCGAAAAAAGTATTATTCACGCATTTAAACCTTGTATGAGTTCCGAGGGAACATCACCTTATCAAAGATTTTTTTTTTTTTTTTGTTTTTACCACTAACAAGCTTTTTATAAAATTTACATCTTCGCTTAATTCTTTTTTCTCCTAGTATAATATTCATATACATACACAAAGTTTGTAGCATTAAGAAAGAAATGTTGGTTACCCTATATACAAGTACATATGTCATATAACTGGCCATGATGTGGTGAGCTGAGCCGATTTAGTCGTGTCTATCTGTGCATAGGCGAACTATTGTTTTAGTTTTTAAGATATCGATCTAAAACTGTGCATAATTTGTTTTCTCCTCAAAAAACTTCTCATTTGTCACAACCGCCGATTTCAGACTACTCTAGCATATAACTTCCATATAAACTGCTCGATCAATTAAATCAAACCGTTGTATGACTACTTACTTTTTTTTGACAAGATGTCCTTACGAAATTTGACACAGATTATTTTTCAATATAATGCTGCAATCTGTGAATATATTATTCATATCGAACCACAATCGCACATATGTAGTTGCCATGCAAATTGACCGATCAATATCAAAATAAAGCTCCTTTTAAACCTTTTTATGCTATAACAAATGTACCTGTGCAGGCTGTTATAGCTTCGGTACAGTTAAAGTTAACGTTTTTTTTTTTGTTGTTGCTTCCATATTACACCTATTTCACACTAACACTTTTATACTAAAACACAATAAGAAGTATAAATGCATAAAAACCCAGCACTCGCAAAAGGTAGCCTATAACCATTATTTCCATAAACCAACTAAACACAACCGCGTATTCACTGCAAATGCTCAGTAATAATGTGCAATAAGTGCACACGAAATTTTTGTCCGACCAACGGCAACACTAATGCAATAGCAATAACACTTTACGATATACCGTTACAATTAAATATTTTTAAGCCTACAAGCCACAAAATAACGGATTAGTAAGCACATTAAGGCGTAAAACTGTATTCGACATTGCCATTTGAAAATTATGTGTAAGCTGATGCTCAAGTGCAAGTGTGTGCGTATGTGTGTGTGAGTGCAGTGCACTTATATTGAAATAAAATGCTGGTTCAATCGTTGCGATTAACGGTTCATACGCATTTGTTTGTATGGGTGTATGTGTGAGTTGTTGTCTGTGCTATAACAAGATAAACGCCGAAAAGTATGCAATGTAAATTTATTGGCTCACACAAACAAACACATACTAAATCGATATATGGTAAGCATCAGCGAGGAGCATCAAATACCATATACAGTTACACTTACACATGTACACAGTTGTTGGTTTGCTGGCCATGTCGCTCGCTTGCATGCATAACTGCATTTCTGCGAATTTGTATAAAGCCTGCGCCACCACCAGCTAAATGCTGCGCGCTCACTTATAAGCCATAAGCGAGCTTATGGAGCTCATATGCAAATGCCTGTTCGAATGTGAATGCATTTTAATGCGACGAATATTGTTCAAATGGCAGCTGCGCATGTGCATTGGCGGAAATCGATATTCATGCACGCATACATATTCACACTCAAAGATGACAACGCCGATAGCAGTGCTTGCCGATTGCATTACTGCGCAATCGGATTACAACTGCGTTCCGTTTGCTTTTTATACTGCTTTCGTGGCAGCTGTGGCCAGCTGCGTGCTAGAGCTGTATGCGGTGTTAGTTGTTGTTGTTGTCATACATTTTTACACTCGTAAATCTTTCCATTACAAACCTCATTACGCTGCCATTCAGCTTGTAGTGACAGTGAAAGTAAAGTGAAAGCGACATATACCACATATACAGACATACCTACTTACATACATATGTAAGTATAAATAAGTGTGTGAGAGGTGAAGTGCCGCGCTTGTAGCAGCATGCGACTCTCAACTACTTTGATGTGGCGCAAAACTAACGCACTTCCAAATAGAATTTAGAGCAGATGTGGCATGCAATGCTGATGCACTTACTGATACACATACATCTACATACATAT
The DNA here is from genome assembly GCF_042242935.1 of Bactrocera oleae. Classification (NCBI taxonomy): domain Eukaryota; kingdom Metazoa; phylum Arthropoda; class Insecta; order Diptera; family Tephritidae; genus Bactrocera; species Bactrocera oleae. The sequence continues at coordinate 77,156,627 of NC_091536.1, forward strand.
ACATTCATATGTATGTGTGCAACTCTTCTGCTGTCTGCATTTAACGCAGTTTTCGCATTTCGTATTTGAACCATTTCGCAGCGCTTGCCTACGACAAGGAAATAAGCAGGAAAATGGAAATGGAAGTTGTACTACAAGCGAGCTGACAAGCCACCACACACACACATACACGCATTAAAGCTGAATTATGTATGTAGTACTGTACAAACACACACACACACAAATGCGCTCACGCGCGAATTGTCGAAAAGTGTGTGCGTGCCGCAAATGAACTTGCCACATGTGCGCTTTCCCACAAACGCTCGCGAGCAACAAGATAAACAAACAAACAAAAAATACACAAAAACAAAAACAGCTGAAGCAAGTAAAAACATACACTTCGGTTGCATCAAACCTATAATACCCTTCACAAATAAAAAAATTTCTATACAAGAATTTGATTTATATCGGTCAACTGGTATGACAGCTATATGCTACATAGATTTGAGCTGTGCAATATATACAAATATTGTTGCGCGGCGCCATGTCAAATTTAGTGAAAATATCTCCTCAAATAAAAAAGTTTTCAATACCATAACTTAATTTTGTTGAGCCGGTTTTTATGGTAGCTATATGCTATAGTAAGCCGATATCGACTGTTTCGCCAAATCAGCAGCCTCTTGAGGAGAATATGACGTGTGCAAAATTTCAAATCGTTATCGCAAAAACTAAGGGACTAATTTTCGTATATACGACTAAGCTCGTCACGCTGGCCATTTATATACGATATATATTTTATATGATCTCCGACGTGTACTTCTGTGTGTTTCGAAATTTCTGGCCCACATAATATACCCTTTTCAGGTACAGTATAAAGATAACTAACAACAACAACAAAAAAAAACAACACCGCGAAAATCCAACAGCGAAATGACAGTTGTACTGCGCGGCATAAATGTCATAAAATACCGTTGACGTGTGTGTTAGTTCAACACAGCGCAGCATATCAGCAATACAATAACACAAGCACGCGCTAAATGAAAGCAAAAACAAAAGCGTTGGCTGTATGAAAATGTTAAAATATTGTCGCCATATGCTTTGAAGAGGACACTCCAGTGAATTCCACTCTTGGCGCACACACACCAACACACGCAAACACAGCACCTCTACACCAACAAAACAAATAGCAACATTTTTATGCGTATTTGCGACATATGCGCTCGCGTGCCAGCGTAACTAGGCAAATATACCATATATCTGTATATATATATATACTATTTCTCATGTCATGTGTTTTTTTGTTGTTATATGCAATCGAATGCAGCGCTGCTGAAGTCGGAATTACTTTCGTATAGTTTGTTGTTTTTGTTTTGGCACAAAGGTAAGCACCCGTAATCCATAGAGCGCTTGATAACCATTTGTTAACCGATGTTGCATTGAGTTACTTTCAAATCTCGGTAGTAAATAACGACTTGAATGCAAAAACAAAAAAAAATATTACATTTAAATATCCATCAAAGAAAATAGAACCAAAATAATAATATTTTTGTAAATTTTATTTGTCAGTAAGAAGATGGACTTTATCGATATACGTATTTAAGAAATATTTATATTATTTAATAAGTGAATTATTGCCGTCCACGGAATTGTTTCTGGGCAATTCATACCATATTCATATTCAATGACTCATGCTATTTGAAACAAAATAAAAAATGAAATGTTGATATACAGACCTCTAAAAATTTAACCACGCCTCTTTCCTTCCTTTCCCAAATCTCAGATCGCAATATTAAATTTTTAAATAATTTTTTTTCCCTTTAATGTTCGCATTTTATCTTTCGTTTTCGATGAGTCTCGAACTACTATGAATTTCATTCTTATTTTAACATTTTCAATTAGTCTACAAAGTATTGAATAATTTTGTTACTCATACGCCCCCACCGACAGCAGACTGTTACTACAGCTGTGGTATTCAAAGAGAAGAATCTAATATAAAGCGCAAACAAAGTGTTAATTTATTGACAGATTATTACCAAAACGGTAAAATTCTCCCCTAACCCCCTCTCCATGAAATGAGGTAATCAACGCTTTTCCCTGAACTCGTCAAGCTTTCGCAATATATGAGAACCATAAATCAGTTTTGGATTGTGTAAATTTTAAATGCAGTACCTTAAATATTCATTATGAGAAGTTAAAAATAGCTAACACAATTTAGAGTTTGTTATATTTCTCACAAATTTTGGGAGCTGCGCAAGCAAATTGAAAGTAAACACATTTGACGAGGGTAAATTATATATTTATATACGCACATTCTGGCATGCACACAGAGAATTACACGTAAAACAAGCTTATGTGTGCAAAAATGAGTATTTGCAAGTAAAGCTCTATGTAAAAATGATTATTTGTAGGCAAGTATTTCCCAAATTTACCACTGGCCAACTGTCGCCCGCGTCACTTCAAATGTCATTTCAGCATTTTTATGCCTTTTTAAAATGTCTTAAGGGATTAAGCAATTTGTTTGTCAGCAAAATATTCAATGCCAAAATTCATTTGAAAAAATGTCAATCAAATGACACAATGTAAAATCAACTGGCTTAGAAATTTGCCCAAATAACACAAAAAGAAACGAAGGCAATGTAGCATTCCATGAATTGCGGCTTGTGACGTCATGTGTAGACAGGGTAAAAATTTGCAGGCTTTCAAATAATTTTTATTTGTTATTTCAATACCATTTCATATACGTGCGTACATCACCAGTACTTTTAATTGAGGCAGGCACTTATTAAATGTGACATTTTCGTAAATTTCAGTTTATTAAAAAAAATTGACAAAAATTCCCTAAAATTTTTCAAAGCAAAACTTAAAACTAAAATTTGTATACAAAAGAAATTGTTGAAATACTGCTTCACAAAAATTACTTTTTTTTTTGGAATTTTTGGGATTAAAAGCAGTGAACGTAAATAATGATTATTGTTGTGATTTTGTGTGTGTGACACTTTGAATCGTCATACAACAAAAAAAAAAAAAAAATAACGTCAACTAAACCTTTTTTCGACGATCTCAGCATTTCGGTATAATTTTTTAATTCCGGTTTTTATTACTTTCTTCACCGATAATTATTATTAAGTAAAACTTTTCATATGAAACCTGTGAGCAAAAATGAGTTTTATTTTGAGCAAAAAAACACTAAAATCACAAATAATGATTGCATTTTTTTTTTAAATGATTATGTTTTTTTTTTATTTAAAAAGTGTTTATTTTTTATTGATTTTTTATGTTTTTGCTCATAAATATTGATTATTAACGATTTATTATATGTTAATCAAAATTAATTATTATCGGTGAAGAAAATCGTAAAACTAAATATGTAACGTTTACGGCTTCTGATTTAAAAGTATAAAAAATTATTTTTCAAAATATTATGTGATAAAAATTTTTTTTAGTCCGGTATTTGGGTTAAGAAATTTATATATATTTTATTTATTAATTTAAATGTTAATTCAATTAATTTTTAATGCATTACACACATTCCGCAACGCCAAAAAGTTACGTTTGTTTCGTGCTGCCAACTTAATGCACAAATCTAATATTATAAAAAGGCTTGGCAGGTATTAAGTTTAAACATTGTGATCAAAACATATCTTTCAAAAACGTTAAACATTTTTCTGTGCAATATGAATTGATGATTGGATTTGAATATTTTTTGTTAGGGTTGCACATTACATTTACAACGAAACTAATAAAAAACGCATTTAGCTATTTATGCACATAAATATAATTCTTGAAATATTTTTGTATTGCCATGGCTACTTTTCTGAATATTTGATTTTCGGTTATATAAATTACATCTAGTATACACTTATTCAAATATGAAGCATATCCGAAAACCTTGAAAGAAATAAAAATTTTGAGCAATATTTTTTACATTTTCCCTTCAGCTTTTTTTATTGTCTAGGGCCTGTCTGTTTTACAGAATTTTTTAAAGGAAAAAACTTTTAAAATATCTGTACAATGTTGCCACCTAATTTAATATTTATTTGTAATTTAGTGAGTAAATTGCGCTAAAATTGTTTGCGTGATTAAATAACAAGGTGAAGGAAAGCATTTTTAAATTGATTTGTGGAAATTTCTTTTTTGCAATATTCCCAGATAGGAAAAGGCAAATATGCACACTGTTTGTGCATTACAAAATATTACGACTTAATATTGTACAATTCACTTAAAAAATGTTATTTATTCATATTTTTCAGAAGCTATTAATCAAATAATATTTTAATACAGATTTGCGAACTGCCGCAATTAAAACATTTTATATAATAACTTAATCGCTATCCTTTTTAATACATCCATAGCATACACAAGCGCACACTACTACACAAATGCAGTATAAAAAAAAATATTAACCTTTATAAAGAAATCAAATCGCTGCTTTGTAATTTTTTTCTATCTCTACATACATCAGTTGCTCAGGCGGCAATCATATGCCATCTAGCAAATACCCACTGACATATAATCGCATCTGCGATTGAATGCTTTCAATTTACAATGATTTATAGAGTTTTAAGTTGAAAAACAAATGTGTGCTATAAATTGTAAATATTTTATTTCAGTTAATTTCGCCAACGAAAAATGCACAACGTTTTTATGCTTTATTGAAATAATTTTTTAGTAGCGTTTATCTTGCTGCCTGCAACATTGCGTTACCCATTATCACATATACATATAATATGTACATATACATACGCTCATATATTATAATATACACAAATATTTTGGGTCATAATTTTCGCTTTATATTTATTGCATGTGTATGTATATGTATATACATGCATATATATACTTATAAACACATATATTTTCTTTTTTATGCTCTTTCATTGCCAATCGCTGGCTCTTGGCCAAATTCCAACTTTTTTTTTCATTCATTTTTGTTGTCTTTTGGCGTGTCAAAAAATTGTGTTGTTGCTACAATTGCCGTATGTGCCTGCTAAAGTGTAGTATTGCCACATTTTTTACATTCTTTAGTGCATTTTATTTATTTATTTTCTTTCTTTTTTTGTTTGGCAATTTTTTTTAGCATATTTCTTGCGTTTGCTTCGTTTTTGGCTGCCATTATTGCAGCAAGGCAATCTGTGGCAGCACATTGAATAACAGCAGTGTGTGTGTGTTAAAATATGTTTATAAAATATTGTGTGTTTGCGCTGCAATGACAAGTCGTCGTCGCCTGCTGTAGCGAATGGGAGCATGAAAATATTTTCTGTGGTAATTTTTCACTTTTATGATTTGATGCTGCGCTCAATGGTGGCGCCACGCCATAATGCGTCGCTATTTACAATGCTGTGGAAAATTCGGTACAGCTCGCTGGGAAGGGCGTGAGTGTTTGGCGGCCGAATAATTGAACAAAGCGAATGCTATGATAACCGAAATAAGATTTCAAGCGTGCAAAAGTCACGCTGCATTTTCAATTAATTACTCATGCGCTTACGTGTGTGTGTGTGCTGTAAAGGCATTATATGCATTAACAGAAATGCAATTATATATATTGTGATACATATCTGCATATATATATATATCAACTCAAAAACTTCGTGTGCCTTTCGTTTTCGCATCCTTTCGCGCCAGACTTGAGTGCAATTAATTGCTTGCCGTCCATCAGCATAATTGCTCTTTCTTTCAGCAACTCAATAGTACACACACACACACACACACATACAGTTATGATTTAATCGCTGCCACAATATTTTCGCAGACAATTTGCTTGCTCACAGCAACAACAACAACGACAAACAGTCAGATCAACGCACCGTCCGACCGTCCGCCGCTGTGTCCATTTTTCGGTTGCAACAATATTTACCACAATCCATTCAGCTTGCAGCAACTTTATAAATATTCGTAGTGGCGCAAGAAAAGTAAGGCACAATAAGAATAACGATAACCACAACCACAACTACATCCAACAAAATCACTTACTCGAAGAATGAATGTTGAAGCAACAACTTCATTACTTGCATAGCAACAACAATTCGAGCATTGCCATAACAATCAGCTTTAATTTTAATCTTCAACAAAATCAACATCAGCATCAACGTCAGCCGAATCGGCATCAACAGCATCGCCATTATCGCCATCATAATCATCATTTTGGTCAACATTATCTCGGTTGTCTGCTGGTTTTCGGTTCTCGGTTTTCATTTACTCTTCATCAGCGATTTAGTTTTCTGCCTGTGGCAACTTAAATGTCATCAACAATATATTATTTGTTGTTACTGTTGTTTTTGTTGGCGAAAAATTTCATTTCTTGTTTGTTTCTCGCTGCTGTTATTGTTGCTGTTTTGTTATTACGTGTCCATTTCTATAGTGTATGCATTGTGCTCTTTTGAATTCGTAAATGGACTATTGTCCTTCCAGTGACCGCTTTATTTCTGCCAGTTCAATGTATTCTGCGTTTCTGTGTCTAATCGGCAGTGATATTCAGTTATTTTAACTGTTAAATAGAATTGAAACTACTTTTGGAAATTTTTTGTTTTTTTTTTGGAAATAGAAATTTTAAAATTGAAATATTTGATTGTTTTTTGAAAATTTAAAATTTTAGAATTTTTTTATTAAAATTTTAATATTTTTTTTTTCTAAAATTAAAATTTTTATTTATTAATTTTTTTTTTTTGAAATTTGAATTTTTTTGGAAAACCCGTTCCTTTAATTGAATATTTTGTTAACAAATTTAGTTTTTATCAATTTTACGTTAAAGATATAATTATAAATAAACATAAGAGGATCTCGAAAATGCTTTGAATCCTAAAAAATATGCTTCGTATATCCTTTGATTGTGTTAGAGAGATTCCCAGAATTTCGTTTTTTAACTCAAACCCCAAAATTTGATATATTGTCTTACTTCTATGACGCAGAATATTATACAAACTTTTTTATATTCCTTTATTATATCTCTTTTAGTTATCACCGAGTTTTTCTACTTAAAAATGCTAAAAACTAAATCTGGCTTAGTGTCCAACTTTACATAGTTATATTCAAATAAGTCATAAAAAGCCATAAATAATCATTCCATTAAATTTTGTTCTCTTTATTTACTATATACTGTTATATTTCCACCATTTAATTGTTTCTCAAGCATCTGTTGCCATTTTTAAAGTATTATTGAGCCTAAATAAATTGTAGTGTTGATTGTTTTATGTAATTGATAGTGCAATTAAATTAAACTAAGCCACGGGGCGTATGAGCAACTATAATATAGTACTAAAAATACATGAATGAAATGGCGTCACACAGGAGCTTAACTTCCTGATTATGAAAGAAATATTGGACGGAACGTGAATATATGGAAAATTTTTATGGAAAAAAAAACAAAAAAAAATTCTAAATTTTAAAGGAATTTTTCAATGCAATTTCGATTGAATAGTTTTATAAAGCGAGTCAATGCAACTTGAAACTAGTCTTATAACACAGTTTCCAATCTGCAAATATATGCTTTTTGTTTTATTCTTATTACTATTCATTTTCCTTATACAAAAAAACTTATATTAAAAATGTTACAAAAGTAAAAAGTATTTTTCCTTACGATAATTTGTTAGCATACTTTGTGGCTTCATGTAGTTTATGCAACTGCATCTGTTGCCATATTTTTCTAAAATATTATTAAGCCTAAGTAAATTGTAGTTGCGATTGTTTTAAGTAATTGATAGTGCAATTCAATGAAACTAAGCCACGCGACGTAAAATTAATTACTTTTAATTGTTTCGAATTATGAATGAAATGAAATCACACTGTCAGTTAAGCCGATTAAGAAAGAAATATTGAATGGAGCGCGAGTATAGTTAGTAAAAAAAATGCATATTAAAGAAAATTAATTTTGGTTTTAGGTAAAAAATATAAACATTTATTTCTAAACTTTTTGTAAAACTTTTAAGGGAATCTTTCAATGCAATTTCGATTGATTAGTTATATAAAGGAAAGCAATGCAAAGTTTCTAATCAAAAATTATAGGTTTTTTATTTAGTTCTTATTACTTATATAAAATATAATTTCCAATACTCAAAAAACAAAAGTAAATTATTTTCTTCTTTCATTTATTTAATCCTGTGGAAATGAAAAATTATTTTACTATTGGGTGCTCCTTAGCAGATTTGAATGTTCAAATTTAAGAAATTATAATTTCTTATGCGCTGAAATGTAGGCAATGGTCAACATGCTTTAAAAAACAAAAATGTCTAACACCGCCTTAACGCTTCTGCTTGCATCGCTTTCTTCCTATTAAATTTATTTTATCTGCCAGGAAATTTATTGGGTAAACAGTACTGTTATTATTTATTTCTTTTCACCCTAAATTGGTTAACACACTGTAAAAAACTGTGTTTTCGAAAAAATCATCATCAAATTTCGAACTTTTCAGCTTCGACGTCTACTCCATCTTCACAATGTCAGCAGAAAAATGATATAGCAAATATTGTTTGATAAAATATTTGCGCTGATTAGTAAAGCTATTGGAGCAATAAACTGTAGAGAAAATAGCTTTAAAAATGAGAAAAGCAAACAATTGAAAATGAGCAAAATTTAGGGCGATAAAATAAAAGAAAACAATTTCGCTGCAAGACGAAGAACAAGCATTACTTCAAATACCTAACAGTAAATAGCAGCAGTTACGTCACGCTAACACGAATGACGACTGGCGGCAGGATAACCAAACTTAATACAACAACAACAATTGAAAATATACAAAGCAAGTAAAATATTGTACAACAAAGTGTTTGGTTGGGCTTTCAGCGAGCGCGCGTGCGACGAAAACAAATCTTCTTACGTCTTTATTTGGGCGCCCTTAACGCTTTCATTCATTTATATTTACTCTCTTATTCTACTTATTGATGTATCAATGTATATGTGGCTTTTGTATGTCTGCAATGCTCTGTAACATTTTGCCTTAAAATTACTGAAGCATTTTTGTGGCGCCACAGTATTGAAACAGTTTGCCAACTGGCAAGAGCGCAACCAAAGCACCATAAAAAATATGCTGTACATGCTGTCCTTTCAATCGCAATTTGCAAGAAATCATTCGCAACTAGCTACACTTACAACAACAATAACACGCTTGTTTTTGTTAACCAGCATTGCCAAAGTAAGCGTCGCCACAAATCAGGCTGAAAATGCGTTTTATCATTTAATGGCATCTTTTCGCGTGAAACTATTAGGCATACGAGTATCTCTAATTAATATTAAAAATATTATTGGTAGCAAATTTAATCCAATGTCATTTGGTTGTTTTACATCGCGTTAAGAGACAATTGTCAGTAATAATTAATTAATTAGGCAAATATGTAATTTATTATTAATGAAATTTGCATTGCATGGTCTCTTTGTACATATATGTGTGCATGTGTGCTTGCAGGTATGCTGTGTCTAGTTTGTGGAAGCGCTTTGTTGTGAATCGACTTTTCTATGCGCTCATTAACAAATTTTGATTGCAATTTTGTAATTTCATGACAAACAATTAAAATTAAACTATTTGCAATATTCCTATGTATTAGCGTTATAATAATAATTAAGTACAATGGAATTTATGAATATAGTTAATAATTAAATTAGCCGCAGTCATGCTGTTATGCAATTTGGCTAATTTGTTATGTAAATAATGCAAAGTTTTTATTTTTTTTATTGAAGAGACATTTAAAGCATGTCGAAACAGGTGTGTGACTTTGATAAGTCAGTTGGGCAACGATCCTAAATGTAGGCAACAATTTTATTATAAAGTCAACTGTTAAATATATTTTTGTAATTATAACGCCCTTTAATTTAATTTATACATTAATATTTAAGAAGAAAGAAATGAGTACAACTTATATATATATTTAGGAAATCTGAAAAAATTAAAATTCCAAAGTCTCTTAAGACGATCAGATATTACTAGTGAGCTATTCTTCTAATACTGTTCGGATTGATGACGGGAATCTTAGCTATATTTTACGAACAGCAAAAGAAACAAGTAAGGAAATGCTAAGTTCGTGCGTAACCCAATATTTTTTATTAGGTATATAGGTACTAAGGGAATTATTGATCCGATTCAATCCATTTTCGACATACAGGCATGCTATCAGGAAAGGATTATCTCTAAATTTCTATGATATATCTCAGAGATTGACCGATATTTTCGATAAAAAGTTCGCAATGGTAACTAAGGTCCACATATTCGGTACCTACGGATTAATTAATAGTTTTGGTTTGATTTGAACAATTTTTGGTCACAAAATGGCACACTTCAAAGGCAATATTCGTGGAAAAGTTCAACGCGTTATATTCATTGCTTCTTGATTTGTATACTCGAAAGTGAAAAAATAAAATGGAATTTAAAATGGTGTTATATGGGAAGTACGTCCACTTTCATACTGCAACATATCAATGTCTCAAATTAAAAACCTAAACGAAGTAAATAAATTATATGAGTAAATATTTAAAAAATTTCTTCCTTTATTGTCAAAGAAAAAAAAAATTTTTAATCTTGAAAAAAAAATGTCTTCAATTTTATTTATGTTACCAGAAGAAATCACTACACTAGGTTTTTCAACAAAAAATGTTATTATATCCACATTTTCCAATCCTGCCACAAAGTAAATAATGTTAAAAAATTCGTTGAAAAATACTGTTAATACTAAAACGACTGTAGATAAACATTGGTTGAGGGTAAAATATGTGCAGAGGGCGCTTTGCCTTCAATGTTATGTATTTAGTGCATGTCTTTGGGGATTTTCACCGTCAAAATACAATTGCATCCCCAAATGCTTACAAAAATTATGTGCATATGTTAAAATGCCATACCATGAGAGAACATCAGCATAATTTCTCTTAATTTTTTAACGCGTCAACCGAGCGAGCAAATAAAAAGTTTGGTATGCGTATATTTCGGTCTTATCTACAAGTATTTATATATAACAAAATTACAACAGCAAAAAATATTATTTTGGAAATTACAGATTGCAATACGTGTGCATATGTTTACCTTATCATTACAACTACAAATTAGCTGATTTCTCATGCAAAATAGAAGCCGAAAAACGATTGAAATTTATTCATGAAATTCATTCATTATAGCCTAATATATTTCTGAATTATAAATTTGAAATATGATTGCTAATAAACACTGTTCATACATAAATGCGTGCATTTTTCTAGTCAAAGCAAAATTAAAACTTTGCAAAAACAAATCGAGATGTTATGTAGGTCAGTTCGTTGCACAACAAAAGCAGCAAGAGAAGAGAGCAGAGTTGACGTCAGCACAGTATAAATATCGAGCCTTGAATTCACATAGTTGTGCACTATGATACTTTAAACTAGTTATAGATTACTTTAAAACTAGTATAAACAGCGACTAAATATGCACACAGTTTTTTCCTATTGTATAGAAATGACTGATGTTTTTTATGTGTTGTCATTGTACGAGTTGTTAATTTTTGGTCAGAAATAAAACTGTCACATACTAGTCCAAAATAGAAATATTACGGACTAGTTTCTTTTATAAATACTTACAAGCAACTTTACATTAAACTTTTATATTTTTTATGTTCGAAATTTGTATTGAAAAAATACCGCTGCAACGGCATAAACTAACTTAACACTTTCAAAGAACATTCCGGTAAATTGATATTAGTCTAACCATTTTCGGACTAGTTGAAGTTTGTTTTATGAAATTTTAGTTGTAAACTGGTTTTTTCGTTAGTTGGATGTTTTTGCAGACTATTTACCATGTTTACATACACACGTACATACGTTTATATATACATATGTACATAATATTATATACAACAGAATTGCATTTGTATATACATACCATATATCGTTCGCTTAAGATGGGGAAACAAACGGAGAAGAATATCCTATTCCAATTTTATTTTAAGAAATGTGGTCTTGACATACATATACCGCAACGAGCATGTGTTATATATTGCTATGTATATAAAAGAACTTTATATGCATATAAATAATAAGTTGAATATATAAGTACAATATATATGGGACATAATTGTAAATGCACACAAATACTCATACGCGTGGTTATTGAAAACGTTTTGTGACGCTTTTAAACTTTTTTTTTGAATATAAATATATATATATATATATACATTTTTATTTTTTTTTTGACATTTACGGTTATTACTTATTTTGCAACATATAATTTGCCTTCAGCATTTAAAATTAAAATCATTAATACAACAACAAAATACTTAGCCAGCGTCTACTAAACATATCACCGAACATTTGTTAGTGCGGAATAAAATTTAAAAAAATTAAAAAAAAAAACAAAAAAAAATCAATAAAAAATAAAAAATTTAAAAAAAAAATTAAATAATTTATTCAACAATAAAAAAAACAACTAAAATATGTAAAAAAATTACACGCAAATAAACAAAAATGCAAAAAAGTTATGCAAACTGAAAATCCTTTCGCCTGTGTGTGTCAATCAAATGCAGCGTAAAATGCGCGCAAAATCGAATTATGCCACTGAAAAGTAAAAATCTGTAAATATTTATAATTAATGCTTCGCGATTGAAATGTGATGGTGTGTGTGCAGTAGATCACAAAAAATGATAATTAAATGAATTAAAATTTATGAAAACATCAAACGCACTGTAATCTCATTAGCGTTGCGCGCGGGCACCGGCATAAAAACCACGCAAAATGTTCGGCTGCATCTACCAATTATGGGACTGGTGAGTAAAGTGATGCCCTGCATGAGTTGAATGATATCAAATTTTATTTTAAAATGTTTTCGCAAATGAATTGAGTGCCGTCGACAAAGCGCTGAAATAATATTAATTTTCGCAAATTGCATTTTTTATGTGTTTTATGTTTATGCAGACGCTCACACATACATGTTTGCAACAATATCTGTGTGTATGCGCGTGTGTGTGTGTGCGCTGATATGCAGTTATGCACCTAAGGGCACTTAATTTAATTTCGTGCTTGTTGGCCGCATGAGGGTCATTAGTGCAGCTATTGAAAAATTAAACTAATTACACCGTGCGACAAAGTTTTCTTTCAGCTCCCGTTACAAATATTATTCATTGAGAGTGAGAGAACAGATCAGGTTTGGTAAATGCTGCTAGTGAATTACGTGTTGCTTTAAGCTTTTAAAAGGGTTTCAAGTAAAATATGTTGTTTGCGAACAAATTTCATCTCCACAATTTTTATTTATTATTATTTTCAAACTCATATTTTCTTAAAAATCTGAATTAAAATTTAAAAATTTAATTCGGCTGACAATATTTTCGATTCAAAATTTTTTCATGATCTCAAATTTATAGCTTTCAACTACAGTGCCTTCTACGTGTATAGAAACTGTTAATATTATCATTTTCCTTCAAATAAATATATATGAAACAAGTGTTATATTGTTGGTAGGAGCTGTTCTTTAAGCAAGCAAATTATTCGTGTAGTTAATTCTTAAGCTAAGCATATAGCGCAGTATAAAAAATAATATGTAGTTAATTGTTTAGATAAATCATAAAAATCACTAATTTTAGCGGTTTTCTCTTGTCTTAGCCTTACGTACTTTATTTGGTTCCCATATTAGCATTTGGAGGACTTTTAAATTTCTCACTACATTTTCTAGCATGATGAAAACTATGCTGTTGGGCTTCTACTATAATTGATTTTTGGTTTTTGTTTTACGCTAAGTTTACCACATCTTCTTCTACTCTTTCTGCTTTTACTCTGAACCACAAAATATATCTTTTTAAGTAAATTAAAAAAGAAAAAACATACTGACCAACCTCTGTTGGAAATTTCAGCTGCTTCGCTAAAAGAGTGTGATTTTTTTCAAATTTAGTAATAATCCTAACAACTTTCTATGGATAATACTCTTACGTATAGCAAAGAGAAGTAGTAGATTTCCTGTGATAACTACCACTAAACCGAATATGCAAAAGATATAATCTAGTGGTACAAAACGAAGTTTTCTCAGCCTCCAATGAACGACATTTGAAAATAGTCTTGGACGACCAACGCAGTTAGGTATCAGGAGATTGCTGCCCCTAGAACTTAAGGAAAAACCAAAGGTTGTGCTTTGGTGATGAGCAATAGCTCTGGTGTTTTATTAGAGATATAGGCGTCCACTTTAAAGGTTCTGGGTTCCAGTTCGGTTCCGACTATGTATATTAGGTGTATACTAATGGCGTTAGATCCTCGACAAATATAGACAAACTTCCAATTGAGTTTAAGTTATAAAAAAGTTTGTCATAGAATCCATCAGACGTGTGGGGACATATTTAAATATTATATATTATTTCTGGGATATACTATATGTTAGGTTATACTGGCCGACTGCCACGCCATACATAGACAAACTGGCAATTAATAATGCCAAATGGAGTTGCAGTTTAATTTGAGCTGAAGTATTCGTCATAGAGGACTTGATATCTAATTTTGATGCTTCATTTATGTATCGTCGTTACCTAACACGATCACAAAGTATGCGCATACAGTATAAATGTTTACATACTTTAAGGCGTATTTTCGCATATCTCAAGCGGAACAAATCAATTGGAGAGCAGGGTGATTCAATAATAATATACAATTAATAATTTTATTAATAACAAATAAATTATTCAATATTCAGAGTCATAATATAAGTAACATTATTATTATTTTGGTAAATAGCTAACCCACCTTTTGGAGCAATATCTCGTTTGAATCGGAACAATATAATTGAAATTAGATATTTCAATCGGACTATCAATAGTAATAAATTTTCACATGTCTTTGCTTTGCGGTTTATAAATTTTATTTCGGAAAAATTGAATTTGAAAATAAATAATAATGATCCACAAGAATCCACAACATAATATCGGACCACCATTGACGCAGTTTTTTCCAGATATTTATAGAATATCAAATCTCAAACTTATGTTTCTTATTTCAGTTACCACACCACCAAAGCCGTACTTTTTCTAAATACCTTACAAATTTAAATTGGTTTGTTAGGCTCGTATTGACTTTTGCTTTTAATTGGGAGCTTCATTTTACGAGCTGTTAACATTGCACGATAATTATTCTGCTACAGAATCACAGCCAGAGAGAATGAGTTTAAAGCAACAATTAAAAGTAATTAAGTTAATATAAGCGACAGCATCCCCTCCAAGCAGGAAAGAAAAAAAATGATTTTTTAAATGAAACCCTTTGTAAATAACAGACAAGCTTGCAGCAAATGTAAGGCGGACGAGAATCAGAAACGCAATGCAAATGTAATAATTGAATGCATAATTAAAATGAAAATGAAACGCGTTTCCAAGTGATGCGTGCAAACAACGCTGACGTCAAAGAGTGACATTGCGACATTGCGACAATTCCCCTATTAACTGCCCTTCACATACAATTTTAAGTTCCCTGCAGTTAGCAGCAACTATTATATTTCATATTGCTTGCTTGCATTACTAATATTCCCCTATTTTTATTATTGCTTCTTGCTTTCGCAGGTTGGACGCCCCACCGCTTTTCAACGGCGCCACCATGGATGCGAAAAAGCTGCAACAGCTGCAGCAAGCAAACGCGCAAAAGAAATTGCCACTCGCCTATCAAACGAATCTCGTCGACTATCGCGCCGCCACACACTCGCCTGTCTTTCAGCAACAACAACAACAGGCTGCCATGAGCGCCTACCATAGCGTTGGCGGCAGCGGCTATCAGCAAAGCCCCACCGCCACCTCCTCGAGCGGTGGCCCACTCACACCCATCGACATGCAACCGCAACCAAATAAAATGCTGCTCAAGCATATGGCCGGTACTGGTGGCAATACCTCGAGCAGCTCACACAGCTCACCGTTTCACCAGTCATCCTACAATAGTGGCGGCGAGCAGCTGTATCAGTCACCGACGGAACGTACCTATTTGACAGCGGCTGGACGCCTTCAGGCCACCTCAGCACATAATCCTGCCACAGCGCTGCAACAGCAATACCAACAGCTGCAGCAAGCTAAGCTGCAGGCACAAATGCAGACGCAGAGTGAGGCAGTGCAGCAGCAGCAACGCACATTCGCCATGCGACAGGCAATGAATCCGCCAGTGCCGCAAGGACATTTCCATATGAGTCAGTCGTCGAGCATCATGTCGACGATGACCTTGCAACAGCAGCAGCAGCAGCAACAACAGCAGCAACAACAAAATGCAGCAGCGGCGGTGCATGGACGTGCGCCACCCTCCACTTTGAATCTGAATAATCAATATCAGCCAGCGGGAGGTGTTGGTCCGTTAAAGATCAATCAGAAGCAGACGCAGCAGCAACATTATCACACACAGGATCAGCAGCAAATTTACGCACAACACCAGCAGCAACATCAACTACAATTGCAATTGCAGCATCAGCAACAGTTGCAGCAGCAGCAGCATGCACATCAACAACAGCAACAACAGCGACTGAAATCGGAACAACCGACACCGGGAAGCGAGCAGAGCCCCGTTTACATACAACAAAACCATCCCGGACATGTAGTCAATCAGGCCTGTCAGACACAGATATCGGCGGTTAAAGGAAGCGCTGTGGTGCAAAAGACCACACCCAGCTCGGAGGATTCGTCGAGCAAGAGCCCTTCGCATGCCCAGTTAGACCGCAAGAAGAGTATCGGTTCGATGCAGGCACTCAAATCACCCATCACCAAGCGTCCACCCTCGTCGCCGGTAACGCTCTCTGGTTGGCTTTACAAGCAGGGCTCGGACGGTTTGAAAGTGTGGCGCAAACGTTGGTTCGTGCTGGCCGAATATTGCCTCTACTACTACAAGGGACCCGAGGAGGAGAAGCTGCTCGGGTCCATACTATTGCCATCGTACAAAGTGTCTGCCTGTCTACCGGAGGATAAAATCTACCGCAAATACGCATTCAAGTGTGAACATCAAAATATGCGCACCTATTGGTTGGCCGCCGAGACAGGCGAGTCAATGATGCAGTGGGTGCGTGCGCTCACAGCCGCCACAACAATGCAGGCGCCCAATAGCGGCGAGTCCGATCAGCCAAGCGGTTCCTCTTCGCTAAATCACAGCGGCGAGAACTCCGACTCTGGCATACACACACTACAGTCGCAGCAGAGCAAGATGAGCCTCAATCAGGTAACTCCAGCCTCAGAGAACGCCAATGCGAATTCGGCGTCGAGCAGCAATAGTGGCGGCGCCGGTGGTGGCGGTGCGCAGCCTTTGTACGCAAACGCGCCTCCCAAACCTCGACGGATCAACGATGGCGGCTATTCTTCTCCCAGTCCCGAGCACTCGATTGACAACGAACGCAAACCACATCATCAACAGCAACAACAACAACAGCAAGCTGGTCGTCATAGCGGTCTTATGTCACCGACATTGCAACAAATGCAGCAACAACAGCTCTACCATCAACGTGGTGCCCAGCAACCGCAACAGCATCATGCCATTTACGATACACGCACCGGTAATGTTTCGTCCGCACTGCGGCTACAACAAACACAGCAGCAATACTCTGTGGACCAATTGGAAGCACAATTGCAGCAGCAAATGGCTTTGTCGGCGGACGATTATCCCAAATCGCCGCCACCGCCAGCCACACACTCCAATTATATGGAACTCGAGGAGCAGATGTTACGTCTGCAGCAACAACAACAACAACAACAGCGTGGCGGTGAAGAAATTTACGGCGAACGCGATCTGTACATGCAGAAGCTGATACAACAACGTTATCCACCACATTTGGCGCTCTACCCGAATGCGGAACGTCGTACACCGGACGCATATGGCCGTTCGAAAAATCGCATTTTCTCGGATTACGAAGATATTTACAATCTAACCCAAGCGGGTATACCAACATCAGCGCAGGAGGCTCTGCTACAGGAGGCGGCCAGTTATCGGCGCCCACTGAGCCCGCCCAGTTACGATGGCAGCAAACATGTGCCAGCTATGCCGATGCGTTATACACCCAATCACATGGAGGTAAGTGGGAACACATTTTTCGAATATTACTTAATTATAATTCTTACCTAGATATAACTAAAACGTGAATAGATTATTTTGTGATTATTAAACTATCCTTTGTTGTAAGGTAGAATTGCACAGATCATTCCGGAGTCACTTTTAAAAAACCTGATTAGTCAACTAAAATTGTACCGCGCCTTTAACGTCATTAAAATATCTCACAATACACGAATAAGGTCAAACAGAATGAAGAAAAATGTTGTATTGATATATGGGGGCAAGAACAGCTATTGTGGCATTTAACTAAAGCAAAAAGAATATTGCAACGATGCCCCAGCATACATATTTGCCAGACATGGCTCCGTGTGACTTTATGCTATTTCCAAAAATAAAGAAAAGCTTAAAGGGCCGTCGTTTTACAAACATAGATGATATTCAAAGCGCACTAAGTCAAATATGCACCGTTTTGTTCCATAAGTTCTTAAAAACATAAAAGTAATTTTATATGCTACTTTCGTTAAAACCCTCGTCTCTATTGGCAAAAACATTGACACAGTCGATTTTCACAAGCTTCTCTTGAGGCAAATTTTTCAACAACAAAGTCATTTGCCATAGACAGAAACAGAAATAGATAGTAATCACTTGGTACTGCCAGTTTCGAACTATAAGTTGGATATATAAAAACTTTTACTACTTTTACTTTTACTACTAAAAGTTTTTGCCGAGCCATTATCGTTGTGTGTGGCCCGACGTTGTTCTGATAGATTATTCTTTTCTCTACATTTTGATTACTTCTTTTAGAGGGTCCAATTTTTAACAGAAGATTCCTTGTCAAACGTACGAAACACATAGTAAAACCTTCCTAACCGTCAATCGTGGATTGGAAACATTTTGCGCTGGCTCACCGCGATTCGACCACGAACGTTTTCCCTAGACGTTATCATAAGTGACCCACTCTTCATCGCCAGTACCGTCCGCTACAGAAATTGATCGGTTCTGTTGCGATTCAGCAGCGATTCGCAGATCAAAATTTGGCTCCAGAGGTTTTTGGTGCTAACTTGTGTGGCACCCATACATCGAGCTTCTTTTTATAACCAGCCTTATTTAAATGATACCAAACGGTTCTTCGTGCAATGTTTAGCTTCATAGGTATTTTAAGCAGTGTGGCTTCCGTTTCCGGTTTTACAAAAGAAAGTCTATAAATATAGCGTGTTTTCTCTTTGCTGTTGCCCGCCTTTGACGCGTACTCTAAAAATATTGAGTCAAGCAATCATTAAACTGTCAAAAACCTTAACTCTAAGAATAGCAAAATTGTAGTTTGGTTGAAGTGGAAGAAAAATAAATCATTTGCTTTCATATCTGAATCTCAATTCTGACAAATTGGTATACTGAAAGACCCACTATTTATTATCAAAACATTCCTTTTCAGAGAACGCAGATAGTTTCATCTTCGGGTTTAGCAACCCAAAATGAGCATAAAACAGCATCACATCACAGTCGTGAAATGACTGTAAACTAGTGTTATTTATATACGTATTTTACTATGTTGTTGTTCATCCTTAAGTAAAGCACTTGCTAATTCCAACATTGTTGGAAGTGAGTATTCTTCGTACGAGTTACTTTATTGTGCAAATCCAACGAGGTATTGTTATAAGATTATCCTAGTTCACCTCTTTAATCAACTGTTACAAAAATTTTTGTGGTTATGTTAACTAAAAAACATTTTCCAAACCATTTTACACTCATACATTCTACGGTTTTGTTGGACTAGTCAGCATCCTTTTAATTCCAAAAAATTTAATTTCAACTTTATTTGGATTAAAGAAGCAACATAAATGTGCCACAAAGTGACCGTTATGCATAGTCCGAGCAACAATAATCCGAACAGCCTCCACTTCTGGGGTATGTAAAGAGGCTTTTTATGGTTGTGTATGCGTAAGTATGTGGCAAATGGATGCACATGCTGCTTTTGCTCGACTAATGGTGCAACATAAATGCACCGAAGGATAGAGCTAATCCGAGATGCATAGGTGCACCTATACATACACACTGTCTCCTGCGACGAGAACGAAAGTCCCACAAACACACTCTGATATCCCATGCATTCTAATCCACTGCACCAACTGCCCGCACTGCATCCGAGCTGCAACCAAAGTCTGTTGTGTGCTGACCTTTTCGCAAAAAGAAAGAGAATACAAGTATATTCGGCAACTGTATGTTCAAAAACCAAGAGCGGCAAGCAGCAAGAGTGCTGTC
This sequence comes from Bactrocera oleae, assembly GCF_042242935.1. Lineage (NCBI taxonomy): Eukaryota > Metazoa > Arthropoda > Insecta > Diptera > Tephritidae > Bactrocera > Bactrocera oleae. The sequence goes on from NC_091536.1 coordinate 77,176,784, forward strand.
AGTTGGTTATTTGGACAGCTTGCACCGCCTGAGGGCGTAGCCTAATCATGCGTCTAATTTGGTATTTACGGGTCAGAAAACTGTGGTAGCCGCCAAAGCTAGTCAACACTGCTGGGAGGGAGGGCGTAGCATTGTGGCAAAAACTTTTCTTGGCATACTTGCTACTACATGGACAATTATGGGCGGGCGGTGAATGTTCAAAAGGCATGGCATGTATGTTACGATGGCACAGGTGCTTGGGTGCATGGCCAGCGCACAGAAGCAACAAAGAATGGGTGAGAGTGAAATATTGTGAATGTTATAAAGTTGCAATCAAAAACGCCACATCAGTCAAAATACGTACGCGCCACTCGTAGATGTTCTAGTTTTTCCACGTCTTTCTTCGCACTTTGCTGTTAACTGTATGTGTATGTATGTATGTATATATGTTCGCTCTATGGCATGACAAGTGGCCCAACCCATATCCTGCAGGCATTCCGACTTTAATGTGGCACAGCAGCAACGTGCCGCGGTGTGGCATGCTACCAATAAAAAGTTTTTGTTCTTGCAACGTTAAAAGCACGCGCTCGCCTACTTACCGACGTACTAGCGTTTGTTTAAGTACCTCTTTCCCTCCGCAGTTAGTTGAGGTTGCTTTTTATTTGGTTGCAGTTGGGTTATATGTTGCATAAATGAAAGTCGAGCATTGCTTGCAACCGAATCGACTATGTATCGTGCAATGTGCAGTATAATGGTGGTGTTTTCTTATATTTGTTCATCTAAATATAAAAGAAATACAAATATTATATATACGCATATGTGCGTGTACCCAGTGAACAGATTGGTTTCAAGTTTGAGCCGGAAAAGTTTGGACGATAGATCTAACTTTTAATTTAACAATTTATTGTAAATATTCGAGAATTTCGTGGTGTAAAACCTAGTGCCTCCTCACTTTATTTAACGCAAGAGTAGGCCACTTTATGACTTTGAAAGGTGGGGCAGTTAAAGATACCATATACTCGTATGTATATTTTCTCAACTTTTAATATTAATATTTTCAAATTATTTTATTCCCATCGTGTTTTTTGTTTAAAATTAATTTTTATTTTAAATATTGCAGTTATCCCTAAAATTACGCTAACGTTTAGATTCTCTAATTGATTAAGTTAAATATACTAACAATGTAAACGTTGTCTACATTTAGGCGCATTTTTATATGAATTCTGCTCAAACCGTTTAAAAATCCTTTGTCTAATTCTCCAAAGACACCGCAGTTTCATTCCAAAAATTATATAATATTTATATGAGTGAGTTGAAAGCGCCAAACATATTCACGTTGCCTACTTTTAGGCTGATTTTGAAAGGATAAATTCGTAATCGCCGAACGATTGTTTTAAGTTTCAACAATCTTGCAATTGTATCTTAAAAAAATATAATAAAAATGTTAACGTTGCCTACATTTCGGCGCACATAATAGCAGTTATAGCTTGCAAGCCGGATAAACTCGTTTCTTTGGGCAGTTTTTAAGAGGTATTTTATTTAATAAATTAATAAAAAAGTACAGAATTTAATGTAGGTCCATTAACAATCGGTAATTCCTTTTGAAAATTTTCGCATTGAATGAATACACGTAATGATAGAACTAGTCAAAATTTTGATTTTTGACAAAATAGTGGCTTCCCAAAAAAAAGTCGTTTTTGTGAAAGAATTTACCTTCGATTTCTTCGATCATTACCTAAGAAATATATCTAAAAATATTGTGTATAAATTTCATTTCGATCGGTCCAACCGTTTCGGTAAAATTTTACTTACCGACTTTGAAATACACTCACATTTCCGAAACTATTTGCCGAATCAACTTCAAATTTTCGGTGAAAATTTTTAAATATAGGTATAATCGATATATACATGTGTATGCAAAAAATCGATTTTTGAAATTCACAAATGGATCTAATCCCGTAAACCTGTTTTGCCCGACAGCACATAACTAATATTACAACAAAGATGCTTACGCAAGGCTCAATTATTATAATGCCCATGCCTGATAAATATTTTTAATGTTCAGTTTCAGAAAATATCTTTTAGAAATGCTTTTGTTCTGCTCTTAATTTTTCATTCTTCTAAAATTAGTTACGAAATCTTGATTTCTAACAAAGTGTGAAGCTTCCACTATTGGGTATAATTCTCTCTACCTGTGTTGGTGCGTTTAAAGTGCAAATATATATACACTTCCAGAAGTAAGCTCACTTAGTCATGCGCCTAAGTATGCTCAGTCAGTTGAAAGTATGATTTAGTGCACAACGTTGTGGTAAATATTACAACTTTCGTTTCATTATGCATTTTTAGGTAGGTAGGCGTGACCTAATGCTATATAACCTCGATTTGCGTACGGTGTGTATTGTTTGCTGTTGTTTTGTAACTTTTGCAAATTGGAAGGTAAATGGCTTGCCGCTAATGCCACATCAAAAGCGATACAAGGAGTTTACGTTAACGCAAGCACGCAATGGCGCTACATACTACGTTGCAACTAAGTGCTTTATAATTTATCTGCACACACACACACGCTTAAGCATAAAATTATATGTGTATTTGTGTGTGTGTGCATGAAAGCCACTATATCTTTTTAGTTCATGGCAATTACTTTCCAATAAAAGTTGGCCTTAATAGTCTAAATACATACAATTTTGGTCGTGCAATTTTGTTGCAGAGTTTTTATAAATAATTAATTGCATGCGACTAATTATATTTGCATTTGCGAACAACAAACTTTAAAGTTTACACCAGTGCGTTGCAAGACTTTTGTACCAACTCAGCATATTGCACAGCGTATGTTATAAGAGTTTTCACATCTAAATTTAGAAATAATTTCTGCTGATATTAATTTAAAAGCAGAAAAAGCGGTAACTTCGGCTGCACTGAAGCTGTAATACTCTTCACAAATACATACAAAAGATTCCTTACAGGAACTTAATTCCGATCCGTGCAGCTTTATGATATATGCATTATTGCCTCATAGAATAATTCATGCCAAAAAGTTTAACAGCAGAGTAATAGCTTCAAAAGCAAGGCAATCAGATACCATACGAATTGAAGCCAAAAGAAACTGAAAGACAATGACAAAAATGCTGCTTGAATGCTACAAAATCAAGTTGCTTTTGCATCCGACTGTAACTGATTATGAAAAATGAATACATTACGAACTATACGCAAAAAATTATCTGATGGAATCTGGCCAAACAGCAACGGCAAAGTCAAATATCCATGGTGCTAAGTTAATACTCTGTATATGGTGGGATCTGAAGTGGTGGAAGAGAAGAAAACTATGGTTGCTTAACGCACCGATTTTAAAAAATTTATTTTCTGAAATATAGTATTTAAATATGAAAGTTTCCAATGCGCTAAATTGTTAAATTCATCCGATCTAAATTAATATATTTTGTGTGCCCGGTCACAGCGAAATCGCCAGAAACTGTAAAGCCTATGAACTTGTTAAGGATGTCACCCTTACCACCCGAATGGAAGCAAGTCGGTACTCCCTTGTCCTTTTACGTTGTAGTACTGGACCTATGGTCCTTCCCTGAGCTCGGCGAGCGCTGGCCAACAACAAGAACTTCTGCGGCTGCGAGATCCCTCTGGCGCATAGCAAACCGTAACATGTTCTTTAAACTTAATCTCGCCGAAATCGAATATATATGTTCTGTCTGGTCACTGTCAAATACAGATCACATGCGATGTGGCTAAATATTTGGTCGGACGTTTTTTTCCAAAGCTGTACGGAGCAAGGCGGGGTGGAATTATCTTATGATTTTTACTCTGATTGAAATATTTTGGTAGACACATGTTCGGAAAACCTAGCGACGATGCTGGGATTGATATTAACAACCTTAACAAGTTTGTTGTAAGTTCAAACCGCTTGGCCGATAGATGAGAATCTGGTGATCCATTTTAAGAAATTTTGGCAACATTCACATGAGTCCAAGTTAGATCCATCTATAGGATCAAATCTACAACCTAACCTAACTAAACTTAATTAATAAAAGCTTTGTAATGAACTATACGGTTACTAACCATGATTTGGCGAGTTTAATCACCTTTCCGGTTTATATAAAAATATTGTTCACCGATCTCAAAGTACATACATACATATATACTCTTATACCTCATTTTTATTCTAGTATATTCTAGCAACGGCACAATCGACCCTAGGCCGCGGTGCTTACCTCATTTTCATTATATTTACTCTTATACATACGCATATATAATATTATATATATTAAAGTATTATGTTTGGACCATACTTTGACTAACTATGACTTTTCCTTGGTTATTGAAATAAACTGCTTTGATTTTTAAAAACTTTTTCATGCCTAAAAATTTTTAACAATGACTAAAAAAAATCTTACTTGGACTTTAAAAGTTTGAGACAAATGTGGAATACATCTCGTTCATTCAAACTAATTCCTTGTGAATATTAAGTACACGAGTGAATGCCTCTACAATAATGGTCAATTACATTTTTTTGGTATTCTACTGTATGTAAGGACCATTTATCGAATCCATATATGTTTAATAACTATATTTCCTTTGACTTAATACACACATTTCCAATATACTATATACACACACATACATCGGTTATTAAAAGGAACCTTTTTAATCGAAAGTATTCAGTATCGCTGAAATATGTGCGCTTGGTTGGTGGTCCTTTGTTAACATCAACCTTGCGTGCATTACTCCGAAGTTTTATAGGTCAGCAAAGGACGAAAACAACCAGACTGACGAACGTCGCGAATTGCGCCGTTGCGTGTCCGCCATCATTGTTAAGCTGCGCTATCGTTGCCGAGATTGTTGACAACGAATTGAAAAGAATGAAAGAAATAATAAATATAAATACGAGCATAATTAAGAATTTGTGGCAGGTCGCTTTCGGTGACATGTGCGATAATCAACAAAGCTAAAAAGGACGACAGCAGTAGACGGATACAAAAAGATGAAGACGGTTGCTGCAGAATAGGCGAAATACAATCAATGCATTTTTTCAAAAAATTTATCAATTAACAGAAAGAGCGTAAAAGATGAGTGTTGCCATAGCGAAAATACTCATTGAGGTTATGTTTGAGGAGTAAAACAAAGCGTCGTTGAGAGGAAACGGAGTGGCCGAACTTTTTTGAGGTCCAATCATCTTACGATAGTTCGGAAAGTGCCTTTTAAGAAATATTATAGCAAAACATCTCTGAAAGCTCCCTAAAAATAAAAATTGTTGAAAACTCTGGTTAAACATTTTATATACAAAAACTCAATACAGTTAATTCTTATTGAATTAAAAAAAAATTATAATATTTAAATACTTATTTTTCTTCCTACCACAGTCGGCACAACAACAACTAACCGCTAGCAACAGCAATTTACGCTCACGTCCACCCGCGGCGATTGTGCGCCCACATTCGGCAGATTTTTTGGAATATGAAGCGCGTGCCGAATCAGCGGCAATAGCTGGAGGCGCCCCCGGCACTAGCAAACAGTCGAGCGCCATCAAACCAGATGCAGTGCGCGCGCCACGCCCCAAATCTTCGTTAGACATCAATCGCACACCGGACAGCTTCTACTACTCGGAGGCAAGCTATGCGGAGAAGATGCGCAAAAGCGCACTCTACTTGCAGCATCCACAAGGCGCCACGAATGCACAGCCACAGCAAGCGGTCGGCTATCGCACCGCCAGCGATTTCCTTAGCCCAGTGGGTAGCGGTATGCATACCATCGGTTATGAGAATCCCTACGAACGCGCCTACAAGCGTGGCGAGCAACTGCACGATGGACAAGGCGCCGCCAGCATGCCGCGCATGAGTCGCAGCAATACGACGACCGCCATGAACACAAGCAGCTTGGCGCATTTGCGTTCACAATCGCTGCATCCGCAATCGCAGACGCTGCTCTCGCCACAGTCACAGTCACAACAGAAACAGCAGCAACCACCGCCGCCGCAAAAGCCTGTCTATACGCCAACCATGTCGACGCAGCAGATTATTCAGCAGAGCGAACAATTCCTACGCTCGGCAAGCGCACGCCTGCCCAAGCGCAGCGGCGGTTTCGATGATGACTACAACAGCGCGACTACCACTTCATCGCCACAACAGCAACAACAACAACAGCAGCAGCCGCCGTCATTGCAGTCATCACAGTCACAGTCACAGTCACAATCACAATCATCATCACAATCACAACAGCAACATCAGCAGCATCAGCATCAGCCATCAGCACAGGATGGCGAGCGCAAGCGTGAAGAGTCCATGAAACGTTTGCTGGAGTGGAAGCAGCGCATGTTGCAGTCACCGTTGACGCGCAAGGGCATGCAACAAGGTGGCAGCAATATGTCGGCCATGTCGAAGCTTGGTAGCAATCCGAACATACTGCTCGCCTCGACGACGGTGGCGAGCGGCGCGCATTATGCCGCCACCAATACGAGCGGTGGCAACAGCAGCGGCAATGCGGTTGGTGGTAGTGTTGCGGCTGGCACTGTTGGCGGCGGTAGTGGCGGCATCACAACGATGGCGGTTGGGAGCAGTCTTGTCGGCGGCGTAGGCGGTATACAACGCAGTCGTTCGGATGCGCATGCGAATCTTGGACCAGCCGGTTACAATAGTTACTCGTCGGACGATGAAGGTATGTGGAATCATTTTTATTACATGCATATATTTTATGGCTTAACTTGCTTCTAACTGTCGCCGCCTTTTTATTGCTCAACAATGCGCTTATCGAAAGGGTTTTTTATTATGATCTTCGCACACGAAAGTGGGCTTATGTTAAAGGAAGAAAAAGTTATAGAGAGGAAAGTTTTCTTCCACATCTTCGACAATATTGTTTGTGCTTTCATTAATGTAGATTCATTATTAGAAAATCTATATTTTATCTTTAGTTAAGGCCCAATGAGTTATTTTTCGAGATTACCCTAAGCATATTTAAGGATGTGTTTACTTATCTTGTGGATTAAATAATTAAAAATTGTGTTTTGGACAAGTATAGAGATTGCGATCATTAGAGAAAACAATATCTTGAGCAAGAGCTTACTTGTTTAAGAGCCTCCATATTGCAGACTCATCAAGAGCATTTCACGTTGACGTAAGCCATAGATAAGTCTATCTTTAAACAATGCATATTTCCATGCCTCTTTTCTGTAGATTGTCTAAAATCGAGTTTAAAAATATTTAATTCACCTTAATCTAAAGTTAGGCTTATTTTATTCTTCAGAGCATATCCTGGTATTTACCGGTTAATATTGTCCTCGAAAATCTTATTATAAGCTAACCAACTCGTTCTCCCAAGAAACTCATTTGTTGGACCCAAAGATATGGCACTACTATAGGACAAAGCTGTCATAGTATTATGTGCCTTCGCTAACGTTCCGAGCAAAAATTCTACGAATAATCTCCGAAGGTAATACACTCGGATGACACATGTCTTTAGCATACAAGTAGGTAATCGCTAGTCCCACATGAAGTTTTTAGGGATAACGTCAGATTAATTTGTATAAAATATGTTGATTGATTTGATAAGAGAACTAGTGTGATTCCGTGTTTATTAGGCTAGTAAATGTGATTGGTATTTAAAAGCTTGAAAACAACTAGTGTAGTTATAAGTTTGTTCCATATAAACACATAATAAATACCATTAGTCACACGCTTCTTTACTACTAATCGCTGACTACTGCCGGACTAGTTGCAATTTTTTGTGTGGTCATAATTCCTTTTTAGAAATATTAAGCAAATCGAAATATAAAGGTTTCAGCTGTGTGAATTTCATAATGGAACCCTTGCGAATATCATTGTTGTTGCCTAATTTTTTATTTTCTTATTTTGCATTCTTGAAATTGACGAGATTTGCGTGCGTATGTGAAAGTATCTATTATATAATATACATGCTCTATTTTTGCAAGTGTGTTTTATGTAATTAAGTCTCTCTAATGACACAAACTCTTACCTGCTATATGCCTCTTCATATCCCTGCTTACTTTGCATATCTCGTTTTGCCTTTCTCATTTGCGTTCAATTTCAGTTGTTTGCTTATGCTATAATCTTTTTCACTGTTTTGTAAATCATCTTTTTTTATTTTTTTATATCATTCTTTGCATTGTAGTTACTAATACTTTAGACGAAGAAAAACTCTGCTACGTTAAATTCTTGCGTAAGCTTTTGTTTGTTGTTTGTTTACTTATTTACTTATTGTAGCTGTTGCATTTACGTATTATTTATTCTTATTTATTTTCTTACGACTGTGTTCGCTGTCACAAAATATCTGTGATAACCCTTTGACGGCTGCTAGGTTTAACTGCTTCATTACCACAACATATTTATATATAATATATTAATACATACACACATACATAATATGTAAAATTGCGTTTTCTAAGTATAACGGTTAATGCTTAACTAGCACAGCTGTCACTTTAATACCGTTAGAATGCTACGTTGTGCCATTGCTCTACTTTGCCATCTCCTCTTTACCCGCTAGTTGCTCTCCTCTCTCTCTGCGGCAGACTCATCTGACTGACTGACTTTCAAAACATTTTACTGTTGCAATTCCATATTTTTCCGTGACTCGTAACTTTGCTCTGCTGCCATAGCAATGCCTCAGCATCCTTCTTACTACAAATATGGCTTTTTTCTTCTTTCTTTCCATTTTGCTCATTTTAATAATTCTCTGTTGCGCGTTGCTTGTGATTTTTAACGCATTCAATTTTTTTACAACTCGACAGCGGCAATACAACAGCAATGTGACTGCTCGTCTGCACTCGACGCAGTGAATATGGCCGCAGTGGGTCGCCATCATTCACTCAATGCTATCAGAGTCAACGGCTGACTGACCTTCTCGTGTTCATTTTTACTGCTATTGCCGCTCTTTAATCCTTTGATGTGATTCCATGTGCTTTTTATGAGATTTTTAGGTCGCGGCCCGCGCGTAACTCACAGCTGTTGCTATGGCTGCAGCCACCGTTTCCCCTGTGTGTGTCGCAATGGCAGTTGGATATTTAATGAAGGTTAGCTTTTTAAGCAGTAAACTTATTTACTGTTATTGCTGTGGCGTAGCGCTACGCTGACGTCGGGGAGCCGAAGTTTGAAGTGTTCGCAGAGAGTTAAATATTGGCACAAAAGTCCGGGCGTAGGTTGTGTGGAGATTTAAGTTAATATTTAAAAGATATATACTTGTATACATTTTGTTAGTAGAATGTTTAAAAAAGCAATAAATTTTAAAATAATAGCTTTTTTAAAAAAAGTATTTATAATTATATTTTAAAACAGATGAAAAGTAACGATCAATATATTATATTACACAGAATACTCATAAATATAAGGTGTGGGAAAAGTTCCAACTTTTGCATTAAATTAAAGGTTAGCATAGTAAATATACACCATTTTGTTCAACAGTTTATTTGCATCCCTATTAGCAACTGAAAAAAGTCGATTTTCACTAGCTTCTTTTGAGGCGAATTTTTTACCAGTAAATTCATTTACCATAGATAGGAATGTATAGTAATCTCTTGATGCCTAGTTCGGACTATATGTAGAATGCATTAGAACCTTCTAGCAAAGCTCCCGGAGCGTCTGGACTATCGAAGTGTGTGGTCTGGTATTGTGCTGAGGGAACACAATTCATCTTGCTACCTTCAGACGGTCCAATTGTTGACAGTATAGGTTCGAATTAAGAGCTTGGCCGTTTGGAAGCAGCTCATTGTAGAGTATTCACGGCGATTCGACCACGACCGTTTTGACATCGTCGCAAGTGACTCTTTATTCATCACAAGTAACCATCTGCTCAAGAAATTATCGATTTTGTTGCGATTCAGTGCAGTTCGCAGATGGATATTCATTCCATGAGGTTGGTTCTTCTAGTTTAAATGGTTCCAAACCACTTTTATACTCTAAACAGGGTATATTAAGTTTGCCACGATGTTTGTAACAGCCAAAAGGAAAACGGAGATCGTACAAAATATACATATATACATATATACATATAGAAATGAAGAGTTTGACGAAATGAGGCATGGCTAAATATGCCTGTCTGTTTGTCCGTCCGTCTGTCTGTATATACGCAAAATTTTGCACACGTCCTTTGCTCCTTAAGAAGCTGCTCATTTGGCGGAACCGCTAATATCGTACCACTATAACATATAGCTGACATACAAACTGAACGATTAAAATTAAGTTCTTGTATGAAAAACTTTTATTTTTTGACGAGATATCTCCACATAATTCGGCATGAATTACTTTCCAAAACAATATCGAACTACCATAACATATAATTGCTACACAAACTAAATGATCAAATTCTCTTTGTCGTATTTGTATTTTCATTACACACGTGGAAAAACATTTTATAAAACCCTTTCAAATGCATAAGTTACCCTCATCAACCAACAAATACGTACCCTTTTCAGATGTATTTTCATCTCCTTTATTTCAATTCAACCGATACACTATTCAATTTGATCTTTCCAAATTTATTTTTACTCTTTTAGTATTTTAATATTATTGTTACATACATATTTTAATGCCTTAACGTTTGACTAAGCCGAGAGTAAAAAAATCACTGCCCCCACAAATTCATTAAAATATGCATATCGTAAATGTTCACGCCATTTTTATCATTTATTTCAATTAACATTAATAATGAATGTGATTCTTGATTTAGCGTGGCCTTTGTCAACTTATCAAAAGCACAGAAGATTTAGCAAAAGACTCTGTAAATAGACAACTAGCATTGACCCACAGCGATGCGACTATAAATAAATACAATTCGAAGAAAATTGTAATGGACATGCATATAAAGACAGCTGCCACAAAATAATAATGAATGCTTTGCGAGCCAACGCGGCGCATGAGCAACTTAAATGTGTGGGTGTTGAGAAATTGAAGTAATGAACAGGCAACTAGCAAAAGTTTAATGACAAAACTATTAAAGATACACTTAGTTTATCTGCTTAGAAATTATGTAAAAGCAAGTTAACCATTTTTGAGTAACGATTAAATAAATGTGTGTGTATTTCGTAGGCTTTTAAACATTCTTTCTGCACCGTTTCAGCTTTTTTCTATTTTGAATATTTGCTTTTTTTATTTAATCTATTAAATAGCTGCAATTTGAAGTTATAGTCCTTAAAATTTCTTAAGTCCAACTTAAAAAATATTTCAAAATTTCTTTATTTTTAATTTTGCTTTGTTCAAATAGCAGTATAAAGTACCGAAGCGCCTTAAAAATCGAAAAAAGCAGCAACCAATTCACAAAACAATAAAATAAACGACGCCAAATGCCTTTCTGTCGCATCTTCACAAAATTTTATGCACATTTATACAACTACATAAATAGCTTTACAAACTAGCTTTAAGTTAAGCAAGAAGTATTTTTTATTGTACCCTTTTTTATTTATTTGCGACTGTGAAATTTGACTATTTCCTGCAAAAAAAAAAACCAAAATTTTTTGCATAATACAAGTACCTCAAAAATTTTCATATGAAAAGCGTAGGTGGCAGCATTGTCAGTATATTCGACTGACTCACACACATGCATATATATGTAAATGTACTCATACTTTTACTAAACTTTTGCCCAACTTGTCTATGACATAATAAGGATGCGGTTGTAAAATAAATTCTCTTAATGTATCCTTCTTGTTGAGTTGTTGACTAGCAAAATTTTGTATCATTTCCGTTTGATGTACTGCGCTTGTACCTTCTCATCGGGTGGCAATTTAGTGTGGGAGAGCAAGAAGTAAGCATTAAATTCCTACTAATGCGGTCTTTTTCAAAACTGTGGTAATAATTATTATATATGTTTACAAATGTGAACTCGTTTCAGAAAAGATTATGATTCGTAATAAATTTAGCCTAATGAAGTTTTTGCTTAAGTTTTTATTGTTTTTATAAAAAGTTTGTATTTTATGAGACATTTCTAAAAGAAGTATTAAATTGAGTGAGTTTACTTTTAATAACTTTTTCACGTATTGAAAATACTGACTATTAGAGAAAGCGACTTCCTATTACCTTTGCCCGACTTTGGATATGTTTTATCAGCTCTTAGCTACAACTCTCAAACAGTTAAATAATAATTTTTGCTAGATGATATTTTAGTTAGCCAAATAACTACATATGTTCCTAGACCCTACGGAAAAAAAATTTATAATATATATTTACAAATAACTCACAAAGCAGTATAATTTCTGAAATGGATATTGACTGTGAACGCTTGTTTGAAACTAAGCAAACTTTTTGAAAATGAAAATTTAATGGTTAAAGTTTCAATTATACCTAAGGCAAAAATAACGTGTTAAATATTGGTTTCCAACCAGTAAATTGGCTTGCCTTAATTAAAAGTCTAAGAAGGTTAGATTACATGACTAAGGTGACCAACTGACAGATTCATTTTTTTTTCGGTCACCAAAAGTTCGACAAAGAAAAGCAATATTTTCTACGTGCTAAATGCAAACTAGGCGTTATGAGAAAATATATTTCAAATTCTTGCAGTCATTAGCACACATCTTTGACGGTAACGTTGACTTCATATTCAGTTTCAATTATTGAGGGACCTAAGTATACATAATTGTGACACATGGAATACAAACTTACTTTGGTGTGGTCCACTTTGACTATTACGTTAGCTCCAACCAATAATGTCTTCGGCATGCTAACCACACCAAGATTAATCTTTCCTGGGTGCATTTACGTTCTCGTTAAGACAGAGTTTGCCTCATTTATCGTGAACTGAAATCTGATCTGTAAATATGCAGCTCAGAACGCGAGTTTTGTAAAAAACTTTTCAAGATTTCTTAATAATTTTTAGTACAAATTTTTGAATTGCAATTGGCTGAGTTATACTAATGTAATTGTCAAGCACAGCTTGTTTACTTTGACAGCTGACTTGACAGCTGTACCTGTTAGAATCTTTGTACCTCAAACTCACTTTAAAGCTCCTGCTGATATTACACATTAATATTTTTGCAAGTAGTCCTTTTCCATTAAACAGTTAAAACAAAATATTTGGTGAGTGCTTAAAAATTGGTTAGCTCTCTTTTAGATTATCTTCTATATGAAAGCTTTAATTCTATATTAATTTAACCATTAACCTCCAATTTTTACAATCGTATGCGGCTAAACGTACATATGTAGCAGAAAATACGATTTTTTACTGTTACAAACACTATATTGTATGTTATACACATTTATATACACATATAAAAAACATAAATTTATCCAAAGCGCCATATGTTGCAACAACCAACATTGGACTAACATGAATTCCTGTATTTTAACAACTGAAAGCCATGTGAATATAGACAATGCGAACAGCACGGACTTCAACAACGATAACGAGAACAACATTATATATGTTGGATATAAATATAGCAGATATACACTAGCATATATCTGATATGTGGTCGTACAACTGGCAGCTATGTTTGTATAGTATAGAGGCGCAGCGCCTAGCATAGCCCGAAGCAAAAATCAAGTCATTGCCATTTACAAGAGTAGCTTTATTGTGGCATGCAAGTATCTAAATATATATGTGCTTATTACATTACATTGTACCCGAAAAGATGTGCCTGTCTGCTTTCCTCGCAGTCCTTTTCGACGTGGCGTGTAGCAGCGCGCCTGTCGTTCAGGATATTAAACATTAAAGCATACAATTTTTTTTTATAGCCTGGATAAGGTATATTAGGTATGCCACAAAGTTAGTAGTCCCCTGAAAGAAACTTATATAAAATGGTCAGCGTAACGAGCTGTGTCGATTTAGCCATATCCGTCTGTACTTTATATATGCGAACTAGTCCTTCAGTTTTTAAGCTACCAATATGAATTTTTGCACACGTCCTACGATATCACTATAACATAGCTAACTGATCAGGATCAAGTCCTTATATGGAAAAATTATATTTGGCAAGATATCTTCACGAAATTCGCCATAGATTATTGCCCAAGGCAATGCTATAATCTCCGAATAAATTGTTCAGTTCGGACCACTATAGCACAATACTGACCGATCAAACTCAAGATAAAGGACTTCATAAACTTTAATTCAACTTCAAAGTTGCTACATCAAACAGCGTGGCTTGAAAGAACTAGTAAAATGTTTTCCTTTGTATTATACAGATTTAGTGATATATATAGTCGCAGTAACATTTGCTGCTGTGAAGGGTGTGTAGCTTCGGTGAGCCGAAGTTAACTTTTTTTTTGTTTTTTTCTTTTTTGGTTGCAGCTAACAGTTGTAGTTTACAGTTATTATTATTTTAAATTTTTACAGTACACATTTTTGTTTTGTTTTTGTTTTAGTATTTGCATCGAGAATTTATTTACATTTTTATTTATTTTTTGTTTTACTATGAGTACAAGCTCTGTCACTCAAATTATGCATGTAGCTTTGTATTTTGTTGTAATTTTTTTGTGGCATGATTACAAGCACATGTGCATGCACATAAATTTAGGTTAATATAACAGTTTTTCACTTACACATATTTGCTTTGCAAATTCAAAGCACACACACAGCTGCTATGGTCTCCTGACGAGTTATACGGGCCTGCTCGTTTTTTATTTTATTTAATTTTTTTTTTTGCTCGTTAGACTTTTGAGTTCCACACCGCTGGCAGCTCGTGTGCTTATGTAGTTTTTCTTACATTTTTTTGATTTTTTTAGAATATAAAAAAAAAAAATTTTTATATAAGTTCAAATTTTTATTTTTTATATGTATGAACAAATATTTAACATTTTTTTTTTGATTTTTTTTTTCTTATTTAAAATGATTATTATTTTATTTATATACGATTTTTGTGTTTTGTGGTTGGTGGTTGCCTTACGGCTTTACAAGTATATGTTCATATGTAAATTAGTCCATTCGTGCATAGCAGCGTTGCTATGGTTTTGCGGCACTTTTCGAATTTTAATATTTCACCCTGGGCTTTATGGAGCTTAAGCAAGGTTAGTTAACTGTCTGTAACTGTACTTCTTTCAATTATTTAAGCGTTTTCTCTTTTATATACACCTTTAGGTTAGCTAGTCTTTGAGCTCTCTTTTTAATTTAATTTTTTTATTTGTTCATTTTGTTTTCCACTTTCCATCTCCATTTTCCTTAGCATTCTCTGTTTACTTGAAAAAAAATAAAAACTGGGTTAATTGGTGCACTCAAAATGGCTAACTGTACTCACTATTGGTAGTAAAGCATTTTTCACCTTCAATCTAACCCACAACCGAAATTAATTTATTTAAAAATAAAAACTTCGCACTAAATTCACCATTTGCAAAATATTTTCAGTATCCATTGTTGAACTTTGTTTAATTAAGAATTCGTTTTTTGTTTTTCTTTTTTCCATATTTTTTGTTCGTATTTTGTTTTGCGTGTAAAAAAACATATAAAAAAAAAAATTAAATATATTGTGTTTGGCTTTGATTTGAAAATTTGTAATTTTTGTAAAATAAAAATCACAACAACAAACCAAAAAAAAATTTAAATAAAACACTGTTAAAACTGTAAATTGCACAACAAATCGTATACGCTGTGTGCCCAAAAAACCCCCTGTCAGATGGAGACAACACAAACGGCCGGCCGGCAGGAAGGTCCACCACCACCACAACCACAAACACCACTACCATTACTACCACCTCTGTTATCACTACTACTACTGCTACTACTACTCTTGCTACCATTACTAGTTTAGCGACAAGTGTCGACACTGTCTCTAGTGCCATTAGCCAGGCGTCAATGGCAGCAGCAACAACAACAAACGCTGCTGCGGCAGTTGGCCAAGCAATTGAGGGTGGTAATAAAAGTAATCTGGCAACAAAGTCAACAATTGCCTTCGCCGAAACTTATACAAGCACAACAACGCACACTCCAACAACAACAACACAAACAACAGTACAAACGCACACACCGTTGGGCGGCAAAAAGACAGGTAGTGACAAGACGGACGCACGCGAAATAGCGACAGTGACAGCGCCGACCGATTCCAATAACAAAAGCCACAGTACAACAATGTTAGCAACAACAAAATCATCAATTACACTGAAGCCTATACTGAAGAGCAGTGGGGATAGAGGAATGTCTAACGCGACTTATGAAAGCCAAAGCGGAATGCAAGCGCAACACGCGAAATTGCTACTGAATATGGCGGCGCTTAAGGACAATGCAACGGTGCCACCGGTGCCACTGGAGGTGCCTATTCTACCCAAGAAACCGGCGCCAAAATCACCGCAAATCACGACATATACACCCGTCTACACAACAAAGACGCTCACGCCAACGTCATCGCCATCGAAGACTTATGAAAATGTGCAATTAATTGAGAACAATGAAGAGGGGAGGGAGCATGCCGTTGGGACGACGGATAAATTAGAGCTGCAGTTGGAAGAGCCGCAAACTGCCGCTGATGATGGACAGGAAACCGCAGACACTACAGATAATTATGATGCCGGTAATGCTAAGCATGTAGGGGCGGGCGACAATGCAGGACGAATGCCCGAACTCATGCAAGCGAAAGAGACAATGTCAATGCAGACAATAAATGAACAGGAGACGCCAATGTTGGCGCAGTTACAAGTTTATCAAAGAATACAAGAGGCTAGCTTGAAGGCGGGGAGGGAAAAAGAAAAAACGAATGATATGCATGTGCAAGCTAAAGAAAGCGTCGAGCGGTCAGCAGTGTTGCAGGCTGGAAGAGAGACGGCAGTGATGGAAGATAATTTGAGCGGTGAGTTGAAAAATGAGATAAGCAAAAATGCGGGTGAAGCGGGAGTTGACACTGCAGAAATATCACGAGAAGACACCGATGAAGACGAGGACACGGTCGGTGAGGAATATACCGACGATGATCTCGACGAAGCTTTGGCCGAAGAGGCGGACGCAGAAGAGGAAATGGCAATGCCATCAGATAACAAACCACACACAAATAGTCAGCAAGATAATATGGCAAAAGATACTAGCATAACGATAACAGCTGCACCAGAGCTGAGGTCAGTAGTTGCGGATGAGCCGCGCACACCTCTTATGGCTGCGCTGACTTTCGACGAGAATCACTATCTGCCAATGACACCGAAGAAGAGCGACTTAGCGCAGAGCGGCAATTTGACGTTAATAAGTCTGCATGACTCCACCACTGAGGAGGAGAACCCTTATGTGGAAATGAGCAAAAATCTTCCGGATGAGGATTCTAGGTCAAATTATGAGGATATGTGCATAAATCCGCACGCCGGTCCAGCGCTAACCAGCGCTGCTGTCAAGGCCAAACACCTGCAAATACAAGCTGAGCCTGTGTATATGGAGTTGAGTGCAGCCAGCAGCATAAGCGAAAGTGGCAGCCATACAGCAGTCGCCAAGAGCAGTGCTATAGCCGCAAGTAATTCCCAACAACTGCCACCACCACTGCCGGCTGATGAGTTGCACAGCTCATCTGGTAGATCCACATTGAAGAAGAATAAAAAAGGTACTGATACTTTGAAGAAGAAAGCGAAAAAATCCAGCGCTGAGCGTTCACAATGCAAGCGAAAAGATCTACCCGACATACTTAAGCAGTCGCAGAGTACAATGTCACACGTATCCGATAGTTCCGACGCCGACGATGAGTCTACAAAACATACCGATCTCAAGAAAATGCGCTCACGCACACGTTTTAGCCTATCGGACACTTTCCGTCCGGCTTCGTATTATTTAGGTGCCTCCACACCACTAGCAGATTGTGCTGAAAGCTCTGATAGTGAAATAGTTTCACCGCCGCCTATCCCAGCATCACCGCCACCAATGGAGGACTTGAAAACGGAGGAGATATTCTCTTCCGAACATTACGATACCGTGAAGCGACGCGACAGCAGCAGTGGCAGTGTAACGAAGATCAATCTATCATACGACCAAATACCGAAGTTACATGCCAGTAACACTTCGTTGAATAGACAGAAGGCCGAGACGACACTGAAGTGTAGTCGTTTATCGTTGCCGGATCAGTTCTCGAAGCAACGCAGTGTGGTACATTTCAAGCAACCGCATGCAGCTGCGCTGCTTAAGCACCACGAACGTACGCTCTCCGATTCGAATTATAGTTTTCAAACCGACAACAGTTCCAACACTTCGTCAGACTTTGATTTCTATAATAAATTAAAGCAAAACTCACCCTCATATGTGGCGTCCCCCGGACGTTATCCATCGAGTAGTTCTTTGCCGCAGAAATTCGTGCTTAACGCAACACCACCGACTGGCGACAGTAGTGAAACCGATTCGGCGGTGGAGTTTCGACATCGTCAAGGCTCGGACTCTGAATTGGAGAGACAACGTTCCCGTCGTCCACTGTCCGAAGAATCTATTAGCGAGATTGAATCTTTACGGGAGAAATTTGAGGAAACTCTGTCACATGACTTAGATACTTATCTCAGCCATTTGCAATCGAACGACTTGTATCTTTACCAAAACACGCTCTTGGACACACCACTTACCGTCGGCTCCACGGAACTACTAACAAAACTCATAAAACCACCGGAGACATTCCGCAACAAGGACGACGAACATTTCTACGGCAACATACGCTTCGTGTCGTCCACAGATTCACTACAGCGATTGGGCGGAGATACACGCGATGGTGGTGTTGCCGGTGCGGGTTGCCTCACACCCACCTCCGGCGAGCTCGATCACTCAAAGTACTACACACCCATACACAGTCGCAATAATAGCAATATATCTGACAAATCTGCGCCTTATTACTACTCTGAGCTCAGCAGCAGTCGCGAGTTAATTGCTACACCTGCAGCGCCCTTAAACAACCAGCGCGATGTGCACGCACATGGCTCGAATATAGCGCACATACACAACCCGATTGATGGCCACGGACGTGTGATTTCAAATATCAATGTGGATCTGTTGGCAGACAAAGATCAGGCGATCGATAGTAAAAATTTATATAAAATGAAAACGAATGTGGAAAAGTTGAGTTACCGCTCGGGCAAAATCCTCAATGCTAATGAAACTGCTGCAGCGCTAGCTACCGCCGCCACAGCTACTTCTTCGATGGCGTCAGCTAGTGATTACCAGCTACGTCACGCGCACACCACCAAAATGAGCAATTTTCAACAGACTAGCCTACATCATACACGTACCGAACTAACGGGCACCAACGCATACCCCACTGCCATCACGCACACCCCCTCCGCGTCATCACAAACTCATTCACCCTATCAGACATATACCATCGGCATTAGCGCTAGGGCTGGCGCCGGCAGTGGTGGTAGTTCCGCGAAAATCACTAATATGCAACAGCAACAACTGGGTCACAGTAACATCATCGGTATGGGAGCAATGGGTCATTTAAATCATGTTGTTGTCGGTGAAGGTAGTGATGTAGCAGCGTCTCCACTCGGAGGCCGAACGTCCACTAACACTAATACTAAAACGGCACACGCCGTCGCTGGCACGAACACAAATAACGCACAGAAATTCTCCGTTCTAGGCGCACCCATTACCGGTGAGCTGCTGTGGGAAGAAGACACGCTGTGGCGCGAAAGCTTGCGCCGCGTCTCGCAACGTCATGCGCGTTCACTAGACGATCTCGATCGCATAGCGCCCAGTCCGACGGCGCTCATGAGACGGGAACTACATGGTGGCGAACGCGCCGCATACAAAACGAAAATCACACGTGACGTTACCTACGTCAACGACAATGTATCACAGCAAGTGCGCGCCGCATACAAGCCGCGCTTTAGTGAACCGCTTACACAACACCACGTGCGGCATACGCGCGCACCCGACGAGGATCGCCTCAACGAGAATGATGTGTACGTGCAACTGCAGGAACATATGACAGACGATGGGCACAACTCGGATGTGTATGAGGTGTTACGCACAGACAGCGGCTCAAACTTGTCGCGCAAATCGGTGGAGATCGATCGCGAGACGATACGCCAATGGGACTCCATGTCCAGCGGCCTAATGAAGCATTCGGGAAGCAATAGCAACTCGGAAAATGATAACCCCTGCGGCAGTGAGAGTCTCACAAGTGTGGGGAGTACAGTGCGCGCTATTATGGAACAACTGAATGTCAGCTGTGATGACAATGACAATGTTGCGCATACGCCCTGTACAACCGATGTGGAATAAGGCGCCGATAAATGTACAAATCTACGAAATAATATAGTATAGACTAAATGCAACTAGGTGTAAGCTAAATAAAATAAAATAAATATTAACAATAAGCCAAAATAGCTGTGTTGGTTCGGCGCAACAGTTGCCGCGCGCTGACTGGTCGCAGGAGACGACCACATATAAATGATGACACTTTTTATAAAAATGCCGTTAATTGTTGTTGTTAGTGACAGTTGTCTATTCAAATACCACACAATGTGCATGCAACCAAAAGAAAGGTAGAAAATACAACAGCAAAAACAGTTATAAATAAATATACAAATACAAAGCCGACCATTGTATCAGCTTTGTTGGCAAAACCTTAGCGACACCGATTTCCATCGATTTTAAACACCGCGCGCAACATTAAACTCTGTTGATTTCCCAGCGCGCCGCATACAAATTAGAAAATAAACAAACATACAAAAGCGCGCGCAAACCCACATACAAACAATATGTGTAAGCGCAATCGAGGCATACACAAAGGCGTCGCGTAATATACATGTGCTTTAATGCATGCCTTTATGTAGTCAATGTATACGTATGTGTATATATGAGTATAAATTGATTGAATTTGCACGAAAGTTTGCACACACGCACACACCCATGCACACGCGCAACGAAATGCCAACCATACAACAATAAATATGTAAATACAAAGTTTATAAATATATACCTATGTAAATATACAGCGACTAGACAGTTAGACAGAACTGCGCAACTATTCAGACATACACACATGCAAGCAAATAACGCGAGACAGCAACACGCACACACACTCATAGCGACGCGCATATTTGTTGTCTATCAATTGGCGTTGATTGTTATGGCTTTGTTGACTGTTGTTGTTGTTATAAACAATTTGACTCTCTAATGGTAAACAAATATTGTTAAACATATAAAACTAGTTAAAAAAATGCAATGCAAATAAAATGGTAAGCAACTATATTTTTTCTTACAATACTACAAATATGTCTACTTACTGCTCTTTCTTTAAAATTAATTGTAAATTGATATTTTCAAAAGCTTTCTGCTGCTTTAAATTTCCGCAATTAATATTTACTCTTACATATATTTTTAAAAACGTTTTAGTTTCGCTCAATAGCTAATTAACACAGCAGCTCTCTCACATGCATATATTTACTACCACAAATTAACACTTGCAAGTGCTCTTCAGACTGCCACCTAACGGAAGTGTGCATAATTAAGTTGTCTGGCTGCAAAAATTTATAATTATTAGTATGAATAGTCTAATGTTGTTATGTAAAAAGTGTAAATTTTGTATAAAAAATTTTTAACACTGTTCGATTTTCAAAATATTTATGTAATTTTTACCGTTTTTATATTTATAAGAATGTAAATTTTTAATATATTTTCTAAAATAACCACAGAAATAATTAGAAAAAACATGGCCGGAATTCCTAATATTTTCTCATAACTACTTTAGGGGGTATTTAAAAATATTATATTGTTTTTATTTTCGCACAGAAAAATTGTAATAAACTTTTTAACGACAGCATAGAATAAATATTTTTAATTTATATTCGACATATTTAGTGATTGACATACAAAAATTAAAAAAAATATCATTAGAAAGTTTTCGAATCGAAAAAATTTTAACAAACAACACTTTCTTTCAAAATATTTAGAAAATTTCAGTGTTTATAAATTATACTTGCAATATTACAGAGCATTGGCAGTTCTCTTTATCATCATTTCTGTTAACAGATCTTTTGAGTTTGGTAGTGCCTAATAGCTTAACGCAATGTAAAGTCATTTAACATCTTACGCTTACTAGAACTCTCATTTGCTTCAATCTGTTGAATAAAATTTGCGAGCGCTCTCTCTTAAATGTATCGCTTAATACAGTAAGGGGGTACTCTGGTCTAGAGGCATGAATTTCAGGTAATTTTTGAAGGACCGTAAAAAACAAGGCAATTCATATTTTTAATATACAGTTTTCTATTAGTTATTTAATACCCAAAAAAAAAAAAACAAAAAAACAAGGTAAAAAATTCAAAAGTCAGCAGCTGATGAAGTGTTGGGTTTCAAAACACGATTTCTCGATTTCAACCCTCCTAGCAATCTGAAAAGAAAAAACAAAAAAATTATTAATCTAGAATAATGTCGCAATGTCTGGTGCTACGATAAAGTTGGAAAAAACTTGATTACAGAAATGGCGACTGTCTGAGAAAAACACAATTTTTGTACCACTTGTTAAAAAAAACGTAAAAATGCAAATTTGAGAATGTGGATAGTTCCAAACACAGACAGATTTATAAAAAAGACACCCTAAAAAGTCAGGTAAATACGTCCAATATATAATTCCTGAAAAATCGTGGGTATCGTTTTGAAAAAGACCGTTTCGAGAAAAACCAGAACCAGTTTGAATGTCGGTTCAGCAAAATACCTATATCTCCGAAAATAATTTCAATTTTGAAAACTTTTTGATAGTTATACTTTGAAAACATGAAAAAAATCTATTTATTTTTATTTCTAGACTAGAATACGCCTTAAGCCTTTTAGTGTTGAAATAACTCTAAATTAAATAACATCGATATTAATAAATTCTGACTCGCAGCATACTTTCAAAAAAAAAAATAATAATTACAAAAAGTAATATTCATAAGGAATGATTTTGTCTTTATAACCATATATAGTTAGTAATTTTTATGGCACAACAGCCAGTCGTTATCATTGTAATGCTACTTACTCCCAGCTTAAATAAATAAACCAGCTCATCTCACCACTAGCAAACCTTCAAAAAGTTATTAATGGTTCAGCGTCTCTCAGGCATTTCTTTGCATTAACTCCTAACTCCCTCTCTCTATCACTTTACTACAACTACATTGCGCTTTTCCTTACACTATGCCTCACTATCCCTTTAGTCAATTCTGCAGCTTTCCAGCTCTCTTTACTGCTTCTATATTGGTTTGAGAATTAAAACTTTGGCACTTGCAATTTGTCATTTTGTCTTTTTTCTCTTTGCTCTTTTCTTCCACACACACATACAAACACACTCATATACCTGCATATATACATAACTCTGTGTATGTTTGTATATGTGGACACATTGCCACAACTGCAACTGTTGCAACAACGCTACGTGCCACCATCAGCAGCGTCAATTTCGGTGCGGAATGTACGCAATTTACCCAAAGGCAATCTTACCGTTAAACCAGATCCCTCGGATGCACACAATCCTCTACAGCAGCAGCAGCAACAGCAACTACAACAACAACACTTAGCGCAGGGCACTTACGATCAAACGCTGGGTAAGCTAACGCACTCCTACTACGGCACGGCGCACGACACGAAGTACGCGAAGACAACAACACTCACGGATCATCGCAGCGGCATTGTTGGCCTTGGTGGTGGTGCTGGTGGCGTTTATGGCAGCAATGGGCTCATAGCAGGTGGCAATAGCATCTTGGCCTCGTCGACGCCACTGCATCCCTGCGCAAATGGTGGCGACTATTATGGCGGCGTAGGAGGCGCCGCGGGCCCCACATTGTGGCAAGAGCAGCATACACAACAACAAGCGGTGTATCCCATGAGGCGCGTGGATAGTCGTGCCGAAATCGATATGCTGGAACGTGAGACCAGCACACAGATGCGGGTGAGTAGTTGGGGTGGCATATACACATACATATCTATAGTATATAAATGTATCTTTGGGCGTGTGTGTCTGACAATATAGTGAATGAAATATAGTGTCTCCGTGTGCGTGTGCGCACTGTAAGTGGCAGCGCCAAGCGCCAAAAATTCATTCACACATACATACCTACAAATATTGGCTTGCGTTGATAAACGCGCGCGGCAGCGATTTGCTGCGGCCGCGACCAAGTCAAAGTAAAATACAAGCAACAACAACAATTATTTCAATATAAAATGTGAAATATTGGTTGTAAGTAAGCCAGCCGCTTGTGTAAGTGCGAGCGCGCGTGTATGTGTGTGTGCGCGCCATTGCGCGAAATTCAATTTAAATTGAACACAAGCAATTTATTGATTTGCCGCTCTCGCTGTGCCACTCCTTTACCTTTGATTTCATTAATATTGTTTGACTTCTTGTGTTATTAAGTTTTTGCGTTGCTTCTTCTTTACCATTTAGTTCTTTATTAATGTGCAAAGATTTCATTTTTCGTAATTTTATTTTCGTTTATTTTTATGTGCCGCATTATTTTGTTATTGAAATAATTGAAAATTAAAAAAAAAAATCGCTCCCGCTTCACCGCTTTCCTGCCTGCTTGCGTAATTTGCTCACCTCTCACCGCCTGACCCTTAGAATTTGGACGTCTCCGCCGGCGATTTGCTGAGCCGCACACACGAGGAGCTGGTGCTGCTGCTGATACAGTTGAGACGGCAGAATAGCAATACAGCGCGCGCCATCGAGCAATGTTGCAGCGATATTCATGAAGTGCAGGTTGTTAACAACGCCCTAGCAGTAAATAAAGTTTGCATGCTTCAATACAGGGTGTCGGCCATTTAACCATTTTTATTATAATTTCTTCTAACACTCACTTACACCTTTGCATTTTATTTAATATTTTTTACTATCAAACTAATTAAATTTTGCCTTCCCCGCCCCCGTTAGAATCATCTACGCACTGCTGAGGGTCTCACACGCGCCGAAAGTATACAGCGTTTGGATTACCTGAAGCAGCATCTGCTCGATCTGGAGCGCCAGTATGAGAAGAGTAAGCCGTTGGTCAACTTGGTCGACAATATGGTGAAGTTGGGCTCACTTTATCGCAACAATGACATCAATGGTCGTCAACCACAACGCAACGAGGCTGTGACACTGGATCGTCTCGAATTTAATCAGCGCATGCAGGAACGGCGTCTCTTGCAGGAGGAGCAAAAACAGTGGGATCGGCTAAGTCCGAATCACAGCGAGCTGCAGGTGAGTGTGTGGCAGTTTTATAGAATGCAGAATATGGAATTTGTAATAAAATTAACTTATTAACTTCATATAAAAAACAAATTTCTCCACTTCGCACACTCTATTTGTTATCTTTACAATTTTATCTCTCTCTTTCTCTCTCTCTGTTCCTCTTTCGACTTTGTACTCAATATTTTTTCACTTCACAATTTCTCACAATCAATTTCTCTCTATAATTACAACAACTCTCTGAATCAACTTTCTCTCTGTCACTCACACTTCTAGTCAAAGGTCCATCAACTCTATCAACTCGATCAGCTGTTGCAAGAGGAATCTGGCACACTGCAAAACTTACAGCGCGACAAGGAGGAGCTGGAACGCGCTCTAGGCGGCTTACGCGCACGCATACAGGACACTTCAGGTCCGCCAATGGCGCTCGAAGCGGCCAAAAAGCAACAACACATGCTCGAGCGTGAGCTGTCGCGTGTACATCAACTGTTGGCCGAGAACTCAAAGGTAGTCGAGGTGCCTAGTATAGAAGTTTTGTCGTCTGTTGTTTTTGTTTGTGTGATATTGATAATGATTTGCTGAGCCAATAGGCAAATCTAGTCAGCTTCGCGTATTGACTTGCTATTGCTTTCTAAAAACAATGTGACTAATCTAATCCGAAATGTGATACCCAACAATCATACATACATATACTATATATAGATGATTACTAACCCGCTTGATTGCTTCATATTGACAGTCCTTAATAAGGTCAGGCATAATTTAGTTTTATAATCGTAGGTAATGCTTATTTTTTTTGCATGATTACTGCCACTTTTACGTGTATTTATATAATTTTTCTTTAAACAGCAGGTTACATTAGGTGGCTGACCTACCAATATGTCGGGGGAATCACACCTTTGCTAAGTACATTGCTTTGTAAAGTCAGATAAAATTTCCCGTATTTGCATACAAATTCTCGACAAAGCGTGTTGAACCTTTTACCAATCTGCTTTGGTACTTTATTCGTGTTTCCCCAATTTCACCTGGATGTCTAAAGATATGAGATCTGTGGTCTTTTATAATTGGTCTAATAAAGACGTGACATTCGCGAAGACAGTTTTAAGTTAATTCTTTCTCAGCCTAATCCAAGCAGCTTATGAAGCTGGCACCCGGTCAAATTTTCAATCTTATCGCATGAATCCCGAGCGAGCACTATGCCTCTTACTATTTACCGTGGGCCAGAAGGATCTTGCCGTCGCGCAACTGCTGGTATTTGACAAGCTTGATTAGATTTTCTGGGAATAAACTGAGAAGTTTGTCAACGAACTACTTTTTTAGAATTAGAGAAAACCCTAAAGTAACTAACTAAAAGTTCGAGCTTATGGAACTAAATTTTAAAAATCTCAATTTAAAGTTTGAAGCGAAAACAAAAAAGCAGACGGCTTAACATCTAAAGCGCCAATTCACTAAACAAATCATACATGCTCTGGCTTTCGTGCTTTATATGTAGTAACAGCATGTCAAACAATCTTCAAAAATCTCTATTCTTACTAACATCACACCACTTATTTCTTTATGAACTTTTATGCAAATAGAAATTAGAACAGACCGTAGCAGGCAATGCGCGTCTCGAACAAGAGCTGATCGTGTTGCGACAGAAATTGCAGGCTTCGCGTGGCGCACGCGGTTCACAAGGAGCTCTCACAAATGGAGTCGGTGGCACAGACAGTTTTGCTAGCAACACGACCGCCATGTTGGAGTCCGAGCTGAAGCGTGTACAAACACTCGTAGGCGATATGCAACGACAGCGACAGGAGTTGAGCTCGGCTGTACGTCAATTAACAGAGAACTCCAATAGACTATATCAGGAGATTGGCAATAAAGAGAACATCGCAAACGGTTTGCCGTTAGACATACCACAGAAGAAACGTACAAACTCCACTTCGTGGCAGGAAACGGATTTGGATTCGCTGCATAGCATTTCGCACACATTGAACGATGACTCCACACTCAATCTCTCAACGCCGCTTTACGTGGATACGAAGCTCAGTGACTTCAATAATGGCGATGAGCTGCAACGTTTGATGGCTGGCGCTAGTGTTAACGCTGGCTCATATCGTTACAATGACGCCAGCGATAATTTGGAGACGAGCGGCGTGGACAGTGATGGTTTTCTAGACTCCAATCCATTTGCCAATCTAACTAACCAAGAGAAACAGGAGATCAAAACGGTGCGCATTGTGAAGCGCGAGTCGGAGCGTAGACATCGCGATCGCAGCGAACGTAACGGACTAAGTAGCTCCACACAGAATCTGGATCAGGTGCTAGAGGAAGAGCAACAGCTGATTAGCAGTAATGGGCTCGTTATCAATGGTTATCAGCATATGAACGGCACGGCAAACGAGTACCAGAGCAATGGACGTTCGAAATCGCTACCGCGTAGTTACAACGAACCGCCCACGAGCGGCAAAGTGAGACATCATCACCACCACGGCAGCAAACACAGCAGCAAGCATAATGGTCACCATAGCAGCAGTAAGCAAGAAGATTACTATGGCCGCAGCTATGACAAGAATAGCAATTATGCCGGCTACCAAATGTGTAATGGCGCTAATGGCCCTAATGGTGGTAATGTTGCTAACGGTAGCCACGCTGAGCGACGTGAGCACCTTAATCCACTTGCCAATGCGTACTTTGCCAAGCAACTGCAACAACAGCAGCAACATCAGCATCATCATGGTCATACGCGTGAATCCTCACAGCTGGCTTTGCGTCAAAAGACCGACTCTGTGCAGAGCTTGAATAAAAGCATTACCGATCTCAGTCCAGATCCGGTATTTCAGAGTGAAGCGGCGCGTCAAATCATAAACGAGCTTTCGGCCGGTTCAGCGTCCGAGGACAATACTGAGAAGATTGTTGAGAAAGTGCCGTCACAGCATAAGCATCGACGTGCGGTGCCACGCGAGAAGCGTCGCCACTACACGGCGCCCAACAATGTCAATGTGAAGGCAATGGAGAATGTGCAGGCGGAGAACGATATGAATCGCAATGTAAGTGTAAAATGAGTATTTTATGTGGTTCTCTTACTAAATTATTTAATTTTAGAACACCAATTGGCGCGCCCGTGACGATCTGGACATGGACTTGGCATTGCGTCCGCGCATGAATGCACCAGATGTTGTGCGCTCCGCTTTGGGACATGGCGAGAAGATCTCGGAGAACACAATAGATAACTTGTTATTAGCGCCAAATAAGATTGTCATACCCGAACGTTATATTCCGGAGAAGGTAAGAGATGCTTGATTACAAAAACTAAAACACAGAATTTGGTTTCCGGAAATGTTTGCCATATGTTTATACACAATGAGTAGTTATCGTAAAGCTTAATAGGTATATAAAAATCCACTTTTTTATTATCTATAGTAAGGTGGCATAAAAATAATGCGAAGTCAGTTTAAAGTATTGATAATTCTATGTAGCACTTTCTTCCCAGTCTATTATCATGATTATTTATTAAGCCGGAAAATATATAAAATACATATTATACCACCAATAACTTAAAGCCTCCTGGTCGATATTCTTGTGAGCAATGCTCCGAGGTTCTTAGTCAGTTATGCGTATCCAAATTCGGATATATTTTGCTTATATACAGGTTAGTTGGTCTCACCAAGAAATAGCACTACTGGCTCCAAATTTTTTTTCTCTAGTACATCTGTCGTGAGAAACATGTCAAGTTACAAGTCATTCTGTCAATTAATTCTTTGTTTACAAGCCATTTAAAGTTGACATGTCAGAGTATTTTTTTTAGTATGAAAAAATTGAATATCGCGCAGTGATGAGATTCTTTGTTTCAAAAGGTTTAAAAGTAAAAGATATTTATGAACAATTGTAAGAAGTGTATACGGAGTAATAATACCTTCAAAACGCACCGAAAAAAATTGCTCAGCATAATTTGGAGCGTTTTAAGCAGAATAAAACCGATTTCTTGCGTCGTTTTATAACTATGGATGAGACTTGGATCTACCACAATGATCCTAAATTGAAACAAAAACGTTTACGCGGACTGGTCTATTAAAACTGCGCATGCAAACCGAATCGATATATATTTTTTTTGTTGATTTTTTGTACAACGTTTTTCTATGTTCGTGTGACGCCAATCGGTGAAGTATTTTGTGAAGGTCGTGAAGTCAACGAAAACTTGACTCATGCGAGTCGTCCATATGTTAATGACGATAACATCGAAAAAATTTATGAAATACGTCATGTTGGCAGCAGAGTGATGGCAGATGATTTCAACATCTTATGAATCGACTCCACACATTTTGGTTAATGTTTTGGGTGCGGAGCGACTCAAAAACGACGTCAAGTAAATGTTGCAAAAGAGAAGTAGCAGGAGACATTGTCTACATTCATCAAACACATCATTACTGGTGACGAGACGTGATTTTAAGAATATGGCATCAAAATTGTCTAACAATCAAGAGAATTGCAAAAAAACAACGACAAAGTCGTTCAAAAATCAAGGTAATGCTAATCGTTTTCTTGTGTTGCCGTGGTTGACCTTTTGACCCTGTGGAATGATTTCATGAAGAACCATACATGCATTCCGTCTGCAGGTTCAAACCGTGAATAGTGAATACTACTTTGCTGTTTGGAGACAATTACGTCGAAGCCATTCGGCATAAATGAGTGGATTTGTGGGCAGAAAATTCATCGATTTTTCACCAGGATAATGTACCGTTACATTTTAGCAGCAGTTATTCAATTGGTCAAACACGAAACAAGAGTCATCGCTCAGCCAACGTATTCACCAGATCTCTCTCTCTGCGACTTTTTTGTGTTTTCGAAACTGAAAAATTCGCTTCGAGGAACACGCCGTAAGTCCATTGAAGCTATTTAAAGTCATTCGCGGTCATCAAAGCTGAGACTTATAACAAATGTATGCAAAATAAGATTATAAGAAAAATAGATTAAGCATTATTATGCTTGTATTGGTTCAAAAAGAGCCTATTTTGAAGTCGAAAATAAATATTTGTATTAAAACATGTGACACTGTTATTTTATGTCTGTCTGGGTCATGTTTTAGTCAGATGATTACTTACAAAACCACTTCATAAGCTGTCATACGTATCCATTTGAACGAATTGAAGTCAATACTTGATAACTTGACAGTTATAAAAAGACTTAGCAGTCGTTAAAAATATTATATTATCAAAATAGGTGTAAACATTAATAAAATAATAAATCTGATCACATTATCTTATTATTAACAAATGAAACAAATTCCAGACACCCGAGCTATCACCCGAAGAGAAGAAACGTCGCCAAGAAAAAGTTGAATCCATCAAGAAGATGTTAGCTGAGGCGCCCATTAGCTCCGCAAACGTAAGTAGATACAAATTGTTAATATTACATTAACAAAAAATATCCATAAACTTTGTGATTCAGGACACCACTGTCAGCTTGCCGCCGAGCAAAATCAATGCCGAAAAGAAGCAACGCGAGCATTTGTTGCAACTCAATCAAATATTGGCACAACAAGTCATGCAAATGAGCAAAATCGTAGCTGGTAAGTGCACAGAGAAGAGTGATAAAGAGAACATTTTTCAAGCAATTCCATGCGCTCATTTATACTTTAGCTACATGTGGGTATATATGTAAAAGTATTTCTTTTCGAATTTGGGTTTCTTCTATGTAATTGTTTGTGTAACTATTTGTGTTAATAGTAATTTTGTGTTGGATTTAACAAAAATTTTTGCCAGTTTCGATTATGCATTACTTTCCTACTAACCGATTCGTAACTGTTCAAATGTTTTGTTTATGATTCTTTTTGTTGTTTTTATAAACGTAAGCTTATTTATTTACTAACATTAATATTATTACTAGTATTTTGGCTATTTTATATTATGATCATTTATTTTATACAAATTGCAAGCGTTCATTATGTGTTTGTTGTAAATTCTCTCATAACTCAATTAAATATATAAAAAAAAAAAAATATTAAAAATGAACAAAAAAAAAATTTTGAAATTGAAAAAATAGCATTCTCTTGTATCTTAAAAGAAAACCGCTATATATGCTCTCGTTCTAATCTTGAAATCTGTATATTTTTTTCTTTTCCGAATTCTGATTTTCTAGATGATAATTGAATATCATTTACATACATATCTGCATATGTATATGAATAAACGTTTCGTCAATAACATAGTCATAAAGCAAGCAAATTTCTATGAAACTATAAACTCTCACATAATCAATCATGTCATCCATCAGCTCGGCATCCCATTTCATCATTTCGTTGGCCTTTGTAGCGCATCAACTCACCTCAGTAGTACACACGTACCACACATACATACATATGTATGTATTCGTACAACTTCGGCAATCACGCATCATATCAACCAGTAGTTTTCTCACAGCCATGCCCAAAAACACCAAATAATTAAAAGAAATATTTGTAAAATTGTAAATTTTCAAAACATCACACACATTGTATTATAACGTCCACTAGTTATATGAAAACCTAACCTCAACCTCATTATCTTATAAACCACTCAACTTACTTAAGCACCGTTACACATTCACCATGTTCATGATATGCACACTCTCTCACTTTCACCTAAGAATTTATGCTCTCCTATGTATATATTATATATATATTATATATTCACTTAGTATGTATCACTTCTATGAATAAAGCATTAGCATTTCACTTAAAAACCAAGTACTTAGTAATCATTTCAATCATTCCATTGTAATCGCTAAGCCATACCAGCATCTCAAGAGCTCTCTCACTTTGCACCACAAACATTCGAACAAACCAAATTTCTTAAATATATATTTATTTTGCCATAATTCTTTGGTTCCTTTTTACTGTTTTCTATAAAAAATATTTATGTAAAAACGCTGTCTTTGAAGATTTCTGCGTGTTTTCAGTGTTCAGTGTGTGTAAAAATTTATTTGCGAGTATTTTGAAAGGTTTTACGTGTTCTTTATTTCTCTGTGTTATTCAATATGTTGATGTGTGGGTTTTATGTGTATTTCTACGACGTTTAATTCCTGTTTTACGAAGTACTCTACTCAATATTAGTTTTACTATTAATATTAAAAAGTACAAGATTGCAGTTTTTGGTTTTTATTATTACGTTCCTAATATCTAAATAATCCACAAGGCCGATTCACAAATGTTCTTAGAACAAATTAATTAGAGATCTTATCAAACAAATTTTCTTGGCTTAGTACTTGTATAGTAACCAATTACTTTTTCAATTTTAAAAATTAAAAAAAAAATACTATATCAATGGTTTTAAAACTTTCGGAGTATATTTGTACAAATTTGAGAAATACACAGCAAAAGGTTTGAAGAAAAAGTTAAAGATTTTTCAGTCAGTGATTTCGGACTTCTTGATAAAAGTTGAAAAAATTTTCGACTAGAAGATATTGTCCGTACAGAGGCACACGGTCGAAAAGAAATCAAAATTGACTGAATGGAAATATGGAAAAAAAATTAAAAATGTAACACTGAATGCCCCAAATGCTCCAAAACCATGAAAAAGAACTTTCAATGTGACAACATTTTACTTCTGAATTAGAATTAGCAGACCTTAAGTGGTTACACCGCTCTAGAATTTTCAAAGAATCAATTGCTTACTCTTGAGCAGTTTTATAATATTGACATTTCTTTCATTTCATTATCACAGCAGTTGATAGTAGTACAATATATAATACGCACAAAATGGCGACTGCGATGGGTAATCGTATCCACTCGCAATGTGAATTGTATAATAGATAGGTATTAAAGGAGTTAGACAGAATTCTTCAAACAAGATTTAAAATGTTTTATGTTATACTCTTTATTTGTTATAAACAGTATTAGTGGCTATTTCTGAAAATCAATATTTCCATTAATAACGGCAATTCTTGTAAAAAATATAATATAATAAGGATGAAAGTAGGGACCAGATAACACTGAGGAAATTTTAAGATTTTGTTTTACATCGAAAATTGAAGAGTAATATTTTCTGGCATACTGCCTTCCACAATGACGACAGAGTTACAGTATCGGGAGAAACTTATAAAAACTTAATGTAAATTAGTTGGGTTTTCAAGCTATATATGTTGGTTATACTTCTTAAATTAAAATTATCTTCAGCGGAGGAGCTGAAGTGAAAACAGTCCAAAACAAAACAAAATGAAAAAGAACAGCATGCCGCCTCCAGTTGGACATGTTATTTGAAAACAAAAAATCTTTTAAATAAAAAAACAGCTAAACCCAGCAATTGGTGACGGTTAAGACTGGTATAAGGTAAAACTTCATGGTTCTCAGGCTTCTCCCGAAATGCTTAAGTTTGGTTAAAATTATCTTTTCTAATCAAAATTTATTAAAAAATAGTTACTTATTTATTTAATAAAAATACTTTTATTTATTTATATAATTTTTTTTAATCTACAGAATTTTATTTTGTTTACTCAGTATTTTTTCTTTACTTTTTGTATCACCTTCTAATACAATACTAATATTCATATCTGCTAGTATTTGGAAATAAGTGTAGGGGATCTGTCGGTGCCTTTAACTGCTTCTAAAATAAATTTAATTTGTAAAGAATCGTTATTATCATTTAAAAAGAAAATTTATTTTTTTACTGTACATTTTCGAATTCAGCGTAAACCCACATCTCTACTCTAAACCTCAAAAACTAACCTCAAAAATTTTTGATTATTTTTTATTTATTTATAATTTATTATTTTATCATATTTTTGCTCCATTTTCTGTTTTTCTCTACTTTTAGGCAACCCAAATAGCCAAACCAATTTGAAATAGAGTGTTGTGCGAAAGCGTTTGCGCATTTTAATTGTGTGTGCGTGCGTTCTCGAAGTTAAAAAAGAGAAAAATAATTTTTTAAATGCTAGCTCTTATAATTTTCATTTGCAACTATGTATTTTATACGTTGGAAATCGCATTTCGTTGTGCATTTATTTACATGAAAACCAATTTGTGCCTTAATTTTTTTTTATTTAAAGACTTAAGTTACTTTTAACTTGTTTTGTTTGACGACCAAGTC
Organism: Bactrocera oleae; assembly: GCF_042242935.1. Taxonomy (NCBI): domain Eukaryota; kingdom Metazoa; phylum Arthropoda; class Insecta; order Diptera; family Tephritidae; genus Bactrocera; species Bactrocera oleae. The sequence continues at coordinate 77,210,831 of NC_091536.1, forward strand.
GCATAAATACATAATGTACATACAAACATACTTACATTAGTATATATATATAGCAGCAACCATAAACTCATACTCATACATACATACAAACATAAGCGCCCAAAAAGAAATGAACGAGATAATACTATATAAAACTGAACCGACCATATCACATACAAATATTATATGTGCACACATACATATGTATGTATATAGTTAAATATATATATATATGTATATATATAGTTTACATACATACACACACATATGTAAATAGATTATGAAAGGAATGAGAGAAAATACAGAATTATTGCAAGTGCAGCCCGCAAAGCAGCAGTTTGATCCGCAATTGCCGCTGAGAGATAAACGCATGAATATCTCGCAGAATCGTTTGCCTCAGATACTAAACAAATGCAACAACAAAATACAAAAATACAATGTAATTAACTTACCAATACTAAAGCAAGCTAATAAAACATAATTAAACAACTACAAAATATAAGTACAACAAACAACAACAAACAACAATTTTGATACGTACCAAAAACAACAACTACAACTATTTATTACAACTAAAATAAAAATAAATTGTACAACATTTACCACAACAACAACCAGTACAACAAGAACAACCACAGTGACATCAAAACGCAACCAAAAGGTTTGTATACAATTGCTCATTTACTACTATTTGCTACCAGCTACTAAGTACTAAATACTATTTTTACTACTATTTTTGTAACTGTATTATATTTAAAAACGTTAATTTGAAGCTTTAAGTGTTTGAGTTTTGATATGATTGTTTAATTTTAGCTAGAGTTTTTTGCTCGAAATTATACTTTTCAAATATATTTGTTGTTTTTGTAGGCAATTTTCGAAAACAAAAATGCTCGTTTTATATATTATTATATATCGTAATAATATTTAACAGTTATACAACGATTTTATACTTTATTAAATATTTTATATATAAATTTGAAAAGTGTTTTTATGTTTAAGTATTTTTTGGAAAACTCAAAATTATTGCAAACTCACTCATTTAGCACAGAAAAAGCACTTCTGTTTGTCAACAAAGTAAGAGCAAAAGCAACAGCACTCCAGTTATGCCAGCATGTAGCGCACGCAGTGTTGTTAACACCAACAGTTATGAACACCAGGTTGCTAACCGATTTAAAGTAGATTTAGCAAAAATTGTTGAATAACATTTGATGTTTGCGACGAGTTTGGTTTGGAAGTAGAAGACCTTAAGAGTAAAAGTAATAAAAGCCAAGTCTTCTTTGGAGCGATTATGCGCTTAAAACTCTGTGAAAATCAAAAATTTCATTGCTTATGAAATAACTACATATTTTTCTGTCTGAAAAATTAGTTGTGAAACCTTCCAAATACTACAGTTTAGTGCATTACATTTTTAAAACAGACAGAGCAAAGTTTCAAGTCTGTTGCGCACATGAACTCTTTTCTTAGGCATATTTAGTTTTGCGCCAAAATTTATGCTTTACTTTTTTCTTTTTTTTTTTTTAATCAAGTAAATAGTACTTATTGGACCGAAATGACGATATTTAAAAAATAGCTTACTTCTCTGATAATGTAAAGCAAGTAGTTTTAGCCAAACTTAATTTTGTGTTTACAACATTTTGTTCTAAGTTAGAAAATCTAATCATCAGCTGTAAGCCCGGAAATACAAGTTATTCTTCGAAGGAACTCCGAAAAAGGGTACCTCGCAATGAGGACGATTTTTTTGCCTAAAATGGTTTCAAATCAAAATTCCAAAAATTATTATTAATTGAAAAAGTAATGAATTTTGATTTTAAAAAAATTTTGACTTCTCAAAAAAATTGCTTTTTGTGAAAAAATTTACATTTCAGAGTGGCTTGCAAAGTCCGAATTATTAGAAAAATGTTACTACTTCGATCAGTAATTCAGTGTAGCCATTTTGAAGGAAATTTCTGCACCGACTCTAAAAACAGCGTTCCTAAAAAAACGAGTCTAATATTATATTTTTTATGACGATTACACTAAGTCAAAATATTCTTACAAATACGCTTATAATCTTCCCAAATATATGTGCATATGTACATTCGAAATATGTACTATATACAAAATAAAAAGTCGATATTTTTAAATTCACAACGCCTTGAGTAACTGTTCTATTACGAAAAAAATTTTTTTTTGATGGTCAAATAAATAGCATAAAATAAAAACAGTTAATAGTTTAAAAGAAAATAAACAAAATTTCCTTAAAGCGCCTTAAATAGCTGAAAAATATGAACTTATGTACTTATTACATACTTGTAGATATAATTTTTATAATCAAGTACTAATATTTTTTTAAATACGAACTAATTATTGAGTACCAAAATCAATATAAATACTATACACAAATGGTAACTTCGCGTTTACTCGTAAGTATGGACAGCAGCCATTTCTTCCGCTCATTATCAAGGACACACTTGGTACATTTACTGAAAAGAAAAATAAACTAATTAATTTCTGTTTTTGCCGATTTTCATTTTGTCAACAGAAAAAGCCATGGCCAAGGTGAACAATGACGAAAACGACGACGTATCACCAACTGGTTATGACGAGCGAAGTTCCGAATCACCAAGCGAACCACTGCCGATTTATCAACAACGCGATAATTACTTTAGTTGAATTTCCGAAGCACAAACAAAAAATAACAACAACAATAACGTTAAGCATCTATAAAAACTAAAACAACTTGCAAGATCTTAGATCAAGAATAGACACAACATCGATAGTCAAAAGAGAGCAGCGGAGAAGATAAGAGCACTACACACACACACACATAAAAATACTAATGAATACTATTTTATTAAAAAAAAAATATTTAAAATACAAAATTGAAATAGTCAATAAATGAGAGCACCAAAAAACAATATAATGTACACTAACTACACAAACTACAACAAAAGCAACAAGCGCTAAATGTATTACAATTAATGTCGAGAAATCAATAAGCTACAAACACTCAAATACAAAACCGTTGCATTTATCTTAAAAACAAATAACTAAGAATTAAAGAAAAAAATACAAAAACAATTTTATGTGACAACAAAAAATGTAAAATGTTAAAAGTGTACGAAGAGGCATACGCTGCGCCTGAAACAAAGGCTAACTAAGTCAATATTAATAAAAAATTAAACGTGTTATTTGAACTTAGAAGGAATACAAAAACAACAACAAAAATATTGTATGTGTATGAGAATAAAACCGTTAAAGCTTCTGTTGCCTGTTGTTGTGTGTTAAAAGCGACTAACTAAAGAATTATAAACTTTAAGCATAATTAAATGTAAAAGAGCCGCAACGTTTGAAAACTATTTAAAAGAAACTAAATTATTTTTGCTTAGCTGCAAAACTTAAACGACTGAATTGTAAAGCAAATTTAAAAGACTTTAAAAATAATTAACTACAAATATCAACTAAATAATACAGAGAGAATTTGAAAATACAAAAACCAAGCCAAGCGCCACTAACTGACTAACTGCAAAATGGCGCTCACAAGCACACTAACACACGTATATACATACATATATTCATTCATAGAAGTTTAACTGTAAACTAACGCACATTTTGATAGGCAGTGCAGAAGTAAAGCGGGGCTTGAGCTGAAAGCGGCGGGAAATGCATATTTCAAAGAGGTTAGTAAGAGTGCATAAATAAATGTGTTATTTTTTTTTTTTTGCTCTCGAAGCAAAAGTTGTTGCGATATATTCAATTAAAAAAATGGAATTAGAACAGGAATTATTAACGAATTAGTCCACATATCAAAATTCAAATGAAAAAAATTAAATAAAATTAGCTGCATTTCTGCTAAATACTTGTATATGTATATGTAGCTATGTATATAAATATTGAAACGTGACAGTAGTAGTAATTCGAAAGAAACACACATACAAATTGAATTTAGAATTTGAAAAAATGCAAGTAAAATTAAATAAAAAATTTCAAATACAAAAGAAAATTGAAAATAAATTTCTATTTACATGTATGTATATGGTGTCATGTTGTTGTTGTACTGCATGCAAGTGTTATACTGTTATACAAGCAGTGTTGCAGTGTTGCGCCAACAATATTGTTGAAGTCCTTGTTGAAAAGACATAAAGATACAAACTTAAATTAAATTATTAAAAATTATAAAAACTATATATACATACATACAATTACAAAAATAAATTATTAAATAAATATAACGCAAAAAATACTGAACAATTAATTAAATTTTAGTTTACAAACAACTGCTGAATATACTTGTAATTATATGAAACTGTGTGCAATTAAGAGCAAAAACAAATGCATTTATAGCTCAATATCCATTTGGTCAAACATTTGCGCCTGCATGTAGGCAACAAAAATTAACCTTAAATAATTTGAACATACTGATATATATATGTAGTAGGTGTTGTTGCAGCATAGATAATACATTTTGAATTAACAGCTACAACAACCAACTATTGCATTTCTCATACTTGTATAGCAGGGTCAAACGAAATTGAAGCGAAAAATAATAATTTTGAAAATAGTTTTTCCTTTGCGTGAAAGAAATAGAATAAAAGTCAATAAATATCATACAGAGTAATAAAAAAAATGTCTAACTATTTGAATGATCACAGGCACTTATAAAATATCTTTCTTCATTCAAGAATATATAATAAATTAATAGACACTATCGCAGACGCAAAACATTCTAAATTTTTATATTTTCTTAGTTGCAAAGTTTTTTTTTTTTTGAAACTCTGCTTTAACTAAAATATTTTTGTTGCTCATTTAATTAAATATTTTCTTTCAAAAATCGTAAGTTTCGTAAAATGGTTAATTCTGAGCAATTTTTTCTGTACCTTTACATTGCAATTTTTGAAAAATGTGTATAAGTAATACAACAACTTCGTTGCTTATGAATCAGGCATTGAGTTAAAACAAAATTTAATTATTTAAAAAATTTTCTAAAGTGTATAAGTCAGCAAATTGTACATAAAAATATATATGTATTTAATTAAGATAACTACAATTAGCAGCAAGCAGATAAATACAAGGAAAAATCGACAATTTTAGGTCAATTAGCATAAAGAAAAATTATGAACACAAAAAAAAAAAAACTATTTGGAATGTTAAGCAGACTATAGAGCATTTTAGGCTTAAATAATGACCATGCAATTAATTATGATAAAATATTATAGAAAAATTAAAAAATCATAGCAAACATGAAAGTAACAAAAGAAGTAAATGTTCCAAAACAGATGAAGAGAAAAAGTTATTTTTAAATAAAGTACATCAATAAAAAATCCTTATTATGAATAATTCAAATTATTTTGAGGTAAAAAGTTTTGAAAATTAAAAAAAAAAAATAAAAATAAACAAAAATTTATTTTGTAAAACAAATAATTTAGAACACAAAATCAACATTTTCTAAAATTTTTGTTGGCCTCAAATTAAAATATATGTACATATATATTTTTAATTTTTTTAAATAATTTATTAATTTATTTTGATTTATTTGAACGCGATTTTTGAATAAATATTTATAGATATTTTTGAATTTTATACAAGTATGTTTTAAATTTTCGTAAGTTTACGTACTACACTTAATATATATATTGGTTTTGGACTTCGAAAGACTTTACCAAAACAGTTTATGAAGCGCTAGAGCAATTCAAAAAAATTTGGCGTTCAGGCTTGCTTTGTTTGCTAGACTGCTTGAATTGTCAAAAAATTAATTGAATTATACTAAAATCTATGAAAAGTCGAATGTCAAATTTGCAACATTTTCTTGTATTACTGTGAAAATTGACAGCACTCTGCTTGACAGCATTTTATCATTTCTTTAGCCAAATTTGAGAGTGTACGTAGCAAGTAAAGTCAGGAGAGACAGCTTGACTTAAATCAGTATCTGCACTGCGGCTTGTCTATTCCTAAAAATGTTCTGCTATAACGACCTTGATGTACATATGTATGTCACACACATGTAAAGGTGTACATACATACAAAACTAAGACATTAATTAATTTTTATTTGTTCTTTATAAAATAAGCTTATAAATATGCATATCGGATATTATGATATGAATTCTGTTCCGAACAACGATTTGAATATTGACTTGTTAACGGTAAAGAAACTGTATTATATAAGCAAATTGATTATTTTGTAATAGAAATGGTTAACAAATTTAAAAAAAAAAAATTTTCAAATATATGTTTGAAGGGTTTTATTTTAATTTATATTTTTATTTTAATATGACATATGTACAAATGCTAATTGCGAATGATATGAATATATTTTTTTAAATTTAATTGTTTTTTTTTTCTTTTTGTAAAGAGTTTAAAATACATGCAGATATGTATGCAATAGCTTAAATATGCAATAATATGAAATATTAAAAAAAAAATATTTTGTTTTAATTATATTAAAATTTTTTTACTCATTTTACTTCATTAAGTTCTCAAAGTTAAACAGTTTTAAGACTATAGTTAATATAATTACACACATATTATACATACATACACATATAACTTTCTCCAAACTAGCAAATTTTAAATGGAAAAATAATTTAACGGTGCTGCATATAAATTATAAAATGAATTACATACATACATTACATGCATTTTACTTAAAAAGTTTTTAAAGTTATTATCAAATAAAAATTTTATAAAGAAAAAGAAGCTCCACAATATAACTCTTAATTAAAATTGATATTATAATAAATAATAAAAAATTTAAAAAAAAATATCAAAACAAAAATTAAAAATATAAAGAAAAAAAATAAAGTAAAAATTAAATTACAAATTATTAATTAAGAAATAAAATTAAAATTAAAAAATGTTCGTTAAATTTGTAAAGTTTGTTTTAACGATTTGTTTGTATGTGTAATTATTAAATAAGTTCAGCAATTATAATTAAATTAAAAAGTTGATTTAATTTTAATTAGTTTATAATTAAATAGCGCTAAAATTGAAAAAAATAATTTGAAATTTGAAAAAAAAATTTAAAAAAAAAATTAAATGTATTATATAAAGTATATATATTAAAACTATATCCATTAAGTTTGGAATTATTTCAAGCACATAATGGGAAGTTCAATTTTTAAAATTAAATTAATATTATTAAGTTTTTATAAAATTATTGCGTGTTATTACAATTAATCATAAAATAGTCTTACATTTTATTTTCAAGCTAATTTAATTTAAATTTTCCTTTTTTTCACTTTTAAATTATTTTTATTTATTCTTAAATTTAATTTTTAAGTTGAATTTATTAAAATTTGTATTTCAAGTTTTAATTATTTTCATTTAGTTTATAGTGATAGTTAGTCACAGGCAGTCGTTATTTTGTAAAGACATAATCAAGCACACACATATATCTCATATGAATCGATCACATATTTTTTGTATATATAATTTTAAACAATATATATGTACATCTTACAAATCAGAAAAAAATCGTTGAAAATATAATTGTTGAAAGTTAAACTTGCAGAGTTTACAAAACGAAAAACTAAATCTAATAAATCACTAAGCAGTCAAATAAAGCGTGTTAATCAAAAAGTAAAGAAATAAGCAGAGAGAAAATACAGGAAAACCAGATGAGCGCATGCTGTATCATATAATGTCATAACTGTAATATCAAATAATCACTAAATATCATAAAAGTGTTATACATACAGACATACATACATATAATGCCCACAAGCGCATGCAAATACTTAGAATTATTCATAGTATATATATAAATATATATATAAATAAATAAAAAATATACATTAAATATATTATATACATACATACAACATAACTATACATAAATAATTACATGCAATTGCAAAAACAAATACAAATACATATGTAAATCATATATTAGCTACGTTAAAGAGCGCAGAAAACCAACAGACGAGAAATAAAATACATAAATGCATATAAATATGAATCAACAAAATGATTATTGTAAATTGAAATTAAAAATGTTATCAATAAAAACGAGAGTTGGAATTTAAATGGAGCGATCTGTGTTTTTTTGTGTTTATTTCAAATGAAGAAATGTGAAAAGGCGACGAGGTAGGTATGGAACTTTAAGACAGTGAGAGAGCGAGCATTTAGTCTACTAAAGAAGCAAGAAGTTGAATTGTCCTAAAATGCAGATCCTCTTCGAAAACTGCACTGGTATATTTAGGACCCTCTTTAACACAAGTTTGAAAGTTTTTCGATTTATGACTGAAAAATTTGGAGCAAACTGAAAGAAGATTTTGATTTTAACTTGTGCATAAAATTCATCACAACCAGCGAAAACTAATAAATCGATTGGCTTAAAAAAAAAAGTAAATGGTAGTAAAGTAAAATTGTACAATATAATGGAAATATAGGCTTATAATACGTTGCCTAGTATTGCAATCGCGCAACTCACAACTTTATTGTAAAGTTTGGCGTTTTTAAGGTTATACATACTCAGAATGTTTGCACATACGAGCGCTTTTTGTGTTGTTTACAGTAACTTAAACTATTCATCTCGGCAAAAAAATGGAATTAACACGCGATTATTTCTTACAACTTTCGACGTGGGTGTACTTAATTAAATTTGTGGCGATGAAGCTCCATCAAGGACCAGTGTTATACGAGGGTATAATGAACTTATTCGAGGTCGTAGCTCATTCCAAAGCGAATTTCGTGAAAGTCGTCCAGAATCAGTTGTTGTTCTGAAAACTATTTAGGCTGTGAGCAAATAGATATTGCAAGATTGTCATGTTACCTATTGTGAGATTGAGACAACTATAGGCATTAGTGGAAGCAACAATCATTCAATGCATTTGTTTGCCATTTGTCTTTCAAGAAAGCGGAAAAAACAATCGTACGTAAAAAATAAATTCAATGGGCAACGTTTTTCGATATCTCAGACGGTTGTTACGTTCAGAACGCATGTTTTGGAGATCAGTCAATTAGAGTGGCAAACGTGCTACAACAGTTGGTTCAAACGTGTATACCATATATCTTAATGAAAAATACTTTGAAAACAATAAATTTTCGATGATTACAATTTGTTTGTGTTTTGTTTTGTTTTAAAATGTAAAACGCAATTGAATTATGATATTAACCTGGATTTGTTGAAAAAAGATCACGATCTAAGTAAGAAAGGCTCACAAAATATTTTCATATAACTACAGAAGACAAAATTTCACTAAGATATCTTTTCTAATATATCATTACCTACCTCATAACTTATACCTAAATTAACCGTAAGACCGTAAATATGTGTATTCATCATAACATTATCGTAAAATATGGATTTATATCTATATCAGATTAGATATTATATATATATGGTTTCACATATACCAGAATCAGAATTAGAATAGCTTCAATGAAAAATATATGTTTTTGGCGAAACTCGAATTCATTTCTCAATGAAGTCTGAGAACCAATTTTTAATTGTTTATAATCCAAATATTATTCAACAATTGATTTAAGTTGATTGATATTCCTATTAGGTATTTCTTTAAGCGCGCATAAACATTTGTATGTGTCACTGCGAACGTCGCCGAGCATTTGTAAGCCCCATAAAGCAGGCGGAAGCGCACACAAAGCAAGTGATAAGCTTAAAGCGAATATTCATCGTGAATGTCAGTCAAAGTACTTTCGAAGTAATTGCTTTTATTATGCAAATCGTATCTAAGTGCATTTGTATGCAGACATCTTTCGCATACACACACACATGAACATACTTAATGGTGACATTTACATGCAGCTAAATATGCATGTGTGCATGAGTGCGAATATTGAATTCAAGATCAATGTTACTCATAGCCAATGCAATGAAAGCTCAAGTGGCTTGTAACAACTGACAGCGAAGTGAAGCTGGCTTAGCAAGCATGCGGGTATGCGTGCGTGCCTTCGACAACAAATAAAAACAATAAACTGGCAGTAACTATAAAGACATAATAAACGTCTGGCTGCCAAGAAGCGAATGCGTTTGTCACATAAAACAGTTGTGTGTGATTCATACCACACAAATTGGCAGGCATAGACAAAGAGCCACCAGGCAAGGCCGTAAATGACAAGTGAGCTGAGGAGATTCCCCTCCTATAATACATATGTGTGTAACATACACTCAGAGCTATACGTGCAAACATACATTCAGACAATTGTATATACATATATATATAAACATACATACATAGACGCATATACATACATACAAATGAATGAGGGCGGTACGTTTTGTTGAAGCAGCCGAGCAAAGGAGAAATTGCTGAAAATGCATGCAATAATTAAAAAAAAAAACACACTAGACATTTATTGCACCTATATATATATATATATATATATATGTGTAACAATTATCGCAAAAATGCAAAAAAAAAGAAACCGTTGTTTGCGAAAATTAAATTGTCACTTGTTATATGACAGGCGTCACCTGCTGAGGCGTTGCGGTTTCGCGCAGCGCACAAAGGAAGTCTTTTACAGCAAGACACCTAATTGTTATTTTTGTTGTTATTTATAATTTCTAAACCAAAATTAGGTGAGTTTCAGCTTTCTTCAAAAGCGAGCGCGCCAACGCTTAATTGGATTATTTACATAATCTCCCCTAATAGGGACGCATGTGGTGCTTGCGCTTTTTGTTGTTATTTATTGTAGTTGTTGCTGTAGTGCTTTCAAAATGTGCGGCAGCCGATAGTTAATTCATTTTCGATGGCAGGCGCTATCGGAAATTGACATTTTATGAGCGCTGAAAGTAGGTGAACTAATTAAATTTATAACGGCTCTGTTAGAATTAAAACTTTTTTGGCTTCTTTCTTTTTTTCGTATAGAGGGTCAAAGTTTTAGTAAACAAATGCAAAGTGAGATAAAAATTTTGTTTATTTACGATGCAAAATTAAAAAAGGAATAATAATTTTTATGTAAATTTAGTATATTTTTTAATATCACTTTTTTTGTCAATAATTTTGTTACCGATTTGTATAATGAGGAATTAATAAGCAAATATTCGAAAGTGAAAATGTAAATTTAATATTTAAGGTGAATGTTTGTAATATTGGATTGAAATAAAGAAAAACTGACTGGTAATTTAAGCTTATAGCTGCCATAATTGATCTTTCGATGAAGTTTGAGCATGGCAGCTACCTCGCATTGCATTTAAAGATTATTTGCCAAACATTATCTGGATTAAAGAACTGAGTATTAGGTTTCCACCATGAGCCACGTGCAACTCCTCCCTAGTTCCAACTATCCATCTTAGGTATAGCAGGCACAACACAAAATAATACTTTTTAGGTAGAAAGGTTAGCTAGAAATTCACTAAGCATTTCGTGAAAGAAAGTTTAAGGATATAGAAATGATAGATATATTACATAAGCATTTTAATTCTTCATTCATTTCTTCTTATTTAAATTTGGTCTAATAATTGGATGAACAAACAAAAATAGACCATTTTCGGCACAGCAGTAAATTATTTTCAAGCAGTTCGAAGCGAGATTTGAGTTTTTCTATCTGATAATAAGAAAAAAATAGAAAACTGCAAGGCGGAGGACCTTCCGGCTGCAATTAGAAGCTCATACTTAGTTAGTCTTTCTCTAAATTGTCTAAGACCATATATTACCAGGCGAAAAAAAAAATTCGTTTTTTTTTGAGCCACTCTAATAGATATATACATATATTACATATATGCTCATATAATGAAATCAAAATATTTTGTCAAAAATATTCTCGTTTTGTTCATTTTTTTCATGGTACAACATCTATTTTAGGACCTAACCTAACTAATAAGTTTAATACTTTATATTTGATATTATGTTCTGCTTGGAGAGATTTGCTTTCACGAACTACTGGAAATACAAATTTCGTTATAATAATTGTTTTGTGTAGCCAAGGAAACACAAAGTGGATTTTGCAAAAAAAAAAAAAAATTATTTTCACTTAAAATAATTTCTTTAATACTATTTTTAACAGGAAACTACACTTTTTGTTCAAAAACGAATATTGTACATATATAATTTTGTGAGTTTATTATGTACAAAGTACCTGCTCATCAAAAGAAATACTGAGTTTTGAAACAAACACTCGTCATTGTCCGAATAATGTGAGCATTAGCATTTAAATTTAAAAGTGTATTAATTTCAGTTTGAGATTAGCTCATCCACACACTGCGACGTTATGAAGTAGACAACGAAAACACCAAATAGTAAAGTGAAAAAGTCCACAAAATTATCAAAACCACTTATTGGTATTTAGCATATGAATCGATTACTGTTTAAATACCCGCATAAGTACATACGTATATACATATGTAAATACTTATATTCATACAAACATATAAACATACAAACATCTAAACATAGTGAACATTTTTTGGTTTGTTGTTTATAGGAAATAGTTGTTGTTTTGTATTTTGGCTACTAAACATATGTTAACCATTTCTTATATGAAATAAATAAATAAGCAGTTAATGCGTCTCTTCTATGAAAGCTAACAATAACTGTTTTGCTAACAGTCCAAACAAAATATAAAAATAATGAAAAATAAAAATAAATAAAAAAAATAAAAATAAAAAAAATAACACAATAAACGCAAAGTAATCGTAATGATTAGTGCGCTAAATGCGGGAAATACATTAACATATGACAAACAGGTAATCAGCAACTGACGAAAATTCAAAAGTCAAACCCGAAACTCGAATTTCTATACAGAAGCACGGAGGGTCACTGTCGATTTCCAGTTTAACCAAAGTGGCGTACAAAATTCAAAATAAATACACGTGTATAAGCTCACTACACACACACACTTAATTTCGCATTACTGGACAATATTTTAAGCGGACAATTGCTCACTAAAGTTTAATGTTTCTGATTTAGGCAAAAAAAAATTAACAGCGCTGAGATGCATTACTCTCAAGTCGCGTCTCGTCTCATTTAGTTGATGTTCAGTGGCGCTTAAGTGAAGACGTGCGAAAAGATAGCTGATTTAGCTCAACGCATTTAAAGCAAACGACGTTTCCAGTGAAATTAAGTGGAAATATTAACAGCGCGCATAATGAGCTGGCGCTTAGGCTGCGTGAGTGGTGTTTTGAAACGAAAGACTTAAGCAACGAACTTGAACTTTAATTTTATTTATTTTTAAGCTCGTGGTGACCGCTTTGGCTGTTTGGCAAGCGCATGCAAAACCATTGATAGAAGATGCGTAAGTTGTTGTTGTTGTTATTGTAATATTTTCATGTATTTAATATGCATTTTTGGCGGATTCTCTAGCACTTTTTCAGATGTTGACCTTGTCGCCGAAGACTCGTTCGCCAATGCCGTCTACGTAGCAGCGCCGACGCGCCTCAAACGCACACCACAACATTTTGGTAGTAATTGTGGCTTTAACGGTTGTGGTGGTCGAAACATTTTCGGCTCGTATAACAGTCCCGCATATAACAATTACGCATATACGCCTTATAATAATGGTGTGCAGCCACCGGCAACGGTGGTGAATCATGTGCATCGACAGCAAGGCCCACCGCCACCAATTATTCAACCACAACAACAATATCGCCCCGCACAAGCACCTGCTATTATAGTATCTCATCAACATCAACCATCCACCGGCACTGTTGTGCGTCATGAACATCAACGTAACGGTCCACCGCCACCATCATCCTTCTTATCAGGTGCTTATACTGATTATACATTATACTGATCATTTGATTCATACTTAACACAAAACTTTCATCATCACCACCCCCACCACCACCGCCAACATCATTATCCCCATCCAGTCCACCATGATTATGAATATGCTTCAATACCACCACAACCACCGGTATCATCAGCTTGGCAAACACCGCTAGATTATTATGATTATAATTCGAATGAGTATTCGTCAGGTTTTCATAACCATCTGCCACCGGGGTTCCACGGAGGCAATCCGTTTGGTCCACTTTATGGAGGTATGGCGAGCTCTTATTAAATAACATATTCAAGTTTCACTGATTCACTAAATATTTTGTACCTCCAGCGCCACCTGGTTTTAATAGACTGCCCTCACATTATGGTAATTTTTCACTCGCAACTGTTGCTTAGAGCATAACAGTGTTATTTTAACTCCTACTCATACTCGTTTGTGTTAATAGGACCACTGGGCCATGGACCTCCTGGTCATGGACCTCCTGGTCATGGACCTCCTGGTCATGGATCTCCTGGTCATTTTGGACCTCCAGACCATTTTGGCCTTTCAGGTGATTTTGGCCCACCCGGTCGTGGACCACCTAATTATGAAGGTAGGCAATTGATTTAATGAAATAATATTATTATTGACATAAATTTTAAATATTCACAGGACCACCAGGCTACGACAATGGACCCCCTCCTCCACCACCGCCTGCTGACCCATCAGCTCCACAACCAACCTCACCAGCACTTCCTCAACCCACGAAAACACCACGGCCTCCGGCATCTACTCAGTTGACAATCGCTCCAGTACCAAGCACAACAGCGGCGCCGGTATTAGTGACAATGGCTCCAACTACTTCGACCACAACAACCACAACAACTGCAGAACCATTCTACGACATTGATGTTAGATTTGGAAATTAATTAGACATGTTGTGATTGTTGTAAAGAGCGAAAAACTACATCAAAAATTTCCCAGTAATTTTAATAAAGTTTTGTGAATTACAAATAAAGATTTTGGCAGCGAACTAATTACACATTTCTCGAACATGTATTGTCAGTTCTTGTATAATTGTAAAGCAAGTAAGCTAATGAATTATAACACTAATTAATCTTTGGCAGTATTCTATTCGCCTAAAAATTATAGAGTAGAGAATCGAACAAACAACTGGCATAATCAAATATAAATAGAATAGCAAGCGGTCATACCACATGCATGTGATATTCTCATACAATTTTGTGTTCAAGACAACCTGATATGTTGTTGTTGCATTCAGTTATGAAATTTTAACAAAAGAGCAGAGTTCAAATGAATGAGCCGATAATGGCAATTGAAATTTCTTTAATATTAAAGATAAGTAATTTTCTTCTCACTAACAAAGTAATATCTCAATTAAGAGAGAGAGCTTAGTTACAAATATAAAGAAAAATCATAAACATTACAATAACAAGGCTTCGAAAACTTTAAATTTAATGCTTTATTAGCTAATTACTTGCCCAAATAAAGACATTTAAAATATTTCATATATATTGATTGGAATCTTCTAAAGAAATAAAAATAAAAAATATATACAGTTCCCTGTAACGTATGTAATGAACGAACTTTTCAGATTTAGCTTTGGCAACTGAGCTCTGGAAAAAATGTCAAAAAGATTTTTTAAAAACTTTCGGGGAGATAATTTGTAAAATAACCAGAACTTTTTGAAGGATTTTTTTGTTAAGGGATGAATTCAGGCAGATGTGTTAACGAATATTTTCGTATACGAAAGTTTTGTGTAACCTATGGTACCTTTGTGTTTTGTAGTGCTGTGGCATGGTGTCAAAAAATCAATACCAATTAAAATTGGTATCGAAATGTTTCGAACTTTTCTTTCAAACAATCATAAAAAGCACTATAGCAAAGTGCCGCCAGTAAGACAAATGTTGAATGACTACTTCTTGTATCACTTCAGGACGTTTGGAAAGAGAAGTAGGTAATGACTAAAATTCTTCCACTACCACAAAAAACTGAAAAAACAAGAGCTCGAACTATAAACAATTTCATGCCGAACTCCTAGTAGGTAGACGATTTCTCTAATTATCTTATCTTGAAATAATTAAACAAAACTTTTATTTTTACGCATCATTGTTACGAACTTTTTGTATTTTTTATGTTCTTTGCGAATATCAGAAATGGCTATTTCGTATGCTTTCAACAACATGAATTTGTTTTCAAAGCAAAACGCTATTTCGAAATTAATTTCTGCTGTTCTATTCTACTTAGAGAAAGTTAAGTGCAACGAAACATATGTCAGTAGAATTCAGTTGATTACTACTTGTCTTCTTATCAGAACTTGTCATATGTGTTAAAGTATAGATGCAGTTATATCAAATAACATTTTATGCAGATAGTTAATATGATACTAAGGAAAAAATTCTTTGTCTGTTGCATAACAATCGCTGTGAAATGTATATCACGCAATCCATCGCAATTTTATTCAAGAAAAAACGTTAACATCGGCTTCACCGAAGCTATAATACCCTTTACAGGTGCATGTTTTATAGCATAAAGGAGTATAGAAAGATCTTTATTTTGATTTTGTTCGTTCAGTTTATATAGCAGCTATAAGCAGTAGTGGTCCGAACTGAACACTTTCTGCGAAAATTGCATTATTACCTTAGACAATAATAGATGCCGTATTTCGTGAAGATATCGCGTCAAATGAAAAATTTTTTGAAGTAAGCACTTATTTCCGTTCGTTCAGTTTATATGATAGCTATACGTTATAGTGAAATCGGCGGTACGGACAAATGAGTAGCGTCTTGGTGAAAAAAGGGCTTGTTCAAAATTTCTGGACGATATCTCAACAACTGAGAGACTAGCTTGCATATATACACACGGACAGAGAGACGGACATGTCTAAATCGACTCAGCTCGTCACGCTGATCAATTATATATATGTATATACTTTGTAGGGTCTCCCACTTTTTTTTTTGGGTGCTGCAAACTTCGTAGCAAACTTAATATACCCTGTTCAGGATATCAATATATTTTTATTTGCGTTCGAAATATTATAAATATATGTAAAAATTAAATAAATATTACATTTAATAACCGATTCGGTATTCATGAAACACCATTGTATAACTAAAACCTGTTTGGCCCTGAAGAGTTAACATGTAGTTCACTCGTTTGACTAAAGCTTTCTTATGGAGTTATTTGAAAATGTACCACACGAAATTACTCAAGATTTGAAAAAGTAATGACAAAAAAGTATTATTTGTTGTGGCTAAAAAGGAAAGCCACAGCCAGTTTACGTTGTATTAAATCAAAACAAGAAAAAAATTTTACATTTATACTGAAGCTACATGTGTATATATCCTTCACAGGTGCATTTTTTATAGCAACGATATGTACATATAACTAGACTTGGAAACGTAACCGTTAGTTATCACCCCTCGGAAAGCAATGGCAAACAAGTGAGTGCAGAAGGATTTTATGAGAAGCATTTTGAAAGAGAATTAGACTGAATTACATACATTTCGACAAAAAGTTGCTAATTACTATGGCTTCGATTCTTGGGAATATTGGTTCTTAGTTAAGGATTATTGATTATCTATGCTTATGAGTTGAATTGAACTTCGTGCTTAGCCTTTAGAGGATATCATAACGAGGCATTAGGTAATTTCCTATGAGCCGACTAAAGTGCAAGCTTAATGCCACAAAGTTTTTAAGTTTATGCTGCCGTGTGAAATGGAGAACATTTATTAATTTAATATCAACTTTCACATTAACCCAATTATCACAAAGAACTGCCGTTATATGCAAGAGAGTATGCTGGAGCACCTGCCCACTAAGTCAACCAGGAGCAATGAACTGCCCATACAAGAGCATAAGTCGAAGCCTTACTGACCATTCGAAGCGGAATGCAATGCAATCTTCGGTTGTTATTCAATCTGAAGATTTATTTATCTATCAATCCAGAATGAAACGGAAACGTACCAAGTTCTCAGCTTCCCCGCTTTCGCATGAAACCGCAATAAGATAACAAAAATACCAAGAACTCTTTGCATGACAAAGTATTGTAGCAAAGACAAAAGTAAGAAAAAGACAAGGTGAAAATGCAAGCCTCATTCACTGGAGCAACGGCGACGAGGATCACGCACGTTGGAGGCTGATTTGCTTTCAAGCGGTGCGTTGGCCATTTAAAGGCGGCTGGTTTAGATTTCGAGCAGAACGAGTTTGCAATTGTAATTCTAGATTTTTTGAATAACAAAAGATGAAGAAAGTTACCGGAGTAATAACAAGCAAAACAAGCCAATAAAATATGCGCGCACATTCTCGCAAGCGATAAGATAAGCGGCGGCAGCGTGCAGCCATATTCAAGATGTGGGCTTTAGGCAAACGCTGCGCCGTATTCTTGCTGGAAGTTAGCAAAAAGCGCGCAACTACAAGACCGCAAGAAAGTTGCGAAGAAATTCACAGAAAAAGGTGTACACACAACATCACCGGGGATAGCGTTGTGGTAGCGTAAGAGCTTCTGCGGTTCGGTGACAAAGCGTGCTTTTATTCTTTCACACGTCTGTGTATATGTATGTGAGTTTGTTTATAAGCGCTTGTGCGTATTTAAGCACGCAAGTTGTAGGCTGTTACGTACATACATACGCGCGTTGCTTCAACGTAGTCGGAAATGTCGCACCGCGCTGCATAACATTAGCGGACCATCGGGCGCTTGGCTTAAAATTTCTACAATTTCTTTTTGTTGCTGTTATTTCTCACTGTTGCTTATCGTGCGCGGGTGAGAACGCAATGGGTAACGGCAGAAATCGCTACCATCGACATGCTTGGCAGTTGTATGTGACGCCTTGGCGCGGCAAAGCGCGAATAAAAACGTAACGCATGCGCGCAGCTACTGTCATTCGACATCAAAGACTCGCGCGCACAGCATGGGTAAGTGCGCTGACGAAATTTTACTAAGTAATATAACAGTTTTAAGAGTAGAAAATTAGTTTTTCTTATGAAGAAAATTTTTTTTTTAAATTAAAATATATGAAATTTAAAATAGTACGTGAAGAAATGTATGCGTGTGCTTCTCTGCAGTGTATTGATGTGATGAAAAATTATAAAACGCAATATAAAATTATTAAGTGTATATCTGTGAGTTTTCTATTAAAATATAGTCGTATTTATAGAAATACTTGGAAAATTATTAATTAAAAAAAACATCTATACAACAAAGATTTGAAATTCTTAAATATGTATATTACATATTATATGCATATTTATATTTTGAATTTAGCAAAACTTGGGTGCTGATGAAAATACCAATAAGTATTTAAGATTTGTGCGTGTTATTGAAATATGCCATTCTCAGCTACATAATTAGCAAATATTTTGGAAAATCCAGATTTTCTTTTGCCAAGAGTGATTCAATTACTTTTTTACATAAATGAAAATAATATTGAGTATTTACAAAAATTAAAAAAGAGTATATACAATAAAATGTTTATCGAAAATTTAAGTGCATGCTATTTTATTTGTTAAAATAAAGAAATTGAAGAGTATTTTTTTTATAAAAACTTAATATGTACTCATATATTTAATATTGCTAAGAAAAAAATATCGTTTACACTTTTCCGAAACAAATATTCTAAATAATTTAAAATACGATTTAATATGCTACAAAATTACGTCGAGCTCATATTCCTCTCCGGGTAGTAATATTGTGTTAATGGTTCAAAATATTTATTTTCAACGTGCATTTAAACGTTTAATCGTCAATTTCATAATTAATTTAATGCTCATATTTAAGAAATATATAAATTTAATATTTTTTTATAATGTTTTAATAAAGGGTTTCGAATTTACCAAATTCAACGTATAATATTACCTATACGGTATAATGGATGTTATTTCCTTCCATATAAAATATAAACATTTTTTATTTTAAATGTTTTTTTTTTAATATTTATAAGCACGGTTATGACCTGATTCTCATTCGGGGATCACCCTTAGACAGTTTCAAACATGGTCTTTCTGATGCCATCATTTCGAAAAAGAACCAGTTTATTTTTCAGAATAGCTGCAGAAGTGAGAGTTAAGATATTTCAATTCTGCAAGCGATTCTGCTATGTCGCGATACTCATATTAATTGTGTTAATAAATATAATATAACTGTTTCGTCGTCACTGTTAATACTTACCTCCTTAAGAGCTTCGAAGCATAAGATATGGCGATTTCTAAATTGCAGCCAACTCCAGACGCTGCAATACACGAAAGCTCCCCACCTATCAACCCAATGAGCGTCGATTAATCAGGAAAAAATAATTTTTATCTATTCCGTCTTATCTACATATTTTTTTTAGCTTAAGAAGAGCTTTGAATAATTAGGATATTAGTCGGAACTTAGCTAAGTAGTTATCAGTTAAGGGGCACACCTAGTGGACTGCATAAAAAAATTTCAATTTTTGGAAAATAAACAACCACTGAATCGATTAATTAAAATTTTCAGGGTTTATTTGTACAAGAATACCCAGTAAAATTTTTGAAAACAAAGAAATCTAATATTTTTTGAGTTATACGAGATCCTCCGATGGCGTTAAAAGTAAAAGCTCCTACACTGCTGCAGTGATTCCGACCTTCTTAGTGGATGAAATCTAAAACCAAAAAATTCTATTTTAACTAGAGGTTATTTTCCGTTCAAAAAACATAAAAAAAAAATTAATTTAAAAAATTGGTAAAATGGCGTGGTTTTAAAAAAGTAGAATTTTTCCTCAAATTTCGGTGGTTTTTGGCTTGCCAAAATTCGATTTTTGATCAAATCAAAAAACTGATAGGTCATTGTATTTAGAATTATATATAGAACAGGCAGAAATTTTATGATGTTCGGATCATTTGTCTTCTTGTTATCACTACAGCAAATTCGAAAAATGCTGTTTCGAGAAAAACACGGAAACTATAGATATATGAAAATAATATCGATATTTTTTTCAGTTTCACACTATGTGCACGTTAAATATTATACAATAGAAATACTAAAGAATATATTAGAAAACATAACATTTCAATATATATTATTTTTTAATATTTTTTTGTGTTAATGTAAAAATATTTCCGAAAACTGAATTCTTGCGTTGCTCAGAAATTTTTCAATTATTTTTATTTTATTCTTTTACTTAATAAATTTTTTCGTATTTGAGCGCCACAAAAGATTCATTAACTCATTAGTACGTTTGCAAACAATGCATTCGAAAATAATTAAATTAACTTTAAATTAGATTTTTTTATTTTGCATTTCCGAAAATTTTTATTAAAAAAAAATTTCAAAATTTTTATTTCCAAAAACTGAATGGAAAACAAAATATCGCAAGCTTATAATAAACACACAAATAAATAAATGGCACAGAGCCATCAACTTCAATACTTTAGAGCAGTGGGCGGCAAATATGCAAATTCAAACAAATTTTACCAAATTTAATTTAATTTAAATTTTTATTTAATATTAAAAACGTAGAAAAAATTCTAATACGAGATGTTCGGGATTAAAAAATAAAGTTAGCCAAATTAATTTCAAAATAAAATTTAAAATTTTTAATTCCCAACATTTTGGACTAAAAAATTAATTTGAAACTTATAAGATGTTGGGAATTAAATTTTTAATCCACAACTTTTGAATTAAAAATTCGCAGCTCAACTCTTTACTTATCAAGTGGCTTTAACATTTCCTTTTTTTTATTTACATATATGTACATATATATTATTTATAATAGTAACCATCACATGTAAAATATAGTTATTTGAAAATCGTTAACATTTTAGTAATTAATGTTTTGTCGCTTTATAAAAATGGAAAACTCTGTGACGTATCCGCCGGTGAACGAACTCGCCATTACTCGCGCCAATTTTAAAAGAAAATATTTATAAACAACTTCGAATGAATGTCATGACACAAATGGAAAATGCATTTGTTTAACGCTGCTGCTGTTGCAATTTGTTGTAACCAAAGTTGTTGTTTGCTGTTTTTTGTTGTTTATTGATCGCGGGTGTTCCCGATGCGGATTATGAACCACCATATAACCTTAATGTTGCCAAAAAAGTGCGCGCCTATAATGAAATTAAAACACACACACACACACACATGAACACACAAATAGCTGCTTGGTGTATAAGCTGCGCATGAAAGAGGCCAACGACGTATAATTGGCTATAAAGTAAAATATGAGAACGTCAACAAACTATTGACACGCCGCATTGCATATTTATTAAGTAATACCGCGCCGAGACGGGAAATTTATTTGCATAAGTATGTATATATATGTATGTGTATGTGTGTGTGTAAGGCGCGTCTGCTGGCGGCTGATAACAAAATGATTAATTTTAAAATTCAGTCTACGTCTGCAACGCGTAATGAAAGAAAGGAAAGCAACAGCTCGAGTTTGTTTGTGAGTGTGTGTATGTTTACACGGTTAAGACTCGCACTCATACAAACATACATACATATGTAGATGTCTACGCTACACGAACATTCTTTTATGATCAATATAATTTCTTATACTCTCGCACCATGTTGCACAAATAGTATAATAGACTTGTTTAGTTAACGGTTGTTTATAACATTTTGACATGATCCGTACACCTCGATCATATCCAAATAATGAGAGGCATTGATTTGCATATATTGGGCGGTAACCATTGCTAGTTCCGAAGTAATGGCAACCTAGCTTATATAACCTCCCGGCAGCTAATTACAGGTACCAGAAATATATCTCAACAAAACTTAGCGTGAATATGAAACATAGAATCATCTTGCTATGTGGCAACTCTTTTCCAATAATCTGTGTAAATGATTCCTATATTCACATATGGGGCCTAGTGGATCTTCTTTCCATTTATTAATTGAAAAATTTCCCTCGAGAAATAAGAAAGATAACCGCTAATAATCTAAATTCAATTTGCGAGTGCAACACGGTTCCACCCGAATTTAGTAAACCCTAACTTTTTTTTTAATTTTTCGTTTCATTTATTCATTTTATTATTATTTTTTATTTATTTTTTTTATTTTTTTTTTATTTTGTATGCACAGCAGTTGGCGATTTTCTTTAATTTTGGCAACGTCAAAGTCAACGCGTCACGGTAATAATATGTGCGACTAAGACCCCTATAAATTTATTATGTTGTGGACATTTACATTGCATGTCGCTATGTGCACCCTGTTTGCTAGTGTTGTTGCCAATTGTTCGGTGATACTTGGCGATTACAAAAATTATGCGTTAATTGTTGTAGCGCCTGAGCCGTTACACACATGTATCGCTATACATACATACGTTTATCTAAATTCTTTGCCTTTGCACATATTTAATTTAGTTTTTATTATTTATTTTATTGCTCTGCTGTAATTGATTGTGAAATGTGTAGCAAAAAACGCGCAAAAAGGAAGCGTTTTTGTACTTGAAATTCGGTTTGCTCGCAGAATTTTAATTGACTGCCGCAGCTGAGGTGTTAGAGCTTCTAATTTATTCTTTAACGATAGTCTTACATACGAAGGCGACTAGCTAAATTCTTGATTTACGATTACATCTAATTGGGACTGTAGGTATAGTAAAGCCAGTGCTTTGTTAGCGATTAGTAAATTAATTATTTATTTTTATGTAATTAAATTAGGGTTTTAAGTTATCATATGTTAATTAGATAACAATTGTAATTTATTTGACGACTTTAAATGTTTGTATCAGCTATAATTAAAATCTATAATTTATATAGGTAACATTATTGACGTTCTGATTCCCGATATTGCCAAACCAAATTAAAACAATCTGATCGGATATATTTTAAAAATTAATTACTTTATTCTTGTTTGAAAATACTACGCCCTGAAAACCATAAGAGCCCCTACGGCATTAGAAATAAAGAAATATACATTCATGGATCCAGAGTTAATGAACCGTTAATGAGACATAGACAAGTACTTTAGGTGCAAACCTATTGATAAAACATTACTGTTATAATATATTTGGCCGAGTTTCTTCGGAAATTTCTAGTACGTTTAAATTAGATGATCCTCTGCACTTTTGATCATTTTTTTGTGAAGATATTCTTCAAGATCAAAACATAGGAGAAAGTTTGACATTGAATGTCATAGAGAAAATAATAATTTCGTCAGGAATAGCAAATTAATCTATTGATTTAGAAATTAAGGCCATTGTCAAAAGTAGTGCCCTCGGACACATCTGTAGCTCATCAAAGATGTACAATTTGCACCAATTATCCAAAAAAGTTTCCGAACAAGTTGGTTCCCACCATTTGATAGATAGTTTATTATATTTTTTTTCGAAAAATTAAATAAAAGGTTTCAAAACTCAATAATTCTAAAAATAAGTTTATCTTGGTAATCAGGGTTGCCTAGGATTTTGTGTATAGAAATATAACTGGTAACAACCGCTATTCTATTGCTTTAACTATCGTTTTGATATAACATGTATTATCACCAAAATCATGTGCAGGAGTATGGAGATAAAACACGCACACTTTTTACTCATTCGGTCTTGAAAAGACTGCAAGACGATTGTTCATCATTAATTGTGGCATCACATGCGAGTAGTATAGATATTATTAACGATATCTCAAGTAGAAAGTGTATGAAAGTAGTCGTAAGAGAGACGCTGGAACACCTGCTGCTCTGCTTCAAACCGATCTCATGTTGAACTCGGCTTAGATATCTAGTAGCTTCGCAGTTCAAATGACTAGATGAAGTACTAGATATCAAGTCACTATTTAACTTCGCAAAAAGTGTTGACGTCTTGTATGATGTAAACATTAGCTCGTATTAAACTGAACCTCCATCTGGCATTACAAAGGGCATGCAGGTCTATGTATGGCGTGACAGCCAGCCATTTAACCTAACTTAACTTAACCTAACCGCTATTCTAGAAAAGCAGAAATCTGTTGACAAAAATCTCTGTAGAAATAAATTTTATGATTTCAATTTCAATCAAATATGTATGCTAACTAACTTTAAAAAACTGAATTATATTAATAACATCTAACAATTCTTTCGCATTCGCAGAGATTCCTTTAAAGCTATTATTACTTAGCTTAACGCTAACTGCGGCGTTTACAAGTATAGCTGCCAACGAACAGCCGGCACGTATTGTCTGCTACTTCAGCAACTGGGCCGTATATCGCCCCGGTGTGGGACGTTATGGACTCGAGGATGTGCCCGCCGACTTGTGCACTCATCTGGTCTACTCTTTTATTGGTTTGAACGATAAGAGTTGGGAGGTCTTGGTAATCGATCCCGACTTAGATGTAGAACAAGATGGCTTCCGAAAATTCACACAACTGCGGCAAAAGCATCCCAACCTAAAGCTACAGGTAGCCGTTGGCGGTTGGGCAGAGGGTGGTTCGAAGTATTCACAAATGGTTGCGGTACGTGAGCGACGACTCAGCTTTATACGCAGCGTTGTGCAGTTTATGAAGGAATATAACTTCGATGGTTTCGACTTGGATTGGGAGTACCCCGGTGCTACTGATCGCGGTGGCACTTTTGGCGACAAGGACAAATTCTTATACTTTGTGCAAGAGTTGAGACGCGCTTTCGTTCGTGAGGGACGCGGTTGGGAAATAACAATGGCGGTACCAGTGGCGAAATTCAGATTGCAGGAGGGTTATCATGTGCCCGAGCTGTGCGAGTGAGTAGCGAATACTTTTAAGCCAATTTGTGCATTTCTATTGCAAATATTTTTTTTCTATAGATTGCTGGATGCCATACACGCCATGACTTACGATCTACGTGGCAATTGGGCCGGCTTTGCCGATGTACATAGTCCGCTATACAAGCGAAAGCATGATCAGTGGGCTTACGAGAAGTTAAATGTGGTATGTATGGCCTCAACTACTAGGATCAAGTAGTGTTAAGTATAAACTTTTCTTCTGTCAATTTATAGAACGATGGTCTTGCTCTCTGGGAGGAGATGGGTTGCCCCGCTAATAAGCTGGTCGTTGGCGTGCCCTTCTACGGACGCACCTACACCCTGAGTAGCTCCAACAAGAACTACAATATGGGCACTTACATCAATAAGGAGGCTGGCGGTGGCGCACCGGGACCTTACACCAATGCTAGCGGTTTCCTTGCTTACTATGAGATATGTACCGAGGTGCAGGATGCTGCCAAGGGTTGGACCGTGAAATGGGATGAACAGGGTATGGTGCCCTACACCTACAAAGACACACAATGGGTGGGCTATGAGGATGAAAAGTCGGTACAAATCAAAATGGACTATATCAAGCAAAAGGGCTATGCGGGCGCTATGACCTGGGCCATTGACATGGATGACTTCCATGGTTTGTGTGGACGCGAGAATGCGCTAATGCAAATTCTCTACGACAATATGCACGATTACACGGTACCGGAGCCGACGCGCGTAACGACAGAGCGAGTAAGTGTGCCAAGTTTAGCGCTTGTATATAATTAACGGTTTTTCGGTAATATTCTTTTTGCTTTTCTTTGATTGCTGCAAATATTTATTGCCAAAAACAAGAGCCAAAATCTACACATCATACTCTTTTATATTAATACGCCAAGCATCTGTAATTTATTATGTTTCTTGTTTGTGTCTTGCAGCCCGAGTGGGCTAAACCACCAGCGACGTCGCCGAATCCCGACGAGGCCAGTTTCGTGTCACAAGATGTCACCACGAAGCGGCCGATACCAAAGCCCACAGCAACGACAAGCACAACAAAAAGGCCGTTGGCCGAGCAAACAACCACAACAACAACCAAGGTGAGTCTAAGCAATATATTATATTATAGTATAGCAACAGAACAATGCGAGCAAAATTAAAGACAATTTTCGCATCTCAACTAATTGCCAAATTGTTTGCTGAGTTGTTTGTTAAATTCAAGAATCTGCGTACGCGAGTATGTATGTATGTCTTGCACAGTGATGTATATATGTATGTACTAGGTGAGCGCGCATAGCATTGCTCCACTGGGCCGTGCTAAGCCAAATACGATTCCCTATTTATAGTTGACTGCTTGTGTTTGCGAAATTAGCTTCCGCAAAAATAGAAAATTAAGGCACAAAATTAACGAGTGCGCTAAAAATGTTCGCAGCGTTAAAAGAACAATAAGAGAGCACAAAAAAGAGCATAATAAAAATAACATAAAGTAGATAGATAAGCGAAAAAATAGTAGAATTAGTTTTTAAATGGTCGTACAGGTTTTAAAGAAGGTAGTGATATCTATTCCACATAAGGCAGTATTAATTATTTTTATCGATAACTTTAGTTTTTTTTTTAGTTACTTTTCTCCCTTTTTTTTGAGTACAGTTTTGAGATAGAGACATTTAATACACAAGAAACTTAATACTGATGAATATATTCAATATACAATACAATATTAAAACTATTAAATAATTAATGAAAAGTAATTTTGTGTTGCCAAAAACCGTAACTACCATGAACCGAGTAAGAAGACAGCAAAACTCAAAACAAAAAATTAAAATTAAAAAACTACAGGGTGCGCCACATTTTATAATGGTATGTTAGCACTGAATAACCTTGAATCTAATCACATAAATCAAATAAAATACCGAAACAACGCGCGTAAATACTAACCTCTTACACTGAAACTAGTCGTTCAGTTCTGTTCAACCAAACGTGGTCTATTTCACACTGTCTGGCGGCGTAAATATGAAAACTGGTACATAACCAAAAATTGACTGTTCGGATCGGCCAAAACCCATCATTAGAGCAAATTGTTTTACAAAATGAAACAGTCGATAGTCGAAGTCTCTTTGCTAGTGTCGATCTTTGACGCGCGCTCAAACAAAACTGAATCAATCAAAAACAAAACTGTCAGAAAAGTTTTTTAATAAAAATAATAAATTTCAAAAATAATTAATTTCTTTTTACTACACCTAATTTTTCTTATGTACATTTTATTTTTTCTTTTTATAAATTTTATAAAATATATAATATTATAATGTTATTTTTAAGAAACTGTCGAAATTAATACAAATAACAATATAATATTTATTTATTTATTCCATATACAAACATATGTATAACCCCTCGTATTTATTTATGCAGAAACCATCTAAAGGCTCCAAGAAACCCAAACCGAGACCCAAGCCAAGACCCACAACTTCCACGACAACAACCACCACGGAAACACCTACTTCATCCAGCAGCGAGGAAACTGGTGGATTGGAAGTTTTAGAACCAATACCGGAGATTGTTGAAGCAACCGGCGGACATGTGATGCCCGATATTGATTGTACGAATAAAGACTTTATACCGCATGCTGATTGTCAAAAGGTGAGATTTCAGAAATATTATTTTTATACACGAAGAAGGAAACGTCGGAGACCTTATAAAATATATATGTATATGTATGTATAAATTAGCGTGCCGAGCTGAGTCGATTTAAGCGATTTCCGTCTGTGTATTCGTATATACGTGAACTAGTCTCTCAGTTTTTTAAAATATCGATCTGTAATTTTGCTCAGGTTCTTTTCTCCGCAAGAATATGCTTGGTTGTCGGAACTGCCGATATTAAGTCTTTGTATGAAAATCTTTAATGACAAGATATCTTCATGAAATTACACACGCATAATTGCTCAATGAAGCGCTACAATTTTCGAACAAATTCTTCAAATCGGATCACTGTAATAAATAGCTGGTATACAACCTGAACGACCAATATGCAGTTCTTGTATGGAAAATATTTTATTTGACAAAATATTTTCATAAGATTTGGCATAGATTATTTTCCAAGGCAAGGCATATATTTTCGAGCATATAGTACCAATCGGATCACTATAACATGTAGCTGTCATCAAGAGATCTTTACGAAATTTAGCATAGATTATTATCTAAAGCACCTTCAGATCGGACCACTATAGCATATAGCTGCCATATAAACTGACTGATCACAATCATTTTATCATCAAATCATTTTATATCCTTTTATTTTATAAGAATTACACCTGTGAAGTGCATTATAGCTTAGGTGCAGCCGAAGTTGACATATTTTCTTGTTTTTAAGTCGTTTTACTAATTCCACATTATTCGATTAATCTCTTCAGTACTAATTTTAGTAATTCTACATTATTCGATTAATCTCTTTAGTACTATCGCTGCGTTCACGGCGAACCAGTTGAATTCGAGTGCAAGGAGGGCACCGCTTTCCATACAATTTTGAATGTTTGCGATTGGATCGAGAATAGTGACCGATACTACTGCACCAAAACGAAGAAGAAGGCATTGAGCAATGAGACGAAATAATTTTTTATTTAAAATAAACAAAAAAATTTTACTTAAAAATAAGTGTGAAGAAAGTATTTGTGTACTAAGTTAATTAAATAAGTCAAACGAGTGTAGAATTTAGCTATTATTTTATTTTATTGATGTAATCTTTGCAATAAAAATTTAAAAAATAAAATATATAAAAAGTTATATATATTTATTTATACTTTAATACTTTTGGGTCATCTTTTCAATTTATTTTTTTCGATAATTTAGCTGCCTTACTCATTTCTTGTGTGAGTCAACGCTGAAGGCGAACTGCGACAAAATTCTCCACAACCTACACACTTTTCACTAGATTTTCATTCATGCGTTTCGCACAGCAGCAGCAAAGCCACAGCGTCTACGTGCTGCAATTTCTTAGCTAAATTTATGCTTATGATTTGTGTCTGCTCGCTTAAAACACTTACCAATGTCAAATAACTAGTAACATAATCTAGAGCAGAGAAAATAATAAAAAATAAAGAATAAAACAAAAAAACAAAAAAAAAAACTATGCCGTTAAAAATAAAAATGTGTAAGTAGACTTAAGGGATTAAAGAAATTTTCTTCATAAAAAATTGCGATTGGCAGTAGACCGGAACAAAATGTGTGCAGAGAGATTAAGAAACGAAAGCTTTCTGTATCTTTAGAATTTTTTTAATTTTTTTATATTATGTTATAATAATATTATAGCAGTCTGGAGCCCCAAAACTTATCTCTCTATACATCCTTGCTTTGTCGCAACATTTAGCACTGCAAAGTTTACACTTCTGCCGACTCTCAGAAGAACTCAGCGAATACATACCAGAATCATAAAAAGAAATTTTACCAAAATTATGCTGTAATCGCAATTGACGTCTGTGCGGCATGAAATTTAATAAAATGTGGCATACAACATATCGCTTGGCAACACTTACATACAAAACTCATACACAAAAGTTTGCATATAGCTTTGTGTATTTAAATAATTTAATTTATGATTTGCTTTAGCCAGCATTCAAATGTTTGCACACTTTCTCTTCAACTATTTTCCGAGTAATTTTGCTGTTGCTTCTTCTTCTTCGCTTTTGGCATCTTAAGAACTTAAGTAAGCAGAAATATTCTTTCCTTTACGCCAGTTGATCGTGCGTTACTCGTGTTTTACACTTTTGCATATTTCTGCCTTTGAGTTGCACTCATTTCACAGCCGCACGTCAAATTTTTCAAAGTGATTGAGCACATACTAGGTGCGAAATGAGCGCTTTTCAACGGCATTTATGAGCGATTGTGTGAAATTTTCTAATTTTAAAAACCAAAGTTAGTGGTTGAAGACGTTACACAGTTATTCTTTGCACTGCTTGACCCGAAAGTGGAAAGATTTCTGAAATACTACCGATTGTTATGAACTATAAAGCTTTAATATTAAAGCATACTTCAAATATAAGAGAACATAATCAATAAATCATTATTTGAAAATCTTAAATAGTAAATCATAACTCGAAAGCTCGAAAAGCTTTGGATATTATGTTTGCCACAAAGTTTGTAACACCTAGAAGGAAACGCGGAGACCTTATAAAATATGTACTCGTATATAAATGCTCAGCATTACTGTCTGTATGTATATACGTGAACGAGTCCTTCAGCTTTTGAGATCGCGATGTGAAATTTCGAATACGTCCGTTTCTAACCAAGAAGCTGCTCATTTGTCGGAACCATCGATATCGGACCACTCGAGAACTAGAATCTAGAATCTGATGTTTATAAGGAAAACCTTTTCATTTGACGAGATATCTTCACAACATTTAACATAAGTTATTTTCTAAGGCAATGGTGCGATCTCCAAAGAAATTGTTCAGATCGGATCACTATAGCGTATAGCTGTCATATAGACTGAACGATCGGATTCAAGTTCTTGTATGGCAAACTTTTTCATTTGACGTCACATCTTCAAAAAATTTGGAATGGGTTATTGTCTAAAGCAACAGCGTAATTTCCGGAGAAATTGTTTAGATCGGATCACTATAGTATATACAATAGATGCCATACAAGCTGACCCATTAAAATCAAGTTATTGGAAGGGATATTTTATGTTTGTGAATCGTATAGCTTCGGTGCAACCGAAGTTAGCGTTTTTTTCTTGTTTTAAATATTTTCTGATAAGAAATCGTCAAACATTAAATTAATTTAATTTTTTTAGCCGTATGATTAGCGGATTAATCATAACGAATAAATGAAAACTCATCAATTACTAAATGTCTGGAAATATTACTTTTGTTTTTAAATATCCAATATCATTTGCCTTTCGTAAGGCTCAATCAAGTATATAATAGTAATCTATGTACTATCCGACCTATATAGTAAAATTTCACGTTCACTCACTTCATGACAGCTGCACTGTGCTCTCTTCATCTAACATATATATATTTATCAGCAATAGACGACTTTCCCTTCGATTGAGTGCTTTACAGTGTGAAAAAGCATCAGGTTGGCAATGCTCAGCTACAAGCTAAATGCGCTCAAATGAGTTTCACTCAAAAATCACTAAAATTTTGTCAGGGAAATATTATGTGGACTTTCAATATGAAAATATCAAAAATTTTCGCGGTCACAAGGTAAAATTGTGAGATCTCCTTGCTATGTTACGAATTGGTTTTGGACCGGGAGAGATCGACCGACTCGTATACACGTACTCGTATTAAAAATATAAATTTTTTCAGAATTAAGAATTTTTTTTTGGTGTAACAGATTTCATACTTATATATTTTTTGAAATATTCTTGGTGCATATGCAAAACGGTTATACAGCAGATTGCAGGAACGCAGTCACTTGGCGAAACGCGAAGCAAAATATTTACAATTTATATACATTATATATATATATATATATATCATACAACTATACCACAAGCAAATCAATTATATTTATTAGCTGGCATTCGTTGGAAGGGACACAAAGGATTACCCAAGCAACGGATGTCCTGCTAAACGAAATAATATATTCAAATATAATTATAAAATAAAATTGAAATAAATTAATAAGGAATAAATATATATATAAAAGAAATTTTTGTGTTAATCGTGCGAAGAAATATTTTTACCGAAACGAATTTTTTAAACGAAACCGAACGAACGACGTGAAACGGCAGCCATACGCGCGGATGCATGATTTCGAAATCATCTAGTGCTTTGTGTGCTGAGCTCCATAATTATTTTTATTTTATTTTTTTAATTTTATTTAAATAATATGTGTTTTTTTTTTGGAAATTTGGATTTGAATTTTCAATACGCAGCATTCAAAAATGCGTTTTCTGGCCACACAAAATTTATTACAAATTATTTTATTCTCTTATATTTTGTTGCAGTGCATTTCACGACGAAATATAAATTAAAGTTTTATATTAATGCAGAATACGAGGGCACAGCAGATAATAATTTTTGCAACCTAACATATTTATTTAGAAAAAAATCTAAATTTATGAAGTGACTTAAGTACTAACGAAACACACTAAGATTGGAGAGGAGTATTGAACCAAAACAAGGAATTTACGACAAGTCATGGGGCGGTTTACATTTTTGGTCCTGTGTGGACTAATCCTGTCAGCCGTCTCATTTAACGGTAGGTGAAGTGCCGCTGAGGCAGATCTAAAAACACACATGCAAGAAAAAAATCAAAAAATGTAAAACAAATATAAATCTATATAAATTTATATCAAAAGCTCAGATATGGTTATAATTGTTGTTGCATAAAGTTCAAGGACATTAAGGACGTTGTGAAAAAAAACTGAAATTACGCCAAAAGACATAATTATAAAGCAGTGAGGACATAACTGTGCTATTTAATTTAAAAGCAACAAAAAATCGTAAAAAGCGAGAGCAAAGACTCTTCCTCGCAAGTGTAGTGCAAATTATATGAAATATCGCTGAGAAATTATATAATATTTTTTTGTAGGCAAAGGCCAGCACACAAGATTTTGTCGCTGTCGCTGAAATTGTACGCCTTTAACGCGCAGCACCCTAGCTAAAAGCCATAGCAACAACAAAAAAATTACAACAACAACTAGGCTGGCTGTATACGCGCAGCAGTGTCACCTCGTCGTCCAACAGCGCCGCGCCTAGCACCCTCCACACATATACATACGCAAATTTATGTGTGTGTGTGTGTGTGTGTGTGGATGCATGTATGTTTGTATGTGTTTATATGCATGTGTGTGTGTGTGTATGTGACACAAGCGACAGCAGCGGCTAAATAACAACAAACACAAAAACATCAGCCAAAAGCTAAAAAATATGCTAGATGCTACATGCTACAGCAGCAATCATAATAACACATAGCTGAGCAACAACAACACCGAGTGAAAGTAGTCATAGCGATTTATTATGCAATTTTTTTGTTGTTGGCACTTTTAGCTGGTGTTGCTTTCGTTTTTGAAAATTTTGTTGAAAAATAATATTTTAAAAATATTTTCGCTATTTCGTGACTTTCGTGTTACGGATCGCGTTCGTTCTTAGCTGGCTCTTTGATTCGTGACCACTGAGTGTAACTGTTCGCGTGCTCGAGTGCAACTAATGAACGGACCAAAGATAAGGCGGCTATCTGTCGTGCTGTTGAGTTATTCGCATTCGTAGCGACGAGTGGATGTTTTGCGAAAAAATTCTAGCCAAAAAAATAGGAATCAAAAAACCGAAAAATCTAAAAATTCAAATACTTTTGTGTTGGTTGAGAAATGTTCGCTCAAAAACAGAACAAGGAAAACCAAAAAAAAAAAATCGCTGATGGCGACATTGGACGACACAGTGTGTGGTAGCAACGGCTACCCGTTGTGTCGGCGACTGCATGCCGCTGCCCCCACGGCTTCATGTACCGCTCGTGCTAGTCAGAAGGTGCTGTTAATGAACGCCTCCAGCAAAAACCGCTCGCCGCCTGCACCAGCCGCTATTTGTAACCATTTAATTTTAGCAATGAAGCAAAAGCAAAACAAAACATTTATATCATAAAAATCAGAGGTATGGTAGTGAAATTTTGTTAGAGAGAATTTTAAAAACAAAAAATATAAAATGCTTTCTATTCTGCTTAAAAATATATGCAAATACGCTCGCCAAAGTCTCCGAGGCAACTTGCCAAAGAGTTAAGTTTTTTAAACGTAAATTTATTGAAATTTACTTTCGGTCAAATTCTCACGAAGAAATATACTTTATAAACCTGTCAACAATCCAATGATAGCAATTTGTAATTTTAAACAAATCAAGGCATCTAAAAACCTTTATTTTTTCTCATTTCCATACGAGGATTTGAAGGCAAAAAGACATTCATACATACAACAAGTTTTCAAATAAAATATATTATATAAATTTATTTACATACTTTTGCGTAAACTATGATGAGAGTTGCACGCTACAACTAGGCAAAGTCACATCTTCGCGCGTATTTTTGTCACGTGAGAACGTCTGATAGTTTCCTTATAATTCAATGACGAGCTGAGACGATTTAGCCATATTTTTCTCTCCTTTCGTTTGTATATTCGCGAACTGGACTCTTATTTGTCAAAATCGCTAACGATCATTGTATCCCTTTCATGCTATAAGAAGTATACCTCTGAAGGGTATTAAAGCTTCGATGCAGCCGAAGTTAATGTTTTTTTTTTCTTTTTTTTAGGTAATAGATACAATATATTTTTTTTAAATATTTAATTAAAAATAATACAATGCACGGAGCTTATTACTGACTTACATAACTATTGAATTCTTCGAAATCTCTTCAACATTATGTCCTTGTATATTTCGAATTCAATATAAATGACTAAAAGTTGTATTTATCAATTGCTTGGTATCATCTAGGGTCAAACAATAACTGCTTAAGAAAGATTATTAAGAAAAACAATATTAGTATAGTATGTGCTAAATTTACACAATAAATTTTTGCATATTTATTCTTGTGTTATCTAGCGAATGAATGGCTTAAAAAAAAATATTTTACCTGCCATGGAACCATTAGTAAACCCCTATTTTCATATTATTAGGATATTGAGCCTCTTGACACTGAATTTTGTGGTAAAAGTTACTATCAAAATATATGTAATAATATATAATATATACAAAAGGGTCACAAATCAAAAATTTTCAAAATCAACTTTTTTCAAGCCGAGTATAGTATCAATTCGTAATCCAGTTTTTTACCCACCCAAGAAATTTCTTTGTTCTCACTATCTTACTTAATTGCAAAATCACCGTTAGGTGTACTTTTCTGTTAAATGCGTCGCTTGCCTCGCTTGTGCAGTATCAACTAAAACGTACTATTTGTAGTTGTGTCGTAAATCGTGAATTTTCTGCTGAATTTGTGTAAGAGTAAGTTTTTGTAGTTGTAGTTTTTTATCTAAAAAAAGTGAGTTTTATTACCTGTATTGCTATTTGAAATGTGTCACTTTTGATGAAATAATTGCGAATATCACACTGTTATTCGATGTCTTTAACTAAAAATGTCGCCTAATTTTTCTGTCAAACTGGAAAATAAATCATATTTTAGTAAGACGCTCTTTAAAGCAGATATTATATATTATGGACAACGATAATTCTTACATGAACTCTTTTTTTTCTTCCTCAAAATTTGTCATTTTTCGAGTTGTGACTCTTTACTAGTTAGTGTGCGATATGTACACAATTTATGTTACATAATTTCTTCATTTATTTCTTTAAATATTTCTTTCTAATATGTAAAAAACGTTCAGCTCTCCGCAGAAAACTTCTGTTAACTCATGAGTTTCCATTTAAGTGCTATAGACGATGTCTTATATTGACAGATGTAATGATTAATTTTGAGCAGGGCGAGCTATAGGGATGTAAACTATATGTTTTCTGGCATAAGATATGATACGATAAATTTTTTCTACAGATATTTAACAATTAATATCGCTAATATTTCGTATATTTTATCGCAACAATGGTCAGATCATTTCAATTGCTAACTAAAGCAATATGCGTATAATCATCTAGTATACTATCTAGTACTCGTTTGGCATATAAAAAATATTAAACAGTAAAGAATATATGACACTTCTCATCGTCAGTACCAATATACAAGTTATAACGATCACCGTGGCGTATGAGCAACTTATATTTCTCGTTCAAGCATATTTTTCATATACATTACATACATATACATATGTACATATGTACATCCGTTTATGAATATGTTTGTATTCGGGATATATATATATATCATTTCCCATGATCAATTAAGTTTTGGTTTCTCAAATATTTTCTAAACTTCTGATAATGAAAATAATATTTAATGACACAATCTCATATACAATAATATTTCATTGTGCACAAATAATTGTCGTTAATATACCTGGAAGCAGATATTTTAGGTGATCAAAATGAGCACTACGTATTTTGGGTGTCACTATTATTTTTGCTGTTGTTGAAGCGTCGTCCAAATAATAACGAGTTGACAGTTCTTGGCCGGATAAAAAACCGCTACCGATTCAGTTAAGGGGTCAGAGGCACGAAAAAATGAGAATTTTTAGTAATTTTTTTTACAATTTAATCATGTTATTAACTTGACTTATTCATGATATTGCATCAATGTTTTGACTTGAAGTCACGAAAATTTCACGAAAAAGAATTTTACTAACAAAAGGTCTTTTTAAAAAAAAATTTGTCTGATAAATAGATAATTCTGGGCCTGATCGAAGCTTTTATTTCAGATATTAACAAAATGACGGCCTCAGGAAATTTTTTTCTAGATTTTTGAAAAAAAATCAACAGTTAATCGAAATTAAAAAAAAATCCTTCGATCAGGCCCGAGTTTATTATGTATTCTAAAAGCTGTATAAATTTCATTAAAATTTACTGAGCGGTTTTCGAGTTATAGTTGTCACCAGTTCAAAAAACATAGTTTTGAGAAAAACGCATTTAAAGTTTCACACTAGAGCTCCCAAGCGCTTTGAAGTGCCCGAGCGCTCTTTGTTATTTGTCGAATAACTCAAAAAATAATTATCGGATCAACTTGAAATTTTTTAAAGAATATTTTCAAGATATTACACTTAATTCTGACTACCCCTAACCTAAGTAAACACGTCAGTAGAAACGAAGTACTGGCATTGCTCAAAAAAATTATGAAAACATGGCGCATGATTTTTTGAAGGCCATAGATATATAGATTGGAAAACAAAAAGACTGCTACAGATGAAAAACGATTCAAAAAAAGGGTAATGAAAGTCAAAAACAAGTTTAAATTATGCCAAGGTTTTAGGAAACTATCTATATTTCTGTAGATCGAACCATTTTTTTTTTTTTTTTGTATAGTTGTAAATTTTATTTATACAATAAGACAATCCCATAGGTCAACACTATGATGAATAAACCTATTTATAAACTCAAATTGAAAACGAAATTTTCTTGAGAAAATTTCAATTCGAAAAGCCACCGACTTAACGAATTAATTTTGTAAAATTAATAAAAAAATAAACACACCAAAAAAAAATGACAAAAGAAATCAAGATCTTTCAACTAATTCTCGAATGAATTTATTTTTATTTTTTTGAAAATATTTCTAAACGAAGTTCGAGTACCTTTAAAGTATTGAAAAAAAAACTATTGGTCTTTATGATATTAGTTGCTAGCTTAAAATTTATCATAAAATGCAAAATTGTTTAAATTTTCTTCAGTATTAATTTAAATAAAGATTTTGTTTAAACCATGCAAACATAAAATTCATTTATCATACTAAACACACACACACACAGCCACAAACCTAAACACTCATTAAAACGTCACACACACAGCTTTTCTCACATTTGTCAGTACTTTTCAAATTTTGAAAGTAAAACCAAAAAGGCAACAAAGCACCGAGCGGTGGTGTAGCGGTATAGCGGGTGGGGGCCTGTGCGTTTCGCCTTGTGCACTAAACGCCCACACATGGCATATGGAAACCTTGACCGGGTGATAAGTAAACTGACAAATATAGAATAGAGACACTCACACATACATACAGATATATATTTATGTGTAATTAAAATATACGCTTTCGTATGACAAATGAAAGCTGCGAACGCAAGAGCTCATAAGGCGACAATAATCAATTAATTTAGCTGATAATTTGCTAGAAATGTAGCAACAAGCATGTGTTTATTCAACGATGACCGTGAAAACGACGCTGCCATGCTGGAAATTGTGGATGTGTGTGAATGTGTGAGTGAGGATGCGATATTGTTGACTGCGGCAGCGCAGCGCGCTGTAATTGGTGAACCAAAGCAGGGAGAAGCATGACGACAGTTGAAAAAAAAAGTTTGAAACAACTAAAAAGTAATTGAAGAGAATTGTGTTTTATTAAAAAATATGAGTGTGTGTACATTTGTGTGTTAGTGTACTTGCCGTGTTGCGTATGCGTTGGGCAAGTGAAAAGGCGTGCAAAGCGTGAAGAAAATGGGCAAAAAGCCAACACAAACGCTAGAGGAACACAGAAGCTGACGAACATTTTTTGAAAAATACACACATACAAGCATAGTGAACGTATGTATGTGTTGCGTGTAACGTTTCTCTGCGGCAAATATATTTAAAAATAAAATTCTTATTATTAATCGCTAATAAAAAAAAAAAATAATGTCAAGTTTGCGTAACAAAAACACCGCACAGTGCCGAGTTGCGCCATTGTCAACACAAATATTTCATATAACTGTTTGTAATTAAGTGTGTAAAACTCAAAATACCATGCAACAACAATGATATCCGAGCATAAATACTAACTAAAAAAAAAACGGTAAAATGCATTCGTTAGCGCAAATTAATTAATTGAGCCAAATGCCGCGCGAAAAAATGCCCGAAAAAAAACATTCATTACAGCCAAAAGCGCTTATGAAAGTCGACTAAAATATTTCTCTTTATACGCCAGGTGCCTTCGTCAGTGGCGACGACTCCAATGTTGGACCGAGCGAAGCTCAATGTCGTCCCTATATTGAAAAGGCGATAAACGAACTGAAAACAGGTGAACCCAGCGATGGTATAGGTGAGTATATAAGTGTGTGTGTGTGTGTGTGCGTGTAGGTTTTAATACAAATAATCATGAATGAGCGGCAATATGGCCGTTGACAAGCACCATTGGCACACATGTCGAAAGGTGTTTAGCCCTCATTGGCGAACTGTCAATACTTTAGGACCGTTACACATATACCTTTGTGTATGTGTTTGTACTTGTATATATGTAAATAGACGCAGTATGCTGTCAGCCGATAAATGATCCTTTAGTTAACCACAAATTTGTGCACCCGAATTTCACATTTATCCTTCATGCAAGCTTTTACATTCCGAAAAAAATCGATTTTTCCATTTTCAAACAATGTCTGCATTTGTTGTTGCAAACGCCAAATTTCTTCTTGGCACAACACCAAAAGTACACTTAAGCACCGCAAGTAATACATTTAAAAATACATAAAAATACTGTATAATTTAACATTTCACAAATTACCGCAATTTTCCAACACTATATGTACTTGTATATCTATGGAAGTGTATGACTGATTTTTAAGTTTTCCCAAAAGCCATTCGTCGGCCATAAAACTTGTCAAACACGTCCATATTCATGTATTGGCTAATCATTTAGGACAATTGAATGAAATATCACCAGAGCGAAAGTGGAAGTGTACTTAACGGTATACATACGCGCATACATATGTATGTGTGCGTTAATTATTTATGAAAATCTATTCACATTTCACTTCAATGCAGAGTCTCCGGTTTCTGCGTTGACTTGTCACGCGGAAAATGCGTGTTAAAACATGGCACGAAAACTCAAAATTTCTGAGATTCTCATAACCGTTTGAAACACTAGGATGTCGTCTCTCCGATAATTTACGAGTATGTACATACAATAATACTTAAGAATCTTTCAATTAGAGTCTATTATATATATCTTTGAAAGTCAGTAAAAATCCCAGTACATGAAATACGTAAGTCGATAAAAACGATACGTAATAAAATGTCTAAAAAGGCTGACAGACGGATCAGGGTGAATGCCTTAAGAACATGCAGGATCGCCGAGATCATGTGAAAGAGCCCTGAACAAAAACGTCCATGCTTTTTACTCACACAGTCTCGAAAGGACTGCCGGACGGTTGTTGGCCTAATGACACGGTCACAACTTACTGGCATCACATGCGAGCCGTATGGGCATTAGTAACGACAATACATGCAAAAAGTGTAGGAAAGTAAGAGTGAGAGAGACATTGGAACAACTTCACCTTATCTAGAACTCGTTTTAGATATCTAGGAAATTCGCAGTTCAAGGGACTAGTTGAAGTATCAAAATTAGATAACAAGTCGATGTTAAAATACGCAAATACTTTGACGTTCTATATGATGTCTTCATCTGGCATTACTAAGAACCATGTGTGGCATGACAGCCGGCCAGTAAAACCTAAAATAAAAATGCTTGTCGTTTGACATGATCTACCGAGAGCCAACCACTTCGAGTCGACCAAAGTTTGAACCCATTATTCACTATATGATAATCACCTGCTCAATGCGCTAGTCTGTTTTCTTCAAGAAAAAAAAAAAGTATGTCCTTTCTTAAGAGAAAAACTGCAGCAATGGAGCTCAACAATTGGTAATCCAACTCCTTAATTCTACATGAAATGTCCAGAGCTTATTATAAGTTTTTTAAAATACTCTGGAAAAAATTCAAAGCGAATTCCACCTCATTGTTCTTCATACCAGTCGATCTACTGATTAATTAAGATCCTGAAAATATTTGAGTATGGCGCCTTAATTTAGAAGCTCTAGCAACTTTGAAATCTGCCGATATAAGTAAGAGTACTGGACCTCTAAAGTACCGATATATCGACAATACGCTTTCGAATTCTTCGACAATTTTAATCCTTATATGTTCCGTGAGATGAATTAAGCATTTATTTCACTATATTGGTTCAAAAAGATATAGCATATTATATAAAATGAGTTACATATCATAAATCTTTTAAGACGTTCATTTTTTTAAATGTCCTGCTTCAACACAACCCCCTGACAAGAAACCCAAGATATACCTTGTCTAACTAATCAGTGCATGAATTCACAAAATGTTCATGTTAAGAACGAAAATACACTTTAACACAAAAGAGTTCTGCCTTGTATATCGAGTTTTGATGTATGCACGACGGAACTATTACTACAATAAAAGTCTTTTAAAAAAAAACAAAAAAAACAAGAATCAAATTCAGTAACCGTCGCTTCAATTCTCTTTTAGTATATCACTGATCTCATATTTTCCATAACTATTTTATATTTACCACGATTAAATTTTCACACATTATATAGAACTTCCCTCGTTTTGGTGAGGAAAGAACTAAAAGATTCTAAGAAGTTCGTAGCATGTTTGAAAATCACCTCGATATTTTATTAAGCCTGTAGTTTCTGGACGGATATCTATTTAAATTTCATAGAGGAATTTAGATAAAAAGTAGGTAGTCGCGGTATCCCCAGTGTATATACACATTTCTTAGACAACATAATGCTTTTTGCCAAATTCTTACAGATCGCATAAGAACTTTCTTAAAAGAATCCTGTCCAATTTACAAATCCTAAATAAGTTTGCTTTGAACAACATTTTAATTAATATTTATTAATAAACATTTCTTCTTTATATTATTTAACACACCAGAGGCAGGTGATATTCCTAGTGCAGAAACTATATCCGCCGAAGTCTCAACGAACAATGAACCCGATCAGCAAGACAGCAATGGAATCGAATCTGGTGAAATGCAATCCGATCAACCTGTTGGTGATGAAAAAGAGACTGTCGAAATAACCGATGCCGAATCCGTGGAAGAAGAAGAAGAGAAATCTATCGATACTGATGGTGATGGCATACGCAATGAAGATGATACCGATATTGATGGTGATAATAAACCAAATGAACAAGATGAAGATATGGACGGTGATGGTATTTTGAATGAAGAGGACGATGACATCGATGGTGATGTTATACCAAATGAACGCGATCCCGATATCGATGGTGATGGTGTATTGAATGTTGACGATCGCGATATCGATGGTGATGGCGTACCAAATGTGATCGATCATGATCTTGACGGTGATGGTGTGCCGAATATTGTCGATAAGGATATTGATGGCGATGGTGTGAGCAATGCCAACGATAATGATCTAGATGGTGATGGCATACCCAATGAAGAAGATGATGACATTGACGGTGATGGCATACCGAATGATCAGGACGAAGATATCGATGGTGACGGCATACCCAACGATCAAGACGATGATATCGATGGTGATGGTATACCAAATAGCCAAGATGATGATATAGATGGCGATGGCATACCCAATGAACAAGACAATGATATTGACGGCGATGGCATACCCAATGATCAGGATAATGATATCGATGGCGATGGTATACCAAACGAAAAGGACAATGACATCGATGGTGATGGCATACCAAATGCTGAGGACGAGGATATCGATGGTGATGGCATACCGAATGACGAGGACGCCGATCTGGATGGTGATGGCATACCAAATAAGGATGATGATGACATCGATGGTGATGGCGTATCGAATGAAGATGATGCTGACATTGATGGTGATGGCGTGCCGAATGAGAGTGATGAAGATATTGATGGTGATGGCATTAAAAATGAACAAGACGATGATATTGATGGCGATGGTGTTGCTAATGAACTGGATAATGACATCGATGGTGATGGTGAACCCAACGAGGCGGATAAAGACATTGATGGCGATGGCGTGCTCAATCACGACGACGTCGATATCGATGGAGATGGCATACCGAATGAACGTGACCATGATGTTGACGGAGATGGTATGCCCAATGAAGAGGAACCCAAGAGTTTGGATATTGATGGTGATGGTATTCCCAATGATGATGACACCGACATTGACGGTGATCTTAAGCCAAATGAAGTAGACGACGATATGGACGGTGATGGCATACCAAACGTACACGACCGTGACGTTGATGGTGATGGAGTACCCAATATACATGACGAGGACAGTCTCGAGGCGGAAGAAGTGGCATCCAGACACAAACGTGATGTTGGTGCGGAACCTGTCTCCGTTGAAGCTGGGGAAGAGCAAGAGGAACCCAGCCAAGAAAAGCCAGGCGATATTGATGGTGATGGTATACCAGATCATGAAGATGATGACAAAGACGGTGACGGCGTGCCCGATCATAAGGATGACGACATCGATGGCGATGGCATACCAAATGAACACGACACCGATAGAGATGGCGATGGCATACCGAATGAGCACGACGATGACGACGGTGAGGAGCTTGAGGAGAAGGAAGATGATTCTAAACCAGAAGATGACACCAAACCGGAAGACGAATTGTTGTGGGTAAGTGAAACGAAAGATTTGTTCATAAAATATTGTGGTATGAGGTCAATGTTTCCAATGTTTCCAATTTTTTAAAAATATCTTTTATGCATATTTTAGGAAGGCGAAATACCTGCGCAGCTCCGCAGCCGTGATCACATTACCGAGCTACTGCAATTGAACACTGAATTCAATGCACGCGAGAAGGCTGTGGACAATGTGGCTGAGATTATTTTGCGCGACATTAAGCGCATCTACGAAAGCGCCATCAAGCCATTGGAGACTCTCTACAAATACCGTGATTTGAGTAATCGCCACTTTAGTGATCCGGAAATTTTCTCGAAGCCATTGGTATTGTTTATGGGTCCATGGTCGGGTGGTAAATCGACTATCATAAATTATCTAACTGGCAATGAATATACACCACACTCATTGCGATCAGGTAATGACAACTCCATAGATATATTTAGAATAACTTTAATATATAGCGATTTGCAGGCGCGGAACCTTCACCTGCCTACTTCAACATCCTGACATGGGGCAATGAGACTGAGGTGCTGGACGGCACACAGCTCGCCGCTGACTACACCTTCTCGGGCTTGCAGAAATTCGGTGAGGGCTTGGAAGAACGTCTACGTGGGCTGAAAATGCCAAACAAATTGTTGGAAAAGGTGAGTGTGTGTTATGGTGATGCGTTTTTAGCATTCTACAGTGTGTGTGGTGACGTCAATGTCATAGAAAATATTTAAATATAAATAATATGCTTTGTGCCGCCCTCAAAATGGTCTTAACTGCCACTGTATTGGCAACAAAAGTGTGGAGAAAATTACAATTAAACTGAAAGAAGAAGACAACAACAACAACAAATTATACAAAGCTAAAAAGTCAAACAAACTCATTGACGTTGTAATAGTGGCTGTTGAGTGGTCGTTTGTTATTTTTGTTTCGTGTTCTTGCATTTTTGTTTATGAAATTCAAATATTTTTAGAATTATTTTTCGAAAGAAAAATACGTATTACACATAAACAAATTAGTGTAATTGCATATCATGTGCAATGTGTCTATAAGTGTATAATACCGCCCACTGTTATAGGCACCGTTAATGTTCAACGCATGTAACTCATTCAAAAGTTGCTCAATTATGAGTGAGATTAAAACCAGGAGAGAAATTCGATCGTGAGTGGAGAGTGCATCATTTCTTTTCACTCAAAAATTCTGAGTTTCTACTCAATATTCGAGTATTAGCTCATTATTAACTCTATGAAATCATATTGGTCTAC
The DNA here is from genome assembly GCF_042242935.1 of Bactrocera oleae. Classification (NCBI taxonomy): domain Eukaryota; kingdom Metazoa; phylum Arthropoda; class Insecta; order Diptera; family Tephritidae; genus Bactrocera; species Bactrocera oleae. Next base: position 77,255,323 of record NC_091536.1, read on the forward strand.
TCATATGAGTGCATTGCACATTTACACATTTATTACATTTTAAGAGCTCTCAGCATATTTTGCGATCTATTTTGAGAAAGTAAACAAATGCAACAAAGTTACGCAGCGCTTATCTTCCGTTGTCTCTTGCGCAGGTACACTTTCAAATGAATATTCGACGTTTGTATTACAAGCATTGAAATGATCAGATGCTTTCGAACTCACTTAGCACTGGGTAAATTGTGGTTTCGATGTTAGTCATGGAAAATAAAACGGTTTTAATGGAGAATAAATTAAGTTACGGAGCTAGGACGAAAAGCGTCAAAACGAAACCTAGATGTCTCTTGTGATATCCATCGGAAGTGAAGAGAAGACCGCTCGTCGACCCACAGTGACTAAAAGCTCGGGTTTTTCGAATTAAGGGTCTTGAAACCGTTATTATAAGGCATTACAGTCCAGCGTTGAATACTTAGAATATTATATCCATTAAAACGGGATAAGCATTCTGCTGTCGCTAAATACCAATTTGCCATGCAAGAGCAAGAAAAGCCAGAAGTGTTTTTGAAGAAGGCTATTGCCACTCAAACTCGAACCTTGTGATTTTCTTCAAAACAGCTTTGAAAAAAGTGAGACAGGAAACAGAGCGTGTAATAAACTTTAACATCTCTGAGCTCAACAGTTTTCTACTTACCAACTTCGATTCTTTTCGTTGACTTCGTTCTTGTTGAAACAACTTAAATATTATCGTTTATCATTGGATCTGACCTCAAGTTTAATACAGACCTTCTCATATATCCAAAAAATACGGACCTCTTATATTTATACCACAAATTGAGATATTTGAGGTGTTAGAAGTTTCTAAAATCTTGTGGTATCAGCTTACTTTATTAAAATTATTTAAGGTACCTCTCACTCAAGTTAAAAAAAAATCGGGGTTAATTTTTTAATTAAAAAAAAACCTTTTGTTTCAGGTCAACATCGTTGAGATACCCGGCATTTTGGAAGTACGTAAACAGGTCTCTCGTCTTTTCCCCTTCAATGATGCTTGTCAGTGGTTTATCGATCGTGCCGATATCATATTCCTCGTCTACGATCCGGCCAAACTTGATGTTGGCCCCGAGACCGAGGCTATATTGGATCAACTTAAGGGACGTGAATATCAAACGCGTATTATATTGAACAAAGCTGACACCGTCAAACCGGAAGAGCTTTTACGCGTACAGAGCGCACTCATTTGGAATATCTCTCCGCTGATGTCCTCCGCACAACCGCCTTTGGTGTATACATCATCGCTGTGGTCGCATCCCTATCAGGAGGGCGCACCGGCACGTCTGCTGTTGGCGCAGGAGCGCGCCTTCCTGCGCGATTTGCGCACCGCTGTCGACAAGAGGATCGAACATAAAATCGCCAGTGCGCGTCGTTTCGCTGTAAGTATTTAAACTAGACCCGAATTCTTAAAATTTTTACTAAAACACAACTTTTATGCTTGCGTTGTAGGTGCGCGTCCGCAATCATGCCAAAATGGTGGATTGCTACCTCAATACCTACTACAACCACAAGACCCTCTTCGGCAATAAGAAACGCATCGCCGACGAAATTATCAATCATCCACAAAACTACCACATCTATGAGGGCCTCTCAACACTGACGAATATATCACGTTACGATTTGCCAGACCCTGAAGTTTATCGCGACTTCTTCCGCCTCAATCCGCTTTATGAGTTCAAGAAACTTTCTGAGACCTGCACGTACTTCCGCGGTTGCCCCATTACTAAGCTGGATGTAGCAATCGCTTACGATCTGCCTGAATTGGCTGGTAAATATAAGAAGATGGCGGAATCAGCGCTCGTCAACATTGAGGGCAAAGGAGCTGCAGATGGCGCACCCGAAGACAAAGGCCCTGGCAAGAGCACGAAAAGTTGAGCTACTCAAACTATAAACTGAACTGAACGTTGTCCAAAAATAATGCACATAAACTAAATCAAAAAAGATCTACAAGCACTGGACAAATGCGGAATAAGACAGCTATACACAGACAAATGTGCATATGTAAAAGAAGTAAGGAGAATTTCGGACGAAAGGAAACCACGTTCAAACCAAATAAAAGAGATCAATTTTTATTGAGAAAACAAAAACCAAAAAAAAAAAACAATAATTGCCGAAGTTGAACAAAATTGCCGACTAAGAGAGAGAGACATTAGCTATAATTTATAAAACAAAAAAAAAAAATTAGAGAGAGTGAGCGATCTAACAGCGAAACAATCAAATTTGCTGAAACTTTACTTAACGAGACAAAATAAAATCATAAAAGTAAAAAAAGTGAAAAAAAACTGTCAATCGAAATTCCTTAAATACAACAACAGCTTAAAAACATACTTAAGGAAGAGAGAGAGAGAGAGAGAGAGAGAGAGAGAGACACACACACACACACACACACACACACACACACACACAGAATTACTTACTAACTAATGTAACGAGTGGGAGGGACTGAGACAAAAGGGATAATAGCAAAATTTTATAAAACCCATATGCGCTCGAGCATTGGCCATAAATAAGCATTATAGAGGGAGAGATGACTAAAATAACAGTAACAAAAATATAAATCGCTAACACTACATTTAAAAATTTCTAACCAGCAAACTTTGCCCGAATTCGAACCCGTGAAAATTTGAAATTCCGCCTTAACGAAGCTTTAATCTTTTACTTACAAAATCAACTAAAACCTTTGCACAACCATTGAAGGCATTTATTTTCTGAAATTAATTGTTTAATTGTTCTGTAATAATTGTGCACAATCATAATTTCGTATATGCTCCATACAGTGTGTCCTAACCTATGCACCACAGTAATATGTTTTCCGTTTTCTTTTGCTTCCATTGAGAGAGCTTTAATATATTATATAAGTTTGCGTGTTAAAAAATAATGAATATAATAAAAATACATATAATTTTAACTACTATCACTGCACTGCACCAAAGGCATTGTGAATTTAGACCCTGTCATAGTTAATAAGTTTTCTTTTTTATTTGAGTGAGTAAAATGTAAAAAATTTAATGAAAAATGCAATAAAAAGAGCAAAACAGTGAAGACGTTGCATGATTTTTTATAAGAAACAGAATAAATGAAACTTAAATCAAGTTGTAAGCATTACATCGACAAATTAATGTAAAAATGATTTAGCCAATTTATGACAGCTGAAATATCAGTGAGCTTACATTTAAATGTAATGTTGGACATAATGATAGACTCTGAATTGTAACAACAAATAAAAAATCACTTAGAAAAAAACCAAATCGCGTGTTTTAATAAATTTATCGATGCAGCAATCTACAACAGATTTCTATTTTCGATGTCAGTCGCTTTTTCGGTTTTAAAACTGCATAGTTTTATTTAACAGCTTAAGTTTCAAGCCACACACACTTCATATTTCATTTTTATTATTAATGTGAGGCATTCAAAATTCATGGTGACTCTTTTTTTAATTCGGCAGAAAATTAGAATTTGTTGTTTCTATGTTATAATACACCGTAACTTAAATATATGAACATAAACAGCTGTTTTGATAAAAAACAAGCATATTTTTTTAGAACTTCACAAATATCAACAAAAGACATATGTAATTAAACTACACTATGATGAATCTGTATTTTGTTTTTCCACTGGCGCAGATTCTTGCTCAACTTGCGCTGTCTTGTGCTGAGCTTTAGCAACGTTGCTCTCATTTGCTAACTTCTGCTCAGCATTCAATTTTATCGCAGTCCACTTTTCGTTATATTGTGCTTGTGTTAATAGACTGCGTTTAATATTTTCACAGGGCTAGCTTATGCTACTGTGGGGGTCAGCAGGTGGCGGATAGCTGAACGGCCTCCAGATATGAAGGTTAGCTGCGAATATTCAATAAGCAGTCCCCGACCAAAGCAGCAGAGATGGAGGGTATAGCCTAAAAAGCTATATCTGCCCTACGAAGTTTCTGTGATGGGGTGACTCGACACCGCCCATAAATAAGTGTCAAACACAAAAACCCCGAAAGCGTCTGACTCAGATTGAGCGGCTTACTGGGTAGCGTCTGCCTCCAGGTTAGGAGCGGCTGAGCAAACCACCTTGCAGTAGGTATAAAATGGTACGGGTAGGATCCCGGAAAAACAAAACATGTCTGGGAATAGTACAGGAAAATTAAAAGTTACGGTGCAGGGTGTAAAAAGCCCAGTGCCGGCGGTTTTGGGGGGTGAGCAAGCAGGCTCCCGACCGTCGATATCCAACGACTGCAATGATGCGATGGTGGACCACTTGGCCATTGCATCAGATACAACTACAAGTTTGAGCAAACCAGCAGAAACTGATCCATTCAGGCGAGCACCAAAACTAGCCCGATCGCCAGAGAAAACGCCCGTCGAAAAACAAGCACGAGCTCGGTCTTCTCCGCCCGCGCTACAAAAGGAAATCCCGACGCTGTTCCAAAAAAATGATGTTGTGCAAGATTACATGCACGAATTGGGAGAAAACATAAAGAAATTAACAGGTATGATGAGTCTCCCACAACGCTCCATTAATAACCCCATGAGGGAGCTTCTAAACACAATTGTGAAGCTGCATGCAAGTGCACAGAAGGATCTCGCTAAACTGAAGGTTTCCAGTACACAAAACCAGCCCATACGGAATGCTGTAGTAGCCACACCGAAAAGGCTACGTGATGAGAGGCAAGCGACGCGAAACACCCCACCAAAAAGGACCAAAAGGTCGCAGGGTGAAGACTTGCAAAAGGAAAAGGAGAGCGTAGAGGAAATATGCGAGAAGCCAGCTAGTGTAGGGAAAAAAGAAACACCAAGAGACGAAGCTTGGGTTACAGTAAAATACAAAACCCCCAAAAACAAAAAAGCGAAGAAGGAAAATGCCAAGCTACCGCAGCCACCACGACCGGATGCTCTAGTCATAGCAAAAACTGGAGATATGGCCTACAGTGACATACTGAGAGCGGTCAAAAAGGATGGAAACATGAAACAGCTCGGAGAAAACGTGTCGAGGATAAGAAAGACTGCCAAGGGAGAGATGTTGCTCGAGCTAAGAAGAGCACAAACAGGGAGTATCCATGAATACCGGAAGGAAATAGACAGGATATTAGGAGACCAGGCGCAGACTAGAGCTCTGACTCACGAGTTAACTGTTGAAATTCGCGATTTGGACGAAATCACAACGAAGGATGACATAGTCGAGGCCATTCGTTCACAAATTAAAGAACTGAATCTCTTCTGCGTCGATTCAATAAAACATGTAAAGAAGGCATACGCAGGTACACAGAAGGCGGAGATAAGTCTCCCAGTGCAACAGGCAAGGCACCTACTAGGCGCACAAAAAGTCAAGATTGGCTGGGTAGTATGTAGAGTTCGAGAAAAAGTAAACGTAAAAAAGTGTTACCGATGCTTTGAATTCGGGCATGTCGCAAAAATGTGCACGAATCCTGATGACAGGAGTAAATGTTGCATGAAATGCGGAGAAACTGGACACTATGCGAAGGACTGTCGTAAAGAGCCACTCTGTGTCTTGTGTAAAAGCAAAGGAAGAGCGAGTGCAAACCATCAAATTGGGAGCCGGAGATGTCCCATTTTCTTAGAAGCCTGCCAAAAGAAAAGGAAATGAAAATATTACAGATCAACCTAAACCACTGCGAAGCCGCACAAGAACTGTTGACGCAAACCGTGTACGAAAGGAACGTCGATGTTGTAATGATATGTGAGCAATACAAAAACCTGAGCTCTGATACGTGGGTTTCTGATAGCACCAAAAAAGCAGCAATCTGGACCTGCGGTGATAAAATGATGCAGGACAAACCACTGACACAAAAATCCTTCTACACGAGAGTAAAAATCGGCGGAATACACTTTTACAGTTGTTACTTGCCACCAAGCCTTCCACAGTCGGTCTTCGAAAAAGGTTCTCGATGAGTTGGTTGGGGATGCCCACGCAACCAAACCAAACATAATAGCAGGAGACTTCAATGCATGGGCCTTAGAATGGGGAAGCAGAAGCACAAACCAGCGAGGACATGCGTTACTGAAAGCCTTCGGGCTACTTGATATTGTCCTGTTAAACACAGGCTTTAGGAACACATTCGAAAAAAATGGTCGTGGTTCCATTATCGACATAACGTTTGCAAGTAAATCTCTGGCACGAACGGCAGAGTGGCAGGTGTGTGACACGTACACGCACAGTGACCATTTCGCAATTATAATAGATGTAAGCAACTGCTCCTTAAGACAAAGAAGAGGTGCGCGTGAAAAAAAGGTACAAGCTAAAGGGTGGAAGAAAAACACAATCGATGAGGATTTATTCAAACTCGTATTGAGTGAAGACATACCCGAATCAGAAGACACCAACCAACAGGCTAAGTTGCTTGTTCAACATATTTGGAGAGCCTGTGACGCCGCCATGATTCGAAGGAAACAACACCCCAAACGAAAGCCAGCATACTGGTGGAATAATGATATCCAACAATTGCGAGCTGATTGTAATAAAGCGAGGCGACAGTACCAGAGAAGTACAGGCACGGCAGGTCAAGATGGTTTACGTGAAAACTTCAAGGCCAAACGCAAGCAACTGAAAAAAGCTATTAAAAATAGCAAAGCTGTGTGTTTCAAAGAGCTTTGTAACAAACTCGATGAAAATCCCTGGGGCGGTGCGTACAAGCTGGTCATGTCTAAAGTTCGAGGTCCTAAAGGAAAAGCGCCAACCTGCCCAGCCCTTCTGAAAAGTGTTGTGGAAACACTCTTTCCAACACAGCCCACGCGAGAAGAAGAGCGGTTTCTCCCCGAGGAATCAGAACGCATAGCTATACCAGTAGTTACCGATATGGAGGTTATAAATGCTGCTACACGTTTCGGCAATGCTAAAGCACCGGGGCTGGATGGCATCCCAAATCGTGCTCTGAAGATTGCACTAAAGCAAAACCTAAAATGCTTCACCCAGCTATATACGAAGTGCTTAACCGATGGTGTTTTCCCAAAAATATGGAAAAAACAACGTTTGGTCTTATTACAGAAGCCAAACAAAACAGTTGGGGATCCTAGTGCATATCGACCACTGTGCATGATAGACACAATAGGGAAAATTCTGGAGCGGTTGATCTGTGAACGTCTTGAAGCACACCTGGAAGAAGTTGAAGATGGCTTATCTAGCAACCAATACGGGTTTCGCAGGAAGCGCTCGACTATCGACGCAATCAAGAAGCTGACCGGAATAGCAGATAAAGCAATTGAAGGTACTAGGTGGATGCATGGCACAAAAGAATACTGCGCAATCATCACTTTCGACGTGAAAAATGCGTTTAATTCAGCAAACTGGCCACACATAATACGAGCCTTAGAGAACCTCAATATTCCGGTATATTTATTGCGGATTATAAGATGTTACTTGTCCGACAGGCTGTTGTTATACGACACTGAGGAGGGGGTGAAAAGTTATGCAGTAACTGGTGGAGTTCCACAAGGCTCTGTTTTGGGCCCAATGTTATGGAATATTTTATACGATGGAATATTGCGTCTCCCTCTACCAAAAGAAGCGAAAATAATTGGATATGCGGATGACATTGCTGTGGCAATAGTAGCAAAAGAGCTGCACCAAATCCAAAGCGTTTGTGTATTTCGGCACTAGCGCGAATTATGGCTAACATAGGTGGACCAAATCAAGCGAGAAGGTTACTTTTAGCAAAAGCCAGCCAATCAGTTATGTTGTATGCGGCACCTGTATGGGCACAAGCACTGACCCATAAAATATATGCCAAAATGGTGATTTCAATGTTCAGACTAAGCGCCATCAGAGTAGCCAGTGCATTCCGCACAGTATCGCAAGAAGCTGTTAGCATTATATCCGGTATAATGCCACCAGATATAATGGCACTTGAGCTCAAACGAATATACGATACCAGCAAAATACTCGGCAGGTCATTGACAATAGAGGAACAAAAAGAAGAAAGACAAAAGAGTTTAAACGAGTGGCAAAACCGCTGGGACGAAACAACCAAAGGGCGGTGGACACACCGGCTTATCAAAAATGTTAAAACCTGGGTGGAAAGAAAGCACGGACAAACGGACTTTTATATGACGCAATTATTAACTGGCCATGGCTGCTTTAGAGAGTACCTGTACAAGTATGGCCATGATAATGGAGTGACGTGTTCCTTTTGTGGTAATAGTAATGAGAATGCTCTACACATTTTCTTCTATTGCCCGCGATATAACGTGGAAAGGACATTGCTAGAACAACAGATAGCAGAACCCGTATCACCAGATAACTTAGTACCACATATGCTGCGGTCTGAGCAGGTGTGGCTCGCCGTAAAAGACCTGGCCGCAAAAGTTCTAATAGAGCTGAGACGAGCAGAACGGCTGCGAAAGAGAGAAATAAGAGCAATAGATAGAGTATAAGTACACTGAGATGAAAGAGCCCATAGGCTAAGCTAACCTTGCGAAGAAATACTTTACGGTAGTCCCGCAAGGTACATACAAAGCTGACGAAGTTAAGGGTTTAGCACGTAGGCGTACCGCTGCGCGAGTTCGGCATATTAAAAAAAAAAATATGGACCGGGCGTGGTCCCGAAAGAGGTGCACTTAGCGCACGGTATGAATCGTGCATGCTGTCACTTGTGGCAGTATCTTTCAGAAGATTCCCCCTTCGGATAAATAAAAAAAAAAAAAAAAAAAAAAAAAAACACACAGAATTACTTACTAACTAATGTAACGAGTGGGAGGGACTGAGACAAAAGGGATAATAGCAAAATTTTATAAAACCCATATGCGCTCGAGCATTGGCCATAAATAAGCATTATAGAGGGAGAGATGACTAAAATAACAGTAACAAAAATATAAATCGCTAACACTACATTTAAAAATTTCTAACCAGCAAACTTTGCCCGAATTCGAACCCGTGAAAATTTGAAATTCCGCCTTAACGAAGCTTTAATCTTTTACTTACAAAATCAACTAAAACCTTTGCACAACCATTGAAGGCATTTATTTTCTGAAATTAATTGTTTAATTGTTCTGTAATAATTGTGCACAATCATAATTTCGTATATGCTCCATACAGTGTGTCCTAACCTATGCACCACAGTAATATGTTTTCCGTTTTCTTTTGCTTCCATTGAGAGAGCTTTAATATATTATATAAGTTTGCGTGTTAAAAAATAATGAATATAATAAAAATACATATAATTTTAACTACTATCACTGCACTGCACCAAAGGCATTGTGAATTTAGACCCTGTCATAGTTAATAAGTTTTCTTTTTTATTTGAGTGAGTAAAATGTAAAAAATTTAATGAAAAATGCAATAAAAAGAGCAAAACAGTGAAGACGTTGCATGATTTTTTATAAGAAACAGAATAAATGAAACTTAAATCAAGTTGTAAGCATTACATCGACAAATTAATGTAAAAATGATTTAGCCAATTTATGACAGCTGAAATATCAGTGAGCTTACATTTAAATGTAATGTTGGACATAATGATAGACTCTGAATTGTAACAACAAATAAAAAATCACTTAGAAAAAAACCAAATCGCGTGTTTTAATAAATTTATCGATGCAGCAATCTACAACAGATTTCTATTTTCGATGTCAGTCGCTTTTTCGGTTTTAAAACTGCATAGTTTTATTTAACAGCTTAAGTTTCAAGCCACACACACTTCATATTTCATTTTTATTATTAATGTGAGGCATTCAAAATTCATGGTGACTCTTTTTTTAATTCGGCAGAAAATTAGAATTTGTTGTTTCTATGTTATAATACACCGTAACTTAAATATATGAACATAAACAGCTGTTTTGATAAAAAACAAGCATATTTTTTTAGAACTTCACAAATATCAACAAAAGACATATGTAATTAAACTACACTATGATGAATCTGTATTTTGTTTTTCCACTGGCGCAGATTCTTGCTCAACTTGCGCTGTCTTGTGCTGAGCTTTAGCAACGTTGCTCTCATTTGCTAACTTCTGCTCAGCATTCAATTTTATCGCAGTCCACTTTTCGTTATATTGTGCTTGTGTTAATAGACTGCGTTTAATATTTTCACAATCTTCAGGTTTTGGTAGTACAATAGCCACATAGCCTTCACCTTCGGCGGCCATTTCCAATCTCTTTGGTGCTTCAACCCACGCTGTATTCACTTCCACCAATTTACTTTGTACACAACTAGGTATTTTGTAAGCTTTATTTTGCTCGCTGGTCAATATGGCTAGCGTGGAGTCATGTTGTAGAACCATACCGCCTTTCTTGCCTTTTCCTTTCACTGTATTTTTACTGCGATCTGTATTGCCAATATCAAAGGTAAATGATTTTATGCCGTCTTTTATTGCTGGATGCTCGGGAGCCAAACAAATTAAACAAATACGATTGGAGTGAAAAAGTACTTGATAGGGTGCCGGTTCTGGACTTTCCTTAATGTAATAGTACCGTGTGAAGAATCGATCCACAACACTGGGATAATTCTCCACCCATTCCTCTGTAATGGACGGTACGTCTATACCACCAATGACTTCTGGCACATGGTTATAGTAGTATGGTTCAAGTGGATCGTTTGGTTCGGTAGGCATTGCTGGTTGATTGGTTAAAATTAAGATGAGAGTGTTTATGAGGATACTAGACGCTCCTTTAAGCGAGCTTGTCGCTCCGCCGCTTTCACACGGTTTGCTGCAGCACGTGCTTGACGTTCACGTTTTAAGCACCTCACCAACTGGTTATCAATATCGTTGCAGACGCCAAGAAATTTAGCAAATTGATTCTGAAAATTAAATACACAATTATGTAAGCTGTAACAACTTGTGGATACCGCGTTTGGGAATATTTTTTTACCTCAATATGGCAATTATTTAGTTGTTCAATCAAGGTATTGCACTCCGATGTATGCAGATGTGGAGATAGATCAGTATGCATACTTTTTGCTGGGATTCAAAAACAACACAAATTGCACTTTTTCTTTGCTAACCGAAGAAATAAAATGTCAATTATTTTTTTCTATTAGAGCTGCCAACAGCTATTAGCAGAAAAGTCAATGCTATCAAGTTTGTATAATCCGATGTAAAAATTCAAGTATTTAACCTATTAATTAGAAATAATCTGTCAAAAAAATATCTTTTATATTATACAGTTGAACAAAAGCATAATTCTTTTGCAAAATCTAAAATAAATATTTTGTTTTTAAAATTACACAGAACTATGGTGATTTGTGCAACTCTGTGTGTAATGCTGTGTTCATTGCTACAGCAAGAAAGCAACACGTGCAGACTAATCAGCTGTTCTGGTAAAGAAGCAGATTTGATACAAAACAAGTTTTTCTTATTCATAATTGTGGTATTGCCAAAATATTATTAATTTTTAAGCTTGAATTCATTTCATAATGTCGGCAAACAAAAAGAAGAATTTGAATTCTATGGAGGAAGACCAAACAGCAGACGACTCGGATAGCTCAAGTGAGGATGATGATGACGATGAGCCACATCCTGATGCCTATACCGGCAATGAGGTTTGTAGAAGAACAGAATACTAAACAAAGCACTTTACAAAAAATAAACATAATTATGTTTTAGGAAGTGGAAATTGATTTCGAAGGTCGTGCTCCCACAGATCCAGATTGTCATGGAATTTCACAACTACTGCAGCGCGTGTTTTTAAGAGCGCCAGTAAACACCATGCAAATGGCTGATATGATAATCGGTAAATGTTCTGTAAATATAATATTTACTTTGCTTAAAATATTATTATTATTTAAGGGCAAAATTATGTTGGCAGTGTTATTTACCAATGTGAGCAAGATGGTGCTGAGAGTGATATGGACGATGATATGATCGAAGAAGGCACAATATTTGGTATTACAACAGTCATAAATTTGACGGCAAAAAAGGACATTGCTTGTATAGAACAATTGCGCGGATATCTAATACAGCGCGCTGAAAAGCATGCACCAGATTCAGTATTTACTCACCTACGAGATGTGTTGGGAAATGAGGGACGTCCAGTGGGGTTTCTTATCAATGAACGTTTCATAAATATTCCAGCACAAATCTCAGTACCGTTGCTGGAGAATTTACATAAAGAAGTGCTAGTGGCTAAACAGAAGGGCATGCAATTTAACTTTAGTTATTTTATAATGATAGTTAAATTTTATCGCAAAGAGGCACGGAAGGGAAAGCCTACCGAAGATACATATACGAATGCCGAAGAGGAAGTGATTTGTGCGAAGGCAGTAAATTCCTTCGAGTTTTCTGTTGCAGACGAGTGCGATGTTGGTATGAGTGGAGATTGGCTAGAAGGCGATGCGACATTAACTCCCTATCGCAAAATTATATTATTTGACGCAAAGGAGCTACCACATTTAATTGACGATATAAGAAATTATATAAATGGAGTGTAAAAATTATATAAAAAATAAATGTATATAATATATGTACATGTTTGGCTGTTTTTTGTTAAATTTAGCGAAGTAAAAATCCCTAATGTTTATCAGACGGGGTAAATTGTTATAAAGATAACACACTGTTTGCAGCACTGTCCACAACAGCTGATGGCGCGATTAAAACGTGTGAAGAGTGTATTAAGTTGGTTCACCGGCAAATTTTTATGTAAAAGAGACTTGCACAAGTAAAATTAAATTTTGATTAGCTTAAAGTTTTCTGAGAAATGCAGCTTACTCATTGGCGATAAGCTTTACAGTGAGCAGTGGATAGCACAAAGTATATAGTTTGTAAGGTATTGTTAGCCGGAGAATCATGCATTTGGCATGTGTATTGCCACAATTTGGACTTAGCAAGCTTAAGCGATAAGTGCAATAGTAACACGTTCCTCTCTGTTTATTCGTAATTGCAGACCAACAGATACTCTGACCGGTTTTTATAAAGTGAGACTCATTTGAGCTGATTTTCATAGTAAAAGTTTTTCTTCATGGAACGTAGTCACGGTTACACAAAGTGTGCCAAATACTTGTAATATCTTCCTTGATTTGTAACTAATAAGAGGATCGAACAGCCTCATTTTCATTGAATAACTAATTGGTTGTACTTATTGTGTCTAATCCGATTTTCTACCTTAATTTCTAGTCAATAAGACTCTATATAATCGGTAGGAAACTAAAAACAAAACAAACAAACTTCAGGCGTGATAGTGTGTCCAGCTTCCATCATGGGTATTGAGAGGTAAGTGCAATAACCAAAATTGTATCAACAGCAGAGGTTACTATGCTTAAAGCATACAGTAGTTATATATAGTTAATTCTTTAAATGATTTAGAACTAAACGTAAACAATTTTCATATAAGAAAAAGTTAACCTTATCAATAGCGAATTTGACTGTATATACATACTCAGAAGATAAATCGGCATCATAAAACAAAAATAACAAAGTACACGAATGTTGGTATAAAATTTGTGTTGGAAGATTAGAAAGTTGTATTGTAATAATCAGTTAGGCAGCAATCGTCGTCGTTGTCGGTTGTTTAAATTGTTTAATAATATTTGTGTATTTGAAATATATTGGTTAACATGGTTGCCGATACGTAAGTAAGCTCTTGGATGTTTTATTGCAATAGTATATTATACTGACACATTTGAAGCAAAAAAAAATTAATAACGTGTGGCGTGTATTCCGAAAAATGCAAAAGTGTTAAAATGAATATATTCTTATATTGGGGAAAGAAACTAATTTGCGTCGACATACCAATTTATACTTTTCCTTTGTTTCAATCGACAATATAAATGTAGAATTAAAATTAATAGATAATATAAACAGAAACTTTTCATATCGCTGCTTTCAGAGTTCACTGCATGATTGGACATTATAATAAGCAACATTTTTGTGTGAATTTTTATATGTTCAAGCATATGAGTGTATGCTGTACAAGTTTTTGAGATATTCATATGTATACACGTATTTATATATCTACAATGTATACTTGCATATATTTGATCACAAAGTTTTCTATTAATATGCGAAAGACTCCAGCTATCTACGTGTACTAAATATTTTATAGATATTATCAGCTGCAAGTGTTTGCACACTGTAGAAACAAATACAAATTTAAGTCAAAACTACAAAAGTAAACAAAAATAGACGCTAAAGAAAAGTTTGATTCTATATTATGAATACTAAGTTCTTATCCCAATAGCCTATAGTCATATATACACCTATGTATCGTACATATGTATATAAGTACATCTACCCAATAATTCAAAACAATGTAATTCAAAGTAACCCCAAAAATATTGGAATAAAATGCTTGACGCGCATAAAAAAAAATAAAATAAAAAGTTAACAAGAATTCAAAACAAAAATTTTGTTCGAATGGCACATAAACGATCAGCTTATCGTAGACGGAGCAATTCGCCGTTAAGGAAGAAGGATCATCTCGAGCTTGTTGAAGTTTGTATATCCAACACTTTGTAAGTGTCAAATAGTGGTGTAAAGGATGGTATACTAAGAGCTTGAAAAGTTTTAAACATATTAATTAGTTTAACAAAGTAATTCAGAGAAAAATGTGCTTAAAATTGAAGAAAAAATTAAACAGTAGTCTTTCTCATAAAAAGTTTTTCTCATAAAAATCTATTACACGGTCTGTTCTAGGTTAAACCTTTATGGCCTACTGTGTAGGATAATGTGAAAAGCAAAACACATAAATCATTGATTATACATGTGTACATCAGACTATAAGTTAGATAATATAAAATTATGAAATGGGCTTAAGAAATCTAGTCTGATAAGTTGTTTTATTTTTATACCCTGAACAGGCTATATTAAGTTCGCCACGTACTTTGTAATAGAGAAGGAAGCGTCGTAGACCCTATAATATATACATATAGGTATATAAATGATCAGCGTAACGACATGACATTTAGACATGTCCGTCTTACTGAGATATCGATCTGAATTTTGCACAAGTTATTTTCTGCTCAAGAAGCTGCTCATTTGTCGGAAGCGCCGATATCGAACCACTATAGCATATACATATGTGTATGAATGTAGCTCCCATACAAACTGAACGATCAAAATCAAGTTTCTGTATAGAACACTTTTTTATTGAACGAGATATTTTCACAAAATTTGGCATGGATTATTGTCTAAGGTAGCGGTAAAATCTCCGTCAAAATTGTTCTTAACGTAACCCCTATAACATACTGCTGTCATACAAACTAACCGATACAACTTCTTGTATGGAAACTGTTTTATTTGTGAAAGGTATTATAGCTTCGATGCAACCGAAGTTAACGCTTTTTTTTGGAACATTGCTGCAAGATTTGGGTTGTTACTATGTGTATTATTTTGTATACTTTATTATTGTTGATTAGATTAATGCCGGAGTTGTAAATTAGTTAGCTTTATTGAAGCATTTTTTAAGAGTTGATGTGGAAAAACAGAAACATATTTTAAATGTGTTGGACTTAAATTTTTTTTAAATACAGTGCAAGTGTGTGTGCATTAAACGATTATTACGATAAATTATTTTTAGAATGCTAAAACGTACGGGGTTATACTTTTGAAACTTTCTTTTAAATGCTTTTCCGACGAACTTTAGTTATATAAATAACACAAGTTAATTTACATAAATTCATTTAGTTAATAACAAAAGTTCATTTGCATAAATGTATTTAGTTAGTTTATTTGTTCCCGAATTGAGGCTGCGTTTAAAAACAGATTTGGTCTCATAAAACAAAACAAAATAAAAATTTTAAATGCACTTGTGAAATCGTTTGATTATACGCCCATTTCCCAGCTGATAAGAAGAAACAGTTGCAAATCAATTGTTGTAAATTATGAATGTTAGTTGGCAGTCACCTATTTATAGCGGCACTTAAAAAATACCGCAGGACAAAAAAAAATAATTGTTTATAACAAATATACAGCAAGGCAGATGAGGAAATGAACGAATGCAACAAAGCGTTTAATGTCAATTGCTATAAAACGCAAATGGCACATGAACACAATGATGTGCTGATTGGTTCCATATAACACATTCACATATATACGTATGTACATATAATATGTATATGGATATATTATATATGAATACATATTTGCACTTAGTAGCGTGCAGTTGTAGTTGTTTTGCTTCTGAATTGTATTTACCTTGAACTTTAAAAGTGCATGTCATACAAATTTATATTAATATATTTTATTCATCTTTTTTCTTTCCTGCTCTTAGACTCTTGCCGTGCAGTGTGAAAATCGCTAAACTCATACAGAAGTCCAGTTGCGATGTACTCTGTATTATCGACCGTCAAGTGCCGCCAGAGTTGGTGGAGCAATTCGGTGAATTCCGCTCATTTGATAAGGCTTTTGATAGTGTGGTTTCATGCTTTAAGTCGCCCAAGTTGGACTTGCCCATAGTTTATTCACCCGTACAGGAATTGACTGATTATCATGATGTTCGCACGTATCAGAAAGCGGCAGCCAAGTCATTGGAGCGCGCCATTAAGGTGAGATAAAGTTGTAAAGCAAATATGTATAACGGATCAACATAAATATGTTTACAATATGCTCAAGTTCATTACAAAAATGAATTTATCGCAACGCTTATCACTTTCGTTTATTTGCTTAGGCTGGCTTCAAATCGCCGCTGCTGCTGGTGCCGGCGAGCAAGCGCTTCTCCAATGCCGAGCTTTGCACCGTGCTGGGTGCTTTGGATCAATTATATGTTGTAAGTAGCGATAATATTTTAAGTAGAAAATTTGACAAATAAATCAAATTAATAACTTTAGCCGATTCAATTGCGTGAGGATGTGCCCGAGCAGGCAAAGCGTATTAAGGAGCTGTCGCTTTTGATTGCTACGCCAAGAGCTGAAGAAATTATAAAAGATGCTTTGGTATTGGAATCGGGTCGAATGGTGGCACGCGATATTGGTGAGCACGATTTTAAAGAAATACAGTTTTTAATCGAATTATTGTGAGAGTATAACAAATGCTCTTATTTACAAAAAAATACTGAAATGGAATTGAATGCAGTTTCATTTATCCGTCTTAAGTATTTTGTAGCTGGCAGTGCTGCGTTCAATGATTTGTTTATACACACGCCTAAAATTATGCAACGATACTGCTAACAGTCTGTTGTCATTTTCAATTGCAGGTGTTGGCGATCCAGAACGCATGGCGCCACCTCGCGTCGAAGACTACGTTAATAGCGTACTGTCCTCGCTGAAGAAGGAAGTCATTAGCGATTTGAATGTGTTGCAAGAGGATTATCCACTTTTCGCCGCCGTCAATCGCGCTGCCAATCAAGTGAGTCGCCATCGTGGCCGCATCATCTTTCTGGAGTATGTGCCACCGCAACCGGCACGCAAAACGCTGATGTTGGTGGGTAAGGGTGTCACCTACGATACCGGTGGTGCTGACATTAAGGCTGGCGGTGTAATGGCCGGCATGTCGCGTGATAAGTGTGGCGCCGCCGCTGTTGCTGGCTTCATGCAGGTAAGCACAACACAAATTCATACTTATTTACCACAAATTTTAACTAAATTGTTTCACACACAGATTGTCAATGAGCAAAAGCCTGCCGATGTGCATGTTATTGCTGCACTTTGCATGGTACGCAATTCGGTTGGTGAAGAATCCTATGTCTCCGATGAGTTGTACACCTCACGCGCCGGTGTACGCATACGCATTGGCAACACCGATGCCGAGGGACGCATGTGCATGGCGGATGCTCTGTGCCGCATGAAAGAGATCGCCATCGAGCGCAAACTGCCCGATCCACATCTCTTCACTATTGCTACATTGACGGGTCATGCTTGTATTTCCGCTGGTGATGGCTACTCCATTGCCATCGATAATAGTGTGGCACATAAGACAGGTCATGCACGTCTGTTGCAGGAGACTGGTCAGTCGTTTGGCGAACCTTTCGAGGTGTCCGTTTTGCGTCCAGATGATTTCGATTTTAACAAGGGTAAAGTGATTGGTGAAGACATTGTGCAAGCCAACAATGCACCATCGACACGCACGCCACGTGGTCACCAGGTAAATCACTTTGAATTTGATTTTTTTTAATTTTTATGCATTCTAAATGTCTAATTATCTTAATTTCTATAATTTAGATTCCAGCCGCTTTTCTCATTCAGGCCACTGGCTTGGACAAGCATGGCCTAGAGTCCAGCTTGCCATTGAAGTATACGCACATTGATATTGCTGCCAGCGCTTGCGTATTTCCAGAGATACCAACAGCTGCGCCTATTGTGGCCTTGGCAAAGACACATTTATAGAATTTTTTATAAGAGCATAAGATATCAATTATATTGTACTTATTCCCGCATATATGTATGTAATTTGTTACGCTAAACACTACGAAATATAATCACATATACAATGAAAGCCATTGCTAAATGTCAGCTTTTGAGTGGGTCACAAATATGGGTGATAAAAAAGCGTTGCTATTATATAAGATATATATAGACAATACAATTTCGCTCAGGTTTATGAAACCAGAAAGAACCGGGATCATTTGTTAAGTTAGAAAAGTTGTTACTTGATATGTTGGGTATAAAATTCATCGTGGATTAGGAGAAGACAGTCGCATCTACGCTCCCTCGATAGCTGAGTCTACAGAATCGAATTAGACTAGGATCTATATCCGACGAAGAACTGTCAACTTAGCAGCATTCTTAAATATTATTTTGTGAATGTTTTCTGCTGCTATAACAACAACAAATAAACTTACGAAACTGGATATTGAAACTGGATTATCTCGATTATTGAGATTCACGTGCAAAAATCATATTTGAATCAATTTACTTTAAAAAAAAATTAACATAAAATTTAAAACTAACTTCGGTTACACTAAAAACTATTATAATACCCTCAAAAATAAAAAAAAAGTGTTTTAGAACTCATGGCTGCTCATTTATTATCTATTTTATAGGGTCTCCTCGGTTTCCTTAAAAGTGTTACAAACTTCATGGCAAACTTGATGCCTATAACCTGTTCTGGATATTAAAAATGAGCTCAAGCTTGAAAAAATTAACAAAATTTTTTATTGTAAAATATGTCTAAATTTGGGGTTTCTCGGGTATTACGGAACTAAAACATTTGTATGGCTATGCAAAAATAGTGCCAAAAGAACCCGAAGTCATCTGAAAATAATCCCAAAATAGTTCTTAAATGGTTAAAAATTCATAAAAATGCAGAAATAGTTCCGAAAGTGTAAAAAAATCGGAAAGTACTTCGAAATAGTGCAAAAACAGCCTCGACAACTTTTTACTCGTTAAATTTTATTGTAATAACAAATATTTATTGGTTATTATGTTTACCATTTGTTTTGTTAAAATTATTATTATTATTATAATTATAATTCTTCTTTATTTTTTTATTTACATTTTCTATAATTTTTCATTTCATTTAGTTCGTATACATTGAGAATATTTTGTTATTTTTCGCAAACTCATTTTATTAAATTTCACAAAAGATTCTTTCATTTCTCGCTGCAGCAATTCTTACTGCGTTGGCGCAGCGCAATAACGGTGCTAGCGGGTACAAGCGGCAATCGTGCTTGCGCATGCACCGTTAATCTGGCTTATGAAAACTCGGTCAAGAGTGCCGCGTTCATGTTGTGATTGCATAATTTACCGTTGACCACCATTCACAGTCATCGTTCATGTTGTTGTTGCCCGTTCTCGTCAATGCCCCACAAGGTGGCTAACTTAAAACTACCGTTGTTCTACGCCTTGCACTTCCCTTCACTTGACCTCTCTTGAGTCCATGCCATGACTTGCATTGTTATCTTTGGTAAACGGCTTGTGAGCCTTTCTTTCTTTCTTTCTTTCATTTCGTTTGCCTTTAGTTCGTTTTCTGCTTTCTTTTGTCGCAACAGCGGTCCAGCTTGCAGGCTTCGTAGCTTGTCGTACGCAGGTTACTGGCTGCCCAATGGCTTTAAATGAGTGCAACTTGGCTGCCTTGGACTTGTTTTGATTGTTGTTGTGTTGTTGTTGGTTTTTATGTGCTTTCATTTTGTTTTGCTTTCTTGTTTTGCCAACTGACGACCGTCTTTATTGAGGCTCCTTACGGTACCTTGCTTATTTGCTTCATTGCATTTACATACGTACATATGTACATATGTATTGTATATATACCTGGTATATAACAAGAATCGTGCGACGCATCAGTGGGCCAGTCTTTCGCATTTCTTTTTTTGGAAACAACAACCACGTGTAGCCGAAGCGGTGATTCATTTATCGATACGACTGTTCAACGTTCCATTTATTAACAGTAAGCGTGTAACATGTAACGGTACATTACTGGCAAACACCGTTACCCTGATTATGGGAATTAATTTTGACCAGTTTTTGGACGTACTCTTCTTTTTTATACATTTTAGTTTTGTGTCTTTTGTGGCGATAACGCACTCGAAGAAATTGAAAAAAAAGTAACTACGGATTATTACCGTTCAGTTTATACGGCAGCTACTTATACTTCAGTAGTGGTCCAATATCGGCGGTACCGACCATGCAACTTTTTGTGGAAAGGATGTCAACAAAATGGTCGTCATATCTCACAAACTGAGCGACTAGTTCGCATGTATACAGAATAACAGAAAAACAAATACACATGGCGAAATCGACTCAGCTCGTCACGCTTAAAGGGTCTCTGATGTTCGGCGTATAAAAATTGAAGCTTCACTTAACGAGTGTGCCATGAGCCGTGAGATCCATTTAAGAACAAAACTTTCAATATGATTGACGCCTCTATACACTTACTTACCTTAATCTAGTAAGTTTTTATGAGTCCTGAACGAGTTATCGAAACTCTAGTTTTAATCATACTTGCATTTTGAAATTCTCGGAGTCGATTAACACATCCGATATCAAATTATTCATATTTTTTATTTCGTTCCTCGAAAAATTCTATTCAAAATAAGACAATTCGGAATGAAATCGATAATCCATCCATTAAATCCATAATCTTAGATTGATATCTCAGCCAACCTAAAAAACATAACTGGTACTAGCAATTTTTTCAGGGAGAATAACAAAACACTTAGAGAAGTTTGGTGCTATTGAAGTTTTTGGAAGAATAACCATCCAAATCGTAGTTTCATTGATCTAATATTTGGGGCAGTTCGAGCTACATGATTAGATCATTTTTTAAATGGCATTTAGAAACCGCAGAAATATGATTTTGATTATTGTGCAGTTACAAAAGTTATCGAAAAATACTATACGTGTACACAGCAAAAGTTACGACTACCGAAACTCCAATACATTGGAAAAGTTAGCATGGAAACAAGTGAAACGTGGGAACTCATAAGCCCAGTGGGTAAAGAAGGGATGAGCGATCACACTTACCTAAGAGTTTCAAGTTGCTCAAGTCCTCAAGTCAAGTTGTTCAAGAAAAGTGATCTGGCTACCAATGACTTCTTCCTCAGCCCTCAGGAAAATAGTGTTTGGAAAGAACGTTTGAAACAAAGAAGAAATAATCACACAGACTGTGATCTAACTTAAAGCAAAAAAAAAATGACATTTAAAAATTTGAAGAACGCAATATTCCACGAACAGCGTTGATAGAAAATAATGAAATTAATTGATTTAATTATTTAATAATGAAATTGATATTTTTTAGAGAAAGGTGTCTTCTTCAAAAAAAAACAAAAACTTTAGTAACTTTAACTAGTAGATTCCTCACTTTTGGGTTGGTGTTTTTAATATTTGAAAGTAAGTTGTAATTACAATAAAAAAATATATAAAAACAAGTAAGGAAGGGCTAAGTTCGGATGTAACCGAACATTTATACTCTCGCAAAGTCAAATAGTATACTCGTTTGAGATTTCTTTGTGGATTGGCTGATATTTTCGGTAGAAGGTCAACTATAGGCACTGGGGTCCACATATTTAGTACTTAGGGGCTTAAACAGTTTTGGTTCGATTTAGACAATTTTTGGCCACAAGGTGGCATACTTTAATCGCATTATTCACGCAAAGTTTTATCCCGATACAGTCATTGTTGCCTGATTTGCATAGTGGAAAGTGAAATAATCAGATGGAATTTAAAATGGTGTTATATGGAAAGTAGGCGTGGTTGTAGTCCGATTTCGCCCATTTTTGCACTTTAACATAGAAATATAAAAAGAATGTTGTGTAGCGAATTTAGTTGAAATCGGTTAAGCAGATCCCAAGATATGGGTTTTCACCTAAAAGTGGGCGGTGCCACACCCACCGCCTAATTTTGAACGCGGTTCCTATAAAGTCATCTCATACCATCCCAGAGATAAAATTTAATGACTCTGGCGTGTTTAGTGCTTGATTTATCGCGCTTTTAGTAGTTTTTAACAGTACCGTTATATGGGGAGTGGGCGGAGTTGCCACCCGATTTCAACTATTTTCACACCGTCAATAGAAGTGCTAAAAACATTTGCTTCCAGTGAATTTTGTTATTATAGCATTAGCGGTTTAGGAGATATGCACATTAAACCTATTAGAGGCGGGACCACGCCCACTTTTTAAAAAAAAAATTTAACTGCAGATGCCCCTCCCTAATGTGATCCTGTGTACCAAATAACAGTCTTGTATCTTATTGCGGAGTTTAGTTATGGCAAGTTATTTGTTTTTGATTAATGGCGTTTTGTGGGCGTGGCAGTGGTCCGATTACGCCCATCTGCAATACCAACCGTCTCACGGTACCATGAAACATGTCTACCAAGTTTCATAAAGATATCTCAATTTTTACTCAAGTTAGAGCTTGCACGGACGGACAGACAGTCAACTCGTCTCTTCATCCTGATCATTTATATATACATAACCCTATATCTAACTCGATTAGTTTTAGGTGATACAAACAACCGTTAGGTGAACAAAACTATTATACTCTGTAGCAACAGGTTGCGAGAGTATAAAACAACACGATAATACTTTGTTAGCCAAATATAGAACTTAATTTAAAACTAGCTTTCATTATTTTGTTGGATTTATTTTGATTTTTATGACTGCCCGAATATAATTATACGCCAAGAATCCACTAAATCTTCGATTGTTTAAAGAGTTATTTCAATTTATCGCACATTTTCCAAAATTTAGTCAAGCTTTTCTAAAGTTGTGGGTGTTTTCTTCGTTACTTTAACCTGAAAGTAAGGCAAAGGTTCTCGATTGGATTCAGATCAGAGCTAATGTCTGGCTAGTCCAATTCATTCAGTATTCAGCCTTTCTCCAAATAATTATTTACCACAAAACAAAAAAAAAATTCTGGAAAACTAAAAGTGAACGAGATTATGATAAACCAAACCCCACTCCGTATTCACGTGGTCTATTACTACATATGTGACTATTTTCTTAAACTTTCAAAGCTAATATATGTTAATGTGCATTTTGTTCAATATCCAAAAAGTTCGGTTATTTTTAAGACACACCTTATACATCAGTATATAGAAAATTAGTATTTCTTGAAAAATTTTACAAGCTAGTGAAATTGGAAATTAAAATTAATACAAAAACAAGTGGTTTTGGTGTTCTGAAAAACGAGAAATTTGTTCATTTTGGTTTTCGTTTTTGTTACTTCACTTCATACAAATGAATGAAAGCTTGAGTTTATGTGGAAAACGTCAACCAGTGGATCGACATTTATTAGATTAATGATATGAGGTTTAAACCAAGGTCTAGACCAATTCGATTCTGATTCAGTGCTAAGAAACATAATTTTTAAGAAAATTTGTCCAATTATTGTAATTTCATTAAAATTATACATTTTGACCTTTATTTTTATATTGGAATATGAAAAAGTCAGATGGAATTTAAAATTGTGTTATATGGGAAGTGGGCGTGGATATTGTTCGATTTCCTCTATTTTCGCACTCTAACATAGAAATATTAGGAAAATTTTATATACGAAATTTGGTTAAAAGCGGTTGAGCAGGTTCCAAGATATGTGAATTCACCTAAAAGCGGACAGTGTCACGTCCATCGTCCAATTTTGACACCGGTCATTATAAAGCTTTCCTTAGGCATTTCGTTATAGACTTATCACACTTTTAGTAGTTTTTAACAAAACCGTTATATGGGCAGTGGGCTGGGTTATCATCTGATTTCACCTATTTTCACACTATCGTAAGAAAGTTTGAAAAAATGTGTGCTGTACAGTACTGTAGCTAAGTAGATATCGGTGAAGATGCGATACACGTAGCCCGCGAAAATTCAAAATTTGCGATAGCCTTTGAACAAACCTCGTAATTGGCCAAAAACAACATATTAATGGTGCCGCAGCCAACGTATTCCTCAGACCTGGGCCCGTATTACTTTTTCTTTGTTCCCAAAACTGAAGAGGCCCATGAAAGGACGACGCTACGCTACGATTGAGGTGATAAAAATTGCATCGAAGGAGGAGCTGAACAAGTTCACAAAAAGTAACTTTTTTAAGCGCTTACTCATATAAGAAATACAAAATTCGCGATACATTTTGAACAAACCTCGTACATGTTTGCACGCACCAAATTCACACAACTGATTTTAAGTAAAAAACAACCGAAAATTTTTTTGAATTAACTTTTCAGAGCACTCATTTCCACTCGGAATGAATTTTGAAAAAAAAAATGTGAGAATTAAATAGTGAAAGTGAATATAGAACACCAAATGTCGGACTGAAAGTTGGTGCGTCCAAATATACTATATATTATATATTATATATAAACTGGTATATATAGATAATTGTGTATCTACTTGCCGTCTCCTTAGAGTAAATCGTCCATCTGAAAAATAAAGTATTTCTTAAAGTAAATACTGAATAATTCTTCAATAAGTTCTATAATATATTTTGAATATTTTGTGTATGTAAATGAAGTTTACATATGATATACATATGTACCATACACACATATGTATGTAGATCATAAGGTAATCGATGAAATAAATCAATATGTTAATAAGTCTCATGCATTAACCTAAAAATACATAAAAAAGTTTAGTAACAAATCCGTAAAGATTGAAAGAGCTCGCTTAATCCAAATCTAAGCGGAGCCTGTGCCTCAAGCGACACTGTCACCGAGAAGAAGTCGTCGCTCAAAATTATGTGGCAGTTACGGTAATGCCATTTGCTACTAGCAACTTGCGGCGACGGCGAGTTGTCATTGCGGCTTGTTTGGCTGGATCTGTGCGCCATAAACAGTGAGAAAAGCTACAGAAAAACAACAACAACAACAAACTGTAAAGCAACCGGAGCTGGAGTCAACATTAATAATAGCAATGACGCGACGGCAGCAGCTGAAGCGATGCAACGACAAACAAACAGCAAAATAAATATAATAACAACAAAAACAACGATGGAAGAGATCTTAAATGAATGCGGAAGTTTTTCTAGAGTTTCGTAACCAGCCGACGCGGCATATGGAGCTGCTACAATTGTAGCAACAGTGATTGCAGCAATATGCGGCAGTAACTACAACAGCAAAAGAAACAGCAACAATGACGGCCACTTCAAAGCGGTGGCAAGTGAACAAGAGGCATACATATATTGAAACAAATCTAATGTGAGGCAGGCAGATAAACGCACAGCCAACAGATGCACCGTCTATAGGGGGAGTAGGGGGCAAGTGGCGCGCAATTAAGTCGTGAGACGAGTAGTTAGATGGTGCTATGTGAATATGGCTGTCAACGCTGGTCGATTTGGTGATGTGACAGTGACAACGCTGACATTAATAGCGACGTCGCCTGGTGATGGCGGGGGAGTATGATGGTTGGCGGTGAAGCATGAGAAATCAGCAACGGAATACAATGCAACAGGAATCGTTTCTTTACAACGTACCACATGCAAGCGAAATCACATATTAAAGTAAATATTAAAAAAAAAAATTAGTATGTACTAAATATGTGCATATGTGTGCCGTTTAATTTTTTAATTCAAATCAGTTATATAAAAAAACTGAAATATTTTGTTAAAATAAAAAAAAAAATATTGCAAAAAAGTATTATTTGGCAGCGGTGGGATTCGAACCCACGCCTCCGAGGAGACTGGTGCCTTAAACCAGCGCCTTAGACCGCTCGGCCACGCTACCCACTTGGCCCCTCAAGCGCTAGCTGCCAACATAAAAGTACACATTGTTACACTGGCCACAACATAAACACACATACATACATGCACACGTACACATACATACTTATATATATATAGATATATACATACATATGAGCGCGTTATATTTAGAGGATAACGTGATGAGCGTGTGAATTATCCGTATAATTTGCGACAACATTCATTTTTAAGCGTCTCAACTTCACTTTTGACTAGCAACAGTCTGATGAACTTTCCAAACAAAGAAATCGAATGTATACCCGTGAGTGCGCTGTGATGCGCTGATGGATGCCTCTCGCTGTCTGGGTGGCTGCTTGCTGTCTCGAACTCCAAATATGCACCTGCCACGATGAAGTGCCCTCTCCGTCGGTCATTTGATATTGGTGTGCCAATTAATAACTGCACATACATACATACATAAAGCATATAATGATTGCCACAGATTTTTGGCAGCCAAAGTTTGTGCCGCGTGCAACACAACGATTTTCTCACAATTCTTCGCTCGCAAAGGACACGCTCGCTGATGCGAAAGCTGCTGCAGAGTTTTTTGTTTAATCGGGTGTAAACAGTTTCTTAGCCATATCGTTCGGTCGCTGGTTCGTTTGTTTGTTGTTGGCCAGCTGAAACAGGCGCTGAGGATGCGTAGGTGCTGAGTTGAAATTTTGGAAGCTGCAACAGGTGTTATTGTGCTTTGCTTTCTGCTGGCTCCCACCAGGATTCAATTTACCCTCACTAAATGCAAATTCACTGATTTTTGTGGATGGTGTGAAAATATGGACAGGTGCCCTACAGCGTTGGCGTTAAGCTTTTGTGGCATACGTCTTCTACTGATAATATAAAATTAAAAATAAATATTGAATATCGTGCTAATATTATGTAAGGATAAATATGCTAAAATTATAAAAGAGGTCTTATGCACTTCGGAGGAACTGGCATTTTGTCAATGAGCACTTTTCTACTGAAGAATGAGTTGTCGTAATTCTCGGTCAATATTGGAATACTGAAATATTGCAAAAAGCCTTTTGAGAAAATTTAACTAAAATTAAAGTTTCAATTCTACTACCAGTTCCGTCATAGTCTTATAGCGTTTATGGCATATGATTGAATCTTCTCTCCAACCGAATGTTGCAGTGGTTAAGACGACAAAATCTAGTTATCTCTTTGTTTCGTGCTCAGTCGAGTTATTCAAAGCGGACTTCGCGTAAAGCCAAAATTAACTTTCGTCGTTTTCAGTGGACTAAAATGGATGCTCCTCCGTTCCTTTTTTTCTGTCTTTATTCTTTGTTAATTTCAATGATTATAAAGTTTATTCTATAAAAACAGCTGTTACCACTGTAGCCATTTGGCCAAGTCCGATTTTGAGTAACAATTCCTTTGTTGGCTTCCCCCCTTTAAACCTACAAATTTAACGACTGTGTAAGGCCGATTTCGTCAGAACAGCACGTTTAATTGAAGGTATATTATTTTTTTTGAACTAAACCGATTTTGTTGAGCCGGTACAACAAAAAGAATTTGAACCTTGGCTACATAGTCAACATGCTAACCGTTCTATTTGACTATAAGTCTTTAATCTTCACTATCGATAGCGTCAAGCTGAAAATTAGTTTGGCTGCTCGGTCATAGCGGAATCGCTGAAAACTACAAGGCCGATGAGCTTTTCATGATTACATGGAGTAAGGCTGAAGTTGTATGGAGAAAGTTGAGGCGGAAACATTCAGGTACTTTCTTCTCGATTGTCCAGCTTTGGCAGGACTGCGGTTGAAACACCTCAATAGTCATATCTACGCCAAACTTGGTGAAATAGGCGGAATCGATATTGGGCGCCACAACAAATTTGCGGCACGCTCAATACATTTTGTTGATTTTTGAGGGTCTTTTCCATCAACACTTAGGAGTATTTAGTTATTACAATGGACCGGCATTACAGCTGTTCAAGTGGAATCCTATTTTTTGGTTCACCTTCTTGCCTTTAAACAATTTTTTCAATCATATCATGGGTTTCTTCGCAACTGAAATATGTATATGCTCGGCAAACCGGGGTTCAGGTAAAAAAATCTGTGAGGAAAAACAGGCATTATAATCACTTTTCGGTGACTTTCCGCATTTGCATAGTGTGTATCAAGGTTCACATTTTTCAAATACATTTGATAGCCTAAGACTGTTCAAAACTTTGAAATTCCGCAGATTTTCAAAAATAGAAGAAGGCTGATATTCTGCTTTCACCAATAATCCGAGTCATTACGACTCGTAATACTCAATATTAATACTCGATCTTGGACCATCAGTTGGTCGTTACACTCCTCTCTATAATCAATAAAATGTCTCTAAGCATCTCACAAGCTTAACAAACCCTCACTCCGGCGTATAGGGCGCCGAAATGGATATCGTTTTACAAGTACATGAGAAACACAGCATTCATTGACATTCATTCACACCACGTGTAAAACAGGCCACACAGCAACCTGGGAGCGAACGGTAAGCAAAAAAAAAAAAAAACAAGATAAAACAAAAAGTCATAAAAAAAATATGAACAAAAATGAAAATATTTCACACGACATTTATCGCACTGACGACCATTTATGCCATTGTCCTGCAGCAATAATTCGAAACATATTTATTTTACATTATTTTATCTTTCGACGATTTTCTGCATAAACTAATAAATATCGAAAATCTCATTGGCGCCCACACGCTCACTCCTTAACACAACACACACACACACCGATGTAAGCAAATATTTTTCGATATTTATACGCTCATATGCGCAATCGCTCACTCGCTCCGCCAGGTTTTCATTAGAAAAATGGCAAACGACATAGATGTGAGGCGCCGTCCATGACAATCGGCAACACACGGTCAATGTGACAATATTGCCACACAGTGTGGCAACAATGGTGGCCGTAAAACTACTTTCACTTTTGTTCACGGCACACAAACAGCCCATTGGCGTGGGCAAAAAGGAGCGGTGCGGTTGATTATGGGTGCGCGGGAAAGTCCTGCTGCCACCGCCCCGTCGTGTCGGATCGAAAATGTTGCATGCCGCTCACGTAGCGTAACGTGTTGTGCGCGCTGCCACAAAATTTGACACATCATAAATTCACTTAAAATTATGAACTTCATTTCTTTTTCATAAATTTGATTGTTTTTACACCTTTTTGAGTACACAAATACACACACACACACAGGCATACATACAGATAGAGATAGAGACACACGCACATACCTACATACATACATACAAGTATATAAAAAATACATTTTTTCTTTCTTTGACTATTGTCACTGTCATTGTTATTGCTGTTGTTGCGGCCACTTAAATTGCATTGTATTGTTCGTGTTCACGATCATGTTTCGCGCGCACACACACACACACTGTATATATGTATGTGTGTATGCCTCCTAACACACCTTCTGCCACTCTCCTTTATGCCACGTAGATGTTGTAGTTGCAATTAGTTTGCTTGTTGTTGTTGTGGCAACACTGCTGTTACTAATGAAGCGATAAAAAGCGAGTTTCAAGTGAAAATGTCAAGGTTTTAGCGCACACCAACAATTTCCCGCCGACACATTCGCGCTTGTTTGGACGTGTCAGCGTCACAATTGCATTTGCCCAAATCGTTTGCCGCACGATTCGGTGCGCCTGACCTTGCCTCCTTAATGGCTGTCTTTGCCTTGGCTGAGCTCGATCGTTTAGTTGCCTGTTGCGACCTCTTGTGGCCGTGCTCTTAGCCAAGCGTTGCTGGGTGCCGCCGCACGCTGTTCGCGCATTTTGTTTTTGTAGCGTTTTGCCAAAATGGAAAATCAGAAAATGATGTGCTTTTTACTTTCACCGCCAACATTGTGGATTTCCACGTACCCGCATTGTTGTTGTTTTTATTGTCTGTATTGTTGAATGCTGCTTTCCGAGTTTGCGGCTCTTAAGGTTCAGCAAGCGGTCGGCAGGCTGTGAAGTGCTATTATCTGCATTCGCTTGTTGTTGCTTTCAGTTTTTTTTTGTTGTTGAATTTTTTGACATTGGCTGTTGTAATTTCTTGCACTATCTATATAATTATAATAATCTTTTACATGAATTCACCCCCTGCCAGCGCACTCAAAGGTGGTCATTATCATTAGAATTTGCTCTCTACGCCGCTCTGTGGTCCGAATTGAACCAATGCTGGCAGTTTGCCGATTTGCCGATAAGGTTAGATGAAATGATTATTAGTTTTTGGAGAATTGTCATAAATATTATGACACCCGCAGCTGCTCCGAGCGACACTGATTACGATCTAGTTACATAAAGGTGCTGCCATTGAGGATTCAAGATTGTGGCTTGTGGGCTTATTTAGGTAGACAGATAAATAATTTGCACATGTTTGGAAGTCCGACAAAAGACATCTGAGAAAACTGAACCATATTTTTGGATCAGTTCTATTGTCGTAATGAGTTGGTAATAACAATTGGTCGATTGAAAATATTATGGCATTTTAAAGATTATTGCTTATTCAATATATGGTAACGACATTCGAACTTTGCTATACGATTTTTTAATTTGTCTCTTGTGCTTCTTAAACTGCTTCAGTTTCGGTGTTCAGTTTTCTTTTCTTTGTTGTTTAAGCTCTTTCTGGCGAGTATTCTCTTAAGGTCTGAGAACGGGAAAAACGCTGGGAGCCACATCTAAAGTAAATGGTGGTTGTGAAGGAACTTCAAAGCTCTATTTCACCATTCATTGAGTTATAAAACTCTGAATCCGTCGACTGTGAAATCACGTGCTATCCACTGACATACACAAATATTCATGAGAAATACGCCTAACACTTTTCTTTGATATCTTTAGAATATCAGTTTTCGGTTATCTGAAATCATTTTGAATTTTTCATGATTTCATTCATAACAGTCACTTGTGGTCGTCTACTGGGTTCATCGTGTTCGGTACAGATAATATTCAAGCTACTTTTTGATATCAGCAGCGTTCTTACTATCAAAAAATAGTGTTTTATACAAACTATAATTGTTTTTTAACTACTCTAAAATAGTAGTTATTGAAAGCTTTTGGTGTAAAAAAAGCAATAGTCCAGATAAGCAACATATTTCCTAATGATCTCCATAGACGAGTGCGTCGAATGTTCAACAAAAAAAAATATGTGTGTCTGGATTTCGCAGTTCAGAAACCAAACTGACATAACGTTACTTGTGAATCAAGAAAAAGCAATGTGTCTTTAACGCCCTCTTTATTGCTTTAACTGCAACCATTGTCCAGAAAGCCACATTCTATAGGCTTTCCATATATGCAGTATATTTGGGGGAACTTATCACCTTTTAACCTGCTTCGTTAACTCTATAACTTAAACAAAATTTTTGAAGATATGGTTTGAATTTTCTCTTTTAATATTCATAATATACCAAAAGGACAAAGCGATGAATTGAAACGAGAAAGACCAAAAGACGAAGATTGTTGGAAAAAATAAAATTATTTTGAAAAAAATTATCGGAAATGTTTTAAGAAAATATTGATTAATATAAAATTTTAAACAGACGACCTCCAACCTCCTCGTTATCTGCAAAAAGCTCATACCATACTCAACGAGCGAATCACCGGACAGAGTTCTCTTACTATCCATAAATCTCTGTTCCGTGCTCTTCGAACACTTCCCTTTTGGCGTGCCGTGATCTTGAAGAGCAGACAGACAGGCCTGCCCTTTCTTTGCACAACATCAACAGCCAACTCAATATTTTCAACCTCAGTATAAAATAAGTCAAGCTCAGTTGTCACACCGCAACTACAGCTGCCAGCCATGTAAAGCCAACAGCCGAGAGACTTCGCACCGAACACTTCCGCACTGCATAAAAGATCGCATTGCCTATTCGGTTCGATGTTGGCCGTCAACGGACGGAGCTGTTAGCCGGTTCGCGAGTATGCATACATAGCTTCTTAGCTTGCTCGCTGAGTTGCCGGCTCAACTTGTTTCCAGCCACCGCATATACTGAGATAACACCACAGCTCTCAGTAATATATTTTAGTGTAGCGTGTTGTTGTTGGCTGGCGTATGATGTCAAGTCATGCCGACACTCGATTTGGGGAGTCCGTCGTTCTCGTTGCTGGCATTATGATTGTGGTTGTGGTAGTCTTGGTGCTGCTACTCGTTTGCTGTATCGAGTAATACGTCACATGAGGTGAACGCACTCGCGGATGTTAGTGGGTCACTATTTGTACGGTCAACGAACTTTTGGCCGTTTGTAAATACACGAAATGCGACGAATCGGTCGTACTCAGCGGCGCGATCCGCACACCGCAACACTGCTGCTGCTAACACAACCGCCAAGCTTTGGCTACTTTCTGATATTTTATTTTCCTCAATTTTAGCTGCTCCGGCCAGTGCTGTTGCTAGCGCCAATGCTGTGACCATTGCTGTTGGTAAGATGTATTCGTATTCATACTTTATTTGTTGGTGAAGTCTGGAGCTCTTGTGTTGTTGCATTTGCTGCTGTGGCTTTCATGTGTCCGTAAAAATTGTCTTCCTCTACTCGTTTTGCTGCGGCGCTGCCGCGTTGTAAATGTAAAGTTGACTTACTGCAGCGAATGTACTCGTGCGACCGTCGCGTCGTCGAGCGTTGTTATCGCCGAAAAGGGGCCGACGGGTGGGTGCGCGCCTGCCAATACGATCAGCAACCAAGTGGTAAGGCATGCAGTACCACGCTGGGCCGCATAGCTAAGCATGGCTGGCATGCCATCAGTTTGGACATCGTCGGAAATGAAGAATATCGACAACGAGCTGATCTTATGACAGTGATCGTTGTTGATGATCTTCAGCTCTGAACAGTCATTTGCATATGTATGAGTACCAGTACAAATGAAAAAACACTAAGAAATGCATGAGCTGTATCTTTTTATATATGTTAGCCCTTTCGGAGCTTGGCAAGCAAAGCGGCGAAACTTAAATAAAAACGCACACACAACTCCTTATCTATGTACGTGTAAGTTAAGCTTATTATATGCTGTCTTCGCACTCAATCATGACAAACATGCCAGTGAGAATGAACTTTAATTATACAGCTTACTAATAGAAATACATATATGTATATAAATATATATATAAATCTTGAGATCACCGCAACAGTATTGAATAATACATAATAATATCCAAATCAGACTTCGCGCGCCTCCGAGCGCATGTTTATCCATCGGACGTGCAGGTCGCTCAGCGTGAAGGCCTACCATTGCGCGGCTTCGCTGGAATTCCTCGACCGGGCCGCTAGGTCCGGCCGGCAATTTGTGCCTCCAATTGACTTGCACTTGTCTAGCGTCCACAACGTTTTGGCAGCGGCGGTGGCGGCGGCATTGCATGCAGCAGCTTGCCACAATGCTCGTGTAACGTGCAACGCTGAGAAAACAATTTAGCTTCTACATTTTTCATTCGCCTCCATTCGTGGCGGCCCGGGTACCATGGTGTTGCCAAAGTGATCACGCATGCGCAGTGTTGCCTTGTGCTGCCAAATGCAACATATTGTTGCCGTCTACGCCGCTGTCGCCGCCGCGCCCGCTGCTGAATTGCATTGCCAACTATGAAAATCTATTTCCGCATTTTTCCTTGTGAAGCGTTTAAACAACATATATGCATATGTACAAGTATATGAGTGTGTGTGCGTGTGTGTGTTTGTAGTTTGTTGTTGCTTCGTCGTATAAGTGTGACTGTAAGTTTCAATTTTTCGTTTAATGGCGTTGCATTTAGCTTAATTGTATTTTTATATGTATATAAATATCGCATGGTCTGGGTTTATGTGTGTGTGCTTGTGTATATTTGCTGTACGCTTTGGTCTATTTTAACATTTGCTTGCCTATTTTCGCTTAAGTTTTCCTATTGCTATCTCATAAAATGTTGCATACCGAAGCATCCGTCCATAAATATTGTAGGTATGTATGTAAATACAAGACTGGTGACTTCAGCAAAT
This sequence comes from Bactrocera oleae, assembly GCF_042242935.1. Classification (NCBI taxonomy): domain Eukaryota; kingdom Metazoa; phylum Arthropoda; class Insecta; order Diptera; family Tephritidae; genus Bactrocera; species Bactrocera oleae. Next base: position 77,289,244 of record NC_091536.1, read on the forward strand.
TGTCGTTTTGTTATATTGAAACTTATATACAAGTATGTGTGGCATTTATTGATATAGGTATGTTATGAGTGCTCTTATCATATAATACTGTGACTTTAGCATTTTGGAGCTCATAAGCGATTTTTTAAGAATTTTATTAATCTTAATTAGGCAACTAGTTCCGTTGGGATTAGTTCATTGCGAGTATCTGAACTTTTAGATTCCGTCACTATAAAAAAAACTGTGTTGCAAAAACTGCAGTAGGCCTCATTAGATCCCACTTCGTACCCACTATCAACATCTAAATCAACCAACAAAATCAGCATAATGAATTTCCAAAACTATCCAATTACATGTTACAACATAAAATGTAGTAAGAACAAGAAAAAACTTTGGTTACACCGAAGCTTTAATACCCTGCACAAATATAAAATATTCCTAACAGGATCAGTTTGTATAGCAGCTATATGCTATAGTGACTCGATCTGAAAAATTTCTTCTTGAAGATATCTTGTCAAATTAAAATGCTTTCCATAGAAGCACTTTATTTCTATCGTTTAGTTTGTATGGCAGCTATATGCTATAGTGGTCGAATATTGGCAGTTCCGACAAAGGAGCAGCTTTTTGTTGAGAAAAAGACGGGTACTAAATTTCAGATCGATATCTCAAAAAGTAAGATACTAATTTGTATATATGGTTAAATCGATATATGGTCAAGCTCGTCACGCTGATAATTTATATATTATATATTTTGTAGGGTCCCTGACGTTTTTTTTTTGGATGTTACAAATATCGAATAGAAATTTTTTTTATTGGATCAGTATAGCATATAGCTGCCATACAAACTGAACAATCGGAATCAAGTTCTTCTTAAGACGTGTTTGTCAAGGGTATTATAGCTCCGGTGCAACCGAAGTTAACGTTTCTTCCTATTTCAGTTTTAAATGGATTTCCTACAGGGCAGCATTTGTTAATTGATCATAAATTATATTGTAAACATGTCTTCTCATGTTTACTTAAATGAACAAAGCTGCTAATTGTTCTCACTACTGATACTTAAAGTGTTCTAAATTTATGCTTTTGACGCTACTTTTATATAAAAAAAGCAAAAACAAAATTATTGTACATTATTATACATTAACATATTATTATTTTACATCAACATATTTTTAAAATCATGATGCGCAGTTATTTTTTAATTGTCATTTGATTAAATTCACCACAGGTACATTAAAGTTGCATTTCGAAATGAGCTAAAAAAAAATTATGAGAAATAGTTTATTCCGTTAGAAATATCGGATACATTATTTATAGTTCATTGCAAAATAAAAAATAGCAATATTTTTTTACTATATAATTTTTAAATGATAAGATGAAAGTTTCCATGTCTTTACAAAACTTGTGACATTTTATTTGTCTTTTAAAGTCAAATTCTTAAACAGTAATCATGGCGATGCTTAAGATCGTTTCACATAAACACAAAACCTTCCGTTAATGCTTTTTAAATGGAAACCACTATGGAAATATGACAATTATGAATGGAAATATGGAAATATGTATTAAATTGATCTGTTGTTCAAAGAACACCGTAAACTCTACCAATACAATAAAATGTATAATTTAAACTTCTATAATCCTTCCCTAGTGTACAATCTGTATATAATTGTACTTAGATTAATTGCATATTGGAAATGTGTGCTAAAAGTAATCGGAACTCAGAACCGACCGGAACTGTATACTAGTAATATCGAGGGCATTTATACTAAAAAATCACTTCTGCAATAATCGGATAAAATTTACTTGAGAGTTAGGTGAAGGTGAACCAACTTATTCATTTTAAGCAAAAAATTGATTTATGTAAGACAAAACAAATACTTGTCCATATAAAAATTTTATAAAGTGGATAATTTTTGTAACCAAAAATATAAAAATTATAATAGGGTGAAATTCATTGGAACTGGAAGAGAATATAACTAACAAAAAAAAAATGCTTTATTAAAAAATAAAAAAATAAAATTTCTGTTTTTTTATGACGTAAAAATAGTATACATTAATAAAGTAAGTTTTCTCAGTAAATGCAAAAAACGACTCCACTAAATAAATCAAAGCTGCTTCGAAACTCAAACAGTCCAACTAACTTCCAGTTTCCGACCTCAGTTCAACCATAAATTATTTTTAATATTATTATTTTTGCTTTAATTTTTTATCAATATTACCCTGCTCTATTTCACAATTAACCTTCCGAGATGTCCGTTGTACCCATCGGTTGGACGAAACCGATAATTTAGGAGAATTCCGTGGTCTTGCTTTTTGTTACAGAAGATAGCAGTATTTTTTTTAACAGTTCAAAATTTTACAAAAAAATCAAGAAAATACGTTAACTTCGGTTGCACCGAAGCTATAATACGCTTCACAATTGTTTTTCTGATAGCAACATATGTTATAAATAATCTAATCTGCAACCGGCCAGCGGTTTGTACTCAATGGAAAGCATTATGCTACTTCTTTCTAATAAAAAAATCTTGTATCTTTATTTTGATTTTGATCGGTCAGTTTAAATGACAGCTATATGCTATAGTTATCCGATTCGATGGTTCCGACAAGTGAGCGGCTTCGAGGGAGCAAAGGATGTGTGCAAAATTTCAGATCGATATCTCAATCAAAAAGTGAGAGATATGTTTGCGAAGTTCGCAGAAGGACAGACGGACAGGGCTAAATCGACTCAGCACGTCAAGCTGATCACTTTTCTGTGCAACTACACTCACGAGTTCCATTAGAATATGGAAGTATCAATAAAGCACATATTCATATGTAATATTGTATGCATGCATTTACATTTATGACTCTCAAGTGATATTTTTAGATACTTTTAGATAAATTTGAATTCCAAATTAGTGCATAACCAAATATTCGTCGCTTCGGATTAAGTTTCGATGAGTGACGAAATGGTGATAATTTCTCCAATTTTCACTCATTTTGCTTTTCGAACTACTTCCGCATAAAAAATTCACACACACACACCAACACATGCACGTACACGCCACCATTATTCTTTATTTAGCACGGCTACGCCAAGACCATTCGTGTGTATGGGTGTGTGTGTGTGTTGGTGTTGGTGGTATTGTGTTTGTGTGTGTTTGTTGGCTTTTTTGGCTATTCATGCGATGTTCGTGTCATATACAGCGCTTAATGCATTCCTAAGTAGCAGTGGCAACTAAAGCAACAACAGCAGCAACATCAGTGATACGAAACAATGCGAACATTAGTAATAGCAACAACGACAGCGCGAAGTGTCAATGATCTCGCTTTGTTGTAGCCAACAACATATGAACAATATACCATAGTGCGACAGCGACAGCGGCGAAGTAGCAAGCAACATTGTGTGTTAGCAACAGTGTGGCGGTAAAGTTCAGTGCCCTGCTCTAATACATAGATCGCTCTCCAAAAAAAAAAAAAAAACAACAAAAAACCAAAAACAAAGCCGAAAAGCAAAAACAAAAACGTGCGCATTAAAGCCAAATCATGCTTTAAATTGCAAAAAGAAGATAGATTAATATGGTCAGCATATCATGGATCCACGTATCCATCTGCTTTCTATTCTATCTATTCGACAATTTCTTCCTCTAATTTCTCTTTTACCCGCTATCACTCGTGCTGTTGTTATTATTGTTGCATTCGGACAATCAGCTGCGCGGCTCGCGTTCTTTCCCCCCCCCACTTCCGAGGCACTTTCAACCAATGCGTACATTCAACCCGATCGAGTGGCCTGTTGCTAAGCTTCTATTCTGCCGCTGCTAATGATCAAGCTCGCACAAACCGCAAACCCCCTACACCCCCAGCTGGCGAATGGTCAACCAATGGTGGAATCATTTCATATGCAGACGCACACACACACGCACACGCACATATTTTCAAATGAGTTTTTAGCTAAAATTTGTATAAATCAGCTGTGCACAAAGGGTCATATACCTTGGCAAAGCAGCGTATGGAAAGAAGTTAGAAAATAGTTAGCAAAGAATTGAAAAGAGTACTAAAATATTTTGAGTGCGTTATTGACATTGGCTTTACATTAAAATACTTTTTTTAGTATACAAATAAAATAGAAGCTCAGATTTTATGTTAGTTTGGATTTATTCGATATTTTCTTTGGAATATGATAAAACAGTAAAAAATGTTAACTTCGACTGCCCGGAAAGTATAATACCCTCCACAGCTGCATTTTTTATAGCATAAAAAGGTATAAAAGGAACTTATATGATTTCAGCTTCTTCTAGCTCTTAATTGCAGAAATGCATTTAGAAGTTAGTAATTGTCTGTCCGAGGCTTCAATGCTAAAAAAAACCCTTATCCCTACCTATGCGATTGAGTTCGATACATTGCGCTGAACCATTACAAACCATTACTCTTAGTTTATTTTTGGTTAAGTATTTGAATCTTGAATCGAATTTTTTTAAAATACAATATATTTTTTCTTATGGTGTTTTTGATTATCTTTCTAATACACTCGTAGTGTCAAAATAGGGTTCATTAAAAAGTGTATATAAAATACTCGTCATATTGAACATTTAAATCCTGTTTCTACGGGGGTTACAGCACTAACGATTTACACAATGAAAATATTTGGCTCTGTTCAAGCCAATTCTTATGTTCATTTATTCATTACCTGTATACATCTATATATATATATATATAAATACAGTTAATTTATATATATATAATTTTATTTTTTTTTTTGGATTTGAGATATTTTAAGACTAAAAGCTATCCTCGCCGCCAGACATTTTTTTTGGACGTCGGCTACAGCATCAAGACAAACCAAATTTTTTTTTTAAATGAATAGCTTATTATTAAAGTACGTTAAATTCTGTAAATGTACATTCGTTTTATTTGTTTATTAAAAAAAATTCATAAAAAAAAATTTTTCCTGGGTTGCAAGTGGTTATAAATACATTTTTTAGATGCTACTTCCAAACTAAAGCGGTTTATAAATATCTACTGTTCCGTTGGAAGATAGAAATGACAAAATGAAGAAGCCCAATATAAAAGTCAGTCACGAGGAGGCAAGCTTATCATCATTAACATCATTGGCTTAATCACTGCTAAAGAAAGCGTTCTTAGTTTTTTTCTAAGAAAAAAGAAATTTAAAATTATCTGTTATGAATATAATGCGAGCGTGCCATTTAAACTTAATGGTACGATCAAATGGTGCTACAAACTCGAGTTAATTGACGACTTTGGAGTTTATCATTAAACACCATTCACAAAAATTGGTCCAAAAAGTCTTAATTCAAGTCACTTTAAACATCAATATTTTTCATCTTCTGGCAAATACTAACTTGGTTTGTTAAACAGTTGGGGTACTCGAATGAATAAAAATCTGAAACTCGAGTTTATGGCATGAGTTTATGATTATAACCGATCTTAGTTTAACTTTTTGTAACATTAATTTTTTTCAACTTCTGCATTTTTAAACCATGCAAGATCTTTGAAAGCAGTTATTTTTAGGTGATGGTTTATGATGAGCCAATTTGTATTTAACAAGCCAACAATGTAGAAAAAGGTAAAATGTAAAAAATTGGCGTAATTTCAATTATTCATTACATTTACGCACGGATCGACGACAAAGTATAATGAAAGCTCAAGAAGAGCTCCGATAAACTCAACCACCAATGCCAAAAACTGAAACCAAGAAGTAAATCATTGAAAGACCGCAAAAATATCAGTGCCAAGTTTTCGTTGATAAGATCCAAGCAAATAAGTCCATGACGAAGCGATTGCAGAGTTAAGAAGAGAGAGGTAGAGAAGAGCCACGAACAGCCAACAAACAACGGCAAACATTGCGATGAAGACAATGAAAAAAAATGCCGAAACTTCAAGCGCGTTACAACGGAGCTGCGCATGCGTATGTTAGCCACGCTTAAGTTCAGACTTATAAGCAAGTAAGTAAGTACGAGTTGGCGCATAAGCAGTTGGTGCAGGCTGCGGTTATCGACGACACCGCTGAACGGGGTGGCTGGAAGGGAGGCAGCGAAGCCTCGTAACTTCTTTAATTTCTGATATCAGTGCCACTGTCGCACGAAAAATCATGAGCATAGTAATACTATACGAATATTTGAGACAGTTGTTAAGACGGTCACTTGGACAACTATGAATACTGCTTACTTATTGTTTTTTCTTTGATTTTGTCGGTAAAAAGGTACAACAATGACGTTGCCACTGATGATGGCAATAGTGACGCCTGTTGGCCACAGTGTCAGTACACGGTCATTCACCTTTCCAAAAAACCAAAAGACGACCAAGCATACAAAGGTTTTGGGCTGAAGCGAAAAGCCAAAGCCGCCAGCGCTTGTAAGCGCACTGCAAAGCCAACAAAGTTGGAGTGTAAGTGCGCGCTGGCGTATGTTGCCACGCCAGCGACGCTTTCAAACCAATTGCATGCCATTTTGGGGGTTCGCACTTTTTACAAACCGCCGACCGACCTCATTGCTTCCGCGGCGTGCTAAGTTGACAGCTGCAAGAAGTCGCAGTCAGCGCCGCAATGGAAATTTTTGGCGATTGCTCGATGCAAGTAAATCAGCAAAAAATGAGAAAAAATAGTAATAATAATAAAAGACAACGTAAGCCCTTGTAATGAACAAGGCAACTGCGAAAGGCAGAGAAATACTGTTATTGCTGGTTATTCTTTACACGCCTTTACTTCGTACGCCGTTGCCACAAAGGGTCTGGGCGCATGTAAGTATGCAGGCAAGTATGTAAGTAATGTCTTTTCGACAGTTCGAACGCCAAGTTCAAGACAAGACACCCAAAAAAATTGCTACCCTCACGCCACCACCGTTAGTTGTGTGTGTGCTTGTTGTTGTTGCGCCTCAAATTATTCTCATGTAATAAGCTGCGGCTGTCTTAGGTCTCATCATCGCAACTTCGCCAAGCCGAGCGAGCGCTTGCTGCATGTCATGCTTGTTCATATGTATGCATGTGTGTAAGTGATGACCGTAAAGGGCCTATCGGGCCTTAGGGCATTTTTTAAGCAATGATATATGTCTGCGGCCGGTTTTTGATCAATCGCAACATGCTTGCGTATGTGCCACAAATGTGTGTTGTTGTATTTTGGAGCTTTTACAGGCTCACACATTCCCAACAAACACATCTACATATTGCATGTATGTATATATATATGTATGACTGTATGAAAAAACATCTTTTGTATGTGTATTTGTCGTCCATTCGGCAGTGAAGTCAGTGTGGCTATGGCGGGCTGTCATGCAGCGTTGATTTAATTAAAAATCATGTGCAGACATTAAGTCTTCGTGTTATTTGATTATTATGGCCGCACGTACATAATTGAACATTAATTTAATTATGGTATTTAAGCGAAATTTTTTCATAGGACGCATTTAACGGCCCAAATGCCACCATAAAGGTATGATAAAGAAATTATAAAATGAAATAAGTTAAGTAAAGGTTTATTTTCTTTCGGTATCAAACAGAAAATGTAACTGACCTCGTTAAATAAAAAAGTTTTCCATACAAGGTCTTGATTTTGATCAATCAGTTTAATAACAGCTATATGTTAAAGCAGCCTTTAGAAAAGAATGTGTGAAATCGATATCTCGAAAACTGAAGGACTGGTTCGCGTATATAAAAACAAACGAATGGACAGACGGACATAGCTAAATCGACTCAGCTCGTCACGCTTATTAGTTATATATAAATATTTTTTTTATAGGGTCTCCGACGTTTCCTTTTGGGTGTTACAAACTTCGTGGCAAATATAGTATACCCTATCCAGACTAACCTAACTAGTAAGTGAACCTGACCAGCAAAAGTTGCTATATTCTGCATCTTGTGAATAAGCGAAGCTCTGGGCTGACATCATTAATTTTTAATAATGAATCTGCTAAAAAGGAGATGCCCACTTAGTATTATATCCTATATACCTATATGGTAAAAAGCCAATTGGAGGCACCAATATAGTCGTATTCTGTGGAACTGTAGTTCGATTCCGCTCATTATTAGATGAGAGATGCCGTAGTTTGGCTTAGATATATTTGAGTTCTCTAATGGAAAGTAAATTAAACTGAGATTGCGTTGCAACATATTCTTGCGCGGTAATAAGCCATGATTGTAATGAGATTTTTTCTATTTTCAAACTGTGTTAATCATTTATTATTAAAATTATAAACATATATATACGAGAATATGTAATAAATCAATTTTCAAATTTGCTAGCGCTATGCGCAATGACCGCATTTAAAATAGTTTCGAGGTGGACACTTATTTCGACCGAAATGCAGAATTCTCATTAGAAGTTAATTTATGGTATACAGGCATTTCTTATATCGTTTTGAGTATGTTCGGTTCAGCGTCAACGAAATGGATACACATTTTTATACGGAAAAGGAAGTTAACCTGAGCGGCATTCCTTTAAAAAAAAAAATTGGGAAATGTTGTTTTAGAACAGTAATTGCTGGGAAAAACAAGCTACAGCAAAACATTAGCTTTATGGTACTTGGTGCTATATACAACATCTTAACATCCAGCTAACAGTTAACTAGAATTGGTTCTTTTCTGATTGGAGTGTGGTGGATCGATGCCTACGCCTCGATGTTCAAGCAGAGATATCAATCATATTATGAAACAATAAGCTATATAGTGTGATTTTTAGAGATACTGAACAATTTTGTCGGTTTAATTTTGACACCTTTTTCCAACATAGGTGACCGTATCAATGGAGTGAAATCACATATCTATACTAACACGCCCATTAATCCAAATTTTTCCTACTAAAGAGATAATTTCACACGCTGCTAGACTCGCTGCACCATTCCGTTGATGTGGGGAAAAACAGTGGTGAAACATTTTTTTTCTGTTGCTTGCAGACCTCTCCCAATATTAACTCTTTCTGGATGCATGGGAGTCTAAGACTAGCTGCAGTATTAACAAGCAAGCTTGCAAACATGTGTTATTCTTTATAGGTAAAGATCCACCTAAAAAATAGTTTTCTTCACTAAAATTATCGCATAAAATGATGATCGTATGATTACAAATAATACAAACTAGATAAAAATTTTTCCTGTTACCGGATACCCGTTTTCTCTTTTTTTAAAAGGTGCGCAAAAAATGGGCGAAGTTTAGAGGCAGTCAATTCACTTAAGCAAGTTTTGTAGCAGTGACTTTTATTGCCTGATTCAGTATGAGAATAACTTTAGCAGTTAATAGTAGAAAAAATAATTAATAACTGGGAAGTGAATTTTGCGTCGATAAATCTTAGTTAGTCAACATAAATGAGTCAGCAATATTTTATATGCACCACTTTAAGGCAAGTGATTAGTGCATTTTAAGTTTATGCCTAGCAGTGTACTTAAGTATAACTGTGATAATTGCGACACCTGAAAATGTTCAATATAAAACTGCATTCTTGAGCGATAAGTCGACAATGATAAGTGCGTTGTCCAGCCTGACTGTTGCTTTAGCTGGTTTTACTCATTTACTTGCTGCCTGTCAACGATTTACTCGTATCTCGCCTTTGAAGTCAACTACTCATGTGATCACTTCAATAATCGGTAAGATCGGTCACTATCCGAATAAAATTTTCTATATTTTTCCACTAGTGGATATTTATATTTTATTCCAAGTAAGATTCTTATAATATACCATAAGCTTTTTGTAATTTTTATAAATAAGTTATATTCTAGAGCAAGTTTTTAACTATGTTGATTTGGGAGTTAATATAGACCCTAAGCTTAATTTTATTCTTCATATTGATACCATGGTCTTGAAAGCAAAAGCTGTCCTCAGTTTTGTTAAACGTTGGTCTGAAGAATTTAGAGATCCGTATATTACTAAAACACTTTATACAACTTTGGTTAGACCTATATTGGAATATGGCTCTGTTGTATGGAACCCTAGCTACCAAATCCATTCTGACAAGTTAGAGTCTGTTCAAAAACAATTTTTACTTTTCGGCTTAGGACATTACCGATGGGGTTCTAGGGTAAGTCTACAGTCATACACTAGTCGTTTAAAACATATTAATCTACCTACACTTTCTAGTCGTAGGGAAATGCTTGGCATAATATTCTTAGTAAAAATTTTGAATGGAACAGTTTGCAGTTCTTTTCTCCTGTCTGAAATTAAATTTAATATCCCGGTTCGCCTTTCGAGGCAGTTTAGACCTTTACTGCTAAAATCCTGTAGATCAAATTTTGAACTAAACGAGCTATTCCGCCGTATATGTCATGATTTTAATTCTCATTCCAGCACATTTGACTTATCTGACTCACTTTTCAAAAAGACTTTAATGTTTTCTCTTAATAAATGAAAATGTAACAATTTATTATATTGTAACTTTAAATCTTGGCTGTTGAAATTTTTGTTTCTGTAGCTGAGCATTTTTAGATCTCAACACTTAAAAAACTCTCTTGCCTTTTCTGACTCGGCTAATTCCGCGCGTATGCGGATTGCGCCCCTCGCGTCGGTTGGGCGCGACGAGGGTAATCATTGGGTTTTTATTATTACAATATTTATAGTTATTATATATAGTACTACTTTGCTACTACTACTGACTATATAAAATATTAAACCGAGTTAAGAAATAACACGCAGCACTGCGGCATTCATTGCACGAATCTGTAATTGCAATAAATAGACGACATAATAATATGAGATGGAGCTAACCAAACAAACGCTAAAAAATATTTTATTCGGATTTTACGCATATGGACTCATTATATTAAAAAATAAGAAAAAACGTTAACTTTGGTTGCACATGATGGTCCGATCTGAGCAATATATTCGAAGATTGTAGCATTGTCTGAATGTTATCAACTTCGTGCCAAATTTAATTAACCTGTTCAGAGTGTAATGATCAGGTACCCTGTAGGTTGGTAGGAAAAGCAAAAAATTCAATCAATAAATTTCCATCACACAATTTGCTTCCATTTCTTTAGTAATACGTCAATTGTACTAATAATTAAGCAGCGGTTATATGAGAACAGCTGACCGATTTATCTTGTAATTTTAACTGATTCTCAGACAACTATCGATATATTTTTTTTTAATGTTGAAAGTCTTAACTCAAGGTGCTGTAATCTAAAACAAAATTGTCGAAATAAAAAGCCATCTATCACTGGTCTTAGAAATTTTTATATATCTTCCATATAATGTTAATTTCATCATTCAATCACTATACCACGTAAATAATAACAATTTTACTTTAATAATAGTAATCCGAATTGGTCAAAGCGGGCACGAACTGTGCACTCAAATGTTGCGAATATCATTGCAGTGCGAATCGGGTATGTAATTCCGACATGCGTTTATCCAACTGATAAAGAAAAGCAAAATGCAGGCAATAAAAACACACTTATGTTGCAATACACCATTTGAGTCAATATGAATGAGTGGTTGAGGCGGTCATTATGCAACAACAAGGAAGAACTATGAGCACAACGCTTTGCAAAAAATCCGAAAATTCAAAACGATATACGAGTGTGCGTTCGAGAGTATTCGGTCCAATTGTATCTTTAGTAATATTTTGTAAACACATTTTATGTAAGAAACTTGAAATCGCGGATATCTTATTTATAGCGAATTAATGATTTTATCGCATTGTTAGTTATAGTATCTATCTACAAACAGAAAAAGAAGCAGAAGGAAAATGCGAAGAATATTGAAAAGTTCGTTAAGAGATGCATCTTACATGAGAGGTGCCCTGGAAATAAAAGCTCATTTCTCAAATAAAAGCTATTATTTAGTTTTCATAATTTTGCAAAAAAAAAAAAAAAAAAAAAAAATAGGTTCATTGGAAAAGCGCACATTTATATCAAACAAATAACAAATTTAATGAATTTTTCCTATGAACCTAATCTACGTAGCTACTGATATCCATTATTTATAGGAGGGACACATACCTGTTAATATTAGTAATTATTTATAATTACTAATTAAACAGTTAATTACCGTTGCAACTTCCTTATTTTGTAATAATTGTGATATATAATTGCTATTATGTCACTTTAGAGATAAGTGATGTGTGTGAGACTCAACAATAGTTGGAAAACTCTGATTATATGCTTATTGTTGTTATTGTTTTTATTTGTAATGAAATAATTGTTAATATGTAATATTGCTAATTAAAACTGTCTTTATGTGATTCAATAATATAATTTTTGTCTGTAAGCCTGTAAGCTGTAAGCCTGATATTATATATTATATTAGCGACTCTAAAGATAAATTCTGTAGATATACCAACGCAGTCTCACAAAAAATTTCCCGTTCAACGTATTTCTTCTAATTCTTCGACCTATCAAAGTATATTCTATCTATCTTAACTTATAATGCTGACTTCATGGAGAACGACTCCATCCTGAGCTTTCATTCATGGGACCGAGAACTCGACACTTTATCATATCTACAAAACTATTTAAAGATACAACTTAAATTTTCGATATGTGTATGTACCTACATATATGTAAAAAAATTAGATATTTTTTAAAATGCACAAGTGGATATAACACCTGAGGTGTCTAACAACGGCGTTTCTTCTAACTAGTAGTAATCTTAAACTTATTATTTTTCAACTATCACTGTCACCCGGTATAATTTTTTTTTTAAGTTTTAGAGAAAACACACCTTCTCATTAGCTAAATAGTTGTAACAATGCTAAAAATCGGTACTTTTATCATTATTTCTATCTCCTATCCGTTTCAAATAAATTTCTAAATCTAAGCACTCCGTTCCATTATTGAAGTCACAAATCATAATCTCATAAATACAAAATAAACTTGTTAACGAATATCAATTTTTTAATGCTGCCCCCATCTTCTCCAACAAGTTTCTGTTTTAAGTTATCGATAAATAAATTTTCTCAGTTGCTTTAGGAAATAGCGCAAAACTCTTAGGTGCGCAACACATACGAGCATTAAATTACATATCCGCAGATTGAGTTGCCCCAAGCATTATAATCAATACAATGTTGATGCTAAAGAGCTAACGAAGTGTTGCTGTGACCAAGCATTTACATACTGTATGTGTACGTTAGCGAACAGAGAAAAGTACACCATTTAATAGAAAAAAACATAGATCACGTTAGCCTTCGCTCGTAATTTTCTATATATTATGGAGAGAAACCAATATTGACAAATATATAAATTATAAATTTAAACTAATGCCTTACAACCAAAGAAATTGGAAACTTCTTTAAAGAAAACTCTTATATCGAGTTATAATGGGTAGATGGAATTAGGCCGAATGCTCGTCTGGGTTATGCAGAGTATGGTGTACGGGATCTTCTAATGGACATTTTGGGATACTTCAGAGTTACCATCGCTTAATTAGAGGATTTAGATAAGTGTATATTTCCACAGGTATATCAACACTGAAACATTTCATGAAAAAGTTTCAGAAAAATTTGGTATAAACAAAAGTTCATATCGAATATGTTTAAATGTCTGTCACAAATTTGAAGAAGACAATCAAAGCCAGTAAAGCTTGTTGAGAACTATACGGTCTTATAGCTTTCATGGACAAAACAAATTTAAATTATCTTTACAATTTATAAGTTAAAAATATTAAATTTGAACAATTGGTGGTGTTAAAGCTATATTATATTACAAAGTTCTTACAATAGTTACGAATGTATGGCCTCATTTATACAATAAAAAATCTATAACAAATTGTGGGCTCGACAAAAAGATATAGTTTTAGTTCAATTTCTCTGAAATCTAGGAGCTACTTAGCGCTTAGAAGATTACCCTGATTAGTTCATATTTTCTCACCCCGTAAATTCCAAAAATCTTAATTGCAAACGTTATTCTGTTCGCTACTGTCATTTCATTAAATCGTGACCGCACTCCCTCAATTGAAGTCAAGTTATGAGCAATTCCAGTAAACACGGTGATTTGTATTCTTTAAATCGGAAATAAACGATCCATTACATTTTTATAACAGCTGCATAAAATATACACATATGACAAGCTGCGCTCTCGTGCAGAGCGTTAAGCCGCTCATCATATCATATGATCACTTTTATGCCCACAAATGTATAGTACACAATTCAGGAGAGTTGAGGAGAGTGTTTGTAAACAAATTTGTTCAAAGAGTTAAAAACTTGTTAAGCGACACTCGAGCGCAGGCGAAGATAATAAAAGCTCTTAATTATTGCTAGCATTTGAAAAGTCATAAAAGCGTTTTCTTATCGCTGATCGGACAGCTCAGCTGCTTCGTGCATGGTATTGTCGGGTGACAACCATATGATTGTGCGCCACTATACCGAACACAATTACTCACTCTCTTGTGTTGCTTACTCACAGTTACAACGAAATACAGATTAGTTTCGCTTTGCTCACTTTCTCCATGCGGAAGAGGTGTCATGGAGGTTCCAAACTACTAGTACTCTTCTATTAGTAGTCTAAGTTGTGTAGTAGCCGCGCTCTTAGCGGTTTGTCGCAACAAGTTCTAAAAGTATACAACAATAGCAAAAGCAAAAAACGCAACAACTATCAATGCGGAAATGTTCCAACTCAACGAAAGATTTCTGAATTTCACTACTAAGAGATGCCTCCATACACGACGCTCTGCTCTGCTACATTCTGCCTTGCAACTCTGTTCATCTGCTCTGTGAAAATGTTGTTGTAACAATGACATGCTGTGTAGTCAACTGACTGCAAGTGTTTGTAAGCTCGTGTGTGAAACGGGCTAAGCCACATTGGGCTAGGCTCTAGGCCCAAACACTCTGCTTCAGCTGAGTTGTGTTGAGCTGAGCGGAACTGAGCTGTGATCGTCGCGAGGCGGTGGTTGTGCAGCCACAGACAATCTGGGTCACATTTTGCCATTGAACCGGTGACGTCACGGCGGGGCAATGACCGCCAAGCTCAGGGAAGCAGCTGCCGCAGCAACAGCAGCAGCGCAAACTTTACTAGCTGAGGAGCAATAGCAACAACAACAACTAGTGTTGGCTGTTTGCACGACCACAAAGCATACACAGACAGAATTACAGGCGGACATATTTTTGTTGGTAATACATATGTACCTCTCGAGATAGCTAGCCCCAACATATGCAACAAATACAACAACACTCGTTGGGTTTGTTGTAACTTAACGCTGTATACACCACCTTGAATGCGATCATACTACAACAACATTGTGCTACAACAACCTACTCAAATGGGCTGGCGGCATGGCATCCACGGTTGGGCATTCGTCGAGGAGTCGTAGGTATTCGCCAGCCGAGTACTTCATTTCACTTCAGGTTTTGGGTGTTGCTGGCAGTTTTGTTGGTGATATCTTCTGCTGCTGCTGCTGCTGTTAGCTTTTGCACTCCTCTTTTTCGCCTTTTGTTTTTGTTGTTTGTAATTATTTGTGTTTATTTTATTTGTTGGATGGAATGTTTGTTGTACACCAACTATGCGCGCTTGTAACTTTTGTAATTGTGTGTTAGCGCTGCAATTTTGTGGCAATTGTTGTTGTTTTTATTGTAGTTGTTTTAGCTGCATACAGTTGATATCTTTCGCTTCTGTCAATATTATTAGTGTTGTTCATTTGTAAGTATGGTATGTAGGTATGAGTGTTTGAGCGGTGGCCGGAGGTGAACTCGCTGTTGGGGGCAATTCTCGGTATTGATTTTGTTGTTGGGCGCGCTTGAACTTCTTGCGATTATTGATTGTTTTGTTCTTTCGTTGTAATGCTAAATTTAAATTCAAATTGTCAGCATGTTGAGGTCTATAATAATCACGGAGTGTGATGGGATTGACTGGTACTTGTTTTAATATCGTTTATAAACCTTAAAATTAAAATAAACTTAACACATTTCTTTTGCCATCATAAGCATGGAAAAATTAGAAAAAACGTTAACTTCAGCTGAATCTTATCTTGATTTTGATAGGTCAGCTTATATGGCAGCTATATACTTTATAAGCATGGAACATAGAGAGATATTCTAATCCTATATACTATATACCTAAGTTCCGATCAAAATGATAAAGCTAGACGGCTAATGAATTATCTTATGTGAAAATCTTGCTTCTTTAAACTAAAAAAAAATACATATTTAGATTCCAATTGAAAAACTTGGTTAGCTTGGTTCCGGATTTTATAATATTTACAGCAAAGTATTCAAAAATATTGTAATAAGGTACCAAACAAAAACACAGCTGGACTAGCCGCGAACTCTTTACCCATAGATGTTCAAATAGTCAACAAATAAAAGCAATTATAAAAAACTTTTATTTTAAAAGGTTTTAAACTCTCTTCGAACTTTTTTGACAAGAGAAAAATGACATCTTTTAGTAAGTGGCCATAATACTATCAAGAACTCCGAATATACAATAATCCATAAACGAAGACAACAAAGTGACGACGGATGTAGCGCTGACTTTCAAGAGTTAGCAACGCTTTGATAACAACTGAGATCCGGTAATACTAGAAACTTATAATAAGTGGGAGTTTGGTTCAAAAAATGAAAATTAAACTCAACACATTTTTCAATAATAAGCAGAATTTTTTCTTACTGCAGATTATAGAAATATGCTGGCTTTAGATCAGGAAACTGTTTTACCAAGTTTGTAAAAAAAGTAACTGTCCTTAGCAGGGTACAACCTATACGCAACCAATGTTTTATATATGCATATTAATAACTTTGATGTGTCTATGGCTTATATTAAATGCTTTTATAATAAATTATCCAATCAAATACAATTATTATTTGCAAATAAAGGCGAAAACGTTATTTCTGGTATAAGAATCCAAGGGATTGTACTTTTTTAATACGCTTTTATTAATAATAATAATTTGATAACAGTTTCCCATTATTTTAAAGGTCGGTGTAACCACGCCCACTAAATTGTTTGTTTGTGAAAATGGGCCCAACCCCCAAATAACAGTTATTTTAAAATATACTAAAAGTGCGATAAGTGACGAAATAAATGCGCCATAAGCATTAATTTTCATAAACAAAATGGTAGGGAAGAGATTTATAGGAGGTGGTGTAACAATTCCTTTAAAGCGTGTTTTTTTAAACTATCATTTATTTTAGTTTTAAAAAATTTTAATTTTGAAAACCTTTTATACAAAAATTTCTCGAAGAAAAAAATGGGGTTTTCATTTGCCGTTTACTCTAAATTTTAATAATAATAATTTTTTTTTTAATTTTGAACACATTTATGTGTAGAAATAATTTTTTATTTTCATATATGAATTGTTTTGACTTTTCAGTTAGATAAAACTAGACACATTGTGCTTAATTTTATTAAAATCGGCTTAGTAATTTAGGAGTTTGCCCCGGTGAAAACGTGACACGCAATTTTTATAGTATGTACAGTTACAAACAATAAAATATAATCAAGTGGATGGTTCCAAAATAATTAACAATCTTTATTACTTGGCCGATAGATTTCCGATACGTTTTTCCTGTAATCGATTCCTACAATATTTTTCTTTTTAAATACACTTTTAAATCACTCTCTTACATTTTACTATTATCTTTGTGCTCAAATTTAGCAACAATGTGCTTGTGTTCTCGTGACAAAAAAATATAATCAAGGAATAAAAATGTCAATTATAGGCGTTATGTAGTAAAAATTATATGGTAAGTATAATCTTTTATTTTTACATTTTATTACAATTAATTACAAGTATTATTTGTAGATGAAACGGGCCGAGGAAAGCATTGCCCATCAGCAGAGCGTAAGCTCATAAAAAATTGGCAAAATAACGGTTATACCTAAAGGGAAATTGCAAAAAGTATATGAGATACCAAAAATTTGTGTTTACTGCTTTGAAACCGCCAAAAGAATGTGGATTGTGGGGACGTTCACGAAAAACGATGTCTTAGGATTACAATTACTTAGAGATTTTATCAAGACGCGAGCCTTTCAAGTCCTCTGTAGGAAGGATTTTCTTCGGAAGGTTGGTCCAGAAAGTCCCAATGTTGACAAAAAGACAGCATCAGATAGATTTTGCTTCAGCACATATCAATGGGACCGTTGAAAGAAGTGTAAAAAAGTGGCGTAATATTCTTTTGTCCGACGAATCCAAAATAAATATGGTAGAAAACGATGGAAAAGTTTGAGTTCGACGTCCGAATAATGCTAAAATAAATCCTTGATACACGATAAAAACTTTCAAATACGGAGATCATGATATGGGGATGTTTCTGATGGTACGAAGTCGGACCGCTGTTTTGGGTTCGGGTAATCAGAGACCGTTATTACGTTATTACCTTTTAGAAGATGTAATGCTTAATCATGCTGAATGGAACATGCCTTTAGTTCGGCAGTTTCAGCATGACAATGAACCGAAGCATACCTCGGGTGTGGACTAGACTTGGCTACAGGATCAATGTACCTACATACATAGTGTTCAATATTAGAAATAATTGAAAAAAATTACATTTACAGAATTGAATGCACTTTGATGATCCGCGATTCACTTTGAGTTTCCCTTGATGTCGTAATTGATCGCCATGAAAACTTTCGAATGAAGGTGTCTGGAAAGTCACGGATTCTGAAAGCAGCGTTTCGAGAAAAACGCTTTTAGAGTTTTCGGAGCAGATTACACTCAGTTAAAAAATTCTTACAAACAAGCTCATATCTCCGAGACTATTTGCCATATCGGCTTCAAGTAATCGAAAAATATTCGCAAATATACACACATATGTAACTACAATATACATATGTACATATATTATATTTAAATTCAATTTTTGGAAATACACAAGTGAATATATCTCCTGAATTCTACAAAACAATATACTCGTAAGCATATAAATATACACATAGAATTAATTTACTAAACTAATGTTATAATTGAATATACATACATACATACATATGTATGTATATACTAGGTATATAGAAAATTTAATAGTAGAACAGTTCTTATTAATAGAATCAACAGCGCTGCTATCACATCACAAAAAAACACATTACAATAACAACCACCGATGAATAAACGAACTGCTGATAGGAATAAGCATTGCTGGTTCGTTCACCACATTGTCCCACACTCGTGTGCATAAGTATGCACACATACATAAGCAAGAATATTTGCTGTGTGTGAGCAGTTAAGCATTCGGCTACTTTATTTGTGTGCGCCGAAATAGCTCAGTTGGGAGAGCGTTAGACTGAAGATCTAAAGGTCCCCGGTTCAATCCCGGGTTTCGGCAAACCATCTTTTTTTATTAATTTTTAAAAACATGTTTTTTTATCCAACAAATTTTAAAAAAATAATAAATCGTTATAAAACGAATAAGTAAAGCTATTTTTTTATGACATATAGTGCTCTATATATAATACTTGCTCATTGAAATTCTTAAAAAAATTTCAGTAATTAGTTAACAAATATTCTTGAAAACAATGGCAGTAGATAGTACGTACCATGCGCTAGTATAAATTAAGGCTTATATCGCTCGAATATAAGGGTTTGCAAATACATATATATTTTCCACTCATATTTAAAGCTGACTTGCTTTAGTAGGGAAAATTATTCTGTGAGATAATCTTGAAGAGACTCACTCTCGAGAGAAAATATGTTTATACCCGTAACAGTGTGTATATAAAAGAACAGCGTTACGAGTTGTGTTTGTCCTTCCGTCCGCTTGTATATACATAAACTAAAATTTTGAGATATTGATGTGCAGTTTTGTGTATGTCATTTTCTCGCAAAGAAGCTGCTCATTTGTCGGAACCGGAGATATCGGTCTACTATAGCATATATATAGCTGGCATACAAACGGAGCGATCAAAATCCAGATAAAGATGTTTTTTATACCTTTTTTATGCTGTAAAAAAATTCAACTTTAGAAGGTATAATAGCTTTGCAGCTAAAGTTACCGGTTTTTCTTGTTTACTCTAATTTTAGACTGCCAGGACAGCTTTGAAATGCTTTAGGAAATTTAAATACTTCTTTCTCCTTTTTGGAGAGTCGGTTCGTCGCAGTAAAGTTTGCTTTACTGAGATGAATCTAAGTAGCCAAATAGATGATAACATATTGTTGGTTGCACTTCTAAAAAATTATTGAAGAATAACCATACTATAGTGGTAGAAGGATACCGTTTTTAACTAGCTTTTCCCTGTTTTTTTTTGGTTCTGCCTACTTGTTCTATGCACTAATTGCTGGGTGGCTGAGAAATTTGTGCCCAGCAATGCTTACAGAAATTTTTGTAAAATACTGGCACAACAATTCAAACAGAAAAACAATGTTTTTTGAATCTAGTATTATGGGTTAGCAACTACAAATATTAAATCATCAAAATTATTGTACTAAGTAAGTTGAGACCTGCTTGAATGCCCCGTATTTGCCAAATCAAGGCTAAAATACCTCGTATCTCATACTTTTAGACATCCTAGTTAAATAGAAATAAAGACCCTAGGCAAATTTGTGTTATGTTAAAGGCGCTTGGTCGAGAGCATTTCGATATTACTACATGAATTTTTATCTGGCTTTACAAAGGTTTACACTTAGCTGACAATTCGTCTCGGTTTGGCCGGGACAGTCCGCATTCCAAATTAAGCGTCCCGGCCGTCCCAGGCTTAGAAATTAAAGAAAAAATAATGAATTGAATAAAATTGTGTTGCTCGCTCAGCCTAGAATATATCGCGATTTTCAGCGAATTATAATATGGAAAAAATCGATGACTAAAAAAACCGTCCCAGATTTTTCCGGGACAAATATGGTCAGATAAGTCTACACATATCAGTCTAAGTGTGATATCCCGTCATCTTGAGCGATCAGCAGCCATCTAATCTAACCTAACACTATTCTTTTCTGTTGTGAGACTTTAGAATATAGCGAAGCTCGAGCTTAGAAGGCTGCAGACGTCTCCTTAAAACTTTTTTATTCAAATCATTCATTCGCTCTATCTATTCAAACTATTGAATACTTTATATACCTTAAATTATCTTGTAAAAAATGCCAAAATTGCATAGATTAGCAATATTCTCTTGCGAAAATATTTTTCATACCAGGAAAAAGCACGGATATGTAACCTTGGACCGCAATTAAGTTTAGACAAAATTTCTTTAAGTAAGGAACATTACATTTATCCACACTTTCGTCCAAACTCAACTAACTAGAATATAGCAGTAAAATTTTCTAAGATTTTATGACTTTGTCAATTGAAGTTTTGCCCAAATAAATGGACAAAAGTAATTGATAAATAAAATTTCGTTGTTATGGTTACTTTGGGTTACACAAACGGACCCAGATATCAATGAGCCATTCATTAAAGGATTGGTCACACCTCAGTGTTGCACTTTATTCCCTAAAATTTGCAACAAAACGCACACTTTAGCACTTCATTTGCGAGGCACCTTTGCTGTGCCACACTTTGTACGCTTTTAAAATTGCAACTGCACAAAGTATGTTATTGTATGTATTGTTAATGGCGTGCTGAAGACACTTTCCTCAGTTTAATAGCCACATGCATATACACACACGCGGCACAGTCAATGGTTGCTGCGCACGAACGGACAGCGGCAATCGAATTTGGTTCAATAGGACAAGCAGAGCACATGCGAATAAACCTACTTGCCACAAATACACACACACATATACTTGTACATATGTATAAGTAAATGTGGTGTCTTTTCAGCGCAAATACCTGGCGCGCAGAATTGAAAAACAAAAACACAAAAAGATAAGCGCAGGCTCAGCCAGTTAGCGCGCGCAATGCGGCCGGCGCGTCGGTTGCGCCAATTGTCAATATGTTTGTTGATTTGCTATTGTGTGCGCGCTCAATGAATTCGTGAATTGACTGAATAAAATCGCCAGCTCCACTGCCGCGCTCGATTTGAATTCAATACAATTGTGTTGCATGCGCTGGACATGCATGCCACCGCGGCCGCGCTGCTTAGTAGCTGACAGTGAGCGCACAGCCAAACACTCCGCGCATTGTCCCATTTTTTCATGTCCATGCTTTCATGTCATGCTATGCTAGGCTTCGACGGCAGAGGAGTCGCGGTGCAGCAGTTGCGCTCATTCATTTGCTTTCTTTTCGTGTTTCTTTCTTAAGTCTTTTGTTTGGTGGCTATTCGAGTGTGCGCGTGGCTGCGTGTATGCGTGACTGTTGGCATTTCACGAAAATGTGTCAACAACTGCGTTAATAATGCGATTTGCATTTCTAGCATTTCTTCCTCGCCTGCAGATACATGAATGGCATTTGCATGCGTGTTTGTGTGTGTGTCTGTGCTTGTTTAGGGCTGTGTAGGCGTCCAAGCGCTACCCTATTCATGCCACCTATTCTTCAAATTGTATTTTGCTATTTTTCACCGTCCACTGGACACATTGATTGAGTGTTGTCCATTTTTTTCTCTTGCCTTTCCTATTTGCCACCGTTTGTTGCAAGCATTTCATTCATTCATCTTTTGTAAAATTCACAAATAACACATTTCGCTTCGTTTCTATGCCACACTACTTATGCATATGCATTTGCATGGTGGGCGATTCCACATATGCATATGTGTGTGTATGTACCGTTATCAGCTGGTGCTCGTGATTGTCTACATGCTTATTGCTATTATTATTGGCTGGTCAGTAGTGCATTCATTCGTTCGACTTAGTTTTTCACCTTTGCGCGCTTACACATGCCACTATGGACTTCCTTCTTTGGCAATGTGGCAAATTCGCATTCCATTTTATTGATGCTTACGGGATTAATTTGACAATTGACCAATTCATATGCACAAGCTGCCGGTGGCTAGGTTTTGATGGATTAGCCGTCGATGGGACATATGCTTCTGGAATTGAATATCCAAAAGAGTCTGGAAGATATTTTTCTGCTTGAATAAACTGTACCGCGTGGGGCAGATAAGCACGGCAAGCGATTAATGGCAAGAAAATATTATTTGTGGTGCTTCAATACAAATAATATTTTATGTATTGTAGTATCTCAGAAATTATTATCAGCTCCCTATCTGAACACCACTAAATATATGAAAACGTTTGAAACGTCTAATGTCAGTTTCGGGTCTCTCTTCTGGGTCGTCGAAGGTAAGATTATCGAGATGTTACAGCCTAAGTCTTGCAAAGGCTGGACAATGGAGAAGAAAGTGCCTGAATGTTTACAACTCTCCCTCCACTATACAACTTTGACAACTAGTGTCCGACGAGATTTTTATTAGACCTATGCTTAGTAAGAAACCCTAATATTGCGGCTAGATGAGCATTATATACTTCTTTAGCAATTCTACAATTGACAATGTTTGTTGTCTACTCACTATATAAGTTGTTATCAGTTATTACTTCGTCAAAGTTAGTTCAGATCTTAATGATTATTTAATTTTTGGATAAACTACTTCCTCTCGCCTTTAATTTTTAACTGTTACTTTTTATGGTAGGATAAATATCGATTCTTGAAGTGCTGCGCAATATTTTTAGAGACTCGAGTAAGCCTCAGGATCCCATTATTGTAATTTGCGAAAGATCCTTCAATAAATTTTGATCATTCAACTAATCAATTATATTTTATAGCAGAAATTGGTAATAAATCGCTGTCCTACTATACAACATAAAATTACTACATCTAGCATTCAAATACAATTTATAGTTTGATTCAAGTCTCTAGCTTGATAAGCAAAGGTGAAGGTCGTTCGAGTAGATTTCTCATACGTTCAAAACCCTTAATTGAGACATGAGTTTCAACTTCAGTAATTTTCTAGCAAGACAAAGATTGACTATCCGACTGTGAATCCTTCTCGTGGATCAGCGGTTGAATTTAACCTTACATAACCATAGATTGATTGGTCTTAACAGTATTACTAGTACTTCAGAAGGAGAGTAATTTTTTGCTCTATTAAATTTGCTTTTAGTCTGTCTTCCAAGGAATAGTAAGGGTGAGGATTGCTTTTCTCCTTGAAAGTTAAAGGTGTCAATGGTTTTTTGAATTAGGGAATAATAATTACAATTGCGTTGCCAGAAGAATTATGAAAATATGATCTTTATTTAGATATCAGTTCAGTAAGGTTAAAGCTTTCGATATCCTAGCGCTGCGAATCTTCATAGAAGGTGTCAACAAGAAATATTTGATACCGAATTCTCCATTATTTTTTTGTACCATAAAATGATTTGAGACTACTATGATTTGAGCCAGCAGAGCTGGAATTAGCGAACTTACTCTTTTAAGATATTTTAAAAGTGGGATGTTTAAGAAAAATATGAAAATAAAAAACTTTAAGGCTATCTAAATTTTCCGTTAAACTGTGTGACTTCTCAATCTATCATGACTAAGTTCGATCAAAGCAGAAAGTGTGAACTGTCTCCTAATTAAATCTAGCAGTACTATTACCTTGAAAAAATAAATTCTAGAGTAGTTTGTAACTGGGAACGTCCAGAAAGATTCGTCACAAGGGTCCAGTTCCCTTTATTTGCTTTATGAAAATTATATTCTACTGCACAAATGAGGTTTCAAAAGAGACGCATAGCCAAAAATGGAGATATTTTAATATATATTTAGAAAGACTTTTCGTTCATCTATCTAACATCTGGTTGCAAGGTTTGAAATGAAATGAGCTTGCAAAAGTTATCTTCGATAACATAGGATGCTTGGAGGTAAAATTTGCCTCTCCACAATCATCGCAAGTTTTGCGTGCGCTATAGTTCGCCTATGCGTAAATCACGCTTCTAAGGTATCACAACAAAAATTTACGAAGAAAGTATCATAAAAACTCAAAAAGTCAACAGAATTTTGTCTGCTGCGACAATACTGATGATGATACTGGACGATTTAGAGTGAAAATCAAACTACTCTTAATAAATTTATTGCTATGACTTAGTCCACAAGTATAATAGATCTTCAAAAATTTAGTTGCGGTTAATGAAAATAGTTTAGAGGTTACATTTTCGTTTTCTATTTGTGTTTTATAAACATCCTGTACTTTAATTGTTCCCCTCCCTAGGCACGCATATTTTGATTTGGACTTCTGCATATTTTATATTTGTTGACTTAACTTTCTCCTTACAACTCTGCTAATTTGTTTAATTAACGGGGCTGATCTTCCGCTTCCTGTGATGGCCCATCGAACAGAACTCATGTCACTAACCTCTTAAGCAAACAAGCAACGAAGTACACCTTCTTTAGCAAATTCCAAAATTGCATTGACTTAACATCATCTTTGACAGCAGTAAATTGGAATGAAAAGAGGGAAAGCGGCGCGACCAACTGTCGATCCAGCAAATTCAAATATACAAAAGCGAAAGGAAAAGTGACCCAAACGCTGAAGTTGGCCGAAGCAGCTTGCGAAATTTATTCATTTGCGTCAATTGAATGAAACCTTGGGTAACCGCAAGGTATACTACGGGAGTGCGTGGCGCACAAAGGTAATTCTCATTCAATTAAAAAAAAAATCACCCCTACTCATTAAATTTAGAGCGCAGGCATCCAGCGCATACCATACATGTGTCGCGTAAAAAACTCATGCATATTTACGTGCAAAATATTGGTGCGCACCCTCACATGCCGTCGCTGGATGGCAGACGGTTCCACACAGCAAAGTTAAAAAAAAAGAAAATAGATTACACAAAAAAATATGATTAGATCATAGAAAAAATTGTAAGCACAAAAAAATCGCTTCCGCGGTAAAATCATGCGTTGTGGCGGTGGCGCACACAATGAAGTTGCTGCGGTTGCGTTGGCGCGCGTGTGCGCATGCGCACCCTTGAACTCTGACAATGGCGCTCTGTATGAGTGCTTCCTTTCACTTTCGACGCAAAGATTGAATGTTGCTTTGAATTTCAATGTTGAGTGCGTAATTTTTTGCTCTTCTCTTTTTACTGTGAATGTATATCCTGAGCGTGGCGCCCTAAGCGCGGCAGCAAAATGAAAAACTCGTCAAAGAAAAAATGTAAGAAAAGAAATCCAAAGAAGACGCAAGGCAATTTTCACTTTCATGCCGCATTCATAAGTTGAATAATGGAAATCTGCGAAGCTGCTGCTGCTGCACTTCCTTTTCCACTTTTTTCTAAAAAAATTTTCTCTACGTTTTTTGCAATCATCAGCTGAAGAAAGAGATCGTTTAAAAAGGCGTCACTAAATTGGTTGCACGCGCGCCAACGAGAGTGTGTGGAAATGCGCGACACCACGTGTAAATTGCATTTTTTATGCCCCTCTACAAGCGGACGCACACTCCTCTTTTTTTAGCTCCCTCGCTCTCTCGTCACGCTGGATTTTTTCATCGCCAGTGCAGCATGTGTTTTGTGGTTTTTTTCACAGCATCTTCTCCTTTTTATATTTTTTGTGTTTTATAGAAAATTTGAATAGCAAAAAAAGATGTTGAAAACTTGCTGTTGCGGTTTTGGTTTTTTTTTCCTTCTTTATATCTTTTCGATTGTTTGTTGTGAAATCTCAAAGGATATACGATACGATGGGTGATCGCGTGGCCTCTAAGTCAGCGGCTGTTTTTGCCAGCTGTTGGGTTAGGTTTTTTGTGCTATTGGTTAGCATTGTGTCTATGGCATTTGCGGCTCGTGCTGGAGGTGTGTTTTAAATAAAACTGAATATTTTAATGATATCGACAAATGGTGGCGCGTGGCTTTCAAAATAATGACAGCTGTCATATAAATAAAACCAAAAGTGAGTTATTATGAATGTGGATATGTAAAAAATCTTCTGTCAAAATATATCAAGTCGTGATGGTGTGTTTCGGTCCGCCAAAAAATATAAACGATTATTACTCTAAGTTGGATGCAAAACTGTTTGCAACATAAATTGTTGCCTATATCTATATTGATGGGTGTTACAAATAACGCTTAGATGACCAAACCAATTATACTCTCATGGTAATTACCATCTCATCAAACTTGACTCGGTCCTGGTCCATTTAAACTGTGCACGCAAACCGAATATAAACTTTTTTTTGCTAGATTGGTTCAACTTTATGTTATGTTTTTGTGAAGTTTGAGCTCTATGTCAATTATAACACGGCTACGGGAATCGTTAAAATGTTGTAGAAGTTTTCTGGGAAGTCTACTTTATCACGAGCACGAATGTTTGAGTGGCACACAGCATTCAGTGAAGGTCGTCAACCACGGATCGAAAAAAATCGAAAAAAATTGAATAACTCTCATCACTCATCACTTTGGTTCGACTCAACATATTGTGGTTCATGTTTTGGGTTTGAAGTGTGTCAATGCTAGACTCGTACCAAAGGACCTGGATCTATTAAATAAACGACGTTAAGTAGAGGTCGCGAAATAGATGCTTAATAAAGCAGCTGAGGATCATACATTTATCAAACGCATCATTACTGATGAAAAGACGTGGGTTTTTAAATGCAACGTCGAAATTGTTCTATCTAGCGAATGGCGCTTCAAAAATGTGCTGAAAACGAAAAAACCACGTCAAAGTCGGTCAATAAACAAATCGTTTTTTTTTGATTACCGTGATGTGGTCCATTATGAATTTGTTCCACTGGATCAGACGGTCTCTAACGAATACTACTTGGCTATTTAGAGAAGCAATTCGTCGTAAACGACTAGAATTGTGGATAGAAAATGCATGTATTTTTCACGCGCCGTCACATTCTAGGGTGATTGTGACTGAGTTTTACTCAGTACATGCTAAATTTGATAAGATATTATTTTAAATATACTTTTCTTTTTTTAACTCATCTTATCACGCACTTAAAAAAACTTATGAGCAGCTTTATAATCTTTAAACTACAAAAGCATGTTTAGCTTGCATATACTTGTAATATTACACTTAGTGGATTGAATGTTTATGGATTTTTTCCAATAAATCAAAATACGCAAAATTTGCTCAATATAAAAAATGTACAGTTACACATATACACAGAGAGGCACAAGTCAATGCAGATGCAATGTAAAATTAGATTACAAGCGTTGTAAGTTTTGTAAATTTTGTAGTACCACATGGCTGTAAAAGATATTAGGGTCACAGTAAAAATAGCTACGCGGCTGCTGGAGGGTCATGTATGCGAAGAGATACGACCTTTGGCAATGCATTCGCGCGCGCATAATGACGATGCTGCCAGGGATTGCGTCACAAGGGTAACAACAATACAGCTATGCTATGCTATTTTACTAACATAAAAGCAAAAACAAAAAAAGAAAAAGCACACTTCATGGAATGGAATGGAATGGATAGATTGGAATGTTGTTGAGAGGAAACTTAGAGATGCATATGTTTAATTCTCAATAAAAAGTTGCTCTGTGGAAGTCACAATTATAATGTTGGGTGAAAATTGGTCAGACCATATTCAAATTAATGGGGAATGATAAACAAATCACGTGCTTGTCAATTTAGAAATGCCAGCAGGCAGACATATTAGTTGTGTATTGAGGAGAAAGTGGCGCCAATTGGAAAAGTAACCAACATGGGCTCTCTCGAGAATCAATAATCTGAAAGGCACACATACAATGTATGTATATGTAAGTATACGCACTTTTACATATATGTATGTATGTGGGAATATGTCGGTTATGCCCAACAAATACATGTATGCGCCATCTATGTGATGCCATACACTTTACATCCACCCTTTTATGCGTCAAGTCACCACACAGGAAGCTGTACATCAGTGATAAGTGATAAGCCTGATGCAAGCTTACAACGAAACATTCAGGATAGCAACAACCAAAAAGGACAACAACCATCCACTTACGGTAGCGCCTGTTCGCCTGTTAGCAGAGTCTACAGATACTCTTTTTCTTGGGTGAAATTACGACGCCCACGCAAACGGCTTTTCTAATGCCACTTTGCTGTTGTTATTGTATGTTTACTTTACACCGTTAAATTGTTATATATTGTCAGCTAGTTGTAGTTACGGCTGTCTGTGTATGTGTGTGTATATATTTACATTATAAATTGATAATATCAAAAACCACGTGGGACTTCAGTGCGAGCGACCGAGCAGCCAGCCAACACACACACTCACACATACATACATAAGGTCCTTGATAGGTGCCGTGGCAAACGCTGCCGGCATCGGTGCCACGTGGTCTCAGGCACTGCAGGTGCTGCACACAAATTCTTATCAGAGCGGCGACAGTATTAGGTGCACAAAATGGCGCAGCAAGTGGGTTGCGGTTGCGAGCTAAACAAATATACAAGCCCTCGCACTCTCCCACACACACACACACATACACACACTTTAGTGATTGCGTTGAAGGACCTACTTGTAGGGGGTCTGATGTGACGTGTTTAAAAATCCATATACACACAGAATTGGTAAAGAAACGCGTGCACGCCTCAAAGTAGGCAACTTGTGGCGACAGTTCATAGAAAATTTATGAAAAGCAATAACAGTAAAAAAAACAGCTACAAGCATGTAAGCAAGTGGCAACAGAAATGCCACAAACACCGAGGCCCCACACTGCACTGCCTTATACCTATGCAGGGTTGCATTGCGGGTCTGTCTGTCGCTGTGCTGCGCTCAAACGTGCTCTGCGCATGTCTGCTTTTTCAACCCACAAAGCGTTTCGTATCCTGTCGTTAAACACACTCATAACTCACATCTCGTTTTGCTTCGTATTTTTACAACCAACAAGTACGCCTAGAAGTATACTACAAAAAATGTATGCAGTCTGCGTTCAGCTGCCTTTATTCGCTGCGCGCCTGTTGCAAAACGACGTCGATGACTTGACTGTTTTCACATTAAAATACGAAATTTATTGCCGCACATCCGTCAAATGTACAGACGGTGCGAATTCCTTTTCAGCCGTGGGTCGTACTTTTTCTATTAGTGCGCTTTTAGGCGTTCGTTGCACAGTTTTTTATCCCGCGTATGTGCGCTTGTGCAACTTCTAATTTTCTAAACAACGCTCAGTGTTGGCATTTCTAACCGTGAGCTATTTCCTAAAATTTCTATGCGAATATTATTTGAACAGGCGCTGAGCACATTGCAGCGTGTAACTTTCACAACTTTTCGTTAAGTCGCAGAAATTTCTTTTTGTTGGTGACAATGGAGAGATACCGCTAACTCGCGTCTGTGTCGCTGTGGAGAAAATTGTCTGTAAGTCACTGGCGAGTCATTTATTTTCGTTTGTGGCATAGATTCGCTTCGTTTGGGAAAAATTGCCCATTTTATGGCGCAAAGTGCTTGCAACATGTTGCTGTTATCCTGTCGAAGTGTGACGAAAATGGAAATTTTTCGAACTTGCCCTGTGGTACTCATTGAGGCTACACACACGGTGTGTGGCTTGTGTTTGGGGCATTAAATATTGGAGTTTCGTTATAGAATATTTGGTTGGGTTAGTATTTCGCATCATTTTATGTGTGTATTGTTAGATTTTTTATTTCTTTAGAATAGAACATGGAGAAAAGCAAGTTGGATTTCGAACTTATAGAATTATCTATTCATCGGAGGAAGAGAAAGAACTTTCTTTCTAATTGTTATTCGTTTCCAATCTTCTAGAATATGATAACTTCGATGTAAAACACTTTCTCTCCAAGAATAATTTATCATAATTTTTGTTTATGTTGGCGTACCCTCATTAACAATATTATATATATATTGTGACAGCTACATATTAATTGCATTCGTCTAACTTACATCGTATACTTGTACAATTAATTTTTAAACTTCAGCGTCGTAATTTCACGTCTATAATTGACCAGTGCTGGAATCAAGACAAATGCTGGATTCCACATAAATGTTGTGTAACGTGTTGCTGACTGCACTTAGCTTGAGTCAAACAAGAATCCAGACACATACCAATGACATGGACCGAACCAAAGGATTATGCAAGTGATCGTTATTTTTGTTTAATTCAAAAAAACAAAAATCATTACAACCAAGTCAAAACACACTACCTGTATCCAAACTTGTCTTCGACCAGAAGACCTATCCTACATAGTGCCGTACTGCCTGTGCCAAAGCCTCCAAATCGATCAGAAAATCAGGATTCTACTCCATAACTTGTTCTAAGTCATTCAATAAAACGACAAATAATACGGCAGCAGATAAAGGATAAGAGCTTTGAAGCAAAACTGAATGCTTAGGAAAAACTCGCCAGGAAATGTTTGATGAACAAAATTTTCTAAGAAACCATAAATCGGAAAATTACAAAGTCTTAATAAATGAACTTACAATGTCATATAAAGCTTTGGGGTGTAATATGTCCCTAAAAATACATATGCTGGACTTTCATCTGTAAAGAGAAAAGAGCAGGCAGAGAGAGACATTGGCAACATCTCCAAGGCATGCACCATGCCCCTGTTGCTAATGGGGGGTTATAACCTCCCGAGAAATAAATTCCGGCTACTTGTCGCGTTCTACACCGGACATTGCAGGCTCAACAAGCATTTATTTAACATGGGCGTGGTCTCTTCTGCAAACTCCCAGTTTTGTGACATGGAGTTGGAAACCCCAGAACACCTGCTAGTGGACTGAACAGCAGACTGCAGACGCAGAGTTAAGGCCCTGGCATCCATGTTTCCAAACAGTGATCGCATCGCTTCACTAGCACCTAGCAGTATATTGGAGTTCATCAATATGCTGGGGCTAGATTAGTCGTTGTGACTTAGGGGAGGGTACAATAGACCATAGGTCGCGGTGCATACCTCTATCCTTATCCTTACATAAGCCAAATAGTCACGAAAAGTATAAGTATTTTTTCTCTATAAAGCAATAATTTCTCTAAATGTAGCTGATGTTTGTAATTTTTAAGAAAATGTAAGTTTTGTTGTCAACAGAAAACATGGCGTATACATTTGTTTTTGTTCACATATTATTATATTGGCCTTAGTAAATTTCAAATTTCATATGAATTTTCATG
This sequence comes from Bactrocera oleae, assembly GCF_042242935.1. Lineage (NCBI taxonomy): Eukaryota > Metazoa > Arthropoda > Insecta > Diptera > Tephritidae > Bactrocera > Bactrocera oleae. The sequence continues at coordinate 77,320,951 of NC_091536.1, forward strand.
TGACCAAAAAAATAAAAAATGCTGAAATTTTGTTAACCAGTGTAATTATAATTGTGAATGCTGTGATTGGTTTGTGATAACTAAAGTTCGTTACATAAACTGCTGAACATAATGTACATTTTTTTTTATATACATACATAAAGAAAGTTTTTTTTTAAGGTATATAATAACAATGTTGAATTATTCAATTTCTTTTATTAATTTGTTTGAATCAAAATTTTTAACTAGGTGACAGCTCTCGCCAAATTATCCCAAACAACTACTTCTATTATTTTTGTTAAATTCATGCCCGTGTAAACTTATTTGATCAATTTAAACCTGTTAAAACTGTACAGGAGGCAACCCTTTCCGAATACTTTTAAAATGATATATTTAATAGAATAATTTGTTTATTTTATCAATTCTAAGAATTTTGCAACATTTTTATTAAATTTTGTTGTATTTCCGTCTATTATCAATTTAATTTATTTATTAGGTATTTCCAACAAGTGGCAATCCGTACAAGAAAACTCGAAAATTCCTTATAATCAACAATCTACCACATTGTAATATTCAATTTTTAAACAGGTGGCAACTCTTCTCATTAATATTATCCACTATGATCTTCATTAAACTTTTTTAAGATCTACCCGTATTGCAATAATCCATTTAAATATTCCTAAATTAGAATTATAAAAAAGTGGCAACTCTCTTCCGAAATATTTTCAACTGAAAACTTGCTGTGACTTGTTGCTCTTCAGTTTGTTCTTATTCTTCATTTTATTACCTTTTTTGTTATAATGAAAACCTTATCACGTTTTTATTAAAAAATTTTGAAAACGTGTTTTGTTGTAAAGCAACCAAACAACTCAAAAATTTTGAAATTGGCACTGAATTAATTCAGAATTTCCTAATAGTCAAATGTAGTTCCTGAAAAAAATTTTAATTTAAAGTTTATTCTTTTGTGCATATGTTGGCATTTCCGTTTTGAGTAATTGTTATGAAATGGCATAGAGATTTAAGAAATCCTCATAACCTTATGTTTAAGATGGGACGAGTTTCTATAAAGTAATTTTTCATTAGTACAACCTTAAAATATCCGTGGGATCGTCATTATATGCATATATCCATTAAATTTTCGTTTCGAGCTTGTCGTGCAGAGTTATTGCTAACAGCATTTTATAGCTAAAGAAACATATTTACTATTTATAGTTATGAACGGGACTCTGGATTGTCCTATAGCTTTGCTAAATATACATATTAATTAACTTGGTCAAATATTTGCAATTATTTACATGCTTAGGAACAGTAAATTTTGGTTTGTAGTTCGCTTGCACCGAAGCTATAATACCCTTCACAAATGCAAAGGCTCCTTACAAAGACTTGATTGCGATCGTTCAATTTGTATGGCAGCTATATGATATAGAGATCTGATCTGAACAATTTCTACGAAAATTACATTGTTGCCTTAGAAAATAGCTCATGAAGAATTATGTGAAGATATCTCATCAAATAAAAAAGTTTACCATACATTATCTGATTCCGATTGTTCAGTTAATATGGCAGCTATATGCTATAGTGGTCCGATATTGGCCGTTCCAACAAATAAGCAGCTTCTTACTAAGAAAATTACAGGTGCAAAATTTCAGATCGATAGCTAAAAAACTGAGGGACTAGTTTGTATATATACAGGCAGACGGATGGACAGATGGACGGACAGACAGACGGACATGGCTAAATCAACTCATCTCATCATGCTGATCATTTATGTATATATTTTATAGGGTATCCGACGTTGCCTTCTCAGTCTTACAAACTTCGTGGCAAACTTAATATAACCTGTTCAGGGTATAAATATTTTGTTACAGTTCTAGTTAGAGTCTTAAGTCCTTAACAGAGTACCGTTGCTTTTATCAAATTTTTACATATTCAAGTACCGCGTGCATATAGTACTTTGCATACAATAAGTAGAAGCTCTCCACAAAGCGTGTACCAGCGCCCTTCGCCATACGAAAGGGTTGTTTTTAGTAAGAAGGTTGGCAGGCTTTACCGTTATCTCATGGAAATTTTACACAAAAGCACGCAAACGCTTACACAAACCAATTTGCTTATATTAACGTATCATGTAAAGCAAACACACGCAGCCTTTTAAACATATATAGAAATGTGTGAATGTATGCATCATCGTGCGCTTGCTACCAGCATACCTTTTGGGCGCACAAATTTGTACTACACCAATAACAACAACCATTTACATGCAACATTTAAAAGTTTTTGGGGCATTTCGAATTTGACGCCGTCGCCAAAATTACACCGAGTCGGCCCAACTACACTCTTAACGAGCCTACACGCAGCGCAGCCAAACACACCGCTACATTTCGATTTTGACAGCATAGAAATGCTGCACATTTGCTGCTGGCCTGGTGAAATATACAAAAAGATTGATGACTTGACATTTTAATGACGTGTTAAGTGCTCGTAAAAGTCAACCAAAAAGGGCGGTGCGCGTGTGTGTGTGAGAATGTGTGTGGAATAGTAGCAAGTGTGGCGAAGTGCTGCTCGAATTTCAAAAATAACTTTACCACTTTGCATTCCTACATCAATTACATACATAGTTGTTGGTGCTTGGTTGATTTTGTGGCTGAACTCAAGCGTGCTTACAATTTGGATGTAATTGCAGTGGCAAAGCTTTATTGACGCTTCAAGAGAGTGTGCTTGTGCATTTCTAGCAAATTTGTTGAAACTGATGTTGCCGTGCAGCAGCCAGTCGAGTATGTTGGCCTGCTAAATGAACCCCAAAATGATATTTTTTTAATGCCTTCAATATATTTGCTGCGAGGCGCCGCTTATTTGCATGCGGAACTTTAAAGGCATACATGGGTCTAAGCTTCAATTTACGTAAAGCCAGCATTCTTCACACACACACACGCTCACATGCAAATATGTGCATAGAAAAGTGCCGAGACGCTGTCGAATTTGTAAAGAGAAGCCCCAAGTAGCGGCCCCACTTTCGTTTGACTGTTCATAAGCGTGTGCATATGAGTATGTGTTTGTGTGTCTATATGCATGCAGTTAATTTCTTGCGGTTATGTGAAGTTTCTATAAAACTTTTTCAAATATTTACACACGTATTGTCTGTCCGTTGCGCCAGTACCGCCGTTAGCTGACAACACATTTAGTACGATATACTTTCTGTCTGTGGGAAACTCTGTGCACCTGTTAAGAAAAAGCCTTCAATTGACTCTTTAAGACGCCATTTTGTTGGCAGCCATATTGCTAAAAAATTAATGCACACACATACTTGCAAATATATACCGCGTCGATGTGTGTAGCGGCGCGTTGTGCGTGTGGCGGCGCGTTGTGGTCACATGCTCCAGCTAGCTTGAATTTCTACACAAACTGTAATGAGATCACGTGTGCTGCTAGCAATTTGGTTTGAATTTAAAAAAATAACTTGAAGCAAAAAGCATGCGGCCAGCAGACATAAAGGAAATACTTAATGGAAACTTGTGCAAACGCTTACTAAAAGCGCTTACAAGAATTAATTGACTTGTCAGACAACATATCCTTGCTAGCAAACATCCGCATGTGCACACATACGCTGACATATGCAAACATATAAACATATACACACACACATGTACGTAGTTAATTCAGTGCGCGCACACACATGCGCCACCATAATCTCCTTGAAAAGCGTTTCAGTAGCTTTCTAGGCAACCCGCTTCAGTTTGGCGTTGGCGCGCGACTTGCTGTCATTTGCTGTGCCGCTGGTGTAAAACAGCGAAATTTAGATGGAGCCGCTCTTTATCTATTGCGGCGCATCTAACAGCGTTTTGGCACCACTCGTGTGGCAAGCCTCAAGGCTAAGCGCGCGCCACAGCATCGAAAGTGAAAGCGATTTCTAATGCCAGCGACTATCCAACTTCATCGCAAGCAGAAACAAAAAAATGTCGAATGGTGTTTCCATTGTCAAACGCTCCCCAACTGGCGCATATCCTTGCGGCACATTCTTATCGACGCCCGAGCATTTTGTTTGTGGCAGTTGTGCCAGCATTGTTGTTTTGTGGCTTCTAATGAAATTCCAGCGGCATACGAATGCGGAACTAACGCATTTTCTAACAACAGGCCAACAAAATGCGCCAGCAAGCGAAGCCGGAAGTGAATTACATAATGTTGCTTCCGTCGCCACACTTGGCAGCTAACTTGCCTACGTGTTGTTGTTAGGAGTGGGCGAAATGTGCGGTATTTCTTTTTGTTGACGCTCACAACAGACGTATACATACAATAGTAACAACTACAGCAACAATGGAGCACATTATAGCAAGTCCACAGTCAAGCGAGCGCCAGCGAATCAATATCCTTGCGACAAAACACTCAAAGCGCATGCACAAAGCTGTACAAGTGTGTGTATATGTTTGAATGATTGTTATTGTAATTTTGCTGGTGGTGAATTTCCGTGTGACGCCATAAACCACACAGCCCTTATGCTGTGCTCTAACAATGCTCATTTGTTTGCCGTTAGTAGAAAAGTGCTCGTGCGGTCCACGCGGTCGCCTTTTGCTGTTGTCCTATTGCAAAATTGTTTTGTAAGTTAACTTTTTCCCACCAAAAATTTATCTGAGCATAAAATTATTTATGAAATTTGGAAAATTGCCGCAAACGATGCGCTTGGAATGTCGTCATTTTGTTTGTGACAACACTAAGCGTCGAACGAAGTACCCTCCACCGCTTTGCATGCATTGGAATTTCGCTCTAATTCTTCGTTAGATTCATTTCGTGCGTTTGCTGGCGCTGTTCGCCGGTTCTTCGGCAGCCGAAAAATGTTTGACTGCATTTTTGTTTCCATGCATACACATCGGTATTTTGTATAACGGTTTATCGTCGGTATGATTTGTATGTTGACCTTGGTGACCCCACGTATTGGCCGGGCCAGCTGTATGCCTTTGTCATTTCTGTTTGCCTAACGTCAGTATTTTCGTGGTATCCAAAATGTTATCGACAAACTGTTTAGCTATGTTAGATATTAACGGCATTTTTTGTGGCGCTAAATGAAGTTTGTGGAAAATGTTTGGGACTGAGTGATAACATGATGTTATTGGCTTTTGGCATTAGGACTGCAGAAGAGCGATAAGTGGCAGCGAAATATTTTCATTGGTGACTTATGAGAATAAATAAGAATTCTTGAAAGCAAAAAAATTTTATGAGTTGCGTATCGGTTGGTAAAGTTTTAGGGTGCCGAAGCTCTTACGAATATGGTTATGTTTGTATATATGGATGTACAATGGACTAAGGTTGAAATAAACAAAAATAAATAATAAGAAGAATAGTAGTATTACGAAACTCATTTCAAAAGGAAGAGAATATCACAAAACTGAAAGGTAAACATTTACGGGCGACCTTTGGTCGGGAAGTGGAAGGTTGAGGGTTTACGGTTATCACAATTTCCGGAAAAAACTAAAAGCTTTATGAAAAATATTAACATAGTTAAGTTAAAGGTAGTAAACAGAACTAAAGCTTTTGAGTTAACACTTTTTTCACATAACCTCAATACATATAATGTCAAAGCTTCTGGTATTTTACTTTTATCTGGTACGATTTTTTTTCATGAAATTTCGGGGAAACTAACATTTTTAATGTTATAAACTCTACATTATAATTTTTTCGATTTAATATATTTATATTTTTTCACTTTATTTCGATATCGATATTTATTTTTCTCCCTTTATTTCGATAATATCGAAAAAGACGATCAATCGAAAATTTTCACAATATCTGCTTTCAAAACAAATCGCTGGTGTTTTTCTTCGTTGAAGCCGTTATTATTTATATATTGCTGGAAAATATTCTCAAAATCCATCTCAATTGCAAAAAGTTAATTGGTTATTTTAAATACGTAAAACTTTTGTTTTTACTTATTCACATTTGTAAATTCTTCAACCCTGGAATATAGTGAGAATACCCTCAAAATGTATAACTTATGTATAAATAAAAAGCAAGAAATTATTAAAATTTTTAGAAAAAATATTCTATGTTTATTAAAAAGAAATTGAAAATAAACCAAAAGCATATATATAACAAATTTGGTGTGTGACTTCGATAAATTAGTTAGCATACTAAATGTAGGCAATAATTTATTCAAAATACTAACCCGCATTACTGAATGAAATATGAAACGACTAAAATTTTAATAGAAAGAATAATATAAATAAACCTTTAAAGCTTTGGATGCTTTTGTGTTGACAAAAAACTTTTTTAATAATATTCTTATGCCTCAAATGTTGCTGATTATAAGCAACCTATAGTGATGAAAATACATATTTCGTAAAAATTAGGAAAACAAATTAATATGAAAATTGTATACCTGGATTTTAAGAATAATTTTTAGCAGTAATTTTCTCAAAATATATATTTGAATATGGTTCATATTGCTATAAAGCCGATAAAAAATATTTAAAGTACTCAAAAAGCATAGAAAGCAAAATGTGGCTATGATAAATGAGTTTGGTATTACTCCTGAATGTAGGCAACAATTCAGATAAAATGTCATCGCATGAAGGGATATTGACAAGCAAAGAGTACAAATACAAAATATTATTTATAAAACATAGTATTAAACGAATAACATTTTTAGTAAAATAATATAAACCTTTTCTTTTTTTCGAAAACTGTGAATGCACTACTTCGATGGAGCATATCCATATAATAAAAATGGTTTCCAATAAAGTAAAGTCATAAAGTAGATAGAAGATAATATCTTTTAAGAAATATGAAAAAATAAAAAAAATAAAACACAAAAAGGAAGTATTTGTATAATTCCCATACAGGTCTTTGAAAAATTATATATAAGTAGAAAAGTTTGGGTTACATATTGCAAAATAATGAGATTGTTACAGAATAATTCCGAAATCTGGTATATTTTTAACGTACGGCATCATGTATACCTTAACTTAAATTGAATTTAAGTATGACTCCTAATTGTAGGCAATGCTTGACTAATTGATGTATGAGAGAAAATAAATGATGTTTTTAATAAGCGTGGCTACATTTAGCGTCTACAAATTGTGTAATCAACAGTTATAAAAATTGCACAAAGATGTGTAAAAACATACAATAAAGCGGGATTGATATTCATATATACATATGAATGCCTCTATTGTCGCAATACACCTCAGCTAACGACGACACCACATCACTCCCACCCAAAACACTTTTTTTTCGCCTGAAATATTAATAGAAAACTCATACGTTGTATATCCTTTCTAACAGATCCTATTCTCCCGATGCTTTTGCGCAACAAGGGTAACTTTCACTGATTTCTTTCTACACGTCATCAAGATAAGAAAGTACGATCCTGGGGCGAAACATGAAAACATTTGTGTTGGCGGAAGGTAGGGAGAAAGCGGCAAAAAAAGTGAAAGTTTTATAGTGCATATTCAAAGTTTTTTTTGTGCGCCTAAAAGCACACTATATACACGTAATCCTTTGAAATATCTCTTCGCTTATATGAATGTGAAAAAGTACCAAGAATAAGGGTTGTTTGTTTACAGTTAACGCACACTAGCATGTAGAAAATTCTCATACGGGATATGTGCAGTTATGTTAGTGTGTATTTGTGGTTTGGGGGTTGCAACTATTACCATAAGCTTTTGTTGCATAGTATGCATACATATGTGGTGGGAATATGTGTAGTTTTTGCGCGGAGCGTGTGTTAGTAAAGAGTCCTCGGTCACTATGGCGTATGTACGATAGTTTTGCATGCTTTCACGCGACTACTGGGCGCCTAGTGCAACGATATGGTAATATTGTTAGTTTTGAAACATAACTATTTCGCTAATAGTTTCGCAGTGCAAATGAGTGCGACTTTGATGGGAGTGGTAGTTCAGAAGGAGCATTAGAAAAGCATTTGTGACTAAGGAAAGAGTAAGCCGCAGAAAAATGGTAATGGGACAAAAAAGTTTGTCAGACATACGTTTCAGTGGAAATGCTGTGGAAAAGCGAAAATAAAAAAAGTCAGCTTTTTCGTTTTATATATGTAAAATACCCCTTCAGTGCTGTCCGGAAAGTTGTTCACATGAAATGTCAACGTTGTAGCATAAGGAAGAATCTGGCAGCTCCCCTCTGCCACTTATGCCCGCAAATAAATAAATAACTAAATTAATAATAATGGCGTATAATAAATCCTCCAAACACCTACACTCTTTGCTGTTCGCCATGTCGTAATTTATGAAGGTCTAAATATCCTGCGCGCCAAGTAATGCGCCAGCAAGACGCTGCGTGCGCTCTACACGCGGCAACGCGGCAAATGAACGATGCTTCTATGAACTCGTACGGTATACCGTAATATATGTGGGGTCATTGCGGGGGTCATTTAAATGCAAGGTGGAGCACTACTTTCCCCACAAAAAGTCATCAAAACTTATGCACCTGCCTTATCAACGGCAAAAATACGCAATATAACCGTTAAATTTTTTATCAGCCGCACAGTCCGTATGATTAGTATGATTTGTCACCGCTTATTCTCACAGGTAAACTAATAAAAAATGCCATGATTTGTTGATAAAGATTGCATAATTTACCTGAGTTCAGCAGGCGTCCAGAAAGCCGAGCACACAAACGCTTTGGGGAATTTTTCAGCGAAAAAATGAAGCCAGGCGCCAACTGAAAAAGTCAAGAGCAAGTTAAACGTTGAAGTGGTGTAGTAAAGAAAGTCCTGCGGGATACTGTTTAAAGTAAGAGAAAAGGTTAGGCGCTTAACGGCAGCAGCAGTGATAGGAGGTCGCAGTACCGCAGAGCAAAAACACAACCAAAATAAGTGAACACATAGCGAGAGATAAAAGTTTGCTGTACTCGTACGCAGTGAGAGAAACCATCAGAGCACATATCTATACATGTACGAGAGGCTTTGCTTGGCAACACATCGATTTTTTTTCAAATTTTTCTTGTGGCAAGCAGACAGTTTCTACTATGAAAGAAAGTTAATGCATACATATTTATACTTGTACACACACGCCCATAAAACACTTATAACACATACATCCATACATATATGCATACGAAAGATATTTTCTAAGCATTCGACATTTCTAAATTAGCTAAATGGATGTCGCACAACAAAGCAACAAAGCCCCTCAAACCATGAGCTCCATGCACATTCACGCCCACATATGTGTTTCTAATGTCATACCGGCACGCCTGTAGCGTTAGAAAATTCTATATCAAATGCATGCAAGGAATTTCGATATTAGAAAGTGACAGGCGAACAGCACGCGGCAACAGGCCGGCACTGGCATTAGAACATTTGATACCACAGCTGTTGGTGCATGTCACACACATACATATACAAGTTTACATACAAAAATAGAAGTATTACAGAAGTATGCTTACACTTTACTACAACAACAACTAACCACCTGAAAACGCATTCATGCGCACAGACAGCTCCCACATATGGGTAAGCATCGTGTTCTATAAGCTTCGTGTAGAGTGTCGCCCGCGAATGGTGAGGGTGGTTTGGCGAAGTGCGTTTGGCGCTCAGCAGACGATGGTGAAATACTTTCGGAAAATTGAGATGCTTGTGAGTATAGATGTAGATATGTTATATGTGTATACAAAATTCATACCCGTGAATATATTGTATAAATATTATATTTGTAAAGTAAATATGTGTATATGTATATATGTACAAACTTGACTACACACAAAAGACTGTGAGCTTGTCCAGTAATGCGCTATAAGCAGGATGTGTATATAAACTTTTTACCACAGTTATGTTTATGCATTAGGGTGTGCCATAGGTTTGTGAAAATATTTTTTATACCATATTTCCTAAACCGTATAAGTAAACTTAATTTGTAAAGTGGTATAACACTTTTCTTCACTTAACTGATTCGATGAAGGGCGTGACATCGCCAACTTTGAGGTGCAGCAACTACTCGACCAAATATATATATATATATAATATATTATTTCCTTAAGCTCCGGTTGGAACATATTGAATAAATTGACGAGCATATTAATGAAACTAGGTGAAGATCATTACCATACCACAATTAGATCTGACGTCGAAAATAGATACAATCGGTTCAATACTTCCCCTACTCCCATTTATTTAATATAATGACTTTTGAAATTCAGGTCAGTATATCGGCTAATTATAATCGGCCAGATATTTAATATAATGTTATATATATGACACAATCTAAAATATATATAATCAGTATTAAAGGCTCACCCTAACTAACAAAAACACATACACTTTCATACTAACAATCGAAAATATCGATGATAGCTCAACCACTATCTATGAAACGTTCTTTGATCGCCGCCTGTTACCAAAGAACTTCACCGCTAAACAACAGTTGGCATTCTTGACTACTCTGAAAGAATGGAATGTAAGCCATATGATGAAGCTAAATATTCTCATGTGCAGGAAATGAAAATGTCCATTTATATTAACTAATCAAATCAGTCGCACCTTTTGCCTGCAACTCTGCATAATCGCCTGGTATTTAAGCTCAACTGGAGTTGGCCTTAGTGGCGCTTATTTATTTGCAAATTTAGTCGAAAGCATTGAAAAGCATAATAATTAAGAAAAATGTATTTGGCTGCTTGCTTATGCTTATGCGTAAAAGCATAGCTATGAGGAAGTAAAGCGTTCTTGAAACTTGTTTTGCTTTAAGTTCACAGCGACTGTAATGTACGTAAAAAAAAAGCTTTAAAAGTTTGGAAAATTGCGCTTTTGGTAAGGTTTTGTGCATAAAACAAATTGGGTAGACTTTTCATATATTTTTGGATTATTGACCTTGTAGTGACTGAAAATTCAAATTGAGCTCTATAACTGAACGATTATGATAATTAAGCTAAACCTAAATAAGTGTAACTTACTTATAAGTAACACATTCTAAGCGCTTTGTGAGGATGTGACTTTGGTTTTATTGAGCTTGAAAACTTTTTTAAAGCCATCGCGTAACAAAGCTTTGATATTGACTTGGTCCACAAACTTTTGATTTCCAAGTATGAAAAAACTTTAGAACTTTATTATCCGTTTAAAGTATTTTAAGCTCCCTTGGAAGTAAACATATTTTCCCATTTCTATATTTGCTTAATTTTTTCCAAACAATTAATCTAATTAAGCTGGTGAATTACTTTGAAATAAACTAAATATATTTAATTAATACAAAAAAAAGAAAAAATATTTTTCGTTTCATGTTTTTTAAAATATATATTTTTGTTACCTCTAAAAGACAATGGATTGAGAGGTCAAGCTGATCAGGAAAGGGTGTGATTTTGCACCTAAATTGGTGTAAAGGAATCAAAGCAGATATTCTTGCGGCTAAATGACAGTTCCGTTCCTTGATATGATACGGCAAACAAAAGATTGTTCCAAAAAATAGAAGTTTTACGTATAATATTGCTTGGTGCCTAACCATTCACGGTAGCGTTTTCAAAAATAAATATGTACCGAAAAAATTTTTTTATGTAAGGGAGCCAAAAGGGTCTCTTTAGAGTTGTTCACACCATAATAAATTGAAAATAATTTGACAATAAAACTGTAAATATGAATTTGACGCACAGAACGCAAGTTTTGGAAAAAAAATATTCAAGGATTGTTAATCGTTATGTCCTATTAGGGGTTTATATCCACTAGGATGTCAAAAAAAAAAATCATATATTGTGTTTTTTTATTAAAGGAGTTTTATTTAATAAACAAATAAACATAATTTCATTTACAGAATTTAATTTTCTTTCTAATTTCGTGAAGATACCTCGTCACATAATATGGCATCTGTATGCTATAGTCATTCAATCTATAAATTTTTTAGGTATGTTGCATTATTGCCTACATAATCCATGGCACATTTCGTGAAGATACCTCGTCAAATAAAAAATGGCTAAATCTACTCAGCTCATCATGCTGATCAATTATCTATACATTTTATAGGGTATACCTTACCGTTTCCTTCTGGGTATTACAAACTTCGTGCCAAACTTATTATACTTTGTTCAGGGTATAATCATTATTGCTATAGATGAATACAGGTAATAAACGAGAGAAAAAATTTTGATTTTTGACCAAAAAATAAGGAAAATCATATGTTATTTATTTAATGTGATACTGTAATCGATACAATTATGTTCTTCATATAAGATCATTCAAAGGGTCTCCACGACCGACGACTTCTTTAGCAGGAACGAATTCGATGAAGCCAGTTTCCAAGTACTTTTTCCACTAAATCAAGTCATATGTCATGAAAAGCACGTTCAATATTGACTTCTAAAGCTTGAGGAGAGTCTGGTTTATTGCTGTTAAAGACCAATGACTTCGAATAACTCCACAAGCAGTAGTTTAATGGCGTTTAATCACAACTTCTTAGAGGCCATTCAATGTCACAATTTCTTAAAATTATCGAATCTCTTAACTTTTCTCGCAATAATTGGGTTGTTGTACGTGCTGTGTGGCAGGTAGCCCCGTGTTGTTGGGATCAGATGTTGTCAAGATCAACTTCTTTTAATTGCGGGCATAAAAAGTTGGTTATTAGCGATCTATACCGCTATCCATTGAGAGTAACGGTGTCACCAGCTTTATTTCGAAACAACTAAGGATCGATGATTCCACCAGACCAAAAACCACACCAAACGGTCAATTTAGGTGAATGTAATGGTTGTTCGAGAATAATTTGTGGATTTTCTTCGCACCAAAATCGACAATTTTCTTCATTTATTGGACGAATAGTAATTATTACGACCACAAAATGGAAGAAGCGCACGAAAGGTAGCAATTGGAGAACGATTATTTTGATAATAAAAATGAATCATTTGTAAACGTTGTTCTTGCGTAATTATCCTGAAAACAAAAAAAAAAAAATTACTGCCTATTGGAAAACCCAATATATGCAAACAACTAAATCTAAGTCAAAACTAAAATGTTTTTGAAATTCACAAGTGGATATGACCGGTAGATAGGGCCTTAAGCACAATACTTGAATGGAAATTTACTTATGTATAATGAGCAGAAATGTATTGTTATTTGGAAGCTGCTTTAACAGCTGTCTGTATAGAGAATTATATGCCACTGAAAGACACCCTGTGTATACAAGTATAAAATATGCAAACAAAATTACAGGAAAAGTTATATCGTTTTTAGCTTAAATATTTAATACAAAAAATTAATGTATTTAAAATTTATTTTAAATATTAATTAATTTAAAATTTATTTAAATTGTTACCCCGGCTTAAACACCCTGTAGAAAAATTCACAATATATATTAAACCAAACTGGTGGCAAGCGACACATTCGACATAACCAAGGAGTGAATATACATTATTAAATATCATATACTCGTATTTGAAACATGTCGACCTCGGGGCGCCATGGAGACACGTTCCAACCCCCCTCAATTCACCGTGTACATGCACATAACTAAAGCGAGATAAAAATAAATACATAATAAGCTTACAAATGCCAACAAATAGGCGGCGCCACACAAAACACAAAAACAACAATAACAAAGTAACAAATACAAAACAACAATAATAAAGAAACAAAATCACAACGTTCAAAGGTTAGAACTGTACCAGTACGAGTGTGTCATAACAAATTCCGTTATGCGGCATACCTGCTGTCGAATGCTGGGCGCTTGGTCGCAAAACATTTCTCAAGCTTTGAAGATTATAAAATCGTTTAGCGAACGCTTTGAAGTTATGCACAAGAGCACTTAAGGGCCACTCCTAAGTGGCGAATGCAATTAGTAAGGATCAAAGCGGTCTAGAGGTGAGCCGACCAGACAGCAAAGGCGGCGCAAAAGGTAAAAAGGTACATAGATGAAAGACCGCTCATCTCATGCTAGGTGACACTCGCATTTTCTTATGCATGTGTGTGTCCGCAAGGACATTGCAAAAGTCACACTTGAAGACACAACGAATAGGTTAGCATAATTTCAGGCGCATAAACAGTGCATTTGCACACTTCATTGTTTTCGAAATTCAAAATAGGCAATAACACATAAATGAAATGTGTTACTCATTTGTTTAATGTGCTGTTATAAATTTATTACTCTTATTTACAAAATATGCATATTTAGTCAATAACCACATGGACACATAAATGTGGTTGCAGTTGTGTGTGGGAGTCGTTTGCAAATAAAATGTATAATATTAAGTGTTTGTATGCGTGTGTATGTATGTGCTATGCATGCTGCTTATTGTTGCATGTCAATAGCTGTGTTTGCGTTAAGCCGCTCATTCGCTGTGAATACCGTTATATGTTGCACCCCATATTTATATAGATAAGTTACATACATTGTGGCAACATTGTTTACCTACAACACCTGTCTACATGTGTGGGTGTATGCTTTTATTGCAGCCGTGTGCTCAGACATTCTTTCCTATATAGCAGCACATAATCACATATGTAACATAGTGTATGTAAATATCTACAAATATATGTAAATGTGTGATTATGGCATTATTTACACTTGTAAAGTATCTAAATATTTATGTTTATTCGACTTGAATTTTTTCTTTTTTTTTTTGGCAAAAAAAGCCTACACACACCTATTAAGTGGCGCACACCTGCCAACGCGGCGCTAATGGTGCATTGGTATGTATGTGCTGACATATATACGCTTAGACATAAGTATATGAATTACGAATAGGTTCGCAGGATATGCGCGCAAGTTACAAAGCAGCCCCCTTCCCTTGCGCTTCATGCAACCACTGAGCAATCTACTAATACCCTGTGCCATATTTGCCTCACACACCCAAGCATTCATTTATTCATTCATTTACTGCCATCACATACACACACACACATACACAGGCACACTTATCGTGTACCGGGCGGCACTCATGCTGTCCTTAGTGTATCAATGCTACATTTAGTGTTTGTAATATACCAGTTACCGTTATTTGTTTACATGCGCCGCTTTTGTTATTGCTGTAACTACAGTTATATCACACTGATACTCAAATAACATATACCATATTCGACTTTATGCATGTGTATGTACATGTATAGATGGGTGTGACTGTAATAAATAACACGGTCGACATATGGTCGAGTGCCCTCTGCCACACGGTTAAGTAACGGTATCAAATAAATAGACTACTCACACAGCTATACGTCAATATGTAGTTCTTACATAAAAATGTATACAGATGCTTTTGCATAAACCTATATACTTGTATTCTATGTATCGCCTTCACATTTCTTTACCTACCACCCCTCTGTGCAACGTTTTACTACTATTCGTATTACACTCATTATGGTGTAAGCAAATCTTCCCTGCTTTTTATCTATTTCTTTTTCGTTAAGATTCATTTACTTTGACTCCTACTTTTTTGTAAGATATTTGCGTAGAAAAACTTCGAGCAGTATCGGACGCTTTTATTTTCAACGTTGTTGCATTTGAATTTCAATATAAAAAAATGGCAAGATATACATAAAAAAATGTATGTAAATACATATGTATTTCTGTCACCAAATCGTCAGCACTTGGTGAGTTGTGTATATTAAATGAGCTGGTTCAATTAAATATGGTTTCAATAGTACGAGATTAAAACACTTTAATGCGGATAAATATATTGACCTGAACCTCAGTAATTTTAAATCGACAATTTAATACAACAGCTATATAGTACCGCATCTGCCTAGAATAATATCATTGAACCTGTGCCTATAGTTTTTGAAATTATATATATGTTTATCCTCTAAAAGATATGCGTGAAAGAAAAGGCTAAAGTATTCTAGGGTCTTTAACTATATTTATATAATTTGAAAATTTATTTAAGAAAACCATATAGAATATTATGTTATTATCCAAATCTTTCTGGCAAGTTTTGGGTTCCATCCTAAATGAACTGTACCGGCTTGGCGTCCAAGAATGAATCAAGTCAATTTTTGAAACTCTGTTCTGATGTTAACCGTATGCCAGTGAGTGGGTAAGTCAACACTTTTCAGCGGCTGTTTTCCAAATGGCTTTTAATCGGTCTTGCAACATGATACTGAGTGTTGTCATGATGGCAAATTATTGCCTCGTGTCAAGTCAGAAATACTGAGCCAACACCACTTTTTGCACTTCTTACAAATAAACAAAAAAACGTCTCTAGTTATAGTCCTAATACAATATAAGAACATACATACACATGTACCATATATCAATGTTTTTTTTCGGAAAAACATGATTGGTAATATATTTTAGCTGCAGTTAGACAAGTTAGCATATACAAAAATCTTCAAAAATACGATATGTCAGGTTATTATTTACTTAATTATTTTTATTTTTATAATCAGTTTAGGTTCGATCTTATTACTGAGATTAGAAATAGAATGACTATCTCAAAAATTAAAAATTAAGATATTGCTAATAACATTCAACAGCAGAAAATTGAAAGTCCTTATACAAGTATTAGACATCTGGGGACTAGGATAAGAATTGTCCCGATTATAACCATTTTCAACACAAAGATTATTATAGAAAGCCGCTCGCTGATTGTCATTAAGAGAACTTATAGATTAATCGCTTATAGTGACGGTATAAAGTTACCCGGAAGTTGGAAATTTTTTTTTATATTAGGTATACGGGGGCTGTGGCAGCTCTTGACCCGATTTTATCCATTTTAGAGACAAGGTTGCATTATGGTCAGGAAAATATACTCTCTAAATTTCGTTGCCATAACTCAAAGATTATCTGATATTTTTAGTATAAAGTCACTTAGGTACTGAGGTTCACATTTTCGGTATCTGTACGTATGATCGATTTCAACATGGATTTGGTAAGATGTGATATATCACCTTGAAGGAATCTGAGATGCCGCGCCCACTGTCCAATTTTAATAAAGAGTCATCTGCAACTCTTTCATACCATCTCGAGTTTGAAATTTATTGCTTCTGAGGTATTTATTTAGTGAGTTATCGGTGATGGGTGTAATTAGCATCTGGTTTGGCCTATTTTCATTGTGTGTGAGGCGTACCTAAAAGTACCCGTTCTTAGCAAGAGTGGTCGGTTTGGCTTTAGTATTTGTAAGATACCTATAAAAACCTATAAAAGAGGTTATCGATGAACGGCATTTTAAGCGCGCAGCGGTAGTCCGATTACGCCCATCTGCAACACCGACCACCCTTGGATGCCAAAGAACCATATGTGGCAAGTTTCATTAAGATATCGTAATTTTTACTTAAGTTATGGCTTGTACAGACAGACGGATGGACACACAGTAATTCGGAGTTCAACTTGTCTCATCATCGTAATAATTTATATATATTTGAGCCTATTTTCATCTCGATTAGTTTTAGCTGTTGGGTGAACAAAACTATTATTCTCTCTGTTGCAACATGTTTCAAGACCATTAAAATTACCAATACCGCGAGAAATATTTTCCTACCAAGCGTTTTTTATTCCTTTTGCCTTCAGTTAAGAACATATTTTATTTATAATAATAATTATTATAAAAATAATAATAAATATTGCATTTAATATGTATGTTAACAAATTATAATATTAATAATCAAACACCGTCATCTAAAGTAATTCTTCTCTGCCCTTTTATGAATACGCGAAAGAAAACAAAACTGGAAAAGCTGCAGGCGAATGAACCCAAAGGAAAGTGAAAGTTGCGAACGCGTACCAGAAGTGACTGGCCAACGCGACGGCTTGGTTCCAATGGCTGAGCCGCGATGAAGGCGGCAACGTGTGTGGCGGTGATAAAAGTTTATTGCGCTTTTAAGAATTTACAACAACAATAAACGGATCTATGTTGTATGCAACTCGTTGCAGAAGGAAGCGGAAAATCAGCAACAAAACAAATACCCACTTAATTAGACATTTGTAGACAAAGTTACGCGAATACACACACGAAGACACATATAAAGATAAAACGAAGAAATCGAAGTAGTGGTGTGATGATGTTGGTGTTGGTGCACCACCACCTCCACTGCTAAGTTCAGCAACCAGAAAAATCATTGCACCAGCAGCTGTGGCCAGCGATTTTTATTCTTTATTTTGTTCTTGTTGTTGTTGCTAATTCTGCTTAGTCACATTTATCTAACTACTTCCACATAAACGGCGCATTCTATGGCTGGGAACTGCCTTTTTTGCTGCTCCATTTAATGTCGTGATGGCATTGGCTTCACCACGGCGTTGTCTGCCAATCTCTGAGCGCATTGCAGCGATTGCACACACACACATGCACATGCGCTCTAGCTTTGTGTGACTGCCACTTCCCGGATTCGTGTCGTTGGGCTGCGCACGCGATCCCCTGCAGTGGCCGAGACTGTCGACGGCGGCTGTTGCTGCGATCGCGCTTGTGGCAGTTCGTCTGTGTGTATGTGTGTGTGTATGTGGCGTTGCATGCTTGTGGCAGTACATGCTTAGGCGCAATATTCCTAATTTATATGTTCAC
Source organism: Bactrocera oleae (assembly GCF_042242935.1). Taxonomy (NCBI): domain Eukaryota; kingdom Metazoa; phylum Arthropoda; class Insecta; order Diptera; family Tephritidae; genus Bactrocera; species Bactrocera oleae. The sequence continues at coordinate 77,339,332 of NC_091536.1, forward strand.
GGGCACACATGAGTACTCGTAGCCGATTCGTAGAAATCGTAAAATTTCATCTGTGATACCTTCGGCGGAGCAGCAAGCTGTCTGCTGCTCCAACCCACCGCTCGCTGTTCTTGCGCCTTGTCGTGTGTGTCGGCCGCTGTCGCGCTGCCATCGGTTCTATAATCACATGCTTTGTGCGACGCAATTACTATTTAAGTACATGCAATTACCAGACGAATTAGTTGCAAATAAAAGCAAAGGGAGGTGCTGCTACTCTTAAATGGCATTGCATGGCACAGCATGGCATGGCACTCGTGCGACAGCGCCTGCAGCTTTGTGACGGTGTAGGTGAAAAGCGATCACTGGAGTACTGTGGGGCGTGTCGGAAGCGCATTGGAATTTTCATTAAGATTATGTAACATCAAGTGTCTAATCATTTTTTAATGCTTCCGTCAACACAAAGATATATGAGATTACAAGATTTGTTGTTGTTGTGCTTGAATAAAATAACTAATACGTGCTGCTTTTTAATTGCAATCAAATTAATATATTACTTCCCATAAGATTTTAAGCCCTTTTAGCTTTTGATATTACAATTTCTTAATCTTGCTCAGATTCCGAACGATTCTAAGAATTAAAGTAATGAAATTAATAAGCAAAAATGTTAACTTCGGTTGCACCGTAACTATAATACCTTTCACAAATTATCTGCCACCAAAGAATTAGATTTGATCGGTCGGTTTGTATGGCAGCTGTATGCTCTAGTGGTCCGTTATCGGTAATTCCGACTAATCGTCTTGAAGAGAAAAGAACGCGAGTAAAACTTCAGCACGATATTTAAATAAACAGTGGGACTACTACAAGCTACAAGGAGTGTCCCCTCATTCCATATTCAATGCAGCTAGGATACACAGAACATTTTACATAAACACAACTTATTTGATATTCTCACTCATTTGATTTCTCACTGTCTACTTTCCTGTCCCATATTCTACGAGTACTATGAGCATAATGAGAGACTTTAGCAGTAATCATTTATTTCATCAGGATAAGCAACATGCTTCTAAATTGCCTTCTAAGTCGCTTAACTAAAGGTTAAGAGTCACTTGAATCCAGTGATCGATCCTCCTCCGCGTTGCTCAGATTCCTCAAAAGTCTGCCTGCCACCATAACGAGTTATTATCTCTTCTGCTATGCGGCGGTCCAACTTAACTTAACTTAATGATGACGGGCAGGGAAAGTACTCCGAGGTTTGCCGAGATTTTAACGGAGCGTAGGCAGTCATGACATTAACCCGCTAGCCATTTTTGCAGGATGTGATTCCACATACTCAGGTGACGGAAAATCTTGACCATCAGCCTAGGGTTCAACCGAATCCAAAAAAAAAAGAAAAACAAAACTTCATTTGCTTGAAATAATTTCGATAAATTTTATATAAAGAAAAGATAAGCAGAGTTCGTTTCATGTTCATGAGTTTGGAGAGGTGCTCCAGAATTTTTACTTCAGCAGCCTTATAAGTTGTGTAAATACTCGTATACTAAATTTATTAGGGTATATCAAGTTCCACATATCGAAATCGGTCTAAATGATCATTTTTCTCTGTACAAAGCTGAAAAGGTCCAATGAAGTCTTTGGTGTTGGACTTCAAGTTAAACTTATTATGAGCAAAGGAACTTAATTTGCGATATTGGAGAGCTTGTTCTATTCTAAAAATGTTTAACGTCATGTCACCCTTTCAGAAAAGTATGTGCAGATTATTAATTATTATACTATTGTAACTTACCATAATATATTATTTACTAATATTTAATCTAAATTTGAATACAATTTTTGGTATCTGGAAAGTGGATATTTTTTCATTTCGAAAGGCATTTCTGTATTTCCTTAAGATCACTTCATCTTTGATAGCTCATATGTCTATATGTGGTTCGGGTCTTTCATTATTGGGAGAGGGGATTTGATTGCAATTCTTTATTTTCAGTTTCTTTAGTTTTGTAATAAATTTAATCAGAAATTTGTTTTGAAATGTTTAGAACTCTTTCATCGTTATGTAAAACATTTTGTATAAAAATTTTTTGATTGAAATGTATTGGGAATGGGTGGAGGATGCCAACAATTTAATACGTATTAGATTTATGTTTATTTAAACCACATTTTTCGATTTTGTAAAAATTGTGATATATTATAATATTAATATTCCATAAAGTTGCTACATAGTGGTTTTAAGTATTATATAAAACATAAATGCCGTTTATTCGAAAACTCTGGATTTGGTTCTGCGATAATTCAATAATTTTAAAGTATAACCTAAAATAATGTAAAAAATTTAGAAAAATTATTTTTAGAAGAATGTAAATATAACTTCATAAATATGAATTTTTTAAATTAGAGACTGATGTTTTCGAAAATGTAAATTATAACAATTTTTTAAGAATTTTTCGATTATTTTGTAATAAGTTTTCAATAAAATAAGCAGACAAACTTGACAAGTCAAACGAATGCTTAATTATATACTCATATACATAGCTTTATTGTAAATACGAGAGCACATCAGTACATATGTATGTATGTATGTATATGTATATAAATACTTAATATATACATACATATGTATGGTATATACGAGTAAGAAACAATGCAATAAAGCATGTTGCACGTGTAGTTTGTAAAGTTCTTTGAACTTTCGCTGTAATGTTACATGTCAAACACACACGCACACACATCTATATACAAATGTATTAAGCTAAAAATGTCAGCGTATAAGTGATAATGACACATACATCCGTGGTGTGTTGAAAAATGTACAACCAACATAAAAATAGATCAGTCAGCCTACGGAAGAGAAATCTCTAAATTGCCCATTAAGTTGAGTGCTCTTAAATCAACATCGTGTGAGCGCCAAAGAGTCTGCTCAGCAAATAGATTGGATCCGTATTTGACCAATGTGCTCAAACGCGCCCACTTTTCCACCAAAACAGTGAGTATAAAAATGTTGACAATTGTACAGATCACTGCGCAGTCTCTCAGCGCATGTGTGTGTTTGCGTGGCTGGTTGATAAATTCGAGCACTGAACTGATCTGCAACTTTTGTTTTGTTGTGACAAAGCAGCTGATCGTGAAAGATTTTGCTACTCACGGCAGTGCTGAGAGTAAACCAAAACTATTTTTAGCTCTTGTTGTTGTTTTTCGATCTGTATACAAGCATAAGTTTGCTCTCGCGCTTTGCAGCGCTCGGTCAAGCTCTGTAAATTGAGAAAATATATGTCTTTCAAGCGACTTTACAACTTACAACAAAGTTATGGCTGTTGCTGCTGCTCCATCAGCTGTTGTTGCAACACTTGCCACTGCAGCTGCTGCTGCTGCTGCTCTCAGGCTTGTTGGTGCGATCATTGCTGAGCGTGATGCGCGCTTATCGGTTGCGTCGAGACGTAGAGTTGTGCGCTCGCCCGCTTCTGTTGCATATTGGCTCGGACCGGCCCCCTTTTTCGCCGCGACCGCTGCAATTGTTGCCCACCACCATCAGTGCCACAACATATTTACGACAAAGCATAGTCATGCGAATAGGAAAAAAATCAAAACATAGTAGAAATTTCTGTGGAGTTCATTCAACCTCGCCCCAGTGAACTTAGTTGAGGTTATTTTTACAACACCACGCGCCGTATCGCCCGCCAAAGCCCATCGGAGCACAGAGTTGATTTCCAACTTTACTGACTGCGCGGTTGTTGCAGCAGCCAGCCGACTATGGCCTGCAGCATGCCAGTCATCAACCCACCTAGCAGCCAGGCAGCCAGTCAGCCGGTTCACATGGCAGCTTTTGCTGTGGCAGATTGGCAACTCGGCTCGGTCGGCTGGATGATTGTTTGGTTGTTCGGCGTGGCCTCTTCGCTTGTATGCGTTCGTTGGTTAGCTGAATGTGGTGGGCAGAATGTTTTATGTATGTGTGCATATCTATACATATATATATGTATGTGTTTGCGCGTGTTGCATGCAACGCATTGTACCGGGCGCATATTCGTGCATTTTTCTTTGCTTTTCTTGCATTTTCCGGTTGTTGTTATTATTGTTGTTTTATGTTTATGTGCTGTTTGATTGTTGGCCTGTTTTGTTTTTCTCTTTAATTTGTTATTGTTATTATTCTTGTTTTGTGTTTCTGTTATGTTGTTGTGGTTGGCGACTTTCTCGACCGGTTGCATAGCTCTTTGTTCCTGCTTTGTTGACAACAACAGCAAAACAACAATAACGACAACACGGCCGCATACAATGATTTTTCTTTGCTTTGCTCTCATCTTTCGCATTTGTTGTGCGCCACAATTTTAAACTTTATGCTGCGCGTCGATCTGCTGCCGCACTCTATTCGCCCAGCAGTCAGCTGCGCTATGTGCATACATACGTACATACATATTTATATTTGTTTGTATGTAAGCAATGATTTATTTTTGTAATTTCTCATTTGTTACATTTGCAAGTGTGTTCGTGGTGGTGGCAGCACTGGCGGTGGTGCGTCTCAAAATTACGACGGGGTGGTAATTGTAGCTGCCTATTAACATATCTTTGCATTCATACACACAAGCACACTTACATATAGGAGTACATATGTATGTATATTCATGCCTGCATTTCATTTTGGTTGCGCTTAATTTTCTTCTCGTTGGTGAAATCGGTCAAAAGCTCACAAATATTTTTCAGTGTTGTTGTTGTTTTGTATTATCTGACTTTATATGCAAATATGGTTGTTTTTGAAAATAGTAGGCATTCTGACATTACAAAATGTGTCTTATTAAAATCTAAACATTTTAAAAGAGATATTAAAAAAATTGCATTCTTATCTTGAACGCAAATAAAAATCACTTTTATATAACATCGTATTTTATTATGTACAATTTAACTGTATATTATTTATTTACAAATAAAACTTTATTAAATTTGTTTTTTGGTTAGTTTTATTCTTTTATTGTTTTTCTGAAACTGTAAATTCCACGTATTATTGCAAACAGTTCAGGTGCAACATTGTTTAACCGTTCAGTGCTATTATATTTATTAATATTATTTTCTATGAATACTCACATTTTTTACAAAAATAAATTGTAGTCAATATCCACTTTATTTCTAAATTTCAAAGTTGAAAATTGAGTAACAACAAAAATGCTCACACCCTTTTGCTAGATCACTCAGCCGCCGTGGTGTCCTGCTGATCAATATTGGTACAAAGTACATAACTGTGTCGATAGGCCACAAGAGCTGAACTATATGTGGAAAATTTTTGAAATCGATAATTTTTGAGATTTACTTTTTCGTTTACGTAATTTATTTCCTTATCTAAAAAAGTGTGCTTCAAAATTGTTTGTGATTTCTCTAACAATTTATTAAGCGAATATATTTGAGCATGTTATGTTATGTAATGTTATTGTTAAAAGTTAAAGTTTCTGTTTTTTTATAAATTTCATTCATTTATTAAAGTTAGTATTGCTGTTTTTTTTTATGAAAATGTGCAAACTATAAAACGCAACACCAATCAGTCGCTGCGTAGAGTGTTAGTGCGTCATGATAATTGAGATGAAAAAGTAACACACTTTTAAAAATAATGAACTTAAGATCTCGATTCGATGCACTGACGTCTCTATTTCTACCCAACATAAAAAAGTTTTTATTGCCGTACTATATCAGGGAAGCTCACAATTTTTACTCTTGTTTTGTAAAGTTTTAAAGGAGTCACTATTTTTTTTTAATATATATTTAGTTCAGCTTATTTGGTGGATAGACTTGTAGCTTAAGGAGCAGAATCTTTCCAATATCATGAAAATTGTGCAACGCACCAAATGAAAAAATATATATTGTTCATGAGTGATTTAGGGGATGATCTTATCTGTGAACTTGAAGAATATTTTCTACACCTTGATACTTAACTCAGCTGCAGTTTTTATTCTTGCGAATTCTTGATATTGCAAGCCTTTACCAATAAGCCTGAGCCAACAAATATGCCTTAGTCTGCCAATATCTTTGCAGTCAATACAAATCAGTTTTTTACTGAGGATTCAGATAGATCTGTGCGGTAAGTGGAAATCGTTAAAAAATTCCACAGACAATAATTAAAAAATTATCACCCCAATTATTTTATGTTGGCTTGAAATTTTCGAATCAGTAACTGCGTCGAGTAGCCACGGCCGAGAGAAGAGACGGCGAATTCAATGTGAATTCAGTGGAATGATATCTTTATCGATCTATTGATTATATATTATAGAAAATTTGCGTTGGCTTCATCGTTTTAATTGTTTTCAAAACGGCTACTGAAATTAGATAAAACAGGTTCAACGATAAATTAATCCTAACTCTAATGACTTATAACTTTATGATATACGGAGGATATAGAGCCAAGATGTAAACTCCATCATGTTCGCAACAAAATCAACATATATACTCTCTTTAATTGGTCAGGCCATTTTTCAATCAATTTGTTTAGAAATCAACAAACTTTTAGTGAAAAATGAAATTAAAAGGAAAATTAGAAAAGCAAGTATTGCATTGCAGTGAAATGAAACTAGCAAAACAGCCGAAACTCTACCGTTTAGCCATAAATTTGAAAAAACTTGCAAAAAAGTCATATATTACAAAACTCTTCCTCTGACGCATCCTCGAATTCACCGCTGCCGGTTCTTGGCAAAAGATTTCAGCTTCAGAATCTTGAAGCCAAAAAGCCAAACTGACAAAATGGCAGCGGTTTAAAAAAAGTGCATTTTGTGACCATGTTTTTCAAGCTAAGACAAACTATAAAAAATTCGAAAAAAAAACTTTTTTCCAAAAGAGTCTAAGCATAGTGAGAACTTTTTTAAATCAAATTTCATATTTTTTTCATTTATATAATCTTTATCTCATCATGAGAAAAAAATTTACTCCTAGTCTCCTCTCTGCAGGAGATGTATGAAAACAGCAGTTGTACTTAAACTGTTAGTGCACTAGATGGTATCTTTAGTTTATATATATATAGTTATAAGTACTCCCCGCTAAAATAAAAAAGAAAAGAAATCGACAAAGCGGGTACAAATGTACTCCAACATTTCATCAACCGCAATCAATTTTCACTTGTCAACAGGCAGCAGAAATGTAGATATGCTCGTATTTATAATACACAAGCGATTGTAGTTGTTGCAGATGCAAATGGGAAATGGAAAATAGGCATTCCCTTTGCCCATGTGCACATTAGCCATACACAGCTTAGCGAATAGTTCAACGGCCAGCACTTGGCCATGGACTTTTACTCCACTTTTGACAACGTGACCGCCCATCCAAAAGTGCACGTAGCCCACAACACACACACACATGCATTTAATGCGCCCAAATGTGCCCGCATCAACGAATGAGTCGACAATCAGTCGCTCGGCGCATGCAACTGTTGCAAAATGTTTTGGGGCAGCGCCGGAGCATGTTGCCACGCATGTGACAACCGCAAGTCGTACCTCGCGTAAGAAGCTCATTTGAATGCGAAAACAAAAGTAAATTCGTAAACGAATTTGTAATGCAAATCGGCAGTTAGATTCATCACCGCATGGAATGGCGTAAACAACCGTCCGAGCTTTCAAGAACACGCAGCGAGCTTGTGAAATGAAGCCTCTGTGGCAAACAGCACTGTTAGGAATTCTGTGTAGCTGCAGCTGTGAGTGTGTGTGCGTATCACTTATATGCAAATGCACTTTTCACCGCACAATTTATATCATAATGCAAATGTTGTTTGCGGCAAATTATTATTTACATTCATACAATAGTTTGCGCGGCTGCACAGCTTTGCATCACACACGCAATCGTTACGTTGGCGCTTTTTTCTCAATGAAAATTTTCCCAATAGATTCAATTGGAGCGGTTGGCTTTGCGCGCTGGTTACATGTTGGCATCCTGTTGTGCCATGCATATTTACATAAGTGAACTAGAAGTGAATTAAAATAGAAGTCAATACAGAAATAAATGGCGAATCGAAAATCACTTGCTTGTCATAACCGAAATAGATATGAATGCATCAAGATCGGCGGCATCGTCGTTGCCGCAAATGAAACGTAACAGCAGCGCTGGTCGCAGCCTACGCTGTTGTTGCGGCATGCCGCATCGGTGGAGCGAAGGCAGCTCGGTCAAACGGGCAATGGCCTCTTATAAGCCTTACGCACTAGCCGATCGCGCCACCACTTACAAGCACACACTTACATACCTATAACTAACATGCCTATCAAAAAACAAAAAAAAACTACAACTATGCAAATATGCGTGTGTGTGTGTTTGGCTGCCTGCATTTCATCTGCGAACGTTGCAATCTCATGTGCGCATTTGCATCTGCAGCTCCACAGCTTCTACGCACACACACACACACACAGCGCTGACGTGATCACTCGTAGCTTTATAGTTGTGTGTGTGTGTATATTGCACTGATCTATATAGGTGTGTTTATTTTTTTGTAGAAAATCTGCATTTTGTTGCTTGCGAGCAACGATTATGTGATGATACTATTGTAAACATCTACATATATGTACATATAATATGTATGTAAGTATGTATGCACATTATATGAGCTACAGCAACAATTTATCATTTGATTAATGGAGCTCGTGCGCAACATTATCTACTAAGCTTCTGTTTGTTCTATATGTTTATATAAGTTAGTAGTTATTTAATTATTGGATTATATTGTTTAAAACAGCTTAACTATTAGGAAATAAAGTTCTAATAATGCTCAATAATGCATTGCGTGCAATCCACTCGGTTGATTGTCAATTGAAAATTGGTGTAAAATGATGGAACAATATGTCAATTATTTGCGAGTATTAAGGGGCACACCTTGTGTAAAATTAAAAGAAGAATTTGTATAGATAATACCTTTTAAGTTAACGTGCTAAAATTTGAAAACGATATATTAAAATGTTTTCGAGTTATAGTTTTCTAAAGTGTAACCGCTCAGATCAAGCAGCTCCATAAGTTTATTTTTAAACGCAAATTTCTCAAATTTAAGTTTTTTAAATTTGCTTAAGTGATTATTTGGAGACAAATGATCTGATCACTGTTAAAGTTTTAAATCTTGTTCAACAGTAGGTTATTGTAGGTGCAATTTCTTTTAGTGGAGAATTTTTGTTTTTAGGTTACCACTACGTACATCACTGTAGCTCGAAAAAAATATATTTTTTTTTTCAAAAATACTACGTATTATGAAAATATTTAGAAATATACCCTTAAAATTTGTAATAAACTTAATTCTCAAAAACCGCCTATTTCGGCTGTCACACTGGGTGTGTTTGTTTTGTTTTTAGTCGATTATCTGCCAACATTTTTTTAAAAAGTTTTAATAACTTCGGTCGGTTATTTCAAGCAATATGATGTATACGTCCTTAATAGCTTTTTTGGTCCTCCGCTGAGTTCTTCAATATATTTCATATGACTAACCGAGTGTTCAACAGTTGCGAAATATAAGTACATACTACGTGGCGAACTTGCCAGACTAATATTACAGAGAATATGAAAAGCTAAAAGCATGCTCGTATATTTTAATTCCCAGTTTTTATTAGTTTAGTAATAGTGTTTCGGAAGAATTTTATTAATGGTTGAAATTAAAGTATGTATATTAGGGTGGAGCGAAAAAAAAAATTTATTTTGCTTAGCCTAAGGGTAAAATTAGATTAAAAAAAAGAAAATTTTTGGAAAAAAAAAATTTTTAACATCTTTATTCACTTTTAAAGTAAATTTCGAGTTAAAATTTTTATTTCGTAAACATTTTTTGATAACTGTTTTAAAAGCTGTGGAGAGTCCTCTTATTGACCAATTAAAAGTTATCAACTTAAAAAAAAAACGTCTTAAACGACAACATGCTTTAAATAAGCGTTAAAATAAATTTTGATTCAAAAACCGTCAAATTCGGTAATTTTTATATAAATGTGAAGAGTTTAGTCTAAAACAATTTTATTTTTGCTAAAAAAAAATTTTAACTCGAAATTTACTTTACAGGTGAGTCAGCCGGGACGCTTCTAGATATTAAAATAATATATTTTTTCCAAAAATTTTCGTTTTTATAATCTACAAACTTTACCTTCAGGTTAAGCAAAAAAAATTTTTTTTCGCCCCACCTTAATGTACATACTTTATTTTCAACCATTAATAAAACACTATCACTATGTATATATGTATGTATGTATGTTGTATGCAATTTTTTTTGTAAATAGTAAAAGTTCATTTAAGTGATTATTTATAAAAGGTAAAACCATATACATATATATAAAAAAATGGCTTTCCAATCCCTTCTCGACTCACCTATTTATCATCAAAAGTATGCAAATTTTGAATTCCTGAAAACCCCACAAAAAAAAAATTAACATGCAATAACACTATAAATTGTGGAATTTGCTGAATGGCAACAGACGGATTTATTTTTAGTGAAATCAGATGAACCTTCTTCAAATAGAAACTGCTAATACCTGACTTCCAAAATATGCGTTGTGAAATGTCGATTACATTTTCACTAATATTATATTTATTGTTTTACATGAGCATTTCATACCAGCAAATAGTATGCTTTCACAAATCACTTTTCAAATATGCGAGACTTGTAAATTTTTAATTTTTTTGTGATTTACAAACGACTAGATACTCGAAAATGCTTTCATGCTTTTTCAAAAAAGAGATAACTAAAAAAATTTCTTTGAAGTGCTTATAATAGCTATAACTGGTGAAAACGTTGAAGAAAATAGTGTCGGGTACCGTTTAAACACAATGAATCTATCAAACAAACACTCACGAGGACATTTTAGGGCTTTAGTGATAGTTTGCCGTAAATATTTTTTACTCGTATATATGTAATGTTAGGTGTAGTAAAAATTCCATTCTTTTTCCAATAGATGGCGTTATTTATCTGTATCTCGCGTTGTATAAGTCCGATTGAGTTTGGCTAGATGGCGTTTGAAAGATGACATTTCGTACTAAAAAAGCTTATCTGACAGTTTTGTGATTGGTTGATTCAGTTTTGTTTGAGCGCGCGTCAAAAATGGACACTAGCAAAGAGAAAATAGCTATATTTTACAAATGGATAATGGATTTCTTTTTACTACACCTAATATTATATACCGTTAAGAGTGAAATTTTTTAAAACTGATCTTTAAGCTTTAGAAATCATAGAGCAAATAAATGTATTGAATTGAATTAACTTTACACCTAGTTATGATGTTGAAACTTCCAATTAATGGTGTTGTTATCATGACATATGCTATGCATCTTGTTATTGGTCAAAAATTATTGATATACAGAATGTTTATAATATCTAAGGGAATTTTTTTTCCAGGAACAAATTAATATTGATGAAAAGGCAAGTCAACTTACTTAATTCCGCATTTTCATCTATATATACATTATCATCTATAGATATATTCATTTACTGCTACCAGTTATAGTAGTTGTAATATTATATTTTTCACTTGATAAAAGAAAAAAATTCTACCTCGCCAATGTACATATTTTTGCTATTTTTTAATATTTTTGCTTTAGTTAAAATTTTTTCATTTCAAATAATTAAATATTTAGCACACATACTTGTATATTAAGAACTTATTTCGAAATTCAAAGAATTCCAGCGACTTTCAAAATGCACAGAGACTAAAATTTAAAGTAGCACACGCAATAAGAACACAACAACAAAAGCAAACGGGAACGCATCTACGATCGTAAACCAAAATGTGTATGCCTGTGTGTATGTGCAGGCATACCTGTCTACCGAAGAAGTTGCAGCAGCAAATTTAATTAACCCATTATTGCTAACCCACAATTAAGAACAAAAATGCGGCTGAAAGTACCGAAACATAAACAAAGCAACAAATAAGCTAATAAAAGAGCACAAATACACACACATACATACCTATGTACATATGTACAAACATGAGTTGGTGTGCGCCAGTGTGACCGCACAACGACACAAAAAGACAAGTGTCGCATAAGAATAGAACGAGCCAAGAAATGGGAATGGCGCACCCAGCAGTGTTAAACAACAATAACAAGAACAAAAGAAACAGTAACAACAATGCGCATTTGGTAGAAAATGCAAGAAGTAGCAACAAAATGAGCACAACCAGCAAGAAGAAGCAGCAGCAATAGCAAAAACAAAAGAGCAAGAAGAAGAAGAAGAAGACAGAGACTGGACAACGGCGGACCCACACACTAAGGTGGCAATTTCACAACTTTGTTGCCTTGATGGTCGGTGCTAAGGCAGGCGCGCAACTCAGCAGCGAAGCGTCGAAACTTTGAGAAGGGGGGAGGAGAGGGTGGTCAGTGTGGGTTAAAACTAAGGTGGTCATGTTACGCGTAACTTTCATTAATCGTGCCACGCACTCATTCGCAACACACTCAAGTGGACAGCGGGCGGCAGGCGGTTGGCGGTTGGACAGGTGCGCGAGGGAGGGCGTGCAGGCATGACGACCCAAATTGCTGTGTGGCATTTATAGGCGCTTTAATTTGCTGGTTTTGTTGTTGTTATTGTTGAGTATACAAATGTGTGCGAGTGTGTGATTTAATTTTAAAATTTGTAAATGCTTTTTTTCAGCGCTTTTGTATTTTGCTTTCGCTCAAATATGCATATGAGTATCTTTGTTTGAGCGTGTGTGTGTGTGTGTGTGCGCCCTTTGGAAACACAACATGCAGGCGGGCTTTTGCATTAACTCACTCCTGCAGCACCAGCGTTTCCAACTAAAAGCAATTAAAATGCACTTAAAGCGTCGCGTTGCCGCAGCGCCAACAGAAGGGCTTCGATAAATGCAACAACAAAAAGAACAAGAAACGGGAATGCATTCTGTATTTATACAAGCAAATGTGTATTTGTGTGTGAAGTGAGTTGCTCAAGAATATTCAAAAATTTAAGCTCAAAAAATGATAACAAAAAGCAACAACAACTGCAAGAAGAATGCCGTAGAAAGCCAAGAATGCATTATTCATATTCTGCTTGAGGAGCGATCAATGTAAAATTAAAAGAAAAAAAATTATAACGAGCCCGCAAGCTTTTATGTATCTCAGATTATTTTTGTTGTTATTTTTTTATTTTTAATATCAATTGCTTTTGTGTTTTGTTTATACCCTGAACAGGGTATATTAAGTTTCGAAATAAGCTCTCGAATGATCAGCGTGACTAGCTGAGTCGATTGACACCTGGCCATCTGTCAGTCTGGTTTTACCTATATACGCGAACTAATCCCTCAGTAGATGAGATATCGAGCTGAAATGTTACGACGTCCTTTTCTACAAAAAAAAAGCTGCTAATTTGTCGCAATCGCCGATATCGGACCACTATAGCATATAGCAAACAAACTTATCGATCAAAGTCCTTGTATAGAAAACTTTTTTATTTGTGTGACATAAATTAGTAGCCAAGGTAACGCAGTAATCTCCAAACAAATAGTTCAGATCGGACCACTGAACAGACAGCTGCTATACAAACTGACCGTTCAATATCGAGCTAAAGATCTTCATAAAAGTTTAAAGCTGCTATAAGTATTGCATCTGAGAAGGGTATTATAATTTACAGCCGCAGTTAACGTTGTTTTCATGTTTTTTGTTATTTTTGTCTTGGGTGGTTACAACACCAATTTGTGGCTTCTCAAAATTCAGAACGTTGCCTCGCCGCCGCGCCTGACAATCAATTTCAGACAGCTCACGCGCCAATTCAACTATCAAATATGCACCTACATGTGAGTATGTGTGTGCGCGCCGCTTTGTATGCCTTAACGATTAGCGCATTATCACGCGGCAGCATCGAAAAAGTGGGTTAACCGTTATTGAGTGAAGTGTAATACCTTAAAATATGCGTCAGCCGCAGTGGCAGCGGCAGCGTGCGCGGTTAAAGAATTTTCAATTATACAATTTGTCAATTTGGAGAAATACCTTTTGGCGTTTTCAAGCTTGAAAGGCAGACCCACACATGCATATGTATGTGCTCACATATTTATACATGTATGTATATACATATATAACTGCGTGTAGGAAGTGTTAAAAGTAGAAGCCGAAGTGAAGTGTGGTATGAAGCATAAACATGTTGAAGCTTCTCAGATGCGAGATAACTGTTGAAAGGCGGCTAAAAGTCATAAATGAACCAAACCGTACTTGCCGAGCACCGCTGCTGATACACACACATATATATACATATATCTACAGATATAAAAAAAAGTTATATAGTGGTATATATGCTTTCTTCTGGCATTCTTTTATCGACCACTGTCAGCACAAAGAAAGCTAGGAAGAAATGTTTGAAAAAAAGAACCGGTCAAGTTAAGAAGTAAGGGCCAGTTTAAACATTGTTTCTACATACATATATGTATGGTATGTATGTATGTTGTCTCATATATACATACACACATGATTATATATACAGTATACATATATGTATGTATGTTGCTCGGTGTGTGCCTTTAACCCAGGTCCATATATGTACATACAGACACTCATATATATGCATATGTGTGTAGCCTTATGCATTGCGTCTCACAATACCGCTAACGGCTGTATAACGGTCTCAAAGCCAAAGCCTCAACTACAGCTTAGCGGCTGCGCAAACGTACAACGTGTCCCGTGGTTGACGTCGCAGTCGCTGTCGGACAGCGAAGACGTCTTAGATGGACCGTAATAAATGATCAACTTGACTTGAAAGTAGGGCAAAGTCATTAAATTTTACATTTCCGTGTGTGTGTGTGTGTGTGTGTGAAGGTAGTTGTGTATTCAGAAGAATGCTCACATATGTGTTACCAATACAACCACGCAGACACGCGAGTAGGAAGCGTATATAAAAGTGCGAAATTTCTTACAAACTTTTTATTAGCTGTGGATCTGAGATGAAATGCGCTTTTTCATGTTTGCGGTTTCCGTCACTTCGTGGACTATGCACGCTAGAGTGTCACTGTATTATATGCTTACATACATATATGACTGTAAGGTTGTAAGTATAGAATACTCCTACAATTTGTGAATGAAAAGAACTGTAAATTGTAAAATATTTTATTTATGTTGCCAATATTTTATAATATGCTGATTACTGAGGTTCGAATAAAACGATATAAAAAAAGTATAGAAAACAATTTTTATACTCTTGCAGCATGTTGCTACAGAGTTTTGTTTACCTAACGGTTATTTTTATCACCTAAAACTAATCGAGATAGATATGGAGTTATATATACATATATAATTGATCAGGATGACAAGACAAGTTGAAATCCGAGTGACTGTCTGTCCATGCAAGCAATAACTTGAGTAAAAATTTAGATATCTATATAAAAAATTGTTACACATAATCCTTGGCATCCAAGTGAGGTTTGACTATACACGCAAATGGGCGGAATCGGACCATTGCCACGCCACAAAACGCCCTTTAACGAAAACATAAAGATAGTATACAAAACTGTAATTTAGTGCAGGAGATCACAATAGCACGTGAGCTAAACATATTTTTAAAATGGGCGTGGCTCTGCCCATAAATGGTTTAATGTTCCTATCTTCCAAACCGCTTAAGATATATCAATCAAACTTGCTGAGAAGAAGAAGTTTTATCACCTCTTCAAACTCTGTGAAAATGGGTAAAATCGAATAATAACCGCGCCCACTCCTCATATATCGGTAATGTTGAAAACTACTAAAAGTCCTATAACTCACTGTATAGATGAGCCACAAGCATTAAATTTCACAATCAGGATGGTAGAGAACGGCTTTTAAAATTTGGCGTGAAATTTGGAAAAGAGGCGTGGCACCGTCCACCTTTAGGTGAAATCTCATATCTCAGGACTTATTCGACCGATTTCAACCAAATTTGGTATGTGAGGTAACCCAAACATTCCTATTAGACAACGCAAATATGGATGCCAAATTTCCATATAACAAACTAACTACTTTCCCTCTAATTCTTTTACTTTACAGTATACAAATCAAACATCAACAAAGTTATTAGAATAAAACTTTGCACAAATAGTGCCCTCCTGGTATTTCATCCAAAAAATGTCGAAAAATTGTGCCAAAAATGCGTAAAAGCAGGTCAACACTTTCCTTAGCCCCATGTATGTAACATAAATATTTTCGAAATTCCGGTCCACTTTATGACACATCTATTAGTCAACATGTAAGAAATCTTAATAAAACTCAGAAAGAGTCTATTTCTAATAACAGTGTATCCTCTTTCCTTGAACGAATAAGCTAATTGAAATATGAGACGTAGATGTGATGCTGACTGTGAGATCCCAATATCTAAATTTTTTCGGGAATAACTACAGCTTATTCGATATATATGTATATCATATTTGATATTTTTTAAAAGTCTCTTTAAGCTCAATTAAGCAATCAAAGTCAGAGAGTTAAAGATTAAACTGATATAAGAATTTTTGACTTCGCTTTCATTTTACGGAAAAATCTACTAAAACTTAGCTTTTTATGAAAACATATATGAGATACTCAGTTTAAGAATTTGCTCGATATATACCACTTCAAATGTGTTGTCAACTTCTATATTGAAAGAATTAAATAGAAGTAAATGTTTGTCAGATTTAAGCGCAAGTCAAGCTATATTAGGCATAAGCTCTTTGGATTATAAATTAAAAAGTACTAATATAGCAGATGTGCTAAAGTCAAGTGGTTTTTTCAACGAATTTACATACACATGAACCTACTACAACTATAGAGAAACCCCAATCTTAGTTTTTGCTACTTTACGTTGTTTCTCCCAGAATTTTCTTTAGATTCTCGTAATCGATATGCGTCCGCGTTTGAAGCACACAATGGCTTATGATTAAAGATTTCATAATAATTGTCCACACTCAGGAGATTAAATCTCTGGACCAATTGATGTCGCTAGTTGTACAGCACGTCTTTTTCTATTTATGGCCAGCAACTACATCTTCAACGCAAATAATTTTCTATATAAATGAATGATATCTCATTCTGTATAGCATTGATCCAACTGAATCATGTTCAGTTTCCACACCTGTAAATAAATTTACAGACAGACTAGGAAACTAAGGGTATTGGGAGAATTTTGATGGCGCAACTTTCAACGGAACTCATACGATGCGTATACCCTGTTCTTGAATTAGACAAATACAAAATTTCTATACTTAAATGTGAGCGATCATTCACTTACTAAACAACTCACCTGCATCTGGCTAAACTGTTATAAGCTGAGATCATACTTAAGTTTTTCAACAAATATTTAGCAAATCGAATGAAAACCTAGTTAAATAACTTGATCCCAATTTCAAAAATTTTCTTCCATAAGCCGATAATGCCAATGCAACTTCACAATGTACGAAAACTAAATACGGATTAAGGAGAAAAATCGAAGAGCTGTTGGTTGAACTACAAGTATTGAGATACAAGTATGATGAGAAGTAAGATCTCAATTATGGTATTCTAAAAACAGTCTGTACAATACAAACAAATTGCTAAAGAGTGTTCGTCTGAAAAGCTTTAAAAAGAAAAGGCTATTTCTTCAGCAGAAAACGTTTATACAGAAACTGACCAATCAAGGCTACGAAGCAAAATATATCCAAAGCCAAAAAAACAAAAAACAAATAAATAAACAATTTGGTCAAAGTGCAAAATCAAACACATATTTATATCGAAATGCCAAAATTTCCAAAGCGTTATTATCACTATTTCGGAAAGTTTTCATCATGCTCCAGCATTTAACTTTATTAGCATTCTGCAGCTTTGAGAAATTTACGGTACTTGTTACCTTTGCAATTTACAATACTCTTGTGACTTGTACACACACATACATATATACAATTATGGACATAGGTAAACATATACATACATATGTATTGTATATATTCATATAATATCGCTTCAAATTGTAAGGAATCAGAAGCTTTAATTTTAAGGCAAAATCGAATTTGTGTGCAACGAGCGAATTGTGTGTAAAGACTGTAACTAAATAACAACAACAACAATAACTAGTCATGCAGTCACGTTGGTAGATCAGCTCTCAACGTAAGATGATACATATAAGTATATGTATGTATGTGTGTGCGTTGAACCAACACTGAATGCAATAATACCCGCCGTTGCAAGGGATCAGCGCAATGCTTGTGACTTAGTATATTGCAGTCAATTCAAGTTGTTATTTACTGTATGCGCTTATTGTTGTTATTTTGTATCTGTTTTTTTTTTTTTTTTTGTTTTGTTTTATTCTTCTTTTGTATTTCTACAGTCGCCGCTATGCAACGTTGCTGTGTCGCCAATGAAGATCGCATCGCAGCGTAGTTGTAAGGAGCTGGTGCCAAAGCCAGAGCCACAAGTCGAGCTTCTGCCAAAAGCCATTGCTGTCGGCTGTTGTTGTTGTTGCTGCATTGTTCTTGCTGTCGTGGCTATCACATTGTGTCTTCTTTCCTCGTTTAATTCGTTACTGTCGTTGATTCAATTTGTTGCTGCCGTTGCTTTTGTTGTTGTTGTTTGTGCGCGCACATTAAGTCTTCCTGGTATTGACCTGAATTTAGGTCACTCGAACGTTTCCCGTTGCAACTGTTCATTTCGGGGCATTTTTGTTGTTTGACTTATTCACCGCACACCGGCTAAGTGGTTGGCGTATTGGACGCTGATCTTTTATGCCTCTCGCCTTTCTGCTCATTTTATAGCCGTTCGTGTGTAAAGCGAGTGGCAAGCGAGAGCAGGAAGGCGTGCAGTGATGAGGAGCACTTTACTTGCTGTATGTGTGTTTGTATATACGTTTGATGATGGTAATTCTTGTAAGAAGCTTTGGTAAGCAATTTTGCCTCCTTTCAGCGAAGTGCTGTGGCGTTCAGCGTTAATTTATCATTAGGCGCAGCGCTGCCGAAATTGTTTGGTGTTAGTAGGCTTACATATATGTATGTACATACATATATACTATAAATATTATATATGTATATGTATGGTATATACTAAATATCCTTGCGATAGCAACACGCCGTACTTTGAAATTCACACACACTCTCAAACACACATACACTTATACATATACTATACACTTGTGTGTGTTTACTGCTTACAGGCGCTTAATTTATTGCCTGCATATGCCACGTTCGTCGTTTAATGAATCTTTTGCATATTGTTGTTGTTGTTGTTTATTTATTTTTTGTTTTTGGACAAATTTGTGCCTCATCGGCTCTTTGGTTCTCATGCACTTTGTTTGGCATTTTTTCGGGGCTGACTGTGTGTGACTTTAGCAAATAACGGTACATTGTCGTAAACTGCAATCTTTTCGTTCGCGAATTCTTGGTAATGCGCACAAAGTATTTTCTGCCGCCTTGTAGCTTGTGGTTGAGGTAATGCAAAATTTAAAATTTTCAGAAAGAGTATTTCAAAACATCTTTACATACATACATATGTATGTATGCATGTACTTTCTGAGCAATGTTTTGATCTTGAAACATGAAAACAGACATTTTTCAATGAAAATTCTAAACATACACAGAAAATTCGTATAAAACTCCGTTGCACTTGGCCATTGGCAAGGCTAAGTCAATGCTACACATGCGTAAATAAATTTGCAATGTGAAGCAAAACTAAATATTTATACCCATGGCATAGCCGAAGAAATAGTATTAAAATATTTTGCAGATTTCGAATTCAAAATTGAGGACTCTCTAAATTAAACATTTAACTTAATTTGCCGTGAATCAGTACAAAGCTTTTTAAGCAACTGGTTTGGAAAATAAACTCTGCTTACCCAGTAGTACTATTCTAACTACAAGACAAAGTTGAAGAAATCGCGCCACTCGGTTCGTAAGTTTACCGCAGAATATGCCAAGCTTTTGAAAAAAAAAACAGTGATATGATTTTGCTTCTTCGGTGAATTTACATATTTTTGTTGTTATTCCAAATTTAGGAATTATTCTTCAGCAAATTGTTTTCATATTATTAAAGTAAGCTTGAGTTTTGTGCTCTACCAGTAAAGAAGCCTCTGCTATGATTGCATTTAAGCAGGTTATAAATAATTATACTTAATATTTCTTATAGAGATATATAAGGTCTATGATCCGAAAACCCCAATATTTTTTTCGGGATCCCGAAATTGTTCCGACGTATCTAATCAAAGATTTTTTTAAACCTATATACATACATATGCTCAATACTTTTATTTTCGTTTTAATACATGCATTTAACCAATATATTGTAAGTGTTTTATCGAAAGCACAATAAATAATAATTAGACCCATATTATACCCATATATACGCAACTACAGCAAATTTCTGCAAATTAGTCTGAAATTAATTTTAAAAATATTATATAAATAATAAAAATTTAAAAGTTCACCACAATCCCGAAATATTTCGGGATCACGAGTTTTTTTAAGTATTTCGTATACTTCTTATATGTACATAAGTATATAACAATTTTGCTATAAAATTTAAGAAAACTGTTATAGCGAGATATGTATCTAAAAACATATAGTATAACGGAGAGTCCCAAATGAAGTAAGCTCCTATAAACAAGGTTTTCACACAACCAGCATTGTCAATAAAAATAATTTGAGCATTAAAAATTTCAGAATACGCTTAAAGTTAATGGCTTAGAAGTGCCTAGTGCCTTTTATGTAACGGTATCTGTTCAAAAGTTTACACACAGTGATGGTTAAAAAATTTCAATTTATATTGAACTATTTTCAGCAATTTTAACTTTTTTTCGATGATGTTTTTTGCCTACCTTTGTCAACTTGATGTTTTTGGTTCTTTTGCAGATAAAATACAAATTATGCAAGTTTTTTCATATAAGTTTTTAATATTTAGTAACGGCAATCTTATTATAACACTGTACGCATAGTAAGTGCCGAAAATTGAAGGAAAAAAAGTAATAATACTATTCTTAGTGTCAGTCCTGAAAATTTTCGGGATCCCGTCTTAAAAATTTCAAGTTCCAAACTTTGAAATATTAAAGTTTTTTGCTAAAATATTTTAGTGCTAATTAAAAGAACAAACATTTGAACACTGTTCTTAACCTTAATGCCGAAAAATATTAAAACACGCCAAATCCGAAAATTTTCGAGATCAAAAATAAAATTCAAGTCCCGAAATTTTGAATTTATTAAATTTCATCTATATTTGTATGTACCAAATTCAATACACAAAAACTATACCCTTAAGCCACCAAATATTGGGTATAGTAATTAAAAAGCAATAACAACAACAAAAACTAAAATAGCACGCGTGTAAACTAATACATATAAACATATGAACATATGTCTGTACTTACGATCAATGATAGCCCTGAGCATGAACCATCGTCGTCGCCGTGGTCTCTGTCAATTCAGCAGTTCTTGGCAAAGACATTTTCGCAAATCAATGTTTATTTTCCACACGAGCAAATACATACAGACGTACTACATACATTAGGATGAGTCAAAAAAAGAAAAGTTTTTTCTTTTCCTTTGTACTCTGAAAAATTGGTTGTTAGCCAACTCTATGAAAGTCTCTCCAAATATGAGCTTTTAATTGTAACGGGAAGGTCCCCTTTCTTAAAGGTTTTTTATTTTTTTCTTAGAGGTGTCTATCAACCAATTTTTCAGAGTACGATGCGAAAAAATAACATACGTTTCTTTGATCCACCCTAATACACATACCTACAAACTATATTTAGTACTTGGCGAATTGTATTTACTTTTTATTATTTCACAGTTAAGTTTTCGTTTCTTTATTTTTTCTTTGCTATACTTTTTGCAAAGGTGCAAAATATATGCTTGTTTTTTTAGTTTTTCTTATATTTTCGCTACGCTTTCTGTTTGTTTACTTAATTTAAATCACTTGTAAGAAACTATATACAAATGTACATATGTATGTGCGGTTGAAATAAAGTGTTTGTGACGAGCGAGCGGGTTGACCCATTTCGTCGCTTTCACGTTTGGTATTTTGCTAATTTTGCCGTGCCAAGAAGAAATATATACATATAAAAATAGATGTTAAGTAGCAACAAAAATAATAAACGTTTTCAACCTGTCGAACGAATTGTACCACTACAGTGACGTCAATATTGACTGTATGATGAATACCGCTACTAATAATCGAATGTTGTTCTTTTGTGCAACGAGTTCATGACTACATTTAATGTGCAACACACGCCAATTAATAACGGCTTTAGTGCTACAAAAAGATGCTCGCGACTTTAGCGGTTAACACTAACCTGATTTCGAAAAGGAGTTATACTCGAGAAGTGGCACTATTTTTAACTATTTTTTATAAATATTTAATCACAATAGACACCTAAGCAAAGTTTCTAAGAGCAATCGGAAAAACAAATATTATATATTATATGTATATTACTACATTTGCCCGCAAAAGACTATAACTGCATAATGTTCTGTCAAAGTAAAATGGTGTTTAAATTTTACCAATTTCCTTTTACGACCTTGTTTTACAATTTTGTAGTAAGTTATACGCTACAAGTCCTCAACGAGATTTACATTGATTTTTGGTTACTTCAAATCCAGCATTCTTCATGATTTTTATAAGAGAGTCGTTGTTAACTCTTTATACCATGTTTAAACGAACATAATTTAGCTTTGGAACAGTTCAATTAGCTGAGGCAATTAAGACATTAATTGACTCAACCTGTTTGGAAATGTACTTAGCTTAAACAATTATTGTTTGACCGATTTTTAAGAAATATTTTGATTCGCTCATGAATTTAAAATGGTTAGCAAATCCACTTGCAAAAAAGTTTTATTAATTTATAACGGAAAACTCGAACTTCCAAGGTTTCCACAAGTGAGCCGTGGGCCCAATCTGGGTTTTTAGTGGAAACAAAGGTACCAGACAAAGCGAAACCTTTGCAAAAAAACACTTAACTTATAAGGGATAATAACGGTGGTGGAACTCAACACTTTAATTTTTCAGCATGTGACAAAAGTGTGGCTTCGCAATAGTTTTGGAATCGACCACTTATTTCGAGTCAAAACTAGATTTAACTCTACATTACTTTGAATTATAATATAATAATTATGATAGGAGTTTCGACAACCCCTTAATTTAATCTATTAGCAAAAATTTATTTATTTACTCAACTGAGGTCAGGATTGAAACATTTTTAGGAGCCTTAGTAATTCTTCCAGCGAAGGCTATTTTTTCTGTTGTCCGTTCAAACAATTAAAAAAAAAATCTGAGTGTTGAGTCCACTTTGTCTCAAAAAAGTGATACACGCGCTTTACAGAAGGGAGCATCCGGGAGCTGCGACCACGTCAACAAGCGAAGAAAACATCGAAACAGTGAAAAAAATTGTTCTTGAAAATCGTCGAATCACTATAAGGGAAGTTGCAGAGGATGTTGGCATATCAATCAGCTCATGCCTTTCAATTTTCTCGAATGTTTTGGGCATAAAACTTGTGGCAGCGAAGTTTGTTTCGAAATTGCTAAATTTTGAGTAAAAGCAATGTCGCATAAGTATCGTTCAGGAAGTGAATTTTTGGCCAAAAACAAAACCGTAATCATTCCTCAACCACCGTATTCACCAGATTTGGCTACCTGTGACTTTTTCCTATTCCCAAAACTGAAGAAACCAATGAAAGGAAAGCGTTTTGCCACAATTGATAAGTTCAAGTCAGAATCGAAGAAAGAGCTGATGGCCATACCAAACAAAAGCATTGACACAAGTCTAGTATATCCGTGGGGGATTACTTTGAAGGGGACAAATTAGATATTGATGAATAAATAAGTACTTTTCAAAAAAGTTCAAAATTCACCTTTACCTATTAACACACCTCGTATATATGAGTTGATTTAGCTATGTATGTCTCTCAGAGCATTTTTATGTAAGCGAACTAGTGCTTCAATTTTTGAGATATCGATCTGATATTCTGCACACGTCGCCTCAAGGAGTTGCTAATTTGTCGGAAATGCCGATATTGGATACCTATTGCATTGGATTGAATATAGGATACAAACTGAGCGATCAAATCAAGTCCTTGTATGGGAAACTTTTTGATTTGACATAATATCTTTTAGAAATTTGGCAACGATAATTTTCCAAAATAGCGCTACCATCTCCAAACAAATTGTTCAAATCGAACCATTATAGTATATCTGGAGCTGCCATACAAACTATATTTAAGAAATACTGACTAAATATTAAGATTACTGAAAGGTATCGCAGCATTACAGTTTTTTTTTTAGCTTTGAACAAAACTAGTAAAATTATTTCAAAATATGGTTCACTGATGACGCTTTGTTTATATTGGAAGTAAAGATGGTTACAGAAGTTAGGTCAACAATGCTGCATTATTAATGCTTTTGCAGAAATAGCCTACTTGAAGCGCTTGAATGCACAGTGGATCCTACGAGAACTTTTCTTGTCGAAAGCATATTTGGGGTAGTGTTAGGATTGTGTTGATACCCTTATGTTTTCTTTAAAATGCCTTGGATGCGATAATACTCCAATTTATTATCAAGGTTTTTTTTTAATTATAAAAGTCACTGTGCTATAACTACTCTTTATCTAACTTCACTTCTATCCATTATAATCTAAAAGCATATCTTACTTGGGAAAAATTTAATACAGCTACTTCTTTTGAGACATTTTTTAGTTCAGATATAAATATATAAGTCATTTCAAGTTTACCTTTTAAAAGAAATTCTACCTTAGTTCTCCGCCCTTAGCATTAAAAGTAGTTACTCTGAAATTCGGCGAGTATTTGTGCAGAGACCTAGAGCACAGAGCAGTAGTTGGTTTGGTAAAATGTGATTGATTGTATTGCTGTATTTAAAACCATTCTAAATAAGTAAAATTACAGAGCTCGACAAATAAAATACTTTTTTGTGCCTTGGTTAAATTAGAAAATTTTGATGTTTTCAAGTGTCCAGATTACGAATTTATTCATGCAAGTATTGAATGTGCTATTATTTTTAGGATGAATGCATATCTTATATTTTGATCAATTAACGGCTTGTTAGGAACAAATGTATATTTCAGGTTTTACGCACATTTTTCAAGGATACAAGCATCATGTGATTCTCAACTCAGGTTACTTAAAAGTGGAGATATCTAGTCTACAAAATGTTCTGTTTTTCTCAATGAAAATTTACCTTTGGATTTCAAAAGTCATTGGCATGTAACGTTATTGTCGCCAAACTCCCAGAAATCGTTGCAGCCTAACGGTGGAAGTAAATGGAGGCTGAAACAGCTACGCCTAAGTTGTTTGCTCAAAATGAACTCAGTGATTTAATACGTGATCAAGTTAGGTTACGAGTATTTTTAAAGCAATTTATCAAAGCGTTGGACGTGGAAGTATATTTCTATTAAGAATAAGTTAAAAGGTGGAATATTTGATGGTGCTCACGTAATAATTAAATATTTAAGGTTTGTGTTAAACTTTTCCAAATTTCAATTTTCGGAACTGTCATAACCTTGATAAAATCTGTATCTTTAATTAGCAATTGATGGTCTAAAATTTCTCAGATAACCTGCATTTCTCAGATAAAAAATTATGCAAAATATGCTCAAAAACTTTTAGACTCTAGAAGCAAATATGAGTATCAAGTTAGACTATCTACGCAATCAACTGGATATTTTTAATTCAATGATAGTTTACTAAGGTGCGACTGTATTCAAAATAAACTATTTTGCAATGTATAGCTTAAAAGACAACCTTGGGAAGGCAAGCGAATTTTCAGTTATTTGGAAGGCAACGAAACTGAACACCTTAATGACCGTAAATCACCGAATAACAGCAGATAACCATTACTAAGGTTAAGCATAACGCTTAAGCATAAGCGAAACAAAATGCAACAAAACGAAACCGCATTCGTTACACTTGAAAATCAGTTTTGGCAAAATGAATCTGGGAAATCCACACAACACGTGCTAATATCTTTTTTAGTCCTTTGTCAACCAACAAGTAAATGACTTGGCAAATATTTTTATTGTAAATACATTAAGCAGCTAATGGCAGAGCACAAGCCAAAAATACACAAATACATAGTGGCACTGAGCATAACCAAGCCGGTAAATAAATAAAGATGTCAAGCCGAAAAGAGCAACAGGGCAAAAATGTTTGGCTTATGCAGCAATTTGTTGTTTAAAACGGATATTGGCAACAAACACTACTTGACATGTGTCTTTTCTTGCTGCCTCTGTACACAGAACTATTTCGTGACAAACGAAGAGCGTTTAAACGGTGCAGCGCACAAGTGCAGGATCAGCTACACCAGTAGCCATTCAGGCCAAGACTACCTGTACAACAAATAGTATTCGGGTTTGGTTGAAAAATAAATAAAACAATAATGCAAATGTCACTTAGCAACAAAAGGTTAACCTTTTTACAAGCTAATCCGCATATTAATGAAGCTGAGCGGCAGCAACAAAGCGACGAACACCAAAAAGGATGCAGGATGCATGCAGCTCGCTTACATGGTGGTATAAGTAGACAGTAAAAATGATATTAAAAAAATTGTCCAACTAGTAGGCAACGCGCCTTGAACGCATTTACCTGCAACTCGCCAAATAGGATGCAATCTAGCGCTGACTAAATGTAGTGGGCGTAGACTTGAAGTGTAGTGATTTTGCATTAATTGCTAATTTTTGACAGTTTTTACACAGAAACTACACATAAATTGTGTTTCGCACCAAAAGTGATACATAAAGGATGTAAAAGGGATGCGAAAAGGATACTCTTGCAGGGGTAGAAAATTAAAAATAAGCAAATGCGTACAAAGTTGCAATATTGTGGCAAAAATTATATGCTTATGTTGCAAAAAACGCTTTTACAGCTGTGCGGCAGCAGCACAATTTTTCTGCATCTCTTAGGCCAAGGATATGCAAGCAAAGGTTATAAATTAAAAAAATATAAAAAACTAGAAAAAAAGAAAATTGTAGTTTTATGGTTGCGAACATTGAGCAATAGTGACATATGTAAGTGGATAAGGACATGTTAGCCTTTCATATAAATCCTTTCGTTTTATTGAGTAGTCAAAAATTGACATTTAAGGACTCAAGGAGTTCCGGCAGCGCACAAGCTGCGCGTGAACATTTCAACTTCTTTCATATTGCTTTGTTTTTTATTTTTTTTTCGTTTTTCGTATTTTTTATTTTGATACACTCTTCATAGTTTCCCCTTTCGCTTGTTGATGGCACGCGTGCTAAGGGCGTTGACGCGCATGCGCACCCACAAAATCAAAGGATCAAGAACAAGCGCGCGCGCGAGAAAGGGAAAATAGTAGTAAATACACCTTGTCAGCGATCGTGTAGCGATAAGTGGCAAAACAGCTGACGGACGGCGCGTTGCCAAGCGCGTTGTTGCGCTGGAGGTTGGCTGAAATGAATTGAATGGCTTTTGTATGAATTTTCATTAAATTTGATTATAAGTATACTTTTTTTAATTTTAATAGCGCCGTTAATTTTTCGATGACTTTTTATTTGTTGCCCGCACCCTAGAATGATTTGTGTAAGCATACCTTTATTTGCATAACATTTTCCGTGATAGCCACTTTACCGTCTGTTACACGCACAGGCTGCCGCTAGCGTGGCAAACGCTGTGGTCGCGCCGGAAGCTGATAGCGAAAACCAACCGCAGCGGCATGACGCAGTACCAATCTACATTTTCCCCAAACCAAATGTCGATTTTCGATTTCATGCGCGCCCCTCGCCGCTGCATTTGCGCAAGCGTCATTTCCTCATTATAATTTGATATCCTTAATTTCATTTCACTTCGCCACTCCTCTGCATGTATTTGTATAATTTTCCACTTCCTTTAGCTGCTATTGCTGTTTTTCTTATTTTTGGCACGCGCTATTCGCGCATGGCGCTACGAAAATATACACAAATATCTGTATATATGTGTGTGTATGTTTCGATTTAACAAATTCTTGCAATTATTGCTAGTTTTTGTTGATTTTCGTTTTGTTTTTATACAATTGTATTTGTTTTGCTTGTTTTGGAGCCAATTGTGTATCCACCCGCCAGTTGGAACATTCGCTGCGGTTTCTGTTTTATTGAAACAACTGCTCTGGCCGCGTTAGCATCGGCGCTTAGGCGTTTGAGCGTCTAGACACTGCTGTTACATCACCTTTTACGAAGTTCGTTTTTTTAGTTTGAATTTTTTTTTATTTGCTTTGTAATTCGAGCGTGTCTGTGTTCTGTTTTCGGTTTTGGCGCGCACGAAGATTCACTTTTGATTCTTGACAGGCGTGCGTACATACATACATATATAATACATGTGGTGGCACATGTATTTATTTTGTATTTGTTTACATCAGTTGACGTAATATTTTGATAACAAAGGTGAACGGTTTTGGATGAGACAGTATCAGTTACCGTTTTATAAAAGCGGTATAAAATTAGAGGCCACCTATGCCTTATCGAAAAAAATTCCATGAAACTGCTTTCGATTCGACAAACATTGAAACAGTAGCGTCTGTTTAAGGCAGCTGGTATAAATGACGTAGACTGGCAGAAAGTGCCAAACTGGAAAGATTTTATGATTTCAAACTATGTGTAATCAAAAGAGATATATCCAACTCTTTAAATAAATAACTTATAGTTGTCTACCAATAGAGATGACGTGATTTTGACAGCTTGTGGCGGCCGTATTTGTTTACGGATTTGTGTCAAAAATGTGGTTTGCTATTTTATCTTGGAAATTGTTCAAGATTATAATGCAAATTCGCGTTCTCCGTTGGCTACTGTAAGAGCTCTTCGCGCAAAACGCGGTCGTCTTAATGCTCCTTCTCAGTGCACTATTCAAGGCCTAACTGCAAAATTCGAAAATGATTATAATCTGCACGTAGTGAAGGAAATATCGCTGCCGTTCAGGCCAGTGTTGAGACCGACTGGAATCAATCGGTTCATCGTCGGTCTGCACAGTTGAGTCTCTCACCGATTGATTGCGGTTGAATTTGGCTCTGCTTTCGTATGAGATTGTGTTGGCACAAGAACTGAGGCCGACAGACCATTTAAAGTAACGTAGCTTTGCCGATGATGGAGGCATAAAATTATCACATCAAGTGGGTCGATGTTGGGGTTACACGCTCAAGCGCTGCCGCGAACTTGGTCACCGTTGACTATCTAAGACTGTACGAATCCCAAGAAGGTAACTCAAAGCAATGGAGGAAGAAGAGTTTTTGTGAACACATCGTATCAAACAGTTTTGGGTAAAATAGATGTCATCTCCGGAATTTAGTTAAATTAGAATCGCTAGAAGGTATCGGTTCCACTGACGATTACAAAACATTTAACCATTACTTCTGCGAAAGCCAAGCTTTGAACCAATTGATACTAAATATCTGGCACGGTCCACAATATTTAAATCCTAAGCTTGGTTGAATGAAGCTCTTTGTTTAAGCCAATAAGTTGGATGGAGCTAAGCTCAAAATGCCTACAGATTATATTGTAGTTAGGCTTTTTTCGACATTCCTTTGAACCAAACACGCAATAATTGAAATTTATGAATTTTGAGATAAGAAATTAGAAATAGAAAACATATTGGTTATTCAATACTAAGACAACACTATTGACTAAATGACATATGCAAAAATATTAGATCATAAATCGTGGAGAAATTAATTTTATAATACCGGCGACTGTTTTGTTCTTTCGTTCACAAATAAGTATTTCTCAAAGATCTCTATTACTAGTAGATGTTTTTGAAAAAGTTAACACACCAATTTATACTAATAAAAGATTTTGAGAATAAAAAAATTTGCAGCACCACTTAACAATAATGAATGGACTTGCATGAGGAAATGTAAAAATATAAAATCTCGTGGCCTTCGCCAAATTCTTAACCCAGTCAGTGTCATAAACGATTGTACCAACCTGGAAAAATGTCGAGTTATGTAGAACATTTCGCATTATTCCAAGAGATATTTTGTATATTACTTTTAACTTAAAATATAAGTAAAAGTGTAATAATAAAGTTAATAAAAATTATCCTAGAGTGATATCACACCATCTTTCCTGTGTAGTGTTCAGTTTTTTAGAAAGAGGTGAGTCAGATAGAAAGATAGAGATCAAAGAGAGACCGAAGTCAATGCTACTGCTATAAATTCAATGGAGATTTTATAAGCCTATAACCGACTTTATACGAGACGTAATTTATCAGATGTCAAATATATAAGCTGAAATACATTTTGCTAGCAGTAATTATCAAGCCTGTTGTACTGGCGACTGACTGTTGTGATTCGCCAATTCTCTGCTCGATACCTTTGCGCTCTTGTCAAAAAAATTACATTTATGTAAGAGCAATAAAAAAGTTATCGAGTTGAATCCGTACAAGAGAGCATGCGGATATCTTATTAAGGTGGATTTGCCGCTAACTATATCAAAGTGTTGGGTTGCAGATATTAAGCCAGTTGTAACATTGTGCATGGCTCAAATGAATTAATTTTTAATTTTCAAAAATGTAAATATGCAAAGATTTGTTTTTGACTTTCAAAACCTTAAAGCTAAATAAATTATAATTTTTTATAAAAAGAAAAAAACTAAGAAGTAACTAAAGCGATTTTTGACGCAGAGAGAAGAATTTCTTCACCAAAAATAGGAACGTGACACAATTGTGCATGCGTCAGAAGACAACTTAGCGCAAGGTTGCTCCGCAAGTGCTGCCAAGACAGCTATTATTAGGAAGATGCAAAGCGTTTAAGCGTTTGTCAAAACTATTCTGAGGTCTTGGAACATAAACAATATAGGGCATATCACAAAGTTACTTTGGAGTAGTGTTGATGATGGAAAGATCAAAAAGCTCCAATTTCTAGGCAAAAGAGAGCTTAATAACATTGTGGGGGTCATCACCTACCCTTAAGATCACATCTTCAGAAAATGGGAAAAGTGTCTTCGCCGGAATGCAGAGCATGCACGCTGGGTTGATGAGACGCTTCAACATTATCTATGCGTATGCCCAGCCTTCATCCGCATGAGAAGGAACATATTCCACGGCTCCCAATACTCGAACTTAAGAGACATTGGGTAGCTGGGATGAAAAAGAATCAGTTTTATTTACCAAAACCACGGAATTGCTGGATAAGACTTAAATTGGTCACCACACGGGAGCACAATGGGTCTAATGATGGCCTAAGTGCGGCCACCTACGGTCCGGCACTCCTGCGCCTTCCTCTTCAACCAACCAACCAAAAACCATTCTGAGTAGCAAGTTGCTACACCTACTGTATTTATGCCTAACATATAGATAACATATCTCCTGACAGACACTTTTTATTAGCATAATTTTTTCTTTTCAATTGTCCCTTGAAGTTCAATTTTGAAGGTACAATTTTCATATGTATATTTATGTTTCAGAATGAAATGAATTTTGAGGCCATACTATGAATAAACGAAGGCAGGAAATTTTACTGAAGACAACCAACTACTCTAAAGAAAAAACAAAGTTGATAATTTTAAACAATATTTTTTTCAAAATTATGATCAGTAGTATATACACACATATAATATGAATGTATATATGGGTGGAGCCATACGTAGGCAATTCGACCTAAATGGTCTCCTTCAAATGCCGCCAGCAGAACTAATAATTCTTAAGAAAAGGATAACCAAATTAAATCAATCCACAAATACATAGAGACGTACAAACACACATACACATAGTCAAAAGCAAAGCAATCGAAGAAAGAAGAAATCAAAATGAGAGCTCTTTGGATGGAATTAACCAATAAGAAATGCGGTGCCTTAGAACCGACAATGAAATTTCGGTGGCTACCTGAATGGATCCAAATTCTCAATACAAAAAATACAAAGAAACACAAAAAACAGGTATGTTATAACAAGCACGAAACAGCGACAATGGCATAAACAGCTGTTTCTGAATGAAACTGAGACCGTGGCTGAGATCAAGACCGCGAACGAGGTCCGGTCTTGAGCAGAAACAAATGAGCGCACACACACGCGCAAGCAAAGAAATAGATTTCTTCACAAATACACATGTAAAATTTTGAGCGAACAAAGGTAACGTGCAGTAGAACAACAACAACACCAATAAATGCAATAAAAAAGCATAATTCAATTGCGAGCAGAGCAGAGCCAACTGCTTCTGAATCGGCCCACGCGCACATAGCACAACGCTTGCAATAGCAGAGCCGAATGTAACATATACACACCTACATACATGGCAGACTTCTGCACAGAAACGATTGATGCAGCAGAATCACGATCCGATACCAGCACATTCCGATACAACGCTCTCATTCTAGCCAACTAACGCGGCCAACGCAACAGCTAAGAGAGTAACATTGAGTTAGCCGGCAAGAGAGTGAAAGAGATGGTGTGAAAATATGCAGTGTGGCTGGCGAACGCCTAAGCCAGATTCGTCCACTTGCAGTGATAAGAGTGCCGGCATCTCGCTCACCTGGAGCCGGCCGGCCATACGTGCGTGCAGATCATGCAGCGCCGAACACGCGATGCAGCAGCCGTCAACATAACCCGACTCTTTTGTACACTCTGCTCCATACATGCGCAGTACGGTGCCTACGGACGTGCTGATCGTACACCTTCGCACGCACACAGTCATACGACATTTACCTTTTGGCTTTTGCTTTGGTTGGAGCTCTCTCGTTTACTCGCAATTCTCTGCATACGAACGCGCTGTGACAACCGTCCACGCTGGTATTGGTGAGCGCTGAGGCGGCGTGCCATAGCTGCGACGTTAACGCTGGCGGCAGAAAATTGCACGAAACCTTTTTGGGAGCGCGGAGAATTTAAGCTTACGACTTGACGAAAATCACAACATAAGATCGACACCGCTCGACGAGTCAAGATCATTTGAGTGTTAAGTTATTTAGTAACGCATTAGTACTGTGTGATAAAGCGAAAGACGTGCGAAGAGTTGCTACTTTTTTTTTTCAAATTATAGAAGAGATTTTGTTATATAGATAACTGAAAATAGCGTTGCACAATTTTTGAAAAAATTTAAAAATCAAAAATAAACGTGAAAAGTGTCATAGTTGAAGCATCCTTGCAAAACTTCCACGAAAGAATCGTATAAAGACATTTGCTTTGAGATTTTGAAAACAAAACAAAAAACAAAAACAACTTTTAAAAATATTTATAAACAAAAGACTACTATCCAAAGACTTTAATGGATTTTAAGTGTCAGTGACTTCTTTAAACAAATCAGAAAAACACACGCTCATACCAGCCAACTCACACGACGGCAGCGCGACGTTCGCAAACACAAAAACTTACAAAACGCTGTTAAACATAGATAGATAGCTAGCTAGCTAGACGAACGTATGGTGCAGAAGTACTACGGCGGCATAGAACCGAACTGGCAGGTCCATAACGAGCCCCACAACGATACATAAGCGAGCAGCGTCAATCCTACACACACTCGCGTTATTTATTACTATTTCGGCTGAACAAAAATTTTTTTGGTGGCTTTTGTGATAATAAAACAAAAACTTTAAACACGAGGCCCAGCGACAAAGCGACAAACGCAAACAAAAAAAAAATAATAACTAAACTCTCAAATAAACAGAGAAGCTGTAAAAGAGCTTAGAAAAAGCAAGAAGCACAGCGCGAAAAAAAACCCATACGGTCATCATATAAATATTTCATTAAAATTACTTTGCACAATGGCTGAATACTTGGATCCCACTGGCCAATACTGAGCAGCAAGCAGCCAGCAGCAAGTTAACAGTCAAGCTTAAGCGCTTAGCGGCAAGACAAAAGGAGCAGCGTTAGAACGACGTCAGCAGACAAGTTTGCAGACACAATCGCCAATCAGCTGTTTTGACTAACACGCGCGGACCAAGGCATTAGATAAGCGGAGATAAGGTTACTAAGTAAGCAAGCGAGTAAGCGATCCGAATTGTTCGGATATAACTTTGTAGTTATTGTTACATAACATAATTAATTAAAATAGTTTATCACAATGGCATATTATCTAGATCCCACTGGTCAATATTAGGGCAAAATTAGTTTGCATGCAAAAAGTAGAACAGCAAAAAACTAAGCAAACTAAAAGTTGTATGAAAAAACTCTAAAAATAGTTTAAAAAATAAACTTTGAAAAATTAAAAAAAAAAAATTCGACATATTTTCAAAAAATTTTTGTAAACATTTTCAAAACAAATTTTCAACATTTTCAAAAGAAACTGTTTTGAAATATTTTCAACGAATTTTTGATATATTTTTTAAAATTTTCAATACATTAAAAATTTGCCTAAAACTTAAATCAACTTCCTTTATATAATTCGCATTGAAATTTTGACAAACATGGATATCACTTTGGATCCCACTGGCACCTACTAATTTCGCCGTTAAGTCAAAACTTTGCGGAAAAATTTCCACAACCTGCAAACAACCATTTTTTGTTTAATTGAAACTTTTACCAAACTCCAAGTGAAAATTCAATTAGCCAAAATGCTCATACTCGATCCAACTGGCACCTATCTGCGACTGCCAACAAGCGTTGGTAGCCCGACTTCGTCGACAAAATCCTCTGCCTCAAACACATCCGCCTCCGCCACAAGACGCTACGGCCAACAACAGGCTAGCGCCTATCTCGATCCCACGGGCCAGTACTGAGCGGCCATTGTGTGGGGACGAGGTGCCGAGTGGGCGAACTAAGCGTTGTGTAGCGCTGCGTTGAGCTACGAAGCAGCGGCTCCCAAACGCAAGTTAACGAAGTGTTCACCAGTGTTGCCTTAACTTACATGTAAAAACAAAAACAACAACAATAATAGCAAAATTGCCCGCAGCAAGCATATATTTTGTCTGATTGCGTTTTTGTCAGCGATGTGAAAGCGTGTGGCACACAAACGCGCGCTCAAACTCACACACACATATATATATATATATAACCGCACAAACGTATCCGCCAACACATATACACACATACACGCATTTGCTGTGCAACATACAGGCCGCGTTAGCCAACTGCGATGCACAGCAACTTGACTGAGGCCACAGCAGCCAGCTTCAATGACACCTCCGCCACCGCCACCAGCAACAGCGCAAACGCCAACCCCGCGTCTGCGGTTAAAAAGCGCGCCGCCGAGGTCGCAGTGGGCGGTGTGGCCGCGGCGGCGGATGGCGCTCTGTGGCTGCGTGTGCCCGGCCGCGAGGAAACTTCCAGTTGTCGGCGCAGAAGAAAGTTGGCCGCCGCATGAGGGGTCGCCAAATGAAGTAATTCTACATATATACAACTTTTTCTATTAATTGGAAGAACTGAAAAATGATTAAGTACATATATATATATATATATATATATATGTGTATCTCTATGACTTAGCCTGTAATTTTTTAGTTTTGTAATTATTTATTTAAATATTTGTTGCTCACGCTCGCCCAATTTTTTCAGCTTAATATTTTAGGCAATTTCTCGTTGAATTGAAGTGACGCATACATACAGACATTCATAATATGCACAAAAGTATGTATGCTGTGTTGAAATTGCAAATATTAGCGAATTCATTTGAAAAGTTAAAGCGAAAACTAAGAAATTAATGACACACAGTCTTAAAAGCGGACACAAACACACATACCATACATGCAGATGTGTATATATTCATATAACGTTTTTAAATACAAGCATGGAATACAGTATCTAATAGAAATATATATTTATATAAACATACTTATGTACATGTATATAAGCAAAGTAAATACTGGAAATAGTTTAATAGCCAATTTTACACGTTGACTTACAATATTAAAGACAATAAATAAATAAACTTGTAACTTGTACTCGTATATACATACATACATATATATTCCTACTGTCGGTAACCAAGTTTTCCTATTTAGCAAGCCTACAAATAGTTACATACATACTACTATGCGTAAATATTTAAAAATAAAATATAAATTTCACAACTTTATAAAAGATATTGATCAATTTAACTGAAAAAAAAATATTACAACTAACAAAAAATTTCAACTAAACAAAAAATATTTCAACTAAAAAAAATATTTCAACAAAAAAAAAATTACAACTGCAATAAAGTTTGAACTGCAAAATATTTTTCGACAGAAAAATGTATTTTATACTATAAATAAAAAAAATTTCAACTGCAAAGAATTTTGAACTTCAAAAAAAATTCAACTGCAAAAAAATTTGAATTTAAAAAACAATTCAACTACAAAAAAATTTGAACTGCAAAAAATTTCAACTACAAAAATTGTTTTTACAATAAAAAAATATTTCAACAGAAAAGTGTATTTTAACTACAAAAATAATTTCAACTATAGAAACAAAGATAAAGAAATTCACAACATAAACAAAGAAATTCACAAAAGCGGCGTTTTGAAAATGTTTTCGAAAGTATTAAAAATTTAGTGTCATATTAGTTGAAAGCAAATAATTTTTCATATTTTTTTAATTAAAAAATTTTATATTTATATATTATTATAATTTTTTTTTTTAATTTTATAGTTTGACTTTATATTTTAAGCGACCATTTATACAATTTGTTTTTGCTAAATTTAAGTGATGGCTCTATTTATTATTGAAAAAATTTTTTAGCGAAAAACAAATGCGTTGACACATATCAAAAGAAAAATTATTTTGATTTTAATGAAATGTTATAAAAAAATTGGCAATTTCAAGCTTACTCACTGAAATAAATAAATATTTCCAAAATCATTGCCTTGCGCTTTAAGTAACCACACACATACACATATACACATACATGCATAATAATATATATAAATTTTAGCAAATCTTAATTTTTGCAAGTTTATTTGATCTTAGTTTTAGTACCTTAATAATGAGAAAAAACGCATATTTAATTATTTATACCTAAAACCAATATGAGAAAATCAAAAAAATATATATCTAAAAATAATGTTATTAAACAAAAAATATAGTTGTTTTCTTTGTTAATATAAGTCTGACTTCAAAATTTAATAGTACTTGTTGATGGGATAATGGAAAATAAAATAAGGTGGAACACGTAAGTATTTTTTTACCGTTATAAAGTCAAAAAAATACTATGGATTCATAACGGGTGTAAGATTATACTTTCAGAACTTTGCTAGAAAATTTTCAAAAAATTATACGATCTCGATTGTCTAAGGAGCCATGCTGTTTTCAGACGAAATCTCTAATTAGTCGATCAGCGCTTTTTAAAAGTCAATATAATATGATTTTAGTTAGAGGAATTTTAAAGAAAGGACTACAAACAGAAGAAATAGGAGGACAAAAGAGGAAAAACCAATTTGCATTATATATATATATATTTTTTTTTTTAATTTCTTTTGGTAATTTCAATTGCTTGATTGCTGAAAATGACGCTATAGGGACTCGCAGTTCACCAGAGGACAAAATAATATAGAAAAATATGTTTTGAAAAAGTCATAGAATCTTATGGGACTACTATGCACATAAACCTGTAGAGCACCCGGATTATACACGTACTAGAATTATTTACTTAGCAAGGTAATACTAATGAAAAGTGTTAAGCTCAAATTTACTTACAGATGGGATTAAGGGCATAAAACGTGGTGAGACAAAAGTGTTATTCACAAATACGCAACGCATACTCGTACATATCACGGGCTCATGTGTAAAAATCGGTGTTGGTTCTTGCAATATATGTTCTTTAGTCTAGCTTCCCCTAAAACTGGAAATTTGAATATCGCTGTTTTCGCACATGTGACAGTGGGATTTCAAAGGTTTCACCGTAAATATCAGACTTGCTATAAAAATACTGCTATCATCCGAGAAGGGTTGTTTACTAGTCTGTCTTTAATAATTTTCTAGTCTTAAATTACAATTATGGCAATAATGACCACAATTAAACTATTAAAATGTGATATTAAATATGAAAGCAGTATATTTATTTAAACATACTCCCTAATCTAGAAAGACAGCAACATAATTATTGCCAGCCTATGTTTATGTATATAAATTTATCTAATCACGAGAAAAATTATAATTATTATTTAAATGTATTGCAGAACCACCTCTCTGTGACAATAGAAAGGTGGCGGCGCACCAATTTGTAGCACTTGGGAGTGACAACAAAATTTGTGATGCAGCCGACCGGTTGGTTGCAACAAGCAAACATACCAACCTAAATACAAATTTCTGGCGAGTATCAAGTGAATCGCCAGCAAAAAATATGTGTATTTGTGTAAATATGTGTATGATCGAAATGCCCAGCAGTCAAAATTGTAAGACAAATATGGACTGAGATACCTCCTGCTTATGGAGAACGATCAAAATCATCTTTTAATGTTAAAGCGAACTATCAATCGAACCAGATAGCTAACCGAAATCTCTTTACAGATTTAACAGATTCAACAATTAATAGCTGTTATGATTCACAAGTACTTTCATTCGATTTTATTTTAGATATTTACAACAACTAGATTTTCGGTATTTTTCATAAGTAGTTTGCTCGCATAATAGCCACCAGTTGCATTACGTGATTAAGCGCATTCTCGCCAAAATGAGTTTACTTACACTTAAATAGGTGTCATAATAATAAGCAAGCTTCTAAAATTGACGAAATTATATAACTGAATATGTTGCTAGTGGTTTAATAGTGGTGTTTAAGCTTTGAAGGATAATATTGATATAACGATATTGAAGGTACTCCATATATTCAAAATATGTCAAATAAAAAATAATCTTACTTTTAGTATACTCTAAAGTATTAATTTTTACTTTAGAAATGTCGATATTATTTAAAATATCGGTATATTGTACCGCACAGCTATCGATATTTGCACATTCCAAAAAATTTTAGTTAACTAGTATAAGATATCTGATTCACATATGTATAACATTTGATGGAATTTCTTATGTTGACTCGAACAAAATTAAATATATTAAATATAATATATAATATATAATATTAAATTGGCACTATGTTTGTAAGACCCAAAAGGTAATAAATCAGCTGAGTCGAATTAGCCATGTCCATCTGTGCGTATGCATATACGCTAACTACTCCCTCGGGTTTTGAGATATCGTTTTGAAATTCTGCACACATCCTATTCTTCCTAAGAAGCTGCTAATTTATCGGAATCACCGATATCGGATGATTATATCATATAGCTGCCGTATAAATTGATAGATCAAAATCATATTCTTGTATGAAAAACTTTTTTATTTGACACCTTGACCTACGAGAAAATTGGCATAGATTACTGTACAATACAGTTGTAAAATTTCCGAACATATTGTTAAAATCGGACCGATCAAAATCAATAAAAAGATCTCTCTATAATATTTAATGTTATAAGAAATGCACCAGTGAAGGGTATTATATCTTCGGTGTAGCCGAGGTTAAGATTTTTTCTTGTTTTGTTAAACACAGTTTCTATTATTGCGTCATACAATAAAAAAAAATCTTTACAAAGGTTTGAAATATATAAAAGTAAGATGAATAAAATTTTAAGGAAGAATTTTAACTGAGCTTTGGCAATCCAACACAAACTGGAAGGCGAAGAAACTTCATATTTTACGGACTAGTACTGTACCAAAACGGATCAGTTATACCACAAATTTCATATCAATGCTGCAAATGTGTTTCAGTACTCTTCAATTATTTTTTTTCAAATTTTTTTAGTTCGTGCTTGCAATGCTTTTACTGATGTAAACATTGTCTAGCTACTTACATACATGTACGCATACATACAAACAAACATATGCTTGTTTTGCCCACACAATTCAAAGCTATGGAGCTACTACCGCCGAGGGGTAGGCTGTTGGTGGCAAAAAAGCGCACATGCGTGCGGTAAGAGCAACCAGCAACATATTACTAGCATGTCAGCGGTAGCAACAAGAGCAATAGCAACAACAACATCAGCAGCAACAGTTGCCATTACAGCAAGAACATATACAACAATTTTCAAATGCAACAAATAATACAAAGTTACAACAAATGTTAACAACATACGTAGTTGTATACATACAACTACAACAACAAACATACATATGTATATAAACTAATATATGTACATACATGCTGTACATGCGCTTTTATTAATATGGGCGCACAGCTCGGCCAGGCAGATGATACCCTACAGCCTACGAGTGTGCCAAACGCTCACAACAGATGTGTGTATGTGTGTGTGCGTGTGTGCTTGCAGCAACATATGAGTTGAGATGAATTGTGAAAAATGAAATGAAAGGCAACAAATGAGAAACAAAAGCCCGAGAAATGGCAACTAAGCCAGCCAAAGCGTTTAAAATTGTTGTACGGCAACAACAACAATAACAATGCCAACAACATTGCCAAGAGTATACAGTCAACCAAGGGCAACAACATGCGGAAGAAGCAGCATTCAAGCAGTACGAGGTGGAAATTGTCGCATTAAATTACGTGCAGCATTTTCCATGCCTATGACTTCACCTTGCCACAGGCGCACAAAACAGACACAGACACAGACACACGTAGAGGCAGACTGGTGCAACAGTGTTTGTCAAGGAGGAAAACAATAATATGAAATTAAAAATATATACTATATAAATATGTATGTATGTATGTGTGAGTCGACTGAATGAAGGGCGGCATGCACACAGACACACACACGCACATTCAAACAAACCAGTACGAATATGCGAAGCTGCATTTAAGCTGCAAGCAGCGCATGCTTGCGCTGACTTTTGGCCATTTGAATGGTGGGGCGGCGGTGGGTTGCTTTGGTGGCAGCGCACATCATAGGGCATTCCACCGAGAGGTGTGTCGTGGCAGCTAAGTTGGGCCTAACCACCACCTGCCTAGCTGGGCGGCCCATCAGCCACCTCAAAGGCCTTGTCCAACCATTTGCCTGGTCAAATAGCCTGCGGTGAGGTTCATCAATGAAAATGAGGCAACGCTGGAAAATGCTGGCGGAATGATGCATGTATATATATGTGTGTGTATAAATAGTTGTGTATCGTTCGAGTTTGTTGGCCGAGATGATGTGAAATGGTCATAGCCGCATTGGAATTTTTATAGTAAAGCAAACAACAACAAGAAAAGTAGTGCAAAAATTCTGAAAATTATAAAAATGTGCACAGAGAAAAATATAAAGCAACTCTTGTTGTTCTTCTCCAATATAATCATTCCTTATTTGATTTCCTGGTTCGCTCGCGGGCGGTTTTAATTCAAGCAATCTCCTATAAGATCACATCAAGCGAATGAGATAGCTAATATACTCGTACACTCAGTATCAAACTTGACTCGAACTGGCCCAAATGTTTATTTGGATTGGTACCATCCGTCTTTATGTTCATGCCAAAAGTTTGTCGGGCTATTTTATGGCTGGGTGCGCGTATATTGGGTCAAAGAGCTCATGGTGCATTCTCCGAAACGGATTTTTCAATTTCGAAAATATAAAAAAGTCACAAAGAGTCAAATCTGGCGAACACAGTGCAATGACCGATAACGCTGTTTCAATATAGAATTTGAATCTTAACGTCCGAGAATTAGTATATTTGGTATGCAACTTAGAAT
This sequence comes from Bactrocera oleae, assembly GCF_042242935.1. Classification (NCBI taxonomy): domain Eukaryota; kingdom Metazoa; phylum Arthropoda; class Insecta; order Diptera; family Tephritidae; genus Bactrocera; species Bactrocera oleae. Next base: position 77,380,647 of record NC_091536.1, read on the forward strand.
ATTTGCAATATAATTCTTAATATATTGAGATTCACTTTTTAAACAAACATTTTGGCTTAAAGCGAACTGTCATCGAATGTTGGGTACACTATTTTGAAAACTCTTTGGTATATTTTTTTATTATTTTTGGCATCAGAAAGTTTGTAGTATCTTAAAACTAAAACATAACACATTCTCAAATGACTGACTTCAAAATGCTATGAGCGCACAATCTGATCGAATTTGATGCCGATTGGTCAATATAAACTGCGCGCGCATAACGTAACGATGCAAATTTTTTCCTAGATTGGTACAACCATTTTTATGTTTGCGTGAAGTTTGATCTTCATACGGATTTGCTTGAAATGTTGTCTTTCCAATGGAATCACGGCTACAGAATCATTGAAAATGTTTCAGTAGTGTTTTGGTCATGAACATAATGAATTGAGAGGTACAAAGCAATAAGGGAAGGTCATGAAGTCATCGAAAACTTGCCTCATGCGAATCGTCCATCCATCTCTGTTAAAGAGGATAACATGGAATAATTAAATAAACAGTACTTGTTGGCATCAGAGAGATATCAGGGGATCTCAACAACGCTTCTGGGTCGAGTCAACATATTTTGGTTATGAAGCGTGTCAATGCTAGACTCGTACCAAAAGACTTGAATCTTTTGTAAAATCGACGTCTATTAGAGGTCGGCAAAGAGATGCTTGACATCGTAGCTAAGGACCCAATATTCATCAACGGCATCATTACTGGTAGGGAGACATAGCTTTATAAATATGACTTCAAAACTATTTAACAATTCAGCGAAAACCGATTCATAGATGACCAGTAACCGAAAAAAACCAACAAAATTCGCTGAAGTCACTGAAGGTCAACCCAGCTGAGGCTTATTAAAAGTGTATGGAAAATTGGATTAAGCATTGGCATGCTTGTATTGGCTCATGCGCCTATTTTGAAGGCGATAATAAATATTTGCATTAAAATACGTGGTTATGTGTGTGTTTTTTGTTAGTTCGGGTCAAATGGGATCAGAGGATATATGTGTGCGAAAAGGTATATAAATACATATCAAATATTTAGGTGTTCTATTTAAATACTGCGATTCTCACCAATAAACTTATCTCGTGACAAAAAATCATAATTCGTAGTTAATAAAATATAAATGATATTTTTAATTATGTGCGATTTCAACAGCATAACATTATTTAAGCTAATAATGACAAACATCAACACGCAACTCATACATGCATATAAACAAGCGCAACTGCACTCACACATAAACGTGCAGTAATCTGTGCACAAAGTGGAACGCATGCGAATCGACAGATGCATCAAGTGTAATGACAAATTCATATGCACCTGAGACAAACGACAACGACATACTCGTATACACCAATACATGCCACGTAGGAGTACTTGTGTGTGTGTGTGTGTGTTAAGCTCACAAATCAAAATCGAAAACGAAAAGAACAAAACAAAAGTATGCAATGTATGCGGAAGTAAAAGTTCAATGCTCGTTTGTGCTCCACAAGTGATTAGGTCAATAATAACACAAGATTACAACAAAAAACATCAACTTACCCACACACACCATACACATCTACGTATATATATACCAAAGTACACGAAGCATAAATGCGCATAAATAGCATTTCGCAGCAACAAAATGCAATGCAACAAAAACCAAATTCATCCAGGCCAGGCCAAGAGGCCGCGCGACCGAGCTGCCGATCGAACACACAACCAGCCGCGGCGTCGATATGCCAGCGGAATGCCAGCGCCTAACGCTAGAACAGTGTGCAAAATTCAAAACAAAAACTCAACTAACAACAACATCAAATGCATGCAGAGTGACAAACGAAAAAAAAAATAAAAAAATAAATGAAATAAAATAAAATATTTTCGCAACCAAAACGCAGCGCGGCGCGGCGCAATGAGAAAAATGCCTTACAACCAACAACCAACAGCTAAGAGCCAACGGCCGCCAATCGCGTTGCAGCATGTTGCTTGCCAACAGGCTGACTGTCAGTCTAGCATCAAACCAGCTAGCTAGCTAGTTAGCCTTCTAGCCAAGTGGGTAGAGTCAGTCAGTGGCAAGGCAGCGCTGCATGGGTCGCGCGGCAAGCAGTCATGGCCAATATGACTGGCGATTGGTGCAAAATGTGTGCGAGAATGCGGCACAATTTTGCCTCAAGTGCAATGTCATGGTGGCGCGCAACAACAACAGCAGCAAATTGCTAATAATTTATGTTTAAAGATACTCAGCAGTTGCGGCGCTCTGCACATCAGGTCTCACAGCTGTACATGCAGTCGCAGAGTTGCATGTTTAGAACGCGCTTTTGCCGCTCTTAGCACTATAGCATTTATGCGCTCATCTCAGCTTGGCGTAAGCTTTTTCCTACAAAGAGCAGCACTACTTCAGCATCGAAGCTTTTCGCATAACTCTTAACCGCTTAGAACTGTGCGTCGTTAAAGTTGGCGAACAGCTGTAAACACGCTTCCACTCTCGTGTTCTCAGCATCAGCTTGCGCGCAGTGCAGGAAGTTTGCGCGACAACTTCTAAAAATAGCTGCGGCGCGGCGCGCTCACAATTATTAGTATTACATACACTCGCGGAATGACAAGTGCGCGTACGTAGCTATTAGTTTGTAGCGCTCACACGCACGCTTACATAGGCAAATGTGCTCTTTCCATGCGCACATATATGCAACTTGTAGTTATTGTTTTCGTGCGCGTTGCGCATATTTATTAATACAGTGTGAAGTTCAGGGCGATCTTCTAATCAGCTACAACGCACTACAGGCGCGCACCGCTCAAGCGTACTTTCGAATGCAATTGCATTATTATTTGCGTTATTCATGTGCGTTTGTTGTTGTATCGCATCAAGGTTGTAGCGCCGAAGCTTTGTAAGCGTTCTCGCACATAAATCATTGCATTCGGCTGTCGTTTGGCGCGTACGCTGCCGAACAAATAAACGATATGGAGAGAAGATAGTGTTTTTATGCAGTGCGTTAGATTATCGCACTTTTTAATTTTGTTATTGCTTGCTTGCCGTGCATATTTTATTATTGCAGGCCAATACATTTCTGTCGGTTTAATAGCCGGAAGCAGCGCGCTCAGTGCAAGCCGCTGAGACCGCCCGCCTTGTTCCGCTAATTGACGTATGCGGAATAATCGCTAAGGTAATAGTCCGGAACTGTAGTCGGGGAGGCAAGGCAATCCGCAATTCGTTCGCTAATGTGAAATGTCACACATTAGCCGCTAGCGTAAACGCGTTTAATAAACGCTTGTACGAAGGCGCGCAGTGCAATATGCAAGGCAATAATTGAATTGCAAATTCATCTGATTTCTCAAGCATTGGGTGGCGACAAGCGGTCGCGCGCGGCTTGTACTGTAATGTGTGCAATAATAAGTGCAAGTGAATGCATTTGATTGTTCGCAAGCGAAAAACATGCGTTGCATATCAATTTGTGAAATTATGAGTATGAACGCCTGTCAGCAGTTACTTGTCAGCTTGTTGCTAAGCGAAATTTTTGCACATCTGTTTGGGTGTACGTATATATAAATGGGTTTAATTTTTTATACATAAATGCAATTAATTAAATAAGTGCAATAAAAAAATGCACTTTTTTTATATGTTCTCGTTAGTCATGAAAGTGTTTCTCATATGTAAGCGATTACTCGTGTTACGAGGCTAATGGATTTGTTTAGTTGGAGAGGCAGAAAACTAATAGAATAGGCATTGTAGAAATTTTTTCTGGAATCATCATTAATTTGGCGATTTACAGGTTCGATTGTCATATATTCTTCTATTGTTATCTTCTACAAGGCATCAAGTATGATTAACATCAGTCTTTAAAACAAGCATCTGCTAATTAGTTCCAATAAGTAGTGCTTTTTTGGACTGAGAATATAACAGAGAAATGAAGTTCTCATGCGGCTAAAAAATAGCACATATATGGGAGAATCTCAGCCGAAATATTACAAATCGTTGATGTCAACATTGGTAAGTAGTCAAGTGGTTTGGTCTAAACGACAGTGTATAGTCGCAAAATATATATATATACCTCGAGGGTTTGAACTGTCTTACCTTAAGCCAAAAATTTACATCTAAGGAAGATTTGAAGCTTAATTTTTGGGCATCAAAACAAATGATGATCATATAATAAAACACGATGACTCAATATCGTTTATGTATACGGTATGAAAATTTAGTAAAGGAAAAAGAGGTTAGCTAAGATATTTGATCCAGTATTTTTGGTATGGTTGAGTAAAAAGGAAATGATAGAAGTTATACTTTTGAATGCTGTCTGCCTGTCTGCAATTACCACTAGAGACAGAAAACATTCCGCTAATTACTTTATTTCTTTCAGTTACGTAAATGCTACTGTCACAGGAATAGAGTATAACACAGCTTTTTATTGGAATACCAAAACTATAAGGTATAACTCTCTATAGTTTAAAATACGGGTTCGACAGACTTTAAAACTTATTATACTATTAGTTTCGACAGTACAAACATTCTACTGGTGAGACACCGTCCAAAGTATTATATAATGAAATATTGTTAATAAATTATTGCTCACCGTTTTAGGTTGCAATTACTTTATAAGGTCTAATTTTTCATCACACGGAGGAAAGTATGTTCATTTTCGAAAATAAACAGAAATAATTAGAAAGATTAAGAAAATAAAGTTGTATGAATATTTTCAACATTAATGTAGTAGACGAGTATTTTATTCTGAAAACTCTGATGAATTATATGGGTAAGTTTTAAAACAAAATTAAGATATTATGGCAATTTTTCTCCTTTGTATCACCATTTCTCTGTTCGCTATGTTTGAGCTCAGTTCTCTAGTCAAACGATCTACATGTAAAGCAACAACAAAGTTATGTAGTGAATTCAAACGGTCTCACAGTCTCGTCGAGGATACCTCATAAAAGTGTTATTATACATAGATGTCGCACTCGTTCATTTAAACCGCACGTGTAAATCGAATAGATAAAAAAATTGTTCCTAGATTAGTAGAATATTTCTTCGCAAACATGAAAGCGTGAAGTTTGATCTTCATACGTCAATTAGTGTAGGCTTGCCAGCTCTCTATTGACGACGCAAAATGCTTGCTGCCCATTTTTACCATGAAACAAAAAATTAAGCAATGAGTTTGCTTGACATTATGTGTTTCCAAAAAAATCACGGCTGCGGAATCATGAAAATTGTAGCAAAAGTGTTTTGGTAAGTCTGTTTTATCACGAACACAGTTGTCCATCCAACCCTGTTAACTACTGTAATGTCGGAAAAAGTTATGTAAACAACTGTGCTTAAAAATTATTGTGTTGGCATCAAAAAGATAACAGAGAAGCTCATCAGCTTTTACGGATCGACACAACCGTTTTTGGTTAATGTTTTGGGTATGAAGCGTGTCAATGCTAGACTCGTACCAAAAAACCGAAATCTTTTGCAAAAACGACGCCGAGTAGAAGTCGCAAAAGAGTTGCTTGACAATGTAACTGAGCAATCTTAATACATTAAACGCATCACTACTGGCGACGAGATGTGGGTTTATGAATATTACGTCGAAACTGTTCAACAATCTAACGAATGGCGCTTCAAAAACTAGTCGAAACCAAAATAAATCAAAATTCGCTGAAGGCACAGAGAGCTATCCAATCCGAGGATTATAACACATGTATGGAAATTTGTAGTAAACGTTGGCGTGCTTATATTAAATACGTGGAAATGTTTTTTTTTTGTCGATGTATTTCTGCCAGTTGCTTATTCGATTCGACAAACTCCAAGGATCGACAAATTAAAGTTGGATATTATTAAGTTTGAACCGCAAATAGCATGAGAACATGCTGATATTCTTCCATATGACGAACGAATCATAAGCGAATCAAAAAAAAAATACTCTCAAAAAACAGCAAATGAAATTCGCCTGCATATTTCTGGGGAAAATGATAGTGCAGTATCGGTCGATACTGAAAGTAAGAAAAAAGACTCTTTGGGTGGATTTCTTGGAAGCAGCCACAGTTGTCAGAGCGAAATCGTGAAAGACGACTTGAATTCGCCAAGATATGTATATCGTCATTGCACTCCAAAGTAGTGGAAAAGAGTTCTATTTTCGGATTAAGCGAAAATGAATAGACTATCACTAGATGGAAAAACTTACGTTCGGCATCCGTGATGTAAAGAGTTTTACCCTAAATATGGGGTGCTATGTCATGGAGAGTTGTTGAGCCTCTCATATAACAAAAATTTAAGGTTATATGGATCAGCATCAGTATATTTCTATACTAAAATATGTAATGCTTCGATATTCCGAGAATAATATGCCTGTTACTTGGCTGTTTCAGCAACATAACGACCCCAAAAATATGGCGCGGTGAACTTAACGATAATTATATGAAAATATGATTTCTTTATTAGTCTGGCCTTTAGCAGGCCAGACCTGAAACCCATTGAAAATCGGTGGGAGCAATTGAAAACGAAGGTTCGATTGCACAAAGTCGGAAATTTCACCGAACTTTTCGAAAAGGTAAAGATGGAATAGAAATGGAGATGTTGCTTAAAAAATTAATCGCAGTTGTGTAGCAGTTATTCAAAATAATGTTTTTTTCCCAAATATTAGCTTTCCAATATAATGTTTAACAAAATATCAAACGTTGTTAATTATGCGACCGAGAGGTTTTGGTAGATTATTTTCCAAATAGTGAAAAACCTAATGCAGAATAAAAATAAATTAACAAACTACATATTTTTTAGAAAACAGTGAAATGTCGGTTAATTATCCTACAAAAGTTTAAATTATTTTGGTAAACTTTTCGAAATTGAATGGTAATATGATTCAAACAGCAGCGTTGCTAATTAGGTGACCGCAGCTGTATATCCGTATATACACAATAAAAAATATTGTTCATGAATGAATAAACAAGACTATAAACATTCAAAAAATTTCAATATTTTCGATATATAGATATTCTGTACACTTCTGTGTCGAAAATAGACAAAAATGGAAATTAAAACTTTCACCAAAAGCGCAGTAAGCGCAAGGCCTGCATATGCACATATATAATACTGTTGTATGTATTTCTTGAAAATCAAATTTGTTTATACAAAAAAGTGGCTAGCAGTCATGTAAATTGCCTCGAAAATATTTTAACCCACTTTTATTGACGCTGGAAAGTTCCAAAGTCATTCACCGGCCGCTGGGTGTTGCATCAGCTTAACTGTTCTCAGCCGACAATAAGTGTAGTTGTTGTTGCAAGCATTGCTACAATCTGCCGCGAAGCGCTAGCAGCTTTAATTGACGATTTCAGATTTTTCTTGCGACGAGAAAGTGAAAACTTTACTTTAATTGTAACCCACTTTCGATTGTTTACTTCTGGCCAAACGTGTCCGCGCCCGAAGACAATGCAGTTCTTTGAACTTCTTTCACAGACGCTTTCTAGAAGTGGAAGTCGAGTCGCTTTTTGTTTACTTAAGCATCTACATATGTATTTATGTATGTATGTATGTATGATAATGAAATGGATTAAAAAGATATTATTAAAATGAATGGATATTAGGAATGTAATAAATTGCCTTCTTCCTCTTTGTGTGGACCAATCTGCGCTCTAGCTTGTTTACATTTCAATCGCTAAAAGTTGTTTGAGTTTACTACTTTAAAATACTCTGTAGGAAATAACATTTGTTGGAAACTACAATCAAGCTATGGCTAGAGTAATTGCCTGGTGAAAGAACCAACCCAATATCTCAACCTCAAATTTTAAGATTACGTTTCAAATAAATTGTATTTATATTCAATTAAGTCAAATGAGCAGAAGTACTCTTAATGATTTTTACAGTTATAGGACACGGAGAAACGATAGAATAAATATGTATGTAGAGTAAAATTGCGAGCAAGAGCAAATTACACGAGAGAGCTACCGAAGATAAAATCAATCAGCTGACACTATTTTCTGTACATTTTTGACAGCTGCGCATTTTCGATAGAAACATTTTTTCTTTTTCAAAGTAGTTAGAGGTCCATCGAACTCGAAGCTTTCTCTGTTTTTTTGTTTATTAAATATATTTACCGTTTTGAAAGTTTCTTAAGTGTTGCCTGGTTTTTGTATATGACTGGATTTCACTACTCCCTTATGCTTCATGGCAGAGAACTAAATTTTACAGATTTTTGGTGACAATATATTCTTCAAATTTTGTATGAAAGCTTTAACAATTTCTCTCATTTTATTTGTTTAATAATGTTTTTTTAAACTCTACCATGGAATGGAAAATTCAAATTTCTACTAAATTATTTTGGCTTAAATTGATCGAGATTGCTGAAAGATATCAAAGCTATATGTCGGAGAGATTCTTCAAAAATATTTGGGTATGAGAAAACTCTGTAGGAAACTTGGCTTATAATCGACCGAAAATGCTGCGCAAATCATCGAAAACGTTTAAAAAATTGCATGAAATGGACTTCGAATTACTTTTCATCCACTAGATTCTCCTGATCTGACTAGCAGCGACTTGTTTCTATCGCCAGACGTTAGCCGGATACTCGCTGGAAATCACTCAGCAACAATGAAGAGTTAATCGACGAGGCTTATATTTATTTCGATATTCTAAAGACCAATCGTACTTTAACTAAAAACTAGACTAAAGATGTTATACTAAAATCATTCTCATTCCCACTTTATTGAGATTTTACTAAAGCAAGCTTTTTCCTACTGTGTATGTTCGCATACAAACTGTTTGCTGCTCATACTACTTATTTGTATAGCTGAAAATGTCGCTCCAATGTACCGAAAAAGTTTCACCCAATACAACTCCCGCTACCCGTCCGCTGCCAATGCACCACATAACGGTATTGCAGGCATGTACAAGTATGTATGAACTTATGGTAAACTAGCGACGAGATTTTAAGCGTTCACGCGTGAGCATGTGGAACTTTCGGAGCAAGTTTGGCATAACGCATAAAACCGCTGAGAAAAAACCTTTATGCGTATGTATGTTTGTGTGTACATATGTATGCAATGGAATTTTACAAAAAACAATCTAAAGTTGAAAAAGCGTTTACGCACCAAATTCGATTTCTACGCGCAATGCGAGCGACCAAAAGTCAATAACCTCGCCTGACGACTGGTTAAATTGCGTTCGCCAGCAAGATTTCGGCAAAAAATACAACAGCAACACAAATAGCTGCGGAAATCGCTTATGCTCATTCCATTCATATATATATACATACAAACAAACATACGAACATAAACGTAATAAAAACCAACGCCAACAAAAAAGTCAGCAATAATAATGCTTAGCACAACGTCAACGCAAGCAGCGTAGCAGCAACAGCAATAACGGTAGTCGTAGTAGCGCGATCACTACAACAATAAAAGCGAGTAGAGTAAGAGTAAGACTGCCGGTGGTTCCAACAATGGACATATACACACACGTACTTACATACATACTCGATGTATGCGAAGGTGAATGTGTGTTGCCGCCGCGGAAAGCCGTTGAAAGAGGGATCAGAAAAAAGCAAATCAGCTGGTAAATGTACCGTTGGAAATTTCTTTCTCCTTCTCTTTAATGTGCTGTCTGTCGTTGCTGTCTCACCACTTGTCTACCATACTTGACTTTTTGTTGCGCGGCGCGGAACGGCGCGGCGCTGTGGCTTGAATAGTTGGTCGATTGGTTTGCTGCTTTGATGGTTGGTTAAAATGTGGGTCAAGTTATAATGAGCGCGGCCAAAATTATGTTAATGCGGGTTATAAATACACACATATATATATGCGTATTATGTATGTGTATATTCAGTTTGTCGCTCTCACTGTCGGCTTAAAGCTGGCTTTATCGTCACTAGTGCAGACATCAAGAAGCTTGTTGACTGCTCTGAGCTGAAGAAAGTAGAAGTATTTGCTTTACAATGCACACATACAAGCATTTATATGTGTGTGTGTATATTAGTAACGGTAGTTGTCAAGATAATGTATTCTTTGAAGTCAAAACTGAATTAGAGTGATCTCAAACACACTTTCGGCGATTAGCATTAATATTAGCTTAAGAAACTTAAACTTTTTTGATTTTCTTTTTTTTGATTTTAACGAATTCAACGTATTGGAGTCAAATAGTATAATTAAATATTGCTTTCAAAACTTGATATTATGGAGTTTTTTTGTTTATAATTTGCCGAAAATTTGAGTTGATCCGGCAATGCAGAGTTGAGATATGAGCGTATTCGTAAAATTGATTTTACTTACGGCTCTCGAAACGTTAAACGCGTCTTTTTTGAAATACTGTTTTCATAGTTGGTGAGGGTAACTGAAGTGTAAATGTTTTCAAAAAAACAATTTTTTTTTGGGAAGCCGTAATTTTGTCAAAAATTAAAATTTTGACTGGTTCTTCGATCATATTCGATCTGTTGTAGTAATAATTTTTGTCTGTTTTTGGTTTTCAGATAATTTTAAGTTGAAAAATCGTCCTCACCACCAGACACTTGTTTTAGGAGGTCCTCCAGGTGTTCGGCTGCAAGAGCTCGGATCAATGAATCCAATTTTTTTTCAAAACTTAAAACTGATTATTTAAGAATTTACAATACAATTTTATATCTGCATTTTTTAAAATTATTTTCTATAAAATGTTTAAAAACATAAAAAAAAAATCACGAACAAACGCATTTTTTCTAACTTGCTAGTGGATATAACCCCTTAATTAAAGCATGTCTTGTATGTAAGCGAGTGACAAAAGAATGCTCAACTGGGTGAAAATTTCCCTAAAAATATTTTCTTTACTCAACTCAGCCGTCAAAATTATGTTTCACCTCGATTATAACGGGTGATTTCAGAGATTTTAAAATGAGATTATTTAAAATATTGTTAATAATTATATGCATATAACAAAATATTAAAGCAAAACTTACTAATTACAAATTTTCAATAATTGCCACATATTTTCCGTGGATAATTTAGTAATCTCTGTAGACGAAAAAAAAACCCGTAAATAATTGGAAAAATTTACATAATTTCACTTAGATATTTTCTTATTTTATTTATTTATACAAATAAAACAACTAAAAAATAAAAAGAATCGCAAAATATTATATAACCGTTAACTTCGTAGTTAAACAGGTTTTTTTATTTAAAGGAAATTGAAATCAACCTCTTTCACCTAATATCTGCGCAAATCCATAGAAATATTTATTTAGAGATATTTCGAAAAATCAAGATGATTTAAAGAAAGCTCTGCCAAATCAATGCCCAGTGCGAGCTAGTGCACAGTTTTGAAAGTATTTTCAAAAATTAGAACTAGAACTATAAAAGTTGAAGTCTGTCTTAAGTACTACATTCATTCAAAGAAGTCAGAATTACAAAGTTTGACAAGTTAAAAATAAGCGGATCCAAATCGGGGTAACATATTTCGATAATTTAGTTTGTTCTTCAATTTTCTTTAGATTATTTCTAGAGCAAACCGTTTTTAACCAAAAAATTTCTAATACTTTTTTAAGTGGACACTCACCCAAAATGATATAATAATATGAATTATGTGTACCATCTAAACAAAGTTAACCCGTACTAGTTACTAATCCAATTACCGATGTGGCTACATTGAAAATGTTGGCGAAGGGGTTAAGCGTGTTTACTTTATCACGAACATAATTACTTGCAAATTGTCGTGTTGACATCAGATAGATAGTAGAGCAACTGAACATCCCTTATGAATAGACTCAATACATTCTGGTTAATGTTTTGGGTATGAAGCGTGTCAATGCTAGTCTCGTACTTAAATACCCGAGTCTTTTGCAAAAACGACGTCGAGTTTGAGTCGCAAAAGAATTGCTAACCAACGTAGCTGAGGACTCTACATTCATCAAACGTACAATAATTAGTGAGGAGAAATGGGTTATGAATATGACGTCGAAACTGTTCAACAATCTAGCGAATGGCGCTTCAAAAACTAGTCGAAACCGGAAATTTCAAAATTCTATCGTGTGTATGGAAAGTTGAATTAAGCGTAGGTATGCTTGTAAGCGTTGGAAGCTTTACGAAACATTAATTAAACAAATACTTATCAGACTTATTGTAGGCATAACAGTTATTCTATAAAAAAAATTTCCAGAACAAGAAATGTTGGGTAGCAACCATTACTACCGGTATTCATACATATGTTATATACATATATGTTCTAAAATACAGCTTTACTCATTTTATTGCATATAATTTGTGACGCATTTCAAAAGTATTATTAGCAAAAGCTTACAAAACATATAGGGAACTATATTTAGTTTCCCCTCTCCCTTTTAAGTATTTATATTGTACAGAATGCCTATTTTTACCCCACTAAATCTGAGTAATGAGCAAAAGCTTTTAACAGCTTTCATTAAATTCGCACGGATTCTCCTTAAAGGCACGAATTAAGTAATATAAATGCAGACAGGTATTATTTTTGAGTATGCCTTTATGCTGTCTTTATTATTGTCTGATGCAGGAAGTGTGTGCGAACTTAAGCGCACCAAACGACGTCACCATATTGAGGCGGCCGCAAAACTTACTGAAGTCAAGAAATACGACGAGAACTCATTCTCTAAACTTTGCGAAACCAAAAAATTTGCCGGTTAACAACAACAACTTGTTATTCGGCTGTTCAGTTGACTTTGCTTTTGACTGAACGCTGGTCACTCTGAAATCAGTTAACCTGTCTGGCTGATTAATCAAAACCACTTCTGGAACGACTTTCACTTAGAAAGTTCTGCTTGTCGTTTTGTTTGTGTTTGTGTGTGAAGCATTTTGTTTTGACTGTCGATTTACAAGCAAAACTCGTGTAGTTATTCACGATTGCTTTACATATTCACACGAACACATACACACATACTGCCAGTGGTTTTGAAGGAGGCCTCTCGAATGTGTCTTTGTCGCTGTTGGCTGTGATTTCGACAAGTGATTATTTGTTTGCGCTACCATCTTAACGCGTCCGCTGATCTTGCCTCTGTCATTCATTCATCCGAACCGAGTGCTCTGTGTTCGTGCGCCCCTTCAGCAGGCTATCGGACCATCAGCCTCAGCGCTCTCGCCGCGCCACTTTACTGCACAGCGTCTTTTGGTAAACAAAATCGAGGCGACCGCCTTTCTACGCTCGAAACTGGGTCAGTAGTGCCATCGCTCAGTGATGTGTAATTGTTAATCGCAAAATTGAAGTGGCGTGGCGACGTGTGTGATGCGAGTTGTGTGCTGCGCTGCCTTCCTCAAAAGCGATTACGGCAAATTAAATGTTATGATTTGGAATAATAACAACGGCTACACTTAGTCATCAGGTAGTTATGTGCCAATTTTACTATTGAAATAACTTTTTTTTTTTAATAATTTGCGAAACAAAATAATATTTTTCTGTTTTTCTTAAATGTTTGAAATTGCGTGGTGTTTGCGTTTGCAATTCTGTCTTTACGTAAGTATAATCAAGGCCACAGAAAACTTATCACTATTAGATACTGCTGTCGATGCTGTTAATAGTGTCACTAGATAATGAAAAAAATTATGTACATTAAGGTGGTTCCCTTGGCAATATGAAGTTCAAAGATATCACATAATTAATATTTTGGTTTCGGATTACTAAAGTGCATTGCTCAAATATCCGGATATATTACTATGAAGTCTGAGTTAAATTATTTTTCATTTTATACTCTAAGTCAATATTGCTGCTACCGGTAACTACGTATACATTTTTTTGTCTAATGTTCGATCTTCATATGATACGCTTTTAACCGATTGAAAGTCATATGCTACGTCTTCGACAAATTTTTGTTGATTTTCGATATTACAATAGTAAAAAAATATAATAAAATTTGAACTCTAACCACTTTCCAACAGGCTTCAACTGCAACTAACTTATAACACATCTCATAAGTGATAATTAATAATGTCCACATAGGGATTAAGGTTTAGAAAATTTAAAAATTTATTTTAAATATTTCAGTACCACCATAATGAGCATACACATTTAAAAATTAAAAATAAACTCAAACTTGTTTTCTGTTATCTTTACCGAGCTGGTTTCGGTTTAAATAGTTTCAGAAAAAATTAAAAAGTTAATATTAAAACAATGGCATCTGACGTCTTTGACGTTTGATAGTTTGGCCCAGCCAGTTGCCTCGCATAAATATGATTTTAGAGATTCGAGATCAAGATACATACTTATAGACCTTTGCACGTCTAAAAGAACACTTGTGGCGCCAGAAGATATTTACCTGAGTACTATGTTTTCTACATCTGTCAAACATTTTTGAAATCTTATATGGTGTTCATCATACCTTATTATTATTGAATAATAATATCAATTATAAAAAAGTTAAAAATGACCGAGGAATTAAGTTCAGGATGAATTACTTTTCGCAATGCACTTTATTATAATACAATAAGTATGCCAGGATGTTTGAAACACCCAAAACGAAACGTCAGAGACCTTATAAAGTATATATATAAATGAGCAGCTTGACGAGCTAAGTCGATTCAGCCATGTCTGTCCGTATGTCTATATATACGCGAACTAGTACCTCAGTTTTTGAGATATCGCTCTGAAATTTACCACACGTCCGTTTCTAACCAAGGAGCTGCTCATTTGTCGAAATGTGTTTTTCATTTGACGAGTTATCTTCATCAAATTTGGCATTGATTATTGCCTCAGGCAATGACGCAATTTCCGAAGATATTCTTCAGATCGAGTCACTAAGCATATACCTGCCATACAAACTAGCCGATTAAAATCAAGTTGTTGTAAGGAATCTTTTGTATTTGTGGAGGGTATTATAGCTACTGTGCAACCAATGTTTACGTTTTTTCTTGTTTTTATCTAATCATGCAACATTCTAGCAACAATAATATCAAGCATAGCATCGCATTTTATTGAACGAAAAATGGCATATGTAATAAAACAAAATTTTGAAAATAATTCTAATTTGAAAGTGTCTGTACATATTTCTCAAAACTGTTTGTTTTGACTTTACCTACTGCCGGTGCGACATAGCTGACTTTATGGCAATAGATTTCAGCTTCAAAACTTTGAAACTACAAAAAAATATATATTTTTACTCAATGTTTATAACCCCAATTATGACTAAACACCGTTGAATATTTGAAAAACTGACAAAATGCTAGAGATCATATTCTTCTGCTAAAAAAAAATGCTGATAAAAATCGAAAAAATATTTTTTTGAAAAAAGCTCATGTCAAATATATCGACATGTTTTGTAAAATAGTTAAAATTTAGAAATTTCAAATGTCAGAAACGGGAAAACGCGTTTGCAGCTGACCAAGCGATGTGAAAAGTCAAAGTAGGGCCGGGCTTGGGCTCGATATCTCATAGACCAACTTTTATGTGGCATGTTTCTTGTTATATCAATAAAAGATCAGTTTCAAACACAATGCATATTCAATAACTTTATCTACGCAAATTATAGCCATTCGACTATCCCATAATTAGGAAAAAAGTGCAACTAATAGAGTAATTAGTAAAGCCATTAAAAACTTCCGGTGTAGTTTCGGTATAAGGAACTGCTAAACGCACATATCGCTAGTTCATAAGTCTACACACCTGCATATGCGCGGCCCTTCAATTAATCGGAAATAGTGTTACGAGCCAATTTCGATTCATAAAAAGTATTTAACTTTTTCAACAAAATAAAGAAAAAAATAATAATAATTGCAAGTGTTGGTCGCTGCGTATGAGTGACGCCAAAGGCAAACATAACAAAATACCAGATTAGCTTCCAAAAAAAAAACTATTTTTATATTAATTTGGCCGTTTCACACAAACAACAATGAGCAACAATGCTGAAGATAGCTGGGCTGCGCGCTACTTGCTGTGTGAAAGTGTGTTTATTTTTGTGATTAATATCCAGTTATTTTCAATTTCATTTGACACCCATTAACCGAATACATAAACAAACAAGCTGCTGACTGCGGCGCATAACTACACACAATCCAACCGAATGAACAACAAGAACAACAAAAGCAGTACTAACAATAAAAACAAAACCAACAACAAAAACAACTCATTAACAATAGCAGCAACAACAATAGAAACGATTCATCAACAATAACAATAACAACAGCAGTGCACACGGTACACGCATATTTAGAGCTTAGTCGGCGAGGCAAGGGAATGGAGAAAAAGCAAAAGTTTGTAATTGAAAACCGCTATGCGCCGCAAATAGCGCTGGCGTCGCGCTCGCCAAAGGTCAATGACATGGACTACTTTTGCTGTTGGCTGTTGAGTGCTACATTGTTGTTGTTGCTATTACTACTTTTAGCGGCTATAAAAACATGTATGAATTCACTTTCTATTCCATTGAAAAAATCGTTTGCGGCGAACAAAAACACAACCAAAAACAACAAATGCGAGTGCAAAAACAACAATGACGCTGCAACAACAGCAAACACATATGTACTTGTATGTGAAATCCAATAAAAACGACAGCAGGCGATGGCAAGCGGTTGTGGCGGCACTGCGCCAACGGTGAAAACAACGAAAGTGGTAAGCAACGGAGCCAGCGACGGCAAAAACGGCGAGAAAAAATCAACACAGCAATGGCAACAGCAGTAGTTGGCGTGTGCCGGCGTGTATGTTTGCGCGTTGACCATTCACAATAACGGTCAGAGCTGCTGCTGCAGCAACTACGACAACAACAAGAGCAGGCGCTCTAAAACTTCCACTGTGGCTCCATGAATCTTTCTGTCGTTGTTGTTGTTGTTGTTATTATTTCAAGACACATCATTGGTGATGGAAACTGCATTGCTGCTTGTTGTTGTTGTTGCTTGTTGTTTTAGCTGAAATAGTTATACACAAGACAGTGCTTTGGAGTTTAGGCGCTCACATGTTTGTTTTTCGTGTTAAATCAACGAGTTTCACCCAAAGCAACAACAGGTCACAGCTAACAAACCAACAAACAATAGAAACATACAAACAATAAAATTAACACACACATATTTACATACAAATATATGTAAATGAAAGCAACAATGCCAAACAAAACACTCAGCGCACTTATCTATTCCACCAGCAGCGGTGGCTTATTGGTGCTGCACCGCGGCACCTTTTGCGCATGCGCAGCACAGCACTCACTTGGGTGCTGAGCATACACACTTCGGCTGTGGAATTGTCATAAAGACATATGAAGTTGAAAAAAATTTGCATTTTGTTCCAATAAAAATAATAGTTTCTCTAATTTATATGCGCTAGCCGAGCGGTATTGCAAACGAGCTGAACAGCGGGAGTTAGTACCGAAAAAAAAACTAACTCACATTCAATTTAATTTGATCTGCGGTGCATGTGTAACTTAAACGTTTTTTTTTTAGCTATTTAATAATAGCATCCCACATTTTTGGTATTTTCCTTAACACAATTTTTATGTTCGACTTTGTTACGCGCTTTTGCCAAGCGAGCTGTAATAATATTATTTATTTCGATTATTATTCGCTTGCTTTTGTTGTTGTACTCAAATATTTTTATGAGTAATGCGTAGTTGTATCTCCACATTTTGCTTTAATTTCAAGTTTGCCAAATTTCTGCCTCTTCTTTCTACTCATTTGCTTATCACACCACGCATGCGCGGACATTTGAGACTTAGTCATTTCAAGTGTTTACCTAAAATGTGCAACTTTGCAACAAATTCCTAGTTTTGGCTGGTGATTTTTGTTTTTATATGTTTATGCACGCGTTGGATGACTAATTTTAGAAAGTCTGTAACAATGACATTTTGCATATTTTGCGGTGATGCTGGGCGTATGAGTGATATGTTTACACTAAAGCGCTACAAATATGCGATCATTTGTAAGCAACAAGACAGATTTCACTGCTACTGTTAAAAGTTGGTTGAAAAATATAAGAAATATGCATTAGGGTGGGTCAAAACAACGAAATGTTTTTAACGTACTATAAAAAAAATGGTTGCTAGACACCTATAAGAAAGACTCTCCAAGTATGAGCACTTAATTGTAACGGAAAGGTCGTCCGCCTAACGGTTTTATATATTATTCTTGTTATCTCCCTTCCTACAAGACTATGAGCTTTCCAATTTAAAATGATTTTTTTTTTCACTGAGTTATAAAATTCAGAAGAAGAAAAGAACTTTTCCGTAAGCAATCAAAATCAGTTATGAAATGAGATATAATATTTTTGCAAGTTTTGGAATCGAGTTTCGAATTTTTCTATCTAATAATAATAAAAGAATAGAAAACCATTAACCGTGAATATATTTGTCAAAAAAAAATTTTCCAGACAAGAAAATTTTTCATTTTTTTAACCTGATGTTGGGTTTATATTTTAGCCACTAAAATTTTTTTAATTCAAATGTAAATTCAATTATTTTTTTAAATTTTATACAACGCTGATGACAACTATATTCTGCAGTGATCCGATATCGCCGGTTCCTACAAATGAGCAGCTTCTTGGAGAGAAAAGCACGTGTGTAAAATTCCAGATCGATATTTCAAAAACTGAGGGACTTATTGGTGTATCTACAAAGAGAGAGATATATATTTAACTGACAAGCTAGTATTTGTTGAAAGAATAATATAATTGCCTTCAAAATTCGATTTTTTTGTTCTACATAATCGATACTATTTTGGTTTTAGTTGAGTGCCCGATTGGTCACTTCAAAACAGATCTTAGTTTAGGTAATTTCTTGCAGCAACCATTTCCATGAGATTTGAGAACAGAAAAAATGCTAGTGGTTGCCTTTTTTGCCAGGGAAAACGGATATAAATAACTTTCCAATTTTCTTAATTAATGTTGCATACTAAAAAAATCTGATATATGGTTAGGAAGCATACTACTCAGTATTTGTTTTTATTGAACTTATTTTTCCAAAGGGACTAAATAATGCTTCTCCGCGATTTAAATCAACTTAAAAACTGAATTTTCTTACATTAAAATTTATGTTACCAAAATTTACTCGCCTTCAAAATTTCGTATGCCATCATCATACGAATATATCTACATACACTGAAATATGCATTAGCTTTGCTTCCCTCATGTTGTTGATCAGTTAATTAACAGTGGGTAATAATATTGAGCCGTAATGTAACTTCCTTTGGAAAAATATGTTCTAAAACCATGAAAAGAAGCAAAATGGAGTTTGTAGAACGATTCGACAAAACATGGAAAATAGCGAATCGAACAAACAACTGGTATAAAAAAGCAAGCGACTAGCATAATCTGTTAAGGAAAAACAGTTAGTGATTTTACCATTAAGCGGATATATTTCTGAATTAATTTTGAAACGTTGTTGCTTTCATATGGCAGTTTTTTTTTATGTGTATATATAATGATAAGTTTAATAAAAAATTATGATAATAAAATCGTTCTAAAAATACGAATAAAGTGCATAATTCATATAATAATATATAATTCTGAGACATATATCACCCATAATCTACCGGATTTTAAGTTCTGGTAATTGGAGAAAACTCCCCTCTGCCAAAAGCTTTCTCAATTACTGCTCTTGGCCAATTGGTGGGAAATACATTATTTATTAAGCAATTTTTTCCCTAAACACTTGACAACGCAAGTTATAATTATTTTTATTTTTTGTTTTGTATTTTATCGGAATTAATGCTATAAGAAAGCAAGAGCAATTCAAGAAGAACAGTATTAAAAGAAATCAGTATGAAAGTTCTAGTCAAGTTGCATCAATTATGGCTTTCCTCACCGCACCAAAGGTCAGAAGCTATTGCTATTAAACCGAATAGAACGCGGAATTCTGCTTCAGGAGATTCTGCAATGGAGAGAAATGTGTTTGTGTGAACGATTCAAAATTCTGTATGACTTCTAAGCCATATCCATTCAGAGCAATCAAGAGTAGAATACACTTACAAATCAACAAGAAAGCTGAAATTTTATAAAACGTGATTAAAAAGTGAAATCATAGAGAAAAGATAGTCTATGGTTACAACGATTAAATGAGGAAGTTATAACTTTAAAGTTGCTGCAATTTTTAAAGGACAGTGTTCTTTTGGGTTTTGTAAATAAACATTGACTCCTACATATAATATATAACATGTAAATACAACGAACTCTCGTAAGTATGCACTTAGCGCTATTTAAGCCTTTATCTTGTATATAGGTTGCTCTGTGGTCGAAATTCATCCAATTCAATTCATTCATGTGCATACCTGACGAAGCCGACTGAATAAATATTGTAGAATATTTATAACTTCCACATACAAACTAGGAAAATTGCTCAAAAATTCAAAAAAGCTGCCCTCTTTTTTCGCAATCTCAGAAACCCGAGGCAAGCACATTCTAACAAATATTTATTTGTTTCTCGCATATGCCATTATATTTATAGCTTTAGCTCACCTAACATTTAAGGCGACACCTCGCTTACGTGGAACTCGTATGACCTAAAACTTACGACCAAACATAAAGAAGAATATGAAATATGCTTCCTGGACTTTCTATTCTCATTTGTTATTTATAGGTTTCTACTTTATTTTCTAATGTCTATATGTATGCGACTAATTGCGCATGGTGCATGCAAATATCAGGGTTATTCCCAAGCCAAATCGATTGTTGGAGAAAAAGAATGGTTGAAGCGTATATAAATACAAGTATAATGAAGTAGCCTCAGTTGTCCAGCATAAATCAAAATCGTAATAATTCTAAGCGCTCGTATGTCAAAAGATTGCATGCACTCGCATACATATGCAAATATTAAAGTAAATATATATATGTATGTATATATGTATTTAGGTATTTAAGTGCAGTGGTTATCACACTTGCCATCGAAGTGGCAACGCCAACAACACTAAAAACAAATTCAAAGAACAAATACAAAACGCACAGGGACGGCTTAATGGGCCAACACAAGTAAATGGGCTAACATTTGTAGGCCAAATTATGCCACAAAAGCACGTACATGGACGCAGGAGGCATGCCTCAAACACTACTTGCAACACATGCAACTACCATACCTATATGCAAACAAATGGCAACATTGCAAACCAGACAGACACACACATGCAAATGCTTACTGTTGGGCATTGTTTGGCTGATATTTTTAGCCAAACTGCAGGCCAAGTTTACAAATTTACAATCAAAAGCCCAAGCGGCGATTGTGGCCGCATTAGATGGAATTTGTGTGCTCGGAGGCGCATACAACAGAAATGCTAATTTCGCATTCTGCTGGCAAGCGACGCAGACCAGTGTACTATATATATATGTTAATATACTATGTGAACCTATGTGTATGTGTATGTGTGTGTGTTTGCTCGTATTGCGATTGCGCAAAAGCCAGCCTGCATAATAATGCAGTCATAAAACGAACCAACTACTCGTATTAGCCAAATAAGGTGTGGAAAAAGTGCAGCAAAGCTAATGACAATAACAACCACCAGCACAACAACAACAAGAGTAGCAATAAAAATGCGCCTACGAATATCATTGCCAATAGTACAATGAAGGAGCTAGGAAAGTAAAAGGGCCGAGTGCGTCGAGTTAAGTGCAAGTGAACAGCGCACGAAGAAAAGTGAAAAGTGAGAAGGAAAATCTACGTACATACATATATACCTATGAATATAATATGTATATGTGCTTAATAATGAAAATCAGAGTGACCGAGCGGTGCGCATGCGCAAATACAAACAAAAACAAGAAATAGTATGTATGCATGTGTGTCTTCATGCTTGTCACTTGGTCAGTCAGTCCAGCCACATTTCATATATTTTATAGTTACACAAGTAGTATCTTTTTTTTTTGTTTTTTTGCTACTCTCATTATTACCTTGTGCGCTAACACAATTTGCAACATTTGTGGCACGTCGCCACCATCAGCCATTTACCACAATGCCATTCTGCATATCGTTAGTTTGTCGGTTGACTGGCGAAACATCAACGTTTCGGCGGTCACACTTTCACGCCGAATGGCGTTTGGCCGCAAAAATTCTATGACAGTTTTTACTTTTTTCTTGTATTTATTTTCTTTTCTGTTTCGAACAAATGTCATGGCTTTAAGTGCCTTAGCCAAGTGTTGTTGCAATTATATGCCAAATTCAGTAGGCTTATGTGAATACCAAGCAATTTATTTGCAGTCTTTCGCACTTTACTATATAGTGTAAGTACCTGAAAAATAATATTTATATGCACTAGAGTGGGTAAAAATAAGTCATGTTTTTCTTTCGCTTCGTACTCGGAAAAATTGGTTGATAGATACGTCTAAGAAAGGCTCTCCAAGTAGAAGCTCTTAATTGTAACGGGAAGGTTCTTCGAATCTCGCTTCCAACTACTCGAAAAAATATAACGAAGAGATGATTTTCCTCCGTTAATCATAGAAATGTTTGTTCGAAAGTATTTTTGCAAGGAAGAAGTGCATAAAATATTAGGATTATCGCAATGTTGGTGATTTCTCTCTAAGAGTAAAATATAAACAGTCCCAAAAAAACTAATAGATGAATCTTGGTGAGAATGGAGCAACGAAACCTGCAGTAGGTACTACTATCAGTCAAGCGAAATACTCGTATGTATCATTTAATCAAATTTGACGCGGACTTCTGAGCCAATACAAACATACCAACGGGTAATACAAATTTTCATACACCTGTCAGAACTTCGGCTGGGATGGCCTTCATTGCCTTTAGCGAGTTTTGGTTTTTTCAGTTCCGATTGTTGCAGAGTTTCGACGTCATATTCATAAACCCACGTCGCGTAAGGATGCGTTTAATGAATGAAAGAGTCTTTTTTGCGACTCTAACTCGACGGCGTTTTCGCAAAAGATTCAGATTTTTTGGTACGAGTCTGGCATTGACACACTTCATAACCAAAACATTAACCAAAACTTGTTGAGTCGATCAATGCATGTGATAGTAACCACAAAGTTGTCCAGTTTGTATGTAGCGACTGTGTGAATAACTAGTTAAAGTGGTATAACCACTATTATATTTTCGTCATACTAGTTGTTTGTTCGTTTCGCCACTCTACAAAGATGAGAGGATAGCTTTTAATAGAAAATATAATTTGCAACTGTGAGTCAATAATAAGATTTAGTTTGATCTGGTGCTGAGTTCTAATTATTGTATCCAGAGAGCTGCAGCTAAAGAGAGAAAGAACAGGATCCTAATTTCAATCTCACTTTTACAGATATTTTCATAAATTTATAGCTCAAATTATTACCGAAGTAAACAACTGTACTCTAGTCAAAGTAGTCAAACTAAAATTTCATTTAAATATATCGATTTTTTTACAGCTGTACGATGTCGCATTGGGTACACTGCATGTACATACATATATAAGTATCTGTATATAATTGATTTAAGCACTTAAGTGCATGGCTACATGAACAAGTGTAAGGAAATGCAATCAATTTAAATGCATATAGCATTATGCGATTCAACACCTTAAGACATACATTCAAACAAATTACTATACAATTTTATATACATGCACAGATATACGAATAAACATGTTAAAGCGTTTGTGGGAAAGTCTATGCCAACAACAATGAATACACATGAATGAAAATTGCCAGACATTAAGAATACAAATAAATGTGCATAAATGGGAATCTATTATTATAACGACTATAATATTCACACTTTGACACATTTCAGAGCTATAAATAAAGCAAAATTAATAAATTTCTATAAGGTAATTAGAAATCATTTTAACCATACTTTGTTTTACAGTTTCAGTTTATTTAAACTTTAGGTGTAATTAACCTTTCAATATTTATGCTTTTAATTTTATTACACAATAGTTTCTATTGATAAGATATTAATTGTAGCACTTTGCATGAGATTGGAGTAGTATTTGAAGAGATAAACAAGCAAGTTACTTATTGTTACAACAAAAACTTTCGCTACACACATCAGCTGCTCGGATGTAACTTGAGAATTATTAGGATTATTTTTCATTTTTTATCCAATTATTTTAATAGAGAGATATTTCGTGAATAGAGAAAGAACCCTGCTAAGCCGGCAATCGACACATTTTTATTTGGTTTCAAAATAATATGCAACCAATGTGCGGCACTAACTTTCCAAACAGCTTTTTCATATTTAATTCTCAATGTAAAATATGAAGTACTGCTTCGTCTGAGATGCCTATGGCATTAGTAATTTCACGCTTAGTCAAACTTGGACTAACAATATTATGAACCTGCTCAATGATTTCTGGTGTAGTTGCAGTTTCGGTCGTCCTTCGCATGGATCGTCTTCATGCCTCATATGACCTACGACTAAGTTTAAATTCACCAGCCCAAAATTCAACGGTGCGTTTTGAAGGTGATGACTCCTCATATACCTCTAACAATTGTTCATAAATTTCCTTTGCTTTTAAACCTTTCAAAACAAAGAATCTAATCATTACGCGATATTAAATTTTTTCCATATTCAAAAAAAAAAAACTCTGACACGTCAACTTCAAATAGCTTGTAAATAAATAATTAATTGACAAAATGACTTGTAACGTGGCATGTGTTCTCACAACAGATGTACCAACTTCAGGAAAAAAAATTTGGAGTTAGTATTGCTATTTCGTGGTGAGCACTACTCACTTTGCAACCTACCTGTTAGTATTGAAAGAAAAGATCGAAAGAAATAGTAAAATTAATTATTTGGAAGTTAAAACTTACACTTTTTATAAATAGCCGACAAAAAGTATAGTAAAGTTAACAAATAAAAATATATTCCAATTTATATTACTCTATTTGTGTTAATATTCTCTAAGCAATACTTGTTCAAATATTTTCGCCGAAATCAATCTTTTAGTCTTGCTTGAATTAGAATTG
The DNA here is from genome assembly GCF_042242935.1 of Bactrocera oleae. Taxonomy (NCBI): domain Eukaryota; kingdom Metazoa; phylum Arthropoda; class Insecta; order Diptera; family Tephritidae; genus Bactrocera; species Bactrocera oleae. Next base: position 77,405,389 of record NC_091536.1, read on the forward strand.
GTCTCTCAAAAATAAAAATAATACATTCATAAAACACATCGATGATAGCTTGTATCTCACACCTCACACAGCGGATACAATGTTTTGGATATAATTTACAAAAAAAACAGCACTGAGAAATTAGAACAACCTAGTTGCCATAGAAGGTCAAAATCCGAGTTATCCATTTTTGGGCACCTTATCCATCCATAATATCATACTTTTTGTTGGAATTATGTATAGAATATACGGGTGCTCACATATACCTAACAGATTTATATTGCACAACTTATTTCCTTAAGTGTCTTATAAACTGCGTATATTTATTGCCAAAGTCAGCTGTAGCACGAATGTGCTCTAATTGTATCCGGTGGCTTAGAATCGTAAAATGCGATTTAGAATATTTTTGGAAAATATATTAAATGCACTTACAAAGAATATTCCTACAGTTTCGAGGAGAAAAAAACGTTTGCAAAAGTACGTTTTATCGGACGAGGATAACTTTAAAAGGGATGAAAGTGAATTGAAGAAATAAATATGGAATTTACATTTTATTGTATAAAAAAACTTTTTGATCACAGTAGTATCTCAACTTTACCCAACTTACTGCTTGTTTGTTGACACAGAAATGAATACGCATCTTCATCCTGGTTAATTTGTTATACACGAACAAAACTTTTATACTTTAATACTCCGGGCAACATGTTGCGAGAGTATAAAATCTCAGGTGGCTGAAGTTGTAACAGTTTCCGCGTTTTTGTGTACTATTACATAAAATTTTAACTTATACATTATGCTGAAAAGTAAAATTTAGTTCACGGGAACTCGGTACTGTATATAAAACTAAAAAATTTTTGGTATATCTAGAATATTTTAATAAAATATGTATGTGATATAGCTTTATAGCTTATCATACGCATTGTTTTTTTTCTATTTGCTTGTATAAAATTTAGTTTTTTATACTCTCGCAACATGTTGCTACAGAGTATAAGTTTTGTTCACCTAAGGGTTGTTTGTATCACCTAAAAGTTATCGAGATAGGTATGGGGTTATATATATATATACAAGTATATATATATAGCTGTGTCTTACATATTATATATATACAATATATATAACTCCATACCTATCTATATATATATATATATATAAACGATCAGGATGACGAGACGAGTTGAAATCCGAATGTCTGCTGTCCGTCAGTCTCTCTCTGCAAACTCTAACTTGAGTAACAATTGAGATATCATAATCAAACTGTACTACTAATGAAATGGTACACCAGTTCTTTGCCAAAAAAAAGTAAGAAGGATTTCGTATATGGGCATTATCGGACCACTGCCACGCCCACAAAATGCAATTAAACGAAAATCGATAAAGTGCCATAACTAAGCACTTAATTACGATATAATATTGTAATTTGGTAGAGGGAATTGCGAAGCAAGCGAGATCTGTGTGCTGAAAAAAATTTTAAGAGTGGGCGTAGCCCCACCCTCTAATAAATTTAATGTACATATCTCCCAAACCATTCCAGATATATCACAAATTTTCTTAGGATTTTCCTATGACACATCTTGTAAGAACATCTACCTACACTGTAAAAATGGATGAAATCGGGTGGTCACCACGCCCACTCTCCATATAACGGTTCTGGTAAAAACTACTAAAAGCGCGATAAATCAATAAATAAATGCCACAGAAACATAAGGTTTGGAACCTTATATCTCAGGTCCTACTCGACCGATATCGACCATATTTTGACATTCTTATCTTTCAGTGTGAAAATACGCGAAATCTGATGACAACCACGCCTACTTCCCATGTAACAAAATTTAAAACCTAAGTCTTAGATCACCCTCGTATCTATGACTCTGATAATATAATTTTATTTGCCTGTTATACAAAATATCTTTATACTACGTTTGCATTTAAGCTACACTTTTTGGCATTTGCTAGCCAATTCAGCAGAATGTAAATGAACTTAAACGCTTTAAATCGGCTCAATCGATTTTCATATCAACAAAACAGAGAAATTTATAATTATTTTAAATTCAAAAACATGTGAATTAATCTGCAGCTGAAACCCCTGTATATCTACACACACTAATGCATTTTGAACTAATAAAACTGCCGGAGTTTCGGAATATTTTATGCCCCCCCACAAATGCAAACAATTTATATAGATGGCTCTTAGCCAAGGCGACGACGTCGAGGGGGGTTAAAGGGGCTTATCAAATCTCCGCACGCATTATCGTCGCTTGTATGTTAATTAAATAGCAGTAAAAACAACAAAGCAACATAACTACCCGAAAAGCTAGAGTGGCAGAAGCACGAGTATGTGGTCATAAGCGATCAGCCAGCAGGCAAGCCGTAAGCTAACGAAGCTAGCCAACTAAGTAACTAGGCAAGCAGCCAAGCGGGCAAAGCAGGCAGTCACGCAGCTCATTTAACATCGGCGATGCGATAGTAAACGTTTGTGACATCACAAATCCACCGGAGGGAAGAAGTTCAATGTACCCTAATGCGGCGTTTTAGAGTTTTCACCCAATAATAATGCTCGCACGAATTATGCGACAAAAAGACGAATTAAAAGCAACAACAAAATGCATACAATTTGTGGTATTTTTGCCAAAAATAGGCGAGATGGAATCACGTTTAAATATTTACGAGTAATTCATACCACACACACATACTTATACATATACATATGTATACGTATATATTGAAATAGTTGTGCATATAGTTCTGCACTACGTGAGAAAGAGTGTGTGAGAAGTTTATGAAGCTTAGGGAAAAGCTTAGCAGGTAAATAGGAGGAGAGTTAGTTCGTGTGGAGTCGTTTGTAAATAGTCATATGCATGTTATGATAAGTAAGAACTGTTGTGAATAACCAAATTTATGTAAACTTATGGAATTTTTTTTTGGAAAAAAACTTACTCATGATGAAGTAAAAAGGAATATTAGATTTAAAGTTAAACGAGAAAATCTTCTTCAAAGCACTTTAATACCCATCGGTATCCGAAATTTTATAACCGTTTTTTTTTTGGTACATATTCAATAGCCTTTCTGGTCAGATTAATCAACACAAATTACTTCTTCAAACATTTTCAAGCTCTAAAAATAAAAGCAAGCTAACTAAAAATGTTCAAACTTTACAAACCTGCACAAATTCTGCAATTTTTAAACTTTCCAATTTTTTTCAAACTCTCCAATTTTTTTCGAATTCTCCAATTTTTTCAGACTCTCTTAAATACAACGTTTGATATATATAAGGCATTTTTAAATGTTAGGATCATTATTAGAATCAGAAAGTGTTATACATCGTTCCTCAAATTAAAACTGCTGAAATTATTTGGAATGCGTAAAAAAATTCGAGATTTGGTATGATCAGTGAATCACAAAAAATCTAATTCTGCAAAATTAATTTTTTTTTCAAGTGTTCGATACAAGCTTTTCAGCCAGTCTGATATACAAATATAAGTAGCCGCTTGCCACACTATCTAAATTGCAACGAAATTAAGAAACTCACAAAACTCAAATCGCTAAAAACTTTTGAGAAATTTAAGTATTTCATTGCTTGTATCATAGCCACATACTTGTCCTAATTATTTATTATTATTGAAGAAAAACATTTCTATGCAGTCAAATTCGCCCACACTCGGTACCACTAACAAATTATTATTATACCATATTAGCGCTTGTGCTTCACACTAAGCTCTCATCTCATGTAGGTATGTATATAATTTTCTCACCGATCGTGATCGTGTCGATCACTTTGTTTGTAATCTGACAGACACCTGCCATCGCATATTTCTTCGGTTTGTCAAAAAGAAACATCTCTATTTATACAACAACACATGACTGCTAACAAATAATCGGAATTTTGCAGAAACTCATACTCACTTGTAGAGACTGTCGGTAAAACAATTGAAGAACTCGGCGGTGTGCGGCTTAAGTTTATTTCTTCCTAGCGTAAATTCACACTTTTGTATTCGCTTCTTTAATTAATAAGAAATTATTATTATTTAAAAGTGACTCCAGCAGTGTTTTCGTTATTGTTTGTTTTGTTTTGTCATGGATATTGTTGAGCTTGTTTGTGTGTGTTTCTCATTGTCATTATCATTAAATAAATACAAAAAATTGCTTTTAAAAAAGGTAGATCCATATGGTTAATATACCAAAACTGACTTCAAATGCGAAATTCTAGAGTATAAAATAATAAATAAATAATAAACAGCTTCAAAAAGGCCATAGCTTAGCCATAATAATATAGGGATTTGGCCTAAAAGCAAGCCTATGGTATGTCTATTGAAAAATAAACTTCTATAGTGGTGGAGAGTATTTCTTCTCTATACATTCATTTTAAAAGAACCTATACTAGCTAAACTCTTAGGCATTTTTCTCAAAGCTAGCTGTCAATATTTTGCTGACTGGTCTAGTAATACTTTGAACCGATAAAAACTATGAGGTGTAGTAGCTGCAAGACCGCGAAGCACTATAGTTACGGTCAAACCGACCAAGTAGCTTAAGTCAGAAACAAAATTGGCGTTTGACTTATTCCGATCTGGGAGTTCTAAAACGACAGCCGGCCTACAGTCAAACAACGACCAGCAGTCATTTGTGGTGTATCATTTTAAATTGAGAACGCTTACCTAATACGGTGATTATAGTGAGGTGCGGTTTAACGGCAGATCATATTGCGAGAACACAAAATATTTAACATCAAAACTCTTGGAGGTTTATATTATTTTTCATAGACATAGGACAATCAAATGAAATATTTTCGGTCTGGAAACGCTTGTAAAAGCGATTTTGTATGTTAAGTTATCAAGAAATATTTTAATTATGCAAATTAAATAAAAATTTGCAATTTGGTAAAAATTTTAAATGCCTAAACAACTGAAATATAAATAAGAATGTAGTTGCCACCCTTCTTCAACTTAAAATAATACAAATGAAAAACACGGAATTTACTTACCAGGTTATGATTACTAGGAGGACGTGAACAACTTTGGCGTTGTCACTTTAACTGAAATAGAAATTATTATTATTTATATATTTTAAAAAATAGTTTGATGGTTTGAATTAAGATAAAAGATGCATATATTACAATAATAAATTTCATAAACTTTTTCTTTCTTTTGTTTTTAGTTTTTAAGTTTTAAGTTTATATATTTTTAATTGTTTAAATTCTATTGTATTAAAGATACAAGTTTAGCCTATCTGTATACCATATACATATTTATATATATAAGAAATGAAAAGAATAAAGCATTATTTGATTGTTCATTGCCCGGGGCACATTAGGGCATGCCTCCATTAAATAAGTCTCATTATTTAAGCTGAATAAATATAGTACAATTACTTAGTACGCTGATTTATAGACTAATATAAGTAAAACTGTTGGAATGTTATTAAATTTCCAAGCGCAAATATTTAAACTACTTAACCCTATCGCTTACAGCAAAGACACTTAGTCCAATTTAATCTAAAATTCCATGCAAATGAAGTGATCTCATTTTAGCACTACGAATATCTTTTTACTCACATATGTGTTTTTATATATATATTATACTTACATACAAGTATATGTCAATATGTTTATTTAAAAGTCTTGTAGAACTAGGTATATTCGTGTATCTGCTACCTGTATTGCCATGCCACGTGACTTCAACTCTTCGCAGATTTTCTGCTGTGCAAAAACAAAACGCATATATAAAATATATCTGCATGTAGGCTATGTTTTTATTGTACTTATACATCAAACGCACAGAGGAAACTCCGAACTACTTACAAGCCAACTGGAACGTCATCAACAGAAATCCAAAGCGATCGACAAATGATGAAAGCTTAAGCGAACGGCAAGCAAAGTTCAGTGTACTGTGATTGGCGCAAGCGCTTCTGAATCTATTAAAAATTTAAAAAGGTGTCGATGATGATGATTAACATTTTGCCACAGCGCACTATTCAACTATATTCAGCAATCAATTTGAATAACTAAATGCAACAACAGTGCAGAAATAATATATATGCCAGCAAACATTAGATTTCTCTAATCCTTCATACCTTTATATGTGTTCCAGCGTAGTTATAAAATTATTCTGAAATATTTGAGACACTTCAAGACATTTATAATTTATAAAATTGTATGAAATTTTTTTTAACCTTTGAGGCATTTGAAAAAACTATACTACAGCAGTTTGCGTCCCACATAATTTACTATACAATTTTTGGGCTTTGAGATGTTTGAAAAAGTACTAAAGATTAAAGTTTACTAGTTAATTTCTAACCTTTTAAAAACATTTTGGTCTCAAGTTGAAATTTTGGAGACTGTTTTTATTTAGTCTACAAAATCTCAATAAAGTGGGGAGTACTACAGAAGCAGCAGAAGTCAATGAAATCAGATATGAATTATGTTAAACATTTTATTTCAGTTTAAGAATTGTAAGTTTACGACCTATTGGAGAATTAGACTTCAGTTAAAGTTGATGAGAAATACTATATTATTTTAAATAAAAATTTTTTTCCATAAAAAGTGAACTCTTTTGTTGGGAATGATGATTCGTCTGTTGAAAAAAGAATTGAGGCGATCCCAAAAAAAAAAACCTCGAAAAGATTTCTCCAACCTTTGATATATTTATGTAAAGGTTCCTATGCTGGTATCCACCGTTATGTTTTAACCTTTGACCTCAAGTAAGGAAACATATTTACCTCCATAAAAACCACTATTTTTTTATAAGCACTGGAAAATCAGTTGACATGCTGTTGAGAAGTGACGTTGGAGACTTGGGAAGTAGATTGTCCTCAAAAAAAAAGTTCTTATTTGTTCCCAATCGAAATGTTTATTGGGATATTTTCGAACAATATATGTTTGTGTATATACCATATAAAAACAAAGTACAAAAAAGTTTTCAAATAAAATAAATGCAAATGCAAATAAGTGAACCTGCGTATTACCCCAATAAAACGGTTGCAACGCCGTCAATATATTTATGTGATAGTTTATGCTCCAAGAGAGAATAGTAAAGTTGGGCAGCATTCATTCTAACATTTAAAAAAAAAATTGTATTTTCTTTAATTACCGAAAGAGGCGTGTATGCGTTAGGAAACCGCCAAACAACTTCCAAGTACTTCACTAATAAAAAGCCATAACAAATCTTCATAGATCAAAATTGCTCAACACGTTGAGATACGAATCTGACGCCGTTGTTGCGGGCACGTGATCGTTGTTAGCGCTGCAGTTCTTTTTTCGGCGATGAACGCATCTTCCGAAAGACGTCTTTTTTTCTAACAATCGCATCTTTTATTTAATCTTTTATCATTTCCATTTTTTTATACTTTTTTTTTTGTGTTTTTGTTTTTGGTTATTCCACAATGAGACGCCTCGGCCATTTGAAAGATATAGATATGTATGTATGTATATTCACATGTGTGTATAGTGTATGCGCTCACTCTGTAAGCGAGTATAGCACCGCCAAGCGCTCAACCCAAAAATCCAAAGCCAAAAACGGACAAATAGATATGCTGCTGCTGCTGCCAGCCAAGTTGTAGACACGACGTTGACTGCCAAAATGCTTATAACACGAGCAAACTATGCGCACCTCGGCGTTCGTGGGGCCGCCGGAAAAAAGAAGCTACACCGAACAGTTCATTGAACTGGAATAACTATTTGTGAGCTTTTACATTTTTGGCTTTATTTTTAATATTTGTATTTTATTTTTTTCTTGGTTTTGATTTTGGTTTGCCATGGCTTTGGCTTGACTTCGGGCTCTTCGCATTCGCATAGACACTGTATTTATGCATGTTTGTGCGAGTATGTACATAGATATGGTTTGTTGCCATAGTGTACCTAAAAGTATAACAGAAAGCGTCGAACATCTGTTCGTTCTGAGGGCGTGTGGCTAGAACCGAAAAAATGTTTGCTAGCCGCTTGAAGTATTTGGGCTCCTTTTTGCGGGCATTACTGGGATAATTTTTATATGTGTAGAAGCTTATCTGGGATAATCTTAAATAGTACTGAATATATACAGACACATATTTATGCCTATGAAATGAACGCAATACTGGCTTATTAATATTATTAATTTTATTATATTTTAAGCCATTAATTTTAAGCTATTATTATCGCTTACCACTTCAGCTCTTGTTAGAGATTAGTGATTTATTTATAAGGGTCTTTCGAAAAGTATTTGTTTTTGAATTAGTAATGATAACAAAGGGATGTCAAAGTCAAACTATAGCTAAAATTACAAAAGAATTTAGCCCCGGTATGTTATTGGAAAGGATAGTTCAAGTGATTTAAGAGTAAGGCTTTAAGTTGAGAACTTTCCGAATTTCCATTCCATTATTTCCAGCCCTCTTGGTGCATAAACTTAATATCAGGATTTACAGATGAAACAATTTTTTTCTGGGTTTTATGTCCATCTTGTCTTTATTAAAGGCAATACCGGTAGTAATTTTCTTCTTCATAGCATCAACACTGGCTGTTAAAAATAAGACAAGGCTTAATAGAGACTTTAAGTTGCCACCATCATGATGTTGTATTATACAATATGTAGTAGAGTATAGTAGATTTAGGATAGTATGTATAGATTCGAGATACTATTGTATCTTTCGGCTTGCATATAATAAATTTTTTATTACTGAAAAAAGTCTTTATCTCTATTTATCCGGAGACAATACTTGAGGAGATGGTTCGTTCAAATCACTGAATGTTTTAGTTCATACTTTCCCGCAGTCTGTTTGCCCGCTCACTTCCTCATTAGAATTCTTTTAAGAATTTATTTTTACTTATTTAAAAAACAAATTGGTGCTAAGCTAATTTGTTAAATAAATATACATGGAGTTTGCTGAAAAGGCCTTTTGAGTAGTCGAATCAATTAAAAATATGACGTCATAAACTCAAATGATTAATTTCATTCAAATTATATAAATTATTATTTATATATGACAACATATTTTAATAATGACGTCTTTTCTTAATTAACAGTTCGATGACAAATTACTCAAAGTATTAGCAGTGCTGCCAAAAATATAAACCACAGAGAAGAAATAAAAAAAAGATTTATGAGAAGAAAAATATATTTTCAAACGTGTACATTTGCTTATACCTATATGATATCGTAACTCTCCGAGAGTTTTTTCTAATATAAAATTCCTGCATAGTAAGGGATAATGTTGTATATAAAAACATGAATACGAGTAATTTGTGTATGGGTTAAACTTCTGGTTACCAGTTTAAAGTGGTATGGAAGCTCAACTGGTATAGGCTTAACCAACTTATTTAATTCTGGTGCCACGAGACTCGACGCAGTATTGTGTATTTAAGTCAAAATATGGAAAGATATGTCTTTTGCTAGTTCAATGTGAATTTATATTGCAACCAGGTGCCGAATTAGTATCGAAAACGATTCGAATTTCGAATCACAGTCAACACATTCAACGCTGTATTCTGGAACCCAAATCGGTTTAATAATCTGACATTTACAAGCATAGCATTGAAGTAAACTCTTTAGATAGGTTTGAGCGAAATATTATTTGACTAACAATTGTTGATTGCACGATTACCCGTTATATAATATATTAATATCTCTACAAAATATTGTACTATATTATCTGACAGTGAGTACATAAAGATCTCTTAGGACATCGAAATTTCCGATTCGTAGGATAGCCAAACTTTTTGTCGAATTTAAAAAATTTTGATTAAAATAATTGTACCTATGTAGTATGTAGTTTATTTATTACCTTAATTTCAAACATCCAGTATATTTACAAATTTCACAAATCTCTTTGTTGATATCGGCAAGAAAAATAAATTGTTAGTTAATTTTCGTCAAACGTCAATACTTATTTATTAAGATAAAAACTTCTTGTTAGGCGCATGCTATTTGTTTATAACAGATACATATTTATGGTCTATTAAGATTCTCCAAACTTTTGTTCTGAAAATCTTGACAATTTTAGCAAATCATTGCAGTCACAAATATCGTAATAAAAATCGCTATTTATGACCGCATTTCATGAATTGTATCATAAAATTGTTTCAAAATATATGCAAGTGGTATTTCAACTAGTCCTGACAGACGAATATGTTTGGCTTCATACCGGTATAACAAGAATTGCAGATACACATGATAAGATTTATATGTGTGAGTATTTTACTTCTAAATGAGTGATGAAATTTGATAAAGAAAATTAGCCAGTCATCTAATGAATATTACGTTAACAATTGAAATTTAACCTTTCAGTGACTAACGGTACTAATTCGACTTACCCATAAGTTGATCTAAATCCTAATTCTAAACTCCCGTACAAATTTGGTATTAATTTATTGGCTCTAATTTGACCTAAACATTTAAATTCATACAACGTACTAAAAACATGAAATTGACTCGTATGATTACTGAATAAAAAATAAATAAAAAATCGTGGACTTAAAAAAAGCTAAGTACAATTAAGAGTATTTGCATATGTCACATATGTCTATAAGACACATACTCGACTATAAATATATATTTTTAGGTAATTTTTATTTATTAATAGGCTACTCTAAAAATCTTTCAGCTTATTGATTTGTTTACTTGATATATAATATTAATGGATTCACTCTTTTGCATTTCTAACGAATATTTGCGCACATTTTAATCTTTTTTTTTACATTTCGAAGGCATACATTTGTACATAAATATCTATTAAATTTAAAATAATTAACAAAACAAAACAACAATAAAAAATAGGAGACAGCTTGCGATCTCTCGATTAAATTCACCTGTTTTTCGCTGCATTTTTTTGTTGTTGTTTAATTCGCAATTGTAGGAAATAAATGTGTTTGATACTCCACGACCGGCTGCGAAATACCTTGTCTATGTATGTGTGTATTAGCAGACATGTGTGTAATTAATTTGTAGCTTTACATTGTTAGGCTGCAAACAGAGTGTACAAAAAATCTTTATAGCGAGCGACAAAAATATAAAAAAACAAGAAAAAAAGCAAGAAGCATAAAATGGTATAAAAAAATATTTATCTTGATTTTGATAGGTCAGTTTGCATGGCAGCTATTTCCTGTAGTTGTTCGATAACGGCGATTGTAAAATATAAGAAGCTCTTTAAGGAGAAAAGGACGAGTGCAAAATATCATATCGATATCCCAAAAATTGCGGTACTAGTTTACGAACGACAGACGAACAGACAGACGGACATGACTAACTCAGCTCTTCATGCTGATCATTTATATACTTTACACGATCACCGATTCTTAATTCTGGGTGTGTCAAACATATTTGAAAACTTAATGTATGTTCAGCAACAACACAAGACTCGGCTATATTTATCAAGTTTAGCGAAATCGGTTAAAAAATAAGCGATTTGAATGTAATGAAATAAGGGAAGCTAACAAGCGTACAAGTGATCGCGGTAAAAATATATCATGACACGGGCAATAAACAAAATGGTACGCATATTCCACAGATAAACTATATATCTTGAAAGGGGGTGAGGAGCCGAAATTAAATAACTGCCTTACTTGACTTAGCGTTCAGATCTTTATCTGAAAGAAAAGGTCCTGGAAATATTGAAAGGTGGAGTTGGAGATACATTTTAAACAGAAAAAAAGATAAAAACAAGTGAAGTCAAATGAAAGACCAATTTTAATAAGGCTACACAGTAAGCTTAACAAAAAAGTTACACCGATTTGGATCTATTATAAATAAGTTTCAAATCAACCAGCAGAAAATTTTTATTTTGAAAAATTAGACCTTATCAAACACTAAAACGAAGATGCCTGAAAATGTAGTTGCTTCTAATTATAAGCCGAGGTCCAAACTCCACGAAGTTTTATCAGTTCAAACAGTTATTTATGATACTTCTTGTGGATTCTGACAGTCTCGGTCATCTTTCATAAAAATTTAAGGTCAGGCAAAAAGAGATAACTCTGCCCCATACCACTGAGTAACAGTTTTATACTCATTAAACTTAGCCATTTCGTTGTCGACTTAAGACCTATCTAATTGATTTTACCGTCCACTTACATACTCTGTTTGCACCTTAAACTATTGAATTCAGCTTTTCGCTTCCTTGAAATGCGTCGTCGTCGTCGTCTCACGTCGTTGTTTTTGTTAGCGGTGTTGTTGGACCCATTGCCATTTTGCGCTTGCTTGCATTCAATTATAATTACATTCCTACTATTGTAATTACCTGTTTGCGTACACACACGGTTTTGTTGTTGTTATTATTATTATTGTTGACTTTGTTGCACTCATTGCATCGCATTGTATTGCGTAATACTAAAACACAGCTATGCCAGGCCTTACATACATATGTTCATATATAGTTAAGAGGGGTGGTGAGAGGTGGCGTGAAAAATGCTTTCGATCAATCGAACGGCTGTTCAAATGCAGGCGATTTTTTATTTGTTATCTTGAAGTATAAATAGTCTCGTCGCAAACTCACTCTGACTTAATTTTAGAATGTGATGTTGTACTTGAATTAGTTGTTGTTGTGGCAGGTTTAGTGCAACTGATTTAATAGCAAATATAGGAAGTCCTTTTTGAGAGTAATGGTTTATGTCAGTAATCTAATTTATGATTATCTTATTGTATAAATATGTATTTGTGAATAATTTCGTAAGTATGGGACATTGCTGCCGAGATTATGGTTGCTGCATCAATAGTCAGTGTTTATTGTTAGATATGTTTTCGAAACCTGGTAGGTTTTTTTGATATTTTCGTTCCTTAAATACGTGTTATCTTATATTTAAATTTATACACTTGAATTATGAGGAAGCTTTCGATTTTTTGGTTCTTATATAGTTTTAAAGATTCAGTGCCTGGCATGATAATCCTCATTAACTTCGGTTCTTTCCCTGAAAAACTGTTCGAGGCGAAAGACCGGCAATGTTTCTAATGCAATATTTAAATTCAAAGTAACTTGAAAAATTGTTCTAATGCCCACATCAGTAGCTGACTTGAAACGAAAAAATATCATTGAAAAGTGTTGAGTGGTAATGGTAGATGTTAAGATGTTAGCATTTTTTTACTATTTATGACATTAATTATCTATGTTTATTAAGACTACAGCATTCTTCAATAAACTTGCTCAAATATTATAATAGACTAAAAGTGAAAAGAAGTTCTTTACATAATGACCTTTTAACCTTATCTAACCTCAAACTATTCGATGAAAAAAAATGATGTATCAAATATGCAAATATTGCTAAATACCACATCGAGTTTAAATAAGGGTCGGTTAGATATTCTGGCAGTACATTTTAAATTATTCCTTACTTTTACCTTCTCTGAAACAACACTATGAAATATTCTCAAAATAACATCACATTTTCCAAAAATATATGTATATGGACTAGCTACTATATTGAAGTCCAAAATTTTTTTCAATAGATAGCTTTCGTAAGCTGGATCTCGCATAGTATTAGTTGCTTTCGAGTCCCGCTATAAGTCGTTGGAAGGATAAAAAGTCATGCTATAAAAACTTTTCATACAGAACTCACGGCTAAACTCTTAATTCGGAACTGAAATATCCACAATTAGCTAAAGACGGCTAAAGGAAGCAATCGCCCAGAAGCAGAATAGCAGAGGACTTGTGTTTCATCCGGACAAAGCTAAGTCACATATATCGATAGTGACTCGTGAGAAGCTACGAGAGCTTGGTTGGTAGGTTGATAACATATGCATCCACCTTAAAGTCCGGAAACAAGTGTTTACTATCTGTTGCTGTCTATAGCGAATGATTTTGCAAGTGATAAATCCAACACAAAAGAAGCTTGTGAAAATCAATTGTCTCAGTTTTTTACCAAAAACGAACTACGGTTTCTTCAAAATGCCAACAAGTTTTCGAACAAAACGCTGAATATTATAATATTCTTTTTACTGGACCAATTATTTTAAAAAATGCCACACTCTAAATATATGAGACGTTTTAACGGTTTCTATCAACCAAAACCAACTACATTTAACTTAATTAAATCATATAAAAATGTGTTGCAAATAAACTACACCGACCCATGGCAATTTATTTATGATTAATGGCCGCTAATGCGAACCGTTTTAGAGCGCATTAGTTATACTTCGGATTTCACTCTCTACACTTGGCAATTTACTTAGTATTAAATGCACACAATATGTCTCAATTACATTTATGGCTAGTTAATGTTGCATTAAGACAATGAGACGGCGTGGTTGTAAGCACACACACACATGGATGTTTGAATATGCAAGTGCATGTGTGCGTAGATCGCACCGTCGTCTGGCTGAGTTTGTGGGCCGCACAATGGACCGGAAATTGTTATACAACGAGCGCTCAACTTGCTTATCGACGAAGCCGCCGCAATCGTAAAATTCACTTGGAGCATACACGACTTGCAACAAACACAGTTGTATGCAGTGTTTGCATAAATGAGGCTTGCTTACAATGTGTATGTATGTACGTATATGTGGCCTATGTGTGCGTATGTGTGTGTGTGAATTTTGCATAGATTTTCGATTTATATGCATAATGCCCAAATGCGTTTAATGAAAAACAATTCGTCTGCGTGTTTTTATTATCTCACCTCAGCTAACATGTGTTAAGCAATAAAATCGCAGCCAATTACACATCAACTACTATCCTACGCAATTTGTGTGTGCTTTTACATTTCCATATACTTGTACATAAATGCAGATTGAGTTTTGCTATTTTTTATTAGAAAATTTGCGTTTCATTTATATATTTTTTTCTTTCGAACTATTTATTGACATTGACGAAGGCTTTACAGTGTTTCGAGTGGTTTACGTGTGCCGAGAAAATGTTTACGTATAATAAATGTTTTTTGAGAGGTGTGAAGTTTTAATTAAAAATAAAATCCAAAAGAAATAATGGAATTGTATATACTTAAAATGAAACGCAGTTAGAAAGGTTTTGCTATGTGTTTGTTGCGGTTGTTGGGATTGTGAGGTAATCATCCACTGTCAGCTTCTCACCTACGACCAGATTTTTAATTCGAACCTGTATTGACAACAATTGGACTCTCTGAAGGAACTATCTCGCGCAGCGGCAGCCAGCTTTGGACAAGTGAAGAGGAATTATGTTACGTCAGGTTAGGCCATAGCCATCGATAGTGACTCGCCAGAAGCTCCGAGAGCTTGATTGGGAGGTTCTTATGCATTTGCCTTATAGCCAGGTTATGGCACCAACTGATTACAATCTGTTCATGTCTATGACAAGTGATTTTGCTGAAGAATATTTCGCCTCAAGATAAACTTGTGAAAAATCAACTGTTCCAGTTTTTTGACAAAAGGAACGAGGAATTCTCTGATAATGACAATTGAAATTACCTCCAACAAGTAAGGTAGGACTAAGTTCGAGTGTAAGCGAACATTTCATACGAAATTGCAGGAACGAATTCGATGAACCCAGTTTTCAAGTACTTTTTCCACTTCAAGTTGGTTCAAGGCAAAATCAGCAAATTCACGACGTTTACGCTTCATGGCAATGGCTTCAGTTCGTGAGTAAGAACAATTTTATATGGACCCAACCCCAGATCCTTTCTCAAAATCCGCCAGGTTGTGCTTTGAGACAGTCCCAATGCTTAAGAGCCTCTTGCAACACTTGCCTGAACGGCAGCAATATTCTCATTACTTCGAGCGGTTCTTCGTCTTATTGGCACTTGAACATTATCTTATCATTAAAAGCGCACAATAAGTTGCAATTGGAGAACGATTATTTTAATAATAAAAATAAATAATTTTTAAATCTTGTTTTTGCGTATATCTTTCCATGATGAAATTGTAAACATTACTGAAATACAATGAAAAAAAAATTACAGTTCATGACATTTTAAAAATTGCTGAAACTTAGAAATCATATCATCCCTATTGAAAAACCCGATATAAGGTCTATAGAAAGTTTGAAAGTCTCTATATTAGGTATATGGGGTATTAATTCTATTGACCGATAATTTCGGCAAAAAGTCAGCCATAGGCTCAGGGGTCCACATTTCCGGTATGTGGGTGCTTAACAGTAATGGTGGCAGTGGTCCGATTACGCCCATTAGTTTCATTAAGATATCTTAATTTTTACTCATGTTAGTGATACAAACAACCGTTAGGTGAACAAAACTATTATACTCTGTAGCAACATGTTGTAAGAGTATAAAAAGGTCACATTATTGAACCAAACAGCGCATATTTGAGTTATGGGAAATCGCATAATTCTAACTATGCTAAATAAAACCTTCAATTGAATGCTAAAATTATTTTGTTTTTACTATACCTATATTTCTTTATTACATTTGAGGCTTGAACAGAATTTGAGACATGTGTATGACCACCCTGACATTATATATTTAAGACCATTCTATAGGTAGACCCACAAAAATTAATCTATTAAAAAATTACAAAATACAAAAATTAATATATTAATCTAAGATCATGACCTAAGTGATCAGAATCAATGATTAGATTTTTAGGCTTTGTTTTAGTGACATTGCAAAGCCGAATAGGGCATAGACCAGTGAGCGTAAATATCGACCTTGGCAACTAGTTTGACAGCTATCGATTTTCCAAATTCTACGACTAGTTGTGTCTATGGAAATTCACAACAGATAAACTGAAATATTGTAAAAAAAATCGCCAAATTACATTTCCCTAAATGTTTTTAAGAAGCAGCATCCCGGTAACACAAGCATAGATATGACAGATTTTTGGAACACCCTTTGAAGTCACATGCCAATGAAGTCATAACCAATAAAGAATTCTCACATTGGACGAAAGAGCGGAATTCGTATATTCGAAACTAAGCTGAAATGTGAACAAAACTATTCGACCGTACGAATACTTAAACTTGTAGAGTTTGATATTCGTCCATGATAAAAGCATCTTTGACGATTTTTGCCGCTGAAAGTCATAGTTTTTAAAGAAAACTTAACAGATTTTGCTTGATTCAAATTGAACGAGAATAATGCAAAGTACTTACGGTTTCAGCTAGATGGTATATTGTATCAAATTATATCATAAATAATCATCCCTTTGAAAAACCTTTGACGTATAGGTCGTATGTTCTGGCAACATCACAATTTCAACAATTAAAATGGTAATTGATGGCAATGAAAATAAGTCCAACCTAAGCGATAATTATTGAAAATTGTACAAAACAAATATATACCACAGTATTCCCGAGAGTGTGGATGGGAGTTTATAAACTATTTAGGCGTCGTAGGTTAAATTGTATTAGGTCGGAAGGCTGAATACTGAGAGATCACACTTGGAAAGTTGAGGCCAAGTTGTCCCCTGTACCAAAAGCTGCAGTCTTGAGTCCGAATTTGGAAGGATTATGTGTGATGTTTTAGAACTGTTATAACTTTAATATTCAGCTTCAAATTATACCTAATCTCATAAAGATGGGAGTTTTGCAGATAAATTAGAAAATACTTAAACCAAAAAAATCTCATGTAATAATTATTTCGCATATGTTTGCAAAAGTAGACAGACTTGTTATCGGCAAATAAAACTTTTTACAATTTTAATTTTCGACTTGAGACTTTTTTGTATTTATTGCATACATACATATATGCACTGTAAACGCAATTAAGTGTCAATATCAATATTTCATACCGATGACAATTTTATGGCATTGGGGGCACAACGCATTGCCATATTTGTACTTGAGTTTATATATTTATATGTATGTTGCTGTATGGACAAATGTATAGGCGCGTGTGCAGTGTGAGATTAATCATTGTTTTCCTGTATTTTATTAATATTTTTTACGTTCATTATTCCCAATTAGTATTTATTTCAAAGCCTTAGTATAATTTCAGCGGAATTTTCTCAAAACACATAGTAGTCACGTGCTTGAAGTGCGTCCGCTACAAAATGTATTGCAAATGGATTGCATTAATTCCAAATAATTCTAAGTCACATGTATGTACATATGTATGTGTGTATTCGATTTCTAATTAAATGCGATAAAAATTTAAATTACAATTAAGCTCTTGTAAGTAGAAAAAATAATTACATACATACTCGTACATACAAACAAGTATATATATAATCTGTTTAGAATGCCAACATATTAATTAAAACGCTTCTACAAATGCGAGTGGAAGCGGAATAAATAAGATTGCGTTAGAATAAGCCTTTGTTGGCTGCTTGTGTGGGGGTGTGTGTGTGAGTCTAACTTCTAGTATATGCATGTATATTTTTTCAATATTTTAATTTTTATATTTTCTTATTACAATTGTGAAATAGCGCATCTTCAGGCGTCTTTTATAAATATATTTTCAATTTCGTGTTTTGTTCTTGTTCTTGTTTTTGCATTTACAGCGGCCGCATATGGTGTACCGGTAATTGCAGGTAATTAATGCACAGAATCGAAAGTGAAATATCGCATCACAATTTGAATAAAATATAAATTTATTCGCCGCTCGAGCCGCCCGGATTGACAAGCGTTTCAGTTGCAGTTAAATGAGCAGGTGTGTGTGTGCGTATATGCCCTGCCGTATGCAAGCTAGACGGTCAGTCGATGAGCGTGTTGTCCACCCGCTTCTCCTACAGCATCCACCCCTCCCTGAATTAAACAGCCGACGAGACAGCAATACAGGTATTCCAATGCGAATTCAATACATACATACATATGTTTGCACACACCCACACACATACACATATGTACATACACATATGTACATTCATATGCTTCATACACTTTTACATAAATACCGCGTGTACTTGAGCTAATCTGGGGTTTGTTGTGACTGCTGACATTTCGTTTCGCTTGCGGCGAGTGCTGAGAGAGGTTGCATTTGATTTGTTCCCTCCATCGTTTTGTGCTTGCTCATGCTCCACGTCAGCTGTTCACGTCTACTTGTTGTTTGTTTATGAGCGCTTGGCTGTCAGCCGACATTAAAGCTTTGCTTAGAGATTAGATTTGCTTCTTCTTTTGTATATAATCCTTATATATCAAACAATTAGCAATAATGATAGTATTCCATTACGTTATATGACGCGAGTATGTATGTATGTGTGTGTATTCCACAGACAGTTACCTATGTCGATAAATGTTTAATCTGGTTTGAAACTACCCTCCAGATAGAACTCGTCATGGAAATATTGGTTACCAGGGTAACTACAAGTATGTTACCGCGTAGCTGTTCGTTTACAATATTTCATGCTTTTTATGAATATCCACATTGAATTGCATAGAAACGGAGTCAAGAGGTTGTATATAAGTTTCATTTACACATGCCGAATTTAGAAAATTTTGTGATACCGTAAACAGTGGGACTATAGTTACATAACTTTTAGAAATCATTTTTTTTGCATTGAAAATAATGCTTTATTAGCTTAGTTGGAATGCATTCAGGTTAAAAATCACCATTTTGTTCTTCATAAACTTGTTTTGAGACAGATTTTTCTTAAGAAAAATCATTTGTTATATATAGAAACATGACAGGTAGTAACCACATTGTGCCAGGTCCAGACTACAAGGTAAATGCATAAGAATCCACCAAGCAAGCTTCTGGCGCGTCACTATCGATGTGGCATGGCATTGTTCTGATGACAAAAAATTACTCTCCTTGAGATAATTACTCTAATTGAGATAATAATAATATGGTTAACACCTGGACAATCGTACCAGTGCCTTCATGACGGGTGGGCTCGATATTTTCGACAGTAGGCTTTCCAGAGTTTGGTTCATCTTTGATACCCTAAACCATCAGCATCATAAACACTATTCAGCTTGGTTTCCGTTTGCGCCTTAATTGATGAGACAAAACTGTCTGAGAAGTTTTTTAGTACAAAATCTTATCTTTCTAGAGCCAAATAGCGTAACACGATTGCACTTCTACAATGCGATTAGATAAAAGTCATCTATTTTAAAAATATTAGATTTTTTCTATTAGACCTTATACCTATACAAATAAAGTACATAGATATATATATATCTCAACGAAATATCGATATTTATTTAAGAACAACAAATTCGATATTTTTGGCTGTTAAATTTGATTATTTTGAACGTGAATGACTAAGCTGAACATTTTTTTGTAGCTTGTGAACGCAAATGAAAACAAATATTCATAAATGTTTTGTGTTATTAGTATATCACAATGGTGACAAATAACATCACGTGACGTGTCTTTTTATTTATTTTTTTTGATATTTTTTGTGAAATGCCATTTCCTTGATTTATCGTTAAAATATTTAAACAATCAGTCGTAAATAAACAATCCAATATATCGAAATATCGACATTGTTTACTCTGCCTATATCGATATATTTAAAATATATCGTAAATATTTCCTAAATATAATATACAAGATAACTTCTAATCTATTTGTTTGTAATTATATATTTTATATGCTATTGTTTCCACAATTATGCTTTTTGACTTATATACATTAATATGAAGTAAACCCGATCCAAGCAGTTAAAAATTATATGATTAAAATATAATAAAAATATAAAACATTTATTTCGCATGTCTGCTACATTTGTGTATTCGGTTTTGCAAAACTCCCATTAAAAGCACGTAAGACCCGTAATTCTGTCACACTAAATTCGCTAAAATATATGATATCTTTATTTATAGTTTAGAATACAAATAACGATCATAAAAATGTTTTGACTTTTTTTTTGCTCATATTTTTTAAAGCCAATGACGTCTAGAGTCAACGATATGATATTTTAATGCAAATAAGACAGGCTAAACTTTCAAAAAAAAAATCATATTAAGAAGAAAAAAAGCTCAAGTTGATCAAAATTAAGAAAAAGAGCGCATGGAAACGTAAGCATGCAGGAAACGTAAGTGTCGTAATCGTTGACTTAAGAAACGGCGAATTTAGTTTAAATTTATTCTTTATATTATATTCTATGTTGAGTCACACTAATAACTGTCTCGCTGAACAGCCGGAATGTACAGTATTAGTATTGGGGACACTTTTCGTCTATTGCTACAGCAGACCGTTGTTTGCCAGTTCGGATTAGTTCTCGAAATCGTCAAATTTACCTATGAACTGTGCTTTAGTCTTGATTAAACGCTTCGAATTAAGACGTACAGTTATAGCTAAATCCAATTAAACTTAGTGAGGTCAACTTGTAAATATTTGTTTTAGTCAGCTAGCAGTGTTAAGGATAATATATTTTCAGAAATTTTGTACAACATTATCTCGAAAAACCACTCCATTCTCTAACTATACCTGAGTATCGTGCACACCAAATATAATTTGTACCAACACAGTATAAATTTTCTTGTGAGAACTGTTCTAAAAGTTTCAAGCATTTATTTTATATTCGATTTTTTCTAAGAACGATATAATATGCGACATTGTATCATTTTGAGTTATTTGTATCGAAACTTTCATATATAACTAGTCATCTATAATCTCAAAAAATCTTTTAGTACTAGTAAGAAAAAGTTAGAATAGTTAAAAGTATTTTAAGAACTGGGAAACTTAAAGGATTTGAAAATTAAAAGTGATTTAGTTCTCGCTTCGGATGAAACATTTGTAAGAAAATTTAATTCTGTTAATTGCTGTGATTGTTTGGCTCAAAAGTAGTTCACAAACCAGGTTCAGTTGATATTATTCTTATTTCACAAGTTTTTCTATATAAACGTATTGATTTAATCGGATTAATATGGGTTTGAAGTTTACATTGGCCTTCAAGTCTAATATTTACTATTTCTGCAACAGTCGCGTCGATAAGCGTCTCTCTTATCTCTATAATGCTATAAAAGCAACTCTCGCACCTAGCTCTAATTGCCTCATGACAAATACCTATGTTAAGGTACGATTTGATTTGAAGTCTAAACCTGTATTTTTGATACGACTTATAACTGACAGTACATATTCTATAATTCTGTAATACTAGTACCGAATTTCTTTACATTAAGAAACACACATTTTGTTGCAAGTAAGTTACTAAAAAAAAAACTGCAAATTGTTTATTACAAATGCATGGATTTTTTGTCGCTCTTATTTTTAGAATATTCTCGCTATAATTGTTCCCGCAAAAGAACCTAAGCAAGTACTAAATATGTATTGTACTATGACATATTCACTCCATAACGTTTAGCTAATTCTTATTCAGCTATCTTCATATATTACTTTATATATACATTATTTTTTGTTCGAATTGTATTTATATATGTGATTAGCTTAATTTGACAAAAATTCCAAACAAGTATTTTTTGATGGGTTCCATAGGTTATATTTCTATATGTATTGTATGTACATATGATTATGAAGCGGCAACAAGAACAGGCATAAAAAATTTGACATGAAAGGCACAAAAAACCAAAAATTAACAAATGATGAAAACGAATTAAAATCATTAAAAACGAGTTTAGAATTGTTGTAGAAGTGCAGCGTCAGCGTCGGCACTAATTCAAAATTTTAGTATAATAAAAACCAAATTTATTTCAAACATATGAACTTGTTTTAACACAAACCTTTTTTAAAACATGTATAAAAATAATATTTTTGAACTACAATACGTGAAAAAAATATATAAGCAAACTAGTGGCAGTGGTCATAATTTTTTGTATTTTTTTTTTGTTTGTGGGCAGATGCATCTTAAAAACTAGATTTGTTTGGAAGCGACTGCATTTGTTTTATTTTGCAAATACAAAAGTTGTTCATGTGTTTCATTTATATTGCATTACGATTTTATAATTAAATATTTAAATATTTAGTTTGCAGCAAACAACCTGTATGTTTAGAGGTTAGTTTTTTGCACCAAACTGTATGTCGGCTTTTCACTAGGTCACTTATATGAACAAAACTTGTATATATACTAAAAAACAAATTTTTTTTGAACATTCGATTTAATGCTATAGTAATTACGGTAATTTTTCATTATGTATTAATAATTTGTAAGTTTTTTATTTTGCATATAATGCCTTTATGAAAGCCACACATTACTCCCTCTCCCAATCAAATAGAGATTTTGCACCCGTAAGACCCGCCCACAACATGTCAACCTTTTCGGCTTTACTATACGCACTTTTTCCGCATATATAACAACAAAAAAAATAGCAAAAACAATATAAACAAAAACCTAAGAGTTTATAAGCAAAAAACTTCTGACTGAAAAGCATCAAGTCATCTCAACTTGATCCATAAATCAAGCATCCAGCGAGCGAGTATCCAACTCACTTACAGAGTTCTTTTGTTTCGGTTATGTGCGCGTCAAGCTTTTTTATGTTTCTTCTTAACTATTCTTTGCTTAGTTTCAGTGGGTTCTAGTGGTCATCAAATCATGATTTTTATGGTTGGTTTAATGGAAATTTGATTTGATATAAAATGAATAGCCACGCCCTCTTCACTCTGTGAACTAAACTAGTTTATACAAGCGTTAAATTTTTTTCTTCTATTTTTGAATTTCTTATTGCATTTTTTATATTTTTGCGTAGTAAAAAATTGATTTCTTTACAATTATTATTATAGTTTTAACATGCTAGCAAGTGTGGCATGTTGCGATTGAATTACCGGCGAGTAGTTAGTTCGTTCATTTTAGATGCGAGATATACTATATGCAAACATATAAATTCAATAAAAAATGTCCCATGTACAGATCAATGTGTGATGGTGTAAAAAGTGGTCTTACAAGATTTTTATGAATTTTAAAAATATGAACTAACGCATGCACATACTTATATGACTATACACATATTTTATATCTTAGCCGTCGTGTTTCCTTAGAATCGT
Organism: Bactrocera oleae; assembly: GCF_042242935.1. Classification (NCBI taxonomy): domain Eukaryota; kingdom Metazoa; phylum Arthropoda; class Insecta; order Diptera; family Tephritidae; genus Bactrocera; species Bactrocera oleae. Next base: position 77,429,066 of record NC_091536.1, read on the forward strand.
TTATGGCTTATATATATATATATTTTTTTTTTTTTTGGTTTTTCGCTTATGTTGTAATACTTTATAATATGGGAAGGTATTAATTTGAAGATCACGTCAGGGAAGATCGAAAGTTTCTAACGGCTCACACTACAATTTTCAACGAGTAGTGTTGTTGTTGTTATTGTTGTAGCGGCAGAATTCTGCTGAGTTGACAGTCCTTGATCAGAAGAGTAGTGTTGTCATCACAACTGGCTTAACTTGGTTTCTTTTTTGTGGCAAACACTCAACGCTTAAATCGTTTCATCAAAAAACAAAGCTTTAGAAATCATCCAATCCAATCAAAACACGAATAAATTTATTTATCTCGAATACAAAAATATTTATTTCTTAAAAATATTTTTATCCTTACGCTACCTATGTGAAGAAGTCAATATATAAAAGTTATATATCTTCTCATTACTTATAACATTGGCACATAATTTTTTTCTATAGGACCCATAGGTTTGCTGGAAATCAAGCTAAACCGTTTTTGACCTCTAAAAATTCAACCACACCCCTCCTCTTCTTTCTCGCGACCAAGGATCGCCCGTAAATTATTTTTCTTTTAATGTTTGTTAATTTATCTTCAGTTTCCGATAAATTTAATTGCACTATAATTTTTTTTTTTTTTGAATTATCTGCCCTGGTCTTTAATTGTAAAAAAAATCCATTGCTTTTGAAATACGTGGCTTAAGTCATATGTATGTAGCGTTGTATAAAAGCCATGACTTAGAATTGTTTTAACATGCGCCAAAGATCGACACGAACAATGAGAAAATACGATTAATTTTCGGTAATTTGAATGTCAAGGATGTACCACGCTCTGAAAAATCAATTATCGAAAATATCGATAAAATAATGAAAACCTTGGAATCCATGATCGGATAAGCACTATTGCGATTGCCCAGCAGCTAAACATGGCACAAAAAATGTTTAGATACTATTTAACTAAGGCTGGATATAAAAAGAAGCTCAATATATAGTTGCCACACGAGCTAACAAAAAATAACCTCACGGATCAAGTTTTCATATGCGGACCACAATCCATTCGGTTACTGGTGATGAAAAGTTCGTTACTTACGACAACGCCAATCGAAAACGGTTGTGGAGAACCGGTGCAAACGGTTGCTTAGTCAGAATTGACGGTCAGGAAGCATTTGCTAAATGTTTGATGTGATTGGCAGGGAATCATCTACTATGAGCGGATCCCATGGCCAAACTCTTAATTGGGACCTGTACTGTCAACCATTGGACCGTTTGAAGTAAGTAAGTAATTTAACAGAAATATGGAGCATAGGTAGTAGAGAAATTGTGTTCTATCAATACAACGCCAGGCCACCTAAATCGGAGAATTCTAACTAAACTAAATAAAACCTTAAATTTCTAAGTTTCATAAAAAATATACTTGAGTCACAAGCTTTTTTCTAGTATTACTGCACCTATAGATTCAGGTGTCGTGAGAACATTGGAAAACGTCATAATCATATATCAAATCAAAAATCATATATCAAAAGTTGTTCGGAGATAAAATCTCTTCATTTTCTGATTGGAATATATTAAGTGAACGAGAATTTTATTCAAGGGAACAGAAAAGGTTGGTAATAATCTCTTAATTGCCCAATTTCAGTTTGCTTCTGTTGACTACTTTCCCCACTCATCCATCAGATAAGATAGTGTTTCAGAAATTAGCTTGAGAGAACTTTCTTTAAATAATTTATCTATGATAGTCTAAAAATAAATAATATTATGGAATAAAAATTATATTCTTAAGCCAAAATAGAAAGAATTTACAAATATATATTCACTGAAGATAATGCAAAGAAAATATTTAATAAGAAATCAACAATTCCATCAACAATATAACATAAATATTGCTTTTAAGCTTTTGCCATAGAACAGTTATTTATTCACTCCTTATGTTACATGAGCTCAAGTCGCTAAGTGGATAACCTTCATGCTATTGACGATGATGCGCATGTCTAGCCAATATGTAACCAGACATCTATGCAAAAGCAATATTAGAACACACTTATTTATATATGTATGTGTGTGTGTGTGTGTGTGTGTGTCTGCTAGCATAAAGGAGAGCATTCATACATTGTTGTATTTATATTTATGTAAAACAACAACTACGCAATTCGAGCGCAATTTATTTGTGACTTTGTTACCATTACACCAGTTTGCTTTATGAAATAAATTACACGATTAATCGCTTCCATCAGCAAATCAACAACACTTATTGTCACAAGTGGCGCTGCAGCAAGCTGTGCGCCGACAATTAAATGTCACTCAGCTGCAACAAGTGCACACCATAACGTTAGTCAGTGTGAAAGAAAACAAAAACAAGAAAAAACGTTACCTTTGGTTGCACCGAAGCTACAATACCCTTCACAGGTACATTTCTTATAGCATAAAATGGTATAAAAAGATTATTAACTTGATTTTGATCAGTCTATATGCTATAAGATATAGTGCTCCGATCTGAACGCTATAATTGAAGATTTTAGAACTATGTTGGATAGTAATCTATGCCATATTTTGTGAAGATACTCATAATTTCTCGCTTAAAAAAAGTTTTCGATACAAGGTTTTTATATTGACCGATCAGTTTGTATGACAGCTTAGATAACTTATATTGGTCCGATATCCGCGATTCCGACAAATGAACAGTGTTTTGGCGAAAAAGGGACAAGTGCAAAATTTCGGATCGATATTTCAAGAGAGTCTGAGAGACTAATTCAGACAGACAGACAAAAATACGCACATAATTAAATCGGATCAGCTTGTCATGCTGATCACCACGTTTCCTTCTAAAGTGTTATAAACTTCGATGCCAACTTAATATACCCTGTTTAGGGTATAATAACAACACAACTATATATAAAGATATATAAGAAAACTACAAACACACCAACTACAAGATTTCCGCAAGGCGTTTACCACAAAGTAGTAAATGGTTAGTAGACACCTTCCATCATTAGCTACTTTGATATAAAATGTGTGATATTTGTTGATGGTGCTAAGGGAGAAGTGTTATTTATGCTTATACGACGACATTCGAACGTTCAGAAAAAAACAGTGGGTTCACCGGTTATAAAGGCATTGAATCAAGTTGATCAAGCAAATGGTTGACAAGCATTGTGCGTTAAGATCAAGGGAGTCAAAATAAGCAGACTTATAGTTAGTGGTAAAATATGTACATCATTACGGTACAATCTATATTCACTAATATGTATGTGCATGCAATCATATCGTAAAATTCGAAGAACAAAAAGTAATATAATAATATAAACAATTTTTACATATTTTACTCAAATAAATTATGTTAACCTTACTTTCGAATGTAAGCTAGATGCGTTGATATCACATTCACACTCATATAACGGTACTCCTTAAATGCATTCCAAAGAAAAGCTTGTGTACTATATTCATGTCTGTAAAACTACTGGAGTGCTTTTGATCACCGATTTTTAAGTCCCCGAACTCGTCATATAAGTTTTTTCAAAAAAAGGCCTTCATACGGTATAACTCTGTATAATCAGAGAAAATAAAATTGAAGATCATCATATCAGAAGAAAGTTGGAAAACCGGCGTTCTTGGCAAAGCACAATGTTTTTTATAGACTGATCCTTTTTTTTCGAACCTCTCAGCGATTAGTGATTGCTGAATGGATAACAGAAGATCGAGCTCACGATCCACACCAAACCTTTATGCCTCTACAAGTATGATACTTATGTGCTCAAATAGTGCACCATCTCCCTGAATGATTGCGTGTTTTAGTTCTAATGAAAACATGAAATCCCAGTGATGTTAAGTTACTAACTTATTTTAAGTTAAGTATTGGGGCTGATAAACACGATAGAGAACACAGGAATATCACTGATTACTTATTGTTTTTTTGCTGCTAAAGATGGAACAAAGCTCTCATAATCAACAAAGCGTATAGTATAAGATTCAAGATTTTTCAACCTTAGTGTTTCCAAACCTGGGCGGTATAGAAAGAAGTGCCGACATACACCTCGTCTTCCTTCAGACAACTGTCACAATCAGCGTCCGGCAAAGGTTATCACCAGACTGTATAAAGCTAAACGACCTCTTCTGCATCATCACAATAAAAATGTTTTTAGATTAACCTTTTAGAACTAAAATAATTATCTAGCATTTCTCACTTAAATTGCAATGTTTGAAGATGATGCATTCGTAACGGATTGGAGACGAACTGGATGGTATAACAGCTGGCAGCTAGGTATTTGAGGTTACGTTGGTTACGTGGGTTATTACATCTACTGATCCAACTTTATAGACGGAATGATTGCTTTGGCTTCAGTACAGTAGCATGTCGACTCATATTTTCTAACTGTCCGGCACACGGTAGCCCAGCATTAGATTACCTTAAAATATAAAACTAAGTAATCTTATGCAGATATTTATGTAAAATTATACCATAATTAATGCCTAATCATATAATTCACCTACACTCCGGCGTCCCGCTGTGTGTTGCACGCGGCCGCGTCATAATACTGTACCAACATTAAAACATTTAATTTATTTATCACTTATCTATGCAATTTCAGTGCAAGTCACAAGTGTTTCTGTAGTGTTGTTGCTGCTGGTGAAGTGTTGTTGGCCAGCGGCAAAGTAGCCACCGCTACCTCTGCCACTCACATTGTCAACATTTGATTTGTTTGCTTACACACACACATACACATACACACGAATAAATCAACATAACTTGCATGTAAAATAATATCAAGCAAAGAGCAAACTAAATGATTTGTCGATCGGACAGCTGCCGTGCGTTTCACAAAAGAGCACTCAACCACTTACCTTTAACAACACCAACAACAACAACCACAACACACATCATCTATCATATATGGCGATTTGATTTCATTATGCAATTCGTCACAGCGGACCGTAAAAGCCAATGCGATATTTGCTATTTGTTTAATTGCTTCTGTTGTTGTTGTTGTTGTTTTGCAATCATTTAGCTGTCATCATTTGTTTGTTTTCAGCGACAATTTTCTCTTCTTCTTTTGGAACGCAAAGCCGCCCACACAAAATCGTCTGACAAATTGTCTTCTAGTTCACTTTTTATTTGTTTTTATTGTTTTTTTATTTGTTTTTGTTGTGATGCTCACTTGAACTTATGATTTGAGCTTCGAATCGCAGCCATCCATCTGAGGCGGAAACTAAGTAATGAATTAATATTTAAAATGTCGCACAAATCTTGTGTGTGTGTGTGTAAGTAATGTAAGTGCTTGTCCGGCGCGCGGCAGACATAAAGTCCAAGTAATTTGTAGAATGAATGAATGAATTAGTGAATGAAATAGTTTGTGTGAATGTTTGAGCGTTGCAAATCTGCTACGGCGGATGCATTCTCGGTGCCTCAAGTACTCATGCACATACACACAAACCTCAATCCCGACCGGAAATAACTGTAACGTTCAGAGCCTCAAACATTTTGTTTTGTTTGTTAATTAAGTATATAAATTAAACCGTCATTCTGATATTATATACACAGTTAATATTTTATGACTCTAGGAGAAATACATAGTATAGCTTTCTTCAGGTTAGGGATGGAAACTATAGTGAGGAAGGAAGAAAAGCGTAAAATAAAGATCAAGAAAAATGGATGTATGCAAACATTCAGATCGATATCTCAAAAACTGTGCAACTACTTCGTGTATATATCGTATCGTATAAATCGCCTCAGTTCGTCACGCTTATCATTTATAATACAAGTATATATAGTTTTCCCATCTGTGCAGGTGGTTTGGGTCTTGGCTGAAGAAAGTTTTCAACTCATCGAAATATTTATTTATTTTTTTCATTATAGCGGACGGTATTCTATGTTAAATCATAGGTTTGGTGGCGACGATCAAGATGTCTGGTGGGCGTTGGAGCGTCAAGTTAAATTGAGGTATTCAAAGAGACCATTTAACATAACAATGAACTTATTTAGAACGACCATGATTACAACAACACTAAAGACAGCAAAAAGCAACAGCGGATCTAATATGGCTAATATTTTCGAAATAAAACTGTAAAACTCTTTGATTCGGATACGAAACAAAAACAAAATTTAACAAGAACGCAAAGAAAAAGACAAATTCTGAAGCATTATCCTTTATTAGGACTGGATAATTGGCGTATCATATATGATTATGTTATGATAAAAGAAAAATATGGATTCAGCTTTGTAGAGCAGTTCCATTTGTAAAGTAAGTTTTACAATTACCAGACTTAGACGTAAAAAAATCTTTAAAATAATATTAATAAATTTGACGTGGTAACCATTAGCATCTGGATTCAAAGACAAAATTGGGAATGGATGAAAGACACTTTCGACAATATAAATAGAAAACAACGGCTGATGAAGCGACGAAGTACTACCAGTTAAGGTAAAGAAGATAATCTTTTTAAATGGTTTTAAATGAAAAAAAATGGAACTAATTAAATATATCGCATACGAAATATGAGTGTTGCAACACATCCAAATATTTTTGATCTACAATACATTTGATCTTCTAAAGACAGGCAGAGCGAACACTATGCATCAAAGTTCGTTCATTAAGTTTGTTGAAAGGTAAGATGGTTATATAGAATCCTCATGAATGGATGTTATAGCCACCTCATACAGCATTTTTACTTAAGTGAAAGTACTTCTCTTATAGCTTTTGAATATTGTTTGCATTTATTTTCCTATAGTATGAGTTTAGCTCAAAAAGAATATTGACGATAGACGATCTATGTCACTCGAAATACAAACAAATCTCTAAATATAGCTGTTCAAAAATTCTCTTTGTACATTTTTCTTTTTTAAGCGAAATTTTCAACTACTGAGGAACTAAAGATCATTATTTTTATCGATATCATAGATAGAACCGAAATGTTCAAATCTTCATCCCTAATTTAGCTATAAAAGGGTACATGATCATATAGTATGCGTACGGATGCAGCAACTTTGTTTTGTGCTTACAAAGGCCGAAGTTCTGTGATTGTTTAGTAAATAAAAAAGTTAGTAAAAACTATCTGCATTAACAATTCGTTGAACTTAAAAATCGGTACAAATAATTGACATTAAAAAAACTAAAATGTCTGACAGTTTTTCTAGTCAATGTACGCATTCCTGGAAGCGACTAATGAATTAGAGGACATCTCGAAATAATCGAAACCCAAGCAGCTAAAGCAAAAACCAGAAAAATCTATTAGCTTTTTAGGCCTAAACCGTAGCACATTTTAGACAACAAGCTTATTTCACTTAAAACAGTTTTGAAGTCATTGTGGTCTGGTTGTTAGAAACTGCTAGCAATTCCTACATTGCAAATCTATACAGATCCCAATCTAAGTAGAACAATTACACTGCGAAGTATTTTGTTGTTTTGGAGGTTCTGACTTTGGTCGCTTATAGAAACTGTTATATACATAAGATTGAAATGATGATGCGCATAGATTTTCTCTTTAATAACGCACATAGTATACTCGTAATTGTTAATGATGCTTTGAATAAGCTCATTTTCGAACTTTGAATTCGAAAATTGGTGTGGTTCAATACCCAGCCGAGTGTTGCACAGTGTTATAGATCAGAATTTTACATGACCATTTAAAACTCTTTAATTTGGATAACAGTTAAGGGATCTTTCATTAGATTTCGGATAGATTGCAAATGAAGAGAAGAACATACACATTGAAAAATCTTGTTTATATATTGTTTTGTGTTCGATTGTGGATCACTTTATATGAAAACTAGTTTTGGTAATATTTTCATGCCGAATTAAGAGATAGCGCACCCTGTTACCTCAAACTTAACTACAATTACGGGGGTTTGCCCCAAAAGCCGAAACTCTTTTAGAATTTCGCATTACAAAAATGTTGACCGGTTATTATGAAATTTCTGCCAAGCTCACGCCACCATCCAATGCATAAAAATAATTAACACAATTTAAAAAATGTTAAAAATATATCAGGTTAAATTACATTCGAATGTAAACGCACAGGGTTGTATGTGGTTGTATGTGGTGTGGAGTCATATGTATGTGTATGTGTGTATGTGCGCGTGTGACAATAATAAATCCAGAATATTTCTATTCGCAATTTCATGTACATATATTAATCACAGCGCCAAATTGACAAAATTAAACACAACAATAACCTCACAAATAAACGAAACAATTAAATGCAAAGATACTTGTATTAACAAAAACAAGATGAAAAGCAAAAACAACAAAGCAGCAGCAATGTGTGAAAAGTTTATGTTTTTACTTTTTAACAAGTTGTGCGGCGAATAAACTGTGGGATTGCAAGGTCAACTGCACAACTGCAGATGAAACACTGAAATGCTAAGAAGACATTAAATTGAATTCAAGTTCACAAGCAAAATCCAGAACCACCAAAAACACACACACGCACACACACGCACACACCACACATGCGAACATATACACAATGCAGCCAATCTAAATCAATTGACTAAGATTTTAGAACAATCTTGTTTTCGCGGACAACATTCGGCAATTCTTTGGGCATTTTGACAGACTTCATTTATGGCGCTCGTGTGAGACTTGTGTTAATTATTCAATTTAAGTTCGGATTTACTCGTTTTTGCTTTCATTAGGTGAATTTGAAAATAAAAACAACAACAAGAACAACTAGAAAAACAGTAGCAAACACAACGCCAAAAACCAAAACAGCAACAAATACCAACAACAACAACTACAAAAATAAAATAGCAGCAGCAAAAACAAGAATAACAAAAACACCAAAAACATTAAAAGTAATCAAAATAGCAACAACATGATGATTTTTTTTTGTTTTTTTAATTCAATAATTAAAAATCCACAACAACAACAAGGTGCTAAAATGCAAAAAAATTACTGCTGTAGGCCGCAAAATACTTAATTATTTATTACATAATCGACATAAATTCTATACTTAAAAATCGTAAATATATATACATACTTACATTATATCTTAAATATTGATTATTCTTGGCTGCGTTTCAATTGAAAGTGAACTCCTCACGTGTATTTGATTGACGATAATTCGCGCATTGTTTTTATTATTGTTGCGTAAATCGTTTGCGTACAGTGTTCGAAAAAGTCGCACACGAAACGCACACATACAGAGACACAAACACATTTGTAAAATTGTAAAAACGCAATGGGATAATTTTAAACTGAAAAGTGTGCGATTTCGGGCTACAAAAGTAAAAATACACATGACGACAACAATAACAAATCAGACAAAAACAAAAATGGCCGAAAAGGGGGTAAACACATTGTGCTAATGCCTGCAGTGCGAATGTAAAGGCCGTACCGGCGAGGCAGGCGAGCCAGGCCCCTTGTCGTCGACCTTTGTAAGTGTGAAAATCGTGTGCGCTTCGCGGTGTTTGGAATGTTTGAAGCTTTCGGGTGATATACGCAAATAAACGACACATAAAACTCGCACCTGCGGCGTGGGTTTTCTGTGGCCAAAGGTTGAACTTTTGGTTGGCGCTGAGGCATTATCTAACAGCTTGACAGTGGCATCCAGGCTTAAGGTCTTCAAATTGCACTTCAAAGTGGATATGTTTGTATGTGTGTGTGTGTTTTTTTCTCGAAGTCTGGATTTACAAACTGAGTACTTCTAAGCAAACTGCCTTACTCTAACGAATAAAATATGACCACAGATGCTGGTCACTAAGGCATTTCCTAAAAATTTGACTGATTACCTTTTTATGGTTTGCATTTCGAAACGTACTAGACGAAGAAAATTAACCAGTAGACCACCAAAACATCGACAGGATATGATAGACGAGCATATATGTGTTAGAAAAGTTTTTAAGCTCATTGTCCATGTATATGAACTCATCGAACTTCTTGTATCGATAAGAAGAAAAGTTGAACCTCGTGATGTAAAATATCTGATGGAGAATGCATCATTAGTATGCCATCAAAAGATCAGTGGAGCCCACACCCAGCAAAAGTGATCCCTCCACACTTTATCCGTTTATTTTATACAAGTTTTAGTTCTACGTTCGATAAAGTACTACACTTAACGCCAACTAACATTTAACGAAAATCAGAGTTGTTAATCTAATAAGTCGTCATTACGTCAAATTCAGTGGCAATGATTAGCCAAATGAATGATATAATGCATATTAATAAATTAAACTACAATAAACCCAAAGATATTTTTCGACTCTCCAAACATCTGTGGGGTATTCAACAGGCCATTCCATTCAATGGGTTCAAATCTGGACTTCTAGATGGCCAAAAATCTGCAGCTATGAAACCACTGCTTTCGAGCTTTTACTGGGTGGTTTTTGCGTCATGTGCTGGAGCAGTATCTTGCTAGAAGATCCAATGCTCTCCATCGAAAAGAGTATTGCTTAACTGTTTTACCACGCCTTCTAAAACATCCCGTAGATACACTTTGGCCACATTTTTAACCCCTTTTTACAGAAGTGAAGCGGCATAACGCCTTTATGATGACACCCTACCAAATCATTACAGCAACTGCATGATGACCACGTTGAAAACTTGGAATAACTCTTTTTTGGAGTCTTTGGAGGTTTATTCCAGTAGATTATAGAGAAAAAGTTTTTTATCTAAAACGCGTACTTTCATGGTCGTTGACGCGTGCGACTGAAGAAATGTTAATATTTGAATTGATTTTATTGATTTCAAATTTTTGACATAAAAATTGTACTTTTATCAGTTAAATTTGACATAACAAAACACTGCGCAAAGAGAAAACTTTAGCAAATGTAAATAAATACTAACTAAATACTACTATTACCAAATTTGCCAACTTTGGAGAGCTACTATGGACATTTATTAGTTAAATTTTCCACTTGACGAATTTTGACTTATGACTCTCGAAATTTAATTTTTTCATCAAACACCAAAAATTTATAAAGTTTTCTGCAGTGACACTTAACATACTCTATACTGCATGCTGAGCCTATAAAAGCTATGTAATTAAAATAGGTGACTAACTTCGAACCTATGGAACTGTAGCCTGGAGTTCTGTTGGAAACTCTATTTTTAAATTAGCAAAGGATCAGAAATTTTATTGCTATAATTAATGTGAAGGGCGAACCGTGAGACTGAATGTAGGCTGATTTTAATAAGATCCTTCTGCTTAACTGCTTCAACAAAGGTATGTTGCTTTTGTGTTACCGTATATTCCTAAACAGTAAACAATGCCAAATGCAGCCTAAAATGCGAAAACTGAATAAAGCCTCACTAGATCATTTGTACATTGAGCCAATATCAACTACTGAAAATAAGGTAGTATCTGAAATCTGGTATAAAAAAACTCTATCTAAAAGTGTAACATTGGAGCTAATATGCAATTAAAGAGAAGTAAGTTCTCTACCGTTATTAAAACACTTTTCAGAAGACCCTAAACAGCCCGTGCATATATGACACATAAACTAGAACGATGACACCTGTCTAAAAGATGGCTCTATGGATATTTGAGGCAAATTTCTGCAAAATGATAGAATTATGCATCTTTGAAAGCACAAAAAAGTACGGTTAAGCTGAGTACGACAATATCAAAAAAGCTATTGGGAAAGTAAGGTGTCATTCTCAGGTTCGAACGAGCTTGTTCTTACTTGCTGTTTCAAATTGTAGTGAATTTGCGAAACAGAGTAATTACTAGATTAGTATATTGGATTAGATAAACTTGCCTTCGCTTTCGAAACAAGAACTTAAGAGTTCCGGTTTCCCAAAGCGCATCTCCGTGGCTAAATTAGCGCACTGTCAGCAACTTCTTGAACATCATGAGACGTAAATTATAAACGAAAGGTATTTTTTTGCTAAAAGATTTAAACTTTTGTGCGCCAACGTTAGCATCGATCACACGCCACTTAGTGCTACAGTACGCCGTTCTTCTCGAGCATGTCGTTGGCCTGTCTTCTCCATGATTCATGGGACTTGTACGCAAGTGCCTTTCAACCAGAGCGAGTGCTGCCGTCGCATTATTCTGCAACGCTTGTTGCAATTAATATATGCACACACACACACACACACACATATACATACATACAAATATATAAGTCCAAGTTATGCAGACCGGCATTTATCTAACTAATTTATAAATGGCACATAAACAACAGCAACAACACGCAAATCGCAAATATTATGGAGTGAAAAAAGAATTAAATTAACTCGCACACACCTAATCCTCTAGCCAGTCGGCTAGCTAGCCAGCTAACTAGTCAGCGTTCATGCTACTTTTTAGCCAACTAACTCGAACACGATGAACCCCCTCGCAGTCGGCCGAGTCACAGTGCGAGCTGCATTGCGATTACCATTGGTAACATTCTTATGTATGTGGACTTAATTTCAATTTTATAACACGTTCTCATGGTCAACATGATACTTTTATTATTGACAGTTGGCCACCGTGCCCCTTACCCTCCCCTCTCCTCCTCATCAAAGTGCGAACAATCACGCTGGCAGCACCACCACAACAACACCGTTGCATTTCTGCCATTTTGCGTTTATATAACTGTGCTTCTGCGCAGTCACACACAATACAGCGCACATATATAACAGTAGCCAGACAGACGGACAAGCAGACAAGCATGCAAGCTGCAGTTGCATCCCCGCACACCCCCGCGCTCCAACCCCTGTAGCATGCATTTGGCATGTTATTTCTGTTTTCCATGTCGTATTTTGCATGAAATTATTATGTTTTTCAAATGAGAAGGAAACAATTCGAATGTCAAGCGTACAGCACGATTGTTGTTGTTGTGTTCATTGTTGTCGCTCGTCTAAAGTGTGTCTCGCATTTGTTTTAAATTAGAAAATGTTCTAATTTGCCATGCTACCTACTTAGTAAGCATGTTTTTATATGATATATTCGATAAACATATATACATACATAGATATATATATATATATATATACATATGTGTGTATACATGTGTGTGTATTTGATCTACTTGTCTCTATAGTATATGCAATACATAAAGCATTGCATCAATGCTCACCTATTTACAGCCACGGTTATTGCGATGAGGTCATCTCGCCAATTTGAACTGTCAACTTTTGACGGACATCCCAGTTGTTGCCTTGACACGGCTATTGCTGATTCCCTGAGCAGTCTTAGAGCGATCATCACGATTTTCGCAAACTCTCGTGGCAATTAATTACAATTTTTATATTCACTTACAGATGTGGAGCAATTGTGATGGACAGTTGAATATTAAATGCAGTTAGCGGACATAGTGGTGGTACTTTCTCCAAGCTATTAGGTCGAATTTGATGAGGTAAGAGTGCTAAAGTTAACCGTAAGGGTAGTAGACATTGATTTGTGATTTGTTGGCATGCAAATAACGGAAAACTTGCTGTAAATAAATAAAATCAGTTCTAGAGTCCGATAATTTCATCCATCATGAGAGATTTTAATGAAAATTGTAAGTTAATATATATATTATTATATACAATACACAATCGTGTTCGAAGTTTAAATCGAAATTTTCTAAAATTTAATATGTATAAATACCAGTTATGATCGTTCTAAAAGCTTTGTCGATAAGATTGTTCTATTTAAGGATAAATGCACTCTATAGGTGTGCGACTTAGATAAAACTATTAGCATATGCCTAATTATATGCTTCAGTTTAGCTTTCATTTCTTGGCAAATATAAAAAGTTGCCTGTATTTAAGGGTGCAGCACTTTACCAATGAAATAAATATATTGTACATTTATTGAAATATAAAAATTTATAATTTTAAGCACTAAAAACAGAAATTTTTTTTTACTACCACCTTATTACTAGTAACACATGAGTCTCTCAACACGACAAAATAATTCCTTCGAGAGAAAAATTCGAAGTCTCTCAGTTTCAATTATCAAAAAAACAAACTCAGTCTTCGGCCAGCTATGACCACTAATTTACGTAAACATTACGCAAGTTATTGAATATAAAATGCTCTAATACATACATATCAACTCTCTGCATGTAAGAGAATAGATTTGACTGTATTCCTAAAATAAAAATTACAGCTCTAAATCTACTAATATATATATAATTGAATTTAATTAAAAATACATAATTGCCAATTAGTACACAAAGGGAAAGGCAATTAATCAATATGAAAATAATACCAAATCAAATTTGACCCGGACTGAAAAACATTTTCACGTATTTTAATAAAAATTCAAAATAGGCTCCTGTCAACGCTTATTCCACTTCTCCATACACTTGTTATAAGCCTCGGCTGGGAAGACCTTCCGTGCCTTCAGCAAATTTTGGTTTTAACGGTTTCGGTTCACTTCTAGAGCAGCCTGCGCTAGATTGCTGCATGTAGGGTCCTCGGCTAAGTTGTTAAGCATCTCTTTTGCAGTCTCTACTCGACGTCGTAACTTTAACCAAAATGTGGTGAGTTGATTCATTAGAGTTGTTGAGATCCTCTGCTAATTCTCTGATGCCAAAGCGATGATTTTCAAGCACTGTTTCTTTAACCTTTTCCATTACTTCACTACCTACACTAAATGCTTTGTGTCTCTCGAATACGTGTGTACGTGTTAAAGTATACTCCCCAAAACACTTTTGCAACATTTTCAATGATTTCAACGATTTCGTAGCCCGGTCAAATTAGATCATACAGTATGTATCCAATATACTTACGTTGACTGTAAAATAATAATATATATTTCAACATAGAAACAAACCTCAAATAGCAAATCATCTTTTTCATTAAAACTGTAGAATTTTAGAAATTACTAACGAACCAGATAAAACCTGTGTTACGATAAATTTCGAAATATTGTATATTCCATCTCAGAGGAAAAAATTTATAATTAAATCTATAAATTTGATTGTGTATATTCAAAATTGTGGCTATTTAGCAAATGGAGACTGCAAAAGTTTATTTCATGATTAACAAAAATCTTTGTAATCGATAATCTTTTCATTTTCGAAAGTACTAATTTCAAGGGTCAAATGACGTGAAATTGTGCATTTTCACTTTTAAAAACGAATTCAAATATACTGGGTTTGAGGTGAAAATCTTTACAATCCGATTTGGTAATTCCGATGAAATTTGATCAAATCGAAATGCTGAATATTCCTCGTCAGTTATCGTCCAACGGTTCAAGAGTCTGGACTCGACAAAACTAGTATTTCTATTTCATAATTTGTTATAAAGTCATTATTATCAAGAATAAAGATAACAGCAATAGTATATTTTTTGACATCGACACCGATCAGCGGAAAGCGTTTTAAAAATCTCACTTACAACAAAAATTATTAAGAATAAAATTATTGAAAAAAAATTGCTTGTATTTTTTACAGAAATTAGCGAAAGTAACTGCATTAAAGTATTTTATACCCCTCATCCCCAGCATGCAACCAGTAATCCGTGCAAAAATCTTTTGCAAACTCATAAAAGAAGAATTAAATTAAAACTGATTGCGAGCCGCAATAACAACAATGTAATTGACCTCTTTCAATGCAACATTGCAATAAGAAGAACAAGAGACATACATAATTTACAAAACGCATAATAAAAGCAACTAAACAATAAAAAAGCAAATATACAATAATATTGTGAGTATTAATAAAAAGCCGAGCAATATTAATGTGCATGTACATGTGTGTGTGAATGTGTGTATAAATGAGATTAAGCGCATCGCCGACTGGCACTGGCACTGACAGTGGAACTGGGCGCTAGGCGCTGGGTGATGAGCGGCGCGGCACTGATAAACAGGCGCAGAGAGGCACCAAAAATGGCAAACCTACATATCTACAAGTACATGCATACTAGTTTACACTAACCAGCGAGCACTCGAGATAAAGGCTGCTTTATTTAATACAATTACGGAAATCTGGCGGGTGGAATTTACCAAGCGAAGCAGGGTTTACAAAAAAAATGTAATAAAATAAATAAAAAATTAAAGGAAACGAAGAAAAAATAGTGATGAAATAAATGGTAATATAAAATTAAATAAAACTGCAGTCACAATCACAAACGCGAGCTCTCAATTTCGCGGTTGCGCGTTGCCGCAAAACTGCAAGAACAACAATAAAGTGTGAAATCCGCATTCACGCCGCGATAGTGAGTGCATTGAACCGCATGCGCAGATAAAAGTGCGTAGTTTATTTAATACCAGCGCACACACACATACATATATGAGTACTACACAAATATGTTTATATAAACATATAAGAAATGAGACGCTGTGTTTGTTTTCTACACGGATGCAGTGCGTACGCTAAACTTCCGATGGATATTCGTGCAAATCGCATACACATGCGTACAAATTTCAGTTTCATTATTTAAAAACCTTGATTATCATTTGATCAAATTACACACATATACACACAAACTTAGTGTAGAGTCATTGGCTGTTCCGGCTATCAGCAAATTTGGCCTAGATTTTAGCAAACTTATGCCACACAACACATTGCGATATGCAACTGTATGTATGTGCTTTTATCACATTTACTTGTTGCTTTGATCATGAAAACGCGACCACACACGCCAACACAAAGGTCATATTCATAAACCGCAACGCGCGTAAACTAGACCCAATTTAGCTACTTGTCAGCACTTTTGTGCGGCACAAACGTTGGAGGCAACGTAAAAATCAGCTGATAAAAATTATGCAAATTATTTCATTTAAGTAAAATTGAATGAAATTCATTAGGAAACTGTTGCACACACACACACACACACGCGAAAACAAGTGTCAGAAAACAGCGGCGCTCTTAATGAATGAATTCGCAAGCGTTTTGGGGTGAGGATAACCCTCAGTGGGGGTGGTCGCAAGGTTAAGCGAGATTAGTCGACCCACTAAAACGGCCGGCATCAAAGTCATCCCTGTGCACGGGCTCAAATGTTGATAAAATGCTGTTTTTCAAGCATACTTACTGAGGGACTCGTAAATATGTTTGCACAATTTCGTACTTGTATGAACCTATATATATATATAAACGGCTGGTCCGAAAACACATTTTTATACCCTAAACAAAGTATATAAAGTTTGCCACGAAGTTTGTAACATCCAGAAGAAAACGATGGAGACCATATAAAAAATATACATAAATGATCAGCATGTTGAGCTGAGTCGATGTAGCCATCTCCTTCTGTCTGTATATATACGAACTAGTCCCTCAGTGCTTAAGCTATCGTTAATAACTATAATAATTTTTAACAATTATTTCATCATCTTCTTTATTTAATTTTTCTTTGGTTTCTATTGTTACGTTTAGAATTGGAAGAAACTTAGAAATAGACTCAGACTTAAAATACACGCGCAAGCTAAATCGATAAAAAATGTTTCCAAGATTAATACAACATTTAAAAAAAAAAGGAATTGAACAATGAGTTTGCTTGAAATTTTGTGTTTCCAATGGAATCTCAGCTACAGAAGCGTTGAAAATGGTTTAGAAGTAATTTGGGGAGTCTACTTTATCACGAACACAAGTATTTGAGTGGCACAAAGCATTCAGTGAAGGTAGTGAAGTCATCAAAAACTTACCTCATGTGAATCGTCTAACCACCTCTGAAAATGACGTTATATTGTCATCACATAGAGAGCAGAAGATCTCAACATCTTTTACGGATTGACTCAACACCTTTTGATTAACGGTTTGAGTATGAAAAGTGTCAATGCTAGACTCGCACCAAATGAACTGAAGCAAACTTGACGTTGTTGAGTAGAGGTCGCTATGATTCATTAAACGCATCATTACTGGCGACGAGACTTGGCTTTATGAATATGACGTCAAAACTGTCCAACAATCTAGCGAATTGCACTTCAAGAATGAATCGAAAAACCGGCAATTTATGATGCAAAAATTTATACCGATTTACACCGAAGAATAACCTTAACAAAACTTGGAAATTTAATTATTTTATATTCAATTTTTTTAAGGCTATTATTAAACGAATATTAAAACGAACCTTTGCTGGTCGACTTATATCCAAAAGTAAGCCTCTCAGTTGGCGATTTAAAACTTGTAATCGGAATTTATTGGACTAATATATGTAAAGATACGTCAAGTCAACAATTTAAGCTGATATACCAAAAATGAAGACAGGAAAAACTAATCTAAAATGGGACCAGCGGAGTATTTTTTAAAAGAAGCAGTTGCAGTGATTATGAAATTTAATTCAAACAGTAAATGCCATACAAGTTGTGAACTAACACATTTACCTCGCTTTATTTGAAATAAAGTTATATACTTGAAAAAAAAACATTCTATAACATATACTGGAATGGTTATAGATGCATTCAATGAAAATTCTAGAATCATCTTTATAAAAATATAGTAGTATATGGAATAATATCAAGACCACCACAAAATATGTTGCAGGCCCTATTAAGAGATCAACATGACAAATAAAAATAACAACAGGAAAAAATGTTAACTTCCAAAGTTTCCTAACAAGAATTTAATTTCGATCGGCCAGTTGGTATGTGTAGTGTAGCTATGTGCTATTGTAATGCGACCCAAATAATTTATTCGGAGATTACCACATTGCCTTAGATAAAAACCCGTGCAAAATTTCGTGAAGATATCTCGTCAAATGTAAAAGCTGTCTATACAAGCTCTTGATTGTTCAGGGTATAATAATATATATTATTAAAATAATATGTTATAGCAATTCGCTTAAATTTTTTTTTAATTTTTATAACTTTTTTTCACATGTCTTAAAAATAGTGTACCTACTAAAAAATATGTTTTTCCAAATACATTAAGAAAAAGAAAATTTTTTGTTTCAACTTGCATTTGTACCACCCATTTTACGAATGTAAATAATGGTACTGGTCTAGCCTCAGTGCACATATCGTATGAGCAACATTGAACTTGATCGTTCAAAAGGTGTTGTGCGTTTTTTTTATGCTCAATTTACTGCCTCACTTGCCTGTTATTACTATTGCAATTGTTGTTGTTATTGTTGTTACTGTTATTGCATTATATATTAGTTTGCCGTACATGGCGGCAATTACACATACACACAAATTAAATGACTTTGAGTTTTCGTTTAGACAATGTCGTTTCTACGGACGTCAAATGATCGTATAACGTCAATTGATTACTCGTTTGTCGGCAACTACAACAGCTCCAACAATGTTCAATAGAACAGTACATAATTTGTTTATTTTTCTTATCAACTCTGCTAGTAAATCAACGTACATTTATATACCTATACACATATACATATGTATATATATTTTTGTCTTCAATTAAGTCTCAATAAAGTTAGGGGCACGAAACAGGTTGTAAAAGAACTCATAATTTATTCGTTGGTTGGCTTGCAGTTCTCGGCTAGCTTTTAATTGCACTGTTTGTTTGTGAAACTTGCGAAACTTGCGAAAAATGTAGGCAAAAATGTTGATATTTCTATATAAATACAAATATATGTATGAAGCTGTGTGTTGCTCAAGCGTGTGTTATCTAACTTTGTAAAACTTGCCAAACTTCGCTTCAATTTGTCATGCTCATGTTGTTGTGCTATGATAATTGAGCTTTCATAGAATCGACCAAGTATTTAGACACCCCCTCTTGAGGAACTCCTTATTTATAATTGTATTACTGCAAAGGAGTATATATGGTATTTTCAGAATATCTCAAGACAATGCATGTTTCACTTATATTATATTTGCGGTTTTTTTCGAATGCTAAATCGAAACACTTTACTTGAAAGCATAAAAACATCATTTCCTGGACATTTCTTTGAAGCATTGATCTTTAGGCTTTAAGCGGAAATCAGAGCATATCTGTCAAAAACAAAAAGACGGCGCATTATAGTAGTGAAAAATCCATGAATTTTCTATCCACAAATCTGGTCGTTACGACGAATTGCGTCACGTAGACTCCTCAAAACGGCCAAGTAGTATTTCTTATTGACTTTGGGGATTCATGGTTTATGGTGAATCACAGTAATCATATAAAACGATGCTTATCACCTTGATTTGGGACCGACGTAAACGTGGTTTCTTCGATTTCGACTCATTTTTGGAGCGCCATTCACTAGACTGTTGGACAGTTTTGACATCATATACATAAACTCATAAACGAGACGTCACCAGTAGTGTTGCTTTTGATGAATGTGGAGTCTTTAGCTGCATTATCAAGCATCGCTTTTGTGACCTCTACTTGAGGTCGTTTTTTCAAAAGTTGCAGATTTTTCGTATTATACCCATAACATTAACCAAAATGTGTTGAGTCGATATATAAGAGATGTAGAGATCATCTGCTATCTCTTTGATGGCAACATAAACAATATTTAAGCACTGTTTGTTTATCATCGTTAACAGCATTGAACGGACGACTCGCTGAAGGCAAGTTATCGATAACTTCGCGGCCTACTCTAAATGCTTTGTGCCACTCAGATACTTATGTTCGTGTTAAGGTAGACATCCCAAATTACTTCTAAAACATTTTCAACGATGCCGTAGCCATGATTACAATGGAAATGTTGAGTCGTACAGAAACAACTGCCAAGCACACACATTGACATATGGACATCAAACTTTATAAAAAAGGTAGGTATACTAATACAGAAAATAAAAATTTTATCGATTCGGTTTGCGCGCGCAATTTAAATGGGCCAGTCCGAATCAAATTTGATCAAATTGGACAATTAGTTAGATATTTATAGGACTAGGATTTTGGAACTCAAATCTGAAAGGTGTCGGTTTTTCAAAATTATTATATTTATGTAAAAAAATAATTTTTTCTTTCTTAGAAGAGATAAACGCAACATCGTCAATCATCTTGAACCAGGTCGTTCTAAGCGGAAAAACAAAAATATTCGAGTATAAATCTTACGAATCAATATTGGATTCCAGCTTGACGATACTCGTACCATCTGACTTCTTTGTTATGTTTTGATCTAGAACAGAAATAAAACAACTAGGAGATTACAAGGCACGCGATCAAATTAGATTCATCATAAGCACAGTTGCTTTTTTCAGATCAAATTTGTCACTTTCACTTTCCAACAATAGAACAGAATAAAGGACTTAACGCACAAATAAGCATATTACATCTGGCCAAAATAAAATGTTTCGAAGTCCTAGAATTTTCTAGGGAAATACATTTATCACTTGTGTTCAAAGTATTTACCGAAGATTTGACAGATAATTAAACAGCTGAACATTTCTAAATGAAAAATCAAAACAATTGAATTTAGTTATTGCTCACGAAAAGATGAATAATTATTAAAATGGATATTAGTTTTGAATTATATAATCAGATGATGAAACTGTTAGAGGCAAAACTGATGTGCTGGACATAAGAAAAAACCTTCGTAATCACTCAAATCCATTGGAACTTCCTAACACCAATTAAACCAAAGTTTTATTGCTAGTCAGCCCCACTGACACAGAGTTGAAAACCGTAATACCAAAACAAGTTGAAGTTTGACAACACTTCAACCGAAATTTTTTTTTTGACGGGTTGAGTGGGAAACCATAATACCGATTTTCAAAGCTTCAACTAAAATTCAGTTGGGGTGAAAACCGTAATAGGGGCCTTAGCATATTTTCTCATACTTTTTCATGTATAAAATGGGTAATATAAGACAGCATATACTTGTACATACAAATGATTTTCTAACAAAGAATACTAGCAAAATTTCCAAAAAAATATTTACATACCTCAAACTGTAAAAGGTTATTTATTAGCGTTATATTTACTGATACATACTTAAAGATTTCGAGATTCTATGAAGGGCTAGACAAGGACTGCTGGTAACGAATGTATTTTGAATGTGACTCACAATTCTAGCATGCATAACAAATATATACAAGCGTTTTTTAAGTAATTGGTATAGACTGCGTAATACACAGATCACTGCATAAAATCACTGGAATTCAAGCATTTAAAGTACAAAAAAAAGAGGAAGAAAAAACAACTAAAATTAGGCAATAAGCTTTGCTGTATATTAAAAACGATTCTAAATCGCATTCCCACATGCAACTGGCGATCAGTCAAATCACACAACAGAAGAAGTAGAAAATACAAAGAAAAAAATTCCAAACCAAACCGAAGCAATTCAGCTAAATCGACCAAATCGAACACGAATAAGCAACGCATTGAAAACGCTTTAAATAAATACAAGCATTTTGCACAACTATTTCTTGATTAATACTTATTATATATATTTCTGCTTCTTCGGTTGCTGTTGGTGTTGTTGTGGTGGTTATGGTACCAGCGAAACACCAGTAATTTTTGTAATAGGCATTTAATTTTAGTGCAACTTCGCAAAAGGTTTGCGGCGCACCAAAAATTAAATATAAAATGTTTAAAAAAAAATTTTTTTAAATAAATATAAAATAAAAATGAGATATGAATATGTTAAAAAAAATTATGAAAATGAAATAAAAATAAAAATTTTAAGAAATAAATAAGTGGAAAAAAGCGCAAAAATAATGCGATCTGCCCACAATTTATTGGTATGAAATGATATGTTTTTGATAAAAAGCGAAAAATCTGCATTTAAATGCAATTTATAAAAGGGATGCGCTGCGCATGCGCTGCTGGAATTTAGGGTAGAAAAACATGCTATGGCAACAAAAACAACAAGAGCACATATATAGAAAGAACATTGCGAAATTTATTGGAATTATATGTTATTTGTTGAGAAAAAACGCCAGGCCGCACGAAGCACTGACAATCAGCAGAACGCGCAACGATTAGAAATGTTTTATAAGAATTCTAGCAAAGAACGGAGCGTAATACGCGCATGAAAAAAACGCGCACACACACACACACATTATAAGTAAAGGTTCTAACTGAGTCTGCGTTTGGGTCTGAGTGGTCAGCGCGGGTCTGCACGGCATGTCAGGGAAAAACAGAAAAACATTTCGGGTGCCTGACGTTTAGCTGCCTAATATGGGCTTTATTCTGCAATTCTTACTATGCGATTGGTTTTGTTTTTAATTAAGTGTGTGTGTGCCTACAAATTAATGGTGGGATCAATTCTTCCACTGCATTAAAGCGCTTTGTGGCCGGCACCCTTGACTTGCCACGGCGTGGCTGGGCTTCTAACGCTGCTGCTGTTGCTCTGTACACCATAATTTTGTGAGGGTGCCGCCAAACGTTGCACGTTCGAGCCATCAAATGTTTAGTCTCATTTAAAACAAAAAAAAAAGAAAAAAGTTTTTTTTTTTTTGCTGAAAAGGACACATGACTGCTGGTGGTTTGGACTGACACAGTCCAGTTTGACCAATGCATCGATTGACTGACGGCGCGTTCGTGTGGCGGCTGAATGACGTCTGCCGCTACTGCCACTGCGAGACAAAAAAAAAATAAATACTTGAAATGAGTTTTTTCTAATACATTTGATGCGACCTATTAATTTCAGTTTGATTGGTATTTTTGAATAGATCATTCATTCATTGGCGCGGCGACGCAGTGTCGCTCCGTAATCGTTCCGAGCAGCAATAACGCCAGACACCAGGACAACGTTGCTGGTCAGCCAGCCTCAGCAGTTCAAGGATTTTTACTGTGAAACGCTGTGGCGCGTTGCACCAGGTCAGTGAACCCGACTGAAAGTGAGGCAAATTGCCGGAAATACATATTTATTAAAAATTGCTAACTATAATATTACTTCAGTAATATTCGAATGTAATATTTCTTCCAATTTTTTCAACAGAGCAGTTTGGCGCAGGCGTCAAGGTGTGAGCGTTTCTATAATTACATAGAACTCATATGCTTTTTTATCAGTACGACCTTCATTTTATTGATTTTTGTTGTTTTTTGGCGTGTGCCAACATCAGCTGCTCCTTGGAATTGTATAATCCTTTGTTCGGCTCGGTGCTCTTAGTTCAAAAATCCCTTTTAACTGACATCATTAACCATTGATTTCCATCGATTGTGCGATCGGCAGCGCTCAACGTAACTCAACTCTTTGGTTGACACTTTTACTGTCGAAAATTACGCGAAAGTGATTTACCATGCGCACGGAGGGACAGATGTCAATCGGATCGGAAATCAATGCTGCACAGGCGCGCGTGCGCCACTTGTGAGGGTGTGCCGTCAAGATATATTGTCAAACAGAACGCAGCGTGCGGAGAGCTTGTGTTTTGCGGAGCTGGTTGTCAAAAGGGTTGATTTACAATCGAATTGTAAGAAAATAATAAGTAATCGTTCAGAAAGAATTGTAATTTGATATCTTTCGACATGTGGCATGCGCTGCTTCAGTGCAAGATTTTGCAATCATTCGGCATGTGCGTAGATTTGTAAGCACTCAAGTATGGACGTCCTTACGCAGAAATAGAAATCTGCTTACTACCCGTGGAATCAACATTTTGCTAAAAAAATGCTTGGAATGAGAAATCAAATAACATTCTAGAAACTTAGTACCCAATTTCCTGCTAGAAGCCTAACCCTACTCTTGTAAGTTCACAATAAGCTCATTAGCAACTAAACTAGGAAATACAGACTAGAATCCGTTCATTTACAACAAAAAAAAAATATCAAAGGCTGGGTTGCATCAATGTAAAGCTCCAAATCAACAACGCCAGTTCATTTCAGAAAAATGAAATGCGATACCGGCGAAGGACCATCCCAGCAGTATATTAAAGTTATTACAACAAAAGTTTATAAATCCGTCACTACGAAGCCCTCAGTTCTTTCCTCTCGCACAGAGAACACAGCGAAATGTGAAAACGTACTGAAAAAAGTAAGTCCATTGACGAACATCTGGAGGTACTACTTACACTGCACGCAAGAACACAATTAACCCGGTCTTTAACTTCCTTTTCATAAATAGTACGTTAAGATCAGAAAATGAAGCGCTGGTACTATCTTCTTAAACCCTTTCGTTTTCCGAATCTATTTTTATCCAAAAACCTATAGAATTCCAGACAAAATTTAATATTTCGCTCTTCTTAGCCAACTGCTCTCTTCCCAATGTTTTGTGCTGCCACAGCATTGTAGGCCAGAGTTGCATTACAGCAATTCAGAAACAACAGTAATCTGAAAATAATATTAGGTCAAGTAAAAAGTTCGGTTTTTATCTAAGAGATGCCGTTATTGTCCATAGTACTAGTGTTACGTGTCGCATCATGTCATACTATACGGCGCTGAAAACGTGTTTATTCGCGCTAAAAGTTTGTCTTTGCCAGTTTTTCGATTGATTGACTCAGTACGTTGTGAGCGCTCGTTAAAGATGGACACCAACAAAGAGAAAATTTGCTATATTTTACAATTTTTCTTCGATCAAAAAAAAACATGATGAACCGCATTTCCATCTGCGAATCGCTGCTGAATCGCAACAAAATCGACCCGTTTCTGAAGCGGATTGTGACTGGCGATGAAAAATGGGTTACTTACAACAACATCGAGCGCAAACGGTCGTGGTCAAAGCTCGGGGAAGCGGCCCAGACGGTGGCCAAGACCGGATTGACGGCCAGGAAGGTTTTGCTGTGTGTTTGGTGGGATTGGCAAGGAATCATCTACTACGAGCTGCTCCCCTATGGCCAAACGCTTAATTCGGCCGTCTACTGCCAACAACTGCAACGCTTGAAAGCAGCACTCATCCAGAAGAGGCCATTTTTGATCAACAGAGGCCGAATTGTGTTCCATTAGGACAACGCCAGGCCACACACGTCTGTGGTGACGCGCCAGAAGCTCCGGGAGCTCGGATGGGAGGTCCTAATGCAGACAAATGTACACAAAGTTATCATCTTTTGAAAAATCAATTAAAAAAACCGAACGAACTTTTTACTCTACCATATGTCCGTCTAGCCTGCAGGGTCTATGTAACAAACAATGTTAAGTGTGCGGCGTAACATTGTCCGTATAGAGGTGTTTCACTTGTTTGGACATTTTGAAGTGGCCAGAATGGTTTTCAAGTTACTAGTTATATGTACTATGAGCCGTGAGATACAGATTGATTTCTGATCAATGACTTGTGCGTAATGACGCCATCGATGCAGACGCCTTACCCCCCGTGTCTCACGACCACGACCTACATCCTCCTAATGAGCCCCAGGATTTATCCGAAAGACATCTGAATGTGACATTTGAAAATAAAATTTTTTTATATACTAACATTTTTTAGCTGTTAATATTTTTAAAAGTTAGCCAAATTCTACTAAAATTTCACCGATTTTGTGCTGCTGATTTGACTGCTTAAGAGACTTTTTTTTTTTGAATATCTGACTTGGGTGATTTGAGGAGAATTCAAAATGTACCAGAAAAGTATACATTCATGCCAATAAAATGGAGAGACATGGGATATGGCAATGTATCCTGAACGTGAATATTAGACCAGTCGGGGTGGTTACACGATACTGGTTTAAAGAAGAAGAAAACTTATATTAAAATTTTAAACAATGGGGACTATGAAATTATACAATAATAATTCACAATTTTGTATAAAATCGACAATCAAAATGACAAGACGTATTCCAAAGGGGACAATACCTTGCCTGAAACATTTGGGAATATACTCAGCTCTCATATATGCGATGACAATTGATGTTGGTGCTTTGATACAAATGACATTTCCATCGTTGAGACACTATATGATACATAAGTATGTATATGCGCAGAGTGATTTGTAGTAGGACCACTTCGGTCTCTGCTACAGTGACAGACCGAGGTACAATATATATCCAGGTGTGTAGGGAATACAAATGTACGCAAATAGATGTAGATATGTAAAAGCACAGATTGTATTATATTACAACTTAATTACAGTTAGCAACCATAACTAAATTAAAACGAAAAACAGCAACAAACAATTGAAAAAGCAAAACAAGCAAGAAAATGCAAACATTTGAAAATAAACACACACACACACACACAGCAAGATAAGTGAAGAAAAACAAAGAAAACGGCAAGTACGAAACCGAAACGGAAAATTCAACAAATTATACCACAAATTGCAGTTAATTGAATATTATACGAGCACACAATCGGCTCATGTACACATACACACATAGATCGGTGGGTACGAGTGCACACTATATACTATACTTATTAAATGCCTCTACGTACGTACAACCACGCCACGCCGCTTATAACTCAAGCCAATGTAAATACATAATCAAACCATAAAAATCCACTGCTGGAAAACATTTTTTTTTGTTTTGCAAAAAATCTTCCGCGTTTTCACAACGCATTCAAGTCGATTCCGTGTTTTGAAATTTTCGCGCTCAGCGAGTCTTACAAATGCGAGCGCAGACAAGCCCAGTGGGAAATGGACGCATAATGACAATAGTGGGAAATATATTTCGAACTTTGGAACTTAATCGTCCAAGAGAAGCCTTTTATATTCTAAATATTTTATTAAAAAAAAGCACGATCAAAAGAAAATCTCTTCGTCTCAAAAAACTGAGAACATTTATGTTTTTTACATGCGCACTGGTTACGTTCTCACTATCTTAAGGCCAGCTGCAATATCGAAAGTAAGATGGTATTCATACGTATTTACAATAAGTTTTTATATCGGTCATAGTAGTAAAAAAAAAGTCCACAGTCCGCGTTGTCGAACGGTGTCGAGTAGGTAAGAGCGTACGACTCAAGTCTGTGAGATCAACTTAACCTCGAAGTTCAAAACTCAACATATCTCGCACCCGCCTGGTACGAATTTTATAGCCTTGTATTTTACGTTAACATAGCTAAGGCAAACTATATCTGAATCAACGGAGGATCTTAGATCTCAACTGGCTGGTGCTCAACACCGCTTAACCAACAACAAATCGATCTTTTGCACTTCGATTTCAGTGATCATATTCTCAGCCGCCTTGACAATGTCATCTAACCACTGCGTAGCTGCTATTTGATGCTGACGACTGCGTTTTCATTGAGCATTCTCTTGAGTTCTGAAAATAGTAAAAAGTCGATAGGGTTGTATTCGGAGATCCCAATTTATTCGAAAGAATATAGACTAATAAGTATATCCTCATTCCCACTGAAGACATTCGAAATGAGTCTAGACGGCTACATCGAAAACACAGCACGTCTTTACGAAGGGTAGATCCACTTAGATTACACTTCACTTGTTAACTTTATGTTAGAGAGAGCTGTAGAGCATAATTAATACGCCCTAGAAGTCTTTCTTGACATATGTGAAGCATTCAACAACAGTCTGAAAGCAGCATGCATAGTGTATACCATCATTACATGGATAGATTAGTGTGGAATGGGACAAAGTCAAATTGCTAAGGTTAGCGCGAACAGGAACTTCTCCAACGGGTACATTTTCAACACAGTATAATGTTGTAAGGTTATTAAATATGTTTGGCAGATGTCATGCCAACCAAACAGAAAAAAAATTAAGGCTCGTTCATAACAAATGTTCCCTACAAACACATATCTTAACGCTCACTTCATACCGGTACAACTGATAAATCGATTGCTCGAAATACTGCAGTAACTCCAAGGCGAAAACACCACACTGAAACGCTTTCTCTGCCTCTGTCCAGCCTTATCTAGAACTCTTCGTATAGATGAAGTTCAAAATTAGATATTAAGCCTTTCATAAAGTTCGCAAAAAGCGTTGATCTCCATTAAGACAAATATTTACTTCAGTTCGAATTAAACTGAATCTGGCATTACTAAGCATCAGTAGTATGTATGGCGTGACAGCCCGCCAGTGTAACGCAATCTAACATATATTCGGAGAATAAGATTGACTAGTTTATATCGAGAAATTTTAAAAAAGTTCAACGGTATGAAATCAAAGTTCCGTTAGCTCAGCTGGTATTTAGACAACAACAATCACAAATCGTAAACAAAGCAAATTCTTGTAAAAAGCTTCACGCCTTCTCCGCGTTCCCCGCCTCATTACAAACAAACTGTATACTATAAATATATAATACGTAAGTATGTATGTATGCTTGTGTGCGCTTTTCAATTGATGCGGATTCATGCAATAATTCGCTTTTCTCACAAACAAAAGGTGAAACCGGCAGAAACCAGTCGTCAGCCGGAGCAACAACAGCACTTTATAAGCAACGAAAACTGCAGAATCCGTGTAATCGCGACGGGCGAATGCAATCAAGAAGCGCAACGCCAAGCGCTGAACTCCAAAGTAGTTAATCCGTGACAAGAAAACTTTCACTGCCACATGGGAGCGTTGCAACAACGATTGCCGATTGCCACAAATCAGCACACAAAAACGACAAAGAAAACAGGGCAACAGGCACAGCAGAAACTAGCAATAATAGCATCAAAAACGAATTTGGCATCAAAAAGAAAAACATCCTGCCGAGTAAAGACCGACAAGCCATGAAAACGGCACAGGCACAACCACAGCAAACGCACAGCAAAAAGATCCGGAATGAGCCGCATTGCACGTTTGCGCACAATTCATTCATGCGCAAATAAAGAGGTAATTTGGCCGCAATGATGACAGAGCAGCTTGGTGGGAGCCGCAACCACTGCCAGCGATGCGCAGGTGTAGAGAGAAAATGTGAATTTGATGTGGTGCGGTGTCGGTACCGGTGGCGGAGCACAATCAAGTAAGTTCGTCAAGTTAGGCAGCGTGCGAAAGTGAAATCGCTTTTACAAGCGGCAGCGAAGCATTTGTTTTCATTGGAGACTTAACGGTACCACCAGTGCTAGTGCCCCTCTCATTCGCGCGCTCTCTGGCTTTCTCTGTCTCTCTTTCCCTCTCTCGATCACAACACATAGCTTAGCGTCGTTAGTGAATGGGCTTTTCCTTGGGGCGCGGCAACTTTTTTGGTCACACAGTGAGTTTGTAAAAACAAAATAAGCGTGAGTAGACGCGCACAAGTCCAAATGAAAGTGACACTGTTGCGCGGACAATGACCTTCCGTTAATATGCGAGCGCTAAGCAGGAACTGCAGTGGAAAAGGAGCACAGATAGAGAGAGTTTGAGAGGGGTTAAGAGTTACGCGCAAATCGTGACCGGTCAATATGACGGCACATAACGGGTTACAGGCGATAGTGGTAAGCGTATAACACGTGATTACATGCCAATTGGTTGGAGGCAAATCGAGTTTGGCGGTAAGCGGTGGCGATTAATTGCGTACCGCCCAGTATAGCGCGGCGCGGAAATACCGGCGCGCCAATTAACTACGCTAGTACTAGACGATTACTTAGCATACAACAACAACAACTGCACAGCGATACCAACGCGTACCAAGCTGGGAAAACACATACAATCACACATGCAGCTAAACAAGTCATGCCACAGCAGAGCGCTACGTGGGCGGCAGGTGGCTGGCTGGCGGCGGGCGCCGTATAAATAGATAAATATACGAGTATGGTATGTGTATGTATATAAATAATTTATACTAACAAATTATTGTAATGGAATGGCTAATTAATTGAGACGCTGCAGTTGGCGATTGACAATGCTCTTAGTGCGACTTGTTACCAACGTCAACTACACACACACACACACACATGAATAAATATACATGGCCACAAAGCGTCGGCTCGCAAATGATAATGAAATCGAAAGTGGCATCTAAATTAGTGGTTCGCACGAACGCGCGCGGTTGGTCGATTGTCGTTGTCGTCGTCGTCGTCGTCTCCGGTTATACGGTTGTTTTTATTTATTTACTTAAAAGGTGGGTAGGGTGCATATTGACGTCACAGTAACTGGCGACCGTTAAGGCTAATACAAGCGCGCCGCGCGCTATAAGTGTTCTAAACCAGACGCTGTGGTCGCGTGGATGGCGCAAACAGCTCTGCTATTTATATAGCATATTATAATATACATATAAGAACAACAAGAACAACAGCGCACCATTTGTGCGCAAAGCATTTGAGCGGGCGCTCTCAGTTTCTACTGTAGCGCTCCTTAAACGCTGCAAGACATGACCTTCCTCATCGATTGGTGTTGGATTACCATTTACATATACTTTTACGGTAATTTGCATTCGGACAGACATTTCGCAATGCGATTAACTGCAAGTTTAGTGCTTTAAAGCGACAAAACACAACGAAACCATAATCGGTGGATTTGATTGGAGCGGAAAAGAGAACGCAGATTATCACTTAGTAACAGAACACTTGTGTACAATTTCTTTTGGTATATTAAAAGTCATATCTAGTTATAATACGATGACGTAATATGTCGAAATTTCCGATAAAAATTCAGATAATACCACACAGCGTTGGAATGGCCCTTGTTTCGCCGGTTTTTGTTGTTGTTGTAGCGGCACAAAATATTTCGCCAAAAATCTTGAGCAATATTGACGAGTTCACAGTTAACAGTCTGCGATCAGTTAAAAAAGCCGAGTGTATGCCGATTACGTAAATCCGACGTGCATACGACAACCGATATTCATTCGGTTACATCGGATACACTTTCAACATTGGGTATTTTCTTAGCTGGGTTATACACATTTAATATCGCGCATAATTAAGAAAATTAATTTATTTTAACTGATAATACACGCTGTTAAGCAGCGCCGGCGCCAACTATGTTGTATGTCAATTTTGACGCCCTTCTTTTAAAAGCTTGATAATTAATTTGCTAAGCAAAATTATTAAAATGCGCATAATTTGTCAACGATCCGTGGTTTTGTTGTCTTACAACGAATTTCCATAATTAGTGATCAGCAGACAGCACAATGATTGACAGATTTGCGCTTGGTAGAATCTAAAAAGACACCATTGCATCTAAGTACATGCCGGATACACATACTTATGTACCATATACGCAGGTACATATGTACATGCAATATATAAATGTATATTTATTGCCAGCAATCTAATTTGTGCAGACTCAACTACATACAAACTTGCATTATATAATATATGTAAGCTAAAAAACGATTTTCCACTGCTGCATTGCGTTCTCTCGTGATCTATTCATTCATGCTTGCTTGCCACCATACATATGTGTTTGTGTATGTACATACATGCATACATACCGACAGCGAACGCTTTAAATCATGCTTTAACATTTGTGGTTTATCGTTTTTTCTGTTTGGCGTAGGCGTTCTGTCGCACTCTCTAATTAATCAGAGTCAATTGCGAGTTCAGGCGGTGTGCTGTGAAGGGATTTTTGCAAATTAATTGCAATTGCTTAGCAAGTAGCTGACCGCAAGTGAAATATTTACAAACGGAAATCCAAACTTCAATAGTTTGAGAAAAGAAAATCAAAACAAATTCTAAAAATGCTTTTCGAAATGTACAAACCAAAAACAAAACTTGTTAAGTTTAAATGAAGAATAATACTGCTAACTACACATACCTAATGAACGTAAATAAATTAAAAAGTAACAAACGTTGCCTTAACAAATGTTGCTTGAATGCCAATTTTGTTTGAAGCAAATCATTGCATACTCTTAGGCTTCATACAAAAAGTGCTAACGTTAGTTCAGAGAATGTTAATAAATAGAGAAGGCGCAAATGTTAAAAAGTACTAAATTGAACTTTTCACAAGAGGGAACATCAAAAAATTTAACTTCGACTCTTTTGAAATACACCAGCCAATGTACGAAACAGAGAAAATGCTGGCTATAAATAGACACAAAGAAAGTTCTTAAATGAATTATGCGTACGCTGATTTACATTTGCATATTACCAAAAAATCATAATTTTTGTTATTTAAAATAATCCTGCAAATTATATAAGAGGATTATTGGTTAACGCCGCAGAATTTACAACAAAATAAGTAATTAATGGATAAATTCTTCAATACATTTGTGTGCGTTGCATGAACAATATCTAATAGCCAAAGGATAACAATAAATCAGTGGCTAGGCGATCGCGTTATCACTTATGCGGTGGCTTAGGTCGTAAGCATGAAGGAGTTAAGGTCAATCCGAATACGAGCATTTACGTGCGGATCCTGAAACTCATGAGACTTGATCTTTATTTTTATTTTATTTTATTGTTTGACATTTTAGCTAATCTCAATTCAGTTACTTAAATAGCTTATTTTAATCACTGAAATATTTAGAATATTTCAGGAAAATATGTTCATATGTTTGGGTTTATTGCATATTTTCTTATTTATGCGTATTTATACAAATGTGAAAATCATATTTAAATCATACATTCATAAGTACACGTACGCTGATTCTTGCATACATTTAACGCCATATATAGTGCATAATATGAAAAAAATTAAAATATTATTTTTACTCGTTAATAGGTCATGTTGCCAATTCTCCTTTCTTTTCTTTTCTTCAATTTCTGATTTTTAGCATCATCGTGAGGAAGCAGCTTGTGGCAACATTCAATTCAATTTCATTCATTTTTATTTTAACTTGAGTTTCGTGCATTTGTGGTAGGAATTTCATATGAAAATCAAATTTGTTTGATCAATCGTTTTGTAGCGTCTGCGATTTTTTTTGGTCGCTTGCGTGAATGTTTGATTTTTTTTACAAAAGGCATATTGAGGAACATACATACATACGTGTACATATGTATATGCAAATATATTTGGACATGCGAATGGTGGAAAGGCAATGTCAAGAATATTCACATATAAATTGATATTTTAAAACTTGTAAACGACAATAGCTCTTTGACTTCACAGATTAGACACTATTCCTTCATTGTTGTTGTTGTTGTTGTAGCGGCAGAATTCTGCCGAGTTGACAGTGTTTGGTCGGATAAGATCCGGGTCCGTTCCGTTTTTTGCAAATACACATCCTAGCACAGATGTAGTTTTACTCCTTTTTAATTTATGTAAACCTTTTTTATTAAATTTCTTTTTATTTAATTCTAATTTTTTCCTCATTATATAAATGATCTTTAAAATCCGTTATTTCGTTTTGTTATTCTAATTTTTCTTAACACGCATGCCAAAGAACATCTGCACATACATATATTAGCCGTTTCTTTATAAGGTGGTGAAAATTTACTTGGTTCCTGCTTTGAGTAGTGGTTTGTTGAATTCGATTATCATGAGGGGAAGGTACCTTTTTGATGTGGTGTGATTGAATTATCGAATTTGCGTATTTTCGATGTTCCCTTTTAATAATTTACATTTTAGCACAGCTAACATTTGCGCCTTCTCTATTTATTAACATTCTCTGGTTTTTCTGGCTAGCAAACAAACATTTTCCAGTGTCACATCACGCGCAACATAGTATTTAAGCTCCGCTTCAAAACCATGTTCTGTCAAATACTGCAGTCGACCATAGTCGATTATGCGTTTGCACATGTCACCGATGCGCTCTCGCTCAGACAAACTCAGTCGTTGCGTCTTATTGGCATCGATAATTTCCGTGGGGGTGTGTGATTGCTCCTCTAGCGCACGTCTACGTTCTCGACTCATACCGGTACCGCATATCGCCCAACTAGCCATTTTACTAATCACTGCAAAATCTCGGCACGTCAGTCCGTTTGCTTGTAAGAAGCTTTTACCCACATAAGCTTGCCAATCGCAGCGGTGATGACAACATAACGCTATTAATACATAGCCAGTGTTTGGTGTTTTGTCATTTGAGTCGTCACTTACATGTTGTGTAATGCAACGCAAAGTCAAATCCGTAGCAGCGCCACATAAATGCTTTGATACTGCTACACAACGCTTTGAGCGACGTAATAGCTCCAGTCCGTTCATACGAAAATCAGCAATATCTGCACGTATCCGATGGACCAGCGTTCGATCTTCGATCTTGTTGTCTTTTTTGTGACGCAGCGACATACGGTCAACAAGCACGACTTGTGAATCGGGTATGGTTTCCAGCAGTTGTGCTAGGTAAAAAGTCAATTGACCCTTACCAGCTCCAAACTCTATATAACTTGTGCATTGTTGTATTTGTTGGTCGTTATCAAGTACTCCCAGTAAAGCCGCTGCCTGCAACAAATGCTTTCTCGCTTCCGGGCCATATGTAGTGTTAGCCAGTTCTTCGTCCAATAACTTATGACTGAATTCTAATGATGCTATTTTGTTTTCAACATACTTCGTATAAAGCTCTTTAATACGTGCCACTATTCCGTAGAATTCTTCATCGGCTAATTCATTTATTCTTAGCTTGCTATAATCCGGTGCGTCGCTATCAACCTCGCCAGCATTAATGCCCTTATCAATATAAGCCGGTGTGTCACCTTTGTCGCGTGCATTACATATTTTAAGATGTTTTTGTAGTTTATTCTTAAATACAGTATGTTTTGAGTCTAATGGACATGGTATCCGGGTTTTATTAGGGCTTGCTTCATCTTGTACAGGTAGTGCTGTGTCAATCGCCGGTTGATGTTCTCCACAATATTTTTCACCAGTTTTTACTGTCATTTTACAAAAACGTTTCTTACGCTGCACCCAATGGGCGCAATTTGTTGTAATTTCACCGGCATTTTCTTCAATTTTAGCCTTTTTAGCCTTCACTTCGGTTCCCATCACTTTTCTTGCGTTTCTTATTATTTGACCGAAAAACAACGTGTCAGCTGTTAATTTGTTAGTACAGAGTGATCAAAACAAATTAATATTAAAATAAAATTTGTGTTAAGTGTTATTACAATATTAATGACAAAGTCAATTTTACTGATTAACGGCTGTCAAACAAAACAAAAAAAGTTTTTTTTTTTATTTTTATGTACTTATAACAGAATTTTTTACTAAAACACAATAATAATTCTAAATATTTAATTTCTCGGCTGGCAGTGCCGTTGATCGCTCAACCTTTGGACCTGTCATTTATTGCAGGGTGCCTTATCTAATTTTAGGAAAACCACAGTGAAAAAGTTTAGTAATTGAGTTAGTTCACTTAAGTGCCTTTTTAATTTGTGGAAGTAACATTAGAGAATGTCTCGTGTCCTTGTTGGAGTAAAGCGTGTGGTCGACTATGCCGTGAAGGTAATTAACAGGTTGCAGGATATATTACTAACGACAGGTTGTTTTCTTTGGGAGCTTATCAATAAATCTCCATCTTTTGCGTAATCAAAAACACAGCAACCGATCGTATATTTATTTCGCTTAATAATTGGTCCATGATGTCCAGAATTTTAATAAAATACTATTTTAGGTACGAGTTAAACCTGACAAGACTGGTGTGGTCACCGAAGGAGTGAAACATTCGATGAACCCTTTCGATGAAATTGCAGTAGAAGAGGCTATTAAACTAAAAGAAAAAAAGATCGCCTCTGAAATCATCGCCGTTTCAGTGGGTCCAACACAATCTCAGGAAGTGATACGTACTGCTTTAGCAATGGGTGCTGATCGTGGAGTACATGTTGAGGTTTCGGGCAAGGACTACGACTTATTGCAACCAATTCATATATCTAAGATTTTGGCAAAGTTGGCCTTAGACGAGAAAGCAGACTTGATAATCGTAGGTAAACAAGCCATTGATGATGATAGCAATCAGACAGCACAAATGACCGCTGCCGTTCTCGACTGGCCTCAGGGCACTTTTTGCAATAAAGTCGAAAAGACCGATGCTGGCTTGAACATTACACGCGAAATCGATGGTGGTTTGGAAACGATAAAGACGAAGATTCCAGCTGTACTGAGCGCTGACCTACGTCTAAACACACCACGCTATGCAACATTGCCAAACATCATGAAAGCTAAAAAGAAGCCATTAAAGAAAGTTACACCAAAGGATTTGGGTGTTGATACCACACCGCGCATTGAAGTTCTCTCTGTTGAGGAGCCACCTGTGCGCCAAGCTGGTGCTTTAGTGCCAGATGTGGATGCCCTTGTTGGCAAATTGAAGGAAGGCGGACACGTCTAAACATGTTTGTGTTAATTCAATCAAATTTAGAAAAGTGCATTTATAAAATTTAACTTATAAATATTTTGATTATTTCCCCCTTTTTTTATTTACTATACCCTATTAAAAATCGTAGAAAATTTAAATTCAATTTTACTTTGTGTATATAAATAATTAGTATTGTATAAGTAATTGGAAGTAGAAATATATTCGTATTGCGAATTAGAGCAGCTAAGTAAGCGGTTTGATTGTTCTCACAATTCGTGTATCTCACTCATACAGTAAATACTAGAATTCCTGTATAAAAACGTTTAAGCTGCAGTGTTTTGTTTAAATTTGGAGTCCACGACTTATTTAATTCAATATCATTGTCATCTAATTAGTTATGTTGAAATGACGGAATGCTGTATCTTCCCCATAAAAGGCAGCTACTCGAGGTCAGGGTCGTTACAAAAACATTTAAGGAATTATATATTTGTATAAATTGTCTTTATTTATATTGGATCTATTACAAATGGCAGTATATACTATACATATACACAGACTTTGTACATAGCGTCCAAAGAAGCTTCCTTATATTCTAAAGTGGCTTCTATTTTCCAAAAGTATAAAAAACACTATATATTGATTAATTCTTAAAACTAAGTTAGTGCAAGACGTAGCACAATTTAGAATGACTCCCAAACGATTTGGCTACGGACCGGAATATGTATTATTGATAGAAATTGGCATGTTTATATCTTAGGACACACAGACATACAAATGTGTTTAGTTATGATCTTTTTTAAGTATATGTATATACCTATAGTATATCGTGCAATATCTAAAATGCTTAGTAAATGAAGCTTAATCTTTCGCTTAAATCAAGCAAGTAAGTCTTATTACTAGAATTTGAAGTTTGCAAAAAACGATTAGTGGCTTCACTTGGTCACTAATATATAAAGCAGCTATAAAATGGCAGGCTTACCGCAAAGCCCCCTTTTCACCGAAACGTAAAATGCGGGTTAACATTGTGGTAATGCACGGTATCTGCTTTTGCTGATGCATTTCTGGATTGTCCGGAGTGCAGGACTCAAAATTAACTGCAACCCGTTGGCACACAAAAGTCAATAATGTTAGTATATCCAAACGTTTACCATTGGCTGCCAACTCCGCGCAAAGTGACTGCATAAACCATGATCCACGTGTAGTATTGCGCCATGAGTAAAATCCCGGTATGGTCGAGTAAGCAATCAAGAAATCTGCATGCAAAGGAATTTTGTAGCTCATTGACGTCTCACCATCGGTTTCCGTACGATTGATGCGTTTCATTGTGACACCAGGGTCAAGTCGATCACCTTGGCAAGCTTGTATGAAGAATAGTTTCGGTTTGCCAGCCAAGCTGGGGCAATGTTGTGGTGTAAAGTATGACCAAATATTATCTAATTTATATTGCACATCCTTTGCGTATATATAACCAAGTTCGCCATGCGAGAGTATCGCAACCAAAATGCAATCGTTATCCCTATGATCTTGCTGGGAAACCCATTCTATATGCTGCTTCAACTGTTTGAGGCTACAATCTTTGAACACTTTCACATCAAAATCCAACTGTTTAAGGACTCGTGCTAAATTTTCACAATCCACATTTGTACCTGCACGCGATTTTAATGTTGGTACTTCGAAATTCTCATGATTAAAAATCAGCGCTATTCCACGATTTTTGTGTCGCATATTATATTCGGCTGCATGTCGATCGGTTACCATGTTCGCTGTGTAACTATGATAGCTACTACCGAAGCCATTTGCAAGTTGGCCTATTGCACCACCACCGAATGTGCCACTGCTGCCACCAGCCCCAGTATAATATCCACCTGCACCACTATTTGAAGAACCAGACGCAGAATTCAGCGAACCGAAGGCGTCTATTAAGTCATTAGTTCTACCAACTTGATCCTCTGACACGCTCATTGTTGTTGTTGTTTTCGTAAAATGTCTTGAAGTTTCAAATAAAAGTTGCTGATACCCTTTAAGGAGATGAGTCACGATATTCCTATGTACATATATGCACACACTTTGTTTAATTTGAATATAAATATTAACAAAACTTTACGTCCGCTCGTTCGCGTTGCTTGTTGTATTTTGATGGGTTTTGTATACGCTTTCTTCTATTCAAACGCTTGCATCTTTTCTTTTGTTTGCAATTTCATTGCATCTGTCAAATGTTGATAAGCAGGGTTGTATTTGTATTGATGTTATATCGAAATTAAAGTATTCGTTCAAATAAACCGATGTTGCACCAGAGAATGTACATAGGTTATATATTATATATATTACATTCTCTGGTTGCACTTCGTTTGCATGAATTATTTGCGTTATAAACGAAACTACAAAAAAATGTTGTTATAGTCAAACTGAGCGAAACTCCAATACATTAAAAGAATTAGTGTGGAATCTAACACAAATACAAGGTGCCACTCGTAAGTCTTACGCGTATGAAAGGGATGAATCCCACATACCCAAAGTTTCAGTTCAATTTGTCAATTCGGATTTAGCAGAAATCTCTGGCTATGGTAATTAAGGTATTCTAGTCTAGAGACATGAATTTTAGATAATTTTTAAAGTGTCGCAAAAAAGAGACAATCAATATGTTTACTATCGATTTTTTTTTTATCAGTTATTAATTAATGTTACAAGAGATCAGAAAAAAATTTAAAAAAAAATTGGCACATGAGCATACCCATAACTTAAACCCTCCTAGTCATCTGAAATGAAAAAAAGATTATTAATTTGCAGCGTTATCGCAATGTATAAACTAGCGATAAGTAAAATAATTTTTTTTTGACAAAATGGCGAATGATTAAAAAAAAAGAGTTTTTCACCTCTTTTTTATTTTCTCGTATTTTTTAAACATAGTAAAAATTTAAATTTCACGATTTCAACCCTCCTAGCAGCCTGAAACCAAAAACAAAAAATTATTAATCTAGAACAAGGTCGTAATGTCTGGAACTACCGAAAAGTTTTCAAATTTTTACGAAATGGCGACTGTCTGAAACAAAAAACAATCTTTGTACCACTTTTTTCACTGTTTCGAATTTTTTTTAAATTTGGGCATATGGCCAGTTCCACGCATAGACAAGTCGATAAAAAAGACTCTCTAAAATTTCAGATAAATCGGTCCAGTAGAATATGAGTAATCGTCGGTATCCTTTTGAAAAATGTAGTTTCGAGAAAAGCGCGTTTAAAATTTCAGCTCCGGTCGAACCAGTTTGCATGCTGGGTCAGCAAAATATCTACATATATCTCCGAAAATATTTTGAATTTTGAAAAATCGTCTTGTAGACATATTTTTGAATATTTAAACTTTGAAAAAAAAAATTGATTTATTCAAAAGGTGTAAATTTGGAAATTATGGTGAATAACAGGGAGAGCGATTTCACCAGGTTCTAAAAGTGATGAAAAAAACATATCCAAGTTGATCTTGCTCTTTGACATTTTACATTCTGTTTACTTCGCAATTTTTTCAATATAAAACTTACATTATAAATCTAACTGTTATTTTATTTCATGTTTTCCGATTTTTCCAATGTAACATGGAAATAAAGATTTAAAATTAAACGAGAGCTAATCCTACAAAATCGTTGATAGTTTCATGAATTGCGAGCACAAATACATAAATCCAAAATCGATTTTATATCAAGGGCAACAAAACCACTGCAGACCATTATAATGAATTAGTTTAATTATTTTTAATGTTTAGATTCCAAAGTCACGATATTTCTCTAACTCACTTACCCTTACATAGAACTATAAATAATATTTAAGAACATATAAAAATATATAAAACCATGTTTAATCAATTACTATATAATTCAAATGAATTAATTACTCATATTCGAAAATTAGTCCACTTTC
This sequence comes from Bactrocera oleae, assembly GCF_042242935.1. NCBI lineage: Eukaryota > Metazoa > Arthropoda > Insecta > Diptera > Tephritidae > Bactrocera > Bactrocera oleae. The sequence continues at coordinate 77,469,548 of NC_091536.1, forward strand.
TGCAGAGTTTCGCTCGATCCATTCGTCGAAGCGTTTCGATGACTCCGCTGTTAAATAATTCCGCCAATCACCTATATTGCCTTTTCGTATGAATTTACTTTCATCGCCGCTTTTAACGATGTTATTGTTTCGACCATCGTCGATATTATTCAACAAGGGTTCCAAATTTACCGCAGGGTTCGCCTGCATTTTGTCAAATTTCAAATGCTCACAAATGCGCGCTAAGTCCACATCGGTAAGTTGATAGTCCACATTTAGAAATTTAGCGCAACGACGTACGATTTTCGGCAGATCGCGCTTCATGTCTTCGTATTTCAAAAACAGTATATTCGTATCGTTGCGACGCTGCCAGAAAGGCAAAACGTGATTCCAGTATGAGCCCATAGGCGAGCGTTCATCCAAGAAAAGCTCGAGAAAGTCATCGAAAGGACCTTTGAGGCCATGCACCAACTTACAGTAGTGATAGAAAGAGACGCAGAGATCTTTGGGATTGCGTGCTGTGTAAATAATCTAAAATATATAAAATAAAGATAACGTCTGCCAGTTATTGTGTTAACTGAATTCCGCTTAATTACTTTGGGTTTCACCGTATCGAAACCGCGTGGCAGCAAGTCCCACGTAAGATGTGAACGTCCAAAACGTGGACGTGGCATATTACGCATAACATCAACGGTGTTGCCAATTGAGTTTCTACATAATTTATGTTGTGTGAAAGAGAAAAACAAACGATAACCTTTGATACGACTTACGTCACCCATTCATGATGATCCTCGCTAAAGAGCGCCGACAGCTCAATTAAGGGCGAACGCAACTGTTGTATCTGTTTGGCGCCTTCGAAATCCAATTTGTTGCCCAGCAGCCAAATCATCTCCTGAGCCCAAGTGGAACCCGTACGCGGATAGGAGATCATCCACACATCGTCCTCGTTTATGGGTAAATCGCGTATGGACTCCGCAATGCTCGTAAATTTACGCGGCACCACCACATGCCCGGGCAGCACCTCAATGAAACACTCCTTCTTGGGGAAGAGCGCATCAATGCGTGCGGCAATGTCTTTGTCCAATTCTTTAAATGTCAGCTGCATTTTTTCGAATCTGTGATCGCAAGTCTCAAGTCGGAGCGACTGTATCACATCCGTTTGGGTTGAGGTTTGGCGAAAAACTGTTGCGCTTGTTGCACGTAGCGTCACTTCAAAGTGTTAGAAATCGCGATGCTAGCTTGCTGCTATGCAGCAGTTCAGTAGGTGGCAGGACGTGATGCACGCGGCTCAAGTATCACTTTATATGTGAAAATCCAGAAAATCCATGGAAGTGACAGTGAAAGCCAAAAACTGTTTGCAAAGCATTTGCTTCGCATCCGCAGCGTGTGTTTTTTTTTGTTAAACATTTTTATAGATACGCCGGAGGCGACTGCATTTGGACCCACAACAAACCGGTTCAAATGCAAGCGACCATAAAATAGATATATGGTACAATTTATATATATATATACCATATGTATTCGTCTATGCATGTAAGTTGTCAACGGAAGCTTTGTACTCCTCCCACCGTGACGTAAAAAACGGTACTTTTCGTAAAAACGGCACATTCAATTCATAGTTAGAGATATTTAATGGACACTCAGGCCAGCTTTTATAGCTCACCGATTAAGTTAATTGTATAACAACAACACAGCTAAGTTTAAATGGTGAGCGATCAAAAAAAAAATGTTGTTTCTAACAGGAGACCTCCTCAAAAGGAAAGGTAAACTTCCGGTGTTTATAATAAATATGATAAAGCTTTTCAAAAAATGTATGAAGTGTTCGATGACAGCTCAAAATTTATGATATCCCCCATTTTCGTCGAGCAACTTCAAGACTAACGCTACAAATTAAACGGAGGAATTTATTCTAAACTCCAAAGACAGTTCGATTGAGAATTTAGAACATATCACTTCTAAAAAGTTCTAAAAATAGATAAACATAGCTTTGAAAATGTTTTCTTCTATTTTTTTAAGCAATCGGTTTAAAATAGTTTTGGTAAAAAGAGCAGTTTCAAGTAGCTAAGGTATTCCTTATCATAAACACTGTATAAACTAACTTATCTGTGTTTTTGTTAAAAACCTACGACTGTGAATGATGATGGAGGATCTAACAGTATTATAGTATATATCTAACAGTTTATAGTATTATCCGCATTTATATGTTGAAAACGACCATATCCAAGAATTCCTCACTTTAGCGAGAGCTTCGGAGATTTTTATTATGTGGAAATCAATTTCGGTTGACAAGCTCGTTGCCTTGTAAAGAAGTAAACTCGGCTTGCCTCTTTTTACATTCATGCTCGATATTACAGCCGAGTTCATAAACATACTTCAGTAATGAGGAACATATTTGAAAGTCTCTTGACGAATAAAAATGCAAGGTATTTTGAAACATATAAGCTTAGCAGGAAGGGATGTCCTTATCTCCTTTCCTATCCCAATAATATTGAAATAAAAGAATCCATGGACTGGATTATTTTTACAAAGCCAATAATACGCACAAAAACGATTATTAATAATTAGATTTTATGTGATGTGAAAATGAACGACAAGATATTATTGTATCTCTAGTTTTCTCGATGACGGCGTTTGATATCGATAGTTAAGTCCGGAAAACAACTCCGATGAGCATAAAAAAAAATTCTTGATTGTATGCTTAGTTACAAACTACAAGTATAAAACGAGCTCTTTGAACAATGAATGTGGTCATATAGAGTAAGGATTTCCAATCGACGAAGGAAAAGTAGAGCTCAGAAATGCTTGAAGCACTCTCTAGAGCCATATTAAATTAGCTCTGCGACCTTACCTTATAGTTGGGATACATACGCGGAATGAATACGGAGAATGTTCTCGTCGTCGGACAATTAATATGTTTATAAGAGCTGTATCAACTAGTCAGCTTATGGCGGTCTTCGATACTCAAGAGCTTTCAGTCAACAGCTTTGACATTTTTAGTGTGTTTTTCGGTAAAGACAACTATTTATATTTTGCACGCTTACTCCTCATTCCGCGTACCATCGAACTCTCCCTTGTATATAATAAGCTTATGAAATCTTGTAGACAGCCATGAAAAGTAAATAAGGCGTAGAATTTATGGTTGTCTTTTAAATATTTTTGATAATATCCCATTTATACCCTATCGATTCGTATGTATGTATGTTTGTGCATTACTGAAAACTAGGTAAGCGATTTGCATAAATTCTTATTTTTAAACGCTTAAGTTGTAGTAATCTGTACAGCAAAACCGACTCAAAGGCCATCAGAAGACTGCATACATACTATGTACATACCTACGAAACGCCAAGGTAAAATAATCATAAATATTTACATATAACATCAAAAATGTATGCATGTGTGTAAGTGCGGGCTTGATAAGTGCAAATTGCTAACCAGCGGTATTCTGAAAGAAAGTAGGTAAACCACTATCAAAACACACAATCTGAGCCACTTCAAGCGCTTGAGTTGAGTAGTTGCGGCTCAACGAAAATATATAACGCTTACAACATATGCACTCACACAACCGGATACATAGCTAAATTGCGGTGAAATGTTGCTCAATGCGCTGCAGCAACACTGACGTGTACCGCACTGAGTCGGCGTTATGCCCTCTTGGTTTCTTAAGCCACAACTTGCAGTGTTCTCGGCGCTTTGTGTTTGTCAATCGTTGTGATTTCACTCAAGTTGCAGACTAGCCAACTCGCGCTGCGCTGAGGTAAGCTCGTGAGACGACGAGCGATATTTTGAGTTTGACTTGTGAACGGTGGCTCAAGAAGTGATTCACATTTACCTGCGGCGCAGTGGAAAGAAAGTTCCTTAGAAAGTATAACGTCTTTAGGCGGTGCGAGCGCGTGGCAGTAGTTTTTCTTCTTGCCAAGTAAACGGACGCTTTCGCGCATGCGCGGTGCTAACTACAATAAATAAATACATATATATACACTTGCTTGTTGTTGCTTTTTATTAAGCGCTCTTACGTTATTATAGAGCTGAGTTTTTGGTGCTACAAATATTTGTAATTGTTGCGCGCAGCCGCGTTCGATCGACTAAAGTCAGTCGCGTGTAGCAAATTTCATCAAAACAATTTAGACTTTGCGTCGTGCGTGCGAATTGTGAAAGTTAAACTCAACAAACAATTATGTTGCTATTGCGAAAGACTGTCTTCCTGTTGGCGTTGCTTTGCGTCAACTTGTCCTCTATCCACTCAGCAAAGCAACAGCAAGATGATTCGAATCCACTGCTCGACATGGCTTCCATGTTCATACAGGAGGCGTTGAATAGCCAAACGGGTAATGATGGTGGTGGTAGCGCCGGTGGCGGCGCTGGTCTTGCTGGCGTCGCCTCGCTTATAGGCAGTTTCATGAATGCGAATGCAGGCGGTGGTGCGGCTGGACAGGGCAAAGCGTCTGCAGCCGGCGCTATGCAAATACTCTCCGGTATCGGCAGTTTGTTAGCTAACGCTGGTCAAAATGGTGCACGCTCTGGTGGCGGCGCAGTTAGTGGTGGTGGTTTCGATCCAGCTATTATCGGTAATGTGCTCGAAATGTTTACCAACAGCGATTCGGATTCAGATGCGGCAGGCGCTGGCGCACGTAGTAACGGTGGCAGCGATTCCGGCATTGGTTTGGATTCGATACTGCAAATTGCATCGGTCTTCATGAATGCCAACAACGGTGGCAACGGTAACAACCAGCAGCAGCATCATCAGCAGCGACGCGCTACGCATGCGAATGTGAATATGCGCGAAAATGAAGTTGAGGACTCGGAAGATAATGGTGGTTTCATGAGCCTGCTGCCGTTGGTCATGCAGGCTGTTAGCTCGTTTGCCGGTCCTGAGGGACAACAGACCCAGGAGAAACACAAAGGTCACGCATGGGTGTTGCCGCCATTCTTGGAGCATCTGCACGTTGTATGGGATCACTTCTCGAATTCAGAACTTGCCGATGCACTTTACGAAAAATCGGGTGTGAATAAGATTTTGAAGGTAGAGTCATTGCATTGGCGTACTGAACTCTCTGCATAAACTCGCTTTATTATTTTTTTTTTATGATACAACAGGGATTCAAGGGGCGCGACGGCAAGTTGGACTATGACAAACTTTTCGATTCGCTGAACAATCAATCGTTCCGCAGACGTTGGATCAAGTCGGCGACGCTCTATTTGGCCGATTGGACGAGTTATTTGGCAAATCCGGAAGTCTATCTCAAGTAAGTGTTTCTTAACTAAGACTACTTTGATTCGTGTAATTACAAGAAATTACAGTTATTACAGCTGATTATTAAAAAAGTAAACAAGAACGCACATTCTAGCTGAGCGCTTGAGTGTGAGCGCATTTCTAGTCTCAGCCCACAATTCGCTCATTCTCTTGACTTTGAGAATGAGAAAAAAAAAAACAACACAATAAGAACACAAACACAGAGCGTTCCGCAAACGCCTTTCTTTTTGTCATTCTCATCACTTAAGTATTTACGATTTTCTCCACACCGGTTTCTTTACATTTTTTTTGGTTTCCTTGACTTTGGCGCGTAGTCTTACTCGCACAAAGATTTGCTGTAACTAAAGTGTTGACCCACTTTCTGTCATTCGACTTGCAACTTGTTTGCTGTATATACAAGAACCGGTGCGTTAATAGCAGGCTCCCTCGATTGTCATGCACGGTATCGTGCAATTCCTCCCACCTCACCTGTTTAACGTACTGCCTCGTCTTCATCGTCGTGGTTTACTTTGTCATCGAAAGCGTTAACACCTCACCGTTACTGGCGTCGCACACGATTTACTTAATTTATTTAAACGCGTTACAGTTATTCGGTTAGCGTCTTATTCTAAATAGTGAAAAAAATATTAATTTCATTTTGTCACGACTCGTTTTGTGCCCTATTTGGCGAATTTATTAAAGCGCGAAATGAGGTTGGACACAATGGGTTCTAATGAAGTTTCAGTGTTGAAGAATTGATTTCCTGCTAAGTTTATATAAGTGTGAATCTAACGGAGTCAAGTTTTTAATATTTAGTACTTTTTAATTGTATTAGAATTAAGACTTTTTCGCTTTTTGTTGGGAATTTGATGGTATATTAGAATTGCTAATATTTATACTGACAGCTTGACAGCTGTTAGTTATAATTTAAATTCTTTCAGTCGGCTTTTAAATTTTTGTAATTAAATGATTCATGAATTAATTTAATAATTTCGTAAAATCGCTATCAGTAAGAAATTTGTATAATTGAAATTTTTATTGTTACGAAACTTCGAGCCGTGATCCACAAAGCTACAAATTATTTAAGATCTGATTAAGTATATTAGAAATGTAGATTACGTTAGATTAGTTTCGTTACTTCACTTTTTGGCATTTTAGTTGACAGAAAATAATTTAGGCCGTGACGTCATAAACGTAAGTAGAGGGAATATCTTTGTCAACTATGACTGTGAAATAAACTTCCAGTATAGGTGAGATTGCTAATCGAATTTTTATATAATGTTGTTGGAATTTGTGAGAATGACTAAACATTAGAATGACTAAGGTTTTAGAGAGAACTTTTCAAACGTTGTTTCATGAATCACCTATGAAGTGCCTTTTTGAGAAAGTCTCCAGGGATACTTATTTATCATAAAACATGACATTTTTTTTGAGATTCAGTTTCATCGCGGCTTAATTTCATTAAAGTATCTCACATATTACTCAAAATATCGAAGCACGAATAAATGAGTGCTAGAAAAGGACATGTGCCAAGTCAAACTTTATTTTGGAATCTACATTTTGGCTACAATTATCAATTGCAAATTAAAAAAAAAATCGAAGAATTTCAAACTGACAAAGTTTGAGATGTAGGTGGTATTATGGTCCTACTTCTACCGAATGAGGTAAACAATTTTAAAATTTTCAACAAATTCGAATAACAGTAATTTGTGGGAGCGCGAATTCCACCCAGCTGCCAAGTATTACGTTTACCAACTTTCAACAATTTAACTCAGTTTTTACACAAGTTTATTGTTTGAAAGGACTGACAAAGACATACATCTGGATCTTTTGCCATCATCATCATTTTGATATATCCCAGCAAGCCACCTAAAGGTTAAGTCACCGGTAAATAACCCAACAGCGCTACCAAAGATTTCTGTTAAAGCTGCTATGAGTTTCTAAAGGCCTAATTGACATCGCTAACCGAAACTCTTGTGTCCGTGTGATCGTTCATTCTTTACTTACGCAAAGTCCTAATGAGTTGCACGGTGTGCATATGTGGGTTTTCGTGCTAATTCTTTCAATATATTCGAGTTTCGGTAGCTGTGGCTTGCTGGGATACAGCTCTATATCTACCTCGATTAGTTTTAGTTAAATTACAAACAACCGTTACTAAAAAAATAACATCTATAATTAAAATACTCGCTTTTTGGGAATTTATTTTTCTTTCGAGTAAATTGGCAAAAATTTCGAGATTGAAATTATTAAAATAAAATAACGTAGAGTCAAATAATAATTATTAAAAAGTAAAATATGTACAACAACAATGAAAATAAGGCAATAACGAAGAGTCGCCACAATGACCAAACATATCATCATTAACTCTTATTTTTTGACTTTTAATTTCACCTTTGAATCAAAGCAACACTTTCTAGCGGCAAAATAAATAATGTGAAGAAAAACACAATATAACTTTTTGGTAGAATGCGCGCAGCTGGAATTAAGAAAAACACACAAAAAATGTAGTAATTTATAACTGACTTTCACTTTGGCTGCGGGCAGACCGCGTAACTTCCCTTCAATGTTTACGTTCACCTTTGTAAATATGTATTGAAGCACATACTCGCATATTAATGTATAATGAAGTATATACTTGAGTAGATGCTTGAGCGCCGTAATATTTATTTAGCTTACTCATAAGCATCCTACATTTATAAATCTACATATGGTGCATACATACATATATTTCCATGGCAGAAATTTAAAATTTTTCTTTTCGTTTTTTTATGATTTTTTATATTCCTCTAATATTGTTGTATTTTACTTCCAGATATATTCAGACAGCGCAATTGATGTTCAACGGTTTTCTCAAATCTCAAGGTTATCCAAAAAGCACTTTCTTCGACCCCAGTCGCGCCAGCGAGACCATCTCAAATCTGTGTGATTATGTCGCCAAGCAACATCTTAATGTTAAGATCGACTCGCGCCAATATGTCAAACCGGCTGTCGGCTATGCCAAAGAATTGCTGAAATTGGGTCAAGCGCGAGGTCTGCTGCAGTTCAATGCTACCGAATTGAGTGACAAACTAACCGATACGCTCAATTTGGAGGTGAGTAGGCGAGCGAATAAATGAGGTTATGCAAATTATCATAGAAATCTTGAATAATGAGTAGTAAGCTGATTGAGAGCTTATATGAGTGACAAAATTAAGTGAGAGCGGTTAGGAAAATAAAAAATCTTAGTAGGAGAGAAAGGTGAAAACAATTAAAACTAATAATCGGTACTATATATATACCCTGAAAATAGTGTATTAATTTCGTAAGACTCAGAAGGAAACGTCGGAGTCCCTATAAAGTGAGTACATAAATGATTAGTGTGTCGAGCTGAGTCGATTTCCGTTCGTCAGGCTGACGTCTATCCGTCTGTATTTATGTGAACTAGTACTCACTTTTTGAGATATCGTCCTTTCCACACGTCCTTTTCTCCCCAAGAAGCTGCTAATTTGACGTAGACGCCAATATCGCCGATAGATAATAGCTGCCATATAAACTGAACGTTCAAAATATAGTTCTTGTATGAAAAACTTTTTTATTTGTGAAGGGAATTATAGCTAGCAACAGATTAAAATATTAATTTCTAAATTCTTCCCTCAGGCTTGTTAGAACTATTGAATGAAAAATTCTACAATTTTAAACTATCTGCTTCCATTACAGGTTATCGAGCCGGTGCTTAAAGTACATCGTGCCTACAGATTTATCTCGAAATCTCCACAATGCGATCGCTATGTGCTCTGTGAATTAAATTCGCCCGAAGAAAGTGCGACTGGCAATGCGCGTGGCCTCATTTCTGGTGTGAGTCCGAAAATCGTGAAGATCGGTAGCATGGGAGCGGCCATATTCATTAGCACCGAAACTGGCACACCGTTCTGGACATTGTTTGGCGTCATAAATGCGCCCTACAACTGTGAGGTAAGTCTAATTAATTAACACATGACTAAATCAGAACCCTGAACAATTTGTATGGAGTCAGTATATATGCAAATGGATGTTACTCGTATGTGTGTGTGACACAGTTTGCATAGCATGATAACAAGTTGATCGAATCAATTTGATAGTGAATTTAATTAGTATTCTACCTACAACGTTTTACATTTACACGCGTTTATTCTTTTCTTCTCCACTCTTTGTAGGTCAAATATCCAGTCGATTGTAGTGGCTTCCACGAGGGCGAGGCCAAAGTGACCACAGAGTATGTACACAATGAGTTGTGAGCGTGGTGAGCTTCTGGGCAGAATTTGGTATTGATCGTTTGAGCACAACAACACGAACGAACAACAAGCTGTGGATGTGATGTTGATCTACAAAGCGGTGATCGTTAAGCGAAAAGCTCACGGCTGCTTATTTTAAAATAAGTTTAGTTAGTTGTTAGTTGTACGTACTTTATAAATAAAATTTAGCCGTTATTAAGATAATTAATAAATATGAAAAACATATGAAAATTGATTAACTTTTTTCTACTTCGTGAGTTCTTGAAACAACTTTTCGAGATAGTGGTTGCACTACGATATGCGTAAGTCATTAATGAAGTATGTTATTGATGTTGTAGCAACATGCATCTCTATTGGTTGGCTATAAATCCTGGTCTGTTCCGATTACGTATGCCTCGTAGTTAGATGAGCGGAACAAAGAACAGTGCGTACCATAAGTGCGTAAGCATCAAGACTATTATATTTATTAATACGTCACGCTCCAATTGGTAAAACATAAATTAATATAAAGAATTTTGAGCTTTATTACGCGCGTGGGTACTTATTACGCATAACTTTTTCTATTAATACTTAAATTATCAATAAATTTCTAATTATCTTTATTAAAATATTTAAGATAAGTTGTAGTTGGTGGTTTGACAAAAGTAAAGTAGTTACATGTTATAAAAAATTTATTTTTCGGGAAAAAGTAGAAGAAATGCATATGAATTTGTAAGATAACTGAGGAACGTGACTGACTAAAATACTCTAGTTAAGAAGAAAGGCGGACTAAGTTCTGATTTGCTCACTTTATTTCCGTATAACTCAAATTGCATACAAAAATTATCAACAGAATTAATTTTCTACTTAAGAAAAAAAGATGCGTTCATACAGACAGACGGACATGGCTAAATTGAATCTGCTCGTCAAGCTAATCATTTATATTTATATAGACAATACAGGGTCTCTGACATTTCCTTCACTTCAAGGATCAAAGATGGGAAATATTTTCAGCTCTTGGCAAAACTTTGTGTTAAAAAATGTTGCAGGATTAGTTATTCGACGTAATTGTTAATTGACTACAAACAGTTGGAAGCGCAGAAATCATTATACTAGTTATATGGGAGTTAGGGGGAAATACTGAACTGATTTTATTCGATTTTAAACCTGGTCACATTATTATAAGGGAAAAAGCCTGCTGAATTTCACAAAGATATTGTACAAATTAACTGATTGTTTCGGTGTATTGTCAGCTTTAAGCACTGAGATACCCGACTACGATGATTTTCAGAAGTAAGGTACCACTACATTTTTCATTCCGATAACTTTATTTATGTTTGATTTATCTATTTAAGGGGTTAGGGGTAGTCAGAATTTTCATAAAATTGATTTTTGCATTTTCTTAAATTATAATAACTTAGAAATATTCTCTGAAATTTTGAAGCAAATTCAACAAATACTTTTCGAGTTATTCGATAATTAGCAAGGGGTTCTCGGGCGCTCTGGAACTGAGTGTAAAACTTCAATTGGGTTTTTCTCAGACCTATGTTTTTTGAACTGGTGACCACTGTAGCACGAAAGCCGTTAGCTAGATTTGATGAAATTTGAGTGTAATTTGAATAAAATTTGTACAGCCTTTTGGAAACATGAAAAACTAGTGGCCGATTGAAAGATTTTTTTTTTATTTAATATATTTTTATAAACAATTAACGTTGGATTTTTTGCAATTGACCATACGATTATCTATTATATTATTAATTTTTTGTCCAATTGATTTTAGATGAGTCTCACTCTTAGTGAGGGTCACCGCAACGAACTTCGGTTGGAACTGGATCAACACAAACTGCCATTACTTTTAAAATTATTAATTTTCTTTCCAAAATTTCTGTCAAATCACATCGAAACCTTATTTAATGATGCTATTTGTTATTCTTATGAAACAAAATAATTTCCTTGCAACAAAACTTATTTACAAGTAAAATAGTAATTTTTTTATGTCTTTGACTACATCTATCCCCATTTAAAGTAAAAAGCACGGACATATATTCGGTTATCATTATTCTATGCAATCGGATCAGTTTAATATACTTATATAACACTATATTTAACTCAAATATTTTCAGGTGTTACACACAAACGTTAGGTCAACAAAACTATTAAGCTTTGTGCTGCACATTGCAAGAGTATAAAAATTCAGTGCTCAAAAAAAGAAAGAAAAAAGTAAATTATACACAAATAAACGTAATGAAAAACTAGTAGTCGTTTTCTAGTAATTGTATTGTGTTATATTTACTCGAATGAAAAATTTTGTTTACATAACTGATTATGGTACTTGAGTTTAACATTTTTCGCTTATTTATTGGTTTATGACTCACATAAACTGTTAGGAATTGAGTGTTTATAAATCAAATGTAACCTAACTATTGAAATTATCAACTACATAGTAATAATACTTTCTAATTACATGCGTAGAGGAACTACAGCAAGCGTAATGCGATTGCCATTGGTTGCGTTAACTTGCTGTTGTTGTTGTTGTAGCTTAAAAGCGATTTGATAGCACTTACAACTGAAAAACTGCATAAACCTTTTCATTTCTTCATATTCTTGCACACCCAATCCATGCCCTCCTGCACAGCGACGAAGCACAACAAACAAAAAAAAACATTACAAAAAGAAAAACAAAAAAAAAGAAAAAAAAACTTTAAATATGTTGCTTATATACTTCTCGCATTGCCACTTACTTTGATGCCCGTGCCATCAACGGCTGAGCAGCCTACTATCTGCCAGGTGCGCTCCTCTAAACGCACCAATTGCGCCGCTTCGGCTACCTCAGAGGCGGTAAGTGCATTCGGTAAATCCTGTTTGTTGGCAAACACCAACAATGGCACCTGCTTCAAGCGATTGTCCATAAGCAATTCGAAAAGCTCACGGTTAGTTTCGGATAAGCGTTCGCGATCTGTACAATCAATTACATAAATCTGTGTAGAAAAAAAGGCGTAAAACAAAAGTGGAATCGATGTATTTATATATTTGCGGTTTCCTAGTTGTGTTGCACTTGCAACATATGTATGTTTTGTGTTTTTTTTTGGTTTACCAATACGTCCGTGTTCGCAAAGTAGTTTTTCCAGTAAGGCCGTATTTTCCACTGACCACCAATGTCCCAGACATTGAGCTTGAAACCATCGGCCGCTACAGATTTGATGTTAAAACCGGCGGTTGGTGTGACCTGTAGCAATTATATACATATATACATACATACATATAAACGTACAAATACGCTTTTACATGCGAATCGAATAACAATCATTAATGCAATAAAATGGTATTTATGGTTGCTGTGCTAGTTTCGATTAAAAAAAGTGCTTGTCGAATGGTTGGCGGAAAATTTACCGTTGCAATATCTTCAGATGCCAATTGCTTTAAAATTGTCGTCTTGCCAGCATTATCTAGGCCAAGTAACAGTATTCTGGCTTCTTTGTCGGGGCTGGGGCGCAATTTGCGCAATAGTGATAGTAAACCCTGCAGCGACATTGAATAATATAGAACAATCGTATGCATATTAGATCAGTAATAAGCAGTTGAGTAGTTTATTGTTTATTAATTTAAAAATATTATAATTTTCGAATATTTTGTTCCTTTATATTTTTTATACCGAAGACAGCAAACTACTTTGAACCAACGCTTAAGTGGTTATATGAACTTGTGAATTTCAAAAAATTGCTTATAAATATACTTATATTTAAAAATATTCTCCGAAAATTTTAAATTGATTCGGTACATAGTTTCGGATATATGAGCGTGTTTGTATTTCGGCTCCTAAAAACGCTATTTTCTCGAAACGCTGTTTTCAGAGTCCATGAAGAAAAATTACCTAAACGGCTGCACCAATCGACTTGAAAACTTCACACAACCTTCTAAGATATACATATTTCTCAGCAATTAAAGAAATCAAATTCAGTCACGACCTTTTTTGGGTAGCCGCCATTTTGTAAAAAGTTTTGAATTCCTTCGATCAAAATCTATATACATCTATTATAATAGATAATTTTAAGCAAAAAATTCTTCTTCACCAGCAGACACCTTTTTTTGTATACTCCTAGAATTCCTCCAAATTTTTTCATAATTAACCACTGATTATAGAAGCACGTTCAGTTCTGCACATCTACATTCTACTTAATTTTTATTTGTTTATAACGCGCTTTTTCTAACTTGCAAGTGGATATAACACCTCAAATAATTGAAACTAATGTATGACTTCATATTCACAATAAAAACGTTGACGAGCACACAACTCTTTACCATTGCAATTAATTTAAATACAACTTTGTATATATATATATGCACATTTTATAATATCTGCATATTTTAGAAACTATTCATTATTTACAACTTAGTTTGATTTATTTTTTACACGAAAATTCTTTGTCTATTACTTCTCGTTACTTTCATTCGTTTGCTCATTATTTATAGTCATAAAATGTTATATATCACATAAAATCAAATGTATATGGTAAACAATACCTAATCACACATTTATTCCCATTTGAAGATCTAAGCCTAATCTATTTTAATAAAAATTAACTTATTACATTTGTTATTAACTTAAAAAATTTCAAAATAATAAACAATAGTAAATATCTCTAACTTTCGTACAAAACAAAAACAGACCAGCAAAGTAACGGATTCAGAACTCATTTCCGCTATGTTCACATATCTCACCAGCTCCAGCTGTGGTACAGCTACCACACTTGCAGTCCACTTACAGTTCCAACCCTGTGGACTGCATTTACTTTGACAGCAGCAAACAGCTGATCAAAATGTAAATAGAAAATTTCTAAAGTGCAGCGCTGGATTTTCCGCTCAAGGAAATTGTTTTGTTTCCATGACAACGGTATCGAAATAAACAAACAACTATTAAAAATTCGTTAATGATTTCACAATTTCCAATATTGAGTTTTACAAAGAAGACACTTTAATGCACGGTATGCTTGCAATATTCACACAATTTTAAATATACTGTATTACTTGCCATTTCTTGAGAAGATGCAGTGACACTCGTATTTCTGTATTTTTAGTTTAACTGGCTAACTTGAGGTTGAATCAAATTTATTGATGCACGAGCTTGGATTATATAAACAGAAACATAACCACCACTATCGGCAAATGAAAGTATACTAACTTACTAACTGAGAGGGCTAACAGCAGATCCACCATACCATTCATTATCTGTGACAGCCGAATATACAGACAGATACATAGGCTTGTTCATGCAGTGCTAGTAGAAATGACAGCGGTAGAGTTTGTGAATTAGTAACATCCGTGAGGTAACGAGGCAACGGTAAAGGGGCATAGATACAATAGTGCTCTATTTATTATGACTGTGTTACGAATCTTCGCGATGATATTTGTTTAGCGATTGTTTTTGGTATTTTTCGCTTTGAAGTGAGCATGTGTCAGCGTCATCAACTACTTTGAAGAGGAAATTTTATTTATATTACAACGGAATACTAATGCTAGCTTTTAGTGGCTTCAATGGCTTCGGCCAGTTCGCCGTTGATGGTCAGCGAAGCGGAAACGCGTTTACAGGTGCGGAAATGCTTATTTTTTTTGCTGGTGTATTTGGTCTTGTTATATGGAAATTTTATATGTTTTATAGGTATATCATTGGAGAAGTCAATGACCGGCGAACAAAGTATTTTACATGTCGCAATCAGTTGGAGCTACACTGCTTATGCTACAGGAAATCAGCTAAGGCTACGTGGCTGCTTGTCTGGCACACCTAATTCAACATTAAGTTTAGAGATTTCGGGGAGCATAGTACAATTAGCCGCCTGTGATAGATTCTGTCTTGTGTTGTGCGAAAATGGCAAATTGTACAAAGTACGCGCTGAGAACGATGCCCAGCTACAAGAGGTTAAGCTCGAGGCCGAAGTGCAAGCATTGCCACAGAAACGAACTATTTTCGGCAAGCTGAAGTCTACTTCGGCGCAAACAGCGCACATTTATATTACGCATATTGCATGTGGTTCGAACATCAATGTCGCTATTAGCGAGACAAATGCAGTCTATAGCGTGCCGAGTAAAATTCATCAATTTCCGAAACATTTTCGGGTGAAACAATTACAAAGTGGATTTGAACATGCGCTCTTACTCAGCGCCAATGGTGATGTCTACAGTTGGGGTAATGGTTTGTGAGTGAAATTTGTGAAAATATTTATTAGAAGTATTCAAAAGAATAAACAAAATACATATTTTTTGCAGTCGAGGACAGTTGGGACACGATGTGCTGCGCCTAGAAGAGACACCCGTGCTGATAGAAGCGCTGGCTGGCATTAAAGTATATATATTGTTGAAGTTCGAATCCTTGTAGTACCAATTTACTTTCCTTGCAGATTAATTTTATAGCTGCTGGTGGTTGGCATAGCGCGGCTATTTCTGCCTTTGGTGATCTCTACGCTTGGGGTTTCAACTCAAATGGCCAATTGGGCATACGTATGTTTAAACCAGGATCGAGTGGAGGCCTTAAACAACCAACAGTATTTACTTTGCCGCAAATTGTCGAGCTGCCAGTGTGTAAATGCCTTCGGAAGAAAGCTAGTGTAGAAAGTGATGACGGCTTGGAAATTGCGAAAGAGGAATGCACACCACTGCGTGTATATGCAGGCGCACGCCACACGCTGCTGCAAATGAATTGCGGTGTGCTCTATGCAACTGGCTGGAATGCATATGGACAGCTCGGTTTGGGGCGCAAAGTGGAATATTGTGATGAATTTGAGCATGTGGAATGTGAAGGAGATAGTCTCAGTGATATGCGCGTAGTTTGTGGCGCATGGTGTACCGTAATATTTAGGAATAGTTGACGAATAAATAGTAAAGTGTTGAATCATAATTGGTTTGTGATTGTAAACTTTTTCTAGAATTGCGGTTATATTTAGAACAATTTTACAGATTCTTACAAATGACTAGAATTGATAGCAGTTAATTAAACTAGTCAGGAATGCACACTTTTATGTAAAAAATAGTATGCCTAAGCAACAATTAGATAATTCGCTGTAAAATAGCGCTAATATGTACATATGTATACATATATAAAAAATTACAGTTAGTGATTAATGCGTGTTTCATAGTAGTAAAGTACTTGTAGCAACAAGTAGTAATTAAATTCGTAATTATTCAGCTATTTTAATTGCTTTATTGGGCATAAAATGATTGAAAGCGAGCGCTTTGCTATTTTAATGATATATTTGCTCGGAATATTAACTATAAAATGTATTTGTAAGCAATAACTTTTGAAGCTGGCAGTTCGGACCATGCCTCTTTCCCTATCTCTCATTCTTTTTAAATGTTTCCAACAACAAAATACTGTTTGATTCCAAGTACGTATTAAAGGGAAAAAAATTTCACATTTTAGTTACATATTTTTTTGTTGTTGTTGCAACATCACCTCAGTTTCGCTTGTAAGCCTCAACAGCCATTAAATGCTCCATAACCTCGTACAGTCATGCAATTATTTCAAATATTAAACTCTCGCATGTGCGAAAACAGATCATATTAGTGCAACATAAACAAAACTACTTAAATTTTAATGATAACACTACCGAAATACATATCAAAACCAAAAACACGCCAACTTCATGCCACAAAATAGAGACGTGTATGTAATCAAGTGAGAATGAGAGCAAACCGATGCTGTGGTTTTCGCACATTTTGCAAACAGTTTAAAATTTTTCGGCAACTGCAGTTCAAACACTTTACTAACAGCAACAACAATAACAGCAACTAATGCACATTTGACTCCGCAGCAGCATTCGGTTAGAACACTATTAGTTTGTTGTTGCAATTGTTACTCTCTTTGAATGGTTGTTGCAGTTGTTGCACAACACGGGTTGTTAGTTGTTTTTGTAGCACAAGGATGAAGTTTGCAAAATTATCAAATTTTCCATACGCTTTGCATTGCTGCGACAGTGTCGAACTTGAAATTTTACCACAAAGTTGTTGTTGCTGCACTAATAGCTGTTAAGTGGCTTAAAGCTGTTTTTGTTTTGGTTGCATGGAGTTTCACCGAAATTTCGCCGGTTTAGTTTGTAGAAGTACTTGTATGTGTGTATAGATGTATGTGAATATTTGTTGTTGTATTAAACATTTCAGAAAGTAGTTTGCTTGAGAATTTCACTTGTGTCTCAGCTCCTTAATGTATTGATCATACGGAAATGCCTTCCATTTTGATTTTATATATCATATGATTTGAGAAAAATATTGGAAGAAATATATTGTTGTTGTAATATCAACATAGTAAGTTTCTAAATCCTAAATCCTAATCTAACAGGATAATTTTCTTCATCAATCTGACTATGTCGACCTGAATCGCAGAACTTGGCTCCCAGTGTGTCACGAAGGGTTTTGGTCTTATATGCGTAGAGTCGGCAACCTAAACATAAGTGGAAAACATAGGAAATGGATAAAGAGGAGATCAATTCCGGCAACGTAGACCGACTGTTGTGAAAGTTGCTTTGTGAAACTCAAATAATCCTAGCAGCGTAAAATCTACATATTATTTATATTTAATTGTGGTAAAAATGTTATATAGAACCACTTTACATGCTCCACAAATCCACCCAATTAACACCCCTATACCTATGTTTGAATCACTTCAAAGTCGTTTTCTGCACGTTGTCGACCCCAACATCTAAACTAAACGTTATACATGTTCAGATATCTGTTCCAACATAAACTTCCATCATTTTAAGGCAGTCAAACTAGTGCCTAAAGAATCTTCTCAACAAAAGATAGAGTTGCCGGAGCACTCTAATCAAAGTCTATTTGGCAGATTTAAAGCGTTAACTCAGAAGTCGGATCCCAATGGATTTTCCTAAATAAGCAAGAGAGAGTAAAGAAAACAGCTTTTCGCGAATTCATCCATTTATTATATTTTGGATTTCAGACTTGAAATAGTATTAAGTTAGTCTGTATTCTTCGGTTGCACCGAAGCTGCATATAACACCGTTCACAAATATAAAAAAATTTCAAACAAGAACTTGATTTTGATCGACCAGGTGATTAACTTCTTGGGGAGAGAAGGGCGTACATATGTAAAATTGCAGATCGATATTTCAAAAACTGTGGGAATATTTCGCGTATATACATATAGACGGACAGAAGAATAGACGGGCAGACAGACGGACATGCCTAAATCTATAAAATATTTTTTATAAGGTCTGCGTGCAGATGATTTTCCCCACTCTCTGGGATTGGGACCATAAATCCTGTAAACTGCTCTAGATCATTCAGCTCCTCCAAGGGTTGCATGATGCAGTGAACTAAATCAGCATTTATGGCGCTGACATTTCTAATAACGCCTACGGCAACATCCATAAATTGTAATCAAAAATTATAGTAAATTCAATGGACGAATTAGTTCACGTTTTTCATGTTTGGATTTATTCGAAGATACGTTCAGAAACCAAACTGTATATTCAAAACAAAGCACTTCTACTGAATCATTGTTCAACGTATTACCGTATCCACCGGATTCAATTAAGCTGGAAAATCAATTAACCGGGAGTCAATTAAGTGGGGTATACTGTATGCCAACCAAACTAGCTGTGAGCTGGCCCATATAAACACGCAATCGATAAATTTATTTTTTCTAGATGTTCTAGTACAACCTCTTTTTTTATGCCCGTGCGAAGTTTCAACGTGTACCGGTATGAAGTGAGCGTTAAGATACAAACGTGTTGGTAGGGAACATTTGTTGTGAACGAGTCATAATGTTTTTTCTGTTTGGTTAACATGACATCTGTCAAACATATTCTATAATCTTACAGTCATTAAACAAACAACATCATATTTTTTCATTGTGTTGGAAATGTCAAATTTTGTACCGGAAAGTGATGATTTGCAGAAAGCAATAATTTTTTGTTTCCATTTGCAGAAAAGTGCTGCAGAGTCGCCATGAATGCTTGTCGAGGCATATGGTGATCATGCTCCATCAGAAGCAACATGCAAAAGGTGCTTTCAACGATTCAGAGATAATTATTTTTATGTGAGAAGTGAGGAACGTGGAAGTCAACTAAAAAAGTTTGAAGACGCCGAACTGCAAGCAATGAAGATTGGATGAAGATTATACTTTGAGTCAAAAGCAAATGGCAGCCAAGTTAAATGTTGCACAATAAGCAATTACAGACCGTTTGGAAGCTATGGGAAAGATTCCAAAGTGTGGAAAATGGGTGCCACATGAATTGAATGAAAGACAAATGGAAAACAAAAAAAACACTTTTAAAATTTTGCTTCAAATGCACGAAAGAAAATCAGTTTTGCATCAAATTGTCCCTGGCGATGAAAAACGGATTTATTTTAAGAATCCTAAATGAAGAAAATCATAGGTTAATCCGACACAACCGCCAACATCGACTACAAAAACAGATTGATTCGATAAGAAGGCGTTGCTCTGTGTTTGGCTGTGATATAACATGAGCTTCTTAAACTGGATGAAACTGTTAATACTAATCGTTAGAGACAATAAATGAGCAATTTGGGCCAGAATACACGGCAATGTAAGTTTATAACACGATAAAGCACCTGCACACAAAGCAAAATCGGTTCAGGATACAGTTAAAGTATTTGGCTAGGAGCTGCTGCCCCACCCACCGTATTCACCAGACTTGACACCTTCTGCTTACTGTTCATCGATAGAACACGCATTGGCAGAGCAGCACTTCGATTCCTACGCAAAAGTCGAAAATTGGGTGTCTGAATAGTTTGCTTCAAAAGACAAACATTTCTGTTGCCATAGAAATCATCGTTTGGCATTGAGTAGAGCACCTAAACATCTCTTATGAATCGACGCAACACATTCTGGTTAATGTTTTGGGTATGAAGCGTGTCAATGCTAGACTCGTACTAAAAAACCTGAGTTTTTTACAAAAACGACGTCGAGTCGAGATCGTGAAAGAAATGCTAACCAAAGTAGCTGTATTTGAAAAATTGAAAAAACACAACGACTTAATCTACATACCGGATTCAAAAATTTTTTTTGCCACATTAAGGTCTGAGCATTTTTGATACTTTTTTGCCAGTATCGGACAGAGATTGGTGCTTAGGGCACTTTTGAGCATTTTATTAATGTGTGGCTGGCATCAGGTTTTTAGGCGGTCGCCAATTATTATTTGATAGAAGTAGCCATAAACTATTTAGCTTTCGGCCATGAAAAAATTATTTAAATGAATGAAAAATAAATACTAATAATAATACTGCTATAACCTTCACGTATCAAGTATTCACTTATGTCCTTGAAATCAAATTCTGCATTCTCTCCTAAACAGTATCAGATTGACCTTTCAATCGGCAAGCCACCACCTTGCCATTCAACCGTTTTACGTTGCTCGTGTCGTGCAACACTTTCGCTATCATTCAACCTACATTCGCCCAGACCACTGCAGCCAGGTCGAATTAACCGTAATATATAATACTTATGGTACATACATACATATGCCGCTAACCACTATGAGTTGCTGTGTGCAGACAGACGGGCCTACGCCGATGCCGAAATGCAGATGCACGACAACATGAAAATGGCTAAAGCAGCTTAAAACAACAGCAACAACAACACAGCAAGGCGCAATAATAGCATAACAATGCCACATGTGCGATACCGGCAATTGTTAATGTGCAACGTGCAACAGGCAACAGGCGGCAACAAGCAACGCGAGATGATCAGCCGTGGCTGTGTGCAGCCGACATTCGACGGTCAACTAGTTGCCTGCGGGCAATTGCAGCAACTCCTGCTGGTTCCACCCACCCACACACACGTGTGCACACATAAACAAATGCGCGTGACTGCATGACTGCAGTTGCATGAACGAATTAGATGGAGCTTAGTGCTAATGCCAGCGGTGCTTTGTCGATGCAGCCAAATGCATGCTGCACACACATGTACACAAACATACATACACACATAATTTGCTGGCTATCAATGATTTTTGTATATGCATGTATATATGTGTGTGTGCGTGTGTGTGCCACAGATGATTTTAAATTTCATTTGTGGTTTTGTTGTTGTGGTTGCGCGCAAATTCATTCACAAAATTCGCAGCATTCACTGCAGACCACGCCAGCGACGCCGAGGTTGACTGCGCCGTTGACAGCGACGCGCATCCAAGCCTAAACCGAAAAATTCCAATTGACTTTGGAATTTAGTTCATGGTCATTGTGATGTTAGAATCATTTATTTGGCTTAGTCAGCTGCCTGGCTGGCTGGTGGCTGGTGGCTGGCGGCTGCCTAACGGAGTGGCTTGTTGGCCGAGTGGTTAAATGACCGAATGGTTGGCTGGCGTTAGGCATTGTTCGTGGCTTCATTATGTTTGCTTTTTAGTTGATGCAATTTTCGTGCATGTGCTTGTTTGTAAATATGCGTGTGTGTATGTGTGCATCTATACATATGTATATGTATAGCTGCTTATGTGCATTATTTTTGCACATTTGCATTTATATACTCATTTAAGCTTTTGTTTTGCATTCTAAACGGATTTGATATGGATTTTGTTCTATGTGCGTACATACTTATGTATATATTGTACATATGTATTATATACCCATGTGGATTATTAGAAGTAAGCTTTGTTTGTCAAAGGTCAACAATGTGTTATGTGCAAATCATATTACATTTAGTATTAGTATTAGATATTTATTATTTATATACTAAGTAAATAAGCGGCAATATATGCATGCGTAACAATTTTGTCATTAGAAACATGTTGCATGTATATGTTCATAAATATATAAATAAATTTAGGTTATATAGTAATGCATTCTTACATTTTAGGTATATATATACTATAGATATTATATATATATATATATATATGTCTATAATATTTTGTTGTTGTATATACAACTTTTTCATGGGCATGTTAATTTATGCATATAAACAGTTAGAATTGTTATGTACAGTATATAGTCGTATGAAAGTGAAAATATGAGTCAATGCCAGCGTTTGGTATAAATTGTTAAGTACCTACTTATGTGTGTCTTTATATGTGTACAAGTACACTTCGTTTGATGTACAGTGAGTATACAACAATTATTAGTTTTTATTGTTGTTAAAATTATGCTTATTTTGTTACAAATAAAATTGACTAAGAAATGGCAAGGGTTGCCATTTATATTTCGGGATTAGAGAACAAAAACAAATATTAATCATCGAAAATAGCTTTATTGTTTTTCAAAATATTCTCCATTAGAGATTTATATACTTTTGCGTAGATTTAAACCAATTTACGAAGCACGTTTGCCACTCTGATGGAGTTATTACCAAAACATGTGTTCTGAACGCATCAGCCGCCTCTTCAGGTGTTGAAATATGTTAACCTCTTAGTTTGTACTGAAAAATTTAGTTGCCTCAGTCGATGTGTGTAAGCTCGCATTATCGTGGTGTAGAGTGATTCATCTTCGGCTATTGGGTTTGCTGATTTTTTGAAAGACAACTGGCAAACAAATGGTTGTGTCACTTAGAATTTACTGTTCTGCGTGCTTTAAGTGGTATGGTTGCCACATCTACAGTTTTTACAAAAAACACAGGCCACGATATGCTGGTAAGTGCTTCGTGCGCGAACAACATTTGTTGAATTCGGCTCATCTGTAAACACTAATAAAGTCGACTGCAGTTTACTTTCAGCCTCATACGCGTAAATCCACAATTCATCATCTGTGACAAGTCGACACTAGTCTTATTTTGAACGATTGACAAATTGTGTGCGATCCAACGTGAACTAATTTTTTGCAATCAAATGTTCATGCAATATTGTACGTACGCTGGTCCCACTAATGCATAGTTAGTTGTCTCAATCTTACGATATGTTAGGTCACTGACAATCTTGCCATATCAATTTGCATTACAGCATCAATAGTTTAAGGAACAACAACTGATTTTGGACAACCTTCACGAAATTCGTTTGGTAGTAAGTTCTTGATTGAATTCTTCCTTGATGGAGCTTCAACGCCAAAAATGTAATTTAGTCATCTATGCAGTGTTGGTGAGTTATTCCGTATGGAATGTATGTAAAATATAATCGCGCGAAAATTTTCGCGATTTAATTTTCGCGATATAATTTTTGGCCGAAATGCATATTTTAAGTTACTGTAAACGACACAAATAGCGCTCGTAACTGAAAAGGTTCTGGGTATGTACTCGTATAACATCAAAAATGTCAAACTTTACGATAAAGTTGTGTGTTGCCAGTTTGCAGCACTAGGGTTGCCAAATCACGAAATATAAAAAACAACCTACGTAGTAAAATTTTATTGATAAAAAATCTGGTTAAATTTGACCATGACTGGTCCATTTAAACCGCGCTCGCAAAGCGAAATGATACATTTTTTTTCTTAGATTGGTACAACCTTCTTTTATGTTCGCGTTAAGTTTGATCTGCATATGTCATTTAGTGTGTGCTTTATGACGCAAAAGGTTTTGGTCAAGCAAACAAAAGTTTCTGTGAAACTTTGTGTTTCCAACGACGAATCACGACGTTGTGTAGTCAACGACCACACACCTCTGTTAATGAGAATAATATCGAAAAAGTCAAAAAAACGGTGGTTGAAAATTGTAGTATTGGCATCAAAGAGATGGCGGAGGAAGTGAACATATCTTATGGATCGACTCAACACATTTTGGTAAAAATTTTGGATATGAGGCGTATCAATGCTGATCTTCACCGCAAAAGTATGATTTGAAAACGTAGCTGAGAACCCTACATTCAGCAAACGCAACATCACTGGGGATCAGTTGAGGGTTTACGAATATGACGTTGAAACTGTCCAAGCCAATCTGGGGAATGGCGCTCCAAAAATAAGTCCAAATCGAAAAAACCAAACTGTGCTGAAGGCACTGAAGGCCACCCCAGTCGAGGCTTATAACAAGTGTATCGAAAACTGGATTAAGCATTGGCATGCTTGTATCAGCTCGGGAGTTTTGGCGGCGATAATAAAGATTTGTATAAAAATACGTGAATTTTTTTTTTTTGATCAGCATCAAATTTGATCAGCCGATCTTTTACAGATTCATCTGTTGGAAACTCTCTATTAACTTAACAACTCTAGTTTCAGGCTACCAGACCACTGGTGCATCTTTCAAGCGGATGTGGCTACCCTCAAGCTAGCAGTAGATCTATTGCTCCAAAATACAGCTTTCTTCACAGAAGTGTGCATTCACTCCGCTAGCCGAGCAGCTATACAGGCTTTGAGCTTGCTGATTGTGCGCTTTAAACTAGTCAAGCAGTGCATGACATTGTTAGAAATATAATAACTCCTTCCATATAAGACTTATATGGGTGTCCGGTAAAAGCCGATGTGCTTGCTAGAGAGGCTACACTTACCTGAATTTCATCTGATTGGAAACGAGTTCGTGTTCACTTGCGTTCTAGCGCTGGACCACTGGATCACCAGTGAGCTCCGCAAGCGCTGGCCAAAAACTAGAACTTGTGCGACGTTTTTACTAATAAATTAGAGTAGATAATTATATTCGAAAAACCATTTTATGTCAATAATTCAATAAGAGCTCGCCCATTATCCATAAAATGAGCAAATTGTATAAAAAATTTCAATTTCAAAACATGTATTGAGCAATTCGTTCAAATTGAAGGCATTAAACGCATTACACGCATACAAATGCAAAGTGTTTTACTCTAGGTGTGAGTATGTAAATGTAACTGTGTTGTTAGTTAGCGAATTGCGTGACTTAAAATAGTTGAAAATTACAAATGTATTTACTGTATTAATAAGTGTCGACCGATTTTTGTACGAAGAAGTTCCCTCCGCCAACTTAAACAAACTTTTGTTGTACTTGTTGTTGTAATGCATAAATAAAATTAAGTAATTTGCGGATAGTGCGTTAGCCATATTTTTAGTGTAAATAAAATTTAAGATAATTTACATGCTGCACTCCACTAATAAGCGCACATACATACACGCAAGTGTCTGAGTGTGTGTGTGGTGAGCGTTTAAAAATCCGCCCATTCTCCAATTACAACAATTTACGCATTATTTATTTATTTATTTATATACAAAGCAGCTATTTAAGTGCGCAAAATGCGTTTAAGTGTAGCGATGTGTGTGTGTATGTGCGTGTGTGCAATGCGGATTGTGGCACAAAAGTGCGTGTAGCAAGCAGCTAAAACTGCGAGTATGTGTGTGTGTGTGGGTATGTGTGAGTTTACTAAAAACTCAACGCATTGACATAAAATTGCGCAAAAGGGTGTTCTTGTGGAAAATTTCCAATGTGGCGTGAAAAGAGCCTCGAAGGTGCATTTCCACACACTCACACATATGCCATATATTTTGCACAAATTTATGGGCAAACAATAAAATACCTATGCCTACAAATAGAGTGCATTGCACTGCCCCCTCTCAGCTGCGTACACATATTACATAATGCAATATTTGTGTTTGTGTGAGTGCGTGCGTGTGTGCTATCGGGCTACGTGCTCCACTAAGTATGCAACAAAAAAGTAACTTTGCAACAACAGCAAAACAAACTCAATAACGAAATTAGTGCAATTTCGCGCATGCATTTGCACCCTCTGCTACAAGGAACTGTCCATTTTCCCCAGTAACGGTATTTGGTGGCATGAGCGTTGGCAGGTGTCAAGTCGCCGGCTGCGTGCCATCGATGAGTTCGAAATGCGGCCAAACAAACCGCGTTGCCACAATGTTGCTGAACGCGCGGCAAGGAAAGGCACGTTGGTTAAGGGTAGTGTTGGGCCTAGGAAAGTGCGTAAGCAAGAATGTTGTATATAGAAGGGGGTGTGGCGCTTTTATGGTCGATACTTGCATGCTAAACACACAACATGTGAATGTGTGGCAATAATTTTTACAGTTCAAATTATATACATGTGTATGTGTGTTTGTGTAACAATTGCGTTACGCTTGGGTAAATATATTATGTAAAATTTAAAATATAAATAAACGCCTTTCTATTGGTTGGTTATGGTTATTATATGGTATATGCGTTATATCCGTGTAGGCATATGTGGATATATTAACCATTTTATTCATACATGCTCTCGTTTTTAATTTTTAGTGATTAGTGGCTTTTAGAACTAATATTTGGTAATTTCGAGCGTGATATTTTGGGGAGTAAACTTTTGGAAATATACCTGATATACCTTTATATATGTTGGAAGATCACATTTTTCTTTGCAAAATGGATACGTCTTGTCGGCAATTCAGCGTCAGATTGGTTAATTAACTCGGCTTAGTAGACCGATTTGACTTTGCCAAAAAACATCATCACCTTTCTGGCCGTTTGGACAGTTTTCGTCTTTTTCGGAGCAGTTTCGCTAGGTGAATTTTAGCGTTCAGATTGATTCTCGGACTCTGCTGTGTATCAATGAATCCACGTTTCATCGATGACTATAAAACGTTGCCGAAACTGCTTGGGACTGTGCTTAAACAGTTTCGTATACTGCAGTGAAGTAGTCTCATGGTTGAGCTTATGGTCCGGAGTAAGCAAACGCGGTACCTATCGCGCCGAGAGCTTTCTCATTACTAATAATTTATGAAGGATACGACCGACGAGTTTGTTAAGCTACCTTCGTCGCGAGATTGCAGTCGTCTATCACATTATCTTTCTTTGTATCTGTTTTTGCGGATGTGGTTCATTTAAAATCGATATGCGACGATGTTGAAGCTTGCTAATCCAATTGTCTCCTAAGGTGCTGTATTTATCAAAATGAGGCAGTGGGCCGTAATTAGATAACCACTGACTTGAAACTTACAGTTTCCTCAGCTTCAGCTTCGGTTTATTTTTTTAGACTACTTTAGACGATCTATGGCCAGTGAGGCTTTTACTTTACACAATTATTAAGGAGATACAATACCAAGACAAAAGTACTCCCAAAAATTCTTCTCTCATCGTGCTTCAAACGAGTGAACAAGATCGTTTTGGTCTTGTTGAGATTCAAGGTCTACTACACAGAGTAGTAACGTATATCTCTATTATGCTTCTTTTCTTTTCTTTGTTTCCAATTAGTCTCTTAGTTTTTGAGATAACAATACGAACTTTTGTCTCCAATAAGATGCTCATTTGTCGGAAGCGTAGATATCGGACCACTTTAACATATAGCTGTCATATATGATCGGTTTAAACCAAGACAAAGATCTAGAAAGAACTATCAAAGCATTGGCCGGTTACGTACAAATTTAGTTATGCATATATTTGCCGTGAGAAACGCTCCTTGAAGGGCATTATAGCTTCGTTGTAGCCGAAATTAACGTTTTATTATTGTTATATTTTAAAGTCCCACATTATGTTTCTATAAACCAACGTTCTTATTAATTTAATCAGTGAAAATAAGAATTGTAGAGTGGTACTTGGGTCCAAAACTCTATAAGGAGCCTTGCTTTCCTACTTCTATTTCTTTAAAATATTATACTGTGATATACGTAGAGCAAGCTTCATAATTCACCAGAAAGCTGACACATTTTATGCCAACATACATCTTTGATTTATGTAAAATGATTTCAAATTCAATGAGGTAAGAGTCGGAAGTTATTTACAATCCTTTGAATGAATTTTCTGCTTATTTGGCACAATAGAAATTGTATCACTCATATCCTTTTCTGTCTAGTAACTCTGTAATCTATTATTTCCCTGATATCATTATTTTTGTTATATTTCTAAAACCCCAGGTAGCATTGTTTTAATCTAAGCATCTCTATCAAAAACTGCAGCAAAGCACACCGATTTCCGTTTCCGGCAGTAAAGAAAAGCGTGTTGATTTGTATTTGTGTATTGAAGCTAGCCATTAGGCATTTCTTAATTTCACTGCGCTGCTTTTCAAGAAGTGCGAATTCTGCAGTCACGCATAGAGAGAAGTGCGGGGAAAAGGATATCAGGGCCATTTGGTTCGATTTCTATCAGCCACGCACCCACAATACTACTTTTGTATATACCTACATTTCTTTCTACATAAATTGCATGTGTGTCTGTATGAATGTATTTATGTGTGTGCGTATGTAAATGCTCTTATGTAATTATGCGAAAACTTTAGGGTTCTAAAAGTGCGTGCCATTTCAAGAAAGCCAGAGTAGGGAATGTATTCGAGTTGGCTGCGAAAAATATCATATTTGAGTGCAGCTGTGTGTGTGAAATAAATGTATAAATGTATGGTATATGTGAGTTTTGTATGGGTGTTTGTAAGCAATTCGCGTTGGTAAGTGTTGAACTCAAGGATTTGCTGTGCTATTTTCTTGAAATATTCGTATATAGTTACCGCCCACAAATGTTTGTATAAAGGGTGTTTCAATTACATTAAATTATATGTAAAACTTAGTAGAAATATTAATGATTATTCTGGCCGTAAATTTGTCAGACTTCAAGAATTGTAGCTAAATTAAATAAAAAAAAAGTATTATAGATTAATTATGCGTGTTTACTTAATTAAGAAAGATTTGGCAACTCTATTTTCGAGAATGGAGATAACAAAATAAAATTGCCATGAAATTATCAATGGAATGAAAACTTTCATGTCCAAATCGTCTTAAATTATAAAATTCCAATATAAGGGGATTGAATGTGAATAATTTTTAATAAATTTAATCCAATTTACCTCGAAGCAAGATTTTAGCTATTGTTGTCGATGCACAGAAAGTTTTTCAATATAAGGGATTTTATTGTAAATATAAAAATGAAAATGCTTACATCGACTGTGCGTAAACACTGAACAGGATAACTCAATTAACAACTTAATTGACTTAATTATTAGCTTAAGTGAATCAATTAAAAATCTAATCAACTCAATTAGCGAGCTAATTGTCTCCAATAACAACATGATTTATTTAACATAGTAGCTCAATTAAAAAAGTAATCGACTCAATTTTCAACTTACCTGACCCACTTAACAACATATTTTACTATTTTGTTTAGAGAGTTAACGAAATAAAATAGTTATGAAAGCTTCCTAATCCAAATCGTCTTAAATTATCACATTGCAAAACAGGGGATAGAATGTGTTTAGTTATTCATAATTTTAATACAATTTACCTCGAGTTAAGACTTTGGCTAATGTTGCCAATGCACAAGAAGTTTCCTAATATAAGAACTTTTATTGTTTACATAAAAATCGAAATGTTTACATCTAGTGTGTGTGAACACCGAACGCGATTATTCATTTAAGTATGCAATTGACTGAATTAAATATATAATTCAATCAATTAATGGACTCAACTAACTTCTTAATTGACTCATCTAAATTTATTATATATATTAGTCAAATAACAACCTAATTGACTTAGCATTTACTCAAACTTAAATCCTTAAGAAGAATGTCGAGAAATAATTTGAATAGAAATTATTGAGAGAATCTGAATAACTGAGTCAAGAAGGTGCGCTATTGCAAGGTGGTGTAATGAAATTGCTGAAATAAATTTCGGAAATATTTTTTTATCCTAATGAGCTCATAATACAGTATGCTATAAATGTTTAATTTTTTTATGATTTTCAAAAAGATCACCACTACAAGAAGTGTATATTCGACCACCCAGTATATGCACCTACATACATTTGCTTCAAGTTCGGTGCGCTTTTTAGCATCGAAATACGCGTTACCTGCTCGACTTGGTTTTCGTGCGTAATGAAAATATCGCAAAACTTTCGAAACGCACACGCACCTGCACATTAACTATAAGAAATGCACTGATTTGCATACATACCAACATATGTACATTTGTATATAAATATTTGAGACCGAGCACTAGGCTGCGTAAAGTGCAAGGTGCGTTACGCAACGCAAAATGAAGAGCGGAAGTTAGAGTTTTTTTTGGTGCATTTCATGCACACACACACATACCAGACACACACACACACTAGACATTCACACACACACACAGAAACACGCGAATGTATTGCACTTTTCGATGCACTCCCTCTTTTCTAACTGGTTTTGCTTAGATGTTTGGGTGTGTGCTAATGTGCGTTTAGAAATTTTTCGAACGGAAGCACAAATTTAGCGCAAGATTTATGGCGGAAGTTGAATTTAAATTCAATTGTAAAAACAGTGAATTATTTCAGCTGCGTGAAAATGTTATTTATTGACTTCTCAAATTGCCAGCAAAAAATATAGTTGGTGCAAGACACTATATATGTATGCATATCATTAGTGCGAAAAATGTATTGCGTGAATAATTGGTATGCATATCAGATGGTAATTGCCATTCATGCTGTGCTTTCGCATAAATTACTTTTATGCAAATTAATTGCACTCATCGAATTATTCTTTAGAAAAAAAAAAAATCAAAAGCAAAGATGTGAGTTCTTTAAAGCGTTTGCAATAATGCAATCAATTAGACGGAATAATTACTAATAAATGAACTAAATAATTATTGGGTGTATTTTTGAACTTTTTAATTTTATTTTAAGAAATTTATATCTATCTTCGCTATAATAATTGTTTGCCTTAAATCGCTAAATGTGAGAAAACTTCGATACCACTTAATTATCTTCTATAAAAGTTGAACCCAAAAAGAAATTTCAGTTTCCTTTAGGACATACTAGAAAAATATGTTTGGCATCTTTTATGAATAGAAGACAAAATGTCTATATAAACATAGTTGTACAAGTATATGTATATTCTTAAAGATAAACATTTCTGTATATTCTTAAAGATATATGGTGTAAAAATGAAAGTAAAGATTAATATAACCCTTACATTTTTAGAATAATGTAACTAGAATGTGCTGTCTGTGAAGCGATTGTTTGAAACTTTTTCTTTAAATTATATATTAAAAAAATGAAGTTAAGCCTTAGGGAGATTTTTTTTTCACAATTCCTAATTATACGTTACAAAAAATTAGAATGCGTTAAAATGAAGTTGCCATCTACTTACATAAGTCTCTCAAATTGAAGCCTAGTATTTTAGTAATAGAGCATCAATAAATGTCTATTCGTTCATTTCAAACAGTTCCATCAGTTTGTCTCTCATTGCTTGCACTTTTAAATAAGGGTTGTTGGGTTCGTAAAGGTTTGTTCATTAGTTTATTGGTCGGGGATGTCCGTAGAATAGTTTAGTGATTTTTAATACTAACTAATGTAATTAGTAAATAGTTTATTAGTAAGAATGTGATTCTCAAAAATACTTTTTTAGAAGTTGTTGAGTGGTTACTCTGTATATAAGTAGTTCTCCATAAAGTAATCTACCAGTTTTTTGAAGTCATCAAAAATATGATTTTTTCAGACCAACATTTCGAGAAATAAATTTGTTTTATAAAAAAAAACGCCATTTTGTCAATTTTTTTTTTTTTTTGGCCGTGGTTATTGTATGGACAATTACTTCTAGCCGTGCTTGTTTCTAGGTTTCATACAGGAAGAAGGCCGGAATCACGGCACAGTTTGTTTAGCACCGTCGGATATCTCGTGTAACTCGAAAAATTAGACAATTTTTTTCTACTAAGATAAATAATTTATTGTGTAATCTTAACATAAGTATAAATATACTCTTCAAATTGAAAAACAAATGATTAATTTTTTCTTTTTAATTTCCTAAAAATTTACTTTTTTAGGCTGTCATATTAGGTATGCCACTAAAAATTTATTTTTTCCACCCTAAATTTATAGATACTGTCTATTGTACTTACAAGTATATTCATACAAAAAAAAAAGAAAAATTCGAAACTGTGGCAACATCACACACTTTTTTTTCCCACCCTAAAGCAGTTTGAGTATATTTATAAGTATGTAAATGCAATTAATTGAACTTAAAAATGTTTGACGCTAGAAAATCATCCGAGTGAGTAAATTACGAGCGGTTCATGTAAACACGGTTTTATTACGTTTTATGCACTTTCATACCGATTTGGTATATGCCGGTATGTGCATCTGAATACTTCCATGTAATTTTAGTGTGTAATAACAGCAGGGCATTTGTGATAATATTATTACTGCAAAAGAGTAGAAAAACAAAAATTAAAATTACATTAATTACGCGTTTAAGTTTCACCGAAAAGATCAAGTGCCGCTGGTGTGGAAATAATTGCTCGGCTGATCGGGTGAGGGAGGCGCAAATGAAATTACGCGAAATAGCAAAAAGTCAAGAAGCGCGCTGCTTGAAGGCATACCTCAAACTTTGACGCTGTCGACCGTTTAGGCCATTGGGAAAACTGCCGCGCGCAGGTTGCCAAATTACAATGTTGCAAGTAAGAAGGCATGAAGCAAGCACTCACATATGTGTGTGTGTATGTGTTGTAATGCGCTCTCTCTTTATTAGCTTAACTGGATATAACATACTGCTAGCTTCGCGCTATGCCAGCAACAACAACAACGATGTAATCGCTACAACAACTATAATTATAGCTGTATTCGGGTTATTGTTGTTGTGAACATATTATAAGAACCTTCAATGCCTGCCGCTTGCGCAATTAAATGTACGATATTTTGAGAATTACATTAGATTTACAAAATAAATATGAAAGCGTTGAGCGGGGAAGGCGGTGGGAGGGAGTAGTAAGTAAAAACAACAACAGCAGTTGGCGTGCGCCCACTTGTTGCTTCCCAAGCATTGCAGCTTGCAATAACAGCGAGTAAGATGAAAAATTACACTACAACTACAACATTGGGCATGTCGGCAATGGCAGTAAACATTACAAAAACAAAAGCAAAACCAACAAAAAGCTACATTAACACATCTAAAGCAACATACATACGAGTACATACATAATTTTGCGTCAACAATGTTGCCAACTCAACTGCAAATAATTGCAATGTACACAAAAAATTATGCGCCACTTCGTGGCTCCGCTATTTAGCTGATAACTATGCGCAAATATATGTATATATGTACATACATACCGATACATAAAGGTGGTACTTAATATAATTTCTAAATAATGTTTAAGACAAGTTAGTATAAATAAATTCTTATTTGTATGTATATTAGGGTGACACTTAAATATGAAAGTATTTTTTCAAAAATAAATTCAATACGTATATTTTTCTATCTAAATTCTCAATATTATTTTAGTATTTAGTATTACCGAAATTTTGGTTTTGACCAAAAGGTTAGACCAGTATACAGTATACAGCTCTCAAAAAAGGCCTCAATTTAACATGGTTCACATTTTTTATGGGACTAAGGAGAAAGGAATTGAATTTATCTCTTCCATCTTTCTCTTTCCTTTTCTTATAATTATAATTTTGATACGTAGTCGCCTTTACGTTTGGCTAAATTTTCGGAAAAACAAGAAAAAAACGTAAACTTCGGCTGCGCCAAAGCTATAATACCGTTGGTATCCTTTATAGCTTGAAAGAGTATAAAAAAAGACATTTTTCTTGATTTTGATTGATCAGTTTGAATGGTAGCTATATGCTATAGTCGTGCGATTTGAAAAATATTTCGATGCGTTTACAGTTGCTGTGGGCAAAAAATTAATGCCGTATCTCTTAAAAATATCTTGTCAAATAAAAAAATTTTCCGTAAAAGGATTTGAGCCTGATGGGTCAGTTTGTATGCCAGTAATATGCTATAGTGATTCGAACTACACCAATTGTTCGAAGATTATAGCGCAGTTTAGGGTAATAGTTTATACCAAATTTTATGAAGGTATCTTGTTAAATAAGAAAGTTTACGATAAAGCAAATTTAGTTTGATCAATCAGTTTGTAGACGATGCAAAATGTTTATGAGCAACGAAAGCAAAATGTTTATGAGTGATTATAATTGTATAAGGATCGATTTGGTAGCATCCATTGAGAAGCTTAAACCTTCAGTCGCCACCCAAAATAGTTCTAATTGTCTCGGAGGAATTTCTTTTGAAAAATTTCTTCTGGTATTTAAGCACCACCTTAAAGTGCATATTAAGCCCGTTTGCTTAGCTGTTCAGGACAGCCCAACAGTCAGCCAACCAGTTGGGAATTGAATTAGCTACTTTTTCCTTTAAAATTCTATTCTAAAAACATAAATACTTGTACATACACAGACTCATCATGCAGACGCTTGTGTATAATTTTAATTTGCTTACAATTAGATGCGTGCACCAGTGCTTAGTAGTTACATTGTTCGTATGTATGCTTTTGAATTTTAATGCTCAAATAACGAACTTAACATAGAATTATAGTTTTTCGTTTAGCTACTGGTTTCTTCTCTAATTTGAATTCAAATATTAATAAAACATTATCTTGTTTAATTTTCGCTTTTCCCTTTTCCCTTTTTTTCTTTTGTTTTTTGTTTTTTGCGCAGCCATTGCAAATTTATTCCACAATGATTACACAACATAAGCCAATGCATAACAACAAGGCTGCCGCTCGATTACAGCGTAACTTTAATGTAATTATTATTAATATTTTTAATTATGTTAACCGCATAATGTGCTGGGCACCGTAAATCTCACATTTTTAGTTACCTCCACACGCAGCTGCAGCGTTGCACAGGGTTGCATGGAACGCGGGGCTCGTTAACAAAATTTACATTTACATCGATTTAATTGAAATTTAATTGTTTGACAAATGTTTTGCACGCTAAAGCACCTCTGAGGGTTCAGAGTTTTACAGTTTCTTAAGAGCTAATGTTGAACTCGGCTAAAAGTCGAACAATCAAAATTGTAATAAATACCTAGTTTTTATCTAGATACAAGCTGTAGTTAGAGCTTTTTGTACGCCCTGGAGGTATGCCTGTAGAGCCGCTTTCTAATCAGCAATAAAATCGCGCTGAATTTTAACGAAAGCTGAGACCCCTTTTTCTTAGTGAAATGCTGTAATGGCAAAGAATTTACAATGAAAAGTTAACGAACCCCTAATTTACAAAAATAATCGGCTGCACCGAAGCTACTTACAATACTCTTCACAAATAAGCGAGTTTTCATACGAGAATTTGATTTTTTCCCGGCCAGTTTATATGGCAGCCACATGATAGTCGTCCGATCTAAAAAAATTCGACTGGAGATTATGCCTTGCAAATAATGCATGCGAAAATTCGTGAAGATATTTACGCAAATAAAAACGTTTTCCATACAAGGCTTTGAATATTAATCGCTCAGTTTGTATGGCAGCTATATGCTATAGTTGTTCGATAACGGAAGTTCCAATAAATTAGCAGCTTCTTGGGGAGAGAAGAACGTGTGCAAAATTTCATATCGATATCTCAAAAACTGAGCAACTATTATTAGGATATTATTAGGCGTAGCCAAGCAAGACTTTCGGAGTGGAAGAATAGTTTCAACGTTTAGGTTTAATCCAGAAAGCTTTTAGTTCGAACTTAAAATATATATTTTCGGCTTATCAAGAGGTGGGGCTCACTTACAGCGGTGGTTATGCACTTTTAACGTAACTTCGAGTAATAAAATCAGATAAATATTTACAAAAGCAATTATGAATGAGTTCGGCACTGTTCTGAAATTAGGGTATTATACCCCAAACATTTAAAGGTTTAAGTCACTAAAATATACGATTTCTAAATAAAATCGACATATTTTTGTCAGAAAAATAATTTGAAAGCAGTCATTACAGATGGAGGCAAACGTTTATTGAATGTGCGAGAAGAATATCTTTCCAAATGAAGAGATGAATATTCGAGTATACTTCTAGCTACGCATAAAATTTGTCAGCCGTAGAATTGGCCTCATGTCGTTTATGGTATATCAAGAAGAGTATAAAATAAAGAATATAGAATAATAATATTAAAAATTAAAAAATATTGTTTTCCATCTGGATAAATAAATTTCATTACAATTAGAATGAATTCGTTATAAAACAAGACTATTTCCTTCCCGTTATAAGACACTTCTTTAATTGTCTCGTTGAAAGCAAAAAATTTTATCGAAACTGAACGCGAATAACAACAAAATACAACAAACAACCGGATGTTAAGCTACAAAGTGACCAACAAGTAGGTAAACCTAATTGTATAGCCGCAACTCAGGACCATGCGTGGCTCACAAAGTGCCTTGTAGATGTCTTGCGATTGATGAGATGCCTCTATCTGTCAAAACAGCGCTGGTGTGAGTATCTAGCGGACAACGGAGGGTCATTTACTTAGTTGCAACTTCGAGACCAATTTTCGATATCCCTGTGGGGCGTGTATAGTTGTATAAATATATATGTAAGAACAAATAATTCTAGACAAAACGACAACCGCGTCAGTTAATATGTATGTAGCTATGTATGTGTACGCATGCAACTCCTCAAATTGATAGGAAGCTCAATCATGCCCCAGTGATTGCCTCAATCGAACCAGTGCTTAACAATCTAAATGCTGTGGCGAAATGAAACTATTAAAACTAGTTTAGTGCATACATATATCTTCGGTCAGATGTACATATGCACATATGTGTGTATGCTGGTGTATGTAGAGGAGGTGCACCATCGTTGCAAACGAAGTTAACAACCTCAAACCAACCAAATATCATTTGATCAAAGTGGATTTAAACTATCAAAAAAAGATTGCGAAGAAAAATGACTACAACAACAACGACAACAAATGATATGTTTCACATATGCTATACGACTAGTCACACAACTGTCCGGATTGTTCGTTGGTATGTGTCTTGACCGGATGTAACGAGATTGCTCGCATCCATAGCGGTAATTGCTGCCGCAAGGAAGAGAGAAAACGAGCGAATGCCAAAAAGGAAAAAAATATTGAAAAATTCAACAAAATATTTGCAAAGGAAAAAAAGTGGTGTAATGTTGAGAGTTTGGAGAAGTAAAGGGTATAAATTATGAAAAAAATAATATAAAATATAAAAATGAAGAAAAATAAAAATCAATCAAAAACCGTTTATGCCAAATTGCACGCAGTTTGAATATACATTTATGAATATTGGTATATCGGGTGTGTTTTTCAGATATTTGAAATAAAAATCAGAAAAATTAATGTTTTTGCAAAAAATTTGGTTCAATAATTGACAAATTTCATAATATTAAGTGTTTGTGTGGAATTTCGAGCATATGACAAACATGTCTATCTTTCGTGAAAACCGTTCGGTTCGATTTGATATCTTCTTTCCAGCCTGTAAACGTTAAAATCATGCTTACATTAACAAGTCCTTAAACCGATATGGACTTATGGTATTCAACTCTGGGGCTGTACCAGTCAAAGCAACAGATTAATTATCCAAAGATTTCAAAATAAAGTACTTCGTGGTATTGTTAATGCACCCTGGTACATTCGTAATGACA
Organism: Bactrocera oleae; assembly: GCF_042242935.1. Lineage (NCBI taxonomy): Eukaryota > Metazoa > Arthropoda > Insecta > Diptera > Tephritidae > Bactrocera > Bactrocera oleae. The sequence continues at coordinate 77,507,141 of NC_091536.1, forward strand.
ACTTGCATATGGATCTGAATGTAGAAACTGTTGACACCATCATCAAAAAGTATGCTCAAAGTCATGCACTACGACTTCAACAACATATCATCTCCTTAATAATGATGGCCTTACCAGAAGATTAAAGCGAGTAAAACCTTTCGAACTTGTGTAAAAACAAAACAAAAAATGAACTATAAAATAAAATAATCATTGTTCAGGTCTCACTAAAATAGTGACTATAATACATACATATGTATAAGTTTAACGTTTAACATCTGAAATGAATATCACAGGATAAGCATTTTGTAATTTTAAAACCGTATAAATTTAAGTCAGAAACAAATAGTTTATTAGTATTAATTTACTAGATTGCTATAAAATAAATTCTCCAAAGGGGGGATTTTACAAAATACAAAAAAAAAAACAATGCTTACTATTTGTCTCGGGCTATTCAAAGGACCAGTTGACTGATCCATTTATTTATATGATTCAAAAACCAAAAGTTCTTTCCTATTAATTGATAGTTTCGAGGACTGTGTGGCTTGGTGCTCTGCTAGAAGTATTTACTCATTAGACGATTGGTATTGTCGTGAGAAACCAAAAAGTCGCGACAAATTTCCTATCGTTAAATTGTATTCAAATAAAAAGTAAGGATTGATAACGTTTTCGGCTTGCGCACCACCTTTGACAACAACTTTTTCTGAATGTAAAAGAGCAAGAAAATGTCAATAACTTGGTTGAGCTGGTATGCACTTTCAGACTAGAGATCAACAACGCAAAAACTAAAGACATGACAGTAAATCACTCACCAGAAGTCAAATAAAGATTGACAATCATGAGAACGCGTTTGTCGACAGCTTCTGTTACCTCGGAAGCATAATAACAACTGATGGAGGCGCAAAAATGGATGCCCACTGTAGGATGAGCAAAGCAAGAGCGACTACCATGGGTGTTAGCAAAGTCACAAATGTCCATAGGTACAAAGATCAGAATATTTTCTGCATGCGTGAAGTCAACGATGTAGTGAGGAAGCGAAACATGGCTGGTCTCGAACTCCATCTCTCAGAGGCATCAAGCATTCATCAACCAGTGCCTACTGAAACTTATACAGTGCAGTAAATAGTGCTGATAGGCTATACTCTGAGGAAGAACCCGTTCAGCATCACAAGGATTGCACTGAAAACCTCAAAAACCAAAAGTGACTTGGAGAAGGGTTGGTATGGCGTGCATTAGCCGATATCAAAACTATCTGAGGCGCGTCAAAGACCACAGCCTTCAATTGTGTGAGATGGCGAATCTTTGTTGAGACCCTATGCTACAGTGAGGAGTAACAGGAAAAAACCAGCCTGGAGATTCGGAAATAAATGTTTTCGGATTTAAGGATAACTGTAATCGAATCCGTAGGGAGGGGTAGAAGTTCATAGGGTACTTACTTGCCGTATCACAAGCTGAATGAATCGGTGCGTTGTCTTGTTAGAAGTGCGATTTTTTTTGATCGCCAAATAAGGGCGTTGGGCTTTGATCACGATGCCGAATTGATCTTATAATGTACAGTAATATTTCCTATTGATTGTTTTACAATGTTCGAGGAAATCTATCAAAATTATGTGAACACCACAAAAAATACTGGCTAAAAGTTTGCCGGCCGACTGTTATTCGGGCGCCTTGGTGGACCATTACCTGGTAACAATCACACAGCGGACTGCCGATTGGGCACAGCATTTTAAATAGCAGAGATAGCTATACTTTGGAGTCAATAATTTAAGAACGATTGAATGAAATGTATTGGAACTTTGACAGTATTCTAGTTATGGTTAGTACTCTGAGCCAAGAATAGAGATATAGGGATGTTTTTGTTATTGACGATGGCTCAGACTAACAAAGGACTTTTCAGCTCACGAAGCACCGTTAATTTAACAAATGCGAATATTAAATGTAAATGATATTTTTCATCTAACTGGACCAAACTGAGTAGAGAAATAGATAGAAATCGACAAACCAAACGACCAACCGTCGAGTACTTTAATATTTTCACCATTGAAACTCAACTTCTATACGCACTGAAAGTTTTTTTGTTGTAATGTTTTTATTTTTAATTAAAAACGAAACAAAACATTTGCAATAAAATGATGGAAGGATAATGGACATTACAAAAAGCCGAGAAAAAAATGCTAAAATAAAATATGCTAAAAAAATAAGGGAAAAAGCGTAACAAAAACAAATACAAAACCGGAAAGTTAACATTTTCAAATTTGCAAAAATATTGCAAAAGTCAAATTGAAATAGATATGCGTGCATGTGTGATTGCGTAAGAGCCAGCAGTCAGCACGTCAATGCCTTCGTCCACGCAGCATGCAACACGCATGGCGCTGCATCTGTCCATAATGCATGGCTACGCATACAAGTGCAGCCGCGCCCACACTTCAGCCAGCCACTTCTATATACAAATTAACGGATTTGGTTTTTGTTGTTGTTGGGCTTTTTTTGTTCTTGTTTTTGTGATTTGCGGTGCGTTGCGTTGTCTGTTGATTGAAATTACGCATTTTTGCTACAGTAGTCAAATGTGGCAGGCTGGCAGGGCGGTCGGTGGACGTGCGGCTAGCGGGCTGCGTTGGATAAAAATGCAGAGAAATTGTATGATATAAAAAATTATTTATATAAAATTCAAATAAAAATATGTGTATGTTTGAATGTATTGGAGCACTCGAGGCGCACGCACAGGATGCAAGCGCTGCAGCCTAGGACGAACTGTCTGCCACATACGCACAGCCACACGCACACAGTTGCAAAATATTATATATGCGTGCGTGTGGCGACTTGGGCTTAACGCTCGCTTTGATACCTCAACCATGAGGCCGAGTCAGCTAGCTGTCCGACCCCTCTGGCCGCAGGCATATCCGATCAAGAACGCGAAGGGTTCGTGGTATGGAGGCCAAACCAAGCAACTAACCAACCGACCGACCGACCGACCGACCGACAGACCAAGCTAAAATAAATAAATTTTATGCGCACAAAATGAATAAAAATAGAAAATTGAGCACGCATTCTCTTCACCTGCCACGTAGCTCGGTCGCAGTGTATTAGATACGCAGCTAAACTTTTATCAGCCTCAACCGCCCAAGCACCAGCCGCCTGCAGTGTTGCAGTGCGCTCGCTGCAGCTTCATGCTCGTTAGCCCATTGCGTAAGTGTGTGCGTATGCACTCATCCTTCGTTTGACTCCTGGGCGCTCGGTGGGTGGGCCACGCATTGCTGTGGATTATTCCATTATTGTTGTTGTTTTTGCTGCTACTGTTGTATTCATGCAAAAATTATGCCTTAATTTGGGTTAATTATGATTTGTCTACACACGCAAAAGCTTACATATAAACAAGGCGTATATGAGTATGTGTGAGAGAAACTTTTCAAGTTACTTTCAGGCATTCAGTGAACCGGAATGAAATCTATCGCAAACGCAAACATCTGAAACTACTTATATTTATACTGTGTCGATTAGGCATTAATTTAAGCTTACCTGACTGTCGCAGGTCTAACTATTCACCTTTATATTGAACGAGTCTATTTTTATATTGAGCTATTGTATATTTGTTGTAATTCTCGTCAAAGTGTCTTATTTTATTGTATCACAAACTCTTGCCAATTGAAAATTTTGTTAAACACCAATACAGTACCGTAAAACACCAAGTTTATCATAGAAAAATCTTTGAACATAAGGACTTGTGTCAACTCTCAAACTCAGAGTTTACCATACACTCGTTTTGTTTTTTAACTCGCCTTAAACACCATTTTTAGTAAACGTTTCAGCGTAATTGAAAAAGTCACTATTTTGGCATTTCATCCCGACAGACATACAAAGAATATTCAAATTAAACTCAAAGTTTCTCTAGAGACTTCCTTATACCTTCGCTGTTTTTCATGTATCCAAAAGCTTAAACTCGAGTTTATTTTTGAAAGAAATACATCGAAAGACAGCATTTTCTTACAAAAAGAAACCTTCAGATATATATCTATTTATGATATATATTTCTAAAAATATACAAATTAATTGAATAAATACACGAGTTCTTCCGGGTTATGTGCCTAGATTGTAATAGTGTTTCTGTAAAGTTATACGCAAAATAAAGAATATATGCAATATAAATAATACTTCAAACGAGTCATGAAACTCCAGCTCCATAACTCTAAGACAGTAAGAGATAAAAGGCGTTTCACTTCATGAAACAACTAAGCTTTTTTTAGCACTTAAGATGGACGAATACAGTCCAATAACCATGTCTATAACTGATAACGTCTTGAAGATCGGGAAAATTGAAAACTAGTAGTCAGATCCTTTGGAAAACTTGGTGAAAATAACAATCAATTCTCAATTCTTCTGATATCTCGCATGCTCCCATAGCCATAAGAAGTCATTCCCAAAAATAATCAATTTCATTCTGTTTCGACTATACGTTTCGTACCTATGTTACAATATAAATTTTTTAAGTTAGCGGTTATTCGTTGGGAAACCTTCGACAATTTTTTTAAAATCAAATTGGAGCCTCTGCAAAAAATTGAACACAATCTTGCGGCTATTTTTGTTTATGAAATTAGATTGCTAAAATCGGGAAAAACAATGTAAGTAAGAATTAATTGCTTTTGCATTTTAAGGGTAGGTTCCATATATCTTACCACATGGTATGAGCCAGATAAATAAATGAAAAATGAGCAAATGTTGCAAACAATGTGTTGTAAGCCTGAATACCGCTATAGTATTGTCCTTAGTTCCCCGAATTTGAGTCAGATTCGCCTTTTAATTTCATAATTTGGATACTAATAAATGCAACTTTAGTTCGTTGTTCATTATTTTTAGTTCGAAACATAAAGCTGATGATTTGACGGTTCAGCACAATATTCCATAGCAGTTTTTAATCTTTGGAAGGTTAGGAAGGCAAAAAAGGGCGAGGCGACTATCTGAAAAGATTACTGTTGGTTGCAACAAAAAACAAGAAAAATCGTTAACTTTGGTTGCACCGAAACTATAATACCCTTCACAAATACAAAGGCTGCTCACAAGCACTTGATTCCGATCTAATTTCGTAAAGATATCTCGTCAAATTAAAGAGTTTTCCATAAAAACACTTGATTCCGATTGTTAAGTTTGTATGACAGCTATATGCTACAGTGGTCCTGGATCGGCCGTTCTGACAAATGAGCAGCATATTAGCAGCAAAATTTCAGAACGATACATTAAAAGCTCAAGGACTGGTTCTCCTATTTACAGAGAGATGGCTAAATCAACTCAGCTCAACATGCTGATCATTTATGTATACATTTTATAGGGTCTCCGACGTGTTTTTCTGGATGTTATAAACTTCGTGGCAAACTTAACCCCTGTTCAGGGTATAAATATATATCAAATCAAGTGTCCTTTTTTTGAATGTTTTAAGCATTCTTGGGATGTTCAAGGGGAATATAGATGAGTATAGATGAAACAAACAAGATACTCATTGATTAGGGAGTCATGTACTAAGTTCTTTAGAAGTAAACAGAGTTGTTGGTACTGAATATGGATATGCTTTCAACTAAATTAAAATTACAGAGAGTACTACTTTTTGACCGGATCGTAAAAGATGCTTACGTTTTTACAGTAGAGAATTAGAAATGAAAAGACAAAGGGAAGATGGAAGTAAATTGCTTTAATTGGCAGAAGAGCAAATACAGTTACAATTTCGAAAGTAGACGTTTAGCATTGAAATTGTGCAGTTAGAAGTGACGCATCAAATTTGTCCATATAAACTCCGCGCACAAACCAAATCGTTACACATTTTTTCCTAAATTGGTACAACTTTTCTTTTTGTTCGAGTGAAGTTTGTTCTCCACAGTTTAGTCGCGAATTTTACAACAGAAAAAAAATGTGGCAACGTGTTAGCTAGAAGTTTTGTGTTTCCAATGGAATCGCGACTACGGAATAGTTTACAATTTTTCAGATGTATTTTTGGGAGTCTGCTATAGCAGGTACATAAGTATTTGAAACTTGTGAAAACTTGCCTCATGCGAGTCGTCCAACCACCTCTGTTATATAAAGACGATAAAATCGAAAAGTAAATGAAACTGTACTTGAAAATCGTCCTATATGCATCAGAGAGATAGCAGAGGCTCTCAAAGTCTCTTTTGAATTGACTCAACATATTGTGGTTAAAGTTTTGGGTATGAAGCGTTTAAATGCTAGACTCTTGCCTATTTTAGGACGATAATAAAAATTCGTATTAAAACACGTGAAAAATTTGTTTTTTGTTATCCGTCCGGGTCAAATATGATCAGATGGTGTATGTGACGCTAACTGCAGAGTTTAATATGAGAAAAAAATGTATTCTTTAAAGACCTGCTTCAATAGAAATTAATATAATCCAGAAGGTATGTATGAACATTATGGCAAAAGTAACAGCAACAACAACAAGCGCGCGCCGGTGAAGCACTCCAGCAGTGACAACGCACACTCAAAAGCAACGCTGGCAAATATATGGTGTAATTAAGTGCACATTAAATAAATTAATAAACTTAATTCGTTGCTATTAACTTAACAGCAGCAACAAGAACAACAACAGGGATATGTGTAACAAAAACAATGCTATGTCATAACAACAATTGCAAACATTAGCGGTTGCAGTAGTAAACAATATTTGTGGCAAAAGGGAGCATCAATGATAATAAACATCGCAAAGCAACAACAAACGCGCAACAACCAATACAAAACAATTTCAAAATTAAAATCAAATGCAAATTGCACTGAATTGCTGATTTTCAAGTTGTAAATTAAACAACAAAAAATTACAAAAACAACACACACGATGGAAGTAACTGCAACAATAGCAGCAAAATGAAACTCGAAGCTTTGTGCATTTGAGAGGGTAAAAAAAAATATATATGTACACATATATAAACAAACAGGCTGCAGAGATAATCAAAAAAAGCTTAAAATACGCAGATAACTGTATTGTTGGCATGTTGCAGCAATGCGCATCTAATGCTGCCGGCTGCTGCCTGCCGCATTTGCCGGTCAGATGACGATGTGTGGTTGGGCGCGCGTATGTGTGTGTGTATGTACACCGTACCGATATAATACACGCTCCGCTTGCTACACTGGCAATTTTCTTGCTGTGCGCATTGTTGTTGCCCAACTTTTATACCCCTGTTGTTGTTGTTATTTTTGCATTGCAATGCATTTAATTGTCATCATGTTGTGAATGCGTTTGCAAACAGACTCCCAACTGCAACAACTACGCAGCGTGGAAGTCAGCCAGCCAACCCAGTAAGCCGTGACAGCAAGATGATTTCATTGCCTGAGCACGCCGCCCTGCGCTTAATCGAAATCGTTGCTGCTGATATGGCAATTGTTGTTGTTGTTGTTGTATTAGCGCTAACACAGGATGACTTACGCAGTTAGGCGCAGCTCATCCTTAAAGCTAACAAAGTGCAGCGCGCACATATACGAGTACACATAAGAGTGTGACGCGTGTGCTTGTGTGCGGCATGCCACAACAACGAAATTGCGTACACAATTCAAATATATTAACAGCGAAATTGCCGTCCATCAAACAGATTTGAATGCGTCGTTGACGCTGATGCGAAGTGATGCGTTCTGCTGTTGAGGTTGGTGCGCGGTAGGTGGGGCGAGCGCTTGTTTGCTAACGGGACGCAGCGGCTGAAATGGGACGGGCCGAGGATAATGAAAAATAAAAAAATTCGAAATCTGACATATTCACATTCACATAGACAACTGAAAAATAAAAGTATAGAAACAACAACAATAAGTACAGAATGCACTGCGAGCCACTCGCAAATGCGGTTGCAGCAGCAACAATATGCACGAATTGCAAAATGCGTGCATGCAACGCAGCAGGCAAGTTCGTCACTCAGCCGCAACCGAAATCTCTTCATGCGTAAACCAGTGCGTTGTTTGCCATCGCATTGTTTTATTTTAATTTTCTGGATTTTTCATTTCGTTCACTTTTTTTCACCGTCGTCAACAAACGCCCCGCGCACTGCGCTCCCCCGCATTCGACCGCTACGCAACGCATTGTTGCTTGGCGCATTTTTTCTCCTCTTTTTGTTTGAAAAGCACTCAACTTTTGAATTGTTTCCATGTTTTTTTTGCGCATTGTTTGTTATTACTGTCGTAGAATTCGGTTTGCATGGCGTGGCGCCGCGCGCCGGTGTGGGCAAGTGTGCTGTGTTGGCGGCGCGCGCTCAGTGTTTGGTCAGCGCTAATAGTGGATGCGTCCAATTGGTGCAATTTTTTTGTGAAATAAAAAGAATTTGTAGCGCAGCGGCGCGCGGAGTGGTGGTCGGTGGTATAGTGCGTAGCACTTTAACCCCTCTCCGCTACACACACTTGATTATGCCGGCTTTGACAGTAGCGTTTGGAGCATGTTCGCGTTCATCAACGGCAACATTTGATAACTTCATCCATCAGGATGTGATTATGATTGTTGGCGCAACTCTTGTCAACTGTCAGTCCTTTCTCGCACTCTAATAATTCGAGCTTTAATAGAGTCTGCTAGTCTCAGTTTTAGTTTTTTTAATTACAGTTTTATATATAAACGGTGTTTGCTAGCAGCCGATATTTGTTCGGAGTATTGTAGACTTTATACCGAACAACATCCAGACGCATGAATCGCTGTTTTGCACAAATTCATAGCAATTTTTAAAGTTGCCTATTAAGTCTATATAATAGAATAAACTTAAACCCATCTAAACCGAGCAATTTTCCTTTCGCTTATAGAAGATCCCTGTTGGGGATTAGCACAGCAATAAATAGGTCGAATGTGGTCAAATATCTGTACCTCACGATGATGTCCTCAACTTTTCGGTGAATAAGTACATACGTAGGGAATACTATAGTTTAAGCCACAAAAGAACTCATATTCATGTATGCTAACGCCTGGTCGGAAAATCCTGTGGAAGCCTGGAAGCCATATAGCGTAAGGTGGATGTATAGCATGATCGTAAGTCCGATAATCACATATGGTGCGTTGGTGTGGGGTGTGAGAACCTCAATGACATCAGTGAGGCCTCAACTTTGCAAGTTGCAGAGGCTGAGGGGAGCCCTTCTCTCGAAAGCAGGGCATATCTGTCAAAATGAGCAATGCGCTATATTTAACAATAGTCAAAGGTAATCAAAGCGATCTTGTTTTACGAGATTAAATCGCTATTGGTTAAGAAATTTGTTAGTCGGCTTAGCATCCTATCCGTGACACAAAGGTAAATAATGAAGGGCAGATAAGCTTGTACGCTCTGCAGCGGCTACCAAAAACGCTCCTTTCTAGTTGGTATACATACTATAAGAGAATTACTACGTAAGGAGGAAAGGACAGAAAGAGAAAAGCGTTGGTAGCAAACATCTGGGTTGCGCCAAAGCTAGACTTTTACTACGAGGATACAACCAACAAGTGGTAAAAATAAATAATAAATCGTCTCAATATAAACCGGTAACTGCAGGCTTATGAAACACCCATATAATTGATATAGACAATGTTTAGAGCAGACGCAGGAACAAAACCCTGGAATACATGCATCTTAGCAGGAAACGCATGGACTTCCTAGCGCCTAGCCTTATTCTTGAATTTATAAGAGTGCTGGGACTAGAGTCCTTAATTAAAAATTAAAGGAGAGTGGGGTGAAATGTCGGGTATAGATTAGGGTATATTAAGTTTGCCACGAAGTTTAAAACACCCAGAAGAGAACGTTGGAAATCCTATAAATTGTGTTTATAAATGATCAGCTTGAGGAGCAAAAGCAATTCAGCCATGTCCGTCTGTCTGTAAATAAGGGAACTAGTCCCTTAATTTTCTCTCCTAAAAGCTGCTCGTTGGTAGAAAACGCTGATATCGGACCACAATAGCATATAGCTGTCATACAAACTGGACGATCGGAATCAAATTTTTATATGGAAAACTTATGTTTTTAACGAGATATTTTCACATACTTTAGCATGGGTTATTGTGTGTGTGACAATGGTGCAACTTCCAAAGAAATTGTTTGCATCGAATCACTATATCATATAGCTGCCATACAACTTGAATGGTCAAAATCAAATTATTTTAAGGAACCTGCTGCATTTATGAAGGGTGCAGCCGAAGTTAAAGTTTTAGCTACAACATCAAGTGACATGAAAATAGTATGAAGTAAAATATATTATGATGTTTTTAACTTACCAAATGTTGGATAGAATGTTTTTTTCCTGAAAACAGAAAACAAAACGAATTTTTATTGCGTATATTAGATTTAAATCTGTATACTTATAAATACTTATGTCATTATGCCAATATAAATACTGTAATAAACGTATTAAAAAATTATTTTATGGATTTTTAATGATCTTGCGATAGTTTATAACCATATCGGGCACAATGTGGATACATATAAAATATGTTATACCTATATTCGTAAAAGCATATATATGCATATAAAACCAGTAAAAGTAGAAATATGTATATGCATGTTGCATATAGCTTTGTTTGCTTGTGGCGCCCACTAAAACTTAACAATTTCATTTGTGTCTTCTTTTCCTACTTTTCTTGCTTGCTGGACAACGCGAACCATTTATAGAGCGGTCGCCGGCAGTAATCTTGTAAAACGCATGTACATATTTAGTTAATACGCTCGCGAGCAATTAAATGTAATCAGCGTGCTCATTCGAACCAAAAAACAATCAAATAACAAATGTGGAACAAAAACGCCAATAAAAAAGAGGCAAAAGCGGCGAATGAGGTGCATAATATATGGCTAAACATGTCCACACACACATATATATATACACATATATTTATGTACTGCTTGTGTGTGTGTGTGAGTGTGTTAGTTAGTTATCCTTGTTCATGCATACTGATCCGCGTTGTGTTAGCGACGCTTCCAAGAACTCTTGCATCCCAAATCGACAAATGGCCACGACACGCCTGCGCCGGCGCGCTTACATGCTACATACTTGCCACCAGTTGATAGGCGCAGCTTAGATACTTTTCGAGCGAGAATTAAACAATGTTGCCACCAAAAGCAAAAAAAAAAAAAAAAAAAAAAAAAACCAGAAGAAAAAACACAGATAGTCTCTAACTGCGACGCAACTTGAAAAATGCAAGAAAAATAATACAGAACAACAACAAGCGATGCATAACACGCTTGAAAAAGTAACAAATGTACAATACGTAAGAACGGCCAAGTGGTAAGTCAAACTAACTAATTCCAGTGGCGATTTCAAATGAAAACCTAATTATAAAATCACTAAACAAGTTAACAATAATGACAACAGCGACAAGTTGCTTTTGCCGTGCCCGCACAACGGCCGGCGGCGAGAGACGCGCGTTGGCGCACAATTGGCGACAGCAGCAAAACTTAAGCATAATTATGAGTCGAGTTAAAAATGCATTTAAGCCACATCGTTAATGGCCACATTAGTAAAATAGGAAATTGCATACACACACACATATTGTTGTGTGATACACACTCACACATACATATAAATATTCTACGCGGTAATGCGTTGGGGCTGGCTGGCTGGCTGGCGCGCTAGTGTCCAGGCGTATGCCAGCCAGCAAAGCGGCGTTTTCAGCATTTTTAGTTAATTTACCGAGAAAGCATTTGAAATTCTTAAAACTAGCGTTTTTTACAATGCGATGTTGTTTTTGTTATTGCTGTTAGTACCATCTTGCCATTTGTTGACAACGCTCTTAGCTGTTGCAAGGCACAACACACACACTCGCCCATACATACATGTGTCTGTATGTACACAAGCAATCATAAAAGAAACGGTTGTCAACAAAATACTACTGAAAATCACGTCAATCATTTATGGCATTTTATTTAGCGCGACTGTAGTTGTTGCGTGCCCACAAACACAAACTAAATGTTTGTTGGCCAGCGCTTACCCAGTTGGCAAAAAATGGAGAGACGTTTTACTTTGTATAGACGATCCAAATGGCGTTAAGTCGTGTAAAGTCAAGTAAAACCAAATTTTTTTTTTTTACTTGGTCTCTCCAAGGCAGCGCAGGTCATTTCCTCTGTTTTACGTTATGAATAAATGGTTTTAAAATGATTTCGGGGAAGCGACCGAATAAATTTCAGCCGAAAGTGCTCATTTTCCGACCACTTTTTGCCGCAATCGGGGCCGTATGTCAGCAATAACGCACCGAATATTCTTTCGGTATGAAAAAGTCATTAATCATTAGGGTGGAGCGAAAATTTTTTTTTTTGTTTTGCCTGGCCTGAGTGTAAATTTTGTAGATTTTAAAAAAATAAAAAAATTTTAATATCCCACTCAGTTTTAAAATAAATTTTCTAGTTAAAATTTTTATTTCGTAAAAAAGTGTTCTAGAAGCTGTGGAGAGTCCTACTTCTGGCCAATTAAAAGTTATCAACTTAAAAAAAATTTGTGTGATCATTACTGGAGTTTCAAAAAAAAGTCTTAAACGACAACATGCTTTCCATAAGCGTTAAAATAAATTTTGAGACAAAAACTGTCACAGACGGTAATTTCTATACAAATATAAAGAGTTTAAACCAAAATAAATTTTTAACTCGAAGTTTACTTTAAAACTAGATGTTAAAATTTTTTTTTTTGTCCAAAAATTTTCTTTTTTTAGAATTTACAGATTTTACCCTTAGGCTAAGCAAAAAAAAAATCATACTCTATATGAACTACTGGGCATAAGCAAACCTATCGGCGTGAGGTGTGCTGCGTTTATACCGGATAAAAAAGCACAACCGTAACATCATTCCACAGCAGCGTTTGACGCTTTTTTAGCATAACTTGTGGAAGTTTCTGCGTTGTTTTGTAGCTGTCGAAAAAACATGCTACATGCTATCCATACAACAAAAATCAAGGGACTATCGTAACATAAAACTTCGAAAGGCGAAGCTGCTCCGTAGTTAATGAATATTTTCAGTCAGAAAGTGATCGCAACCATTTTCGGATATTCACAATTGTTGATTTACATAATCTACTTGGAAAAAGTCAAAACCGCAAAGAACTCTTCTATTTGAAATCATTGGGACGATGCGACCGGCTTTGGTTGCGGACGATGATACAATTAGGTTACGCACCGCTGCTCCATGAGAATTTTTTTGTCACCAGACTTAAAAAAAGGACTCGCCGAGCAGACATTTTAGTCGATTAAGGTTATCGCCGTCAGAGATGGCTCGCGCTGGCTGAATTATGAACAGAAGCAAAGCGTCATTTATCTTGTTTTTTTTAATTTTCTTTCGTAGGACTATAAGGCATTCCATTATAATGTAAGCTTGAAATAATATCATCTCAACGAGTTTGATTGAAATTTTGCGTTTTCAACAGAATTACGGCTACGTTGAATCGTTGAAAATGTTGCAAAAAATGCTTTGATGAGTCTATTTTATCAGAAACATAAGTATTTCAACGGCACAATATATTCAGTGATGGTCTGAAGTAATTGAAAAATTGTCTAATGTGAGTCGTCCATTCACCTCTGTTAACAACAATAAAATCGAAAATTTTAAAGAAGCAGTGCTTGAACAACGTCGTGTGGTCATCCGAGAGTTAGCAGAGCAGCTCAACTGAGGACCCTACATTCATCGAACGCATCATTGGAGTTCATCGCAGCTGAGATTTATAACAATTGTTTGAGTCAAATTTGATCTGATGGTAGAATTGCCAATATCTTTTTATAACCAAAATGTGGTTGGGTTCGGTGGCTTTCGCATTAGGATATTTTAGCTATCGGTCTTCTCAACTTTTTATTAGTTTGAGCCATAAGAATTTTATAATTTTATAGCTTTTGAACACCTGGGTTATCACAAAATGGCATCTAAGCCGATGTACAAATATATTTCTGTACCATGGTTGTTGGCAAACTATTAGATGCCACAGTGTGCTGACAATTGGTTGGTGTAATTTATTTATGACATTTTTTCGCCATTACCGCACAGCACAGTTTCTGGCATCGGTGATTGGCGATCAGCGCTCGGCGTTCGGTGAACGGTGTTGCTGGTGCTTGAGCGGTTGCTGTCGATGCTCAATTCAGCGGCAGTCAAGGCGTACGTAGCTAACTATCTTGGTTTTAAGCGACTAAACGAATGCAGTAATGCATGTGTATACGTATGTGCTTACGTGTGTATGTGCATGTGTGGGTATTTATATTTATTTGTAAGCGTTTTTGCAGCTTGACCAATTCTGTCGTTGCATTCGTGATGTAATGTGGAGTGAATGAGTGACTTGGATAAAAAAAAAAAACACAAACAAAATAAAAATATAGCAAACAGCTAGTACAACAACAACAACAACAAAGGGGGTGTCTGCGGTTAGCTGCCAAGACGAGCGATTGTAAAAACATGAAAAAAAGAAATTCACGGTAACAACGAATAAATGCGTTTATATGCAACAACTACAACGCGGCGAATAACAGTAGCATAACGTTTAAGTAAGCAATGACAAGACAACAACAACAACAGCAGTCTATGGACAGACTTGGTCTTTTACGCGTCGCAGAGGCCAAAGTCATGTCTCAAAGTCAAAGCCAAGTTCCATATTCATCACTTGTTGCAAATGCAACAGCAACAGTAACAGCAACAACAAAAATTTAAGCTTTGGCTGCGTGACAATACCAGGCTAGTAGTGTTGTTGTTTTCACTAGTTTCGTTGTTGTTGTTGCTTTTGCTTTAGCTGTATTTGCCGCGTTTTAGGCCCCTCGAGCATCGCGCTATTTGGTGTGTGTTTGATTACTTGTTGTAATTGCATGCACTGTCATTTGTTGTTGTTGTTGTTATTGTTGTTGTTGTGGGCTGCTGCTTGGGCGATTCAAAGGCAGAAAAAAGCAACAAAGCCAGTGCAGCAGCGGAAAAAACGCTTTTAAATCCAGTTTCGCCGCCAAAACTGGATTTCCTAGAAAACGATTTATTCTCGCCGTCGCTCTGACGCTGTGTAGCCGTCAGCGACGCCACTGTGACTGCAATTGTTGTTGTTGCTATTGCTATTACTATTTCAACCGTTTTTTCTTGCCATTTAGACGACGGTTGTCGCTTTCGTTGTTGTTATTGTTATTATTACTATTATTATTGTTGTTGTTGTTGTTGCACCACCGCTGTACTCTATCGGCGTACGTTTAGTCGATTTCGTATTCCGCATTTCAATCCGTCGAATTTTAATGAAACACACGCTGTCGCAAATGGACGCACCCTCTTCCACCTCCTCTTGCCCACAACATCGCCTGTCACGCCAACGGCGGCGTTCGCTCGGTGTTGGAGCGCGCGGGTATCCGCCTGCTTGTCAAATTAGATATTCTACATGCGAATGATACTTAGTTTTATTTTGCTTTTAAATTTGCTATATCACTTCGTTATAATATTTCATACATGTAAATACCATTGCAATGCAGTGCCGCTCATACCCTTCTCCCATAGTGCCTAACCTATTTTTGTCTCATTAAATTATTGTCGTTTGCTTTGCACCCAGTAATATTTTTTGTTATTTTTTTTTTGTTGTATGAGTTCCTGCCTTTTTCTCGCCTTCACATGCAATTTATTTGGCTGGTCATAGCGCTGCTAGACTTATCCATTTGCCATACCCTCTAACCGCTCACCCCCCAGAGTGACCGAACCATCCATCGCCAGCTGCTACTAATTGCACCAATTTATTTTTTAAATAGAAAAATGTACTAATTCAGTTTAAAATTAATTTGGAAACAGAGAAATAGCAAACAGAGAATTGAAAAAACCAACATTTATATGGATAGAACGGTAGTTGGAGGTGGTACGTAGAGATGCTGGTCACTAAATAATTTTGTAATTAATTTCTGGAATTACAAACAAATTCAGCGCAGCTATGAAGAAAGTAATTTTAATAAAAAATACATATGTAGACAAATTTATTTTATTCTATGCATATTATATACATCGATATTAGGGTGGGTAAAAAAAAAACCGAATATTGTCTTTTCGCTTGGTACTCTCAAAAATAGTTCTTAGAAACGTCACAGCGCACTAAAGGTAAACTCAACAGAACGTGTTTCAATGGAACAACAACAGGGACTAGAACAAAGCCAACTATCCATGCTCAATATATGCCTCAGAGGGGAATAAATTACCCAAAAACCAAAATTTGTGTTATCTTAATCAACATTTTCTAAATAGTGATCGACTTCGGAATGTATCACTGCACAGAAACATTTTCTTATTATATCTAGTAGCCGTATGTGTGTCACCGCTTTTGTCGAACTTGATGATAATATACATTCCGCAAATAAAAGTATGTAGACACAAATTCTGGGGTGCAAGCGCCAGTTATAAACTCCCTAATAGCGAGCCATATCAATATTCTGAGAAACATACTACAGGTAAATATTTTAGTTTTTTTTTTGTTTGGAGTTATATAATTTCTCTAATCCGTTCAAAGCACGTACTTTACGCAAGATAGTCCTTTTAGCCGTTTAAAACTGTTGAAGACTGTGGTAACCAGTGATGCCCTGTATAGAGGGTTACTCAACCCCTTAACTTTTCTACCAAAAGCTTGGGCTTATTTAGACTGACTAGGATTATATGCCGTTGTACTTTCTATGTTTTTCCTCCGAATCGGGAATACATTTGTTTAAAATAAAATGCTTGGATTGGATTAAGCTTTACAATTACGGCCACATCATGTTCAATCAAAAAGTAGTTGAAATATTATTTGTTGTAACAATAAAAATAACAACTTACTTAAATATTATAGAAAAATTTGTTTACGTTTTTTTTTATATGCAAGACTCTTAAAAGGCATCTTGACCTGGGTTATATATACAAAATAATAATTCTTAAGCAACTCTTTCTTCTATAAAAGACAAACAGCCAGCTGGACATTTGTATGCTTGGTTGGTAAGATTAAGAGAAGAAGTGAAATATTTTGCTATACTTTGCAGTGTATTGGTGACATCACTATATTTGAATGTCCTTGCATCTAGGTAAAATATCTCAACTATAATGGAAAGTATGCACTTAGAGCTTTCTAGCAAAATTATTGAAATTTGGTGAGTTCGGATTAGTATATATTTTAAAAACAGTTGAGGAGATTTGAATGTTGATATGATTCATGTAGAGTCAAAAGATAAATGTCTTTCAATAGTTATAGGAATTCTAACTGGACACTGTGCGATCGGGATTCAGGCGGTAAGATTGAAACTTTTAGCGGGTGTCAGCCAGTTATACTTGTATAAGCCGCCTGAAAGAAGATGAGATAGAATTATCTCAACATATCCTGCGTGAATTGTCTCACCGTTGCCAGATCAAGGCTAAAATACCTCAGATCTCA
Source organism: Bactrocera oleae (assembly GCF_042242935.1). Taxonomy (NCBI): domain Eukaryota; kingdom Metazoa; phylum Arthropoda; class Insecta; order Diptera; family Tephritidae; genus Bactrocera; species Bactrocera oleae. The sequence continues at coordinate 77,524,406 of NC_091536.1, forward strand.
TACATCTATACATCCTGATGAAATAGCGAAGACAGAAAGAAGAAAACCTAACTTCGACTTTTCCACGGTTCCCCATTGCATGAATTAAAAGTAAAATCAGAGATTTTTAAACACAAAACCTTAAACACAAATTTGTCGCTACTGCCATTCTAATTACGCTCATTAAGAAAGACTTTAGGCAAAGATTTGTTAACGATTATAAATAGCTGGAGTGTGGTCCTGTGTAATCGTTGCGTCGTGAGCATCTTAATATACTTGTAAGTATGAGATACCAGTATATAATTTTGTGCGGTTATTTTTATGAGAGTGAGAGAGAATGGAAAGAAGAGGAAGACTTTGCCATATAATTATTGCTTGAATTTTAATGTTCCTTTCTGACTTGTAGACTTTCATCTTCGGAGAATGATATACTCATATTTAGTAGCTATTAAACGAGTTGGCTTATAACACTAATCTTCACATTCCCAATCCGATAAAGATGCCAATTGGAAAATCCGTCATTAAAACGCCTCCAACAACAGGCCGACCCATTTCCATACGAATGTAAACATTGCATAACATTATGTAAATATGTATGCAGATAATCAAGTGCTTAGTGTAGCCCTTTTTGTAAATACAACACCATTGTTATTGTTATTGTTATTGTTGTTGTTGGTCTATTGTGAATGTGTTGATTTGTGTCATTGAGATCATAAAAAATCAGACAATTGAATGTAACAACTTAATAGGTGTTGGCATAAATTGCCACGACTACAAATGGATTTATAACCATTGTTAACAGATTGTAAAATGGCACTGAATGCAAGCGAGCGCGCGCTAGCTGGCTAGCTCATGTTTGTATGTATGATGAGTGAGTGTGAGTGAGCCACGCGACTAAGTAACAAGAAAGACCATGCCACAAAGCAGCCATGCCACACTGAGGCGCTAAGACACCCAGGCACAGAGGCAGACACACAGCACAGCTATGTAACGACCAACAACAATAACAACAACAACAACAACAACAGAAAAAAGGCGGCAGTAATGCTGGTAACAACAACAGCATTAGGCGGCCGACTCACGATGCGCCGTGGAGATGAGCTACTAAGGAAATAAAAATGTACAAAGCGAGGTGGAGTTGCAGGCGAAGTGTAGGCACTGGACGGACACTAGAGGAGCAATAGACATGCGCGAGCAACTGCCACCGACTACATGTGCTTCTTGTTGTTGTTGTTGCTGTACAGTACAGTTTAACTTGGGTGTTTTGCGCGGCGGCACGTCATGAATGGGGCGGATCAGCTCGGCTGCTGGCGGTAGCGGTGTTGCTGTTATTGTTGTTGGTATGTAAGGTCGCAAAGGTGATATCTGCGCTGATTGAGATATGTAAACATTATTTAAACAGTAGCGGCAATAGCAACAACAAGCGAGAGCGTGTGCAACATGGGCAACATTTGCAATAACAGCAGCAACAACAACAACAAGAACAATAACGACAGCACGCCAACAATATGGCTAAGCGCGGTGCACGGCAGGCGGAGAATTTGTGGAGCGAACGAGTCACTATGGAAATTGAATGCGCAGCTATGGATTGCGCATGCGCGCCAACGCGTGGCACTTAACGACGCGCGCCACACACACACATACACAAATGCAACAATGCGAGCAGTGTGTTGCACGAAGATGATGTGGCGTAGTGCCGCCGCAGGCATTTACAAGCAATAAGTTGGTGTTGGTTTATATTTTTTTTCAACAATTGCCTGCCACATTGCAACTTACTTACAACAGCATTGGCGACTGTGGCAGAAGCTGTATCTTGCAATTTGGTTGGAGCAAACAGTTTAACATTGGATTGCCGCATTTGAGGATGGTCCTTTTGCTCATTCACGTTTTTTCTTGCACATGCGGCACTTCCGATTTGCATGAGATGATTAGTGTGGAACGCGTCGGAAAGGTGTTGCACGCAACGTCGCGCTTGTTGTCGATTGCGCTGGCAGCGGGTGGACAGCTGCGTGTCAGGCAGGTGTATGAAGACGATCGATTTTAGTGGATCGCCACACTTGATCATGTGCGTCCGTTCTGATGGTAAAGGGCGGCAGCAGCTGCAAACGGTAATGGGAATTTATGGCAATCGCATTAGCTTGCAACATGTTCATAGCGTTTGCTGGAGAAATGTGTCAACTGCGTTTGAAAACCGATTGCGTATGTTTTGGTCCATTGCCTGTGTTTGGATCGCATAATTTCTAGCATTTTATCGTAATTTTTTACTGATAATAAAAGATAAGGACCTGCTTTGGAGTATTTGCGGTATCGCAGCTTACTTTGCTAATTGCGTCAAAGCAATAAAATTATATAAATACGGTATACACTCAATTTGAAAGCTTATTTTGCATCGAAAGGAAGTCTTTAAAATTTGACTTAGACTTCCGAAGATTTAAGTGCGTACATCTTTTTACAAATAGAATTTTTTAGAAAACAATTAGTTGGCTTTATACGAGGTCTAGTTAAAAGAAATCCATTATATATCCATGAGATGGCCTTAGTAATCTGTATCTCGAGTTTGTAGTACGATTACCCTATAACCTACATACAAGTATATGGCATTAGAAAGAGTAAATTTCAAGAAGAAAACCTTTCCAGTCGTGAATGTTAAGAATGATTTGCTATGTATTTGGTGGGATTGACAGGGAATCATCTACTATCAGCTGCCACGCTACGGTAAAACTCTTAATCTTGACCTGTACTGTTAACAATTTGACAGTCTTAAGAAAGCATTCGAACAGAATCGGTCCATTTTGTCCAATAGGGGAATACCTGTGTGCGTACCTTCGCTGCAATTAGATAGTGAGTGTTAAACTCATACGTTAATGATGTTGAACAGAACCATCAGCTCCGTTGAAGAGGTCAAAATCTCAAAGCACCTCACCGAACAATTCCACACCAGGCGAGGTTTTAAACAGAATGATTGCCTCTTGTGCGCCCTCCTCAATATAATGCTGGAAAAAGTGACACGCGCCGCTAATCTGAACCGCAGTGGCACTATTTACTTTAAAAGGACAATTCTACTGGGATGCGCAGATGACATTGATAGCATAGGAATTAAGAATATAGCCGCGTCGCCTATTCGCGCAATATTTTTCAGCCTAGAAAAGGAAGTAAAAGATGTTGATCTTTAAGTGAACGAGGACAAGACAGCGTACCTGGAGATCACACGTCTTGGGACGTCTACGTCATTGTTGCCAGCTATAAATTTGAAAACGTAAAGAAATTTGTCTATCATGGAACCAGCATAAATGCCACCACAAATCTAAGTCTGGAGATCAAGGCCAGAACAACTCTGGCTATCATGTGCTACTTTGGGATCGGTGGGTAACTAAGAAGTAAATTCATCTCTCCACGAACTAAGTTACCTCTTACCATTATCGTATTATCATGAACTGAGATGAGAAAGCACCTTAAGCAGCCGTCCACGTGAGTGATCTGTAGCGAAGAAGATGAAACGAACTGTGTGAGCCCTACAGCGACATGAATATAGTTAAGCGCATAAAAATCCAATGAATGCGCTAGCTAGGTCATGTCCTACATATAGAAGATGATGTTCCAGTGAAAAGCTCCTTTGCATCGAAATCCACGGGTGGACAATGGCAGCAAGAACGCCCACGCATTCAATGGAAGGACCAATTACATAGGGACTTGCATGCACTTGGGATGTAGTATAACTGACGTTGTCTCGAAAAGGGGTAGAGACAACTACCGAAGTTGTGTTTTCTTGGCGCAGACCGACCCACGGTTGTAGAACCAAAGAAGAAGTAGAACACAATAACTGTGTTCCATCAGAATAACGACTCTTCAGAAGCTCCGGGAGCTCGGTTATATTCACCGTAGAAGGCTAACTTGGGTACAAGGGATTACTACCTGCTACTGTCTATGGCGAATAATTCTTCTAGTGAAAAATTCGCTTCAAGTAAATGATTACAAGTTATGAAATAAAATAGTACGTATTTGACTTAAATCGGATTTTTCTAACTATACTTAATATAGGCTTCATTCTAAGGCAGAAATTATGATTTTATTTTTACTATATATTATATTATACATGACAGAGCCAATCATTCGGATTTAAAATACTATTCTTAGGAATTCACATAATCGCCAATAACCTGTCGGTTCTCGTCATTTAGGAAAGTGTTTCTACCTTGATTGAAACAAGACTTTTATATTGGTACGTCTCAATCCGCCAGAGTTGACAGTATTGTGCTCTTTGATAATTCTTTTAGCAAGCTGATGTCAGTTTTGAATGACTCCTAGTTCTCCCCACTGAAACTTTATAAAGCAAATAGGTTACATACGAATGTCATAATCAAGGAAACCCGTTATTTTCGCTAGAGTAGGGGTTTGAACACAAGAGCTGGCTAGGAAGCAAAGCACTTTTCAAGAACTTTAGGTTTTGAAGATAATGTTACACTACCTGAAATCGTGACATCTATCCCAGCAAATTAATAAATTCTTAACTCTTAGTCACCTTAGCGCGTGGCTTTGTGCTCCTTGAAAATTATGTACTGGGATTTACAACCAAAAAGCATTTTCGCACAAATTATACGCAACTAAAGACACAAAGGTCAAGAGTCCGTGTGAGTCGTTGTGCAAGACAGGTTTACTCATCTTCTTGTTGAGAGCAGTTTGCGATCTGTGACCAACAAGATCGCAGTCAATCTTATGCGTTGGCTTGCAATTCCCTAATCGTATGATGTTGTACAACAATAAATTCCGTTTTCTTATCGCCACATTCACTACATTTAGCTACAGGCAATGTGTAATGTGTAAGCCACAAAAAAGTAATTTCGTTGCATGCCAAAAACCTGTACGGGGACGTCGCTCATTTTGGCACCGCATTCAGCGAGACCATGACGAAGGATGCTTGCTTGCCTCCGGTGTCAAGGCAAAAATGCAACATTCGAAATGTCCAATTATGTTAAACTTCCTAATTTTATTGTGCACTGTCTAATACCCAAGCTGCCGACCGACGGAATGGTCGGATTGGCTGCCTGGTAGACTACTTGAAACACCTGTTGCCACCATGGTTGCTGATGATGTTTGATGCTGCTTTTCGGTTGTCAAGTGAAATTTGGAACTTGTTGCCGGATTATTCGTATCCGTGCAGATGGACGTTGCAAGACAATCACGCGACCGTTGCTTGCTCAGTGGCAGGCAAGTGGATGCACAGTTAATGTTCCAGTGGCAACAAGTTAGCGCATTTCATAATCAGCTTAGGTAGTTTGTCATGGCTGGGATTTAGTTAATCACCAACAGGTGGCAACGTCGGTCACTCTCCAACATTTAGAGGCGAAACACTATACAAGAAGATGTTGCTTGTTTGCCGGAAATTTTCGATGGTCGTAGTGGGGGCAACTGCGTGGTGGAGTGCAAAAGTGCAGCTGCAGCAATTTGGCTATAACGGTTGCATTGGTCAGTACTATAAATGTCTGTCTAAGTTTCCTGTAGACTCAAGCTTTAATCATTTACTTCTTTAAGCCATCTTATTTCTCGAGAAAGCAGAGGACTAACGGCTCACCGAAGTAATCGCCGTTGTTGAAAAAATTATATGTATATATTCATAACCTAGTTATTATAGATCGAAATACAAAAACCGAAAAAATGATTTTTAATAAGGGTGTAAAGGTTTCTCTGAACTTACTACACCGGTGTGTCTAGGAACTGTTTACTTTAGTAAGAAGAGTGGAATCGATTTGGTGAAGCTGTGTTCCTTAAAGAAGGTAAAAGTAACATAGAGTGTTTTAAATCGAGGGAAGCCCACCTTAAAGAGGAGAAATTCCTCAACAAAAGACTTTAACTTTTATCTGGAGATCGCTATTTATCATCCCCAGATGAGTAGAATACACGGCTCTATTAGAATTCTGAAGCTAAGTCGAGCATTTTTTTTATGTTTGGAGGTTAAGACGAATTTTTGTCTAATATAAACATTCAGACTATACGTAAGCAGTAGGAGTATAGCCTCGAAAATGTGGTGAAGATGACTTTCATTATTGTATCTGTTATGATCCAGTTCAGAGATGGCATATATCCTTAATAATCCAATCGGTAGGAGTTACTGAATACAGCTTTTCGAAAAATAAGTTTAAAACATCGGCAGCAACAGTATACTCTGTAAAATGAGGTGAATGAACGTTCTTCTGAGATCTAAGACGTTCTCATTGCTTTTTCTAGTATGATCGATTTCAGAGATGAGATCCGGCATCGTCTTTTCAACATGGAACAATGTAAACCACAAGTCTTTCGAACTGAGAGCAATTTAAATTTGAATTTTTCTCAGCTAGATTTACAATACTATGCATATGAATGACAGAGCGTAAAACAAAATAAAGTCTTCACACATTTAAACTAAGGGGTTTTCAAGTTATAAAGTTCGGCGGGACTCAGACTTTTGATGCCTCTTATTTTTCGCATGAGAAATTATAAATTTTTGCCGCTGATGGAACAGTTGCTGAACGTATAGTTTTACCGTTACCGAAAGATTTTGTGGAGAAGTCAGTTTTGTATATGCGTTTCGAATCTTTGTTATATAATATTACTTTAGTAATTTCAAATTTGCAAAGCCGTAGTTCCATAGTGTTAAAATGGTTAAAATGGGAGGCGACTCTACTGAAACTCTGTCGCCATGTGGATTCTCTAAAGAAAAATGATTCTGATAATAAGTAAATTCTATTCATTTATGCGCATAATAGTAAGCCAAGTTGTCACACTAGTTCGGCTATCTCTCACATTCCGGCAGCCACTCACATCCCCAAGATTACATTGTCAACAGTCCATCCTTCCACTGATTTTGCATTCATTTTAATTTTTATGAATTTTGTTACAGCCGCTCGCTGTTGTTGTTGTTGCTGTCATGAATGCCATCTTATCGCCTAAATGTCGGCAATTGCATGCCAGCCAATTAATCACTCTTCTCCCGCAAAACCGGCGCTCACAATTGCCGGTTGTCAGATGGGAAGGCACTGCTTCTACTGGGACTCCACCAAAAAAAAAAAACAAAAAAAAAAGATCGTTGATTGCATCAAGTCTGCATTCGGACTCCCTTTCATGCAGCGAGAACAAGTTCCCATTCTCTTTTCCTCGATAAAAATAATAAAAACTAAAAACTATTTAAGAGAAGCCGAAAAATGCCGCACAACTCTTTCGGCGCATATCTACGAATTTCGAGTGTAAATGTAGGATAATTTGCCAATCAAGAAGTAAAAGCAAGCGAAAAATGTAGAAGGGGGACTCAGAGCCTTAGCGCGGCGCGTCGTGACGTTTGCGTTGTGGAGCGCAGTTGCAGCTGCAGTGGCATTGCGAATGCATTTTTGTGTTGCGTGCGTCGGGTGTTGCTGTTGTTGGGAACTGAGCGACGGGCAATGAGTGCATTTTGTGATCTCATAATTTCTCATGTATTTTCGTTAAACTTCGACGCTTATTGCGTCGTGCAATGCATTCTTCGGCCATACAGCTCCCCCTATACCACTCCTCACCACCTACTTACCTTACATTGAGTTCCACGTATGCATGGTTGTCGTGTTATATTTCTCTGGCTTTCGGCTTATTCGTCAATTTTATATGCACTTTGCTTTCATTAGTTGTTAATTGTTGTTGTTGTTGACTTTGTTGTTGTTGTGGCATTTTTGCCAGTTGCTTTTCTTTTCGTTGTTATTATTTGCGCACATTTGCTGTAATTTGCGCGTCCTGTACTCAGCGATCTGGCTCGGCTTGCGGCGAAGAGTTCCGGGCGCTCACTAGCAACAATACATATCTATAAACATACTAGTACATACATAATGCTGGTGGGCTTGGCAAAACACATACGAAAATACGAAAAACCTTGAGGACGGTCAGTGACCAAGTCAATGAATTTTGTACGAAAATTTTGTCCGCTCATTTTGCTCGCTTCCTTAGCTTTGTGCGCTCGTTTATTTTGTATGTCGGTTTTTGTTGTTTTTGTCTGTGCCTTTCGTTTTTGTAAATGTACGAGTAATTTTGTTTTCGGTTTCAATTTCGTTTCAGTTTGTTTGTCTTTTTATTTTCCGGTCTTTTTATTGAAGCTCTGTTGTTTTTGTTGGTCTTAACTCGATCCTTTTGTTTTGCCTTCGTTTTCATTATTTGGTTTTAGTTATTTTTTAATGTAAAGCAATTTGTGGCATTTCGATGAGTTATTGAGATCGCGACTTAAGTGGTAGATATATACCTGATAGGCCATGTACTGTAAATTTTATTAATTGTTTTAGGAATATCGTCGTCTCTTTATCCATTGCAATTATTGGCAAAGCGAGTCTAATCGGCCAACGGTTTGCATCCAAACGTTTTGCTGGTTCTTTCTAATAATGAAAACGAATATCTTATGGAGATCCTTATCTTGAGTTTGATCGTTCAATTTTTGCGGCAGCTATATGTTATCAGTTCTGAAATAACGTGAAATAACGGACATATAGACAGTAATATTAGTTAAATCAACTTAGCTCGTTATACTGATCATTTATGAATATAAATTCTCGATGTTTCAGTTTATTTAACGTCTCATAGAATATCGAATTTCTTAAGCATCAAGCCGTTTCGCCGTGCCGTGTGCGTCATCTCAGAGCTGAGCGACTTTTTTCCGATCTTTAGCCGTAATGAAGATCTAATCGGCGAGTTTAAGATCTATTCGGAAGCTACTTGTAAAGACAAAAATGGTATTGAAAAGTTGAAAGATCGCTAAAATCGGTGTATTGCCCTCGATTGAGTCTATATCGAATAATAAAGTCGAGTTTTATTGATGAAATGTGTTTTTCAATAAAACGATATGAGCTTTTCAGCCTTCCCGGAATATGAGCATGTTCTCATTTCGTACTTTTATCCAAAAAACACAATATCCCAAATGGTTATAGGAATGTTTTCTTTGTTGCATGCAAAAAAATATCCCCTTAATATTACTTATACCTATGTATATGTCCGACTTCCTTCTATTACTACATTGTCAAGAACTCACTCTGTACCAGTAATCTCAAGAAAATACTCAAAATGTACTGCTAAGGGAGCATTAAGTATGAAAATAATAAGCAATAAGCTTCAGTTCATCGAATCATTTTTTTATGATGGAACTTTGGAGGTTTCTTAAGGAGCTTACAAGTCTTTACTAAAACTTTTCCTTAACTCGAGGAATTTTTTAATTAGTCATAGGCGAAGGTACATCAGAGAAATACCAAACTACTAGCCTTTAATCTGATATCAATATAACCATAAAAACCAACAAGTTAATTACCGCCTGGAATTTAGCAGTTTGTCACCATCTTTTTCTGCAGAAGTTACAAAAGTATTAGAATTCCCATAGTTTGGGCTTAAATCAACCACTCTGATTGCATTTTGTATGTGAACGGACGGAGATAAAAAGGGTTCTACAAGTTCTTAATCTACTATGAATTAATACCATATATGATGGATTTTCATTTTTCGTCTTAGAAATATACGCAGAGGCTTAACATAGTTTGCGAAGTGACGAAAAAGCTCTAACATGGCTCGCACAAGGCATTATTTCCAAGCGAGCCGAAAGTGCAGGACCAGTCGAATGGTTCTTACGCATTTACCGAAGTTGACTAAGTGGACCCGATATTTTAGATCAAACTGGTTGGCCGATATAAATGCACTCCTAGATTAGGACTTGGTACTGACCTTCTTAATTCGTATGCTTTCTTAGAAGTACCGAACCTATTGTTTCTCCAAATATTTTGATTTTTCTAATAAATCAGGAATTTATAATAGATTATAATCTATAATTATAGATTAAAACTAATAATAATAATTTTTCCAAATACTTTCACCATTGCTGTATTCTACAATATTTACAATACATATATGTATATATCATACATATGTACTCGTATATGTAGTATATAAGATTCTCTTGGTTTCTCCGCTTTAGTATTTATTTTCTTAAACGCATTCTTCTGCGTTTAATTTCGTTACAAAATTAGACTTTGATTTCACTTTCGTCAGCCGAATGCCAACTGCCTACGCAGCAGCTTCTAGTGACGCACAAATATTTCGGCTACAAATACGGTACATATATTCAGCTGCATTAGTATAGCATGAACCATGCGATAAACTGCAAACTCAAATTCAGTCTCCTGCCCCGGCACTTCAGTTCATACCAATTTAAGTCTGCCGTTTGACAGAGAACAAGCGATCGTGTTTTATTATGAGTGTACACCAACAATTTGCGCAGATCGCTTGTCTTCGTTTTAGTCCACGTCTCCCCCTTTACCCGAGAACTATCGCTCAGCGCCGCAGTGCGCACCCTCTTGCAATTTTCAGTTCTTTCGTCACTCGTGCGACGAGCCGGTTTCGCATTTTGGTTTTCGTTGTTTGCTGTTTGCAATGCATTTGCTGTTGCTGTTGTTGTTGTATTATTTTTAGCTCCGAAATTTCAGTTTCGGCCGGTTTGGCTACCCATGAACGCCTGGCCTGCTGGCCTGGTCTGCGCCGTTGCGTCGCGCCTTCGTCGCGCAGCGCGCTGTGGCACCAGTCATCCTCCAGCTCATGCCATTCGACATCGGCGCAACCGGCACATGGATGGCCATGGCCAATGCACGCTCGACTGGGGTAGGCCTATAAATCTACTCCACTGCCATAATTTTTTCGATATTCGTTTTGGGCTGCAATTTTGTGTGGCGCGTACAACTTGCGGCCGCTAGCGTTGCGCGCGCCGAACCCCACACATCAACCATGGATGGCATGGCAGCAACTCAATTGTTGGCCGTTGCCTTTCGGTTTTTGTGTATGTTTATAGTTGTTGTTGATATTGAATTTTCATTTGTCAAGGCCAAGCGGACGTTGAACCGCGTTTGCGTGCGCGCATTTCGACTGCGCGGCTGACGTCGCCGCTGCTGTCGTCTTGATTTTTGAATGCATTCAAATTTGAATGTGACCGCGCGGTTCCGCGTACAATTTTTGAGCAAGTAGTTCGGCGCGTGTGCATGTGTGCGTGGCTGTGTGTGTTTTGGCAATAAACAGCATTACAGCAATAGCAACAACAGCGCCGGCAGCATACAACCGCTGTGGCAATGGCAGTGGCAGTCATTGCGGTCGAAGTAGTAGTTGAAATAAAAATGAAATTATGGGGGAACCGTGACGTGGCAGTGGCAACGAATGCACTGAAGTGCGCAATTAAGTTTTTGTGTTCATGTGCCCCTCCATGCGCGCGGCCACAAGACCGCTTTAGAGCGTGTTGTTTTTTTGTATTTCATATTTTATACGCTGCTGCAATGGGGCTGTTTGCTTCAATATACTTGTATATTTGTGTTATTGTAATTTGCGCAAAGCAACAAACACAACAACATATTAGTGACTGGTAGTCATATTTGTTGCAACGCCAGTGGCCGCTATGTATGCAACGCGCTCTTTGCTGCCGTTGCAAGTGTTTTGATCGATTGCGATTTTGGTTCGACGTAATCGCAGCGGTAGCAAGATCGCCGCATTGCCATCGAACAACTTGAAAATTCATAATGTACTTAGAAATTGTGTGTGTTCATAATTTTTTTTATGTCTTTTGTTTTGTTGTTTTTTCCTCAAGCAAAGGCAGCTCGTTGCACTTACAACGACGGCAACGTAGTCCCCTTCGCTTTTGCTTATGAAACGCTCGCTGTATTCCTTACTTATTTATTTTTTGTCGGACCCATTTTAGGCGTTTATGATTAACTTCTTCTTCTTATTTTGATCAACTTTAATTGCATTCGTTACATTCTTTTTTGCAAATAAATTTAAATTGGAGCGCAATGTGGGGAAATTGGTGTAATAACCATTTTTGAAGAAAAAACTTGAAATGATTAACTACATTGTTGTAATATGTCTTAACACCTTACCTGCCCTGAGAAATTCGTGAGCGGATGTGGTCTTAATTCGCACACAGTAAGGAAGTATGAGTTGTTGTGTTGTATTGTATGATATACCTTTATACCTTCTTACAATGAGAAGAAACGGACCACTGTAAGAACTTTTTACAGGGCTGAGCTCGACAAAAATACATAGTTGGCTTGAGAAACTGATACCGAACTGTTTTTGTAGTATTTTTAAGACCTAAAAGCTATTAATCTCCTATTAAAGTTTAAAAATTTCTAGTCGAGTTTATGTGATTGATCACTTTATTGAGAACTGACTGCCGGGAGAATTGCCTTAGATTGAACGAAAGCTACGTGACAGCATGTTGTCGTACGAATTTCATTTATCTAGAAGCTTAAAACTCAATACTACTGAATAAGTAAATCTTTTTTCCTATAAAGAACGATAACAAAACAAGCAAAAAAAGCAATTATTTTCTTCCGTTTAGCTTTGATCTCGAGAGATTCCTTTACGACGATCGAAAAACTGTTAACCAATTGAAATTGGTTTATATATGATTCTCTGGATTCATCGTTACGTGTCCAACTGGCACTGTGGTGGTGAGTTTCGAGCTCTCACCACTTCCTTATTTATAGAATTGATCACAAAGCGCATAACGCCAGTAAGGTACGGGTGGAAAGGGTATTAACAGTTCGCTATTAAGGGCAACTAGTGATATCCACACAGTTTCTAAAGCACAACAATACCAAGCGGAAGGAAAAAGTTCAGCATTATTCTGTTCAGCAAAAAGAACTGGTATCACGCTACTTCAGAAGAACATCTAAAGGCAGCACCTTACAGTGGTTTACCGACGGTTCGAAAACAACGAAACGAAATTGGTGATCTTTGGTGACAGTCAAAGCGTTATTGTAACAATATTATTACTGAATAGTCAATGGTACTGGACATTTCTCCGTAGAGGCAAATGACGGAACATACAGGCCATTGCTAGCCAAAGGTAACGTATGAAGAAATGGACATGTGAAGCGGACTGTATTGTTACCATGATAGGGGACATTTAAGCACCAACTAATATGAAATTAAGTCATTGGAATGGTGTATTCGCAAATGGTGCTCGTCACCTCCATTACCCCAAGTGCGTTATTGGGTTTTCTTATTGCGCTGAGTCTAGATGAGACGCAGTTTGTGAGTGGAGTACCCAAGATATTGTACAATAAAATCATATATTTTCTGGACAATGAATAGATATATGATATCTATGAATCTCAAAAATGATTTCGAAAAATACTAATATAGTATAACTTTTTAGATATCGTTCTGGCTTGCAAGCACATACAAGTATGAAAGGACCAATATACGAATTATGGTTATAACTTTGCCCACATCCGCTATATTTTAGATTCAATAATATTATATAATACAACGCTTTCGGGTTCAAGGTCTTCGAGAATTACTATTTTTGGAATTAAGAATAATATAACTCTAAGCTCGAATTTACTATAATGTAAACACCTAAGCTCATTGCGATAGCGGTACTTTGAAACTTCAAAACTCCCCAAAAAAAGAGTACTTCAGCACACTTTTGATAGCTGATTGACATTGGCAATTGACAGCGGTGCATGGCAATTAGTCAGATTGTATGGAGGGAAGTTTCGTCACAAAGCAAATGCGCAATAACAAACAGACGAATGCGACGCGGACAAGCAACATTTTATTGGAAAAAGATGCCGCCAACGCAGTCGATCATTGTTATTGCTGTCGCAACAACAACGCAACAGCGACCAATTGACCACTTGATAGACGGACAGACCGACAGGCTGCCAATGATTTGGGTGCCCATATGAGTGTAAAATATGTATGTAGCTGTTTTTGAGGAACTCTTGACATTGACAACAACAAAAAATGCAACAAATGCATTAGCACAGCGACATGGTTAAGAATAGAGTTGGCACGGAGGAATATACTAAATTAAAGAAAAACGCGAAATAAACGCAATTCTGCGGCACTGTTGCAAGCAAAAGACGCAATCAGACGAACAACAACAACAAAATGCGACAAAAGTATGGATTAACAGCAAACACAAAACAATGACGTGAGTGAAGAAACGGCGCGCATGATAAGGAAGACATTATTTTAAGCGATCGATTTGTGTTTAAGCGTTTAACAACAACAAATGCATACACATAAAAATTACACAGACACACATACAAACGAATTGCTGGCGAAAGGTTCATTGACAACATTGGCAAAGTGTCCCAGCAACATTTGCGGTTGTGCACAATAGCCAGAGCAGTTGGAGAATTTGAATTTGGTAAATAGACACACACACACATACATACACAGAAATGTATGTAAATGCATAGCTGCACATTTTACCGCAGCATAGGTATTACAAGTATTATTATACTGCGCATAGAAAACGTTACTGCACATGCGCAGCTGGAAGAAGTGAACGCGTCTTGCATACGGACACGCTAAAGCATGTTAATTTACTCTGAGATATGCAAATTACAACAACTGTCCATAAGAAGTTTTACTGGTGAATTTAGTTTGTTCAATAACCCAAGGACTTTACAGAAACACGCACACGCACATACATGCATATATCTACACATACATATATTCACTACTTGAGAATAGCAATAAAACGTGTCGGCTAGGAACGTTTGATGCCAAGGCAAGAGGCAGGTAAGGCAAGCCACAAATGTAATGAAATGAATAGAACTTGAGTTGCTGCGTTTGACATTTCCTCTTGTCAAATGTCAAGTGTTACTTCTGGCGGTGGGGGCGGCGAAGAAGAAAGCACGTCCATAAGGTACATCTGACGTTATTATGCAACACATAAGCGGGTGTTATATAATAATAAATCGAGTGCTTATAAATATAATCTAAGTGTGAAGGGTGAATTTGAAGAAAAAAGGTTTTCTGGATATATTATAGAACCATTTGTTGATGTTTTGGTTTTTGGTTGATAAAATTCGACTTTTCAGGAAATTTATATATTAAAACTAAAAAACAAGAAAAAACACTATTTTTGGCTGTAACGAGTCTGTAATACCCTTCACATGAGCAATATTTACATATCTTGATTTCGTATGACAGCTATATGCTATAGTGGTCCGATTTGAACATTTTGTTTCGATATGATAGTGTTAGCTTAAACAATAATGTATGCTAAATTACGTGAAGATACTTTACTACTTTGAGTTTGTATGTCAGCTATGTACATAAGTATATACTATAGCGGTCCGAAATCAGCGGTTACAACATTTGAGAAGCTTCTTGAGGAGAAAAGGACGTTTGGAAAATTTCTGATCGATATCTCAAAAACTGAGGAATTAGTTCGCGTAAATATAGACAGGGAGGACGTGGCTAAATTGACTCAGCTCGTCACGTTGATCATTTATATATGTATATAGTTAAAAGGGTATCCGATGTATACTTCAAACTGTTACAAACTTCGTGGCATACTTAATATACCGTGTTCAGATAACAAAAGTTACATTACATTACATTAACATCAGTTGAAATTTTACAATTTGCTAAATGACAACTCAACCTGTCAAAAACTTTTTTTTATTTAATGTTACAACTTCGTGTAGTATTTTCGTTTTCAATTTTCGGCTATATGGTTAACAACATCATAAACTGTCACGACAAGCAGTTCCATAAGGAATTTATTCAGTTATTTTCGAAAATTATCAATAAAATAAAAATTAGTGGCTAATTAAACTCATTCGATTATTGTAAACGAATTTTTAATTTTGTAAAACTATATAGTAGAAAAAACAACAAAAGAACAGTTCGAAAAACTCCTTGAATTTATGGGGAAGCATTTCGAAATTGACGAGGGAAATTTGTTTAATGTCTGGTTACCAAATCATTAGCTATTTAATTATTCGTTCAAACGTCACTTTTTGTGTTTATAACATCCATTACTTTAATAAGATGAAAAAAGAAATATAAAGTTTAGTTGTTTGAATTTCAATTCAACTTAGTTGAGTTCTAAAATGTAGAAAAAAGAGATGTTATAATTACTTTATTTCTGCTTCAAGAGAACACGTTCTTAATAAGTCAATTAGCTTAGCACTTATATTCCATTTCTCTCAATTTCAATTAAGATACTCGTATTAATTGCGTAATTAACCATTTTGTTCACACCGTAAATCCTAAAGACAACTCTTAAATACATAGTTTAAATCTTTACAATAGATTTGAATAGTTGAATAGTTTTGAGAAAAAACACAAATAATCTAATTGACCTGTTTCAACATAATATAAGTGTCAAAGCAAAGCAAGGAACATTGCGTCAAAATATAATTTCTTAAAATATGAATAGCTAAAATTGGAGTATAATCTTGAGAATAGAATCAAGATTACACACATTTCGAAGAACGAATCTATATTAAAAAAAAAAAATCTGGACAAACCAATTAAATACATACATTTTTCTTATATTCGGTTAATTAAGCGGGGGAAAATCGGTATATACAAAACAGTCTTTTATATGCCGTTTTATCTATTAACATGCCAACCAATGTGGTCTTAAGGCGTTTAAGAGATCTTTATACTATACTTTATAATGTTACGATTTTTTTGCCAATATATAGAAATAACAAAAAAGCAATTACGATAGTTTCATTTAATATTTTGGAAGCGCGTTTGAGAGAAAAATACATCAGGCCCTGACGTCATCAACTAAAACAGCGAAACGCAGTTACTAATGTTGGACTAGTTCTGCTTCCGGAAATTACTCGTGGATTTATACTACATTATCCCCTTTTTAGCACTATCTAGAGCTCCAACAAAATTCGGATCGTTTTTGGCGAAATGTGAAAAAATAAAAGATTTTTGTTTTCAATTTCACACTACGTGTGCGTCTTAAACGCAGTTTCAAAAATGCTTCTAAAATTTTAATTTTTTTAAAACACAGTTAAAAACAACTCGCAGTACCCAGTATTTCGTTTGATTTCGTCTTAATTATTCCAATTCGTAGCAATCTTAAACGGGAATTTTTTTGAGTTGATAATGAGATTTAGTTTATGGTCTATACTGTCGTCAAAATGCTCCGAACAGTTGCTATTAGGAAAACAAATTCTGAATATAAACAATATACTGCGTATGTACAGACATACAACCAGACAGGTCTTAATGCGCGCATAATTTCTTTAACATAGCATTTGTATATAATATTTCAATAGCATTCTCAAGCTGCGGAGCTTCCTTTCTTTTCGCACACAACAGAAACCGAAGAGAAACGAAAACCAGCTTCACTGGCTACCACAGCGTTTCTCAAGAAATTCAGCTGAATAATTTGACAAATCAACAAAAAATTTGACGTGCGGCAAATGCGCGGACGCAGGGTTGCAAGACGCAACGGATTGCGGCGTAAGTGGCCGGACAAGTGAACGTTGGCATTTTTAAATGAGCACTTGCGCGCTTTTTCTTGCGGAGCGTTGCGTTGTAATGCACGGCTAGGCGTGCTTTGGTCTGTCTTGGTCTTTGGTTTGGGTTTCCGTTGGCAGCTGTTGTTGTTTTTCGAACTTTTTTCAGTTTTTTTTTTTACTCTTTCCTGTTTTTTTTTGTTATTTCTACTGTTGTTCTGTGCGCATTTGTTCTTTTCATGTTGTTCGGCCACTTTTTGCTGACACCAAATTTGCGCCGCTGCTTGCCACCGCCGCGCAGGCTTACCATTCCCATGCCAAGTGCGCGCACATGTATGTTAGTTCTATGTGTGTTATTTGTGTGTGTGTGCTATAACTTCCTATCATTCACATCATCAATGCCCGGCAGCGAGCACAGTAGCTGCAATCGGGTTAACAGCAACACTGGCAGTAGCCGCTCGGTGCGCAGCCGCATCATTATCAGCGCATTCACTGCTGGAAGCAAGGCAGTCAGCAAATGCGCCTCAACAACAAGGGGGAAGCACTCATCATCATCATCATCTTCCTCCATGTCGTCGTCGTCGGCATAGTCGCGGTTGTGGCACGTCGCTACAGCGCTGTAGTCATCAAATAATGGAGCGCACAAAGGCAGAGATTGCGCCAAAGCAAACACCGATCGACCGCAATGCGATCGCGATCGTTGCCTTTGGATCGCAGGGAATTGAAGGTGAGCGCAAGCACATATATACACACACACACATACCTATAAGTAAAGCAGCTTATGTAAGCGTCCCGGCGTTGTGCAACACTGACCCAGCACAATATGGCTTTTGTTGCGGCGTTTGCAACAACTGTTGATGACTCTTTAGCTGCTGCTTTTTTTATTGTTTGTGTAACTGACAAAAAATGTAGCAAATGTTTGTGAAATATTTTCGTTGCTGCTGCGTTTCTCAAGCACAAGCGGCACGGCGCGTACGCACGTGTACAAAGCTCTTACTTGTCTACTAGTTGGTACTTGCAACATTTTGTGGCACCTTTTATGTCGACGCTGTGTTTACATATTTACTAGTAAATTTTCTTTTCCTGCTGCTCATCATTTGCTGTGGCAACGCAAAAGTCGGTTCGCATTTTCGAGGGGGAAGAGTGGATTTATACACAAATCGACTTTTAATGACCGAAGTTATCGAACAATATTTGATGGTAATAATTTGCAAAGGAATTATTAGCAGCTGATTTAAAAATTAAACTTTCAAGGGTTCTTCCTCTTACATAGAAATTCGACATTGCTTCGCAAATCATAGTACAATCGGATAAGACGTTAGCTAGTTGTGGAAGGTTCGATTAGCAATCCCAAACCTGGGACCTTGGCTGCTCTGATGCTTAATTTTTCGTCATTCTACTACAGTTTTTTGGGGGTTCTTTTACATATAATATCCGAAAATTCCAAAAACTTTTTACGAGAATTTTGAATTTTGAAGCGGATTAATAAAGTAGAACTTAATACCTTATCGCGATTCGTTCCAAGTGCTCATTGGTTTTCATTTGAAAATGAATTATTAAATCCAAGAAAGTAAAGAAAAAGAAAGAAAATGATTTAATAATAATAATAATAACCAAACGATTACACTCCTACCGCCCAACCGCCGCGAGGGTAGCCGAGTCAGAAAAGGCAAGAGAGTTTTTTAAGTGTTGATATCTAAAACTGCTCAGCTACAGAAACAAAAATTCCAATAGCTAAGATTTATAGTTACGATATAATAATCTTGCTCTAGACTATGGTGTTTTATTACATAAGAAGAGGGGTGGCTCTACGAGAAAAGCACATCGTCTTACATTTATTGAGATTTAATGGCAAATCATTTCTATCACACCCTGCAACCAAATTGTTTAAGTCTGTTTGCAACAGACACATTTCCTCAGTTGAAGTCTGTGATTTAAAAAGATTTACGTCGTCGGCGTATAATAAAACTTTTGAGAATTCTATTACAGAAAAGATATCGTTAATGAACAACAAGAACAGAATCAGTCCAAGATGACTACCTTGCGGAACACCTGAAGAGGCATTAATTGTAACTGAACGAGTATCCACAAATATCACTCGTTGTGTTCTATTATAAAGATAAGAAGCTACCCATGGAAGAAATCAATATTCTGTTTTACCTTATATAAGTACTTAGAATAACATTTTTTGTTTAGGTCAAAATTCTGTCGACGCAATACAGAATATTTGGAATAGTTGACAAGTGACCCTTTTTTTTTAATATTTGAAGGCTTGAGTTTTTCTGTTTTTCAATTTATATAACTCTTTCGAAAATCGCGGACCTAAACTTTTACTTTTATTGACAATTACTATTGGAACATACTTTTAAAATAATTTCGTAATAACATTATTAAAATGCGAGACACTCAATTCAATATCACCAATATAATTAGGTCATGTTATTGTGGATAGAGAACTTTTTAAAATTAGCCCTTACAAAGTTAAAGCGAGTACAGAAGCTAGAAGTTTGAGAATTAATATCCCGTACATTGCCTATGATTTCGACAGATATTTCCAAAGCAGGATGATACGAACAATAGGATCTAGATGGAAACTTTGCCTTCAAATATTTGGGATGAGAAAAGCATATAAAGACAAAGAATCGATCATAGAATATGTAAAACTTAAATACTGATTTCTTCTTCTATTCTAAACTCTGCGATTGTAAATAAATTATGGTGAAGCTTTGACGTCACCTCTGGTTAAATATGATTCGTTTTTAGGGAACAAAAGGCAAATTTCCTTAATCAGGGTGAAGTCGTTGGTTAATTCAACATGGCAGCTATGATCTCAGAGGGTTTGCTCTGTGGCAGTTTTCTCGGTTGATCAATAATCTATGGTTAATATATCTTCCATACTTGGAATCGAAAGCTCTCTGCTGACCTTAAGTGATAGCTTCAAGCGTTTGAATCCTAATGTTATGGGGTTTTTAGCGATTGTCATTCCTGTAATTTTTTTTTACGTTTTCTCTCAATATTAAATTTGTTTTCTTATAAGACAGTAAATGTACTTCTGAGCAGGCGATCCAATCCAATTTCAAGCTATAATGTCCAAAGTCTCGCATAATTGTGGAATGCTTGACGAGCGAATTTGTTTGTTCGATCTCTGATTTTTGACCAAGTACGAAAGTACTTAATTAACTACTCTAAAATAGTAATTCGAAGTCTCTTATTTTACCACATACGAGCTGATATGTTTGGTTGACCGCATCTCTGTTCGTTGCCGCTAAGCTCACCTGTCTTGTGTCCTAAATATTGTGTTAAGCTTTTGTATACGTTTTTTCTATTCTTTAGATCTACAGCTCACTTTGGTTAATGCACCGATTGAATTGGGTGTATGTTTATCAGTAAGTAGTGCTTTGGTTCAAATCTCGTTGGAAGAAAAATTTTAAATTATATAAAACTCTTTTGATAGCGTTCGTTTTTTGAGAAGTGTTTTGAAACTTCTGGGTGTGTTTCTGCTTCAAAAAGCTGCGCTCAAAAACTCTGTATTATTCGAAGGCAACCCCAACCTTTCATCGTCGGACAAAATCCGTATATCCAATATCCAGTATAAATATCTAAATAATTTCGGTTTCCATTGGTTATAAAATATAATATATATATGTAAAACAAAATATAATATTCATTTCTTCTCTTATAATAGTAAAGGTCCCATACAATTATAATTTATACAAATTACTTATGTAGAAAACAATTAAAATACTTCATTCTTGATTGAGCTGATTTTTATACCCTAAACAGGGTACATTGGGTTGGACGCGATGTTTGTAACACACAAAAGGAAACGTCGGATACCAAATACATAAAGACCAGAAAGTTTCCGGAAATCGTAAATAAAACGAAAAATGTTTCATCTTCATCTTCATCAATATTTATTTATTTGTCGCCTTCAAAATATGCTGCTTCTGAAGCGATACACATATGCCACCTCTTTTTCCAATCATCGAAATATGCCTTGTAGGTGCTGTCCGAGATCACCTTCAGTTCCCTCTGCGAGTTTTCTTTTACGGCCTCTATCGAGTCAAAACGGTGGAAACAAAAAAAGTCGCATGGGGCCAAATCTGGTGAATACGGTGGTTGATCGATGGTTTTGAACGAGATTTCGGTCTTAAAATCGTTCATTATACTCTGTAGCAACATGTTGTACCATGAAACCAGAAAGTTTCCGGAAATTGTTTTTGTTTCCATATTCGCGGTTTGGTTCATCATAAATTCATTTCAACGAGACAAACGTTCAATAAAGAGTATTATTTGAGTGTTTGAAATTTTCTGGCCTTAATGCAAATGAGCAGCGATTAAGCCATGTCCGTCAGTCTGTCTGTATATACGCAGACTAGGCTCTCAATTTTCGAGATATCGATCTGAAATTTTGCACACTTGCTTGTATCTCCAAGATGAACCGCTACAATATCTAAAGAAATTATTCAGTTCGATATCGATTCACTATAGTGTATAGCTGCCGTTTAAATTGACCGATCAACATCCAGTTCTTGTATGGAAAACGTTTTTCATTTGTGAAGGGTATTAAAGCTCCCTGCCTGTTTAGGCTGTTATTGCCAAACGCACCTACGAAAAGTCTAGGGAATATAAAAATGAAGATAATAAATGGTAATTAAAGCATATGAAAATACCAATAAATTTATTTACGTCCACACATCGTTGCGCCACCATTACAGCGCGTCGCTTTAAACTACAGCTTCACTACCTAACTGTGCTTCGCTTCGCAAACGAAATGGTGTACGCGTTATGTGACGAGATGCCATTAAGTGCCAAGCGATCCATACTGGTAGCAAATATTGTTAATGTCGCCTAAATCGACGCGTCTTCAAATACCAACGACGAAGCGCTCATAGCGACACATTGAGAGGAAGAGCGGTAAGAAGCAAAGGTACCAACAATTTAGTGGTGAGGCAAAAACGACAAAAAAAAAGAAGAAGAAGATATGCGACTAAATGCTGGCAAAATGACGAATTGGATATGCAACGTTGGATGCTAACAAATAAAAGCAACAACAACAACAAAACCTAAAGCAACCACAGCAACAACAGAAAATTACAATAAAAACGCACAATATTAAAAAAATCGTTTAGAATATAAAGAAATGCTAAAATACAACAACAACAACAATAATGCATAACAGCGAACACCAACTGGTTAATAGGCAAACGCGCGGCATGAGCTGTAGACCAAATAACAGAGATTAGAAAGGAAGACGAAATAAAGTGGTGACAGTGGTACACGGGCAAATGATAGCGTCGCTAGGCGCGCTGAGGCGCTGTTGCACTGATGCGTTGATGAGCAGACGAATATTTATGCGTTTTTCACAAGAAAACCAAATGAAAATGCGACATGAATGCCGCAGCCGAAGAGAGTGGGGTAAGGGGTGGTCAGCAACTAAAGTTGGTGGTTTGATGGACGCAGAGCTACCAATTGCCATACAAATACAACACAATGTTGCGCCGGCGCAGAAGCTACTGTAATGAAATGCTCACAAACACATACATAAATACCTATATACGTGCATACATATATATTCAGCATGTGTGCTGGCCGCAAGGGGCAAGTTAGAATTATGCGTAAATAATGAATAAACATGCGACGAATTTGTTGTTAGGAACACACGGCGACACACACACACACGTGGAAACACAGAGCGAAACTGCTTACTTGCAACATTAGCAACATATTTGTACACCCAGTCATTGCGAAGGTCTGATGACGAATGTTGCATGTAAGCAAGCGCAATGAACACATCCTCCAAACAAATGGCAACAACAACAACAATTCGAACACACAAAAGTTGCTACAAAAGTGGACACAAACGGTTGGTGAAGACGCGTCAACATGAGCATTACATTAACAGAGACACCAGTCTCTACCAGACAGACAGACAGACAGACAGACCGACCGTTCAACCTCCAATGGCCATAGGCGGCGATTAGTCGCGAGGGATTTCACCAAAAGTTAAGACATAAGACACACTCATACATTGCTATTTACCTGCAGTCATATGAACATATGTATGTATGTATGTTTTTGTTGTTGCCGGCGGGCTTGCGTTTAGGTGGCTGATTTTTTGTTGCAACTGTTTGCATTTGTGGCGTCGCACATTACGCAAGCAGCTAAAGTGTTGATTTTAATGATTATTTAGGAATAAACATGACAAACAGAGGCGTAGTGGTTGGGGATTAATGGCTGCGTGCGGGGTTAATAGGCGCGTATGTATTTCCTATTTATTTTTTTTTGAAATTTGACACCAATTCGATATGTGCTTTGACAAAATATATTGCGGCGCTTTTGGAGTCCCGATAATTCAAAAAAAAAAAATGCACCTCTAGGTTTCGCCAAAATCGAATTATTACTGAAACTTGTATATGTATTGTCGAAATCATAGGCAATCTACGGTATATGTTCCAACTATTCTGTGTTACGTCTGTTACGTTTAAACTAAACAAAAAATGTTATTCTAGTTACTTAAATAAGGTAAAAAAGAATATTGATTTCTTCAATGGGTAGCTTCTTATCTTTATAATAGAACACAATGAGTGATGTTGGAGGATACTCGTTCAGTTACAATTAATGCTTCTTCAGGAGTTCCGATTTTTAAATCCTACACTTCAACTGAGGAAAGGTGTCTGTTGCAAACAGACTTAAACAATTTGGTTGCAGGGTGTGATAGAAATGATTTGCCATTAAATCTCAACAAACGTCGACGAAGCTCTTTTCCGATAGAGCTGTGCACCTTCTTATGTAATAAAACACCATAGTCTAGAGCTAGTTTATAACTATGTTGATTTGGGAGTTAATATGGATCCTAAGCTTAATTTTATGGCACAGACAGTCACCGACGCAAAACTGTGGACCGAATCAGCTGATACGACCTATCTTATGAGACCGCAATGAACAGTCACCACCGCTTCTAGGTAGGATATCCGCGAAAATTGGATTTTTGCCGTAGAAACGAGTGAGCTGAGAGTTAGAGGGCAATCTCTTGCAACGCCGGGTTGCCAATCTGGATAATTTGTAGTATTTAAAAAATGCACTTGAATATATTTGAAATATTCTTCAAATAACTCAAAATCACTTACTTATAAATAGGTTAATTATTTTTGAATTTATACCACCTACTATTTCGCTAACAAATCGTTAATTACTTGATTAAAGTATGAACGATGAAGAACAGAAAGTGATGAAATATTTAAATGGTCTTATAGACAACAATTGCATAAAAGTTTATATTTTTTAATTTTTTAATTTATGCCATGAACATTAAGTTTTAGTAAAATGGGCTCGAGATGCAAACAAATCCAAGTTATTATTTTTCTCCGAAGAATACGACAAATGTACGATAAATTAATATGAGCAGCTTCCTTGCGGCTATACTCTTAGTTCAGTCCTGTACTGACAACAATTGGATCATTTGAACGAAGCAATCGCCTAGAATCAACCAGCTTGGCCAACGCCAGAAAACACACATCGATAGTGACTCGCCAGAAACTCCGGGAAGTTGGTTAGGAGGTTCTAATGTAACCACCTTAAAGTCGAAAGTTCGTACACTAATACGTAATCCATATCTGTTCCTGTCTATGACGAATGATTTTGCTGGTAAAAAATTCCCTTCCTGAGAAGATTCTGAGAATTGACCGGACGAGGGTTTCTATAAAAGTGGTATTATGAACTTATTTTTAAACGGTAACAAATTATCGTACAAACGGTATTTATTCCGCCTCCCGAGGGTGGACCCAACTGGTAATAGCTACCAGTATCACGACGATAATAGGGACGAAATGGAAACAGCTCGCCCCTGTTATAGTTAGAAGTTATCTAGCTAACGTCCGATTTTATAATTGGGTGTTCTTTACTCCTCAAAATCACAGTATTCAACTAGGAAGTCTTACCATGTTGGGGGGTACAAAGAAGGGCTGGATCAATATGTCTGGGGATCGGTGATAATAATTAGCTTGGCTGGGGGACTCTATTGCGCGAAAGCGGTTTTATATAATTTCAATCTTGAACCGCCAGCTACAGCAGCTAAGGACAGAGGTGAGAGGAAAATTTGTACTACGTTGGTGCGATTGGTTTATAGACCAATATACCACTATAGAGGACTAATTTGAATTAGAAAAGGCAGCTTAAAGCTCCAAAAAAACAAGTGATATAGCAAAGCTTAATAAAATTAAAGATGCCTCAACTTTAATAGCACTTAAAAGCTCTGACATCGGTTTTTATAATTTTGCACTAAGAGTTTGTAGATATTTTCAAAGTAAGGAAAGGAGGAAGCATAGATTTACCATGTCCTTTGGCAGGGTCCTATACCTAGTTGAAGCAACACTTCAGTGTATAAACTCCTCCATTTCCTCCAGAAGTTGAACAGCAAGTCAACGTTAATTTTCGAATTTCATACTTTCCGAATTCCTATTTGGTAAACTGTTGCCATACATAGTAGACTTTTCCACTTGAAATTCATGAAAGAAAAACTTTTTGCTGCAACATTAAAGATTATATAAGACGAGCGTGTTGCAATGCTATTTCGCTATGGTCAATGACGTCTTTGGCTATATGCCGTTGCTGTCTGCTTTCCTGTCGTTGTTCGGGCACTTGCTGTTGTTATTATTGTTGTTGATGTGGTGCTCGATGATGATGACGATAATTCTAAGGTGTAGACATTGTCTGACAAAAAAATTTCGTCTTAGCGCGACAAGAAATCCAAATACACATACATAGTACAAAACTCAAAGGCACACATATAAACGTACACAAATAAACAGTAATGGCGGCCGCGGCAGTTAGTTAATGCGTTGTGGCAAAAAAGTGTCGAGTTTTTCGGTTGCATTTGAGCAACGAACGAGCAGCCAAAGTGCGGCACAAAGAATCGAAATGGCAAAAACCAACAATAACAACAACCACAACAACGAAAGCAGGAACAACAGCAACAGCAGCAATAGAAATAATGCTAATAGTAAGTGCAAACACGAAAGCAACGACAACAAATGGCAGCAGCTGCAACGCACAGCTTGAGGCACGGCGCGCCGCCTGCAGCTTAGCAGCGTTAAGGCGGCGACGCGCTTGTTGCAGACAGCAAACAACACACAGCCGCAGGAGGAAGTGACAACACACAGAATATAAAGTTGGCGAAAATACGTGCGACAATATTCTACCGCTACACCGCGGTTGTTGCTGCTGATGTTGCAATTGCGCCTGCTGTTGTTATTGTTTTTGTTGCAGTTGGTATATTTTCTGCCGTGCGAACGGAGTTTGCTTGTTTTGGCTGCCCAAGCGCTAGTTTTTTCGACTGTTCGCCGTGTTTGCAGCGCATTGTTGTTGCTGTTGTGTGTTGTTGTTGTGGCGTAGCAAATTTTTTTGAGCGCAACATAGTGTTCGCTATCAGAATTTATTAGAAGCATCAAATTGGCTGCATCAAATCTCAAATAACCTACGGATGCGTTGCGGCTCGCAGTCAATAGCAGAAACAACAGCAACAACAAATGTTGGCAATATCATCATTTTGCGGAACGGTAGCAACAAGTTGCCAAGCTGCCACTTAAGTGCGGCGTCGGAAACTGGCAGTACGGCATAGCAGAACCACCAGCACCAACAACACCATCTCCCCCACCATCACCACACCAGCTCAAGCACCGCCACCTGCGCGCCCGCGGCGGCAACGCAAAAACGCCCCGCTGATTTCACTTTGTTTTTGTCAGCATTACGCTACACTGCTGTGGCTGCCACCGCGTGCGGGGCCTGTTGTTACCGCGGTGTTTAGATTCTAAATTGTCGAGAAAAATTGGCATCTCACTGCTCTTGTTTTTGCGCGCAACTTCCACAAGTCACTGCCACGCCGGTGTGGCATTTAAATCGTTATTATTGCTGTTGTTATATTCCTAACAATTTGCTGCTGGCAGCTGTGTTGCAACTACAGCACGGCCGCCTGCTTGCTTGCCTGCCTCTTGGCTGGATGTGCTGCGCAACAGGAAACGCGCCGCGTACAATAGTCTCCGACTCTGTCGAACTGGCAGCCACGCAGCCGCTCAGTCGCAGAAGCAGTGAAGCAATCAGGCAACCATCAAGCAACTCACTGCCATCGTAATTTTCGTGGAACTTGACAGGAAGAGGAACAGTTGAAAAATGTGTGTACATCAAAACGAAATTTAATTCGCAATTTATGGGCTCTTTGTGGACTCAAATGGATGTAACTATACAGAATGTGGTTATTTATATATGTATACCATATAATAAGGCTTAAAGAAATTTATAGAAGATTTGGAATATCTTTGTAAAATAAAAACAGTAAGTGGGTTTTTTTTCAAATTAAGTTTAGTTTATACGTTTTTGGTCATATTTCCACCTAAGAGAAGTTCAGATTTCGTGATAATGTTTTCTTCATTCTATTAAGCTATTCGCTTACTTTTATACACTTGCAATATGTTGCTACATAATATAATAGGTTTGATTATCTAAAGGTTGTTTGTATCACCTTAAACTAATCAAGTTAGATATAGGGTTATATATACATATATGATTAGAATGAAGAGACGAGTTGAAATCCAGGTGACTGTCCGTGCTAGGTGTAAGTTGAGTAAAATCGGATTATCGGACTACTGATACGCCCACAAAACGCTATTAATCGATGGAGAGTGCTATAACTATTATATAACTTAGCGCAAAATTAGGATACGGAACTCAAATTTGGTACAAAGAATCACATCAAGGAGAGGCAGCTTCAATTAAAATTTGGTTAAGTGGGCGTGAGCCCGCCCTATAATAGGTCCAATGTTCATATCTCCTAAGCCACTAAAGCTATAAACACCAAATACAACAAAAAATATCTTTAAACAAATTTTTAACACCCCTACAGACAGCGTGAAAATGGGGAAAATCGGGTAATAACCTCGCACACTCCCCATATAACGGTTTTGACTGAAACTACTAAAAGTGCGATAACTCAATAAATATACAAGTCAGAGGCTTTCAATTTTACACATATTGTGATACATAGAAACTTTTTAGAAGTCAATACAAAAATTGGATAATCGGCGTGGCACCGCCCACCTTTACGTGAAAACTTTTATCTTGGGATCTACTTGAACGATTTCAACCAAACTCAATATGTAACATACTTCTACATTCCTGCGTTACTTTGCGGGTAATATCGGACTACAATGACGTCTAATCCCAATAAAACACAATTTTAAATTCCTTCTATTGTAAACACGGTTTACAACTTTGCACGAATAGTGCCTTTAAAGTATACCACCTAATGTCCAAAAGTTTTGCAAATCGAGTCAAAACTGCTCAAGCTCCGAGGTACCGAATATGTGGAGTACAGTATACATTACTTTTGAAAGAAAATAGCGGTCAATGGGTAAGATATATAATTGAAATTCAATTCCTGATACTATTACTTGAACTTATTATTTGAACTTCCGGTTGACTTTATACCGCATATATAGGCTAATACGTGAGTTATCGCAATCGAAATAAAATGGCGTGTGTTACTCATAACAGTGTATCTTTGTGCCCAAGTTGGTTGAAAACTTGACCTAGCCTACATGTAACTAATATTAGGATTTTCAAACATTCGTCTGATTTTACCCCATATGATTGGTGTTGGCACGTGAGGTACCTAAATCAAACTCTGTGAGCATTTTGTTAGTTTGTGGCATGTTAATATGTGGTATTGGCAAAAATAGCTAAACATCGGGTCAATACTACCCCCAACTCTCATATACTGCATATAATGATTTTCGTTTTTCTAATAATATTATATACCTCATATAATGACTTGTGCTTTCTACCTGAATGATATTTTAAAGAAATTAAATGAACAGTTTTTCTTAAAAATTATGTGAATTGGCGACTATGTAAGTCAAGAAGATAGCAGAGTTGATTGTTATTTGTTCATGATTTCATGGAATATTGGATGACCAATTTTTTCAAAGAGTAAAAAAGGCTTATCGTTCATATGAATTTTTTATCTGAGACTATTTTTTAGTTTGTCGTACTGATATCCGGTTAAAATACAAAGACTAGTCGAAAATAGTTTACATCTTTCCTCTTGCTGATTTGAACGATAGTTTAATGACTTATATTATCGTTGGGAGAGTTTTCCTGAACATTTTTTTCGAATTTTTCTTTTCGAATCAAATGTTACCAAAAACTCTGACAATATTTTTAGTGTCCAAAAAATGTATATTTTTTTATTACTTATTAGATTTTAAGTTTACCTTTGTCAGAGATACAAATTTCAGAATGGGTTTTCTGTTTCTGTGACCAGCTGCAGTAATTGTCTTTAAAAAGTGTAATGATTATAATTACATTATTATTTATTATGACTATAAGTTTAATTACTAGCATATAATATTATGGTAATTTTATTTCAAAATAGTAATGATTACAATTACATTAATAGTAATCATCACTGTAATTATAACATATCAAAAGTTTAATTATTTTTACTATTTCCATTACAGTTGCAGTAATTGTATTTCAAAATAGTAATGATTACAATTACATTACTAGTAATCATGAATATAATGAATAGAGGCCAAAAGTTTAATTATTATCATCATTTCAATTGCAGTTGCAGTATTGTATTTTAAAATAATAATGATTAACATTACATTAATAGTGTAATGGTTACAAAGCAAAAGTTTAGTTATTATCACTTATTACGGGTGCAGTAAATGTACTTCCTAATTTTTATTTAAGATGTAGTTGTATTCAACTATAAAGTTTATAGTAAAAGAATGGATGAAGATTAATTTTTTCGTTCGTGTATTGGGGATTTTTTCATTACAAAAGCTTTCAAATAATTGTAAAATTTAAAATTACGTAAATATGGGTCTAAATTCAATATTTATGCCTTTAAAAAGAAGTAAAGGCCTGAGTCATTGGAATCCATGCGGCGAATTTGGAAATGGTCGGAGTAAGGTCTTCAGACAAAAAATCCTTCAATTTCCTGATAAAATATATAGCGGGATAAATTCTTTAAAAAATTACGTTGGGTAGTATAGTATCAGTAGCATACATATATATTTATGTATCTACTTATATGTATGTAGGTATATGCAAATATTTTCCAGCGGGAATAGCTAGGAAAGAAAACGCTTGGCACCAGTAGTAGGTGGCGATTACTTAATTCTTACAGTTCGGCGCCGATACAATTTTGCATAAAAATATGCCAAACGACAGCAGCAGAAGAAGAAAAAACAGAGTGAAAAATAAAATGAAAACCTAACAAAAAATAACACAGAATGTAAAATTGCTGCGGTACATACACGCTCGAGAAACGCAATCACCCCATTGCCCGATGTTGTTGTTTTTATTCGATTTTTTTGCGGACTGCTCGCTCGCCAACGCCCGTTCTTGGTATCGTTGGAAATTTTAATTAATCTCATAACTTTGAGCAACCGAGAAGTAACACAATTTAACGCTCATGCGGCTGGTTAGAGCGGTGCACGAGAGAGCGGGGAAGTGAGGCGGCCGCTTAGCTGCAGCGCAAAACTACAGTTCAAATAGTGGGTAGTGGAAAAAAATCTATTTTTCGCCACTTATATACCCATATGTGTATGTGTGTGTGTGTGTGTGTGTACTGCATAATTTTGCATTCTCTTTTGCTTCACCTTCATTAATTTGCTTAGCTTGATTCCAATTTAAAATATTTTTATTTCGTGCTTCCTCGGTTACGTTTTGTGTTTTATCTTGCATGTTTGCTTCTTCTTCTTCTACTTCCAACCACAAGTTCTAAATATTTATAACAATATTAATTGCAAGTAGCAGTGGCGAAATGGATTAATTTCTACTTTTTTAACGCAATATGCAACGCCTATTAGGCGGTATATCGGGTGTATCATTAGGTACTCATCGGTGTGGGTTATTTTATTTGATGATGGTTGGTTGAAGATGAGCAATGGCTAGTCATTTTGAAATTTCAATAAAGAATATTATGCATTAAATCCATATATTTACATACATTTATGCATATTTTACCCATTTTTGTTTTCAATTCGAAACCATTATTCTGTTGGAAAGTGGAGGTGACTGTGAACCTAACAGTTACATCTAAATTAAAATATATTGAGGTCCCAAGACCATTCTTTTGAATTCCTATTTTCTAAACTTTTTTTTATTAGGTTCTAAGTCACTCCAGTGACTAAGCAAACAAAAAGTTGGGTTTCATTGGTAAAAGTGGCTACACTTATTTAAGAGTATATATCGTCCGTAATAAACGAAACTTCGAAATCTCTATTGAAGCGCCAAATTTTGTTCAGGAAGAGGGTCATACGTAAAAAACAGCTATAAAGAATATCTTTGCTTTCCGTATTTGTTTGTTTTAGTTAGTACAGTTAGAATGATCCAATTTATGTCAGATATGTACCGTTTTGTTCGATAAGTTGCTGAAATTTTGAGAGTAGTTTCATATGCCACTGTTATAGAAACACTCGTTCCTATTGACAAAAATCTGGAACTGTCGAGTTTACAAACTACTTTTTAGATGAATTTTTCATCACCAAAATCTTTTTGGGGGACTGCTTCCTTTAATTGTAACCAGTACAGGTCCGAATTAAAAGCTTGCTCGTCATCCCACTGAAACCAAATAATTAATTAATGATTAAAAAAGGGGCGCCTTAGTTCCTCCTTCATAAAGAATACGAATTCTGAATTCTGATTTTCTGAATGCAAGAGCATCTGGGGAATCTCGCTATAGTCGTATTATTCGAGGCTTATAATGAAAACGCCATCTTACAATTCTACAAACTCAGTATATCTAAATCAGATCTAATGACGCGAATTGACATTTCGTAAAAGTGCAAAAATACTGGACTTACATTGACAATACAAGACGGACTAGCGTTGCACTTACTAAACGTAGTTCCCAAAATTTTTGGCCAAAGAGAGATTTTAAATAGGGATACCTTTAAGTGGATAGGTCAATTTCGAAACTTTATCCGATAGAATTGATTCTGAGTATTTATATGATTTTAAATTAAAATATTCAAAACCAACACAATGTCGCTTGGGTGACTTTTATAAGCATAAAATTTTCGCTGCCGCTGCTGCCGAACATTTTACAAAACATTTGTCATCGAGTGCCTTTATTTATGAATCGTAGCAGAGTTGAGATAAACAAGGATCTATTGTAGATACGTTTATACTTCTACACAATTTTGTATCTTGAAGATTAAAATCGAAATCTTGTAAGAAAAACTTTTTATTTCACAAGATATTTTCACGTAATTTGGCATAGGTTATTATTAAAGTCAATGCTATAATCTTCGAAGGTATTATTTGGATCGGACCACTATAGCATATAGCTGGCATACAAACTGGCCGATTAATAACACAAAACTAGATTTTTTTTATACCATTTTATGCTATAAAAATATAACTACGACGGTTTTATGAGTTCAATACTATAAAAAAAAAATTTTTTTTTCTGTTGTAGATAGCTACAAAGAGTTGCAACTAAATTATTCTCTCACACCGTTAACTCATTTGACAACAAATAACCAAATGCTAAATGCTAATTGCAATAACTAAGCAATTCATGGCGGCGCAATGGAAACCAGTTTATGCATTGTTGCTTAATGCTGTTTTGTTGTTGTTGTTGTATTCTATTTTTATTGTACTGTATGAATCCGAACTAAATCCGCGCAAACAATGTGAATATTCAGCAAATACCAGAATGCCAGTAGAACCGATAAACAAACAAAATGGCTCAAACTCGGCAAATAGCCTCATTCGGCTCATTATGCCTTTGAGTGCAATGATATGCAGCAAAAAAAAAAACCAATACAAACACACATGTACGCATATGTTGCAGACCGAGTTTGCATTGTCAAAACAAATAGCCGAGCAGCGGTTAGGCGCCATATTGAAAAACTGTAATTAAAAATGATGTCGTTATTATTCGCGTACAGCAAAAATTACAACAGAACTGGCAGCAAAAATGCTTCCTCCTAAACGCTCGTCGCGGCATGTTGAAATGAAAGACAACACAAAATGCAAAAAGGCAAAAAAAAAAAAAATTGCGAAAATGCAAAAAACCGCAATAGAAGAATTGGCAACAAAAATAACAAAAACAAAAGGATACAATACAAACATTGGTTTGTGTCACAGCGCTTTCATGCGAGCATTTGAGTATGTTGGTTGCTGTGTGCATGTGTGCCTGCAGCCTTCGGCACAAAACACCGAATAATAATGGCGACAGCATTGTATGACATGAGCTAATTAAATATGATTTACTATTAACTGGCGTTAATACTCGTGTGCCGATGTTCTGCCGACATGCAAAAGCACTGCGCTCGCATCGCAATTCAAAAACAGAAAAAAACGCGGAGAACACAGAAAATATTAACGAAATGCAAAAACTGCATTTAGCGGTAAATGGCAAAAAAAAAAACAAAGAAAAGTAGAGAAATTAACAGTTAGCTGAAAGCAAAAACTCAAAAAACAAAAAAAAATTGAAAAAATATTAAAAAAAAAAATTATATTAGCAAAAGCTCAAATGGCTGTGCTATAATATAAGCCCGTTTCTATTATGTTGCAGACAAGTTGTGCAGTTTTTGTTGTTGTAATTTTTTTCATAGCATTTTTTGTGTACATTTTGTCTTTGTTAATTTCTATTTGCTTGCAGCCGAGCCTGCCACTGTTTACTGCCATTTCCTTTCGCCATTTTTAACCGAAATACAAACGAGCCGAGGATAAACACCCAAAGAGCATGTTCGGTGGCAATAAAGCCGTTTGTCAGTGGTAAAGGCTATCTGCGACATGGTGGCTTCCACACATAAGTGTAGGGAGCGTGTGGACTGTTGAAGCACCCATCCGTGCCATAAGTACGCTATGCGCTCGGCAGTCAGCGCGAATGTCGCTTTGAGCTTTGTAAATTCGCTGTTGAATTTTTAGTTTGCAATTGTCATAAATTGTTGCTATTAGCATTGACGCTTATTGTCGTTGTTGTTGCTGGTATTTTAGTTGTTGTTGTTGCTGTTGCACTAATGGTATTGTCAAAAAGCTGCAACATTATAAAACAAAAGATGGAACGTGGAACGAAAGCAATCGAAATGAGTAAATTGTGAAAAAGTGCACAGCAAAACAACAACAATAACAAATACAAAGGCGCTAAGCAAATAGAGCAAATTGCAAAACCATTAGAGGCCACCTTTTGCGCCGAAATCTGCGCTTCGCACAGCATAGCATAGCTTGACATGACATTACATAACATGACATGGCAGCGAATGGAAATGGTGAGGGCACAACATTTTTTTCAAACTTGCTAACTATACTTAAACGCTAGAGTTGTATTGTTTCTCCACCACTCTCTTCCCTTGCCCTTTATTTCTTTCGGAGGGATGTCTGCGCCTGTCAGCCTTAATTATTAATTCATCGCTTTAATGCCGCATTTAGCGCATGTCTCGTAATAGACAATTTGCTGATGTCATGTGTGGCAACGAAAATAAGAATTAGTGGCTTGAGCCAACTCGAAAAATGCACTTGCCACAAATGTACAGAATGTGGAAACACAAAAAAAAACACAGACTCGATTGTGTCGTTGTTGTATGTGCATTAGCCATACAATGACTGGCAGCGGTGACAGCTTCAAGGAAAGTAAAAAATTACCACGAAAAACCGCTTGAATCTGAAAATGTGGCATACCACATGACCATATACATGACCTAAAATGTACAGCTACAATTATAATCAGAATCGGATAAGGTTCGGAGTAGGTATATGTATATACGAGTATATTAGGGTGGTTCTTAAAAATATCAACCGATTTTCTACAGACGAACTCCTCAAGAAATAATATCATGGACTTAGATGTCTCACAGGCCTATCGTACAGATGTTAAAATTTAAGTTTAATACCTTAACCGTCTCGATAATATATCAGACTATATCAGACTTATATTTCAGACAATAGCTTTATAACTTTTGGATGTTTAAAAATAAAATTCAAAAGCGTTGAAACAAATTTTGAACTTTTTTTTACTGTATGCCACATGGTATGATTTTGAGTAGTAAAGCTAAAAATAAATTAACCGAATTTCCGCGTCCAAATCAAAACCACAAGAATCACAAAGGCATACGCTTTCGGTATCTCTAGTTTTGATATCAAAAACTTCTTACGAAGTTTAAGTACCACCCTAATGTATATCCAAATATATACAGTGACCGACAACCAACTTTCTTTTTAGAATTTTTTTTCAATTTGTCCTGGTAATTGCGGGTATTTGGCCAATAATTCTTTGATGCCCCGTCTGTTCGGCTCTTCTCTCTTGTAGCATATGTACTTCGTGGCGCATTTCGTGACTAACAAGCATAGTTTGGCAGCTGTTGAGTGACATGTTGTCGACTGACATTACATTTTTCGATGTTGTCGAAAGTATTGTGGCGCCCTTTTATGACACCAGTGCGATTAAATGAGTGCTCCACATTGATTTTTTGTTTATTGTCTGATTTAGAAATACAGTTAGACAGGTTGAAGCAGTTTAGAGAATTTTCCGCTTTTTTAGATGTTGAATTTCGATATAAACTACATGGTTTCGGCATTAACTATTCTTAATGGTATGGTCAACAGTTAAGGCTTTAGACATGGAAATTCAAATATGCTGTTGTAGCAAGGATTACTTACTTTCCAAAGGACGCAGTAATTACTCTTTTCTACCCTGAACATGGTATATTAAGTTTGCCACGATGTTTGTAATAACCAGAAGGAAACTTCGGAGGTCCTTTAAAGTATACTAGTACATAAAGGAAGTATATAAAGGATCAGCGTGACGAGCTGCGTCGATTTCGCCATGTGCTTTTGTTTGTCTGTATATATGCGAACTAGTCTCTTAGTTTTTGAGATATCGATCTGAAATTTAGCAAACGTCCATTTCTCTTTGAGAAGCTGTTGGTTTGTCGGAAACGCCGCTATCAGACCACTATATCAAATAGCTTTCATATACACTGATCGATCAAACTCAAGTCCGTGCATGGAAAACTTTTTTACCTGACAAGATATCTTGCCGATATTTAGAGTAGATTCTTATACAAAGCAACGCTATAATCTCCGAAAAAATTGTTGAGATCGAACCACTATATCATATAGCTGTCATACAAACTGATACTCAAAATCAGGATAAAGATCTTGTTATACCTTTTTATGCTATAAAAAATGTACCTGTGCTGCATATTACAGCATCGGTGCAGCCGAAGTTATCGTCTTTTGTTGTTTTTATTAAAAAAAAAGAAAAATTTGAGATTTTTGCGCATTAAAAAATTTAATATTCATATACTTGGGGGTATATATGAATATAACAAATCATCATAAAGAACACACGAGATCAAAATCAAAATGCTTCAACAAGTACAGCAGTAAATCCGCCTACCACTAAAATTGTGATTCTTATCAAGTCGAACTATTGCCACGCTGAGTGCTGATTAGACCGTAAACCCCTCTAAAATTTTCAATGGATAATTTCAAGTTTCAAGTGCTAATTAAATATGATTTCAATCGTATAGATTCACAGTTACCAAAGCGCTAATCAAAGTGAGCCATCATTATATTTTGCGCAACAACAACAACATAAACAAAATTTATTATTTGTATAAGTAAAGTAGATACTTCTAATTCAAATGCACTCCCCACACCACACGAAACTGTGCACATCTATATAATAGATATATATATATACATATATATATACATACACATATATATATAGGTGTGTGTATGTACTTGCCCGATTTGTTTGTTTTGTGCCCCAACTCTGCAGCTACGCGCATCTGCACTGACTATGTAATTATTGGCTACAAACGGCGTTGACCAGCAGGGCGTATGCGTAACTTTCAATTGATTCACAAGTGTGTGTGCCACTCAGCGGTGGCAAGTGTGCATACAATTTGCATTTTCGAAAACAAGTTTTGCTCTTTCGACCACGCACAAGTGTGCCTAACGCCTATTTCGCATTGCATTGATTTTGAACAAAAAAAAAAGGCAAATCGAAAAAGCAAAAAACGAAGCAGAAAAAAATAATCATTAAAACGAAAAAAAACAAGAAAAATATTTTAATTATTTGCGCTTAGCTGATTTTGTATGGGATGTGCGTAGCTGAAAATGCCACAATGGCGAACGGTGAATGCACGCACTCGTACACACGCACAGACACACTCACTTTGTGGGTTGTGTGCTCACGCACGTGCCGATGTGCGTGAGTTGCTGGCTTGCGAGCGCTGCTCTTTTACGCATCACAGCATTGAAATTAATTTGCGATTTGATAGATAACTCGCCACCTCATGAAAAAACGGCGTATTTTTGTATGCTTTGACCATTGTTGTTGGGAGCCATCGATTCATAGGTGCGCCTGGTTTTGTTCTGCTTCGATTTGTAGTTGGCTGTGACCACATGCGCGCTGTGGAAAGCTTTAAGTCAGTTTACAGGTAATTACTAAAACACTACCGGTCTGGAGTGGTGAATATGTGCATGTTGAAATTTATAAAAATGTATACCATAAAAATACACACACATATGTGTACTTACATATGTATTGTATATGGATGAATGATTGTCGTTTTTGCAAGTTGTCTTTAGACTCAAAACCCACTTGTTATTAAAAACTGTACCCAATGATTAAAATCAAGAGAACTTTGATTCACGACAATAA
The DNA here is from genome assembly GCF_042242935.1 of Bactrocera oleae. NCBI lineage: Eukaryota > Metazoa > Arthropoda > Insecta > Diptera > Tephritidae > Bactrocera > Bactrocera oleae. Next base: position 77,562,320 of record NC_091536.1, read on the forward strand.
AGTATTGCAAAAACATAAATGCTGAAATTTTATTTAGATCTACCATACATTCTTGTAGAGTAGGTTTCTGAATAACTGAAATCAATACTGTCGAAGTAAGCAAGGATGAGCATATATGAAACTGATTTCAAACGAAAAGTGCTCGGCAAATAGCCACTAACTAGACTCATATATAATTTCGAAAGTGTTGCCACCTTTTAAAATTTAAAAGAAAAATATAAATAACTGTGTGCTAAACGTTGATCTTTTCCTTTCTTAATGCAATTATTTCGATACTTTGTCATTTATACCGATACTTTGTTCAGAGTTGCCATCTTTTCAAAATTAAAAGCAAAATATAAATAACTGTGTGTCAAACGTTGATCTTTGAAAAATAATTTTCGATAATAATGCAATTATTTAATTTATACAGTTAATTCATCTGGAGGTGCCAGCTTTTGCAAAATTTAAAGCAAAATAAATATTTATAATTGGGTTGACTTTTAAGATCACTTTTCCGATAATAATGAAATTATTTAGTTTGTACCGATCATTTATTAGGAGTTACCACTTTTCCAGCATTAAAAGCAAAAAGTTTATAAAGGAAAGGAAAAACTTTTCCGATATTTATTATTTTCTAATTTTAATGAAATTATTTAATTTACACAGATAATTTATTAGTAGTTGCCAATATTCCAAAAATTAAAAGCCAAATGTTAACAACTTATTGCAAAGGTTGATCTCTAAGAAGACCTTTAGTACAGTATAATCATTTAATTTATACGTGTTTTGGAATAGAGTTGCCATCTACCAAAAAATATAAACAAAATATTATTAATTGTGTGTCAAACGTATATACGCTTGTATATACGCGAACTAGTCCCTCAGTTTTTGATATATCTGTCTGAAATTTTTCGGAACCGCCGATGTTGGATTACTATAGCATATAGCTGCCACAACCCGAACGACGGGATCCAATGCTTGTATGGAAAGCCTTTTCATTTGACGAAATGTCTTCATGGACTGTTATCTAAGGCATTGGGGTAATCTCCGAAGAAATTGTTCAGATCGGAACACTATAACATATAGCTGTCATACACACTGAACAATCGGAATCAAAAGCTTGTATGGAAAACTTATGCATTTAAGGGTTATAATTTCGGCCTATTTTCAATAATTTTTTTTATTATTCCAAAAATACATATTTTAAAAGATTTTGCGAAGTTTTTAAAGGAAAATATTCAAAACTCAGCTATTACGACGCTATTCCCGGTAGTCTCGCGGAAAAAGGTGGCTCCGCGTTGATAGCAAAACTCCTCACAGGGTCATTAAAAGTAAAAAGAAAAAAAATATGGGCTTTAATTAAGACCATTAGACAGGTACTGGATGCAAGAAAACCAAAAAAAAGGGAAAACCGTTTTTACAAAAAAATGCAATTTCGGGGAAAATTTCTCGACGTTTTGCTTTTTTAAATAGTTGTAATTGAACAAAATAAAAAATTCTTCGTTCAAGACCTTGTTACTATATCTCAAAGGCCTGTGTAAAATTTCATTAAGATCAGTTTCGTAGTTCGCGAGAAATCTTGACAACCGACTTTGAAAGCACAGTTTCGATAAAAACGCTTTTAAGGTTTTAAGTGTTAAAATTTTATTAACCAGTGTATAAAAATTTTGTTATAAGAAAAACACTTCCGTAATTGTATTTTGCTTTGGCGTGAATAATTTACTGTTGAACTTGCTTCAGCTTACCTTCGTTTAGTTGCAACAACTTATGTTAGGAAGATATGAAGTCCGGTATTCATCTGTCATCTTTTGACCTTTTCTTGTAGTTCTAGGTTCAAGTGAAATCGCTGAATAGTTTTCGAAAATACGGTTCTGTCTGCTATAGAGACTTGTTTTCTGGTTTCGGGAATGCCAGAACTTTGGTTTTTGTGTTTGAATGTGGATCTCAGGTGTAACATGACATAACTATTAGCGGAAGATTGACGCAAATTAAACAGAGTTTAGTTAAATATGAACTCTAATTGCAAGGTATTGTGCTTTGGTTATAATATTTGTTGTTAGTTGCAAAGAACTACACGCGCGACCTGAGAGGTACGACGATGCTTCTGACTATATTCAATACATGAATTTTCCTTCAACGAATCATCTTTCGATTCTATCGATGCTGTTCGTCAGCAAAATCTGTTTTCACTTGTATTTTTAGTTCTAGTATGACTAGCAGCACGGCTCTCAGCAAAGTATATACAATTTTTTACCAACTCTATTGGTACCACACTCGCCAGCAAGCAAACTCGCATATGTGCAACATAAAGGTGGGCGACGAAAATCAAAGCGCAAAAAAATGTGTCATTAACAGCTTTCGAGCAACCGAAATGCGACGCGACGCAACAGAACGCAATGCCATCAAGCCAACCCAAGCAGAAGTCGATGTAGTCGATGTGAGCAGACTCAGTCGAACAATGCATGTAGCAGCACACTACAAAGGCAATAACAACAGCAACTAATATGAGTCAAAAAAGCGAGAAGAAATCGCAGAAGCAAGAAGAACAATGAGATTTTGTTATGCTGCAATGCGGCAAGCCAATAGTAAAGTATGAGCGCGCAAGAGACGCAGAAACGTGTGTGGTGTGGGCAAGTGAAAATGCATCGCACGGCATCGTATGACATCCATCGCTTCGCATCAGAGCGTATCGTGCGGCGAGCGTCTTAATTCCATAGCAAAATTTCAACAAATGCAGCTAGAAAATGTTGCAAGCTTTGGATGGCTGACTGCCTGTTGCCTGTTGCTGTACGCTTGCATGCGTGCTTACATGTGTACCGACCCTTTGCCTTTGCCACACACACACATCACACACTAATCATTACATCACATTACAATACATTGCTTCGCATCACATCGGCACGCATTGGCAGCAACCGCAGCACCGCACCGCGTACCGCGCACCAGCAGCGCAACCAAAACCATGATTGTGCACCTTTTGTGCTGGGCGCTGACGATGTGACGATGAAGACGACGATACGAACGTCGAGGACGCTGTTGGCAATGTCGATGCCAATGCCGGTTGATGGGTTGTTGATGGCGCTGACGCTGTGGCAGTGGCCCGGCTGTTGGTGGCGGTGACAGCGTTGACTTCGGTGACTCGGTTCGGGGTTCTCAAATTGCAGTCACTGGCACTGCCGCAGCGCCGACCCGAGTCACTGACCGATTATGTTACTCTGAAAACCAGTCATTATTCCACGTAACTTGGTCGTAAACTATTTTTCTTGTCTTTGGCAAAAATATTTTATTTTACTCGCATATATATGTTACATACAGAACCACATGCTTGTGAATTTGTGTGCCCGTTTTTGTTTTGCACGCACGCACGCACTCACGCATGCACCTAGCGACACTCCCTGGTGTGGTGCCACAGATGTAGGCATGTAGTTACGTATGTATTGGCACGGGAGGGCAGCGGTTGGTTGCGCGCTGCAAAAGACAAAGGGAACTATTGCCAATAATGTGTGGCAGATGTGAGACTGTTGTTGTTGTTGCGATTTTTTGTGTGTTACATTCATTGTGCGTAAACTTCGACAACGTCTATTGCGAATCAATGCGGTTCAGCTGTTGGAAATGATGATGACTACATAATGTGGAAGGAAATGTTAGTATGTACATATGTCATAAATAAACGACACATGCGAATATTCGCAATCGTAAGTAAGTTGGAAGATGCAAATATGGCATTATTTATAACTTAACAATTCTGCTTTGCGCTGGCTGCCAGATGAAGCAGACGAATTCGGTAATATAAGCTGCCTTTGGTTGGCGATGGCTCCGACACATTGAGTTTAGTCTCAATAGCAATTTATATTATTATAATAATTATATCCACCGAAAGTAAGGTGACATTTTTTTTCCAAAACTAAAATGTAAAATGTTAAGAGTTAAAAGCTCATACCCGATACACGATGTACGTCCGGTAGGTCATAGACAGTTAATGATGAAGACTTTGCAGTGCCAACAACCAGCAATCCTCAAAATCGACAAAGCGACTTGAAGTCATCAGAAATTTGCTACGACGATTGATTTCGATGACACTTCGAAATTACATTATGGAAGTTTTGAGATAATTTTAAGCGCATGAACGTCCCTCAGAATGCAAACAATTGCCGAAACCGAAACCTGATGAGGGTGAACTGTTCACTCGATCTCTTGAGTCAGCAAGAGCTTTCAAACGCGCACTCCAAGTTCATGCGCGTTCCAATCTTCCAGTAACAAACTGACAGGAGACAACAGAGCTTCGATTCGTCTACAATTTGACGATTTTCTGACACGTGTCACTTTCCACGCAAACTAATCGTAAGAATACGATATCACCTGGAACCACTACTGCTACTACGAAATGCCTTAATGCAAGTTATAATGAAGTGATGTATTCTTTAACTAATTTTGAATGCACGATTAGTGAACTAATATCGCTGCTCTGCTATCAGACTGAATAATCATCTCTTTGAAGGAGGCTACACTAACTAGAAGACCATAACCTCGTCTATTTTACCGAATTTACTGGGTACGAGACCACGGTTACCGCTTCTCGTCAGCTCTGTGTAATTTTGTTATCTTATCGCTTTGGCTATGGTGCTTTAGTAAGTTAAACTTCTCTTTACACAGTTTCGAGAAGATTAACATGTGATCTGCATCCAAATACACCTTACATAGCAGGAAGCTTTTCACCTGTCGGAAACTTTGTACCTCTGAGTCTTTTAACAACCATATGTTAGCGATCCGTTCCTTGATGATACCTTCAATGAAAACCTGGAAAATACTCAAAGAGATAAAGGTCTTAAATAAAAAGAACAGTTCCAGTTTCGCGAAGATACATTTTCACAAATAAAAAAGTTTCCATACAAAAACTTTAATTTACTTTAACTTTAAAAACTTTAATTTGATCGTTATAGGGGTCCGATCTGGAAATTTTTTTCAGAAATCGTAGAGTTATTCTCGAACAGTAAAAAATAAATTTCGTAAAGTGATATCTCGGCAAGTAAAAAAGTATTTCTTACAAGAATTTAATTCCGACAAATGAGCTGCTTCTTTGGGAAAAAAGAACATGTGCAAAAATTCTGATATCTCAAAAACTGAGCAACTTGTTGGCGTATATATGGCTAAATCAACTCAACTCGTCAAGCTGATCATGTATGTATAACGGGGTTTACAATAGGCATGAATTTGATTTCTAAGTGTCGTTTCGACAATTTTAAATGTGTCATGAGATGTAATTTTTTTTCATTGTATACAGTAATGTTTACAATTTCATCATGGAAAGATGTACGCAAGAACAACGTTTAGAAATTATTCAATTTTATTCTACGAAGAGGCTCACTTTTATCTGAGTGGTGCGGTAAATAAACCCAACTGTCATTTCTGGTGCAAAGAAAATCCACATATTATTCACGAACAACCTTTAGATTCACCTAAACTGAAAGTTTGATGTGGTTTTTAGTCTGGTGGAATCATCGGCCCGCATCGAATTCGTTCCTGCAAAAGAAGTCATATGAATGATGTTATATCCAGAACTTAATTGCATCAATTTACTCTGTTTAGGGTATAAAGATAAGTACTCAGCTTTACGGAAATAGTAACTAACTGGATGGAAGTGGTTGTAAGAAATATGAATACATTTTCATGAAGTATAATATTTGTAGGTCCTCCTCACGGACGGCTTTTAAAACTTTTTTCATAGCAGAAATATAATACACTGGGCCCTACATATGTTTATATTGTATTGTAAATATATAATATATAGCTATCATAAGATATTTTACACATTTGATTTGCAGAAAATAGCTTTCGAAAAAACCTGCTTAATTAGCAAAGCAAATTAAAGGGCGTAAAGAACGGACATCATACTCACACACACACATGTACCATGCGGTATGTGTGTGAATGTGTAAAAAATTTATATGAATATGTATAGAATTGTATATACTGCTGTACATGCGTGTATATACATGTACAAATCGATTGCATCTGCTCGCTGATTGGCAGAAATTTTCCAGAATAATTAGGCAGACAAAAAGCGCTGATCGAATGCAATTCGAAGAACAAATGCAGCAGAAAAAATTGTCTGCAATGCACGCAATGTGCAGCTGTAATTGCACTCCAATATATGCATATATGTATGTATATATATATATGTGTGTGTGTGTAAATATTGTAAATGCCACACAGCAAATGAAGCAACAGTGGCAATGAGAAGGTTGGAGCTGGATCGGCTGATTATGTAACTAGTCTGGGAATGGCGAAAAAAGGGTGTATAGAGGATATTTATTTAGGTTCATAGAAATAATAAAGAAAATATATTTAAAAATAAGATTTATTGAGAAAATATAAACTGGCACTCAATCTAGTACCGTTAGTTCGCAATAACACCATCCTATTTATGGCAGGGATATACTACACCAAATAAGCTTCGCATACCACCAAAGGCAAAGCCGCCCTCATTTTTCAATGCATATGCATTTTTCTTGATATATATTTTTGTATATATGTATGTATGTGTGTGCATTTTGCACATAGAAACAAAAGTAAATGCATCAAGGATATCACGCACCCTGAGAAAGCCACACACACCCACACCCACACAGACGATACATATGCGTAAAAGTGCTAGAAATTTCAAGCTTTACACCAAATACATGCATACAAACATACAAACATACAGAAATACATCCATACAGACATATACATATGCACACACACACATATATATGACTATAACCACGACTGTGTGCATTCTCACGCACACAAAATGCGTAAGCAGGCCCAACAGCAGCGAACTTGTGCTATAATTTTTAGCAGCAGGCGGTGAGAAAAAAGAAATGAGCGAAATTATAACAGCAATCACCATCCTCTTACACTCTCTACTGCTTCTATGCCATACGCTGCTACGGAAATGCAACTTTCATTGAGGGAGATGGGGCGATTGGTTGGCGGTGACTAGCTGGCTCATGGCCAAATGATGGACGGACACAATCGCATTCACACCCAACGACATACACGCATTTGTATTAGTGTATATTTGTATGTGCATGCATTTCTTCAATGCTGTCAATAGAGTGAATTATTTGTATGAATATCATATGTATACATATGGGTATGTATGTACGAATATATGAAACATTTTATGCACAAATACATTGAAAACTTCGACGACTATGAAATTTGAAAAATAATAGTTGAAATAATATTTGTTAAGCGAAAAATAAACTACACTGATCATAGTGCGTATTTTAATATTTGTGTCATTAATTAATGCAGCATGTGTGCCACGAAATAGAAGCACTTGATTCTTTGATTGTGGAAAATATGATTTCTTTAAGAAATTAATGACTAAACATTGTATTGAAAGGAGTTGAAATATTTTATTTATTGTTCCTGATATTCACATCAAAATTAGTCAGTGGTTGGAGCGCAATGCATTTAATATATTGATATTTTAAGTTCCTATTTCTTTGCACCTTCTTTGTCAAATACACCGTACGTTCAGATATCTATGCAATTCTTAAATTCATTTGTATGTAAGATGTTTATAACATGCCTCATATTTCTTCAGTCAGCCTTAAGTAGCAACATTTCTATTATTCTTAAAATTTGGCATAAATTATTGTATCATATATTGTTCGGATGGAACGCCTGTAGCATATAGCTGCCATACGAGCTGACCAATCCAAATTAAGATAAAGAATTTTTTATACCCTTTTTGCTATAAGACATATTCCTGTGAAGGGTGTTATAGAAATTCCTTGTTTTTAACTATTTCTGATCCAGTTTTAGTTCATTACTAAACTGACTCTTATAAACGCGGGGACTAATCTTTCACTAACCCGATCATCAAATTTTTTTAAACCCTGAACAGGGTTAAGTTTGCTATGATGTTTGCAACACCCAAAAGGAAACACCAGAGACCTTATAATATATATATATGTGTATGTAAATGATCAGCGTGACGATCCATGTTCGTTTGTCAGTCCGACCGTCTGATATTTTGCTTACCAAGCAGCTGCTCATTTGTCGGAACGGCCGATATCGGACTACTATCGAATCACTATAGAAAATAGCTGTCATACAACAAACCGAGCAAAGTTTTTGTAACAAATCTTTTGTATTTTTAAATTGTACTATAGCTTCGGTGCAACCGAAGTCAACGTTATTTCTTGTTTCTTTTTTGGTAAACGTAAGGGCTTTCCGGAAAGCAGCATATGAATGATTGACCCATATTTGAAGCAGTTGATTAGTGGTATCAAAAAGTGGGTTGAGCAACTAAGGTTGGATTGTTAGGTTCTTTCACAAGTTTAAACTAAGAATTTAGTAAATTTACAAGTATATTTAAATGTATCTCTTACAGCATTGATTCCTTAGGTGATAATATTAAACCTGTCAGCGAAGAGGAGCTCTATTTGTTGAATAACTGTAGGACGATTGGCAGAGTGTGAGGTTATTGATATTTTGAGACTTACTCGTAATTTACTTTGCAAAGCAGCATTTATGCTTCAACTTAATAATGTCAAAGGTTATCAAAAAAAAATCGTACACATGTTTTTTCTTTAGGATGTTAATATGTTCACCCAAAATGTAGGCAACTTCCTAATTTTCGGTGAGCAAAAGGCCTTTGCATTAACAACACCAAAACGTTGCCTACAATTTGGAGTAATAGTTATTAAAGTTCCACTTTTAGGTTATGACAGCGCTTACGTATTAAAGACACAAAAATAGCGGCTCTCTCAAAATAAAAAATTCATCAAAATTATTCTCTATTTCAAATTAGTTCAATAGATTGTTCAATTTCTCCGAGTGTACTGAAACAAATGTAAATATTAGGCATAAAAAGCACAAAAAGCGCCTAGAACTCCCTTATTTCGCAAAGTGAACTTAGTTAGATTGGGGCAGTTTAGACTGCAGCAACTTTTTATTTTTTTTCTTACGCACTGAGTTGGGCTGCGTGGAATCCGGTGAGCGAGAGTATGAGCGCGGATCAATATCCTTTTAGATGCCGAATATATGACAAGCAATGTGTGAGTGTGCTGCACAGCCCGAAAGTCCCTCCGCCATACGAATCCTTCTACCAAAGCACTAATGCATAATCATTAGTGATGTAGGTATGTAAGTGTGCGTTTGAGGTGGTCATGTCCATCAGCAATAGAATACGGGCTGTGGCAAGCGTGCTGACAACAACAAAAGCAACAAATACACGCAGCAAATGCATACAAAAACAACGAAAAAAGTGCAAAAAAAAACACAACAGAAAAAATTAAAAACTCGTAGGGAAAAATGGAAAAAGTGGCATGTATGTATATGTGTATGTTTGTGTGCGAGAAAAGTGCGTAAGTGCAGGGTAGCAAGCAAATGCACCTGAGCGAATGCATGTGCGTAATTGGAACGCATAGACACTCACACACACAAATAGAGTTGTTGTTATTGCTGTTGCTTGTGTATGTGGCTTTGTGTGCGTTTGTCTATGGTCAGTGGCTTATTTTAGCGCTGCGAAAACCCATTAAAGCGGGTCGTAAAAAAGCTAAATACCAATGCAGGCCAGCATTCAATAGGCTAGCAGCGGCGTGGCAGCATTAGTCCTTTATCCTGCCGTGCATGACGTTGCATCTGCCTGAGGCATGCACACTTCTTAGCGCCCTGTCGTCCCTCCCGACACACACACATGCTTACGCATCCGTTGCTCCTTCGACTTAACACTCTACCACCTTCCCCTCCTCACTGGTCTTCTCTTCTCTTACTTTGCCACGCCACCACACTTGAGTGAGTTATTAGCGCACATGTATATGTACGTACATACATATGCGTGTGCGTAACTGCAGCAATGAATATTAAAAAATAGGCAAAATTACATGGAGTTTAGTTTAGTTAAGTTTAGTTTTGGTTGAGTTGCTTCGGTTCAGTTCATTGCAGTTTGTTTCGGTTCAATTTGGTTCAGTTCGATGTGTTCGTCGGTTCGTCGACTTGTCTTGCCACTGCCAGTCAGTCGTTCAGTCATTCAGTCATTCAGCTGCTTTGCGCCCGGCTGTCCGCCGTGTCGCTCCGTCTTCAGCTGGCGTGTCCGGTGTTCGCTTTACGCACTGCGCTCGGTTATTGCCCTTTCGACAAGCAACGCACTCACCGACACTAATACATACACACACATGCGTTTGCTGGCATTTTCAATTAGCGGCAGCTCAGCTTGCGTCCTTTTGCTTATTCGATTTCCTCTGCTTACTTTAACTTTATATTTATTTTATATTCTTTATTCTATTTATTTCCATTTTTGCATTTCGATGAATATGCATGTGTGTTCGCTGGCTTATTCTTATGGGTTTTGCCCCTCTTGTGCTGATCTTCGACTTGGTTTTGCGCTTTGTTTGGTGTCTTAGGGTTTCTCTATTCTTTAAATAGCTTCTTTTAATTTTCATTGTTCTGCGAAGTTTGTTGACTTTAAAAACTTAGTTTTAGATGTAACAAATCTTTCTAGTTTATATATTATTTTAAATGGTCTAAGCCAGTTTCAATCTTATTTATTTCTTGAGTTTATAACAGGTATGCTTCAAGTAGGGTATTGCGCAAATTAGTCGATGCCAAAATCACTGACGACGGCGCAAATGACACAGCCCACAATTGTATACGATGGCAACACCTTATTGCGACCTTACGCTCCTGTGATGAGTACTTATAATTAAGAACTGGTTAGAGAAGGCTTAGTTCGGGTGTAATCGAACATTTTATACAATCGCAATTTGCAGGGATCAAGGCCAGGGAAATACCTTGCGTGGCTGGCAAAACTATATATTAAACTAGCGGAAGTATTGCCTTGATTTAATCCATTTTAGGCAAGAGAAAACACAGCTATTAGAAAGAGATTCTTGCATATTCTTGCCGTTATACTTGTATGTGTTATAAACTCAGCCGGAAGTTCTAAAATCTTTCTATTAGATATACTGGGGCTAAGCGAGTTATTGATCCGATTCAACTCATTTTTGGCATAAGGAGTGCTGTCTTCACACACATATTCTCCCGTATTTCAATACTAGACCTCACAGAGTGACTAATATATTCGGTAAAATATCAGTCTTATGTACTGGGGTCCACATGTTTGGTGTCGGGCTCATTGAATAGCTAGAGTTCGATTTCAAGGACACTATTTGTGCAAAGTTTTGTTCTGATAACTTTATCAATGTTTGATTTGTATACTGTAAAGTGAAAGACTCAGTTGGAATTTTAAATTTTGTTATATTGTGAGTAGGCGTGGTTGTCATCCGATTACGCCCATTCGTAAAATAAGAATGTTTGGATAACCTCGTACATCAAATTTGGTTATAATCATATTGGCAAAAAACTGAGATAGCCAGTTTTCACAGTTCGAGCTACGAACTATGGATTCATAAGAACATCTCAACCGAGCTCTCAGACCTTATGCCGAGTTATAGTAGTTGTCCTGATGAGAGACATTTCTTCTCCTATTGGCCAAAAACGTCCGCTTCTGAGTGATTGCTTTCCTCACACGGTTCAATTATTGGCAGTACAAGACCGAAAAAAGAGTTTGGTCTTAGGAGAGCAGCTTATACTAGCTGACTCCATGCCAAACAACTTAAGCACATAGCAAAATTTTTATGACCATTAATCCTGGCTTGGCAACATTTGCGCCGGTTCAGCTTCAGAAATGGATCAATTTCGTTTGAGTTCATCAGTAATTAGCAGATGAAAATTCGGCCCATGAGATTAGGGAGCTTTAACTCGCGTGGCACCCATACATCGAGCTTCTTTTTGTATGCATCCTTATTTAGATGATTCTAAATTGTCTTTTGGCAAATTTTTAGTTTCTGTGCTTATGGTATATCACTGTTGTACTGGACGCTTTTCATTATTTTACCAATACTTTCGAAAATGGGACTTCCAGAGCATGGTGCATCTGTGACAAAAAAATTGTCGGAACAGAATCGACGAAGCCATAATTACCCCTGAACGAGTATAGAATCATAAACACTTTTCATATTTTTAGCTGCTTGGTTTGCGTTACCGCCTGAATCGAAAAAAAACTGTAAAAGATTGGGTATTTTCTATTTGCCAGTGTTCATCTTTGATGCGCGCTCTAACAATACTGAGTGAAGCAATCTAATAAATTTCTAAACAGTTTGTTAAGTACGAACTCTTTTCTTTTTAACAAGCACATCTTTTTTCAGATATTGAAGGTTAGGACAGGTTAATAATAATAATTGTTTAATAAAGTTGAGGATTTAACGCGAATGCTTGTGCGGTAATCGAAAAGAGTGTAAACTTAAGAAAGATGTTAACCGACGACAATTAACAGATGATGAAGTATAAAGCTCCAGATGGTCGCAATGCAATATCAAATTGTAGGACTCGCTGTAAACTATCAGATTTAATCATGACCTTGGAGGGTTGGACTCTCGCATTGTTTTAGGATATCGTTTTTGGTTTGTTGTTCCGGTTCCGTTTATATTTCAAAAAGGATTTGTATCTTACATTGCTGAGGTATGTTTTTACATATTCATATATACAGAATATATATGTTTTCTGCGCATAATTTTTGCGATTTTTCTTGTAACATTTGAAGCCGTACCGCGAGTAACTCCGCTGTGTCTCAAGTTCGCATCTTCTTTTTTCTCATATTCGGATTGCAATTGGCGCTTTAAATATCTTTTGATTTCATATTGCACACATACACACACACGCACATAGTATGTATGTATGTATATTTTAAGGATTTTGCAAATACTCGCATGCATATTGATGTTTATGTATGTATGTATATATATATGAGGCTTGTAACCTTTGAGCTATTCGATATCCGGCATAAAAGTACAGCTGTGCACAGTAAAAATAAAACGAAAACGCATTGAAATGAAAATAGTTAGTTGGCCATTGGCGAACATACACGCACAACAAACACACACCAACACATACACGCATACACAAATACACGGTTGTTTAGCAAATATAAAAGCTGTTTAGCTGAAAATGCCAAGCAGCCAATAGCATGAGCCTCTTACTCTACGTTGTGCAACCACAGCAAGAACAACAACCGTCCGGCCATCCGGCCGACCGACAAACCCCAACTGCCAAAACTCAATGGCGTCTTCAACTTTGCCAGTTGAGTGCGTAAAAAATATACAGATATATACATATGTCTCCATGTATCCGGTAGGAAAATGTAAAATGGTTATAAGGTGTTCATAGATTTATTAATATTATAAAGGGTGCGTTTTTGGGCATGTCGTGTTCAAGTTAAAATGAAACGCACATAAGAATAAGCACGCAAACAAAGATCATTCCGAAAAATCTCCCATAAAGTGGATGGACACAGCTGTAATTGTTGCGCGCGTTGAGGGCCGACTCTGCTGGTCAATATGTCGACGGAATCTTATTATATATTTGCAAACGCTTTTCCAGAGTGGGTCTGTTCATTATGAAATGGCGAACCCAACTATGTGTAAATCAAGGAACAGCTGTCACATATACCAACTCAGTACAGTAAATACTCGGTTAGTGTAGTTCTAAGTGGCATACAATTTTAGAAGCTCGATTCACCTATACTGACAATAAATGATTAATAATAACCGATGTCGTCATTGGAACATTGAAATTTCTGGAATTCTGGAACAATGGAAGCAGAACAGTAGACCTTATATTTGTAAGAATGCAGCGGCACTTCAAGATCTTTAGTTAACAGTATAGTTAAGCGGTTGAGAAGCAAAATCCACACAAGTACGTTTCACTCTTTCAACTTCATTAGAATGATAAAATTACATCGGTTTTAAAACTAGATATTTGGACAATACTTTTCTAATATAGAAGTCTTCAAATTAGTCATAGGGTAGAAATAGGCTTAGCCGAAGGACTAGACTTTCATAGGGCATGACGAAACTCTAAATTTTGCCTAAATCAGAAGTATTTTTAAGAAAGGAATATCATAGTAAAAGGTCTAGTAGAAATAAATCCACTATTCTTTTTGCATTTAGTAATTTGTATCTCGCGTTATTTAAATCCGACTGGGTTATGTTATATGATGTCAGAAAGATTAGATTTAGTCCTGCGAAGAGAAAATACGCCATATTTCACAGTGTTTCTTCGAAAAATTTTGATGCCACACATACACGACGCTTTGAAAGTCCAATTTTCGAAAGTATCAGTATAATAAACGAAATCATCGAGTCCAATTGTCACGTAAACATTGCTTTGAATCCCAAGGAGCTAAACATTGCACGAGAAAAAATTTGGAACAATTTCAAAAGGCTGGATACAAAAAGAAGCTCGATGTATGGGAGAGTTAGTGCTTGCTAACCTTATTGATCAAATTTCCATCCGCAAATCGCTGCTGAATTGCAACAAAATCGATGGATTTCTATAGCGGATAGTTACTAGTGATGAAAAGTGGGCTACTTACGACAACGTCAAGCGAAAATAGTCGTGGTCGAATCATGGTCAACCGGCGCAAATGGTGACTAAGCCAGGATTGTCGCCGGGAAGGTTTTGCCACCTGTTTAGTGGGATTGGCAGGGAATCTACTCTGAGCTGCTCTCCTAGGACCAAACTTTCAAGTTGGACTTGTACACTCATCAACTGGACCGTCTGAAGAAAGCAACACCAGGCTACACACATGGATAGTGACTCGCCAGAAGTTCCGGGAGCTTGAATGGTATATTATTATGCATTCACTTTATAGTCCGGTTGGTGTTTTAGATCGAGTATGAGCGCTGCTTGACCATTAATTGCAGCAATAACTCAAATGGATAGGAACTAGATAATAATAGTATCCGTCTAACTCACTTTCCGTCTGTATTGGCGATCTTAGCTTACCTTAAATTTTCCGACCCTTGAATAAAGCACGCCGACTTTCGTAAAATGTTTTTTGGTCAACGAACCAATTCTTCAAGAAAATTGAGTCGAGAAAAAGTCAATCAACTGTTGTGTAAGTTCAGCTTACAAGATTTATGTCATCAATTTCCTACAGAGTGTATATGAATTTTACATTTTCTAGACGCACCCCCAAAATACCACAAAGCGTAGCATTTATACAGCAAGTACACCCGTACATTTGACTTACTTGCAACGCACCCACATTTGTTGTTGTTAAAAAAGCGAGGCCAACAGGCGTTACTTGTATATCCATATCCAATTGGGGCGTGGAGTCATGGTGTGTTGCCAGCTAGCAGCATATTGTTGCTGTTGTCGTTGTGCAAAATAACTGCCGATGTTTCGCAGTTTTTCGTGCTTTCATTACGCATTTTTCGTTGCGCAACGCAAATCGCATTGCTGCCACATAACCCCACAGCCGCATGCAACACACTACATAGCGCAGTTTTTTTGTGGCAGCAACTCAAATGTGCGTATGCGTAGAAATCCGTTATTTGTGCGGGCGTGTGGATGTACGTGTGCCAAAGTAGAATTGTGTTTGTATTTGTTATGTTATTTGCATGTGGCAAACACTTCTACACATACACGTGTGTGTGTATGTGTGGCAAGTGCAACCTGACGCTGTTGTATGGTCAATTAAACCCGTTATGGGCCGCTCAATTAAAGTTTGGAAAATATGACTTTCACAATTGATTGCATACGATATGGGGGCGAAGCAATGTTGCAGTGAGTCAGTCAAACAGTTGATGCGTTATGTAGATTTGGCAAGTGGCATGAAGTGGCAATTTTATGCTTGGAGCAACTAATTCTCGGAAACTGAAATGAGGCTGTGTGTGCTTCTACAAATATTTTAAAAATTGATTTGCATACTTTTAGGAGCCAAAACTTTTACTTAACGAACTAGGATGTTTGAGAATTTTTTTCTTAATAAATGCTAATGGTACATTCGTACACAACAAATATGTAGCTATATATATAACTTATTATATTCACGCTCATAAGATTTATAAAATTTTTTCCAATACAAAAATGTATAACTTCAGGCGTTGTATGCGGTTTTAAGGCAAATTCATAATTTTTGTACTATTTATGAATATAATTACATATAACTATATTTAAATTCTTAATTTATGTGTTTTTATAAATAATTTATAAAAATTGTTGACATACTTTTAGGAGCAAATATTCTTATTTAGAGGTCGACAATTTTTGCGCTAATCTTTTTTAATGAAATTAATGCTGATTGTGAGTATATGGTACGCACATACAGTTATAAATGCCTTCTTTTATAAAAAAAATTATCCCAAACTGAAATGCATACTTTTAGGCAATGTATGCTGGTTTTCAAACAAATTCAAAATGTTCGAATATAAACCTGTACCCATGTTTATTCAAATATCTAGTTGTGGCGTTTTTTAAAGGATATAAAAAAGTACTATGCATACTTTTAGGCGCCAAGTACATTTACTTCACAGATTAGAATTTTTGCACTTATATATTCTAATATAGCCTTTTGAGACACGACTGGAGGTTGTAAAAAAAAAATAATAATAAAATAACAAAAAACTAAATTATTTTGCATGCTTTTAGGCGTTATATCCTGGTTTAAAACTAATTCATAATTTTTGCAATATTTTTCAAATATTGCCTATAGCACATTCAAATATACATACATTTTCTTATACCGACGTTCCTCAGCCAGAGATTAAGCCGCTAAAAAGAAGCCGTTTACCCGTTTGCCCTTCCCAAACCGACAACTCAGGCGACAATGACAGTGACAAGCTTGGTAATTTGAGAAGTCTACAATGCCGCAGAAAAAAGCAACAGCAAAAATTTACACAAGAAGGCAAATAAAATAGAAATACTAAAAATACACACACACACACGCAAACGTATGTATATGTGTAAATGCAAGTATTATTTGCAAATAAAAATGCCTAAAAAGATTGTGTAGCGGCTTGTCAAAAGCCTAAACCGACGCAGCGCTTCGACTTTGGAGGCTTCCTTCTGCACAAACCAACACTAACAAAAACAACAGCAATAACAAGGCATTGCAGCAAAAGCGCTTCACCAACCACACAACACATTGCTTGGTAAGGTAGGTTCGGTTACGTTTGCTATTCACTGTTTAAATTCTATTTGTTATTTTTGTTGTTGCGCAGCTATTTCTGCTGTCAGTGTTGTGGTTTAGTTCGTGGAGGCAGTTGTGGGAGAGCGAAAAGTTGGTGTTGAGATGCTCATGTGTTTTGGTGCTTTGGTATTGCTTGAGGCTTTGGTTGGCTGGCAGTAGCTGGACAGCTGCACTGATGTGCTTTTTTGTTGTTTTTATTTTTTATCCATATATATAATTATTTTTTTTTTTGTATATGATCCAGTGCTGGGAAACACAATGATTTTGATTTATGAACAAAACATGTCATTGAACTTGAGCGCTGGGTCGCAGACTGCGGTTGAGTGCCGCTGCCATGGGGATGGAATTTATAAATTCATAGAAATGCAGTGTGTTTCTCGATTTCTTAACGTAATGCGAAAAGGAGTGAGAGCGTCTAATCGTGGTGTGAAGTAGAACCATTTATATAATAGTAAAAAAATATAAAAAATAATAATGATAATATAACAGGACTTTTATTGTTGGACGAATGTTTGCTAGAACCTGTCTCTGGATCCATTACCGAATATTACCGTATGCTTTGTGGAAGGACTTATAAACAAAATCATACTTGAGATAAATCACGTATTTCATCCAAAGCTTGACATGTTACCCCACATTGACTTTACATTTCAAAAATAGAGTGATGGATACTAGGGAGGTGTAATAAATGTAATACAATAGATGGCGCTGTTATTACCATTTCATAAACTCTATTAATAATGTTATGCGCAATTCTTAAAATCATTGGCTAAAAAATAATAGAATAAGGAAATACGTTAACGTCGGCTGCAACGACGCTCCAATATTCACCACAAGTGCCTTTCTTATCGTATAACTAAATGTATAACTAAATTAGAAAACGTAACCGGCTAAACGTTGGAGAGTAGCCAATCGAACAAACTATACGAAATGTACAAGCACTTGTGGTGCAAGCATATCCACTGACGTATGAGCAGAGGATCTTGCTTGGTGTAATAATAATTTTGTCTCTGTCACAAAACGTTTTAGTAACCTCTTAGTTTTTTTCTCTAAATTATTAGAATTGGTATTAAATCTTAAGTTTTTAAAATTAAAGAATAAAAATAAATTTGTGTTTTCTTTTGTCAGTTGAGCGATTCTCAATAGTAAAGCTGATTTAATACAGCAAAAACAAAAGTAGGTAGTTTTGTAGACAGCGGCTATACCAATTTAATGAGGTATCCACATACTAACGAGTTACACTCAACAAATTATTTGTTATTGCCTTTTCATGTAATATTTTAGACAAGAGATTGGCACGCAAAGATAGCGAGCAGAGAAATGGCAAATCGAAACTATAATAACGTTGTTACAGTTTTATTTGAAGAATATTTCGATAGTGTGATCGGTTTTTCCCGCTAAGTTTCGTTTTTAAGTTTATCAACAAAGTAAATATATATGTATATACATACAAAATTTTATATGCATATATACAGATATATTTATTTACTTTTGCATCGATTTATATGCGTAATCAAACCCTCCAGGTCGTTAAAGCTAAACAATAAAAAACAGAAATAAAATGAAAACGAAAGCAAAAACAAAGAACAATAACAAGCGTCCAGTCGGCTGAGTCAGCCGTGAGACCAAATGAAACTCAATGAATTGGGAATTAATTCCTTTGACAACGTTTTAATGCTAAAATAAACAAGAGACAAAAAAACAACAACAATAAAATGACAAGAACAAAAACGATGAAAGAACAAGAATTGGTTTAAAACAAAGAAAGCTTACGCATACAGAGGCGTTCCTGTATATATATATATATAAAATAGGGTGGAGCGAAAAATTTTTTTTTTTTTGCTAAGCCTGAGGGTAAAGTCTGTAGATTATAAGAAAAGAAAATTTTCGGACAAAAAAAATATTTTTCCACTCAGTTTTAAAGTAAATTTCGAGTTCAAATTTTTTTTGAACAAATTTATGTTTGGTTTAAGCTCTTTACATTTATATAAAAATTACCGAATGTGACGGTTTTTGACTCAAAATTAATTTTAACGCTTATGGAAAGCATGTTCTCATTTAAAACTGTTTTTTTTTAAATTCCAATAATGACCACAAAAATTTTTTTTTGAGTTGATAACTTTTAATTGGCCAAAAAGAAGAAAATTTTTTACGAAATAAAAATTTTAACTCAAAAATTTACTTTAAAACGAAGTGGGCCAGCTCTAGATGTTAAAAAAAAATTTTTTTGTCCAAAAACCTACAAATTTTACCCTCAGGCTAAGCAAAAAAAGAACCACAATTTTGTTTTCGCTCCACCCTAATATATATCTACTCGTATACATATATAATGATAATTTGAAGAGACGAAACGAAGCCCTAAAGACAACAGCGACAACAAAGTGAGCGCAGCCGATTAGTGAACGAAGGTGAGAGTGGTAAAGGGGACACCAGAGTGGTTTGCACTGCCCTGCCTAATGTGCGAATTATTGTGGTATACAATGGTTTGGTCGACACATACATTAAAGACAGGTGGCTGTTGTTGTTTTTGTATGTAACTTTTTTTTGCAAATTTTGTATAATGGCGTTCTGTAAGAAAAAAGCGGCCCTAAATGAACTTTTCCAGGTGTTATGTTAACTAAATTCTAGCACATGGAATATATATGTACACACATATAGGCATACTTACGTTCTCGTATGTACACATTGTGGAGAAGACTTCTTTAGAAAAGTATTTTTTTTTTTGCGGAAATATATAATTGCAGAAATTTTACCATATGCAATATGAAAGCCGAAAATAGTTTTTTCGTATTACGAATGAATGTAGTACTACCAAGTTGTATAAAAGCTTGAAGCACGCTAGGCGGCGCTGCAATCGTAATATTCAATTCATATGTTCTGGAGTGAATGTTTGAGTTAGTTTCTTAAGTTTCTGACAAGGCGTGGGAATATAACTCGTTCAATGAATACTAGAATGTCTCCAGTGAATTTTGTTGACATTAATGGAAGTCATTTTGCCATCGAATGTCTTCCTGTAGATAAAACAATTATGTCATGTCCGTGAATTCCTGTCCAATCTTTTTCAAAGTTACTATCCACCAAGAATATCGGATATATATAATTCAGAATTCAGAAGGTTTCGTCTTATGTACTTAATTGAAATCCATGCATCTTGATATTTTAAGTAAAAGTTATCACCATGAATTTAGATAGAGTATGTTATATTACAGATAAAATATAGACAGACACTCGTTCACGCAATCAAAATTTAGCCGAAGGATAGCCCTGTGGCTCAAGTAGTTTTAAAAAAATATATTTTAAAGCAATGCATAATTTATTGAGTAAAATTTACTTTATTACCTTATGTCATCGATTGAGCTAGTCATTTATTGATTTCAAACCGTTCAGAAGTTAATTAAAAAATATGAAAAATGTTGAGAAGAAACATTAACTTCAGTTGCACCGAAGCTAGAATACCCTTCACAAATACAAAAAAATGTAGCGTAACCTTGCAATATACGCCGTGTCACAGCTTGAGAAAACATCTTGTATAATAAAATAGTTTTCTATAAAAGAACTTGATTTCGATTGAGATTGAACAATTTTTTTGGAGATTACACCATTGCCTTAGGCAATAGCTCATGCCAAATTTCCGGAAAATATCTTGTCAAGTGAAAAAGTTTTCCATACAAGTGCTTGATTCCGTTTGCTCAGTTTGTATGGCAGCCCGATATCGGTAGTTCCAACAAATTAGCAGCTACTTGGAGGAAAAAGGACTTGTGCAAAATTTCGAATTGATATCTCAAAAACTAAAGGAACTAGTTTGCGTATATACAGATAGACGGACATGGCTAAACCCACTTCGCTCTTCACGCTAATAATGTATATATATTTTTTATAGGGACTCCGATGTCTCCTTCTGGATGTTACAAATTTCGTGGCACACTTAATATACCCTATTCATACCTATTCATATTTTTGATGTTAGGAACGGTTTTGATTTTTCGGGCAGACAATGAAAATAATTACATTGCAATGTAACCCATTGTAGAGTCTTTAAAAAGTGCGCGATCCTAACTTAGCCTTCACGTGGATATTTACATACGCATCTATGTTTTCATATTCGCATTTTTCAATTTTGTTTTTGGTGTTACAGGTCGAATGCGGGGTCAATGTGCCTTACACTGTTTTCTCTTTTGCTAAAACCACCACTCATTGAGTTTCACATGTTTTATTTTCCATTGAAGTTTGTCATTATCTTTGGCATTGCTTTCGTCGTTAACGGCGACCAAAAACTCCCACTAAAATTATTTTACAAACGAATGTACAGAAAGCATGCATTATCAACCGGTGAAGTATGTATTTTGGGGCTTTGATGTTGCCTACACCTCATCAACACTTAAGCACACACATGTGTACATTTATGAAAAAAAGAGCTGAATTCCTGCACGCTAAGGCAGGTCAGCAATTCATGCGTGTGCTCTGCAAATTTGAGCAGTTTACATCTCCCACCAAGCTCCCTTATAATCAGGTGGAATATATTTCCAAAAAAAAAAGGTAAAAATTTTCAGTTTCATTGATTACCGCTACTCTTTGCCTTTTATCTCTCGTATTAGCAACATTTTTTGTCTGCCTCGTCAACGTCAGTTTTGGCAACTTTGTTGTCGTAATTAGAAAATCGGCCGTCAACTTCAGTTGCCTGCGCAGTTAGTAGCAGCTTCTTTGTGGCATGCAATTCACTGTCAAAAGTTTCGGAGGCATCAGCATTTTTTTTTGGCTATTTATGCATGTTTCCTTTCGTATGCTCTTTGTGCTCGGTAGATGCCTTCGCCGCCTGCTTTGTATGCCTTGAGAACCCTTATGGCCGAAAGTCTTATGTCTTTGTGTGGCTTTTTGTTTGTGACTTCTTATAGCGAACATATAGAAGTACATTAGCGGGCGTGTTGAAGGGGCAAGCCAGTCTCTATTGCCACTTCAGAAACAACAACGACATTGTCATTTTTTTTTTGGTTAATACGAAGACAACAACCATTTGAGCATAATGTACACTTGTATATGAAATAGTGTGCACACAGTAGGGCATTGTGGGTCGAAATGTTATTATGTTTTTAAGTTTTTGGTGTACAATTTTCTTTCAATAGACTTTAAGTTATACAAGGTTTTGCTAATTTTGGAATACGTAAAATGCATTATTTTCTTGGCATTGTTCAAATTTAATTCGCTGCTAGTGAGCTGAAATGTAGACTGAGGATGAGGTAAAAATATAACTGTTAAAATACCAATACCTTTAATGCTTGTATATTAAATTTTCAGTTGAAACAAACTTGAAAACGACTATGATCCAATTCCTAAATGACGGTCTACCACTAAAGTTATATCTGTGTTCGCTGTTAAGAAACGATGCAGAACGAAGAAACTCGCATACATCCAATGGACTGGTGTAAAGAAAAGTAATATAGTTACTAAGAGCTTTTATTATACTAATTAGGTATCCATTTATTCTCTTGTATTGAAAACAATGAAATAAATTTGTTATTGCTTTCAAATACATCATTTCTAATACGAAAAAGAGGGAGAGTGACAGTTCCCCCACATAGTACCTGTAATAAGTTTAGTCTGTGTTATTTCACTTGGTTATTTTAATAGTCTCATTTTTTTTACTTGTCTTTTCGTGGACATATTGGATATATAACTATATTCGTTTTTTTTTTTGTTTTTCACAATTTGAACACTTTTTCATGAAAAATATGTGCAAGAGTATTACTCAAAGTATTGCTCATCTGATGATATAACATTCCTATCTTTTTGGTAATTTGTGAGTGAGGGCGTTCTGCATCGATCTGCATTATAAGGCGGCTGAGGCAAAACTTCCCAGCCGCTGTTTTTCAACTAGTTTTTAACCGATCTGGCGACTTGAGACCAAGTGGAGCCATGATGAAAAATTATTGCCTCTTATCTAGTCGATAATTTCAGGCTTTGTTCAGCAACCGCTCGTTTAAATTTGATGAGTTATTGTAGGCAGCATCTCTTGGCTTCAATTCATATGGCCACCGATTTTCTTGCTGTGGAACATATCCGCCTGCTTTTAAATATTTTGTAATGGTTCCTTGAATGACTCCCAAAGAAATATCCAGTAATATTTTAATTTATAAACATTTTTAACTCAACAAAATAAATCGAATGATATCAAAGATTATTTCCACTTTAATGTGTTTTCTTCACAAAAAATTCTTGAAATTTAATGTGCATTAAAAATGTAATTGTAACAGAATTAGGTATTCCAATACCCTAAGTCCAAACACAATTAAAAGTGGAGAAAAATCGCAACCATATACCGCCTTAATTGATACACAATTGTCCGATATATGTATTGGTAACTTATACAGAACAGCGACGAAATGTACTTCTGTACAAGACTGTATGACGCCCAAAAAAAAAAATTAAATAACATCGACCAATGAAAACGGGCTACCCCGCTTGTAAGCGTTGCAGTTGCTAAATGTTCGCCAATGTATTTGTATCTGTGTTTCTATTGACGTACATGCGAAAAAATAACGTTGTGCACTTCTGCACGTCTTTTTCTTTCCACTGGTATACATTTTATCCATATATATATATATATATCAGCGACAACACAGTGAAAAAGCGTAATTATATATAGATTATTAAAATATGTGTAAAAAAGAACGATTATTGGCCTATTCATATCTACTCAAAAATGGCTGGGTTCGACTTCCATCACTCGGATGAAGTTCAATCAATTGGTATGATGATGACTATGGTATAATAATGACACTGCCTTTCTATGCGGCCTTACATACTAATTTTGACTTGTTTGCTTTTATAACATTTTAGTTCTTTACTAATACTTTTTTCAACAACTACATGATCTCGAAATAGCTGTTTTTGTTTAAAAAAAATATGTTCGCTACATTTGCGACACATTGTCCCACTGTCTAGCTAAACTCAACCAAATTCAACCGACTCTACCATACACAACATTTGACGAATTCGTTGACTAATTCGACGACTGTCACCTCTCCACTTACAAAAAGTCTTCCTCGCACACACACACACACGCACACAACTAGAAGCACACGAATGCGGCGTATGTGGACCAGCGGTCGGGGTTGTCAGCCCTTCAAAATGTCATGCTGATGAGCGGCTTAGAAAATTCCAACACTGCAAAGTGTTCGTGCGCACAAAGCGTGCGGCGTCGGTGTATGATTACAACGCTTATTTTTTTTTTTGTTAATTTTTTTTTTATTGTTTGCGCTGTGTTTGCATATCGTAACACTTTTTTTCGAATTTGTCTATTTTTGTTGTCAGTAAGAGTGTGTTCAATGCGCAGCGTTGCAATCTGTCGGCTTTTACTTTTTTCAAATTTTTTGTCTTTAATTTATTTTGTTTGTTTGTTATTTCGTTAAAAGTAATTTTTGTTGCATTTTATTTTTAATTTCTTGTTTTTTTTTTGTCTTTGTTGTCGGGTGTAAGTCACATTTTGTTCTTCTTGTTTTCTACATTTTCTGAGCTGTTTTGTGCCGCGTCGTACATTTTCTTCCGCTTGTATTTCTAATGAAGGACTTCAAATGTGTTTTTTCTCTTTCTTTAGGTTCTTTAGGGTTTCCTGTCTGCGGCATTAGCATGAGCCTGAATGGCGGCCGCCTAACTGAACGCCTGCCAGCACTGGTGCGGTTGATTGTGCGCCCCTGCAGCTGGGCGGGAAGTGAAAACTGTACAAGTGAGTGCTCATATTTTCAGGCTTTTCAATTTACCTTTTTGTTTTTGTTTTTGTTGTTATGTGATATTTGCATATTTTTATTTTTTTATTTAAGTTGTTTTTGCTTTCGCAACATTTTTGCAGCACTTTTTGAGCCTCTAGAAAGTTTCTTTCCGCCTTTTGCTTCTGGTTGTGTGTTTTATTTGGTTTTGCTTTCTTCTTATTTTGGCGGTGCTTTGTCTCCGTCTCCATCTCCATTTGTACAACACATATCGCGCATGGAGCTAATGCGCCGTGTGTCAATGTGCCATGTTGGCACGAAGCATGTAGCATGTAGCATGTAGCACGAAGTGTGTGGCAAGCAAAGCTTTGGCAGCATGGTACGTGGCTTTTCAATGTCACTTGAGATGTGAGTGAAGTGTGTGACAATAATGTCTGGCGAGTCGGTCGTTAAGCTGCTGACGCGGTCGTTGCTGCTGCTGCCGCTTGAGCGTATGAAATTTCAAAAAGTTGCTGAAAACAGTTTTAGGCATTCACCGAAAGCATTCGTCACTGCTGTTGACTCGTACAGTCAGCTTTGCTCCGTCCGGTCGTCGGTGGTTTGGGTGGCACACGTTGTCAGTTGATAGCATTGTGACATTATTTGCATATGCATTCACTTGTATATGTGGCAAGTGCTGTTGCAAAGTCAAATAGAGTTGGTATTTGTTCGGTTTTCAGGCGACAATTTTCCATTTCATTTTGTGGTAAAATAATGACAGTAATAAGCTTTAGTAAATGTCTATTTCTTGGGGGTGTCAAAATATGAATGGCTCTTGCCACTTACATACTCGCCGAGTCGGTTTACTGGTTGTATTTGTAATTAGGGAATGGTTGGTGAAAATACTTTTGTTCGGTTGCATTTTCCTAATTAAGTTTCGGCAGTTGAGTTTTACTTGAGAAGCCAGTTAAGGATGACCAACTGGTGTTCAATATGTGAGTGCTGCAATTTCCGTTTTAATCTACAAACTTTGAAACTAGAGGCACCCGAGTATTCTCAGCCCAACGTTTATCTTTATAAATATTATATCTATCTTATTTCCAATTTAGCCATATATAGACTCTCATTATCAATTATTTAAAGATTAGTTTAAGCGTTGGTTGTCAGGTCAGATGCTCATGCCTTAAATCTCCTATCGCAAAAAGACTTCTCCGAATGAATTAAACAAAATCGTAAGATACGCAATGCAAGTCAGGCATAGATGAAGCATCAGCGTACATTTCTTTCTCTCCATCATCTAGAGTCCCACCAATGTTATGGCTTGCCTAATCTAAAGATATTTTTATCTAATGGCGATTCAACATGTTCTTTCGTTATTTTTTCAAGACCATACGCCTGATCTATTGGGTCTGATAATAGGCCGACTTGATACTTGGCAAAATATCATATTTTTTTATGGGTCATACTTGAATTCCTTCCGAAACAGGTTTTCTAAATATTATATTTAAACAACTTCACAGTCTTGTCTTGTTGTGAGTGAACGAAAGAAATTCGTAGTGTGCCGAATCGCGACTAAGCGCTACTTTTCATTAATCCTACTTGTATCTATTCAAACTTCTTAAAAATCTATACATAAATATAAATGGTCGTATACCATTAGGTTAGGCTAAGTCATAGCGTAGACCCAAAATCGATTAATCTCACTCGGACAGATATTCGGCCTTTTTGTTACCTATAAACTTCTTAGGGTAGATCACCAGATTATCAAAAATCGACGTAGCTTTTGTGGCGAGATTTACTCTACTAAGAACCAGTAATTCGGAGGAGCTCTTACGGTTCACTCTGGTCGAGAAGAATTGCGCAGTCGCACAAGTTATGGTTGCTGACCAGCTGTTGTTCAGCTTACTGGGATTCCAAAAGTTCATATACCATTCAGAATTGATGATTGATGATGAAGACTGATTTACAATTTTCGAATGTATAGTAGTCAAGTGACTATGACGGGAAAAGGGACGACCAATTTCTGTTACTTGGCTGCAAACAGTCATCATATTTTGAGGTATGTGTATCCTGGGTCGAAAAATATCAAAATATGCTATGAATTTCGTTTTGGACGTTTTTATATGGTAAATGAAGATGATAGCAGAGCTTCAATACTAATGCTGGGCTCGTTCACTGTGCGCTCAAAGTTAGTTCAGGAGTGGCTCTTTTTACTACCAATAGCATATAGCTACTTCATTATTATTCATTATTATACTAATTTATGTATCAAGCATACTCGCTGGAAACTGCAAAGCTGAGCTGTGAGCTTACATCGGAGTGGAAGTGAGCTGGATCCCTTATGAACCTCAAGTAAGCTTAGCTGGCGTTGGTCGATGAACAGCCTTTTATATTAACCTATCTTATGTTAATCCACCTAAACAACTAATTTTTCACATAAAGGTCTTTCAAAGAAATCTCAAAATTTAAAATTTTGACTGTTCCTGCTGTTCAAATGTGGTCCCTTTCAACTTCGGCCAACATTTCAAACTCTTCACAATCACGTTTCTGTTGTATTTCCGCCAAAATATTTTGAAGGTATATACATACATATGTATTTATGTATAAATTGCTTAGCAGAAACAATAAATATTTAACTGATATACAATTCCACACTTAAAGCGACATAGACACATATACAGCTACGTAGGTGAGTATGTATTCAAAGGCATAATTTAAGGCACACACGTCAGCTCATTAACCCTTACATAAACTACGCTGCAGCGGCAGCAATGCAACACAGCGGAAACCGAAAAAATGCGAATTTACAAATTAGCGAACACACACGCACACACAAACAAGCTTACATATACATATGTATGTGTTCACCAATGTATGTATGCCCCACCAGCTTTGCAGCTCCACCAAGCACTACTGTCGCTTATGCTAATGATTCTAAAGTGAGGAAACGACGTGTCGTGTCGTTGGACGGACATTTTGGACGCTTTGTGTCTTTTTCGGATTTTGCATTCGCGGCAAGTTGAGGCAGGGGCAGAGGTGAGTTGCAAATATTGTCAAGCCTACGATGGATTTTGCAACAAAAATGCATATTTATGCGAGTCTAAGCGATAGGCGGGCACAAACGCACTTAAACACACACACGCAAATACATAAACTTTTGTAAGTATGTATGAATGTTTAAGCGCATGTATTCATTAATGAGTGTATGTGTGTGAGTGCATTGAAGTCATGCAAAAAATTTGAATTTCACATTCGGCGGACCAAAGCAGAAAATTTGCGCTACAACAAAACAGCACGCACAGCAACTTGCTTAAATGCGATTGCTCATATACATACACAACAAAGCACACGCACACATACAATCTCACATAGCTAGAAACATGCGAGCGAAGTTATTTATTCGTTAATTTTTCGTATGCAACGCAGCGCAGTATAACAATACAAAACAATAACAACATATTATACACATGCGAATAAAATAAAATAAAAAACACACAACACAACAACAACAGCTTGCACAACAACCACAATGACAGTTTAAGCAATTAAATAAAAAACTCCAATAGCAACAATAAAAACAGCGCACTGAGTTCATTTAGCAATGGCAGCGACAACAATAAAAGCAATACGAACAACAACAAAAAGAAAAACAACAACAGCTGTGGCCACTTGGTTGACAAGGTCAATGAACCTGGCCCAGTGCAATTTCGGTTGTCGTAGGTTAGGGACAAGCAGCAGCGGCCATCGCCACACTCGCATACACATCTACAAATGCATGAGTGTTTGTGTGTGTAGTAATACGAACGATGAGGCATCGAATTAACCGAAAAAAAGTGCAGCAGCTACTATAATATATGAGTACAACGAAAATAATATTGTGTATCTGACAAAAGAACGCACACAAATGCATATATTTATATGATGCATATGTCGTACTCATGAGTGTAACCCAGTAAACACTGCCCCATAGTTGGATAAACGAAGACAAATACAACTGAGACTGACGATCGCAGTTAAAAATCAGAAGTAATCCGTTAGCAGAACTTACTCAGAATTTAAATTTAATATTTAATTGCGCTCTCCTTCCAAATACTGATCTAATTAAGGGGTTCGTCCATCTTCGCGCTGAAATGCCGCGCCTATTTTCGACGATGGATTGCGAAAAAAAACTACTCAGAATTTTTCCACAATTTTATTTATTTATTTCATTAATTACTACTTCAACTTACATATTGAAAAAAAATAATTATTTGTATAAAACTCTGCCTTGACGCGTCCTCGAATGCTTCACTCTCTATAAAAAATCGAACAAAAAAAATTCCAAAAAACTCATGGCTCGGATGTCTTGTGGACCAGTAACAATTTACAAATTTCAAATATTTGTTCAATTTTTTTCCATGTACCATGCCAAAACTGACAAAAAAATCAACAACTTTAGGGAAATGCTTTTCAAGCTGACTAAGCGACTTGATTAGTTAGCGTGTGTGCTTCATATCTCGTAAACCAACATGCTTTCTATCAAATCTGTTATAGAGCATGTTTCCAGTTATGTCTACATTAGAAATATGCAGAACGATCTATTGTTTTCAAACTACGAAGGTTGTCAATCTGTGAAAGCGTCGACCTATTCAAATTTAGAGTAGAACGACCAAAGGGTCGAATGTACGAGGCTAGATAATTGGAATTCAAGTATGTTGAGTACATAAATCCTAAATCCCTAATCCCACAAATTCCGAAAGACATCTCTAAATAATTTTCTATGGTTTTCAGTCTGTTACGCCTAATATGAATACCTTTTAAAGCAGTTATCTAATCTTTATTAGCTTAAAACAACCGTTGTCCATTTTTTGGGGAAGTATGTACAAGTTTCTTCACTATATTATGTATTTCTAGGAGAAAATGGACTTAAGACAAATTCACTCGAGCTTTTCCTAATTTGTTAAGTATCTACGGTTTTTATTTTGCATGTTAGGGCCCTTACACCGCATTGCCGATACAATTTTCTGCAAGATGCATAAATTACTGGTTTTCTCATAATAAGTCTAGAAGCAGGGGGGATCCACGCAGAGTTACTTTTTTCAATAGCCTTTTTTGAGTGATCGCGCGTGAGTCGTCTCAAGCTATCATGTTATGCTTGTTCAGTATTGTTTGGCATTTCATAATGAAAAGACATACGCCTGAAAAACGTTTACGAATCGTTCAACTTTATTACGAAAATTCGTGTTCTGTAAAGAATGTGTTTCACGCGCTTCCCTCAAATTACGGTCAACATTATCGTAGTTCCAAGAAGATCCGACGTTTTCGAGTAAATTTTGCCCCATCCCCATTTATATACCAAATCAAGCAAAATTGCCGCATTTGGGACGAGCGAGCAACCTGAAGAGATTCAAGAGCTGCCATTTCATCTAGAAAAAACAAGGTTTGGTTTGGTTTGTAGGCCGGTGGAATCATTAGTCCATATTTCTTCAAAAATTATGCCGGTGAGAACGTAACCGTCAATGGCGACCGTTATTGTGCCAGGATAACCGACTATTTGATGCCTAAAATTGAAGCTCGTGATCTCGGCAATATTTGGTTTCAACAAAACGGCGCCACTTCTCACACATCGCATCAATCAATGGGCTTATTGAGAGAACATTTCGGTGAGCGGATAATTTCACGTTTCTCACCGGTCAATTAACCACTAGGATCGTGTGCTATCACACTGTGAGGATATATCAAGTCTAAAGTCCATACGGAGAATACCACTTCGATTCAGGCCTTGTCACGGGTGTCATTCAGTAGTTACCAGTGGAAATGCTCGAACGAGTTATCAAAAATTGGACTCAACGGCTGGACCATCTGAGACGTAGCAGCGGACACCATTTGAATGAGATAATCTTCCAAAAAAAAAATTCGAAAGATGTTCTTTCGAATGACAATAACCTTCCCCATTAAATTTGAATTTTCTTTGCTTATTTCTTTCAAAAATAGGAAACCTCGAAATTGATCACCCTTTAACAAGCTGTGTGTTAAAGCTACACCGGTAACTTTTTTGTGTGTTGTGTGAATTTTAAATGAAGAATGAATGACCATAGCTTGGCGCGTCTAAAAATCATCATTGACTTGCAAGTGTGTTTGCTTTTTAGGCTTTGTCTCTAGAGCATTAATTCTGAAAGTAAAGGCGGTTGCCCACCATGTTTTTTGCCTTGACTAGAAAGTGAGATCTGTTCTTAAGACCTCGGTTTAGAGGAAATCCGGCATAAGTTAAGAAAATAAAATTTGCGGTTTTTCACTACTAAAAAGTATATGGCCACCGTTGTTTGGAACGATCAATATGTCATCACTTTATACGAGTTCGGCAACAACTCAGAGACGAAGTTATTTTACATGATCATTATTTATGCTTACTAGGTTACTATTAAGTATAAAAATAAATGCTAACAACAACACAACAGCAGTCAACGAAGTAATAATAATAATAGCAAATAAAAAATCGTGCACCAGGCAAACAACGAACAAAGCAACAACACAAAAAATTCACAAGTAACCAAAAAATGTACAAGCAAATGAACGAGAAGAAAATAAAGAAGAACAAGAAGAAGTATTAATAAAAGTGAAGCGCAAATTTTAACAAACCCGAAAAAAGAACAACTAAATGAATAAAAGAGTGGTCGAACAATTTACGCAGAGAAGAGACATGTGAGCGCACGTAACAGGGAAAAAGGGCGTACAATAAGGTCCGAACCACTAAGCGACTAAGACAGCCTGCAACTTAGTTGGGCTTCCTCTACGAGTGATGGCACTGTCCGCTGACCAGCTGCTTGCTCCATTCGACTGACTGACTAAAAACACGGCACGTCAGTCCGACAACATGAAGTCAGGCGCTACGCAAACAAACGCAGTGCGGAGTTGGAGGTAACCTTACGGCAAAAACTTAGTTGTGGCAAGCAGCCGGCTCGGTCCGATGCGACGCTTGAGTTTGAGTTGCCGATGGCGTGGAATGACACGCAGCTGTAAGTCGCGCCCGACCGGCAAGCCAGTCTGCCAATGGCTTCGTGGTGCGCTGGTATGTTTATACATGTGTGTGCGTGTCTTCATATGTATGCGTGTGTTTGCTCACGATAAAGGCACTCGAGCAGTTCAAAAATCACAAATTGCAAATAATAATAAACTGTCAAGTTGCTTTATTTTTTGGTCTTTTGTGGCATAAAAGTGTGTTTGCAGATATCCATGTGTGTACGTATGCGCATATATGTATACATATATTGATGTATGTATATAAGTAAATTCTTGCAAATATTGCCTTTTATTGTTGCTTTCTGTCACTTTTTAAGTATTTTTTTTATTGGTTTTGTTGTTGTTGTTCTCACATTCTCTTATTGCCGGTGTTTTTTGTTGTGAGTAATGACAGTTTCGAATTTCGCCAGTGACGCTGATGATGGCCAACATGTGGTGGCCACTCGCTGCCTTCGATTGCGATAATAATGATTATGTTTTGCTTTAATGATCGCCGTAGGTCGTTGTTGTTGTTGTATTTTTTTTTTTCTACAAAAGCAATGACAATAATACTACTTTGACAAATACTCCATACATCGCATGCGAATCGACAATAAAACGCAGCATACAATCTGGCAACACCAAAATCAAAATCGCTTAGAGGAACGCATATATTTGTTTCCTTAGCATTGTACATATATATATATATATATATATGTATGTGTATGTGTTGTTGGGTGGCCTGGGTGTCTGTTTGTCGTCTCCCTGCTGCACTTCGGTATTTCGCTTGAACCTGAAAAAACCGCAATCGCTTGTGACGAGTGATGTGAAGTGATGTTCGTTGACAAAAAACTTGTTGAAAGTAATATTGAAACCGCAAAAGCTGGAAATGTCAATGTTAAGATTTTTACATACGAGTATGCTATATAGATTTGCAATTTATTTGTCTACATTGGGTAAGGTCAAGGAATGGCTAATGTAATGCGATTGAGTGTGAAGAAAAAGCTTCAAATGCCATATATACAATGAGAAGCCAGTTCTATGCGACCGCCAAGAAAAATTTTAATTTTAATTTTTTTGATGGAAATTCGTTTGTTTTTGTTGGACTAAGTATATCCTTTTCAATGTGTTACAGATTAACGTACACTTCAAACATTTAAAACAATATTATAAACTATATACTAGATGAAATTATGAGTTTCAGTGACATTCCCCGGCATTTACCCAAACTTTTAACCAACAAAATACTGTGAACTCGGTAGTATTAGTAGACAACAACAGCTATTACTAAAAATATAATTGCGGTGAAGTTCTTACAGTTTCAGTACCAGATCTGTATAGTTCTAGCCAAAACTGTTGAATTAGTTCATTTAGAGTCTCTCGCTCATATTAATTGACTTCTAAGTCCTTTCCGACTATCTCACCTTATCTAAGGGAGTAAGACTAAGTTCTCGCTATTTTTTTTAATGAAAATGCAATTTTATTTTGAAGAGAATTGGTTACAAATAAATTATTCGAATTATTGCCCATCGCTGGTCACAACTTTTTCCTATCTTTCTGGGAAAGCTTTACCATTACGGTAAAACTGTTCATCTTGTGATACTATCCAATAATCAAGCCAATTTTTGATGTCGTCTTGTGAGTGGAACTGCTTTTGAGCCAGACCATATGCCATCGAACGGAACAAATAATAATTGGACGGTGCAGTATCTGGGAAATATAGCGGGTGGGGTAGGTTTTAAGGGGTTTGGTAAGTTTGGGTTTTTGAGGTCGAGGGTTGTCATGCCACAGAATCACATATTTTCCAGCACATGTAGTCGCTTTGAAATGGCTTGGCGGGTGGATCCCAAGCTCTTCTTGCATTTGACACGGTTTCTCATCGAACAGTCTCACCAATTCACCGTTTTCGAAGGTTTTTGGTTTTACTTCAAGCGGACATATCGCACAACCAAAAGTATATGACAGATAAACAAAAACACTACTGCGGAAACGCAGTCTCTTTTTTCAAATGTCTATGTTAAGTTTATCATCTTTTGGATATAACAAAATCTATTATCACTAAGTGCTGCAGCCATCTATTGACAAACAGCAGGAACTTAGTTGCGCACCTA
Organism: Bactrocera oleae; assembly: GCF_042242935.1. Taxonomy (NCBI): domain Eukaryota; kingdom Metazoa; phylum Arthropoda; class Insecta; order Diptera; family Tephritidae; genus Bactrocera; species Bactrocera oleae. Next base: position 77,596,102 of record NC_091536.1, read on the forward strand.
ATAGTTAGGAATTAGGAAGTTGTTTTTGTGGCTTAATCTGTGCAGGACTAAGCTGATTGCCATAACCTCATTCTTGCCAACATATATATACATTCAGACACATATACTCGCACATATTGTACAATAACTTTTTTTTTAAATATTTGGAAATTTTTCTTAGAAGTAGTGCCGAAGTTGTTTATTAGATTTCAGCATAGTCTATAACCATTTTCATATCCGATCTTCGATCTCTAAAAATTGGCATCGAATTCATAGTTCTGTCAGTAAAAAATATATGTAAGTAGAACTTAATACAAATAGTGCTTATAACAAAAGGTTAACTTCATCGAAATTAGCCCCTATATTGCTCTTGAACTAAAATACCAAATATGAGGATCCACGCTTTTCTTTTGACTTGTTGCAAAATTTAATGAAATCGCTTTCATGTTATAGTAGATACTTCGTATATTAAGTACATTACCTTAATATAAGTAAATTAGCGTGTTTTATGTATATATAAAGTACAATATATATTATTCTAAGCTTTAATGGAGGATGCATGTTGGTTTTGACCTTCAAACCCATCGAATCAGTGCACGAAAAATAATTTTAATTCAAATTCAGAAGAATTTACGAAGTAACATCAATATTGAAAATATGTTGGAATTTTTTCAGTAGAACCCCCCAGAAATAAAGTCTGGTGCCGCCACTGCTAAGGTTGAATGATAAAGCAGAAATCAGAAGCAGATCAAGATGAGTATAATTATAATACATATTAACAAGTTTTACAAATGTAGAACAAAGAAATAATACTAGCCACCATCAAAGAAGTATAATAAACCAAAACTTAATTATCTAATAGAGTATAAATATCATTACACTAAGCGGCGCATGCAGCGTTCTAGTGAACTTTTTGAACCAAAGCAATCAATAAATGAACTGTGTTAGCAGCAGCAGCTAGCGCTTGAAATTATTATCTAAATATGTCTTAAAATTCAATTTATTCTGAAATTTTATAACGAAAATCTTACATGCAGCATAAATGTAATGAGTAACCTAAATTGTAAAGCACTTCTAACCTCACTTTATTGTCCAAATATTTTATTTCAATTAAATGACTTGAATATGTCTTGCACCGTAAAAAATAATATAAAAATCTATAAATGTTTGCTAATAAGTTTCGTAGTAACAAAGTAAATTTGTCTTTTAGTTACTAATATGTTATTCCAGTTTAACATATGTGTTATTGATTGTAAGGGCACTAATATTTGCTAGGCGCATTCAATTTGTCAATAATTGTAATAAATGTCAGATGTGTTTGTATGAGAGGCGAATAGCCTACAGGTTCTCTCCACAGTTTGGTTTATCATTACTTTAAGTTAAATGCGAAACAAATTTGAATTATTATTTTTTTTGCAACTAAATAGTTAATGCTATGGTGGTATGCCTGCATATGTATCTGCAATTGAAGGTGCTAACATATATTATGTTCGGCATATAACCAATCTAGTGAAAAGAACTCCATTATTTTTCCAACAGATGGCTCCAGAAATCTGAAAGATAAGATGAAAGATAACTTTTCTGTTAGTTTAGCGCTTGCTTGACTCAATACTGTTGTTGAGTATGCGTTAAAGACACTAACAGTCTGGTAAGTATGGTTCAGATATACTCGTAGTCCAATCACGAACAATTTCGGTTTCACTGATTACGTTCCGATAATTATGATAACAAAGATGCGCCACCACCATCTGGTAGACCGACTGCCGCAAATATCGATAAAATAATGAAAATCGTCGAGTCCGATCGTTAAGGAGCACAGCAGCTAAATATCGCATAAGTATCTCTTTAAAACCATTTAGAACCGTTTAAAGAAGGTTGGATACAACGACAAACGAAGCTCGATGTATTGATGATGTCAAGTGGGTCACTTACCAACACTTCAAACGAGAATGGTCGCGGTATCTACCGGTACCTGTCTATAGCTGCTGAAAAATGATTGTCTCAGTTTTTTTTTTGCCAATAGTGACAAGGGTTTCTATAAGAGTTGCATATTAGACACAAATTGGAACACTCTAACCATGCTAAATAAAACCTTTAATCAAATGCAAAAACAAAATATTGCTTTTTACTAGAGCTTATATTTGGTATCACTGTCAAATTGTGAGGTTATTAATATTGAAATTATTTTTCTTTAAATCATTCTTTGCTGTGATTTTGTTATTCGCATTTTGATCCAACATATAACTCAGTGTTTTATTTCTTATAACCTGACCAGGTTACATTAAGTTAGCCGCGAAGTTTGTAACACCTAGAAAGAAACGTCGGAGGCCCTATATAATATATTAAAAAAAAAAAACACTAATCACCTTGACGAGCTGAGTCGCGCCATGTCCATCTGTCTGTATATGCGCAAAGCTGTCCCTCAATTTTCACTCCTCCTTTTCTTCCTAATAAGCTACTCATTTATATATAGACTCATACCAGCATATAGCTGCCATACAAACTGAACGATCAAATAGTCTTTATATTGGAAGTTTTTTTGTTTGTAAACGGTTTTATAGCTTCGGTGCAGCCGTAATTAAAATTTGTTCTTGTTTTTATATAAATTACTTTTTTACCGTACATTTTAGAATATTTTTGCCAAAAGTACCACCATAAACATCAACACTATAACTCGAGATTGATGAGAACTTTTAGCACGAATTACGGAAGTGACAGAACAACTCACATTCGGCAAAGGATCACACAGTTTAGCGGGATATTTCCTGTTTAATAAATGACTTGGAAAATTGATTCTAGTATAAAATTTCTTCGAAATTCTCTAGCTCCAGTTGAAAGTGTTTCAATTCGGCATTTTGAAATTGAAACATTCGAGCAGAAGTGAAGATAGCGAAACGAAAGATTATACCATATATTATATAATATAATAGGCGAAATCCGAATCATCTCATAGCTCTAAATACCGAACATGATTTCTTCGTTTAATTAGGATTACTTATTTTCAAATCAATACTTCTATACTCTCATAATTTATTGGATATATAATATACACAATGCAATCTTTTCCTGACTAATTATTATATTTATCGAAAGAGGAAACATTTTAGCATATCCGTTCGTTGTACTCTTTCAGTTTTTGTAATTAAATCAAAGATGACTCAGAAATTTTCTACATAAAATTACGTGCGTGCGCTTAAATCCTAGAATATGATTATGTAAAACATATACGAGTATGTGCAAGTTTGTATGGCGACAAATGCAATAGAAATGCCAACACAAATCGTAATCTACCAAATCACTTGTGACCCAGTGACTTTGCTCCAACCATAGCGCACGCTATACAAAAATAGCAACAACAGCAAATATGTTAGCATATATATACTTATATCTGCAACTAACGGCAGGTACAACCCACTAACATAGTTGAGTAGATATATGTCTACTATGAATATTAGGCGGAGAGTGCAGAAGCAGGAATGCTGTCAAAGGGACTATATATATGTTAGGAGACAGTACTGGTTTATACCCAGTTCTCAGCGAAGCCTACAGATAAAACAAGAGTTTTATATGGACACAAGCAAGACATTGAAAGTCATATATGTTACATAGCATATATATTAGGGTGGAGCGAAACATTTTGTTTTGTTTTTTGCTTAGCCTGGGGGTCAAATTTGTAGATTATAAAAAAGGAAATTTTTTTTAACATCTCACTTTTAAAGTAAAGTTTCGAGTTAAAATTTTTATTTCGAGAAAAAATTTTGATAAGTATTCTAGAAGCTGTGGAGAATCCTCTTTCAGGCCAATTAAATGTTAACAACTTAAAAAAAAATTTTGTGGTCTTTATTGGAGTTTAAAAAAAAGTCTTAAACGACAACATGCTTTCCTTAAGCGTTAAAATAAAATTTTAGTCATAAACCGTCAAATTCGGTAGTTTTTATGTAAATGTAAAGAGTATAAACCAAAAAAAAATTGTTTTTGTCCAAAATTTGTCTAAAAAAATTTTTAACTCGAAATTTACTTTAAAAGTGAGAGGGCTGCCTCTAGATGATTGTCCAAAAAAAATTTTGACACGAATTGTTTTTTTGTCCAAAATTTGTCCAAAAAAATTTTTAACTCGAAATTTACTTTAAAAGTGAGAGGCCGCCTACATGTTAAAAAAAGTTTTTTTCCAAAAAATTTAAGGAAAAAAAAAATTTTTTTGCTCCACCCTAATATAAATATACTTCTATATATATATAAATATAAAGCATTCATACATAAGTACAATATGAATACAGGACAGTCGAAAATCGAATCGCCAAGGTTGGAAAAGGCCTACAGTACGATGTAGATGTGTCGAATTCTGTGCCCCTTGGAGTGACTACATGCAAAGTCGGTTTTGGATCATTAAATTAGAAGCGAATAAACAGATGTACTGTGAGTCACTTGCAACACTAACACATGCGCACATACACAAACAAACAACAACAATTTTATTCTCAACCGAATGCCAGTACATGTAAATATGTATATGTGTTGTGGCATGTTGCTGAATTGTAGGGCTATGTGCTTGTTGCCTGAGAGAAGAAAGCGCAATTTGAAATGTGGTTATTGCTGCTGTTGTATGTGGCAACACAGCCAACTGGCGACGTTTTATTTGCACGGAAATGGCGCGAAAACATTTGGCATCACTTGCCGCCGCCCAAATACCTACATATGTAAGGGCGTCGGCGCCACCACATGCCACAAATTGTGGATCAATGTGAGCCAAAAATGCCAAAGCGAGCAGACAGACAACGCCAACGAACGTGAAGTTATAAGGTATAGGAGAAGCAACAACGTTATGTTGGCAAATTTGCATTAGAGGCCGTTTGGGCAGCCAAGTTGCACATGAGCGTCTGTATATAAGAGATGTTGCAAATACTCTTGTGGTGTGCCTGTGTGTTAGTAGGCATGGAGAGAATTAGTGCAGTTGCTAAAAATGGCCACAGCAGCACAGCGAACACACACAATAAAAGTTCGTGCCACGGCCAATGTCAGCGGCGGCAGCACGTTGCTAGCGCAAATTGGCATCAATGGCGGCTGACAGCTGATGGGATGCAGCCTGCAACACTTGCAATAAGGCGCAAGGTGAAGACCAAAATAGCCTAACTCTGGCAAACAGGGCAATTACATGGCCGGCAGCAACAATAAAACGAAACAAAAATTGATTGAATTGGGTGAAGTGGTGTGGCAGCAACGAAACTTGGAGATTAAACGAAGCGTAAGAAGATAGAAGAAAACGAAGAAATAATAATTAGCTACAAATAATAAAAGTGGTGGCAAAGTGTAGGGAGAGCGTTGTGGCATGTGTTGCAATGTGGTATGGACGTGCAACAGCACTTTTCAACATAATTAGAATGTTTTGATGAGCAAATGCGCTTTAGTTGGGAGCACTAGATGTATTTATTTTTCAGTTTCATACATATATACAGACACATGTACATATACATATATGCTGCTTGTAAGTGCATTCATGCAACATGCCGTGTACTGGCTGCATATGCAATAAATACTATAAAATTTGTTCTATTTTTTATCGCTAATGCCAAATATTTGCATTGAAATTAATCCAAACATGTTTACAACGAATAAAAACAACAACAACAAAAAAATTATTGAAGTTCAAACTACAACAACGTTTGATATTGATAACCCAACAGCTGCGTTCCGCAATGCATACGGCAATAGTAATCTACTAATGTGTTGTTTTTGTTATTGTTGTTACAGCATTTTCGGCTTCCTCAAGTCAATTCAACAACTACAATATTCGCAACTTCAACCAACGCGCATAGCGCCAACGAAAAGGAAAGTTGCCAAGCATAGACATGAATTAAATAACAACAACAACAATAACAGTTACAACAAACACGACACACACACACACACACACATGTATAGACTCAATAACAAGCGCAACAAGTATAAGTCACTTACAATGTTGCAACACCACGATTTGCAGCTGCCTGCCACAATAGCCATGAGCCACAGTTTCCAGCTGCCACAGATAGCACGCGGACAGCACGGCACACAATCGTAGTTGCAACATCAATGCGCCGTTGTATCGTTAGCCGCGCAGTTGGCATTGAAATTGCAATTACTCTCACTTGGACTGGATCTGTGGCGTGGCGGCGCAATGTGAGGCAGCCCACGCGCAGCCTCATGCCCCAGTGTGCACTACCGTGTGTCGCTGACTTGTGGCATGCTACACTGCACACACACTATACTCGTACATTTGTATGTTGTTATGTATGTATGTTTGTGCGCTTGCACCTAGGCCAGTGGGTAACGCGTTCGTGCGCCAGCTGTGCCACATGCAAGCTACCGTGACTTCTCGTACCTGGACTTGTCACTATCGCGGAGTAAGCTCACCTCGCCGTTTGGCCCGTCTCGACGTGGACTGCATTCGGCTTACGTGTGGAATTCGTAAATTCGGCGGTCAATGTAGCGTCGCTTACCGGTAGAGACATAACTACGATATATGAGTTAAGGTCGCGTGTGCGCGGGCTTAGATTTGCCTGGGTAATTTGAGTTGGAAGTAGTTATTTTTTACGGGTCTACTGCACTTTGTATAGTAAAGTTTTCATATTGGAAAATAAGTTGTAATTTTATTGCTTTTATTACAGCATAATAAGTCGCCTCTAACTCAATAGTAGACTTCTTAATTGAGTCTATTAACAAGTTTAGTTCAGCAGTGCGAACAATTTGTTCAATGATTGATCTCTGAAATCATTTAAAACCCATTAGTAAGAATTTAGAGCTTCTAACCTCGAACACCGAATCAAATAATTATAAAATTTTCTAAAAAACCCTACCTAGCACGTTATAAACTTCAGAAAAAAATTAGGAGATAAAACCCAAAGAAACTCCTTTATCAACTTTCTTATTAATTTGCTCGTAACTTCCATTGGTTATACTAATATTGAAACAACTCCACAAATCTATGAGATTATCTGCAGATGCAGGCTGCAGATGCTTCAAAGCTCAAAAAGATTCTGCCAATTCTAAAAAGATGTAACAGTTAATTTTGTAGTTAAAAAATTTTCACTTCAATCAAGTCTATAAGTGAACTTAATTGACTGGATACAGATACAATAATTAATTAGTAAAATATTAGTAAAATTTTATTTTGTTTTAAAAAAAGGATTCTGGATTAAATTATTCAATTTTATAAAAGTCTAATTAAGTGTGCCTTAGCATAAATAAACACTAAAAACGATGAATCAATTAAATGCTTTACTGTCTCAATTATAAGCTTAATTGCTTCAATTGGAACTTTAATTGCTGCTGTAAAAAGCTTAACTGCTTTAATTAAAAACTTGATCACCTTGATTGAGAGCATAATTATCTCAATTAAAAGCTTAATTGTTTCAATAAGAAAATTATATGCTTCAATTAGAACTTTATTTGCTTCAAAAAGAAGTTTTATTTTCTTAAATAAAAGCTTATTTGCCTTATTTGAAAACTCTATTATTTCGATTGAAAGCGTAATTTCCTCAATTAAAAGCTTTATTGTCTCATTTCAAATGGTCTTTCGAATTTTACATTTGAACTTATTTTCTTAAATGTGAGTTTTGAGGAATTTATAGATACAACATCTCACAAAAGAGTATAATGTTTAATCGAACATTCGAGAGGTAACTATATCCTCAAATTACCTAATTAATATCAACGGTATTTTGAAAAAAGTGGATGGTAATGACAACACCGAGCAAAATTTCGGTCATATCGAACTACCATAAAAAACGTGTCTTGGCAATTGCTAAAAAATGGTTAAGGCATCAAGAAAATTGCGACAGAATAACACTTACTTCACAGGACGCCAAAGTCTTTAAATTCAACTAGAAGTGTCATGTCAAAAATTATATAACTGTGCAATTTTTTACAGTCATGTCAAAAGCATCGAAATTTCATGGATTCGGATTTGAACCCAGAATATAGGAGTAAACTTTGGAAAACAATGATTATATGTTAACATACTATAAACCTGTTTGCTATGACTAACAGAAAATGGAATTCCGGAAAAGTCTCGGTAAAACAGATTTGGTTGGTCTCGCATTTTCGGCGATATTTTTGTCGCGTAGTAATATATTTTGGAACAACAGGCTTTCAAATAAAATTACAAAGGAGCTAAAGGTACAAAGCTTCAAAGAAAATTTTTCTAGCATAGCAACAAATAAGAAGCAAGGCGTCCGCCTTATGCTGAGGTTATGTTCGAACTAAATTTACCCATGTCTCTAGGTTGAACGAAATTCGAGAAGTTTTCGTTAATTTGATCAGCTCCATTAACTACCGATAGTTCTTCATCACTTGACCTGTGCTAACATATTTCTCCGTTAGCATATTTAAACACTTTATTCATTAGCAAATGGAGACGAAGTGCAAAAAAATTGCCAGCAAAGACAATTAAGAACGTTAAGAGGACCGTAGACATCAGCCATAGCAGAGCAGATAAAATCAACAGACAGCAAGACACAGTGAAGTAAGCGGAAATAAAGTCGGGTATGAAGTCAAATCAGTAGAAGTGTGAAGCAAAACGACGCCACAAAAGCAAAGTGCAGAGCATAACGCTTGCAGCACACATGCCGCCACAAGTTGTACACATGTAACTTGCAACACTTCATAAGCCACACTTGCAGCCGGCAACCGAAAACAGCCAAAGAGCACAAATTAAGAAAGATGCAATGAAAGCCAATGAATGCAAAATGTGTGCGAAACCAAAAAATGCAAAAACAACAAAAAAGTAACAATATGTCAAATAGAAAAAAGCGATAAAGCAGAGAACGACAAATGAAACGAAATCCAAAACCCAACAAATGCCACCGCCATCGTCTAACAGACGCATTCACAGAACCAGCAACGAACTAGCACATGTGCACCCACACTTGCAACACATACACACACACACATATATATATTTAACACATATACAAAATATCAGTTGCCGCACTTAAAAGTCGTCGAGAAGCTTTAGCCGCCTTCTGCGACCATAAGTATGTGAATGCGCATGCACAAACGCACTCAACGCTGTGGCAACGTGTAACGAAAATCTAACGTTTTCTGCACACTTTCACGAAATTGTTGAAAATTGCGACTTCAATAAGGTTAATGTCCTCCAAAACATAATGCAGCGAAAAAAAACGGAGGAAAATGTGGAGAAAAAAGTGGAAGCGCCGCTCCCCTCGCAAGACCCAGAGCGACACAACCACGCAGTCACTTTCAACAGCAGCAACAACAACAAACGCAGTGAGCAAAGTCAAAACAACAACAAACGCAGTGGGTAAGGCCAGAGCCAAAGCCAAAGCCACTTGATGACGCGTCACATTCTAATGGCTCGGGCTCGAGCTCGAGCAGCGAATGAGTGAGTGAGTGACTGAGTGGCGGCAACACACGCGTACTAACGCACGTATGTCAGTATGTTTACTTGCGTGTACCGCCGCCGCTGTCACCCTCCAACCCAAAACGCGCTTAGCACCGGCAGTCCGTGAGACAGGCGGCAAAGCTCTAAGCTCCATGTAGATGCAGACAGCCGAATAGGTGAAGAGCGACGTTAGTTGTGTGTGCTGTTGTTGTTGTTGTTGGCTGTGTTGTTCTTTGGTATTTCTGCTAGACTCCTCAAACAAGCCGCTTATGACGGTCGCCCCACAGCAATGACGGTAGCGACATTTGTTGTTCGGCAACTCTGATGGAGTCTCTGACGTTGACGGTCGGTGGCAATGATGTTGCTTTCGGGCGCGCATGTGCGTGTGTGTGTGCGTGTGAATACAAATGTCGTCTTGGTTGTCGGCGACATGTTGCAACAATAGTGACGAGTCGACACAACCACTTGACGCTTCCGTAGCATACATGAATGAATGAATGAATGGGCCAACACATTTTGAGGGCGACACATTTTAGTAGTACTCGTCGGGGAAGAGTGCATCTAATGTGCTTGCGTTTCTTTGTTTATATACATGCTTGGATATTAGGTACATACGTGCAACATATGCTCAAAATAACTGCTTCAATATGTGGCAAGGTGGCTTGGGGTCCGGAATGTTTGTCAAATAATTTCTGTTTATGATTTTATACATACACATAGATAAGTATTAAAATTTAAAAATCTTAAGGTTGCTAGTTCCGACCTTTATAATTACAATTATCATCTTTTGTCGTAAAGCAAATCTTTCGGCACAATTTACGGCTCATATCGAGTTTTTCTTTGCGGTTAAGTGTGGGAACTAAATAGTTTGTTTGAAGCTCTTAGATAGATAGATATATTAACATTGAGGTATGAATTGTGCATTGTGGTCTTTTGTGCCCTAATCTCGTTTACCAAAATTCACATAGTAGCTACAGCAGTCTGATAAACTTCTGATACGTGCATGGCGCCAGCGAGGCAATGTTGCTCGCTACAAGGATAAATAAAACCTCGGATTTTAGCTCTGCGTTTTGCAATGCAGTCTAAGAACAGATGTTCCGGCTTCATATCGCAGAATCAACAATTTGCAGAAGAAACTTTACTCATGTTATATAGGTGCGTTTTGCGTCTACAGTCGGTAAATATATCCGAATTTTGTCCCTTGAGAGGTTTAAAGTAGATTGTGTAAACTTTTTGGCTGAAATCAAAACCCGTGGGGTTGAAGTCATCTCAGAGGCTACTCCTCGTCAGAGAACAGGGAACCGTTTACCTAATTAAGAAACTCTTATTTAAAATATGTCATAATTAAAAGAGAACTTAATTTTGGCCCTCTAGATAAACAAATCTTAAAGGACATCGAGCACCACTGCCAATACGTACAGAAGTCTGGACGCGGAAATCATTCAAATGAATATAAAGTGTATTGGACAATAAATTTTCGGATCGAAGTTTAACGAATCGTAGAAGTAGAAACATTTTATCTAGTATACATAGGTCGCTAAAGAGTGAGAACCTCCAAAAAAAAAAATTTTTTGAAGAATGGCGGATAAAATCCACCATATAAAAACAATAGAGTTCGGCAGATAGCTGGGTTTCTTTACTTCGAAAAAACTCAGTAAGCAACTGTTCGCCATGGAAGTCTTTGCTTTTGGATCTGGTGTAGTATGTAGTAACATTTCAAACTGGAAAAGATTACAGCTATCTGTTACCTTACAACAGGTAAAAAAAAACACCCTGATACCTTCGACGTCACGTTAGGCAGTAACATGGGGATGTGGTAAAAGGGTTTAAAATGTGAGAGCAAAAATCGAACCAACGAAAACATGACACAAGCTAATATTTTAACCTGGAATATTTTTTTGATGATACCTCAAATGTAAAGTTTTCAAGAGCTTGCGAGTATGTGTAATAGTATTAGATGAATGTGCTAGCGAGGAAAGGGAGAATATTTGGAGGGCCTAATAAAAATTCACTTCCGGTTAAAGCAATACCATTATGCCTATTAAAAAGAGGAATTAAAAATATAAAAATTAAAGCAAATGTTTCGAGTTGTAAGCAAATTTTCAGTTAAAATTACTAAAATTAAGAGGATATATCGCTCTATTACTCATTGGGATACTACACAAGCGAAACTACATCGCTCTCCACCTGATCTTTCCCTTGCTCTGATTCCACCAGCTAGTACTGCGTCGAACACCTTTAAAGCTGGACTGCTTTCGTCAATTCGGACAACATGACATCTCCAGCGTACCTGCTGTCTTTTTATTCGCTGAACTGTCAATGTCGTTGCATAACTCGCAAAGCTCATTGTTCAATCGTCTGCGGTAAAGAGGTTATATCCACTTGTTTTAAAAAATCCTGTTTTTTTTGTTAAGATCGTTTTTCTGAATTTTATATTATATTATCTTTTTTTCTTCATTTCATTATGTACAAAAATTTGAATTATAAAATATTGAAATTCAGCCGTTGACAGCGCCTTAACTAACGTCAGCGTCAGAAAAGTGTCCTTACGATAGTCACTGTAACTTATGTAGGTTTTATCTGAAATCGCAAAACCAAAGTTTTTATTTTAGTAGCTGAGTATAGCTACCGCTTAAATGAAGGATTTTAAGAAAACTTGAAAATTTAATTTTTTTTTGCGTTTTGCGCAAATTATATGCACTTTTTGCACTAAATTTGGCCACGTATTACCCTCTTAACGGAATTGTAAGTGATGAAAAAAAATGCTTCGTTCAATTAGTAGTCAAACATGTTTAAAGATGCAAAATTTCACGTCGATCAGTTCATAAGTAATCGAGAAATTTTGACTACCGACTCCAAAAAAGCAGTTTTGAGAAAAACGCGTTTAAAGTTCTGAAATTCGAGTCGAGCCGACTGTAACTATGTTATTTTCTGTCTTAACCCCTTAAGAGCAATGTGAATGGTTCTTAATATGAGTTTATTACAATAAGAATAATGGCTTCAAAAAAACTTTCGCCCGCTCTGGTACACGGAACAACTTCAATGTTTTTCGTACTCAGGTATGTTTACGCACGTACATATGTATGTATGTATGTATGGATATATCTCAATCTAAGTGCGAGTATCATACGCTCTTCTTAACTCACGTGACTATTAACATACACATAACGAGTATACTTATAAGGCACTGACCTAGACCAATGTTGTTGGCGTTGACGCGGCACATTTTTTTTTGTGGAATTTCACATTAATGCCGTTTCAATTAAATAAACGCGTAGCAACAAGAAAGTCAGCAAATAAACCACCATGCTGCGCTAAAGGTATGCTTACATATATATACATGTACACATATGTATATACTCGTATATACATAAGTAGGTGTCACGGCGCTTTTTGGCCGCATTCGCAGCAATTTACATACTATGAAAACCGCCGTGCGCTCCCCGACTGCGAACCGAAATGAAAATATACAACTTTTGCTGCTTTTTTTTTATTTCGATTTGCTTTTGTTTTTGGCTTCGCGAAGTAGTTTTCGTTGTTGCTTTCGCTCGCACCGCGTTATTTATTTTGGCAATTGCTATTTTTACCCTCGCATTCGGCTGCTTGACATTCCAAGTTCGGCCGCCTGCGCGCTTACCGCTCGTTTGCTGCTTAATTTTATTTATTTTGTTTGGGGTTTTCGCTATTGCAAGCGTGTGTGGCCGCGTGTGGCATTCCAAAAGGGCTGGGCGTGCTGGCGAGTGCGTTGAACTTGTTGTTTTGCCTCAAAAGTTGCGATAAAATGTTGGAAATTATGCGCTCAGTGACAATAATGTGCGAGGGAAGCAATAAGAAATCAATAAAATGCGCATGAAAATGGCAATTTTGAATGTACAAAAAATCGACATAATAGCTTGAAAGCGTGCTTACAAACAAACAAGTAGAAGAATTATATAATTACATAGTATATCTGTCGGGCTAATCATTGTGGAGGGGTGTAAACATTAATATACATTTTAATGTAATTTTTGTGGAAGAATGACATAAGTAAAACCAGAAGGGATATACTCGTGTCTTAAGAAGCCTTATAATAGAAAAATAATTTTAATTGAACAATTTACAGACAAAACACTTTTTTTTTACATAGATTTAAACCTTCAGATAATGAAAGGGGGAGCTACTCACACAGCCTAATAGATATGAACATATATCTTAGTTATGGTTCATCTAGTATCTTTTATATACATAGACACAAGAAATTCTGACAAAAAATGTAATTCAAATGTGAGCAAGCAAAAACGTCAACGTTGCGAATCCATGACAGCCGGATATGCATGGTATCAGCCCGGCATATCCGTCAACACTATTTAGAGAGTGTTTTCTCCCGCAATAACCACAACTAACTTATTCAAAAGCTCGATCGCCAAACCGAAGCTGCACGAAGACAATACCACTCACCGACTAAGTTTTCTTTCAAAACGTTTCTAGAAAATCCGTATTTGGCAACGGTTAAGGCTATGAAGACTTGAAAATAGATTTTTGTAGCTTTAAACTTAACATATGGACTTGAATGATAATTGATTTCAATTGTATGCGGTAGACACTTACGGCAATCGAATATTTGCGAGCCCAGTTGGATATTTTTAATATTAATTAGTCATCCTCGATCTATGATTTTGCAACAAACATTGAATTAAGAGAACCTACCCGAGTTCGGAAAATGAAATTAATACTTTAGTATTAAAAGGAGTGCTGGCAGATGTACCGTCTTCGGTTAATATCTTATTGATAAGCTGTTAATCTTGAAGGGTTGACTCAGTTTTAATAGTTTGGTGTTTCCGATTCAGTTCTAAATATATCCACGGTTTCAAAGTCGATCTTTCAGTGTTCGAAACAAACTTTAAGCCAGGGTGCGGGAAAATTTTCCTGGAAAATATAGTTTTACCTATAAAATATATGAAATCCTATTTCCATATAAATTTTAGTACTAGTTTCAAATATGTCATCTGAACAAATTTGACTTACGTTGCGAAAAGTTTGAATGGCAGTTTTTACTATGGCAAAAAATTAACAACGAGTTTGTTTGAAAATTGGTATGGTTGAAAATATTGCAGAAGTGTTTTTTGGGAAAACTACTTCATCACAAACCCATATGTTTAAGTGGAAGATAACATTCAGTGAAGGTCGTGAAGTCATCGAAAACTTGCCCAATGGAAGTCGCCCGTCCACCTCTGTTAACGACGATAACAGCGAAAAAGTTAAAGAAACTTATGAATGAAAGTATTTGAAAATTATCGTTTTGGCATCAGAGAGATTACAGAGGGTCTCAACATCTCTTATGGTTCGACTCAATTCATTTTGTAAAACCGATTTCGAGTAGAGCTCGCAAAAAAAATGCTGGACAACAAAAGATGTGACAAAACGTAAGCTTACGAATAAGACGTCAAATCGAAACTGAAAAAACCAAAATTTGCTGAAGGCACTGAAGGCCATCCCAAAATGTACACATACGGAAAATTGGGTTAAGCGTTGGCATGTGTGTATTGGCTCATAAAAATCCGATTTTGATGGTGATAATAAAAATGTGTATTGAAATACATGAGCATGTTTTTTTTTTTTGTTAGGCCAGGTCAAATTTAATCAGACAGGTATTATTTTCTTTTTTAGATAATGTTTTTTACTCAACCAATCTTCTTCAGTTCGGAATGCCAATTAAGTACGGGATTGTGTATGAAGGTTTTTTATACCAAAAAAATGTGCTCTTCGGACATAGCTTACTTGAAAACTAGCTATATAAATAAAACTTATATCAAACTCGTGATTTAAAAGAGGTCTTCCGTCATTTAGATGGTCAAACAGAGTATGTAACTATCATGTGGTGAATTAAGGATTCGAATCGATACATCAGAATTACTCGGTAGTCAACTCTAAATATCCTTAATTCTTAATTATTAATAAGGTAATTGATACACCTTAGGAGCTAAAGCTTTGAGAAAAATTCTTCAACATGGAGCTAACTATATGTCGTTTCGATATTTTACAAACTTCATTGTAAGTATGTCTACGATTATAAGATTTCCAACACTCTAAAAGCAATCCTTCACATGTCACTCATGCAGAAATCAACAACAAACGCAAAACAACAAAAGCTGCATTAGTTTAACAACAAAATTCTACTTCGTTCCTCCCTAAATCCACATGTTTTCTTTGCCATTTCCTTTCGATTGTACTTCTGCTTCAACGGCTTCATTCTTTCTTTTTTCTTACAGCAACAACTACTCTTGTTGTGTCTGCCTTGCTTGTGTCAGTTTGCCCCATTGCTTTGATTGCGCACGAAACGCACATTTTCTGCACGTACGCACAACCATCCATTCGACCAGCCATCCATCTAGTGCGCCGAAATGTTTACACTGCGCCTCTTCAGCGTTTTTCACACATCCATAAGCCCTTGCGTCCCCCAAGCCGCCGTAACCCAACCAAATAAACGCACACCGAAGAGCGCCAACGGGCTTTGTGCTTTTTTGCGGTCTGTGCTCACTGCTTTTCGTATTTCTACTTCGTAGTTTTGGTGCATTTTTCGGTTTAGATTTCGTTGTTGTCATCATCGCCCGCCTTTGTCGCCCATCCGCCCTCCAATTATTCGCACTTTATCCCTTTGTGTGTTCGGTGCCTTTCCAACTACGCGACAGTCATTGTTGCTGTTGCAGTTGTCACCGGTTCAATGAACGCCGTTCGTCGTAAGTAGTGCGTCAACAGTGAGTGCAGCGTTGACAGCGACAGCGGCAGCGATGACGAAGTAATCGCTTGCCCTCTCAAGCGTCCTGTTGCCCCATAGCCCTATTGCCCCATCGGTAGCCATCAAATCAACCGACCGACCGACTAAAACCAACCACCATCAGCACCACCGGCAGCTCTGTCGCGCGATGACGTTGCTAGCGCGCTGCTTCTGCTTGCCTGTCATAAGAAACAAACGAACCGCACGAAATCGCAACGATTTAAGCGAAATGAGCCGAAAACGCCAATCGTCGACCGTTGTTCGCCTACCGACGGCTGCCGCTTAACGGCTGACTGACTGGCCGACCGAGCAGATGCCAATGACCAGCTGCGGCGTCGATAAGGGAGCCTGCACCAGCCGAAAAATGTTTGGCCTTGGTCAGGGATTTGCGAGTTATTTTTAATTTTGCTGCTCTTTTCGATTTTATTGTGTTTTCATTTCATTTCATTTTGCTTTGTTTTGTTTGATTTTTATTTTTCGTTGCAAGTTTTGTGTATGTGTGAGTGTGTGTTTGTTTATTTGACTCGCGTACGAAGTGAATTCCGTCTGTTGTTGTTGTTTATGTTTGGGGCAAGGGCTGCTTTGAGCATTTCATTAGCAGGCATCGTAATAAATATTCGCACACATACACAGACATATTCATCCATATGTATGCCTTGGCCGTTCCGTAACAGACTCTGACCTACACCATGTTTATAGACGTATGTACATAAAATGTGGTAATTAAGGCCCAGCATTTGGCTATAATTGTATTGTTGAATAGTAATAAATAACAGATACCGTCGAGGTTTTGTTGGTAACCAGAATTTCTTAAATTTTTCGTGCTTTTATTTGGAGTAAATTTAATTTTTACATACTATATATGTATGTACCATTAAAAGCATATTCGTTAAATGAAAAGCACGAAGTAAATTTCAAATTGTTTTTGTGTTTTACAGCAGAAACACTCCGAGGTCTGACAATGCTTCACATTTCAAATAATGGCTGTCTTCGATTCGCCAAGCATTGGAGAGTAGTGAATCAAACAAAATATAACCGTTGTTCAACTAAATTGGTAAAACTTGCGTTGCAACCCTGTGATATTATGTCCTGTGACGCATACGCAATTAATAAGAATAAAAAATTGTTCTAAGAAAGTTGAGTCCAAAAAACCTTAAACGACCTAAATTCATGGCAGATGAAGGAGTATTTCTTGTCTCCCTTTTTTTCAATTTTTATCCATCTGGCACGTATCGGCCTTCATATTATATTACTACTATGCTTAGGACATCTAGCGGACGTCGAAGAATCGAGTTCTTGTATAGTTTTTATAGGTTTATAGTATGTACTATAGATCAGCATATGCTTTCAACTGACGTCGAGATCTTTAAAAGGTTTGAGGATTTCCGAAACTGTTTCTATTTATTACATCTAAAGAGTTTTGTATATTATATGATAAGTCAAATACTACCACTTAATTAACGTTGCAGCTGCCTCTACCAGTTCCAGAAGAGGCTATGTTCTTCTAATCTCAACACTTATTGTAAAAAAGTGAAGCTGACTTATTATTCTACCTGTTATCGCATCTCATCCAACTCAACAACTTAGAACAATTTTGATTTTAAAATGATTGGACATGCTCAAATACCTATTTTTACAGAAAGCTCCTCAAGAGTACCACTTTTCTATTCCAGAAAGAGGTTTACCAGCAATACTATTTTTCTTAACATCCGGATTTACGATAACAATTTCGTCATTATTTGAACAAATTCTGTAATATTCTAGTTGGTTAACGGTTTTGGCAGTAAATACCATTTGATCAAATTAGACTCGAATCGTTCCACTTACACTTCGCGCGTAAATCGAATCGATACAAATTTTGTTTGTTCGTTGAAATGTCGCACTGTTTTGGGGATTCTACTTTATCGCGTACAAAAGTATTTGAGTTCCTCAAACCATTCAGTGAAGGTCGTGAAGTCAGCGAAAACTTGCTAACTACGGCAACATCGAAAAAGTTAAAAAAACCAGTGCTTGAAACATCTCTTATAGATCGACTCAATACATTTTGGTTGAGTTTTGGATATGCAACGTCTGAAGGCTAGACTCGTACCAAAAAGATCTGAATATTTTCCAAAAATGACGTCAAGTAAAGATCGTAAAAGAGATGCTTAACAACAAGAGATCCGACAAGACTTGGGTTTATGAACACAACGTAGGAACTGCCGCAACCGAAAAAACCAAACCTGCTAACCGAACTGAAGGCCATCCCAGCCGAGGCTTATAACAAGAGTATGGAAAATTGGATTATGCATTGGCATGCTTGTATTGGCTCAGGAGCCTATTATAATGGCGATAGTCCTCAGGTCTCTAGAAACCAAACTTCTACTTTTTCCAACCTCAAGCTATTAATATATACAAGTTTTTGAGGTTAAACTACACCTGATCCCAGGCAACAAAATGGTGTCAGTAGCTCGTACTTATAGATTCTATAAGTACTATAAATATTCTATATATATATTATTCTATTCTTCCGGTATACCATTGTTTTATAATTATTAGTTTATCACACACTGACCCCACTTTACCTAATTTGTGTATATGATTTTAAAATTATTCAATAAATATGTACATATGTAGGTATTTATCTTCTTTCCCGAGAACAAAAATACCTTTGTTCTGAAATTTGTAAATTCTTTCTTGCTTTTGCTTTTGCCACTAGTCACTGACCGTGAGCTCGAAACGCTCGATTGCAACTCGGTAAACGTGGATGGCGTCTAAACGCCTGACTGGATGTGACTTTGGCTGCAGGAATATTGAAAAATAAGCAAATGTCTAGTCAAAGAATTGGTGAGTCAACATTTTTTTGCTGAAAATATAATCGAAAAGAGGAACTATGCTAGAGAATGAGAACAGGAGTACCAAAACACACAAAAAAATAAGAAAACTCAAAAACAAAAAAAAAAAACAACAAAGAAAGGAAAAAATAAAAAAAAGTAAACAAAATTGTAAGAAGACTTTTAACATAATGTCAATAAAATTGAAGAGCTCACAATGGTGAAAAGACTGATAAGGTCGACTGCCATGGGTGTGTCGATGCATGCGCGACTCTGCACCCTTTGCGATTCTCTGCTACTCACTTCTTCCGCAAGTGGCTTTGTCAACAAAAACTTTTGCCTTGGCTTAGGCAATTGAACTGGATAATTCGTCAGTGTGGCCAGCGAGCGTTGTATATAGACATACATATATGCAGCCATATCGGCGATGATACGCATGTGCCTACCAAGAATTTCTGTCGCTAAGTGCCATATGCTTGGGTAATATTTGCAATTTACAAGTACTTTGGAATTTTTTCGATAACAAAGTTTGCACACAAAACTAAAGCAAAGCAAAAGCAACAACAAAATGGAATTGATAAACCAAAAAACAACAACGAAAATTATCGCTATATGCGAGGCGCTGTGGACCTTTGCTGTTGGCAGTGCAATTCTTGTTGCTGCTTATTATTGTAGTTGTTGTTGTTGTTTTCGCCGATTTTATTTTTGTTGTTGTTGATGTTATTTTTGTTGCTGCCTTTGCTAGCTATTGTTGTTGTTGTTTTCGCTGATTTTTGTTATTGTTTTTTTTTCCACAGATTTTTATTGTTGTTGTTATCGTTGCTGTGTTGTGCTATGCTGTTTACCCACTGTGGGGTGTGATACAAAACGGGATTTCGTTCGTTCTTCGCTATCTTTTTGTCTCTCCTATCCGCACTTTTTTATTGCTCTTTTTCTATATTTCATTGTGATTATTTCATATTTTATTTCTAGACATTAAATTTATCACGTAAAAGTGCTAAAAACAACACAGACACGCACACACACACACACACACATAGAGGCAACAAGACGAAAGTTCAACGCGAGCGATAAGCAAAATTATCTACGCGCACACATACGCAACCACACGCGTCACTATTGGGTGCACGTTTCGCATATTTGTTTGTGCGTGCAAATACACACACACACACACCCGCATATATATTTATATTATATATATATACAGTAAATCAACTAGCTGAAAGCAGCGTATTTTTTCCGAGTTTGTTGCACTCTCAGCCAGCCGGCATTTCAGCGCTTGACTTAAATAAATATTTTCCTATTCTCAAGCACATTTGTACATGCCTACATACGTATATACATATATATATATTTGTATTTGTGCAGAATTTTTAATATTTTCTTAATTAAAATCTTTGTTGTCCCAACGCCAGCGCTGGCTTTCTTCAATTGGTGGCACTCATCTTACCTGCACCAATGCGATTTATAAGCACTCAACAGGCAATCTATATATTATATCATTCTTATTCCCTAGCGCAGAGCCCAAGTGTTAAAACCCACTCGGGTTGCTACGCATAATCGGGAGTTACCCCACATCCGACAGCTTGTCTGCCTACCGCGTCGCGCACCGCCAGTTGCAGCACGTTAAGCTTTGTTGTAGAAATGTGGCATTTAACTTTCGTTTTATTGGTTGGCCGCTCTATTTGCAGAATTCAGTTAATCATATTTGTTCAATGCTGAGTTGCGTGTTTACCCGCAACTAATCAGATAATTTAGTTAGCATTTTGCCACTCACCGCACAATTTTATGACAATTTAAGTCACTTTTAATTTGCCGTCGAAGAAGTTATTCCCTCGTTACTTTTATTTTATTACTTTTTTATTTTTTTATTTTTATATACAAGTATTTTTATATCTTCTTCTTTTTAGTTCAGGTTTGTACTTATATACAAGTATGTACATATTTTATGAGATTATCATTGCGACACCTTTTTCTACTTAAGACTTGGAGAATTTCAGAATATTGAAAGTATACAGAGAGCAAAAAAGTTCGCATTATTAGAGATCTATACAATAGAACTAACCTTCGATGGACTCGTTTATAAGTTTCGCAGCTTTCAGAAAATTAGTGAAGCTGTTGGTTCGGTGTTCGATCTCTACCCCAGACGAATCGTAAGCGTTAACATCGGTTGTACTGTAGCTATAATACCTTTCACAAATACAAAGGCTTCTTACAAGAACTTGATTCCGTTCGTTCAATTTGTATGGCAGCTAT
Organism: Bactrocera oleae; assembly: GCF_042242935.1. NCBI lineage: Eukaryota > Metazoa > Arthropoda > Insecta > Diptera > Tephritidae > Bactrocera > Bactrocera oleae. Next base: position 77,617,283 of record NC_091536.1, read on the forward strand.
ATGATATAGTGATCTGATCTATACAATTTCTGCGGAGAATATATTGTAGCCTTAAACAATAACTCATGCTTAATTTCGTGAGGATACTTCGTCAAATAAAAACGTATTCCATCCAAACCCTTTATTCCGATCGTTCAGTTGATATGGCAGCTTTATGCTATAGTTGTCCGTTATCGGCATTTCCGACAAATGAGCAGCTTCTTAGTGAGAAAAAGACAGATGCAAAATTTCAGATCGATAGCTTAAAAACTGAGGGACTAGTTCGTATAGATACAGACAGACGGAGATGGCTAAATCAACCCAGCTCATTATACAAGTATTTCATAAAGTCTCTGACGTTTCCTTCTGTATGTTACAAACTTCGTGGCAAACTTAATACACGCTGTTCTGGGTATGACAAGAGGCTTTACAGACAAAATCATCGGAAAAAGTCACAAAATTATTTGTTTAGTCGGAAAATATGGCTCACTGGAAAGAAGATTAGAGCGAATGTAAAGGTAATCGTCAATACTGAGGTCTATTATACATAAATCAAAAATAATGTCATACTCCATACATGGTATCGAAATTGGATGATCCATAACAAAAGGTTGTGATTCTCGTTAGAAATTTTGGTTAGTAATATATTCGAAGTTCATCACAAGTTAAACGTTACATTACATATTCTGTGAGATGAGAAGGCTCACAGAATAAAGGCGCATTGAAAAGTGTTTGAGAATCACTAAAATATATGATTTATCTCAGTAAAGCTCAGAGGCACATGTTTACTGTATTTCATAACGTTATGCTGCGTTTTCATGAAAATTAGCAGCTTTCGAGGCCATTTTTTTTATGTTGCGGACCAAAACTTTGCAATATCTGGTTTCGGAAATTCTTCAAATCTCCGAATGTGTGGATTGCCGAAGCATAAGTGAAGACATAAAATCGTAAAAGCTTACTAATTTTAAAACCATTTTTCACTACAACCAATACACTGTCTGTATGGACCTCCGAACTTTTGTTTGTCTTTATATTGGTCGGGTGTTTTATCTAAAAGCCGCTGACTGATGCTGGAAACAGTCACCGACGCAAAATCGTAGACCGAATCAAGTGATATGACTTATCTTATGAGAGCGTAATGTAAATGAACACTCACCACCGCTTCTATCGTCCGCTTCTACGAACCGTACGGTAGGATATTTGCGAAAATTGGATTTTTCCCGTAGAAATGATTCAGCATTCTTATACTAACTCGGATACATTTATTCATAAATAGCTAGACTATTTTTAATGGTTGGATTTTAGTTTTGAGCTTTCACGCTATGAAAAATATAACTCCAAATTAAAAAGTGTCCAAAATCATATATACAATTTGAAAAATGGCAACATTGCTCAAATGAAAACAAAATGTTGATTTCTATGTTGTCACTACGGGCATAACTTTGGAAATTTTTTTTTTAATAAGGGCGGTAAATACGGAAGTGCAGAACGTCGATGACTGTTTCCAGCATGAATTGTATGTGAATTCGTAACAAAAATTAATAACGTTGCTTAACGTTTTAACTTATTTTCAGTGTTCAAGTGAGAAGACTTAATGGAATGGAAAATTATCTGATATTATATGGATTTTTTGTTTCTCGTATGGAAGTTAAAAAAATATATTCCTTTTACAATAAGTTTAGCTATCTTAAGGCTTTTCAATTATGATGAATTTTATTCATTTCAAATTACTTTGAAGTGAGTAAGCAAATTCAAGAAATTTTAAGTAAATAATTATTATAAGCGGACAAATAATCAAACTATACCTCAAGAAAGTTCATATCAGAAATTAGCGGATGATTATAAGGAGTAAAAATGTTAACAATTTAATTATTTTGTAAATATAATTTGAATATAATTCTTCGTGCAGATTCTTCAATTCATAGAGATTCTCTTCAACATTTAATCTAATCTGATTGGCTGGACTGGTGCTTCGGTAGATTTTTATGAGCGCTTATTAGTTAACAAATACTATTAGCATAATTTTGTTATGACGATGAAAGGTTCTATATAGGTATAACGGAACAGACACGAATACTGCAAACTATTGCGAAATGTTTAATAAAGCTGCAGCAACAACTTGAACCAGGCTAAACCGAAGAATACCCCAGGCAACTGCCCATTCGAATATTTTGAAAGCCAAATTTTAGGATGGAATTTAGAAAGGTCTTGGAATAATACCGTTCAGGATGTATCGGAGCAGTTAGTATGAGAGAAATAGGTCTTATATTTCTTCTTTTTTTTTAAAGATCTCTCTTAGTAGTCATCTAAAAATAATATATTTTAAAAACTTTAAGCTAATAAATAACTGCATTAATTTTGACCGTTACTTCCTGAAAGAGATTACCGAATTTCCACAGTTAATAAACAACTTCTTCGAAGTCTTCTGACAGCTTCACGCTTGAGCACACACCACAAATATGTATGTGGGTATATTTTCGACTTCTGAAAGCCAAAGATTTGCAATCTTTTCCTGTCTTCCTGTTTCCGTTTGCGCCTATTTCTAATAAAACCAAAGCGATATCTAGTGCAACCGCTATAGCATTGCATGCAACACCAACAACGCCAACCAAACCAGCATTTATCCGTTTAGCGAAATCAATTCAATAGCGGCCTAAGCTAAACAAGCCTCGTTGAGCCAATTTAAGTTATACAAAACAAAAACAACAAACACAACAAGAACGAAACCAAACCAAATTGCAGCGAATGAACAAAAACCGTTGCCTTGATTTAGCTATTTCCTGTGTGCTGTTCCTGTTGCCGCGGCGGTCACTCATACACACACATATACACATAAACAAACAACAACAACAACAACGACAATAACAAAATTACTAACCGATTTCCTAAACAATCTAGCAACAATTTATGCATTTAATAGCCGAACATCTGTTGGTGCCGGCGGCTCGCGGCTGCAACCGCGGACCGGAAGTGCTTCCAGAACTGGCTGCGTGAGAGAAAGAACCAGCCAGGCCTGCCAAACTGCACATTGTAATAAATAAGAATGAATGTTGTTAACAAGAACGGTACGTTGGTCGGTTGTTGGTAGTGGACAAGCGCGCGAGCAACAAGTGGAAATCGCTTAAGTGGCTTGTAGCTTCCGACTTAAAATACATGGCGATGTGTGTGTGCAGTGACCGCATAAGTTTGGCACAATTGCACAAAATAATGATGACAAAAGCATAACAGCGCGCACAAATGGCAGCAACAACAACAGCACAGCATTGAGAGCTTGACTCTGTTAATGACAGGAAGAATTTCATCAAAGTGGCAACTACAGCTAAGCGTATGTGTCAACAATCATCTGCATGCTTTCAGTTTTTGTTTTTGTCACTAATGAGTTAACGCAGTTATGATCGCATGGTGGCATTAAATATTCTTTGACTTGCCATCAAGGAAGTATCTGTTGGCGGAATGTCTTCTAAAGGCTTTTATACTTGTTTATATGTGTATTAGGTGGGTACATATTCAAACGAAATTCAATATATAAATCAGGTATAATCTCGAGAGTTTCGCAACCTCAAATACCTCAAACCTTCATATAAGTGAATTAAATGGTATTAAATGTTTTCTTTACTCTGAAAAAAGGCATCAAGCTTCGAAGGAAGTGTAGAAGCATCAAATCCAGCGTAGAAAGTCTTCAAATTTACAGTTTCCATTTTAGAGAAAGAAAAATAAATAAAAAGTTTATAACCTGACTTATAAGTTGTTACGAAATAGAGGGAACTGCACTGAATTTCCATCATTTCTACCACCAAACCTTACACGGACTTGCTGACGTAAAAGCTTTTGAAACCATCAGACTAGTTGTTTCTGAATAAAATATTTACTTGAAGATGTCCAGGTGTCCCAGAGATCTTAGGTTTGTAGTTTGGAATTTTTGAAATCTTGTTAACAATGCAGTAATGTCTCAAAGTGAACATAGAATACAAAGTTCAATGAAAATATTATTTCAAAAATTAACTTACCCTAAACTTTGTTGTGTGGTTATAGCTATTTTTTAAATAATTCTTTGAAAGGATGCACATCACGCTAAAATAAAAATAATAAAAAATTTCGTCATAAATATGTTTAGCAAAAATATAGAAAGTCAGGTATAAAAAAGTAGCAAATATGAATTTAAAATACTCTTAATTATAAACTAATGTATATACTAAAAGATTATTCACTTAAAATCTGTACGTACTATAAGGACCGCTGCTTCTTTATTTTTCTCTGAGAAAGTTCTATTGATCTGAGTGTATAATTGATATACAGTTATGTACATTAATTTTCAATATTATTGCCTATATAGTATAGTGAACTAATTTATAGCAAATCTGACATGGTCAGGTTAAAAAATTAAAATAAACAAAATTTAAAGAGCTTAAAAACTGTGTGTAAAAAGAGGTGCTTGTTATTTAGAATTAGAAACGAAGATACTTACTTCAATTTAAAAAAAAATTCGGGTTATTTGACAGCGATCGGGCTAAAAAATTCAGAAGAAGTATAAGTACCGATGGCGTAAACGTTTAAATACTGGACCGGTTTGTATGGCAGCTATATGCTATAGTGATCTGATCCAAACAATTTTTTCAGAGATTACGTCAGATATTACGTCAAATAAAATTTTTTATTTTCATACAAGAACTTGCTTCCGATTGTTCAGTTTGTATGATAGCTATATGCTATAGTGGTCCGACATCGGCCGTTCCGACAAATGAGCAGCTTTTTAGTGAGGAAAGGACAGGTGCAACATTCTAGATCGATAGCTTAAAAAGTGAGGGATTAGTTCGTATGTATACAGACATGGCTCAATCGACTCAGCTCGTCACACCGATAATTTATATGTATAGTTTATAGGGTCTCCGACGTTCCCTTCTGGGTGTTACAAACTTCGTGGGAAACTTAATATACTCTGTTGAGGGTATAAATATTTATATATGTATAAACTATGATTTGGCAGGCAATATGTTCTTGTAACCTTAAAAGCCGTACTTTTGTAACGTCAACCACAATGATATCGTATATTAATACGAAAAAGTGTCTTGAGAAAAGATGACTCTCGTTTATTTCACATTACAAATGATCTGCAAAATTTTGGGTATTAGTGAGAATAAAGCAACAAGGTGGAAGTATTACTAAATATCCCTAATCCACCTAATTGTTCACAGTTTTGCCGAATAGAAAAATATTGGGCGATAGTTAAAAACACTTTGAGGAGAAGTGGCTGCCTTTTAAAAAAAATATACCGCAATGCTGTCTTTGTGGAATATACATATACGAAGCTACAGTGACAAGATAAACTGTTTAAAAGTTAAATTCCTACATTAAAAACAATGCCCATAGCTTCATAAATAACAAATATATATAACTATACGAAGGTTGCATTTTATATTTCGGTTTTAGAGAACAAAAACAAATATTAAACATCGAAAATCGCTTTATTGTTTTTTAAAATATTCTCCAATAAAACCCAATGCCTATAATCAGTTTTCGCACAGTATCAATAGTTTCCGGAACAACAATTGTTTTTGAACGTCCTTCACGAAATTCGTCTTGGTGTGATTTACGACCTCGGCTGAATTCACCATACCATCGTTAAAAACTGGTCCTAGATGGAGCTTAACCGTCAAAAATTTAATAATGTTCATCGATGCACTGTTGCTCAGTTCAAAGTTGTAAAAAATAATCGCGCGAAAATGTTCGCGATTTAGTTCACTTTTTGTTTGAGATGAATATTTTAAGTTACTGCAAACAACACTAATAGCGCTCGTAAGGCAAAACGTTCTGTGTATGTATAACGATAAAAACATCAAACTTTACGATAATCGATTGCAAGAATAGGGCTGTCAAATCCCGAAATATAAAAGGCCACCTATGTATTTTGTTTAAAAATTAAGAGCTAATAAATTATCTTCTTATAAATGCAACTATTTTTGGTTTCCGTTATTTATTTTTTTAGTTGTTATAATAAATATGTCTACAGATTTTTGAGTTAAAAAAAAAAATACTTGCAGTAAGGACAACCCTAGTAATCTGATATGTAGCTTAAAAATCTGCCTACTTGCGATTATATCGAGAACATGCTGTCACCTGCGTCAGTTTATTTGTGACGGAAGCAAGCATTTAAGTTCAACACGTTCCGGCTTCAGCAATTAATATATTCTAAATATTATACATATATACATATTAATTGAAAAATATAAATCTAATATAGCGGCGATTATGACAATTATGAAGAGAAATTAATATACATAGGTGTAAGAAGACTGTACATACAGGAAAAGAATACTTCGATCGAGTTTCTCCACACACACGTGAGATTTAGTTACCTAAATAACTAAATAATTAGTTACTTTTCTAAATTAATTACATTTGTTCCTGTTTTTACTATTTAACAGTAATCAATTTGGTGTCTGCAGGAAACCAGAGTGTTAAAGTCGGCACTCATTATTATATGGAAAGTTAACGTTTGCTACTTGAATCAGGCTATGAGTCTGTATAAACGATTTTCTGTTACTTAGACAAGAAGATACTCTATTATCAACAATATTTTACAATGTTATGTTATGCTAATATATTGTTGCAATAAGTGTCCTTGTCAAGTAAGCCTTGTCAAAAACGTTTGCTGACATTGAAGTGGCAGCTGGACAAATTGGTCTCAAAATCAATGAAGATAAAACCAAATATATGATGATGGCCACCAAGAGTTAAAATTGACCAATACGTATGTGAAACTGTGCAAGCTTTTACTTATTTGGGTTTCGAACTCAGTAGCGTTAACTCAACAAGCCGGAGTATCGAAGATAGAACACAAGTCGCCAATAGATCATATGCGTCTCTAATCAAAGCTACTTAATAGGCAATGTAAACTGGCCCTATAAAAAATCATAATTCAAACAGTATTATGCTACGGAGCAAAATCATGAACGCTTGGATAAAACCAAACTGAGAAAGAAAAATCAAAAAAAAAAAAAACTTTAGAGCAATAAAAGATAATATCACGGTGAATCAATCGATTGTGAGCTAGCCCGTCGCGTGTCGAATCCTAATCATATCGAAAAATTGGAAGATCGGTGATGACCTATCTATTGACTAATTAAATGAATTTTATAAGAAAGATGTTTTTTTCCTTAAAGCGTTACGAATTTTTTTTAGATTTTCTCTCAATTTATTAATACACATATTATAATATTTAACTATTGCGCCGAAATGTAGGCAACAATGTTAAGATGCGTTTTATTTGTATGCGAACTAAGCTTCGGTAATAAACGGCTAAATATTTTTTTTAAAATCGGTCAGAATCCGTCTTAATTTTTACTCGCTCTGTGCTTTCGTTGGCCGATATTTACTTTCAATAATTTCAATCATGTCTAGTTTGCCTCACAAGTTGTTATCGTTTGTTAGCAAAGTTCAGTCAACTTTATATGACTAACTAAATAATTAGTGTGCAATTCTTTGATATTTTACATGCAAACCCACTTTTACAGCAAAAATCCCCCATTACCGATTGATTTTAAAAAATTACAAAGTAAACAAAATCGCTCGGCTGTTCGGCTGTTAAGTATCAGTGTAAGTATTGAAGTTATTAGCAATGTAAGTGACGAATATACGTAAGTATGTAATATAGATAATTTCGAAACGATCGTCTGAGTTTTCATACAGACGATGCGTCAGAACACATACACACATACTCTATACACATACACCGAGAAATTGGCGAGGTAAATAAACTCAAAATGCCTTCAACTTTTCGAACTGTAAAAGTGCAGCAAGAAAATAAGAGTAAGAAGAAGCAGCAGCACAAAAAGAATGCGTAAAATATATAATATAAACAAATAATAAACATATGTGCATATACACATACATACATGTACATAAGTGTGTATGTTTGTACATGTATGAGTAATATAAAAATTAATAAAAGTGAAAATGCAGCGAAATTCAACAGAAATGTCTTGAAAGTGACTACAAAACAACAACAATAATCAGCGCTGTTGACGTCGGCGTCGCTGCGGCTGCAGCGTTGCCAAAGAATTATCTGAATGTAAACAATTGACAATGTAAGTGAACGGCCGAGCAGCTCCTACTCCCGGAATGACGACAAGACACTGGGCAGACGAGGGAGCTTTAGACTGTTGCGACTGCCCCAATGTGCGGCGCATTGAGCTGACACCTCGTTGCCGCCGCCGTCCGAAATCAGAAAGTTCTTTGACTGATTTTGTGAGGCCTTGGGACGGCGTACAAACATATATATGTATGTATGTACATGTATACATATAAACACCCGTAAGCAGCCAGCCCTTCTCCGTCTTAGTCAGCAGAAGCGATTGACCAAAGCACAGAGCGCTGGCAGTGGTAGCTGGCAAGTATCAGCAGTGCTCGAGCACACACACACACACATACACACTCACCAGCAGGGAGACAGACAGGCAACGAGCGTATGTGCATGTGTGTGTGCGTACAAGTGCGGACGAAATAAATTCATTACATTTCATTTGATTCGCGAATTGATGGCCAGAGTCCAGCCACAGACGTTGTGGTCCATTGAAAGATGCGTCCAGCAGTCGACAGCAGCAGCGCGCAGTGAATGCGTCGCAAATTGACAGCTGCGCTGCATGGGAGTTGAGGTGTGGTTGCCCAGAGTCGTTCTGGTTATAAGCCAAATAAGAATATGACAACACTTGACAATTGCGAAAGTAAAGCGATTTCACAGATTGATTTGTCATAAAAATATTACGCAGAAATTTGTGAAATCGTGTGCCAAGATTGATGAGTTCTCAGCGTGTGTAAAACGAAAATGAAGGAGTGGTGCTTATGCATGCTTGTGTGCTGGAATCAGTGGGTAATGTATATATGTACATATGTATGCGCAATGTGATGGCTCAAACTCAAGACAGTCTTATAAGTTTCAACAAATATTCTCGATCAATTTATATTTTGATTCTTTCTGGATTTATATTGAAGAACCTAATGTATAGATATGCTTTTATATATAATATATTATCCGTTAGTTTCGTCACGATTTTCATTTTGTCTGATTCTTTCCATAAAAATTACTTCTAAGGAGTCATCGCAAATATTACCAGAAGGATTGTAGAAGTATATTTAATTGATAACGCTAGTATTTGAGTTCTCTAAAGTATTCCGGGAGAATCGAGAGAACGTAGAATGCTTACCATTCAGCTTTTCCCATCGGTTAGTGCGGACAACCAAAGTTAATTAAATTATTTTCTAAAATCATTAGAAATGAGGAATGAAGGATATATGTTATGAATCCTGAGATCTTAAGAATAAATTGACTGAAGCTCAGCGTAGTAGAGGTTTATAGAGAGTTTATTAAAAACTTGAAAGTGGATAATTGCTTTTCCCTTTAACAGATGAATGAGCTATTTGATGAAAACTCTCCAAAGACATATAACCGTGGCAAATCTGAGGCGATATTAATTATTGCGGTGTATAATAAGCTCGATCCCTTAAGTTGCGATCAAAAAGTCGTATAGGCTCCGGGATATGGCGTACTGTTATGCTCAAACCGAAGAAGATTTATGTCGTCGATTTACAAGTACAAAAATGTGTTTACTTTACTTCTTTATACAATATTTTGTCGCATAAAAGGGTATAGAAAGATCTCTGAAGATGTCTTTATTTTGATCGATCAGTTTGAATGGCAGCTAATAGATATACTATTTCGAACTGAACAATGGAAATTGCAGCGCTGCCTTGAATAATAATCCATGGCAAATTTTGTAAAGATAGTTTTCCAATATGCAGATAGACAGACAGACGAACCCGGCTAAATCGGTTCAGCTCATCACGCTGATCATTTATACATGGTACTTATATGTATGCTACTAGATAGGGTCTCCGAAGTTACCTTGTAGGTGTTACAACCTTCGTAGCAGACTTAATATACCCTGTTTAGGGTATAAGAACATTAAGAACGACAACTATGACTTCCACATAACTCTGTCGAATAGCTAAACTAGACCTTTTCATACAATAATAAAGAAATAATCTTCCTTTCCAATAAGTATAATATCAAAGTACTCGGGGACTAAACACAATACTGTAAAACTAAGTATACAATACCTGAATATTCCTGAGGACACTCTAACTGAGGAGGATCCACTGGATATTGGCACGTGCGTAAATGGTAGTAAACGTAATGGTCTAGTACTATCAACTTGTCTACAGACACACAAAATATTTTGGAAATTCCCTTTTGGGATCCCTTTCAGAATGCAGTTTTGGATGGTCACTAGTTTAAGTTGAGATCTAGCTAGAGAACTGGTAAAAGATTGACTTCAGATCGAGTTGAGGTATAATCCGAAACAGTTCATCGACCTTGAAGGGCGAGATTATCGGGCTTACCTCAAGTGTAATTTAGGAACGATTATATCCTTTGATAACTGAAAAGCGTGTAGCTTTTATTTATTTATTTAAATTTTCTGTTATCTCAAGTTTTTTGACGAACTTAACAAGTCTATCGAGTTACGTTTATCATATTTACTTGGAAGTCCCTACAACATATGGAGTATGTACCTATAAAAACTGCAAAAATTATACGTATCTCGTTTGTGGAAGTATCAGTCTTTTGCAATTTGAACTACTAAATATATAATAAAGGCAAACGTCTGAAATAATAACAAGCTCGTTGACAATATAAAATAATCCACGGAAATAAAAAAGATTTCAGCGCACAATTAGACGACGCAGGCACACTTTCTACAATAACTACGCAGATAACGCCAACGCGAGAGGACAATTTTAATTTCTCTTTTTTCATTTTGCAAAAAGAATTGTGTGGAAAAATTAATGCGTTAGCAAAAAGTGACAAAATGAAAGCAATACAAATGAACAGAAGAAGGTGGAGAGCGAAATTAAAATAAAAGAATTGAAATACAAAAGATTAAGCCTAAATAAGCGTACGCATGGCGGAGTGTGCCCATATTCGAGCGGGTGCGTGAGCAAACCCACTAGGGAAAATATTAAATCGTGACGTGATATTAATTGAGCGGAGTGCTATACATGAGGCAATTAAATGGTTCTTTATACACACTCAATTATGCTTACACAATTAATATTTGATGACTGATAAAATAATTTTTATGATATTTTTAGATAATTTACCTCCAAATAGGTAAGTTTAAAGAGCATAATTGTTTAAACCCAATTTACTGTTCACTCATACTCAATTGAGCACAAGCAATTAGAAATTGACAAATGAGATATTTTGTTGTCTTTGTAAACAAATTGTAATAAGCCTTCACTTTATACCGCACTTAAAATATATAATTCAGGGCCCTTAGATCAATTAAGTGGGGCAATTGGGTTGTTATTCAAACAAACTTAATTTTACTTACTTAAATATTAATATTTGGAAGAGTATTTTTATTACAAAACTCGGCTTTATAACAAAAACGAGTGTAAAAGCTACGTTATAACTGGTAATTTAGATGAGACAATTAAGTGTCAATTAGATATTTGTGTGTCAATTAGATAATTTTGCAAAATTTAAATATCGTAATTAATTTTTTTTTTTTTTTTTGTTAAAATTTGAGAAAACCTATCTATAAAGGTAAATGTATATAATTTTATTATATGCCAAAAATGAACAGTAATTTGAGGCAATTAAATCGTAAATTGACATATATAGAAATGCTCTCATACGCACTCAATTTAGCACCTATAATTCATAAGTTTGGAGTTATTTGTGTACCCTGAACAGTTCTAAGTTTGCCACGATGCTTGTAGCAACAAGAAGGAATCCTCAGAGACCCTATGAAATATATAACTAAATGGTCGGCGTGACCAGCTGAGACGATTTAGCCATGTCCGTCTGTCTGTACGTCCGTCCGCCTTGATCCTATTTCATGGTATAAGGAGGAGAAGTTAGTGGGAAGAGGATTATATCGCAAGAACTTTTGTGTAAAAAATTATAAATTATGTGGCAATTGCCAGTTAATCAGCAGACATTTAATTCGGAGCTTAAAACCATCAATTATAATATGTAAGAAATAGTTATTTTCAAAGAGCACGTGATATCTTCAATTATCGATGAGTTCTAACACAAAACATTATTGATTTGGTAAAAATGGTGTGTTTTTAATTTGCATCAGATGGTACTTGTTCGGAGAATCGCCGTAAGCCGTGGAGAGCTCTTGAAAAGGTTGATTCCAAACTTTAGTTCAATAGACGCCATTTGGTATGAAAGCTATAATATAAGACTTATTTATATGCCTAAATACATATTAAACAAAGTTCGAGAAAGAAAAATTCAATTATTTGACGTTATTTCCACAAAAAATTATCGGCTTCAGGAGGGCTCTATTGCGGTATAACCCTTAAAAAAGTTTTAAAATCAGTACCAGCGAGCTAAATGTGGATTCATCATAACGTCCGGAGAGCAAAAATCAAGCTAATTAGTAATCTTCTCCAAGCGATCTGGAAATAATAATGAGATGCATATTTTTAAAAGAGTCTTTCCCACTTTTCTTCATTCTGCTTGATTTTAATTCAAAATTTTCCTACAAGGCACCTATTCGTAGACACATACGCATACCGCTTGCATTTGTGTGAATGACTTTTTAATAAAATTTTGCCAACGGCGAAGTTTTGCGTTGAATTGCGGAACATTCACGAAGGCGAACGCACTTTGCACGCGGCTTAACGAGTCAGCTGCAACGCAGCATGCAACATACACGCACTGCAGTGGGGTGGAGGGGTTTTGCCACCCATCACCTACCATGTAAAACTTGGCTCAACGTTGGTTAGGCGCAACGGATGGCGCATTTCAAAAATCGCTTTCGGCTAAGCGTCTGCTGTGGCGCGTTAGAAAGGGTGTCGCGGGCATATGTAGGTCTACCCCCATGCGACCTCGTCACATTTATGCTGTTTGTTGTTGTGCAGAGACATGTTTAAATATTTGTGTGTGTGTGTGTGTGTGTAAGTAAGCTGCTTACGCAACTTTCCTTTGGCACTTTTTAACACGCTGATTTTTTTTTTTAATTTTTTTTTTTAATAGGTAGATGCTTTTTGTAGAATAATTTCACAGCCTTTGGGCGATTTCGCCACATAACAAATATATATTTGCCACCAAGCATTACGCTTTTTAATATTTATTTATTTTTTTCTTTTTTTTTTTTTTTGCTTAATGTCACTTGCGTCTTTTGAGCTCGTTCCTAAGTCTGAGTCAGATTTGTGTCGCTTGGCAGCAAAGTATGTCAAAATTTTAAAGACACGCATGAAATTGTATGCCCAAAGGAGCTTTTCTATAAATACTTCTTTGGAGTAATTGATTATTTTAAGAGTGGAAATAAAGTAAAAGCTAGATGATATAGCTAAACTTTCTTTTACTTGGATTAGAATGAGTTAATTTGGATATCAAAGGACGAAGATTTTTCATCCCAAAAGACATTCCATTTTTCAAAGCGCTGAGTAAATGAAGTTTACAATTCTACAAAGTGATAAAAATCAGAAAATTTTTTACACAATTGACCTTTGAACAAATGAGAAAATATTGTATACCACCTCCTGACACTTCCTAAAAAATGCTATAATTCTTGAAAAGTAAAAAAATTATGTTGATCACTATTAAAGCAAAAAACGTTTGACGATAAATCTTTCAATAATTTCTCATTTTCCTGGAACCTGAGCAGAGTGTTTAGGAATGATATATAATCTTTTTTACGTCGGCCGTATTCATAAGTACTTTGTCTATGAAATGAATCTGAATTTGCATCGAAGGTACATAAAAACTAAGCAAGCGAAAATATTCTCCTCAATCAAAGGACTAATTTAATTCAAAGGACTAATTAAATTTTTTTTAAGTCTTATAAGGCACATACGGTAGATATCGGCATAGATATTTTCTAGTAGTAGTAGACTTCAGAGATCTGGCAGCAAACACAGCAGTACAGTAATGAAACCACCCACTTTTCCACTTTTAAAAACGCACATTGAAAAAAAAAGTTGCATAAGGCGCAGTAAAAAAATTGGCCGTGATTGAAGCAATATAATATTTACAGATGAGTCAGCTTTTGTATTATTCAACAACTTGATACATGTTTGGCTAAAAAATGGACAAACATTGATTCAAAGGAGTGTTAAACACCAACGAAAGGTGCCTGTTTATGGATGCTGCTCTGCTCATATATTTCAAGTTTTGAGGTGCTTCACTGATAACCCAAACGCCGTTAGAATAAATAAATTGTATAAAAAGGTTTAACTGAAGTCAAATGAAATGCTTCACGGCTACAATAACAATGATTGGATACTGCAAGAAGACAATAACCCGTTACATGGGAGCAGACACTGTACTCATTGGAAACAGGAAAGCCTAATTGTTACTTTAGATTAGCCATCACAGTCACCAGACGCCAATCTAATACAGATGTTTGAGCTTTAATGAAGCAAACTAAAACGTTAATTTTTGAATGCACTGCAAGTAACTCAAAGAAAAGTTCAGTGTTTAAAAATATTTATTTTCGCTGTTATTTTTGTATCAAAATTTTACGCAACCTTCTTTTTCTCAAGCATGGTTAGGCCCGAGGTCTAGTTGGTTGAAGCACGCTAAAAGTTCGGATACTTTGAACATTTAATATTTTAAATATTTCTTTCGTACAGATGACACCTAAAAACCTAATAGTATGGTATCTATCGTTGAAATTATACTACCTAAGCTAATTCAAAGCAGTTTCTATAACAAAGTTACTGAACAGATTGGAAATTGCGCTTCAAAATTTCCGGTGAATATATGTATGTTGGTCATACGAAAGCATACCATATAAAAAAAATAATAAAAAATAATTATTTATATGGCCTCCTTGTGACATCACATTTCTGATCTAGAAGTTCCCGCACACTACATTGAATGGGCTTTAAAAGCATTTATAGTGTGTTTTTTAACACTATAGGATTTCCTATAGGGATAGCTGTCGAACCAATTATTAAAGTAAAAGTTTGTTATAGTTTGACAAATCACCAAGGAATTACTTAAATCAAAACTACGTCTAAGCATAGCGAAAATTTATTTCCAAAACTAGCGTCAAATCATATTCAGCGATGAGACACATTTTTGGTTTGACAAGCACGTAGAACAGCAAAATAGTCTTATTTTGAGTGCAAATATTCTGAAAAAATTCTTCAGACTTCCTTTCAGGCGTGATTTATATGTTAAGGTATTTAATAGTTCGTGATTTTCTAAACTTAAGATGGGATCAACATGATCGTCAGTGGTGGATGCTACATGCATATAATTCACGATTCTTTGTTGTATGTCAATATCTTTTCTAAGTAGTCTAAGGTACCAGCAGAGCATTACAGCAATAGAAATATCGTTTGAAAACGTGACTTTATTTAGTCGAGTATTAGCGGTTAAGCCGAGGCAAGAAAATAGTCAATTGCTTTAACTCCATTACAGTATTTTTTGTGCGGGTACGTTCAGTGAATGGTCTATACCGATAAATCTACGACTAAACAATTGAAAACCGACTTTCGGTGGCCGAGAAAAAGTGATTCAAAATTGGACCAGCAGAGCGGTCTTCAGAATATGCTGAGGGTTGGCTCATTTTGTTCAAATAATCCATTGCATTATTAATAGTTTTATTGCTACTACAAGTATGTACTCAAATTTATTTATGAGCAATTTACAGGTTCTCCAAATGATTGATCCATTTTAAGCTAACCTCACTTCGTTGCCCAGTATTATACATAGATATAACATGGGTAGTATTAAGTTATTCTAGTGAATTTAGCATTATTAGTTCAACTTCTATATATTATGTACATAGTTATGTATACACATAATATACAGTTATTTGCATATGTGTATGCATTTTATTTGCATTGCTTTTTATGCCCACTGACACTGACACCGAACTGTAGAGGTGAAAACGAAAAGTAAACCAAAGCAATAGAAGTGAATTCATATTTGGTCTTGGCCGAAAACAGTTTCAAATTTGCGCTGCCATATTTTTTACTAGTACTTACAACAAGAATAAAAACCGCAAAGCGATATAGCGAGCGTAGTTTATAAAGCGCGCAACTTGAAAGGTTAATTTTCCAATAAATCGAATATTAACCTTGGAGTGCATTGCAAATTTTCACGAGCAACAACAATGGCAATAACAATAATGCAAAACATAACAAAAACCGTATATACAAATACATATGGTACATATGTATATGCACACACACACATATGCACATAAATGAATGCACAATGTGCAGCAGAACCAATTAAGAAAAACAAAAGCGGCAACAAAAATGAGCATACACAATATACATATATACCCATATACATGTCTATATACATACATATCAAATATTATGAACAACAATAATGCGATATGCCATATATTTGTGTAACTGTATGCATGTGTGTATGTGTTTGTTTGTGTGCATTGCAATATTTTTTGTCGGCTCGAATATGCTAGATGCACGCAAAACGCAACAAATTTAAGAAACAGAATATGCCAGCAACAAAAAAAAACAAGTAAGGAAGGGTTAAGTTCGGGTGTAACCGCATAATTTACACTCCCGAAATTTAGAAGCTAAGAAACCTCACAGATTGACCATATACCTTAAATAATTAACGAGGCGGGGCTACGCCCACCTTTTAAAAATTTGTACCCCACAGGTGTCCCTCGCTACTACGATCTTTTGTACTAAATTACAGTTTGGTATTATAATTCAGTGTTTAGTTCTGAAACTTTTTAGGTTTTCGCTAAAAGAGCTTTGCAAATGTGGTCTACATGGTCTATATCAGCCAGCCTAGTCCAGATTTAGAAATCCAAAAGCATAAATTGTGTAAATACATCTGTTGGTAAACAATTTGGACTCAGTCTGGAAAACAGTTGCACTTCTTATATATGCCCTAAACATTCCAAAGAATCTATAGAAATAATCATTTACAACGAAATTCTAAAGATGGTACTCCCAGGGTCCACTTTAATAATGTCAACTCCACTTGCATGGGCAAGAAAGTAGACAGTGGTATGAATATTGGATTAATACTGATCCCAAAATAAGGCATTATAAGACTCTTTTTTACCCAAACTACTATGTGAGCAGTTGTGTCAGAAAAATTTATTTTTGATCGGAACTTTCATGTGACTCACGTTAATGTAGTTAATACTGTGTATTGCCAAGTTATCAAACCTTTCTAGCAGACATTCAATGTTTTTATTTTACGATCGCGTTTTCAAAACATACTGACTCCCTTACCTTCAATGACTTCTTGATACCCAAAAAAATGGCAAGCTTACAGAATATAGTTATCCCCAATGGTACTTTTCAATATTTTTGGAAACCTGGCAACCATATGATATTACGGTTTGGTTGTAACAGAAAAGAAATATTCTTAAAGAAGTAGAAGAAGCCCAGTTCAATCAGCTCCATCAATTTATCATTAAACGCGTTTTTCTCAAAACAGCATTTTTCGAATTTGCTGAAGTAATAACTGGAGCACACATGCTCCGATCATCATGACATTTTTTTCTGCTCGTTTTTTGATTGGGATTGATTTGTACGGAGAATGTCTTTTATTTTAATAAAAATGTTGTATTTTTAAGTTTCATCCACGGAGAAGCCCACTGCAGCAGTGGAGGACTCCTTTTTTAGCGCCGTCCGAGATCTCGCATAACTCAAAAGAATATCACATTTGGCTCGATGGTCATTTGTGAAGCCAGAAAAACTCCTATTGTTAGATTTCATGCATTGACAAAGTGTCTTGTACCCATTGCATAATGTTTTTCGGTCTTTTATGCTAGGTTAGGCTCAATGGCTAATCCTTAAAATGGTAGTCCTGTCTAATGCCAGAAATACGCCCTGAACCCACTACAAGTCGGCTTAGGAGTTCTATTTCGATTCCCAATAGTTCTCCTACCTGGATGTCTGAAAATATGAGACCCTAGAAGATTTTGTCTTGATCTCGAAAAGGCGGATTAGTAAAAAGGCTTTGTTGACATCTTGCTAATTTTTCCACTGCCGGTTTCTTATGTTTTTGGTGGTGGAATAACTTTTAATTGTGAATCTAACTTGGCTTCTCTTTGATTGAACCTCATCTCGTGCTCTTTCTTTTGTGCAACTAAGATTGCAAATACGCTAAATTACTAAAATAGCTGAAAATTTTCATGGAGAGATTGACGAGTACAAGACTATATTTGTCCATATTTTTACTCCTATTGATAGTGAGGGCCCCGCTGCTAACCATCAACCCGAGGATTATGCAAGTTTTGAGCCACCTCTGAAAACCTGTTGAATATTATTAGTTGCTCATTGTTGTCGGAAAGACGTAGTTGGGTTTTATATAAGTTACTTTGGAATCATATCTTAAAAATTTTCAAACTAAAATCTCTGTTACTTGCCGGAGCAGTGAAACCACTAGAAGTGTTGTTCTACTACCTCTTAGTTTGTCTGGCTACTTTAGCAGCATAGCGCCGCAAATCGAAAAATTAGCAACTAATAACATTATTTGAGCAAAGTTATCATTACACTCAAGTCATTACATTATGCTAGGGTATAGATCTCAAGAAGAATGATGGCAAAACGGCATAACAACAGAACAATTGCAGCAAAAGTAATAAAAAATTGCAAGAGGACGCAACAAAGAGCAATGCATCGAGCACAAATACATACATACATATAGAAATATTTTTTCTTTATACATATTTACATAAATATATATGTGTGTATGCAAAAATACACAAATGTATTAAGAAAAGAACATTAATATTTTTTGTGTTGAACCTTGCTCTCAATTCGCGCTTGAATGCGCCGCTGCCACAAGAAACGCCGCAGCCAGCAGCACCATGTAGCGGCCTCAAGCACGCATACAACACAAACAACTAAGGAGCGGAGGCAAATAACTGCGAGTGCAAGTAAATTGTTACTTAAATAAATAAAGAAAAATATTATGCGCTCAAATTTACCCACATACAAACACACATGCAGAAGATACATATTAAGAGCGCACAAAGTTATGCAAATTAAAAAAAAAATCGCTTCTGTCAAACTACGTGTCGCCATTGAAGCTCCGTCGCACTGCAACGCATTGAGTTTGAAAGTTCAATGAAAGCGCTCCGCTCAATTAAGGGCTGCCAAAAGCGGCGATGAAACCGATAAAGTAACATAAAAACAGTTACTAACTGCATTGCGCATGCAACGCCAAACATTGCAATGCGACAGTCAAAAAGACGCTAGCGACGCAGGGCGCGCTGCTGGCGGCGGTGTCAGAATTTTAGTAGAATTTATTTTATTTTTTGCTACAATTTTGCACATTGAAAAAAGTTAATTAGCAGTTGACAGTTGCATAAAGCGGAGGGGAGCGAAAGGTGGTTCAACAGTGCGCGACCTCTGCGTTGCCCTTGCAAAGTTGCAGAGCCGTCTTCCCGATGGCGGTCTCAGAGGCGTCAGCGCGCTGAGCAAATGGAGTTCTATCCACAGAGCGTTGAGCTCCGCGCGAACACACACACACACACACACATATACATGCGAGCGCGCCACAGAGCTATGCTTAGGTCATGAATAATAGAACGTAAAAAATGTTTCAAATCATCCGTCCATTCATGCAACGTCTATCGGCGTTGAGAAGCTGCGCTTTCTAAGCTAAACAGTGACTACGCTTTGTTCGGCTGGCGGCTGCGAACGCTCTGTATGCTGAATGGCTGTCATTTTCTGGAGTAATGTCAAGTGTAAAGCGGCCATTAAGTTGCAAGCCGCCTCACATATACATATACAACGCCGCTTTTGTTCCCCCAAAAAGTATCCACAGGCAGCTCTATAGACGTCTTTATTGATATGTATGTATGTGTGTTAAGATGTGCTGTATATATTTTGTGTCTTACATTTTTGCATTATTTCAGCCAGCCTTTTATGTGTGTGTGTGTATGTGGTGAGTTTTATTTTAACCACATCATTATGTTGAATTCTATGCGTTTTGATGAATTGCATTCGCGTCGTTGCTCATTAGCTCTCAAATTCGTACGCTGCCCAAGCCCCACTTGCCTTTGATGCAGCAATTGTGTTCAACTCAACACTTTAAGCATAGTCGTACAGTGTGTAAGCTCCTGCAATATGGTTTTCGATCTTAATTTATATAAAACTTCGAAGTAAAATGTCTTGCTTGATTACGTAACTGAAATCAACGTAGACTATAAACCCATTTTTTTCCCCTTACCAAATATCGGCTTTATAGTGCCTTAGTCAATTTGTTTCCGTGCAATTACTAGTACACTATTTGCTTAGTTCTGTGGTTGTCCAAAATTAATATAAGGTTATTTGTTAATTAACTGAATTAAGCATCTTCCTTAACGTTTTACTTGATAAATTCTAAAGACAAAAGCGTCTTCTTCTAATGGCGACTAAATTGTCATGCCAGCATTAGTTTAACATTGGTATAATTTGGGTAGCTATAGGGTAATTTTCTAGCGACTAATAGTCTACGGTTATAGTTCAATACTATACTGTTTAGTGGGAGGAAACAATTAGGATCAGCACTAGAAATTGCTATGTTAATAGTATTGAACATAATGCTGTAACTGTAAGCCATACTAATATTATAAAGAGAACATATTTGCAAATATGGAAATATTTATATTTTATTTGTTTGAATGGAATTAATGCCAAAACTACTTGACGAATTTGAAAATCACTTTCATCGTTGGGAAGCTACACTCTTTTCGGTGAACATAGGCTATATTAAATTTTCAAAAAAGTTAGAGGTCCTAACGTAACACAAGGACTAAAAAAAATGACCTAAAAAATTTCTTATATAGCGTGCGCTGCGAATATACTTGTATATAATCAATAGCAGAACAAAATAATTTGCTACGAACTTGCAGAACATATAATTATCTACAAAAAATGTCGTGACAGCATATGTCTAACTGTTAAATATACGTCACAATAAATGTTTTTTTATTTAAAAAAGAAAGTAAATGCCGCCTCTGAAAAAGCCGTAATATGTTCCTTAGTATTAATTCTTATCAAAATTATCAAAATAAATTACTTTACATTCAAGACTTATTCAATAGCTATAGGTATATTGTATAAGTTATTGAATTATTCGAATCGGACATTACATTTGAAAAATATGACGTATTTAAAATGTAAGTGTTAGAAAAAAGTTTGCGGTCAACGACGATCCGTTCGTCTTGGCTGCAACGCAGATATGCCTTGTAGGTGTCATTGAGCCACGGGAGGGAAGTCAATGTCATGAAATAAACAGTTCTCGCGGCTACTCGCCTTATTGGCTCTTTACTATGAGAACCTCTACTCTCAAGTGGGATGGTAAATGGAGTGATCTGCTAGTATATATATAAAGTTGTGTCCAGTTATGTACGACTTTTTATAACACAATCCTGGGTTTTTATATTCGATATGATTGTCTTGATAAGTCGGTTGCAAAATCTTTCATCTAGTATTAGTTTACGTAATGACCATTGCCTATCAAGGATAAATATAACTCGAATATCCAGAACATATTCAATTATTCCTAACGATTCGTACTCATTACTTGCCAACTACCTTGAAGACGCCTTCTAAAACATCAATTTTGAATTAAAATTTCAAATAAAGCTTGGTCTGATTTCTGACTTCTACTTTGACTATTTACTTGACGGAAAAACAAATTTCTAATATTGTAAATTTGTTTCAGAGATAGACATATAGACATAGCCTACAAACCTTAAAAACTCAGATACGTCGAAATTGTACTGATTTCTTTTGATGCATGATTAACAAAAAATAAATAAAAAATAAAAAATAATTGGTTCAATTACCATCTGATCAAATATAACCCGGACTGACAAAAATATACATATTTACGTTTATTATCGTCTTCAATATAGGCTCCTGAGTCCATACGAGTACATGCATGCCAAAGCTTAATCTAATTTCCATACATTTGTTATAAGCCTTGGTTGAATGGGCCTTCGACGCCTTCAGCGAGTTTTGGTTTCTTTCGGTTTCGGCACTGAGTATGTTGCTGTATAATCTCCACAAAGGCACTCAACCCTTTCACGATTGTTTAATAAAAATACCATAAAAACTTTGTGCCACTCAAATTCTTTCATTCGTGATAAAGTAGACTCACGAAAATACTTCTGCAACGTTTTCAACGATTCCGTAGCAGTGATTCCATTGGAAACAAAAAATTTCAAACAACGTCGTTGTAATTTTTTTTTGCAATATTTTCTTATAGGCACTAGACCGTTTCAAATTGGAATAGGACGTAGTTATCATGGCCATGCTCCAAGATTAAAGATCAGGTATTATTGATGGATTAACGAAAGAAAATTAGGTTTACGGTTGTGAGAAGAAAAGTCGTGCGCAACACGCAAACTTACAAATACAGTTACTACAGAAAACGAAGAGAGTCAATTCAAGCAGAAGTATGGAAACTGACTATAACCGCTTCAATTCTACAACGAACTACCATACCAAGTCCAGTCTTAAAGCTACAATATTATGTAATGTTATATGTGGCTATAGTATATTGTGTTCTAGCTGAGAAAATCTTTAGTTCCAAACTCTAAGTACGAATATCTAAATTAATTCAGTTTTGTGCTCATCTTCCTCACTGTGTCTATGAAACTTTTCCAAGCAGAAGTCTCTTCTTCCCAGCGCCATTCTTTTATTAGGCTTACCTCTTGTGCATACTATTCGCTTTCAGAAACATTTTGCACTTTCTGCGTTCAACGCATTTGCAAAGCAAATAAATTCTCATCTGCAACAACTAAGCGCTCCGCACACTCTCTTTCACAGCAGGCGGCGCGCCGACTTCTCCTTTGGTGCATCTACGAGTTGCAATCGCTGTGCCTGAAGTCCTTTTCCTTTCATTGCGCTCAATTTTTACTTGGCTGCTGCTTCATCTCATTGATGTTGTTGTTGTAGTTGCTATTGTTGTTGCACAGCGCTGCTTTCGGTTTTGCATTTGGGTAGCTTTTCGTTGTTGTTTCTGGTTGTTGGCCACGCCAGACTTGCCGTGCGTCTCGCTGCACTTCGCTCGTTGTTGTAGCGCAGCGCTGTGTACATGCGAGTGTGTGTGTGTGCGTATGTACGTGCAATTTTTGCTGTTTCGTGTGTTGCTTTCCGTTGCATTTTGCTAAAACCTGTCCGCCCTTCTCACACCTCAGCCCGTTTTGCATATCTTCAACTTGAGTTGTTTCTTTGCCTTTGTTGTTGTTCTTGCTGTTGTTGGTCGGTTCGGTTCGGTTTTGCCGCCGCTTTTTTTTCTGTTTTTTGTTTACCCCAAAAAATGCTTTCAGAAGTTTTCGCTGTTTTTTGTTTGTCTGCAATTTTGTTGACAAGCAGCATTGTTTGCCAAGTTGCTACTGTGTGTGTGTGTGTGTGTGCTGTTGCTTTTATTGTTTTGCGCTTGTTTGCGATCGGAAGTGCAGCCGCAATGCAATTTTGTGCACTCAAGCGTGTATGCCAGGTAGTTGTTGTCGTTGTTGCCTGCCACTGCATTGCTGCAACTTTATCCTTTCTCCATCCCAAATTGCCGGGTAAGGGTAAGCGCGCAGAATAACAAAAAATCACAACAGCAATAACAACAAAGAGTAGACAAAACAACGAAAAATGCATTTGAAAGGCAAGTAATAAGAGCGAACAGCAGCGCTTTCAAGATTTATTGGCATCTCAGCCACCAAAAAAAAAAAAATAACAAAAAAAAAATGTACAAAAGCAATAACAAAAACTAAAACGAAAAAGAAAAATCGAAAAAAGTTGCAGCGCCTGCAATTGTGGCGACACAAATATCTTTAAATTCTTTTTATAATTTTATTTCTTTTTTTTGCACTTTTGTTGTTGTTGCAACTGTGTGCGGTCGCAGCGCCAGCGATTCTTATCTTGTGTAAATAATGCAATAATGTCCTTGACGAAACACTACCTGCCTGCCTGCCCAACTGGCTGTGGCAACACACTCTTCGCGCCGCGCGCTCCAACATTGTTGCAAATGCAGTTTTCACACACGCGCATTTCAAGTTGCAACATTCGTTGCATCCTCAGCCTTTGCCACACAGTGCGCGCCAACTAGCTAACTGTTAGGTTTTAGTGTCTATGCTGTGTTGCTGTTGCTATTGTTGTTGTTGTTGCTATCACTGTCACCATTTAGTTGGCTTGTCTTTATTTTGCTGTTGTTGTTGTTTTTGCGTGCTAAGCTGCCACACATGACTTCACATTTGAAATGCAGCAGCTCGCAGCTCATAGTTCGCTCAATTATGCAAATGCCACCGGAGTCAGTGTGTTGCACGCATTTCACACACAATCACACATGCCACACACACACACGCACATACACGTCGGCATCTAAGTAGGATATAATAATTGCATTGCCCTGACTTTGGTGACAGTGTCGCCAGCCAATTAACGGTTACAATGACATTCACACAGGACGCAAGCTGCCGTCGATTGTCCAAACAAAAACGAAAAACAACAATAAAGTTGATGCAATAACAAAATAAACAAATAGTTAATGTTTAACTTCAATTACGTTGCAATGAAGTGGAAAATTTGAACAGGATTTTAAATTCGAAAAGCAAAAATAACAGTGCAAGGATATGCACGTGAAATTGCTGAAAGACCAGTTAAATTAAATGCTAAAATGAGTAAGCCTTTAAGATCATTATACTCATTATAATACAAAGACTTTTGCGATCTGCTCATAAACTATAATGATATTAGGACCTATTTAAGTTCATGACTTCGGTAAGATCTTTGTATTATTTCAGTTACTTTTGAGAAATTGTATTAGCCTAAAAGCTTATTGCTCTAAGAGGTCCACTATTTTACTGGACTTAATTTTTTTGTTTCATTTCGTGATTGAATTCAATTCTCTTTACATTTGTCATGGTCGTGATTTCATCAAAAACTTGCCTCGTGCGAGTCGCCCACCCACCTCAGAGAGACCGCAGAGGAGCTCAACATCTCTTGTGGATCGACACAAAAAATGTACTTAATGTTGAGGACCCCACATTCATCAAACGCAACTTTACTGGTAAAGCCTCGTTTAGGCGTTTATGACATCAGAACTGTTAAGCAATCTGGCGTATGGCCCTACAAAAATGAGCCGAAACCGAAAAAAAACCAAATTCGCTAAAGGCACCGAAGACCAACCCAGCCGAGGCTTCTAACAAGTTATGTAAGTATGTACAGTCCACTGCAAAAAAAAGCCGGATAGTTAAATAACATACTTACATAACCTTGTTAGAGAAGATTGAAGCATAGGGCTGATGACGCTGAGGGAAAATTTTCCGTACGTCAAATTGCTGATAAAGTAGTATTTAGCAAATAATCTGTTGCCAATTTTTAAAGAAAATTGCAGAAACTGGTTCTCAACGGAGCGAAAGTGAGAATGCTTGCTGAAGACCGGAAGATTAAGCGGATGTGTATCCAGGACCGATTCAAATCTTCGGCAGACATCAGGAAGAAGTTCTCGAATGCATCTGGCGTTGAAATAAAATCATCATTTTTGCGTTAGAGATTGATAAATGTCGGACTTGTAGGAAGAAATTTCGCAAAAAAAAGCGTTTTTGAACGCAAAAATGCGTCAAAAACGATAACGATGGGCCAAAATTCATAAAAACTGGACTGTCAAGCACTAGAAGAATGCGATCTTTTCGGTTGAAGAGAAATTTAATCGCTTTAGATCGGATAGTATCCGCCATATGAAACGCAGATCTGGTGAAGGGTACAAAACTGAATGCATACTGCCTACTCTAGAACAGTCAGTTGGTAGAATGATGTGGGACTGCTTCACCTATGACAGAACACAAGAATTGACTCTTATTTATGGTCGGGGGAATGAAGATGCCTACATTTAAATTTTAAAGCGGCATTTACTACCAGTCATCCTAGAGCAGTGTTCTCAGAGAACGTACGTTAGATTTCAGAATGATTCTGCGCCACTTCACCGAACTCATAAGGTAAGTTATGTTTTTTTTTTAATCTCACAAGTGTTTTGTTTCAATTTCAAATCAAAAAACCAATAACTTATTCCTTATTTGTTGCAGGTAAAATGATTTCTGGAAAAAAAACGGTATTGTCCAATTGGAATGGTCGGGTAATAGCCCCGACGTAAAATCAATTGAGAACCTCTGGATCGTTGTACAAAAGCGGGTACCTGAAAAAACCCGAAGAATAAAATTGATCTGGATAACATTATAATGGACACTTAGGACAACGGTATTTCTGAAGAATTGTCGCAAAATTTGGGTACATCAATGTCGAGACGTGTTAAAGCAGTAATAAAATAATTCAATTTGTTTTTAATGGATTCGTTGTAAGATCTTTTAATAAGGAAAAACTGACATTAAAACGTTCGTATGCTAAAAATAAATGAAGTATGAAAATATTGAAAACATTTATGAAGCGTATTGACTTGACTTTAGAATTTTGTATTAAAAACACAGTGGAATATTGAAACAATTTGATAAATTCTATAACATGTCAAAAAATGGAGTTTCCAGGCTGTCTGATTTTTTATGCACAGTACTGTATATTGGCTTAAAAGAAGCCTATTTTGAAGGCGTTAATGAAGATTTAGATTTGCACCAAACGCATCCACCTCTATCTAATCTAGAGATGAAGAACAAGTGTAGAAAGTTGTACCTTCCTTATGTTGAAAAAAATATATTAATTATATTGCAGCGGTTCAGTTCTGGTTTTCAGCGTCATGCTAAAGCATCACTTGTAACCTTCAATAAAAGTTCTCACAAAGGCTTCTCGCCTTAAACCGAAGTATGTTAGTATAAGACAATTAGATCAACTCCGATCCTTATATCTATCATCAGAAAGTTTAACAGTTATGAAAACATATTTAATTTCCTGCGAAGTAGCACGCTTCCTTGTTTATATCAATGAAGTATTATGTAGCTGATTCTAAATGACTTTAGAACCGACTAAAGTGCTAAATAGTTGTAATGACCAATGAATACCCTAAAAATTAAACCAATTTTTTACTCGCATTACACTTGTCTCAATAAGTTGAATCGGTAAATGATTCGTATTGCCTCTTGATGGTTTTTGATTGTTATAAGCGGTTTGAAAATAGTCGAAAATATGCTTGCTTGGTAGTGCCAGACTTATCTATTATATTAACAGTCAGGAAACCAAAGCATACAGCTTTGTTAAACTAACTGCGGTCGTCAACTGCCTCTTTGAATCATACCTAAAATTAATAAGCAGGTGACGATCACTGCACTTTTTTTTGATACCTTTGACAGGTTCCTAACCAAGAAAAAGTCGACCAATTATTTATGAATATTATTAAAAGCCGTAAAAGAGTTATTTTCTCTCTCACCAACAACAATTCCTAAGAACCGGCTAGACTGTTCGGCTTGAAAATTTCAGTAATTTTGAAAATACTTTTGATTTCTCTAGCCAATCTGAAATGTAAATTTGTTTACAAAAAAAACTAATTATTTTTTGGGAAGTCACCATTTTGTCAAAAATCAAAACTTTGACTAGTCCCTCGATCATTACCTGTACTCATCTATATTAACAATAAATTTTAATGACTTTTGGACTTGAGATCATTTTAAACAGAATAATAGTGTTCACCGCCAGACACCTTTTTCGCTTGTTTCATTTATTTATAATATGAAATGTCTCTTCAAAAAATAAAAGATAAAATAAAATGCACAAAATAGCACGTTTTTCCTAACTTACAAGCGTGATCTTGAGCTTTTTATGTCATATCAACTATTTAAATTAAATATGGTTTCATAATATCAATTAATATTACATTAATACGCTATCATAATTTCTCTTCACCAATATTGTAATTAAATTTTTTCGAACGGTGAAAAACCGGAAGTTTCTTAGCAGAACATGCAATTTAGTATGGGGAAGCTATTTGACATATTCGAGTGTCTGTGTATTTATAAACTTGTCATAAACTTGTCGAAAATACTGTTTACAAGTGTAATTTGCAACATTATTGCAAAGCTTTAGGCGCTTAAACATGCCAATTTACTATATTGTGGATCAAAAAAACAAACATTCGACTCTTCGTTTCGTCTACGATTTAACATTTTACGATACTTTATATACGGTAATGAATTTTGGTTACATTCTTACTTCTTAAGTAACCGTTCAGACAGACACTTAATTTATAAGACTTTTAATTATAAAGAAAATTTTATATTAATAAGTGTGGATAATTAGTTAATTGACTAAATTAAGATGAAGTAGTAAACGTAGGCTTCCAATAAAAATTGTATTGTTTTTTCTTGTATTTGTTATCGCCAGGAAAAAAGTGTAATTCGCAAATAATCAAACGGTACTTTCCCAAATTATTTCAACGAAAAATGCGATTTCTACCTAAAAAAGCTTCTAAATAATTGGCGATTAATCAGCGGCGTATTTTAGAGAGTGCATTTACTACCCTTAAACTGCAAACGGCAACAACAAGAATAACAGGCAGTTAGTGTCATTTTTATTGCATGTATGCTAGACTTAATTTGCATGACGCAAAAGGAAAAAAAGCAAAAAAAAATTAAAAATAATAAACAAAAAAACAACGAAAGGCCCAACGACAACTGCATCAAAATGGGAAATAAAAAAGTGAAACAGAAAAGCGCACAAAAGCGAGAAGTGAGAACAAAAGTGAGCGAGTCACTGCAACGGCAACGGCAACGCCAGCGACAATATCCCAAACCGTAAGCGCCGAAAACGGAGCCCCAAAAACAAATTGAGACTGAAATGCAGGCATGCAGCGTTGAAGGTTGACGCTTGGCGGACGACGACGACAAAATGCAACTGACGGCGGCGACTGTGGTGGTGTGCCAGGCGGGCTTGGCGTACGAGCGAGCAAGCGAACTTGCCGGCATGCCAAGCGTGTTTCAGATGCATTTTTCAGTCTGTTTGTTGTCTACGGTCGTCGTTAGTTGCTTGCAAACGCGTTCGCCGCTCAACACGAACGGGGGAACATAAAAAAGTGATGCGGTATGCAAATACTGTTCTACAAAAAAAAAAACAAAAAAAATTAAATTTTGTACAAAAAAACTTATTAAAAATTAATTATTATTTAAAAAAAAATATTTTAATTTATTTGCTGATAATTTTGCATTTGAAGTTTGCCATAGTTTTTGAAATTATTTTGAACAAAGAATTGCATTTAAGCGCTTCAAAACGCGTTCTTGGCAACGGCAACGGTGTGTGTGAATGCAACGCGGCCAGCAACGCGCTGCCGCAATAGCCGTCGAAGTGAGGTTGCCGCCGCGCCGGTGAACTGAAAAAGTGCATTCGCAATGCAATTGGCAAAAGAGTGAACTCAACTCACAAACACCAATAAACTGCGTGCGTGAGTGTGTGCGTCTGTAAGCGCGCTCACACTCCTATTTTCGCAACAAACAAACATGCACATGCAGTTACGAGTACAAAAACAAACAGCGCTTAATGTACGGATGACGGCGCGTCAAGTGTGGTGAGTTTTTTCGCAACGCAAATATTCTGAGCGCTCGTAGCCAAAGCGGTATTTGAGTGCTTTACATTGAGTGTATTTTATAACTGCTTTTTTGTTTACGATTTTGAGTGCAAATTAATTTTTAAATTGCATATGAGCTTAATAATCATATTTTTGGACATTTTTTTGAATTATTTATTTGGAAATTTTTTCTCGCCTTATTAAATTATTTTACTCCACAAGCTTTTCACTCACTAACCGCTTTTAGAGTTTTTATTACATCTTGTTTGTAATCTTGCGTGTCGCCTGCATTCATTGTTACTTTTGTGCTTGCTCTTACATGTATTTTGTTGGTGTTAGTGTTTTTCGACACATTTTTAAATTCTACGCCAATTTGACGTTGCAGCGGAGAGCGGCGTCAACTCATGGCAGCTAGCGTCAAGCACCAAATAGCCGACATCAGCTGGCATAGACAATCCACCAATGCCACTGCTGGCATTCATTCATTCTTATTTGCTCACCGCAGCGCTCATTATAAGGATTCTCTTCGCCATATTCTATAAACTCTTCGTTTGGCATATGCTTTGAGTTACAACTCGCAAGTGATTTGTTTGGCTCGTTAAACCGTCAGTCACGAGTTAACTCAATGTTTTGTTAGCAGTTGGCTGCCACAATGCATTTCATCTATAGTACAACATTACAAAAACAATGACCGGCTTTTGTTGTGCTACGAAATTTTGTGAAAAAAGTTTTTGGTCTAAGATGGTAGGATTTTCATTTATAGTATTCATAAGTTAACACTCTATTTGAGGTTAGAGTACTTGTGTGGGATTAAGTTGACCTTCAATTATAAGAAATGTTTTAACAAAAAGCCATAGCTCAAAAAAAAATATCTCGTAATAAAAATAACCATTTGACATAATATTTACAACAACTCTTGTAAATAATCCACCAATTTTGCGGTGTTCACGTCAGCTGTCAGCTGTCAACTGTCAATTGAATTTGTCTCTGTATTAAGCTAATTCTTAATGACGCATAAAAATCCAACAAATTACTCTCGAATATATTTCATTATTAATATTTTTATAGATTATTTAGTTTTTTTATTATTTATTAAAAACTAATGACAGTATACATTATCGTGATGAAACAACTAAGAGTTGTTTGAACATAATTCCGGCCCTTTCAAAAGAATAGCTGCAGGTAAATGACGTATATTATTTGTTGACAGTTTAACCCGGCGGAAGGAATTCATAGTATACCAAACCGCGATAATCAACTCACCTTACTTTTTGATCACAGTAATATATGCGAAATTATTACAACACTGTTAAGATTCTTCATAAAAAATGTTCTCTAACTAGTTTTAAGTTCTCAAAATAATGATATGTTAATCACGCCATCAACTCCATTGTTAAAGCGGCAACTGTCGTAAGAAACATAATCTTAGAGGTCCTCTTTCTAACTTTCTCTACCGCAGGAATCACCTCAGCATCATATTTTAATAAATAATCTGTAGATTGTAATTTCTAAATAATATTAATCATATGACATATCGGTATTACTTTAAAAAGTTTAAAATTTTATTACTATTACTAAAAGAAAGCTCAATTTGAATAAAATGCGTGCTTGTTATGTGTTGTTCTTATTATGTCAAACTCACTGACAGTCTTAGTCATATGATTGCTATTTAATGTTTAAAGTTATTTATGATAATACTTCGCAAAACTTAACAGTACTTTAACACATGACAACCGGTTCTTTTTTAAAACATTTTTTGTTATATAGTAGCGATATACTTGCATCGGTATTGCACTATGCTCATTTGAATGATTTTTTCATCATTGAATTTGACATAATGGAAGCCGCAGCAATATCGGCACGGTTTTCATGTTTTGTTTATAACTAAAATAATAAAGCCGCGCAATTAGAATATATTTTCACAAAAATATTTTTGTAGGTATGTACAATATGGAAGGTGCCTCCTAGTCTAAAAAATTTGTTGTTAGACACCTCTAAGAAAAGCTCTTCAAGTATAAGCTCATAATTTAATACTGTTAATTTAATTTTTAATAGTTATTTGACAGTTGATGTGTCAGGATGTGACTTTCGGCTATTGAAGAATTAAATTTTATTATCGAAACTGTTTTACATCGATAAAATATGTATACAATCTTTGCCCTCAACAACTTCGTGCTCTGGTGCTTTCCGCGTGATAAAAAATTATTATATTTTTATCTATTGTACTTTTCGACCTAATGTTTTTAATTATGTACATATTTATTAGGGTAGAGCGAAAAAAAATTTTATTTTGGCTGAGGGTAAAATCTGTAAATTAAAAAAAAGAAAATTTTTGGACAAAAAAAAATTTTTTTTTTAATTTTTTTCTCTTGTGCACTTGTCTCGCATTGGCAAAGCCGCGCATCAAGCATTTGGCCGTCCCACGGTATGAGACATTGAAAGAGGTATCATTATTGAGGCCATAGAGTCTGTCGAAATTCAGGTCAAGCGTAGGCATCCTAAGCGAAGACCAAGTCTCATAAACTATATAACGGCACTAAAACTGGTATCCAAACTCCAAACTGGTCTATGCGTGACGCATTAGCCTACCAGACTAACCTAAACTAACTAAATGTAGACCCGAAACTTACCGTTTCATTTTGTTTGAGCGATACAAGAGAGAAAACTTTGGATTTCTCTAAAAATAACTCTGTTACGTGATTTTTCGAAGAGGTCATTTTATTATGAACCAAATAGTTCAGCAATATAATTAATTTGGGAATGATAAAATAGGAGTAGGCTGACTACAAAATCGCTAAATACATTTATTTTGCTTTATTGGATAAATATTAAATACCATACTTGCTAAGCTATACTAAGTGGTGGAGTTTTGGACTTTTTTTAATTTCTAAGTGTGTACTTATGAAAACAGCAACTTAAAATTGTTAACTGTATAAGAATTACAAACATAGACAGAACACTCAAAAATCACCACCTGAAACCCCCGAATAGTCCAATTGGTCTATCGACTGCTTAGTACTAATACTTAAAAATATGGTAATAAAACAATGCAAAGCACTGTGCTCAGAGTAAACGGATTCTTTGATATGCTCTTAAAACTATCTTTCATGCCAATAACACTATTTGTGAGTATTATGATTCTCCTTATTGTCGTTAACTCTCTAGAAATTTTTCGCAATTTATTTGTGTTGTTGTCATGAATATTCATATGTTATTCGTAGTTATTGTAATGGAACGTGTGCTGGAACGAAGTGCAATACGTGTCCCTTACAAGCGCTAAGAGAATACCCACATACATACACCAGTGCATATGACAGCGTGCACACAGGTGAATGAGTGTGCGAGTAACCGAAAGCGAAAAAAATTCGCTACAAACACACATACCTGTACACAGCAGTGTCACCAATACTTATGCGCCACAATGTTCTATTTAGCTGCAATTGTCGTCGTCGTCGTTACCGTTGACGCTGGTGGTGGCGCTCACGTCGCCGTCGCTTTTGCAACAGGAATTTCCTTACCACAGCGCCAACTTCGTCAAGTCTGTGCTGCGCTTAACGTGCCTTTTCGCTGCTTTGCTGTAAAGCTGCGCACCGCTTCGGCTTCTCCGCTGTGTTCTAGCTGTTCCGTGTGCTTACATTGAACAACTGCAGACGCGTCGCTAGCAAATTTGCCATGTCAAACACAGACTTATACAATATATATGTACATATATGCGTGTGTGTGTATGGGTGTTTTTGCTCAATCACTCATTTTACTCGAGCCGTCTGTCTGTGTGGTTGGTGGCTCGAACTCCCGAGTCCATTTGTTGGCTATTGGCTCGTTTGTGCGCTCGCATGGATGCGCGAGTGGGACCCCGGCACAATTTGTTGGCGACTTTTGTTGTAAGTATTATAGAGCTAGACGGAGCGTCCGACATCGGCTCGGTGTCGTCTCGGTGTATGTTTTTGTTGACACAGTGGTCTCCGTCGTTGCGCGCGGTGTTAATGTGCGAAAAGGAAAAATATCAGTCATATATACATACATACCGATATATATATATATATATATATATATATTTACAATACATACAAACAAACATAGTTGCGTTGAAGTAAGTGCATTTGGTTGATGCGCTCCGGTTCCGGCAACCGTCGCGGCAACAACCAGGCTGCCAGCTAATAAACGATACGATTCGAACCGATCCGATGTGCTGTGCTTTTCCTGCTTCTTCGTTCGTTTTTGTAACAAAAAAATAAAAATAAATAAATCGACTGCAACTGCAACTGCACTTATGTACAATTGTTGTGCTTGTTCTTCGCCGTCGCCTGCCGCTCCTCCTGCGTCAGCTGTGCGTTATTGGTTTTTTTTTTGTCATTCGCTTCGATTTGATAGTGTGGCAAACGGTCAGCGCTGCTGTCGTCATCGTCCGCTAAAAGGTGCGTCTCTAACTTATGACAATACCAACAACAAAAACAAGAGCAAATCGTGAATATATATGTATGTACATATATACAAACATATGTATATATGGTATGTTAATTTATTTAAGGCAACAACAAACATTGTGAAATCGTAAAGAAAAAACAACAACAACAACAAATAAACCAATATTTAAGTTCAATAGTCGTTTAAATGCATGTGGCACCGTTATAAATGCCAAACAATTGCAGTGAATTTGCTTTTAATGCATCTAAATGCACATCAATCAATTTTTAAAGCCAACTGTGATGTCGTGTGCGAAGCTAAGTGTTCTAAATGCCGCATCTGTACATACATATGTAAACGCATATAATATTTTAGCGTACATATATACAATTTACTTATAATAAAACATAACAAATGCGAGTGAAATATTTCAAAACTCTTGTGAATTATTTAGTTATGTGTGGAGCTAGTGTTATTTAGCAACAACCAGCAAAAATCCTATATTTTAATTATTTGCAACGACTCCGAAAGTGTTTTATAAGACTTACAAGCAAGAAAAAGTATAGCGGTATGATTAAAAGTTAGTCACGCAATTTTTTTTTCACTCCGAAAATACTCCGAATTTTTTCAAACAGTTCGCGTCGTCTTCAACTAGCAACACATAGCAAAAAATAGTAAAATTTCAACAAGTATGATGTGCGCCAACGTATATAACGTTGAATTTTAGTGCTTTTAGTTTGAATAAAAAAAAAAAGTGTATAATTTAAGAATTGTAAAAAAAAAAATCCAAAAGTTAATATCGGAATGCGTGTTTTTGCAAAAGTGTAAATAGAATTTTGGTTAATATAATAAATTATAAATATAAAAATTATATAAGTTACATACGCTGTAATGTAATATAAACCATTTTTACTCACTCCGAAAAATTCGGAGTAATTTCGGAGTATAAAAACGTTTCATCAAGATGTTTAAACATTGAATTTAAAGAACTTGATGTTAAAATTAAATGTGAAATCATTAGAGTTCATGCCATGGAAACAATTTTCCGGCGATAAAATGTTGATACTTTTGTCTCCTTTTCCATAACTTTTACAAATATAATTTGCAAATAAAATTTCATAACATATACACTTTAGAGTAAAAGTAGCATTTCGTTGATATCTTAAAATATTATGTAAAGATAACAAGCCGAATGATAGTGCATAGTTATTGCGGCAAGTTGTTTTCATAATTGATATTTAAAAATTTAAAACAAGTATTCTGTACTTTTCATTTTTAAAAGAAGTTAAAATTTTTGTCTTAATTTCTTAAGAAATATGAATCATATGCACTTACATATGTTTTAACACATATATATACTTCTGTTGCTGCCGGCACGTGTACCAACCGGCAATAAAATTAATCTTAACACATATGTACATACATCTATGGTTATATGACCAGCGCATCAGTGAAGTGGAAAATTCCAATGCACAATAGCCAGAAGAATTGCACCATCCTATAGCCTTGCAGCTCAACTCATCTATATTAGCCATTGTTGAATTAGCCATGAACTTTTAGCACCGTTGCCAGTCAATTTCAAGGCTCCTTAAATTTTTTTCCACCGATATTTTGACTAAGTTTTATCTCTACCATAGGTCTACGCGAACAATGGGCTGCCTTTTGGAGCACAGAAAACATAATTTCGCCATTTTGGTTTCTGAATTTTTGCCACTAAATATGCGCGCTAGTTATCATTGCCGCTGAAAGCTATACAAATTTCAATGGCGTGAAAAATGTGGCCTGCAAATTGCCTTGAAAATCGGTTAGAATCGTGTTCGCCATAACCACAAACAAAGGCAACAACAAGAGGCAGCAACAACAACAACAAAAGCAACACCAACAACAGAAAATTGTAGAGCACAAAAAATAGACAGCTAGTGGAAAAAATAGCGAAAAGACAGCGCGCACGAACAGACACACACACACAAACATTGGCATGCAAAATAAATTTAGAATTCGCTGCGAAAATTGCACAAAAATTGCATTTATGAAATTTGACATTGAATTTTTTTAACGAATTAATTTTTTCGCTTTAGTTTTTTTTGTTACATTCGGCTTTGCTCGTGTGCCGATTGTTTTACAGCAGTGTTCGTGCTTTGAAAAAATTCTATAAAAAATACAACAAATATATTATATATAATTGCAGCTACAAAAAATGCATTTTTCGTAAATAATGACAGTAACAGCAACAACAACAGCAGAAGTAAAAAATCGCTCATATTCGCTCACTCATTTAATTGCATCGCTCTGCATTTGAGTGTATATATGTAAGTATATGTGTGGGTGTGTGTGTGTGTGCGTGTATTGGTGCATTGCTGTGGGTTGCAATGGCGCTCAACGCAACACTCGACGCGTTACTGGGTGGCGAGCTCAAGGGTGTGCGAGCGTTCATGTATTTGTATGTGTGTATGTGCATATCTTCAAGAGTGTGAGTGCACTTTGCGAGCGTTCTTTGGAGCGTTGACAATTCTATGAAAATGCGCTCAGTCTCTCTACCGGCTGGTGGTGGCAGCGCTATGTCAAAAGTTTTTGAATTTGCTTTAGCTAACTGTCTTTTGAGACGCTGACTTTGCACCTCACCACCGCAGCTTGACTAAATATATCGGCGCTGGTCTCTAATGCCAAATGCCGGTAAAATTTTAATGACAGCCTTGCCAGATGTTCGAATTGTTTTTTTTTCATTTGCTTTTGTGTGAGCTTTTGAGCTATTAAATTTGAAAACTTCACTTAATTAAGAAATAAAAAATTTTGGTACAAAATAATTGAAAATATAATAAAATTTTTAGTACAAAATTAATTTATTTTTTTTACAAATATATTTTAAAATATTAAATTTTTTATCTTAAGTTTTTGTGTAACTAAAAAAAGTTGTATGTAAATCCCACAAAATCGCATCACTCATTAACATAAGCACCATTGCAGGTCTCAAAATATTTTTTCCTTATTCCTTCATACTCTGCTTCGCATTGTAGGAAGCCATATGAAAGCCACTGGTGCGCCATGTTCTCTAGCTGTTCGTGTATTCTTGTCAATTGCTTTTTTAATTTTTCTTTCTTGTTGTTTTTACTTTTGGAGTTGTTTTTTTTTTTGTCTTTTTTGGCTTTGTTTTGTCTTTCTCCTGGTGGTTAAGTTGGACAATTTGCTCATATGCACGTGTGTGTGTGCTTGTGTGTGCTCTCCCCTGCTAATATGCTTGTGCGAAAATATTAAATAACAGAAAACAAAGGCTGACATATCAGTTCCGGCTTGGGATATGCTTAAGTTATAGGGTTAATGCCTTCGCCAGACTTGCTTAAATCACTTAAGTTTGGGTTAGGTCAGGTTGTTGAAATTTATTTTTTGACTGCATTTGCAATTTACATTCAAGTAGCTCGAAGGGACAGCAAAGGAAATTATTTGCTGTTGTTGTATATTTCTTTATTTTAGCCTTACTTCAAGTAAAGCTATTCTAGCCAGGTGTTTGGAGAAAATACTGAAGCTCTTTTATGACTTGAATTATGTAATTTGGAGTTTATATTTGAATTGCATAATATCAATATAGAGCCCATAAACATTTAGTATTTAAAATATCTGTTAAATTTTATTTAGCAAAAGTTCATAGTTTTTTAATGATATTTTGTTCAACAGATTTTATAATAAATATTTACATGCGTGAAAGCTATAATTTCTATAATTTCGATTGACAGCCTCTACTTGTTTCACCAGAATGACAATTTTCCGAGCTAAAATTGCCATAAAATGAAATTACCATACATCCATATTCAGTGCTTTGACTACGACTATCATTTAATCTGACCTAGTGGAAACCATGCATAATAAAGAAACGGTACAAATTAAGAAAACAAGAAAGAAACGTTAGCTTCGGTTGGGTCGAAGCTATGATACCCTTCACAAATAAAAATATTTTTTCATACAAGAACTTGATTTTGATCGGTCAGTTTATATGGCAGCTATATGCTATAGTGGTCCGATCTGAAAACAGTATATTAGAAGATTGTAGCGTTGACTTGGAGAATAATCCATGTCAAATTTCGTGAGGACGTCTTGTCAAAAAAAAAGTTTTCCATACAAAGAATTGATTTTGATCGGTCTGTTAGTATGGTAGCTATTTCTTACTAACCTAAACTTTCAAACGGTGACAAATTTTACTGAAAAGGCTCATAAATATGACACGACTGTAGCCAAATAAAAGGTTGCCCATATAAAATTGTTAGAAAATAGTAAATTAGTGAAATATCTGAAAATCTCTGCCAACAATTATTAAAAGTTATTTCGCCTCTTAGCTAAGCGCTTCTCTATATCATTGTTAATTATATGTGATCAAAAG
Organism: Bactrocera oleae; assembly: GCF_042242935.1. Classification (NCBI taxonomy): domain Eukaryota; kingdom Metazoa; phylum Arthropoda; class Insecta; order Diptera; family Tephritidae; genus Bactrocera; species Bactrocera oleae. The sequence continues at coordinate 77,655,490 of NC_091536.1, forward strand.
GTATGGTAAATTTTTTTATAAAATGTAAAGTCTTTATTTATTTTTCCAAACCAATTTCATTTCCTTTAAAGTAATCCTCGTCCGATTAAACGTACTTTTGCCAAAGCTTTTTCCAGTCTTCGTAATAGTTTCTTTTTTCTGGTACCGGACGAATTTTTTAAATAGTCAGAAGTCGCATGGAGCTAAATCAAGCGAATGAGTTTTTGCGGAACGCTATGAGTCAAGTTTTTGGCAAAAAAGTCGCGAAGAACCAATGACAGTATGACATGGTGCATTATCGTGATGAAGAACGGCCCTTTCAGACGCATTACCCTTAAATAATATTCTTTGTTGATAGTTTGGCACGGCGGAAGGTATTCATAGTGCACCACACGGCAACAATCAACTCAGCTTACTTTTTGATCACAGTATTATATGATATATTCATTACAATTTTTAAAAGCGGCGCTTCAATTTAAGTTACTTTTGCATAAAAATAGTTAAGGCTGTAGTATATATAACATAAAGCTTCTATTGCTGATACAGTCTTCTACTTGTATTAATATGACAAGCATGAAACTTGAGATAGTTTCTAAGTCGATAAGAATTGTTTTTTTTATAAATAAAGTTAAACTATTATCTGAAAATGAATCTAATAAATAAGTAGTTTAATAATTGATTAAGTACTGATCATTATTTCCTGATATTTTCTAAACCCATGGCAACATAATCATATGGACATAATAAAACTAAGCTGACGTCATCGAACTGACAGATAACCTCTCTTATCTCGCTAATGTACGTGAGAGGTTAATTAGTGCGTTATTGTCGCTTAGAGTAAATATTGGCTGGGAAGAAATCAATATTCATGTCTCTCAAGCAAAACTTATGCAAGTTGACAAATTCCTAAGACTTAGCAATTAGCTACAGAAAATAAATAATATATAAAATACAAATTATATGCATATAATATTATATAATGTAATTATCGTAGAGGATATAACTAAATATACACTATGTACATATATGTTTTTTCGAAATTTCAACTGCCATCTTTTCTTTATAAATTAATGTTATTGCAACAATTTTAATCGTTTTTAATTTCAAATTATGTGGCAACCTCATAACTTTACATATTAGTACGAATTTACTAAAAATTATTCGTTTACTTCCTTTATTGCTTTTTACTATGTATGTATGCATATAAAACATTTATTTATAAATTGAGTAAGGCTGGCAACTCTTATTACTTATTTATTATACTTAAACAGAAGTCTTTAAATACAATTTTTTGAAATCGATATAAAATATTTAAATGATTAATATTGTTTTGAAGGATTTCATATTTCAAAGCAGGTGGCAACCCGTCGAAAAAAAAACGTTTTTGTAATAATGTTTGTTTAAATAGTATTGTAATATAATTTTATGAAAATTTTGTTGTTGTTTTAAAAAGATTAAAAATCCAAACTGAAGTTTTTCGATAATAAGATTGAATAATAATGAGAAATCGTAAGAATATTTATTCAAAAGCAAATTCGCATGTATATGTACGTATGGCATATATTAATATAAATATATGTTATACAATGTAAATAGACTCTAGCATTTATTTCTTCATACTGCACTTAGCTAAGCATTAGGGTGGTCCTTAAATAATAAAATAACTTATTTTTTTAACTATGTGGAAATCTGTTAACGGTAAAATTTATCAGAGTCAATTTAGCATGCACTTGAAAATAAGTAAGTTATGCGAAGAAAATTCATATACGGAGTAGTAGCATCGATTATAGATATTAATTGTAATGTCGAGTAAAATAAATGTATTTCTTATTTTATGTATTGTACTTTGTATCTAAGGCATTACTTACAGGCTTCCAAATGGGACCGATACTTCTGTAATGGTATCGATTTCACCATTTTGAGTCTACAGAGCACTTTGAGACCAAATTTATTCTTTACGTAGCTTCAAGAGCAATTAGAGTTTAGGGGTAACAGTTTTGACTGTATTGTATTGAAGTATTGCTTAAAGATTCCGAAATAGGTGCTCCTTGCACCTTTTTGAACCACCTTAATATGTATTTATATTGAGTTCTCTATGAAAGAAATATGAAATAAAGATGATGATGAAAAAGTGTTTTTACGGGGAGTTCTTCTTTTCTCTTTCTTTTCTAGCTTAATTGGAGCGAACGTGCCTCATATTGCAAGACCAGTTAAGAGCTGTTTGGAAAACAGCGGCTGGAAGTTTTGCCTCACCTGCCTTATAGCCCAGACCCTGCCGCGTCTGACTACCATTGGTTCCGGTCGATACAAAACGACCTTACTGAAATACTGTTCACATCAGAACAGGAAAAAACACTAGAAAATATACTTTAAGATCCAATCTTGTATAAGACTCTTTTTCATGCCCTAAACAGGGTATATTAAGTTTACCACGAAGATTGTAACACCCAAAAGGAAAAGGAAACTTTAGAGACCCTAAAATTATATATATGGTATATAGTAATCCCTCAGTTTTTGAGATATCGACCTTATTTGTCGGAGTCACCGATATCAGACCACTATAGCATTTAGCTGCCATATAAACTGAACAGTCGGAATCAAGTGCTTGTATGGAAAGCTTTGTCATTTGACAAGGTATCTTCACGAAATTTGGCAGAGGTTATTGTTCAATTAAACGCTACAATATCTGAAGAAATTGTACAGATCGGACCGCTATAGCATACAGCCGCCACATAAGCTGATCGATCAAAATTAAGACAAAGATCTTTTTATACTCCTTTATGCTATAAAAAATGCACCTGTTAAGGCAGTGAGCTGAGGTTTATGTTTTTTTCTTGTTTTTAAATTGAAATAAAATTAAAATTAAATATTATTTTATTTTATTAAAACATATTTCAAATTGCCTAAAAAATACTTTTCTAAAACTCATAATTTTCTTAATTACACTGTAATCTACACAAAATTTCAAGCCAGTATCAATAATAAGAATAAGAAGAAGAAGAAGGGAGGGTGTTGAGCTGCAAATAATTGCAGCTGCTAGAATTTGACACGTTAACGCAATCAACGGTGCAACTGTACAGATGGCTTTTGTTATTTTCATGCGATTATTTCGATTGTTGTATTATTGTTTATTACTATTGTGCGACAGACTTTTAATTAATTCAATTTTAATACGCAAAAAAATTAAGAAACTATTAGTTGTGGGGCTTATCGCCCGGCGTTGACGTCGACGTCGGCGTTAACGACGAGACTCGAGATTTTTCGAACTTACGGCGGGAAGGCCTTACAGATAAACGCTTAGTAAGCGTGGGCACGTATGACCATATACATACCTATGTATGTATATATGTGAGTGTGTGTGTTCGCCTATGATTTGTTGAATTCTTTGATTTTAATTATGTTAATATTTCACTCACTTGCTTCGCAATTTATTAAAGTGACAGCATGAAAAATGCATTTCCTATTAATTCCAGTGAAAAGTCAAACTGACAGCGAGCGGTGAAGATGACGGTGGCGATGGCGGCTGCTGTAACGGCGAATTTCTTTGTCTGCGAGTTGCGAGTTGAGACTTTTTAAGTTTTTTGCTATTTCTTGTTGTTGTTGGTATTTTTGTTATTGTTGTTGTTGTTGTAATTACTTCTAGTTTTTATTATTGTTGTTATTATTATTTTAATGTTGTTGTCTGTTTTGTCGTTGTTATTCTTTTTATGTTGTTGCCTAGTTATGTTTTGGTTGTTGTTAGTTTTCATGTTTTTATTTTGTTGTTGTTTTTCGAATTACTGCCATAATATAGTAAATAGTTTCGAAAAGTTTTCATCTCCGATCTTGAAGCAAATCGCTGCTGCGCAGTTGTCTCACCTCTTCGTCGGCCGTCTCGACCAACCGAACGACCGACTAACTGCATATACCGATGATAGACAAGCTGACGGATTGTCGTGACAGTGTCCTTGTTGCCGGCTGCTACTCATGTTCGTTGTCATTGTCAGCGTTATATTTTGTTGTTGCCATCGCTATTGTCAACTAAACAGTTGGAAAATTTCTACTTTTTATTATACATTTATACACTCGCACACACACACACACATATACAAACAGAATGAAGTCAACGCATTTTTGTGCTTATGAAACCTGACAATTTCCTCATTTCTTCTTTCTTACAGCTCAGCCGGCAAGCATCTTGCAACCGCAGTAGCAGTAGCAGCAGCAGCAGCAGCAGTTTATTTGACATTTTTCACGTAAACAAAATACAAAAACAATAAGAACAAACAATCAGAATGTGAGTCGTCAGGAATTTTAATGCATGAAACAGTTGACATTTTTTGTAAAAATTTATGTGAGAACATCAAAAGGTGCTGTGAGTGTGGCGGCGAATGTGCGCCGTGAACGCCAATTTCAATTGCCTCAAATCAGCAAAAACACCTCGTTCGCGCAGACACGCATCCTGCTTGGCGGCGTTGTAATGTAACACACACTTACACACATGTGAAGATTATTTTTTTTAATTTACCGCAAAATACTGATACAACGGGGCCATTTGAAGGCCACACGACCGCTGGTGGAAACGCCTGTGAAATTGTGAATTCAAAGTGATCTTAAAAGCATTTAAATGTAGTGAAACCCAATTAGACAGTTCCGCGTGTGAAACAACAACAATGTGACATATACTTATTAAGATTAAAACATTGAAAAAAAAACCGTTCCGAAACTATTGTTTTATAAATAATTTCATATAAGGTCTACATAGAATATTCCGCCTCAGCTTTTCGGTGAGTTACAATAAATATTTTATATTATATATAACTAAGCTATATAACGCTTATTATATTATTATATTATTCTTATAAATATTATTTCTGCAATCAAAGAGTTTGTAACAGAAGCTTTAAGCTTTGAAAAAGCTCGTTAAGCTTTTCAAGTTGATGGCAATGTTTGTGGAGCTTTTTAAGCTAATAGCAGGTTATGAAAGCTTCAGAGTTTTTACATAATGAGCTTTCATTGTAGAATTACTTAAGAAGTATTTCAAGAATATATCATCAGCACATTGTCGTCTTAGGACTAATACATAATGGCGCTTAAATACACATACTTACTTAATTACTTTTATGGTTTCTAAACTACATTGAAACTTTCTATTTATTAGTCTCAAATATAAGTTGAATCTAAGCTCTTAAGAACTTGGACCAGTCCAGAGCCTTCAAAAAAGGCCTAACATTGACAATTTATTATGAAAGTAAAGAAGAAGTTACTGAATTTTCTCCTTTTGAATTTATTCGAAATTAATAAAGAAGTAAATAAATTTTTTCATTCTGGCTTTATTAAAGATGAATTTGAAGTTATAAAAAATTCTAATTTTATTTACCTAAAATTGGTTGCTTGCAAAATTCCGGCTACCGGGTCAATGTTTGATATTAATTTTCTCACGAGAACCTTTACGGGACTGTAATTGAAGCATCTCTTGCTATATGAAACATGATAAAAAACAGTTTCCATAAAAAGAAAACCGGTTTTTCGAAAATCTTAGACTAACCCAGCTCCTTTAAGTTGGATATATTTTCAAAATACTATAAAAACTATGTTCCATATAAAAATGTAATATTTTTGTAGACCTTACACAATAAGCAAGGAAAATGATAATTTAGAACTGCCTATAATTATATGAGAAAATGGACGAAAATCTGCATGCCCGCTCTATAAGAATAACCTATGCTTATTCACTCTACTTTTTCCCCTAAATCAGTCGAATTTAAATTATCCATCCAAACTATATTTACCTGAGACCAAAGTTTATTAACTCACAATAATTTCTTCAAAACTATTTTGCATTGACTAATCAACCACAACAAAAAACGTGTACATAACAATTTGGTAGCAGATCTTTTTATATTATTCAATGCAAAGTAAACGAAACGTTAAAACATTAGCACGTTCTTTTTATAGTATGAAACGATTTCATTAATATTTGGAAAATAGTGAATTTAAAAGAATTGCATTTTTGTAAAATACAGTTTCTGTTGAAATTTTTTCTATCATCTCAAATATTTACTTTGTTTGGAGCTCTTTAAACAAAAATTAAAAAAAAAGTTGTCTACATTTCGGCGCAATTTCCATATTAATAATAATTTATAATTTGTAACGGTATAAAAATCTACCTATATCTGCCCATCGATAAGCTAAACGGTTGTCTTGGGTTTAACAGAAACAACCAAAAACACATAGTTAATTAAATTAATTAATAAAAGTTAAGTAAAAAGAAATCGTTTTTTTACAAATAGACGGTTTTAGTAATCTGTTCTTGCGTTGTATAATTGCGCTATATAGCCTTAGGAGGATATAATTTCATGCTAAAAAAACCTCTCAGGTCGTGTTCGAATCACATGTTTGTTTAAATAGTGTTGTAATATAATTTGACGAAAATTTTGTTGTTGTTTTAAAAAGATTAAAAATGCATTTTTCGATAATAAGATTAAATAATAATAAGAAAGGCGTGTACTAATGTTGGCCAAGCAAGGATTGACATCAGGAATCTATGCTATAGTTTTGGTAGGAATGCGAAGGCATCTACCAATGGGACCGTCTGAAGAAAGCATACGCCAAGAAACGTCCAAGAATCAAAGACGAGATGAAGAATTGTGTACCATTAGAACAACGTCAGGCCAGCACGTCGGTAGTGACTAACCAGAAGCTCCGGCTGCTTGGTTGTGATGTTCTTACTTATATGTTTGTTTTTGTCTATCGCAAATGATGGTGAAAAATTCGTTTTCGAGAAGCTTGTGAAAATTGACTGTCAAAATTTTTGCTAATAGAAATGAGGATTTCTATGAGAGTGGACTTATAAAATTACCTTACGAAACTTTAAATTTAATACTAAAATAATGAATTTGTTTTCCTAGATCCACTACGAGTATTTTAAATATAATTATACATACACATAAACATGTGTAGAAGAGTTTAAGCACACAACAATGTCGCTGACTGCTAAAATTCATGCATTACAACACCTCATTTCGCAGCCTGCGGCTCTTCCAGTAAAAGGATTAACTATTATTGTCAAAATGAAAAGAGTAGCTGAAGTCAAACGAAGTGTTGGTGTTGTAATGTGAGTGTCAGCTAAAGCGCTACCGGCAAACATAACTTGTGCAACACGCTGAATCGATATACTTAACTTGACAATGTTATACAAGTGCGCTTGCATAAGCAACTGCAAATGTTTGTTGCTGCAATAGTTGATAAAAGGAAAAACGTTTATTCCGTAAAGTAATCGAAGAATTGCAGGCTTTTTAAAGAATAATCAGCTTTTCAATTTATATATTGTTGAAGCTGGCACACATAACTACGTGCAGGCACTTGTGTGTATTTTCAGTTTTATCGAATTCTAAGAAAATTTATATACATATTTTTAAATGCGGTGGCCATATACATCGGTTATTTGATTAATAAATATTAATTATGCTAGTGGTTCTGCCTTTAAATGAACTTTCTTCGAAATCAAGCTTGATGATTAAACGATCTCAAAACCAAATATTTGCCCAACAACAAAGGACGCGTTGAAACCGGCAAACAGGCTTATTGCCCTATTTTCAATTAAAGGTTTTAATATACTCACTTGATGTCATAAACTAAACTTTACTCATAAACTCTAAATTTACTTCACTTTTAACAGGCTTCAAACACGACCTTTTTGGTGGCCTAGGCTGAGATGGTCTTCAGTGCTTTCAGCGGATTTTGGTTTTTTGATTTCCGCTCATTCCTTCATCTCTTCTAGACACTCAATCATTAACGAAAATGTGTTGATCCGATCCATAAGAGATTTTGAGATTCGCTGCTATCTCTCTGATGACAACACGACGATTTTCAAACACATTTTCTTTATCTTTTTCGATATGGTCGACATTAATAGAGGTGAATGTGAAAATATGTGGTATTACTTGAAACAATTTTGGTAGTGTAAACACTTCAATAAGAAAACATGAATATTTTCCTTGAACATACAACCTTAAACTCAAGTTTGGGCCACAACGAGACACCAATGTACTACGGTAAAGCTACCACTAAGGCACTCTCTCATATGTTTCCTTCTTTTTCAGTTAAATTTCTTTGGCTTTGTTGAATATCATATATCAATATTCATTCACTTAAAATCTGGTCACTCTGAAGTTCCACCATACCGGGTGTTCTAGAGTCTGATTTAAAGTACAATACCAAATAACAATCACTATGTTTCCTACTGAAGCTAATGGACTACAAGTACATAGATGAAGAAAAAATCCGTTCATCTGACAGTAGGGATACATAAGCGAACGGAAGCAGATTTTTGCTCATCTCGAGGCAATTAATTTAATAGTATTTCTCAAATAGAGTTGGGAACGATTTCTGCCCTTCTCCCAACAATAATCTTTTTCAGATTTTAACAGAAAAAAATCGCTAACTTCGACTGCACACAAGAATTTGATTTTGATCTTTCAGTTTGTATGGCAGCTATATGCTATATGCGATCCGATATCAGCAATTCCGACAAATAAGCAGCTTCTTGGTGAGAAAAGAATTTGTGCCAAATTTCAATCGATATCTCAAAAACTAAGGTTAGTTTGCTTTTATGGATACAGGCAGACCCTTTTCTCGACATCAGAAGACCTCACTATTGGTGTGTTCTTTCCACCTGAAATTTATAGCCAAGTCAACGTATTAAATGCTATTGGTTATCTGTATATATTTTTTAACTAAATTTAAACTAGATACGAAAATTAATTACCAGAAACAGGGTGAAATTCGTATTTCCGATAAACATTGAGACCGTTTAGGAATAGCGAAGAAGCACTTGGAAGTCCAAGTCAAACATCCGAGCGTGTTTTAGCCAAAAAAAATTCACATAAGTTCATTAGATCCCTTCAAACTTATAGATGCATGAGGTCTTTCAGTTCAATCAGAACAGAAGCTCAACCAAGTATTTAACACAGCCATATATTTTGGGCGTATATATATATATAATATATTAATATGTACATACATATTAGGGTGGAACGAAAAAAAATTTTTTTTTTGCTTAGCCCAAGGGTAAGATCTGTATAATTATTTAAATATTATAAAATTTTGTCAAACAATTTTCTTAACATCAGCCTCAGTTTTAAAGTAAATTTTGAGTTAAAAATTTGTTTGGACAAGAAAGAATTATTTTTGGTTTAAACTCTTTACATTTATATAAAAATTATAGAATGTGACGGTTTTTGACTCAAACTTTATTTTAACGATTAAGGAAACCATGTTTAAGACTTTTTTTTTTAAACTCCAATAATGACCACAAAAAATTTTTTTAAGTTGAAAACTTTTAATTGGCCAGAAAGAGGATTTTCCACAGCTTCTAGAACACTTATTAAAAATTTTTTACGAAATAAAAATTTTAACTCGAAAATTTACTTTAAAACTGAGTGAGCCTCTAGATGTTAAACATTTTTTTTGTCCAAAAATTTTCTTTTTTGATAAACTACAAATTTTTCCCCAGGCTAAGCAACCAAAAAAAAATTTTTTTTTCGCTACACCCTAATACATATGACATATGTTTGGTATGTGTACTATGAGTTAGTTAGTAGCTTACAAAAAATAAACTAGATCTGCATGAGTCAGCTTAGACAAAGCCGTTCGCAACGATCACTTCATAGTCCGTCCTGCGATCAGCGAGTCACATTAAAGCCGTGGGACATTTTAATAGAGCGCTTGTCGTCAACTATTTCTCCGATTGCAAAGTATGCGTAAGTAACTGTGAGTGTATGTGTGTGTGTGGTTGGCATGAGTCAACACTGTATTTCTTTGTTCGACGTTAAAGCGAATTTTCATGCAAACTTAAAAGGCAATAAGAAAGTTGATTCGGAAATAAATACACACACGACAAAAATATTGAATTTATTAATTATAAATAAATAAATAGTTTGAGTAATTAAAAGAGATTTCATCAATTTGGCAAATATCGTCGGCGCTGCACGAAATCAAATTAAGTTGCATGTAAAGCATTTTTATTATTATGTTTTTTTTGTGTTTTGGTCATTTCAATTACAGCACCCTGTATTGCACACAAACGTTTCAGTATACCGTTACATTGTTTATCAGACAATTCACCGCTAAAAAAATAGCAAAACAAACCGACAAATGGCAGCAAAAATTAAATCAAAGCGAAATATTGGTTTTCCCATAATCGAATTTCGTAGAATTATTAGACCCGGCCACTGTGTGAGTGTTTGTGAAAACAAACAAACAAGCTGGCGAAACTGGCAACCGTTGCCCCATTCCCTTTTTATCTGCTTTTATTTGAATTTTTCTGCATTTGCTTTGTTTTGGCCTTTGTCAAAACAAACAGTTCTAATTGAATTTGTTGCATAAAACTAAAAAATGCACTAAAATATACAAACACATACATCTACACACACATAGAGCCTTACATTCAAACTATTACACACACACACACAAACACCTACAGAGAAAGTGCTCGCGAAATACTAATAGCCAATTGTGAAAGCAAACAAAGTGGAAATTTCGTTAGTTGACACTAAATGCATTTGGTCAACAAATTCCGATAACGTTACATAAACAAATATCTATGTGTGAGTATTGTATAGCTAACAGAGTATACCAAGCAGGGCCATTGCGCGGGTGATGATAAAATGCCTTCACAAAAGCTAAAATAAAACAGAGTAGATTAAACAACAAATATTGCTGAATCGATTATTGCTTTGATTAGGTCGTCATCAACTTCAACTGGATGACTAGAGCGTTTTTCATCTTTGAGTGAAATATCGCCAGAACGAAATATGGCAAACCAATTTTGACACTGCCGTTCTTTTATGGCTTCGTCGCAAAATATGACGAAAATGTTCCTTTTGATCGTACATTTTTCAACGAACGCCAAACGAAAACTACGCAACCGATCAAAAAACTTTTTTTTTACTGATTGACAGCTGAATTGCCCATTATCAAATAACAAAATGTGTTTTACATTTGGACTACGCTAGCAAACCTAAAAATTCCACTGAAGCCATCTGAGTGAAATCCGCAATTACTTAGTTGCCAACCCCATATAATAAACATTTTGATCGGAAGAATATCGATATACATAAGTACTCTTCGATTTACCAGACCTTAAAGCGTGTCAAATTGAACAAACAATTCGTATATTGCAAAAAATGGCATAGTTAAAGAAAGAAGAGGCGCGTCGAAGGCAGCTATAATATTTTTTTATTATTCATAATCAATTGATCTCGGTCTTTTGCTCCTTCTTGGTTGACTGTATAAATCTCTTGGGGATCTTGTTCGAGTCGACTGCTCTAGAATAATTTGAGAGATACATTTGGTGTTGTCATATATTGCATCGTTTAAATGGCAAGTCCAAGTATAGGCTCTAATCGATGCCGGCAGCAAGCTCAACTCTCTATTCGAATATTGACATTTTCCGCACCTCTATCACATACAGTGCGTTAAAAAAAAAACGTTTTTACTATGCGCTATCAATTTGCGGAGAATTGTTTTAGTTTTTTTTTTTTTTTTTTTTGCGAAATAATGTTCAATTGCGATCCCTGATGTGTACAATTCGATCAGTTATTTCGATCTTCTTAATGTGTTATGTCGTGCCGTGATATAAGAAAAATGAGTGCTCTTCATAAAAAACTTTTTGAAGCAGTCTTTAGAATGCAGCATCCCATAAGTACCAAATGGACTATTAAAAAATGTGCAAAGTATTTAAATATGAGTTGTACATTTGTGAAGAGGTGGTCTGACCATTGAAGAGAAACTGGACACGTAGATGAGAAGCCAGGCAGAGGAATGAATCACGTGACATCTAAAAAGGAGCACAAAGCTATTGTTCTCCTTTTTGAGAAGAAACCCATGCTCAATCTATGAGTAGCAAAAAAATTTTTTTTTAAATTAATTAGATATATCACTAACACACATTGAAAAAGGTTACATTGGGCGCAAGAAAACTTCAAACCTAATTGGAGCAATGCAATATTTACAGATGAGTCAACTTTTATATTGTTGAACAACTTGAGTTGTGTTTGGTTAAGAAAAAGACAAACATTTATTGAGAGGAGTGTTAATCATCTCCAAAAGGTGCATTTTTATGCATGCTGCTCTGCTTATTGATTTGAGGTTTCACAGAAAACCTGAACGATGTTAGAATGACAAAATTGTATAAAAAGGGTTTACTTAATGTTAGGGGATTGCAAGAAGACGAAGATACCAAACATAGGACTCTGTACTCAGTGGTAACTGGAAAACATAATTGTTGCTTTAGATTGATTATCACAGTGACCAGACGCCAATCTCATAGAAAATGTCTGAGCTTTAATAAAAGCCAAAATATCTAGAAAATATTTAACGCAACAAAAGATTTCACTCGGTCAAGCCAACATATCTGTATGTATTGAATAAACATCAGCTATAACAAAACAATAAATTGTCTATAATTACAATATTTTTCCCAATAAACACTACCTAAAAACGCAAACTAAAACGTTATTTTTTGAACGCACTGTATATTAACGTTGACATCAACAGAGTTTTGATAAAATATATTCCAATGCAGATGTTCAACGCGATGTCCGAAACCTTGTTTAATATCATGCAACTGAAAGAGATATTGTCCGAGTGCTCAGTACTTTTTGTCTATCGTATTGTTATTGCGGGGATGCCAAAATTAGACAAAAGATATAAAGTTTGGACCAATGTCTAAACCATTTTCAATTATATTCCCACGCAATTTTTAAAAAAACTTCTTTATTTAATTTTATTAAAGTATGACATATTTTGATAGGTGGAACTTCGGAAATTATTATACAGGCTAGATTGGGGACAGAGAAAGGAATGGGCTAATTGCGTTAATTTTGACATTGCTGAGGTTTACTTGAGTTCATATTTTCAAAATAAATAACTCACACATTAAACGACGTGTTGGACATAATTATTAGTTTATTAGAATAAAGAAAATCAATATAGGTAGTATTGGGGAGTGGGGGTAATTCAAAGACTAAATTCACATATTTTCGGCATTAAATTATAGTATATCGAATTTTATAGGTTCAGTTAATTTTGCTAAGATATCTTGCAATATTAAAAGATATATATGGCATAAGACCAACCGGAAGTTTGAAAATCTTATGTTAGGTATATGAGAGATTGGGATGGTATTGACCCGATTTGATAACTTTTTGGCAATACAACATACTATTAACAAAATAAAATGTCACCAACATATATAATATAATATGAAGTAAACGCAAAAAAATATATATTTTTTTAAAATAATAAAATTTTAAGAAATCAGATGGAACTTAAATTTACGTTATATGGAAAGTAGGCGTAGTATGATTGCAGCCATTTTCGCACTGTAACATAGGAATGTCTGAAGAATGCTTTATATACCGTGGAGTAAACGATTTTTAGCTGATATTTGTATCGCAATTCATATCTGAGTGTTTTTGCTCTAAAACTTTTGTGCTAAGTTGAGATCAAAGCGAATTTTTACACAGCACACACACATACCGAAACAAATTAAAACAGCGAATGCATTTTTTAATGTTTAATTACGACTATTACGGCCATTTTGCATGTGGCATGTGGCATGATGTCATATTTCTACATGTGGCCGCATTTATTAAATTCTTGCGCAGTCTTCCTTTTTTCCATTTTCAGCTCTATTTTCAAGTTTTTGACACAAAAATATGCAATCTAATTTTTTCGTGCCGTTTTTCTTCCACATTTGTTGATGAATTAGCGAAACTGCAGCAGTATCAGTATATCTGTGTGTGTGTGTGTGTGTGAGAGTGTGCCCCAACCATGTTTTGAGCTATTGTGGAGCTCTGTGCTGAGGGTATGTGCGCCTGTGGGGTAAATCATTGGCTCGTGCGCGTATCTGTATATGTGTGTAGTGCAAAATAAATTGGTTGCCGGGCGATCTCTACGCTGGACGGTGTCACTGCACCGCAAAATGTAGAAAAAATTAAGAAAATAACAGAAATTAAAAACAGAATGAAATAAAAATAGCGAAATAAATAAATAGAAAATGCGAAAAAATGAAAGCAAACACTAAAAAGTAGCTATTTTATGATATATATCATATACATACGAGTATGTGGGTGTATGTATGTATGTATGTATGTGTGTGTGTTTGTTTGTGAAGCGACGAAACAAAAACATGCATTGTTTGCACAGTCACAAGTCAACCGATACCCCTGGCGTTGACAATGCACGATGCGGTGGCCAAATAATGGCGGTTATGTTGGCGATGGCTTTGGCAACGACGATGGCACTGTCGTTGGCGTAGTGTTGGTATTGACGCACAAACTGTCGCCAACAACAACAGCAAGCGCGAATTTGCGTAGTTACACGAAAATATATAGAGATAGGTATATATATACCGTTATATATATACTGCAATTATATATATGTAAAAGTTCCTTCCACAACAAAAACACTAAAAACAGTTTATAGAACAGCTGTGAGAGCAGCAGGTGGTTGTGGTTGCCACACGTATGCTGTCAGCAGACTTGAAGAAACGGACTTTTCGTTAAAATTCACACACTCAACTCAAAATTATCGTCCTATGTGACATAACCACACTTTTATTATCTATTATTTATTTTTTCTTTTATTATTTATTTAAATATTTTTCATTTTCTCATAAATTTCCTTGAATTTCTCGCCTTCCACACTTGATTTCAATTCGTCTTCGAAAGCCGTATAAAATATAGTTTCAAACAAAAATCCGAAAAATAATACAAATATTTTACAGAAAATTACAAAAACTTGTAGACATAACGATATACTTGTATGAGTAAATGGAGCACTACAGCAAACCAAGGAACCACTAAAAGCTAATGCGAGGTGTGAGACTTCGCTATATGTACATATATTAGCAAATAACTACACCACAGTGAGTGTAAGGGTGTGAGAGAGCGAGCGAGCGAGAGAAAACTGTTGGACGTTTGGTGTGGAATTACAAAAAACATTTTTGTGGCAACTAATGTGCAACACGAAAAAATAACAAAAACTAAAAAAACAAAAACAAAAACATAGAGATACGCAAACCACATTACAACCCCAAACTCTTACTAACAACGATTTTTTCCATTTTTCTACTAAACAAACCAATATTGCTTTCCCACACACCATACCAACTAAACACCAAGACCTTGCAACACGCATACTTATAAAATAAAACTGAGAAAAAGCAGTACTACCTTCATCTAACCTAACCTAACCAGCGAAGAGCCTTCCTATCTTTACTCCTTAAAGTTTCTACTACACACTCCTCTCTGAAACAAATGTACAGTTTTTGCTGCATTTTTTTAGCTCCTCTATTTCGTGCACTATTTGGCGGCAATATCCTGCTGCCTGAGTGGAGGTGGTAAGTGTCTCTGCAAAATTCTTTTTTCTCCCCAATTTCGTCTAAAACCAAAACCGTCTTCTACTCAAACCCTCCCGTCGACATTTTGTAGCCTTCCTTTCCCGACTGCCCTCGGTGTACATAATGTAATTGCAGTGGCAATAAAAGCAACGCTGCACACCAGTTGCATGGAATATGGCGCGGGTGGTCACATTAACGTTGTTTTTGTGCGAAAAAAAAAATTGAAAAATTGAAATAAAAATATAAAGTGAAATTATAACAACTTTATATATCCAAACGTACATATATACTATACAAGTAGCAGTTGTTGCTGCTACTACTATAGCTAAATGCAACAGGCGTTTGTTGCCGGCTAGCGCGCACACAGCCACATCTATTTTCCAAGGTGGCATATAACGGAAGAAAGTTTGTCTTAGTCGGAATATTAGTGCTTTCTATGTGCTACACCATTTACTGGGGCGTGGCAGTGTGTCGGGTTTGGTAGTCTGTGCCGGTGTTTGTGTGCATCTGCTATTGGTGGTGTTGTTATTGTTGTTGCTGGTGTCGGTGTTGCTGCAAAATTGTCATGTACATAAATTTTGGATGAACACTTTTTTCCACCATATGGTGCCACTGTCATCAGGTAAATTGCCTTTTTCTCATCTCGAAGTATGCGACGAGTTCGTGCGACATTAGTTGTGGAGTTGCTATTACCGTTATTATATATAAATTGTGCTAAAATAGCTGCGTAATATATTAAGCGAGGCAATATTTAAGCAAACGTAGTTATGTGGAAGGCATAAGGCGAAAGCATCACTAATGAGGGAAATATTTTAATTAAAACAAGAAAGAATTTGAATTTATAGCAAATTTTGAATTGGATCGGCTAGTTTGTATGACAAAGCTATATGCTATAGTGGTTCGATATCGGCGTTACCGACAAATGAGTAGCTTCTTGGCAAGAAAAGGACGTACATAAATATACTTTTTTGAATCTCTGAAGTATCCTTCTGAGTGATACATATATATTGCACAATACCCTTCTGGGTGATACGAACTTCATTTATATAATATACCCTTTTCAGGATATAAAAAAATGTGTTCAAAACGGAATGACAAATTTGTTACTCATACGACATGGTATACCTGAAAAAGTCTGCCAGACAATTAGCTATTATAATATAAATAATATCAGCAGTAGATCAATCACCTATCCCGGCTAAAAGCAGCTACTTAACGCAACCAAAACAAGGAAAAGCTTTACACAGCCCTCAGTCATGTAAGGAGGCGCATCCTTGCGAAGCTCGCTGTTCAAGAATAAAATAGTATATACATTTTCAGTGTCTATTTATAGAACTTTAACGTTCTGGTTCGAAAGTTCTGCTCATTTAAATATAGACATATATAGAGTGTATTGGATTTCATGTTCGTAAATAAATGTTGAATAACTTTGACGACTACTTACCGACTGAGCTGGTTATGCCAGTTTAACCGTAAAAATTTAAAATGTTTAAAAAGTTGCGTTACTACCATATATTATACGGCCATTCGTCGTTCGAGGAACAGAAAATTTGTCATGTAAAGGCCTTGCATAACAAAAGTGGGTTGCTTAATATCGCATTTTACGCAAAAACCATCTTATTTCTGCAAGCAAAACGAAGTAATCGATGGAAATGAATATCTATGTATATTTGGCTCAATATGTTTGACCGAAAATGGGTGAAAAGACATGCAGGCGACCAAGTTAAACTGCAGGTTACAATATATGCTACTTCAATAGAATATAGCTGGATGTTGGAATCATCAAAAATTTGTATGACTGGCCACCAAACTTTAGAATGAACTGCCTCTGTGAAAGCCTTGGACCATACGAACTAACGCCAAATATTTGTGCTTAAAACATCGCCTTACCGACAGAAGGGGTTGGATAATATGAAAAAAAAGTTTACATATCGACATACAAGATAACGGAACCTGTATTTAATTACATTCCAAAAAAAGTTCCTTACCGGGTTTGCTTCATAAAAGTAGCAAATCCAGAAATATCTCTGTTCGAGGCTCGAGATACTTTTATCGGGCACTTTTTCAGGTTTTCATATATATATTAGGGTGGAGCGAAAAAAAAATCTTTTTAACGTCTAGCGGGGGCTCACTTCTAAAGTAAAGTTTCGAGTTAAAATTTTTATTTCGTAAAAAATGTTTGATTAGTGTTCTAAACGCTGTGGAGAGTCCTCTTTCTGGATATGAACTTAAAAAAAAAATTTTGTAGTCATTATTGGAGTTTTAAAAAAAAGTCTTAAACGACAACATGCTTTCCTTAAGCATTAAAATAAATTTTAAAAAAATATAAAAAATTTCGCTCCACCCTAATATACAGATAAAAGTTCATCCTTAAGGTTTTTGCATTTTTTAACGGCTCAGAAAAAAAGTCGCCATAAAGAACCACTTTGTTTTTTACTAGGTTATTTCCAGAGATTGGAGACATATCTTCAAAACAGTAAACCTTGTCTATTCTGAAACTAGAAATAATAAGTGTCTCGTACCCTAAAGGATTCCATGATCACTTTCAACTTTCCGAAAAAGTTTATTCCGAGTTATGCTTCAAAAAATACCAAATCCAAACAAATCTGAAGAACAATGCTGCTGTTCGATGTTCTCAGTACTTTTATAGAGATCCTTCTAGGGTTTTCAGATATATATAGTGATCAAAGTTCTTCCTGGAGGCTCGTAACTCTTTAACCACTTCAGAATGAAGCTCTACTTCGAGTATCTCCGTGATTTTCTATTTTTGAGTATCTAGGTTTTTTCCAGAGGTTGGAGATATATCTGCAAAATAAAGCTTATCGTTTCGTTTTAAAGTAGTTTTCCATAGTTTCGATAAGTAGCATAGAGTTCTTCATCGAGGTTCTCTGCGCTTTTCAATGGGTTCTTGAAATGGTTTAGACTCTAAAAGTTAAACTTAAGTGGAGAGCCCAACTTGGAACCAAGCTTAAATATTTATCAATCTGTTCAGAGAAGTGTCAACAAAGGAAATAAGATAGCAGTTAGCATGACAAAATTGAAAATTCTTTGACACATATTTATCTGCGAAGTCCTTCTGCATATAAAATTGTCTATATTTAATATAATGTACTGCACCACGTGTACTGTTGTTATTCTTCAATCTTTTAATTTTTGCTTTCAAATGAAAACATAACTTGTATTCATTACTAGCACTTGGTGAAGATATATCAATTTCTACTTTAACAGTAGGTTCTTTTATAGAAAAATCCGATAGTAACTCTATTTTACCGAAAAAATATATGCATACTATATTGTATATAAAATCTGTATATATAATATTTATGATCCATTATCGCAAATTTATGCAAGCGTTTCAGAAATCAGGTGTAAAAGTTTCACACGAAATGGGTTAATAACACATAAGAAGTGCTCACGAACGTGAAATTTATCAAATATAATACTATAAGCTAAATAATTTGTTTAAATGTGATTAAGTGTGACTGCTGGCTTTGAGGCTATTAATTTGACATTAACGACCGCTTGTAGCGCGAACATAAACAGTTGCGCTCCATTTGCTTTACTGTCTTTTATCTTAGCGCTGCGATGGCGTGAGACTCAAGCGCTTAACTTCCACTTACATACATACATAAGTAAACATGTGTAAGCATCTGCTGTGTGTATGTATAAGTATATGTGAATGTATAAATAAATATGTGTGCATTCATTCATTCATTCATTAGATGTGTTCTCACAGTTCGCGAAGCCGGCGAAGAAGCAGCGAGTGGAAAATTCGCCGCCACAGGTGGTTGGGTGGCTGTTGACCGGCCAAATGGCGAATGACCAAGTGGTTGCTCACATCGGGCGTCGCATGGCTGCTGATTTCGGGTTTGATTGTGTGTTTTGGAAAAAGGCAGCAGCCGCTTACCTGATTTTGCATTTTTAATATAGTTTCTAAAAAAATTTTTAGAAAATATTATATATTTTGATGGTGATCTTAGAAGTACATAGAGCTTGTTAGAGACCCTTTACAAATACTATTGCCATATTCAGAAAATTTATTTAGCAGAAAATCTGTTTTATTTTTCCGTAAATCCATTCAGGTTTAACAATGATAAGGTAGTTTAGATATATATATTATTTTCCATTCATCATTTAGGATTCATAAAATATAACCTATTCTAACCGTAGTTTGAATTGTTTCTTAAAAAGTTCCGTTATATACCTTGCATGTATAGTGGATATAATGTTACTTCGTCAATCGAAAAATCCAAACCGAAGTCTGTTTTGTAACCAGATATAATCGGCATTTTACCATTCTCAGCACAGTTAGGTCTATATAATCGGAATGGATCAGCTAAATATTCTCATCCAGCCATAGATGTTTAACACGAATTTCAAAAAAAATCTTTATAAAAACTTTAAATGTAAACGCGGTTAATACTTGAATCTCTTTTTTTTCTATGAAAGGTAATGTAGTTTTTTCTCAATTATGATTTTAATCTGGATCACATAGAGTTTCTAGGTCACCCCAGTAATAGCTTTGGTTTCATGTATGATCTCGAATTATAAACTGTATTCCTCTAAAAATCTCGACTTTTTTCCATTTTTTTTTTTGAAAAATCCATTACTGCTTACGTAAGAACTTTTTATAAATACGCGACGTCCTCACATGTAAGACAATATTATTTATTAATATAATTATTCATCGCAAAGGGTGATCTACACTTTCAAATTTTCGAAACCCCCTAGAATATATAATTACTCGGAACTAATACTGAACTACTATGCTCAAAAAATTTTTACCAGCAAAGAATTCAGTTCCCTAAAAGGGAATTCCTTATTTTTCTCCGAAAGAAAGGTAACATCGGATACTATATAAAATATATGTATATACATATATGTAAAGCATCAGCAAGACGAGCTGAGCCGATTTAGCAACCCCCGTCTGTCTGTATATACGCAAACTATTCCCTCGATTTTTGAGATATCGATCCGAAATTTTGCACAAGTCCTTTTCTCTCCAAGAAGCTGCTCATTTGGCGGAAATGCTGTAATCGGACTACTATAGCATATAGCTGCCATATAAACTGAACGATCAAATTTAACTTCTTGTATAGAAAACTTTTATATTTGATGAGATATCTTCACAAAATTCAGCATGAATTTTTATCAAAGACATCGCTATAATCTCTGAAAAACTTTTTAAGATCGGACCCATATATCATATAGCTGCTATACAAACTTATCGACCAAAATTATAATTTTGTTTGACTTCTTTATTTGTAAAGGGTATTCTAGCTTCGGAACAGCCGAAGTTAACGTTTTTTCTTGTTAAAACTAATTTTGAATAACAACAGTCGATTTGACCGCTGACTAACCATGGTGATTTAGACAAAATATATGCTTTAATTTATGGTAAATACACCTATTACTCAAAATACGCTAAAAAATATTATTTTATAGCCAAGCGTTAGGTATATTAACAACAAAAATTTTGCGAGAAAAGTGCAGCTTCTCTAGCATTAAAATAACTGCAATATATATAATATATGTATGTAAGTGGCGCTCGCGGCTCTAGCCCGGCAGGTGGAAGCACAGCAGCTGTGAGGAATGCTGTAAAATGTCAGTTGGAACTGAAAAAATTCGTCAGTTTCGTCGGAAAAGCAACTAAAATATATAATTATATACTTATATACTTGCTCACATACAGTTTATATGTATATAAAAATATATACTTATGTACAATATATTTATAACATACTTGAAGTACATGCACGAAAAAAATTACGGCATAACAAGTAGCAAGCGGCAAATAAGAAAAAAGCCAACAAAATAGTTTTGCTAGCTTGCCACTATAATGTGTTGCACACTCTCTGCATCTCTTCACATCTCACTATCGCTCTCAGCACAGCACTATGATGTGCTCATTTCACTACCCCAGCCGCTGTGTGAATGAAATTTGCAACAGGTGTTCACGAAGCGGCTTCTAGCTTCTGTGTGTGTGTTTGTGTGTATTTACGGGAGTATAGTTATTGTATATGCTGCATGCTGCTTGCCACCTCCCCTTCTCCTGAACTTTTGCTATTATTGTTATTTTTGTTGCAATTTTTGTTGCTTTTCATGCCACATTCACCAGCATATTTCCATATAGTAATAATCCGCGCCACATTACCTTGCCTCCACCGGCGATTCGCTGGCGCACACACACATATGTAGATACTTACTCTACTCCCCATTCTTGACTCGCACATCTTCTGCGACGCTGCTTCGTCCGTTCACCGCCGTCGCTTTTGTCTTCGCCTTCGCCGCAATGTCTGCATTTACCAAATGGGCTATTAAGGTGACCGGGAGTTGGTTTCATTCAACGCTACTAAAGCATTTATTGTTGTTGCTGCAGCTAGAATACAGCAATGAGAGTTCTCGTGGCTGTGTGTGTTTGTTGTTGCTGGAGATTTTTTATTGTTATTATTTCTGCACTACAGCATTATGACCATCTTTGCTGCTTTGCTAGCTTCTCCAACTTTTTTGGTTGCATCTGCATTTTAGCGGTGTTGTTGTTGTTATTGTTGTTGTTGATGCCTTCGCTATCATAACAATAAATGGCTGAAGTATGGCGTGGCACAAAACAGGCAATTATGTTGGCTATCAAAGCACTGGCGCGGTTGCAAGCAAAACAATAATAATGAAAGCAACAACAATAACAACAACAAGATATAAAGGAAAAGCAATAGCACTATTTTCATAGCAAGCGCCCTGTACCCTTTATATTTATATACGAACATAGGTAGTTGCCACTATGAAATGATAGTAAGTAAAACGCATGTGGCAGGAGGCAGCGTTGTTACAGTTGTGGCAAGTGCAACGAGTATATATGTATGTATTTAGTATGTAGTCATGCCCTCTTAGGGTATACATAGGTACCACATAATTTTGAAAGACGAAACGTAAGCTCTCATAAAAGCAACAACAACAATAATAACAAAAACAACAACTACAAAACAAAATTAAGAACAAAAACATAATAATAGCAAGAGTACCAACAACAACAATAGCAAAAAAAAAACCCTGTAGTAACATCAACAACGAACCGAATTGCAAGCGCAACATACAAACTGCATATAAACGGCAACGCCATAATAACAGGTGAATGTTGCAAGTACGCGCATTTACCTCAAATTGCCATTGCCTGCCTGCCTGCCTGTACATAGCGCCAATAAAAGAGCCATGCCTTTACCTTAGCCTTGCACTTTTGTGTTTTTGGTGTTGTTGTTGTTGTTGCAACAACCTGTTGCTTCTTACATCTTATCGATTTGTTCGCTATGCTCCCGTGTGTTGCAGGTGAAAAAATTATATAAATTCATGAAAGCGGCAACAGAAAAATCACCGTTTCATACTTGCCACAAATTTGTTTCTGTAATAACTTTTCTATATTATGTGTGAGCGCAACAATGCTGATATTTTATATATTTTTATGCGCAGATCGTAGGTCGTTTCGCAGTCGTTGCAGTCATTAACAGCTTGCAACGTTTTGCTTTTACTACAATGGCAGCAGTAACATGTAGTCTTCATTTGGTTACTTCCGCTGGAGGAAACTTTGTTCCTGTATTACCGTAACTCTGTTGATATTTGCAAATAATATATTATTTTTCATTGGTTTTAAGAAAGAAATGCGTAAAAAATTAAACTATGATTTCTGTTGTATCTATGATAGATTATTCAAAATTCAAAAAGTGTAATTGTTGCTGTCTAATTGTCACAGTTAGTCTTGCAGTAAGTTCATAGCAGATCTACCGCAACTTTTTATTTTAAAAAAAGTACAGCTCGTTGAAAAAAATCAGCATTAATAACATACTTGTATTGTGATAGAGCGCGAGTCTCTATCTTTGCAACAATGTATTAATTATAAAATTTGGTCCAGGGATTATAATCATAATTAAACTACTATTTTATATTCAAAGTATCGCCCATCTGAAGCTATAACATTTTTCCATCTTGGTGGCAATTTGTGGATCCCATCACTAAAAAGCTGCTTCGCGCTCAAACATAAATTAAGCCAATTTTAGATTCGCTGTTCCGAAGCGAAATGTACTCCAGTGAGGGCGTTGAACATCAACCGTTACAAATGGTAGTCAGAAGGAGCAAGATCTGTTCTATAAGGCGAGTAAATCAAAACTTTCCAGTCGCTAATTTACAAATAGTTTTTAATCTGTCTCACTACATGAGGTCGAAGCTTGTCATGACGGTAAATTATTGCCCCGTCTTTTCGCAAATTCCAGTCGTTTTTCGACAAACGCTCGCTTCAATAATGGTCATTTTGTAGCGTTTAAGCAGCTTTTCTGACACGCAAAATCGTCCTTGAACGTATCTTCAATCCATACGGCAATCGATTTCCTTGCTTTTAAACGTTTTGAAATGGCTGCTTGCGTGACTACCAGAGATTCTGCGAGCTCTTCTTGTGTTAGGCTATATTTTCTATGCTGTAATGTTTCCAGTTTTTTATCTTCAGGGAATAATAAGGTCCCGCTTAAACACTATTTCAGGCACAAAGTTCGATTTATTTGAGCGAAAAAAATTATTGTTGTTTACTCTTCAAATAAATGGCAGGAAACACACAAGTACAGTATCTTTCCAGCGCCTCTTGAGAATATTGGAACAATGAAATAATAACCAAATTATGCCATATATTGACAAACCTCACGAATATAAGTATAGACCCAATATATTTTTCTTTGTTAATTTTAATTAAATTTATTTATTTTATACCCCCTAGGAAATTATATACATAAACATATGTTTTACCATAAAAGAGTACAAAAAATGAAATTCCAAGAATTTTAGAGTTTTCTCGACAATATTTTTGCAAACTAATAAAGTATTGGACGGAATCTTCTATATATATAAAAAAAAATGCTTGAGTATTTCTTGAATAATTTTATTGCAATTACTCTTTTGTATAAGCTTTAGAACTATTACTATGCAGGTTGGTTGAAAAGTTTCTGCATTCGTAATGAAAAAATACTGTTTTTGGTACAAAATATTTATTTTTTATTCAATATAATCTCTCTCAACTTCAATACACTTATTCCAATGATCCTTCAATAATTTTATGCTATCCCTATAATAACTTTCCGGAAGCGCTGCAAAATACCCGCCTACGGCTGTAATAGCTTCTTCATTGGACTACACCGCTTCCCAAAGGAAGCTACTCGTTCGCCTGAGATGCCTATGGCATTAGATTTCTCGCTTAGTCACTTACAATATTATGAACTTGCTCAATGATTTTGGTCGTCTTCAAGCCTAGTACGAACACGTTTAAATTCACCAGCCCAAAATTCAACGGTGAATTTTGAATGTGAGTACTCTCTATACACTTCTAACAATTTTTCATAAATTTTCTTTGTTTTTAAACATTTCAAAACAACAATTATAAATATACATATATTAATTTTTTCTATATTAAAAGACTACTCTGCGTCGTCACGTCAACTTCAAATGGTTTATAAACAAAGAATTAATTGACAGAATGACTTTTAACTTTGCATGTGTTCTCACGGCAGCTGTGTTGCTATTTTTTAGTGACACCAACCAAATTGTCAGCCAACCTGTATGAATCAACACAAAACATATTAGATATTCAACTTGAGAGTAACAAAGGCTGGCAATTTTGTGTAATTGCATATAGCAAACCACTTACTTTTATAACAGGTTCCAATGTTTATACATAGTTTAACATATTTTTTAAAATCATTAAATACTTTACATAAGTTATACTTAAGGTAAAACTCAAGCTAATTATAGAAGTAAAGAAGTGAATAAAGTACTTTTTAGAAGTGAATAAAGTACTTTCACAAGATAATATAATATAATGATATCACCACGTCTGTTTCTAAAGAAATAATATAATATATCATAGTTATGATTTAGTTGAATAACGGAACAGTACCGTTACAATGCATATTATAACGAAACATGTCTTCAGAGGCACTATAATTTACAGTTATTTGAATATAAAAATATACCACTCAACTTAAATAAATATTTTGTAGAGTTGTTTCTTTATTTTTGATTGATTTTTATTGTCCTTGGAAAAATGTAGAGTTCCACGACTAAAATAAATAAAATAAATAAATAATATATATTTGGATAACTCGGTTGAACCAAAGTTTAAAGAGATGTTAAAACGGACAAAAATATTTATCTCTTAAAATTTACGTATCGATACAGCCACCAAGAGATCTAAAAGCATTTTATTTGAGTATCTCAAGGTGCTTCAGATAGTACAGAAAAGTTCACAGGTTCTATAAATAGATTTTCATGAGCAAAAGTGGTACTTCTAGTGTAAAATTAAAAAAATAATCGATTTTTTCATATATCGATAGGTTACACCTTTAAAAATTACATACTAAAATTTAAAATCGATATCTCAAGGAGTTTTTGAGTTACCGCCTTCTAAAGTGTAGCCGCTCAATTTAACCAGCTTAACCAGTTTATCCCTAAACGCGTTTTTTTCGAAATTACATTTTCCAATTTACTTGTGTGATTACTCGGAGACAAATGATCCGATCATTCCTCAAAACGAATCTTGGCAGGTCAAAAACGCCGACATTTTTTAAATTTTTTTACGACCATAGGTCATTGTATGGTCAATATCCTCTAGTAGAGTGGTTTCATCCATGGAGAAGGCCGGAATCACTAGAGCAGTGAAGGACCATTTATAAACTTGAAAAATATTTTTTTTTCAAAAATTTTATAGTGTATTATTAAAAGATATATAAATATACCTTTAAAATTTTGTAAATTTTTTTTTTATTTCCAAAAATAATTTTGTTAGCTTGTCACACTAGGTGTGCCAGTTAAGTTAATTTATTTTGATTAAATTTTTTTCCTTCATATCAACTTACAAAATCAGAAGAGGGTCTTTAGCGAAAGGTCCGAGTGCGAGAGATCCTTTTGCAATAATGTCAAACATCTACCTCATACAGGATTATGCTTTTGAATAATTGCTTTACAGTGCAACTTTTCTTTTATTCTTTTTAGTAAATGCATCATACATATATAGTATAGATATAACTGTAATATACAACCATCCACATAGGTGGTGTCAGAAGAATTCGTTGACAAATAGCTCCCCTCAGTCTGTTTTTATCATATAGTACTTAAAGCTCTAACTAATATGAAAGTTCGGAGCTTAAGTAGACGTATGAGCTGATTGAGTATGCAAGTAATTTGAACTTTTATTATTGATAATAAAGGAAAAAACAAACTTATGAAATATTTTTATTAATATTTCTATATTGATAGCTGCTTTTTAAGGGCTTAACCTAGACAATAATGTATGATTGGTAACACAATGATTGTATGATAAGCAAGTGTTCACAAAAGGGTTAAAGGTATTGGCACCATGATAATTTCTTGCTTACTACAAGAATACAAAATATTATTACAGATATTTATTTGCTGCAATAAGAATAGCAAAGTGTATATTTTTCGGTCTAAAATACCACAAACGACTACACAAGAGTTAAACGTGGTGGGCTATGTGCCTGAGTGCACGTGCGATTTTATTTACGAAATTTGCAAAACTTGTACTTCGAGCTAAAACGCTTATCTAAATCCACGCCTAAATAGCAACACCAAACTGACAAATAGTATATATACATATGTGTGTGTGTGATTTTGTAATATACTGTCACTATCGCTCAAGTACATACATACATACATATGTGACAAATACAAGCACAAAGCACGCTAATTCACCGCATCCAAGTTTTTGTAGGCACACCTCAAAAAACTAACCTTCATTTCCACTTACTATGTGTAATAAAATTAAAATAAAAACTAAAATAAAGAAATAATAATAAAAATTAAAAATGAAAAAAACCTGAAGTCAACTAAACATTTCACAATGCGCCGAAAACACACAGCCGTCCTTTGTGTTTCCACTCAACTGTAGCAATGCTAATTCGCAAATAAACTTAAATTCATTGCATTACTAATGCCGCTCTTACCCCCACCGACCGAAGTGCATGCAATGAAGTGCAATTGTAAACAAGAAAAAAATCATAAAACCCAACAAAAAATTATCAAATTTTCTAGAAAACACTTAAATATTTACAAGTGTTTTCGTTAGATTGCTTATTTTTGTTGTTGCCGTGCTGTTTTTTACTGTTACACTATCAGTGCGCACGAAAATGGGGTCACCTTCGCATTATCAAATTTCCCCCGAAATGATTTATTTTGCAAATATGTGACTTTTAAATTATAAGCGACGATAGAGCGAGGAGCATTTAGCGCATCAAATGTGGCAGAAAGAGAGATGAAACGAAAAATGAAAAAGAAAAACCGGCGAATGCCAAACACACAAAATGATGTAAAAATAATAATACAAAAAAAATTAAAAAAATAAAATATGGAAAAAAAGAGGAAAAAATGGCAGTCAAATAAAAATAGAAAACCAACCTTATCTTCCAGCGTTGATGTGTGGCCTGATTTCGACATGCAATGCGGCAGTGGAAGCGGCCAATTGCCGAGCAACGAAAATACACCACAAACGCACACACACATACAGCGCGCGCAGCCAAACCGCCAGCCGCCAAGGCGAGCGCCAGCAAAAAACCGAAAGCTAACAACAACAAAAAGCGGCGAATTTTGTCATAAAAATTTCGCATTTGTCAGATAAGCGAAATTGGCGCAAATCAACGGGATGGCGGGCAGAGCGTGCGGCGCGGAGGAAGTGCATTGGTATTGGGCGCGTTGTAAGGGGGCTGTTTCGTTGCATATGTCTCGCACTGATGTATGTGTGCGCTAGTTATTTTTCGTTTTTAATTTACACAAAACTACAACGCAACAATAAGAACAACAAGGCGCGCCAATTAGACATAGCGAAGCGCGCGCGACAGTTGCATCGAACGTGGCAGATGAGTGGCGGCTCGGTGGCGAGGGGGCGGCCGGCTGGGTGGCAATTCGAAATTAGATACATTCGAAAATACAACAGAAATAACAAAAACGCGGAGCAGCACCATTCACAATAATAAGTATAATGTATGGCAATAAAAGAGTAGTGACAACTAAAACGCGCCGAAAAAAATTATCGAAAATAATCATAAAAATTGCCATAACATATATAATCTTACTAATGGAAAAGGAAATTAGACGGAAAAAAATTAAATAAAATGTATGCCAAGCACACACACACACATACTTAGCCAAATCGGTATTAAGTAACAAACGCCGAAAATGGCGCAGCTGCGGCGCTTCGAAATAAGCACATAGCCGCCTAGCTGTAATTATGCTTGAGACATGAAAAAATACAAATGTGAATCGCCGCTGACAGACGCCAACGGAGTTGTCGTTGGACGCTCGGTGGCCGCGCATTGGCCACGTTTTCTCTAATGTCTTTTTATCTCTATATTTCGTAGTTTTTCATAAGCCATAAGTGGCTGCTGGGCCCTCTATTGGTTCTTGTTGTTGTATGCGTTTTTTTATGGCTAGCGCATAAAAAATTATCGCTCAACTATGCAACAAGATGCCTTGCTGTTTATTAAAAAATGCAAATGGCGGCATTATTTCTTCAATAAATGCCAGATTGCCAATTTTTACTTATACATTTTGATATATAATATATCAAATTTGCTTACATGGCATATATCGGTAAGTATATTTAGGCTGCTGTGACTCATATGCATAATTTGAAATTTTACGAGAAAGAAGAAAAGCATTTTGAATTTCATCGGGTTCGTAACAAATTGCACATAAATTAAAAAAAATTATATACATATATTATAACAAGAAAAAACGTTAACTTCGCTCGCGCTGAAGCTATAAAACTTCATATATACAAAAGTTTCCATAAATGAACTTGATTTTGCTCGACAAGCTTGTATGGCAACTACATATATGCTATAGTAGATCGATTCACTTTTTTTCGGAGTTTGTATCGTTGCTTTAGAGAATTACATACGCTGAATTTCGTGTCAATTTCTCTTCTAGCTCTATTCTAAAGTGGTCCGATATCGGCAGTCTCGACACAAGAGCAGCATCTTAGGGAAAAAAGAGCCAGTGCAAAATTTCCGATTACTTACACATATATTTATGGGACCTTAGCTTCCGGGTTTTACAAACTTCATTATAAACGTAACAGATCATATTTAGGATATGCAGCGTCTACCAATAAGGATAACGTGATTTTAATAGATCGTTTATGGATTTGTGTCAGTGTTAAGGCCAATACGAATCAGTCGGTTCAACGGCGTTCTGTACAGTTGGGTCTCTCACCAATTGTATTAGCACAAGAACTGAAGCCAACAGACAATTTTAAGTAGCTTTGTCGATTCGGCGCTGGAAATGATAAAAGTCATCAAAAAATCATCTTCTCAGATGAGGCCCATTTCTGAATTAATCGCTACATCAACAAACAAAATTGTCGCTTTAGGGTGAGTCAAACACGTTGGGCTTTATTTCTTTTAAAATGAGGCAGCAGATGCCGTTACTATCAATAGCGCGCGTTATAACACGATGTTGGCCGAGTTTTTTTCACCAGAATTTGATGAAATCGACGCGGACGATCTCTATTTTCACGTCTGAACATGGACCAACTGCAAGCGTGCAAAGTTTGGCGACTCGTTGATATCGAGACATGTCTGAGTAAAATGGCCGCCGAAATCATGCGATTTAACGCATTTACATTATTTTCTCGGGGATATGGTGAATCCAAGGTTTACGCCTATCAACCAGCAAATGTCGAGAAGCACGAAAACAACATTAAGCGCAAATCATCGCGACATTTTGTTCAAATCATAAATGAGGTAAAATTATCTGCATAACAAAAAAAAAAACAAACAGAACCAAATTTTAGTGTTTTATTTTATATTAAAATCAAGTCGTGCTTGCTGGTAGAACCTTTTTAAACTGGTTGATTGAACTGGCCGGTTACACTTTAGAATGCTGTAACTCAAAAACGAGTTGAAATATCGATTTTAAATTTGAATGTGTTACTTTTTCATGTTAAATATATTGTAATATAAAAAAAATCATTTTTTTTTTTTATTTTACGCTATTTCTGTTCCTTAAGTTTAAGCCTTAGTTAGACGAAACGCTACCAGCGTGTATAAGAATGCAAATATGCTGAAGTAATAGAATTTTTACGCCGCCAAAATATAAAGCTTCAACGCATGCCAATTAATATATAATATAATATAGTTTCTGATATAATATTAAAAAAGTCTATGAATAATACAAACACTTTTGCGTCGATAATAATAAAAATAATAATAAAACAGCAGGTATAGTGCGTATACGTAACCTCGATGCTAAAGTGCGAGTAAAACGAGAGCAAACGCTTCGGCTTTGTCAATTAAAAATCGAGTTCAAAGGTCGAAAAAAAATATTAATTAGAAAAAAAAATGGAGTAAGCTGGCATACAAGATTACTAATACAGGCAAATATATGCTTCCAAAGGGTATTAGGTATACATATTTGGGTATCGCTATAAGCAGTTACTATGTATTAGTGTATGCATGTTTCCATAAAAGCTAAATCTTGTACCAGCTTTAAGCGTGTACCAACAGCTTTCAAATGCGACATAACAACGCTTATTACAATAAAAAAGAGCGAAAACAGAGCACCACCATCGAACAAGGCACAGCGACGACGACATCGTCAACTGGCAACACCATGGATTCGATGAAGAAGAGCAAGAGTCAAAGCGGATGTACCAATAAGCCTATCACCAGTTAAAACATAAACACCGCAAGCAACAACAACAACAACAAAAATAATTAGCAAACGAAACTATAGAACCAAAAAAAAAAGAAAACTAAAATGCAACAACAAAAAACAATAACAACAACAACAAAAATAAGAGCAGCAATATCGCATAAGAAATCGATAATATTCGCGAGCTGTTGAGCTGTTCTTTCTAAACAATTGAGTAAACATTGACGGACGGACTGGCATTCTTAGCGTTATTTTTGTTTTTGTTTTTGTTTTTGTTTTTTCTTGCTTGACTTCTGCGCACATATTTGATTATTTAGTTTCGCACAGCAACAACGGCAACAGCAGCAGAGTCAACAGCAATAACAGTTAAAAATGCATTTGCAGCGCAAATATCAAACGTCAACAACAATAACAATAACAACAACAACAAATGTCAAATTGTGCCAAGCGCACTAAAATTTCAGCAATTGCAATTGAGTAGCGCGCAGCAAGCGGTGCAGCGTTGTCCTTGAGCTTATCACCTCACACATGCGCGCAAACGCACACACACACACACACGCAAACCCATACTAGTAATAGATAGTACACGAAAAAGGCGGCGGGTGTGCGTCAAGCGCAATAAAGCAAGCAAGCGGGCAAACAAACAGCAACAACTATAAAAACAAAGCTCAAATATAAAGTGCAAAATGGGCAAATGTAATGTGCAAACGAAATAAAAAAAAAAAACGAAAGCAACAACGAAAATGCAATAAAACCAATTTGAGTAAGTAGTCGAATTCAGACTTCGCACGGGCACGCACACACACATACATGCCACATATAATATTTGTATTTCCATTTATGCAACTACAAGCGACAGAGCGCGCAGCTGTATGCGGGTGTGTGTGCGAGTTGACAACCGAGTCGCTGACAATACTCAAAATTTCCATTTGTTTATTTCCAATTGATACCGCATTGACGGCGATTGGACGGCGATGGCGCTCAAACTGCTGGTGTAGCTTAGGTGTAGCTTAGAGCCTGCAACAGGCGCGGTTAAAAATGGAGAGCATTAATGATGAAAATAGCAAAAGAAATTATAACAATTATAGTTCTATTTTCATATACATCACGCCACAAACGCGAGTTTATTGATTGGTGTTTAACATTAAACACTACTCATAAATACCTTAAGAGGCACGCTTGGGGTGAAATTTGAAAACATTTTTTTTTAAATATTTCGATAGGCTGTACCATTAAAAATAACATACCAAAATTTTAAATCGATATCTCAAATAGTTTTTGTGTTACAACCTTCTAAACTGTAGTCAATCAAGTCTATCAGTTTATTTTTAAACGAGTTTTTTTTTCAAAACTAAATTTTTCTAAATTTGCATGAGTGGCTGTTTGTAGATCAATGCTCTCGATGATGAACGATCTCTATCTGCATAATCTGTATATAGCAGCTATATGATGACCTGCCAGTTTTTTGTGATCAAAAATCGAATTTCGGCAGGCAAAAACAACCGAAACTTTCAGTAAAATTCAACTATTTATTTTAAACGCCGATTTTTGTTTTTATTTCGACCGTAGGTCAATGTACAGACAAAATGTTCTAGTAGAAAATTTCTTGTTTTTTTTTAAGTGTCGTTGACGTAGAAAATCGAAATCAATGCAACAATGGAATACCTTTTTTTAGCGCCGTCGGAGATCGCGAGTAACTCGAAAAATATAAAATTTTTTTCTTTGAATCTTTTACTGCGCACTCTTAAAATATTTGTATATATACTCGTAAAATTTGAAAACAATTCATGCAGTCGTATTTTGGTGGGTTTGCGAAGATTTTTTATCACAAAGAAAACTATATCTCCATCGTCAATGGCTTACATACAAATCAATGCCAAAGTCTGAAAACACAAATAAGTACAACAAGCTGATAGAAATAGCAAACACTTTCGACTCTCTATGATCGCAATATGCTAATTTTTTTGTAAGACTGAAGCATAAGTATTTTGGGAAGATATGTCAAAGACAAGAACCCTGTTTAGTATTTTCATCATATTTAGATATATTCTACTCAGTTCTAGTAATGGTGACTATGGTGTCAAATCAGTGTTTTAGCAAGACTTCTTCTATGGAGCAAGAATATTAGAATGGAGTAGATATGATCTGCGACAGTATTGCCATTTACTTAGCAGATACGTTCCGTATTGTTGGCGGAATTGTTGTAGGTAATTAATGGGCGTGCACATCGTTATTTTTGTATGAATTGCCACCGATGGTGTGACAAAAATTTTATACTAATTTCGATTCTTTGTTCGGGTGACAATGCCGCTGAAAATGTTCTATACCATTAATTTGATTAAAAGTAGCCGCTTATTCAGGAGGTCAAATGAGACCATAAATATGATTGTTTTTTGATAATGCGACTCTGATGTGATCTAATAAAAAAAATATCAAATATATGGATGAGGCAACGAAAAGTATAGATATCATCAAACAACATTTTCACCACCAATTTAATTAGAACGTGTAGATAATTAGACGGTTACAAATCCAGGTTTTACGCCTTATCCTTTATCAGGATAAACGGAAGTTATATAAAAATTTAGTTGATTTTAAGTTTTGGTCTAGTTCTTTGTGATGCCAAAACCACTAGGTATGAACCATATCAACAAACAGTTTTAAGACTACCACAAATATACTGGGGCGACTAAATTCAATTCCAACCAAATAAACACTCGATGTGTCGATTTATCGTTAAGTCCACTCAAAAAATATCTAAGCTGAACAAACTGGTGAATAGTATTACTATGTAGCGATTAGGCACAATATATCAAAAAACCCCTACAAACACATATGAAATAGTGATGACTCCCGTTTCGTGTTTGATCAAAAAATTAGTCACAATCATGTTAGAAAGTCACGACGCACTCAGTTCTTTTGGTACGAATCTAGCATTGACACGCTACATACCCTAAACATTAACCAAAATGTATTGAGTCGATCCATAAGAAATGGTGAGATCCGCTGCTATCTCTCTGACGCCAACACGATGATTTTCTTGAACTCCTTCGATGTTGTCGTTATTAACAGAGGTGGATGAATGACATGCATGAGGCAAGTTTTCGCTGACTTTGAAATCTTCACTGCTTGCTTTGTGCCACTCGCATACTTATGTTCGTGACAAAGCAGACTCCCCAGAACACTTTTGAATCCCTTTCAGAGATTTCGATGCCGTGATTCTATTGAAAATACAAATTTCCTAGCCAACTTGTATAACAAATAAACACAATATGAATGTGTCACTTTATTTGTTTTTGAGCGGTGCATATTTGTTGCACATAAATTTGTAACCTAATCAAAATCAAATTTGCATTACAATAATCTGTTTCATTCATGCCGACGCCGCAGTTTCATTCATACTA
Source organism: Bactrocera oleae (assembly GCF_042242935.1). NCBI lineage: Eukaryota > Metazoa > Arthropoda > Insecta > Diptera > Tephritidae > Bactrocera > Bactrocera oleae. The sequence continues at coordinate 77,689,957 of NC_091536.1, forward strand.
CAGGCGAGACTACACACGGCGCACGGAGGCATATATGTATGTATAAAAGTGAGCGATTCTATGTAAATTGTATGCACGAAAGTGGCAAACGGCGCGCAAATATATAATACAAGCAAAACGCGGTGGAGACGCACAGCGCACTGGTCACGATGCGTATGTTGCAACAACAGCGCTGGCTCGTTTGCAGTGTGTCACTGTGCGCGCGAGTGTGTGTGTGTTGGCTGCGAGCTTGCCACTACTGATCGTGGCCCAGATAACGTTCGGTGCGACTAACAACAAGCGCAAACGGTAGCAGCTACAAGTCAAACAACAAAAACATAACCAATTACGATGGGCAATTTTTTTTTTGTATTTTTCGCTACTTTGTTTTTGTATTTTGTATTTGTTTTTTTTTTTTTTTTTTTATAAATGGTTTTGCCAACTTCGCTGCCACCCAAATTCGCCGATCGATATGGCACACTCGACATTTGTTTGCAACACTAATGCGGAAAATGCCGTTCGTCAATTCGTTGTAGCGCGTTCCGCTACCAATTCGGTTTTGCGCTATTTCATGCCACAATTTGTTGTTGCTGTGATTTCATTTATTTATGCTTGTTTTTGTTGTTGCTTTTTTGCATTTGCTTCGGTGTTGTTGCTGCTGCCACAGTTTATGCGAATTTGGCGAAAACCACTCGGCCATTGGCTTGACCACAGTTAGCTGCCGTTTAGTCATGCGTCTGGCCGCTCCGTCGCTCGGTTAGTGGATCGGCCGATTGGTCAGTGCGACGTTGGCAGTGGTGCTGGCTGGCGAACAAGTTCAAGTGCGAAATCTGTTATTTCCATCTGGCTGTCAGCTTGTATAGTTGGCCAGCAGCAGTGTGGTTGTGTTTGTCTTTATTTTTTTTTTTTTGTTGCATTGAGTTGTTTCGCCGTGTTTGGCTTTTGGATTTCCACTTTTCGGGCGTGTTGACGCCACAACATAAAATGATGAGTTTAATGTGACAAATGAAATCAACAGATGACAGCGAACAAGACGATTAATGTTCTGACTTGCTCATATGGCCATTGACAGATGACAACTGCGGATGGCTGGCTTGGCTTGATATGTTATGCAGGATGGAGATATTACAATATTCGGTGTGCGAGAAAGAGTGTAGATAAAACTAAGTAATGTTCTTTTTTGTTTATACTTTTCTTACAAAGTTTCGCTCGCATACATATATTGGAATTTTATAGTTTGTACGATCAATAAACCCTACATTTTTTATGCTGAGATATATGTTCACATTGGAAAATATTTTGAAGACCTGAAGAGCTACCTCCTGTGTTTAGTATTGTTTTTGAATGAGCTGAAGTTTGTTGCTTTCGCCAGAGACATTTACACAAAAGTTCAGTCATTATGAGCAATACGTTGGAGAAAAAAAATTTTCTCAATTATCAAATAGTTCCGTAGATCATTGGAAAAGCAATTATACAAATTTTTTGTAACACAGAAATATATTGATTCCTCAATACAATAAGAACTCAAATAGTAGAAATTTGGCATTTATAAGAGATCGTTTCATATCGGCTAAAATTTGTCGCTGCATCTAAGTTGGATACAGTACCATTAAGAATTTTCGATATATAATATTTGAAAGCTGTAACCGCAAAATTATTCCCAAATACTTTTTACATTATACACAAAAAGTTTATAACAATAAGTTTCTCAACAGTTTGGAGGCTAGCAGTAAAAAAAAGCTCAGTTTGAAAGCTCAGACTGAAATATGTTAGGTGAAGTAAAAAGTTCGTTCAGTTTTTTATTAATTTTTCAAAAGATAATAACTTGTGTACATTTGTCCGATATAAGTCAAATATGCGCCGTTTTGTTCGTAAACTTGTTGCCGTCGAGATGCCAGCTTCATTATACCCCTCTCGAAGAAGGCTGCGTCCCTATTGGCAAAAAAACTCGGAGAGCCAATTTTCACAGGCCTCTCTTGAGGCCAACTTCTCACCATTAAGCGCGTTCCCCATGGACAGGAGAATATGGTAATCACTTGGTCCGGACTATAAGTTGGGTGCATTAGGACCTCTCATCCGAGCTCCCGGAGCTTCTGGCGCATCACCAAAGACGTGTGTGGCCTGGCGATGTCCTGATGGAACACAATTCGGCCTCTGTTGATCAAAGATGGCCTATTCTGGATGAGTGCTCCCTTCAAGCGGTCCAGTTGTTGGCAGTAGAGGGCCGCATTGAGCGTTTGGCCATAGGGGAGCAGTCCGTTGTAGATGATTCCTTGCCAATCCCACCAAACACACAGCAAAACCTTCCTGGCCGTCAATACGGCCTTGTCCACCGTCTGGGCCGCTACCCTGAGCTAATGACCCATTTTTCATCGCCAGTCACAATCCGCTTCAGAAACGGGTCGATTTTGTTGCGATTCAGCAGCGATTAGCAGATGGAAATTCGGTCCATCATGTTTTTTTTTGCGTTAGTTCGTGTGGCACCCAAACATCGAACTTCTTTTTGAATCCAAGGTTATGCAAGTGGTTCCAAACGGTTTTCTGGCTTATCTTTAGTTCCTCAGCAATTAAATAAGTGCTCACGTGACGGTCTGTTTCCACTATTTCCATGATTTTATCGCAATTTTCGACGACAGGCCTCCCGACGCGTGGTGCATCTTTGGCATCATAATTACCGGAACGGAACCTAGCAGTATCGGGCCCATAAACTAAACTAATTTTTTCAGCCGCTTTGGCTGCTTTTTCGCCTTGCTCGAAGAAAAATTGTAAAATATAGCGAATTTTCTCTTTGCTGGTGTCCATCTTTGGCGAGCGCTCACAATTTTATATTTTTATCTGTTGAGACGGCAGTTTTTGAACAGACATCTAGCTAACCAGATTCGAATACCGCCTGAACAGTTCTTTGAAAATATTCTAAAGTAAATATCCCACCTTGGAGTATTTTTTTGTAAATATAGATGAAACACACCTTGTTTTGAATGTCTTAAATATAGTTATTTGAATTATTTTAAATAAATATAAATATGCGATTTTCAAACAACTTCCGACTTGTGACTTTCATGTTTCAGCGAAAAATAATTCTTTAATAATTTGAAAGAAATTTTAGTTCATTGAATATTTGAAAGATAAACTGACATTCGGCTTCCCAAGCTGATACCAAAAACGAAATGGGAAATGGATGCAGTTGGAGTTTTATAAGGAGAGCGAGAGAGAGAGATATTAGCTCATTGCAGTTAGTTTGGTGGTGTATTCATCGTGTTGGATTGGGTTGGATAGACTGCAGGGCATCACGGTTCTCTTTTTATAGATCTGAATATTAATTTTCAGTATTATGTATTTCAAATTAAAAGCCAATTTTTATAGATGCTAGATACTATATCACTCCGATATTGACGGTTCCGACAAATCAGCACCTTCTTGGTGAGAAAAAAACGTGAGCAAAATTTTAGAACGATATCTCAAAAACTGAGGCACTAATTCAACTCAGCTCATCATGCTGATCATTTAAACTTGTATACTATATTCTAAAGGGTAACCGACGTTTCCTTCTGGATATTACGAACTTTGCGGCAAACTTAATATGCCCTATACAAGGTGTAACTACAGACAACAAGAGGGACTTGTACGCACATACTTATATACAGACAGAAGGCTAAACGGACACAACTAAATTGACTTAACGCACCATGCTGATCATACATTTGTTATTAATACATTTATTAATATTTTATAGGGTCTCCAATTTTTCCATTGTAATATTATAAAAAATTTTAGCGCAACAAAAAAAAATATAAATTTTTTATTATAATTTAATATGAAAAAAATGATGTGCTCTTGTTGTCACTCTTCGCTACATATTTCTAAAGTGATACAAAATAAAAGACAAAAGATTTTACAACAAAAAGCATTTCCGGCAAAATAATTACGCTTTAATAAGCGACTATAAGTTTTGGTCCCCCAGCAGAGCTTCGCCGAGCCTAATATTAACGCCAATAAAAACGCTAATAACGAAAGCAAAACAATAGTAAAAAACAACATGCCAAAAAAGTGGCGCAACCGCAGCAACAACAACAACTATACAGCTGTATTCATATACATGAACCACGGAACAACAACAACAACCGAATGCCACAAAAATTGCGCACTGCAACAAGAGGGGAACTGCAACAGACGCTGACAGAACTACAGTAGCTCAAGAGTAGCTGAATAGGTAGAAGAAGAAGCAGTAGCAGCAGCTACAACAATAGCCGCACAATGTGTGTGCGCTCGCTGCCGGCTAGAACAGTGGCAACAGTAGTAGTTGGCAACATCAAAATGCCGTCCATCATAATCAACGTCATCATCAATGCAATTGCCGGCCAGCGTTCGCTCGTCGCACAAACACACAACAACCGAGAAACGCTGAAAGCGCCGAACTAAGACAACTGAAGCTGAAGCCGTCACAGCGTGGCGAAGTGCACTGCACTCGAACAACCAGAACATGGACCTCCCCCTCCTGGAGTACCACCGCAGGCGACGGCGAAAACCATGGCCATGACTGTTACCTCCTTGCCGATTATAGATGAGTGTGCGTATGTTGGTGTGCCGGTGTTTGCGGCTGGTGTTCTTAACAACTACATTCGCCTTGAAATAGACTTTGCCGCGCCCCATTCAACTATTGCCCTTAGCATTCGCCACAAACATGGCAGCGGTGCGGCACTTTGCCACCGCGCCGCCATCGGTTGCATGTTTTTCATGGAAAATGCAACTTGCAAAAATTTGTGGAAAAAGTGGTCAAGCAGCTTCCAGTTTTAGCTGCGTGTTTTTTGAATACCATCAACAGCCAACAGCTAACAGCAACAACAACAATAGCGCGGCGCTAGAGCTAGAACATTGCCACTGCCATTGCCACAGCTACTGCCACTATTGCCACTGTGAAACGCATCAGCGTTGTTGATTGTTGCAACATTTTTGACGAAGACGATGGCGGCAATGATTGCGTTGACGTTGATGTTGTTGAGATGGCTTTCGGGGCTCTGTGGCGAATCATGTAAGACACATGTGAGTCTGTAGTTGTTCTCGTTGCTTTTGTTGTTGTTGTTGTGTTTAAGCACGCTTTGGGCGGCCGAAAAAAGTGGCCTAGCTGCATCGCACACACTTACACGTGAAACACGCTGTAAATACAACCCTGTGCTAGCAGCACTAATCGGTTTTTCAAAACAATAACAACAAGCAGCTGGTATGGTCGTTGGCAGCGTTTAATAGTTTCCAAACCACTTTTTCATCAGCGCTTGCTGAATTGTGAGCGTTTTAGTAAATTGCTTTCGGAAAACTACACCGCAAATATTCGTGTGGAAAGACACTGAAGGCACACACTTTGTGCTATTTCAACTTGGCCATAACTACTTAGATGATTTTACCTAAAGTTTTTCTCACTGATTCCATTTGGATTTTTTCAACGTAATCGGGCAGCCATAACTTGGATATGTACTTAGGTTCGATTAAAAGTTGGCATTCAGCTGCATTCCCAAAGATAGTTTGAGCTATATTATGCTGCTACAAAACGGTTTCGCGAAGGCTTTATTCTTTATGGGTTCTCGTATGGTTCGTTTTTTTCGACAGATACAAAAATTAACTTTGGGCCATATATTCCTGTATCTTGATAGATATTATCTCGGTTTTAAGGGTTTATATCCACTTATGAACTTCTACAAACCGGTTGAACCGAAAAACTTGAAATTTTCACACCCCTCCTTATAGATATTTTTTAGGTTATAATCGAAAGAATAAGATTTTTGACAATAATTTCGATTTTTCAATTCACTCTAATTGTTTCTTGGCTTTTGTAGAAAAATCTCTCTCACCGCCAGGCACTTTTTTCCGGAAGTCAAAATAAATCACTATGTTAATTATTAAAGTAAATTACATTCCGTTTACTTATTTATTATATAAAATAACACTTCAGAAAAATTCAGGAAAAAACACATTTTTTCTGACTTGCAAGTGGATATAACCTATTAAGTAACCTTTTCCCTGAAGATTTCGAAAGCGATTTCATACGTAATATTTATCTTCCGTGCTTATACCAAATATTGTTAGTTGAAGTTTTCTGTATTTTTTATAACCTATCTTATGTTTTAGACGGTTATTGGGCTTAGGATCTTAAAAATCTTTACGGAAACAATGCTTTCCCCTATCATTTCATATATAGTTTTTTTACAACTACTACTTCGCCGTGTATTTCAGTTACTTTTATTAATTTATGTTAAATCTAGTATAATTAGGGGTTTAAACACTCTGTATGTGACTTCTTTGCAGAGTTCGATATTTGCAAAATATGACTTAGATATCATTTAATCTAGCATTTTTATCATCATCATTTAAGACTTCTCTATTAACATAATCTTAGATATACGAACATTTTGGTGAGTTTAGTGTAATGCCAGTTTAGTCTTTTTCGTAAAAATTTTCACCAATTCGTCCACAAAGGTTTTGGATCATTTCTCTATTTCTAAAAACACTAGTTTTTCTACGGAAGTAGAATTAATGCACAGGTATTATATATAGAGTAATCTGACTGTATTTTCTCCCATCACGCTCGTTACATTATTTTAATAATTTCGTTGAGAACCTTGAATTCTCTTAAATCATTGGAATTGAACTAATTTTCTATTTCGTTTGTAATGCTTTTACTCGTTTAACAAAATCCTTTTCAATTTTCCATTAAAGATTCTCTGAAGTCAAAGTAAGCAACACCGACTCGCAATCCGTCACAATATAACAGCAAATATATGTAATATAAATATAAAAGTTTCTTTGTTTTAGGAAATAATAGAAAGAACTTTTACTATTTTTATTTCGGTGAACCGTGGTAACTCGATAACCCCTCGATTGATCTCAACCAAGTTAGGGGCACAGAGTGCTTAATTGATATACAAGAAATAAAAATCTGGTTGGAATAAAAATCACGTAAATTTAATATATAATGGCAGGTTTTTAAATTGCTGCTATTGAATAACTCAAAATGATAAATAAAACGGGCATAACCCCTAATAAAATTACAAAAAATACTATTTGTGATTTCGATCGAAGCTATTGCTTCTTTACTTTATTATTGTAGAAATTGCAATCAACTTTTGTAGAAAAAAGACACAGACGGTATTATGTCTACCCAGAAATTTCTCTCACTGTATGTATACTATAAACAACATTGTCGCTAAATAGCAAGCGCAATCACCAATTACTCTTTATTATTATATTCTTCAACACACCGTACAAGTCATGGAGAATATAGTGAGACGGCGTAGAGTCGCTTATTAGCTGTCATAAGGCAAAATGACTTTGCGAAAATTGAAATTGTTAGCAAATTGTGATAGAATAAGAGTAATAACAATAACGAAAAAAAAAACAAACTAATTTACCTTTTTGTTGCTAAATTGCCACAATTTTCAATGGTTATTTTTAAATATTTCAATTAAAAATTTTCATATGAAAATAGAGAGAATATGCCAAGTCAATTAGATCGAACGCAAAATGGCTGCACACACACGTACATACATACATATGCACACAACCTAGCACTTATGTGGAATATGTTTCTCATATTTGCATGTCTTTGTATGTGTGTGTGTTTGTTGTAGTTACTAATTTCATTGCTTTATTTGAGTTGAATTTATTAACTTTTATTTATTTTTTGTGCCGCTTTGTCTTCTTAGCCACTTTATTCTGCTTCGTATTGGCGTTATTGGATCGATGTGCGCTCGCAAATTGGAACGCCAACCCGTTTTTCCTTTCACCAATCACGTTAACAGTTACACAATACAGAATAAGAACAGTAATATGTCATCATATCCAACATATGTATGTGTGTATGTGTGTGCACTGCGCTTTGAAGGTTATTCGGCTATGGAATAAGCATATTTGTCTATTAGAAAGATATTTTTACTTCATTGCCGCATTGCTGTTGCTGTTGGTCCAACTGCTGCTGCTTTCGGCTTACTTAGCATGGCCTAATAACTGCTTGCTAATATTTTTATACCCCGAACAGGGTGTACTTAGTTTGCCGCGCACTTTGTAACGCCTAGAAATAAAAGTCGGAGAACCTATAAAATATATATATATAAATGATCAGCATGATGAGCTGAGTTGATTTAGCCATGCCCGTCTGTCTATCCGTCTGTATATACGCGTTCTAATCATTCAGTTTTTGAGATATCGATCTGAAATTTTGCACTCGTCCTTTTCTCACCAAGAAGCAGCTCATTTTTCAAAACCGATATTTGATAACAATAGCGTATTGCTGCCTTACAAGCTGATCCATCAAAAGCAAGTTTTTGATATGGAAAACTTTTTCGTTTGTGAAGTTATCTGCACATAGAAATGCAACTGTAAAGGGTATTATATCTGCGGTGCAGCCGAAGTTACAATTTATTCTTCTTTTGTTTCAATTTAACCGCAAACGGCTCTAACATATATTCTGCATTAAATGACATATAGTGCTATCACTTTTTCAAACACATATTAACATATACTTACATACAGAAATATGAACTTGAATGAGCTTACAAATTTATTGGGTAGATGTTAGGAACGACTTGAAATAGAAGGATTTTAATAAATATTTTTTCGGGAACTTTCTTTAAAGAAAACTTACATTAAATTTTTAATTTCAAGATATAAGAATTGAACGATTTAAATTTTGGTTAATTTGAAAAAGCTTTATTAAAAGGAATTGTTTGTGCTGAGGAAACACTATTTTTAATGACAAAAGGTTGGTCATACCAAAAAATGGCTTGAGGGATACTATATGGGCTCTGCGTCGAACGAGGCAATCATTCGTAAGTAATATGTTAAAAGCTATACATTACGCACACAACTCGGTGGCTTAAAAATGCATGAATAGGACTTGCGTAACTTTCGGATCCACCGTATTTTCTGAATTTGGCTACCAAAAACTTTTTCCTGCTCTCAGACCTCAAAAGAACATTCGCTGGATAGAAATTTGATGGCAACTACCAATAATGCAGCTTATTTGGAAGTAAAATCCAAATCACACTGCAAAATTAATATCGAATAAATGTACGTATGTATAAATGTATCAGAAATCTACTTGATCAATCTTTGCTTACAGAAAGTTTCTTGTTTACATAAAACGTCGAAAATGTTGCTCTGCTCTGATATATTAAAAATAATATATTCTATAATTACAGTTTGGTCTCAACAAAACGAGAAGTCGATTCAGAGTAATTTATTTTATTCAGTCATCACATAAATGTAGGAATTGCTACTTTTTAATGATATTATTATATAATATTATGAGCATTTAACTAATTACTTCTACCAATTATGTGGAATTTGTTTCGAAGTTAAAATAAGTTTTTAAAATTATTGAATAATTAAAACTATTTTCTTTATAATTTTGTTGCTCACATTGATAATTGTGTGCTCAGTATTACAATTATTACTTATTACTTGTAATCGGTTATTTTGGTGAGTTCTATAAATTTTGTTTCATTGGAATATATAAGCGTATAATCGGATGGGAAATTCCCAAATTCTTTTTAGAAATGTCGAATCTTATGACAAAACTAAAAATACAAAGTAGTGGGTTTTCTATTTAACAAATTCTTAGAACTAAATCACTAGTTCAGTTGTAAATAAAGCGTGTACAAATAGGTTTGTACTAATGGTACTCCATTTGGTTGATAAGGCTTTGTAATTGCTACTTTAGTTAGATCTGCTCCAAAGCAAAATTAAGTGGTTATGAACTGCTTTACAACTGGTATGCACCAGAAGTCCAAATTGTCAACTGATTGTCTCCTTCCATATAAAAAAAAACCAGTACGGATATGCCTAAGAAAAGCCAAATGTCACATATTGGGCAGAATCTTACTAGTCCCATACTAGTTCAAATCCAATATGTATATTATTTAATTATGGAAAACTAATAAAATTTATTCACTAAGAATCAATTTGAATACGGAATTTTTTTATAGGTTGTCCGAGTTTAAATTGAAGAGAATACTAAATCGATTGTTCCCTTTCAGCATCAACTTTGCCAAAAAATTAAAATAAGTCTGCTTTTCTGACTAGTTCGATTGTAGCCAATTACTGGAACCATTCGAGTGCACAACTGTGCCGAAACTGCGAGCTATTATTTGTCAAAAGAGATTAAACATGCTCGCTTGTGACACCCTTTTTTATTTGCGTGTGGTAATATTTAAATATATACAATACATCTCGTATATATGTTATATTACATGGTTATCAGTCATTTCTCGTCTATTATGTAACAATTTAGCTTGGTGCAGCTGCAACTAGAGCTTATCTCTGAGTAATTATGCATTAGAAAATGTGTAAATATGTAAACGGGTGTGCAAATATTTATGCATGAAATTAAAAGTACTTCATACTAGTAATCTGCGGCTTTTAAATTTAGTTTTAATTTTTATACAAAAATTGTATATGAAATGAAATGCAAGTGTTTATAAATGCTTGTAATGCAATCAAATGTATGTAAATATATTTATATATGTATATATACCATATATACATACATACTAATATATTTATATTAAAATTACATATTAGTTTTAAGGAATTTGAACACGTGTTCCCATGGCATTGAGTGTTATCTCGGCTGGCTGCGGAAAAAATCTGCTTTTGCAAATACACGTAAGTATATACCAAAAAGTACATATGTATAAGTATGTACACATTATTTTGAGTCATCTTTGTTCATTGCAAGAAGCAGCACTTTACAAATAGCGCATTGTGCTAGTATTAGCATAAAAAACTTAATTGTTTAAAAATTTCGAAATTCGAAATTTTAATTTGAAAACTTTTAAAATTTTGAAACTCGAAAACACATTTATTCACAGTCAAACTTTGTCAAAATACATATTTCACATATAAAATTAAAAAAATTAAAAAAAAAATTTGAAAAAACAAAAACAATCAAATTTGCTTGTCGAAAATAGGTAGAAATGCAGGCCTCTAAATTAGGTAAAATTAAAACAACAAAAACTGCATTCAACATAAATATCAAATGTCAGCATATGACACTATCATACACACCCATGTTGACGTATAGTATGTGTACATATGTTTGCATGTATCGTGGCTTGGCGTGTGGCGCATTAGAACGCAAATTACGAATTGAGAGCTTGCAATTTAATCAACTGAAGCGAGGCGGTAATAAAATTTCCACTCATCTGCCATACACAAGACAACAACACACATACATGCATACATACATATAAACATGTATTTGGACACTCGGTACATTTGAGGTCTTGTAAGACGTACATATAATGCCAGGCTTTTCGTATATTACAAGGCTTCGAATATACATACCACATCTTAAACAAAAAAGTTTAAAATGACATTCCAAAGAAAACAAAAATATATTTTTTCTAATTTTCTTTGTATAATTTGAAAATTCAGCTATAAAGAATATTTCAGGTCTATAAGTCCCGGCCTTTTTTCGAATGGTTAATATGTAGCACATATCTTAAAAAGCACACAAACGGTATATTCGAACCTGTTAATTTCTCTTTCGAGCGTTGTATTCGATCTCCGTAAGTAATTTCGCAATGTCACTCCGATAAGAATCCTCGTCCTTATTGGCAAAAAACTTGGACAGACAATTTTCACAAACTTCTCTTAAAATGAATTTTTCACGAGCACAAATCACTTGTAATAGATAGGAACGTACTTGGTGACAGGTCTGGACTATAAGGTGGATGTATAAGGAACTTCCAACCGAGCTCTTGAAGCATTTCATTTGTCACTACCGATGCGTGTGGTATGACGTTGTTCTGATGAAACACAACTGCTTCTTTCAGACGGTCCAATTGTTGACAGTATGGGTCAGTACAGGGACTCGCAGATGGAAATTCGGTACACGTGGTTAGCGAGCGTTAACTGGTATACCTCATATATGAAGCTTCTCTTGTATATAACCTTATTTAATAGGTTCCACATGGCTTTTTGTGCAATATTTAGCTGCTGGGCTCCTTGACGGTCTTACTCGAAGATTTCCATTAATTTATCGATATTTTCGACAGTTGGTCTTTCAAAGCATGATGACAAAGCATCTCTGGCATTAAAATTACTGAAACAAAATCGACGAAATTCAAATTGCGCGATATTGGCTGTAACAGTGTCAGGACCATAAACACTAGGGTGGAGCGAAACAAAATTTTTTTTTTGTTACGTAGATTATAAAAAAATAAAATTTTTGCAAAAAAAACAAAAATTTTTAACATATTGAGGAGGCGCACTCACTTGTCTTTTTAAAAAAATTTCGAGTTAAAATTTGTATTTCGTAAAAAATTTGTGATAAGTGTTCTAAAAGCTGTTTCTGGTCAATTAAAAGTTATCAACTTAAAAAAAAGTTTTGTGGTCATTATTGTAGTTTTAAAAAAAGTCTTAAAGGACAACATGCTTTCCTTAAGCATTAAAATAAATTTTGAGTCAAATTTGAATAATTTTTATATAATATATACATATGTGAAGAGTTTAAACCAAAATGATTTTTTTGTGTCCAAAACATATTTTCACTGGAAATTTACCTTAAAAGAGAGAGAGCTGCCTCTAGATGATAAAATTTTTTTTTTCCAAAAATTTTCTTTTTCCATAATCTACAAATTACACCCTCAGGCTAAGTAAAAAAGAAAAAAGTTTTCGCTCCACCCTAATAAACACCACTCACATTTTCAACCGCTTGGCTTGCGTTTCTGTTGCAATTATACTAAACGAGATACAATTTACTTAAGCTTGTTGAAAAAATAATGTGTTTCTGTAAAATTAGACCTACTATAAACACTATTCTACTTCGCTCTAGATCTGCTCAGCTTTTCAAAGGGTTCAGAATACGCCAGAATAACATTAAATAACTTATGCTTAGATATAAATATAAGTAACCTATTTCATAACCTTTCGTCATTACAACTCGAGTCCGCTGTATGATTGGGTATAGATGGACCTCACTGCATCTCATTTAATAGGGACTAGCATATTGCCTCTAGTAATTTTTTTTTAAGAGAGCCTATGGTTTTAACTAGTTCTATAGAATTTTTGTATCTACTTATTATAATAGTGATGAAATCTTTTGAGCAACCGGAATGCGTACGACTGACGGACCTAATTGAACCGTTTGTGCTACAACATAATCAGAAAAGTTTAGATTTATAGCTGGACTTTCTCAAAACAATATTTTCTGTTTCTTCTGAATGTTTCTACATTAGACACATTTGAAGAGTCAAATGAAAAATTGAAAGTTTTCAAATATTTATGAGGACTTTTTATGAAGCCAACTTATGAAAAATTAATTTCTCGGCCTCGGTCATTTCGAGTATAAGTATAAGTATTATCGAGAATATATGTATATTATTAATTACGATTTGAATAAAGTGATTGACTGCACAGTTTTTTTTTAATTATACCCTGGACAGGGTATACTAAGTTTGCCACGATGCTTGTAATACCCAAAAGGAAGCATCGGAGACCCTATAAAGTGTATATATAATTGATCAGCGTGACGAGCTGAGTCGATTTAGTCATCTCCGTCTGTCCGTACGCCCATCTGTATATAAGCGAACTAGTAGCTCAGTTTTGGAGATATGGGTTTAAAACTGTGCACACACCACTTTCTCACCAAGAAGCTGCTCATTTAACAGAACCGCCGATATCAGATCACTTTGGCATATAGTTGCCATACACACTGATCGATCAAACTCAAGTCCCTGTTTGAAAAACTTTTTTACTTGACAGGATATCTTTCAGAAATTTGGCATAGATTATTATAAAAGGCAACGCTACAATCTCCGAACAAATTGTTGAGATCGAACCATTATATCATATAGTTGCCATCCATATCGGTCCAGCCGAAGCTAACATTTTTTCTTGTTTTTAAATATATATTTGTACTAGTGTGTGAACTTATAAAACCAGAAATATTAAAAAATGTATATATTTATAATAAAACACTGGTCGCATTAGCAAACTACAACAAAATAATTTTAATAAAAATGATTGCCATTGTTATTGTAGCAACAACTTTTTGCCTTCAATTTCAGTTGCAAATAAAACACGATATTTGCAAATATCAAGGCCACGACTTGTGCAGTATTCCGATACTAGTTTTGCGCCGCAAATGTGCAATTGCAATTCGCAACTAGACACAAACATACATACAAAAATATTATACAATAACAACATTTCGAACATCAGCGCCAACAACGTGCGCTATTAAACAACGAACGAAAAAAATGGCAAATAAATTGAATCAAATAAAATTGAGGAACACAAAATCGCGCACACAGCGATGCAGATGTGTGCATTTGTAACTACATATATATACTAAGTATGCGTGTGTGTATGTGCAGCGCCAACGCATTTGTGTGAGTGCGTTACATTTAGAGTGAAAAATATCAAATCGAGCTTGTTGCTTGGATATATATGCATATATAAAACTATTGCAACAACAACAACAACAATGAAAACAACATTTCTACAACAACAATAGTAACAACATATCTACAATAACAATAATAATAAAATAACCAACAACAACAACATGTGTACAATAACAACTACAATAACAACAACAACAGCAATAATAATAAGAATAAGTTCAAGTTGCGCAATTCCAATCAGTTTGGGGCTACCGCGCCATTATCGGCCGCCACCAGCCCCGGCTCCGGCTACGAACCAATCAAAGAATAGCAGTTCGTTTCATGGCGTTCGCGCGCTGATTAGCTGCCGCCATAGCTTTGCACAGCCAGCGAGTTACCAAAGACCAAAGTGCAAATTTTGAAATTAACATGCTTCTTTGCTTTTATTGTTGCTATGATTCGGTCCAACTAATTTTAAGTGTGTGTGTGTGTGTGCGTTATTTTCGCGCATGTGAGCAATTTCGGTTGGTGTTATTTGTCGCACGTCTCATGCGCTTTGACTGCCTGCCTGGCTGCGCATGTGTATAAGTGTCTATGTGTGTATGTGTGTGTTTTTTTTTTTTTACTTTTATTCTCTAAATTACATAAATTAAATATTCAAATAGCTGTAGGCAAATATTGATGCATTTGTTGTTGCTGTTCTGTTTGCTTGCAAAATTGTCTATAAATATTATATTTAGAAATACATATATATGTTTATGTGTGTATGTAACCACATGCCAATTATATAACTATATTGCAGGCAATCGTAATTACTCGGCTGTAGACACGTGCGAAGAGATGCAACGAGTTCAAGTTTATCTAAAATTGTATCAATCGTACTATGGACTTGTGCTCATTTACCTAAACCTTGTAATTATATTGCTATTTAGGAAGACATACTTACATGAAGTATATAGTTAGACACAAATTTTTCAACTTTTTGTATAAAAAAGAACCCATAATAAAAAAAATGTATGGTTCCAAAACAAACCCTCTTACCCTATTCCAAAAGTATGCCTATCCTTTCTCAAAAAATGTACAGGGTCCAAAATCAATCGACAATCTCCTGTGTCCATATTTCGCCGATTCAAAAATTCACACTTAAATTAAAAAATACGCAATTCGTTGTTCGAAAGGTTCGCTCTATATACAGATGAGCTTCAACTGACAAACAAGAACTCATAAAAGAGTTCACAGCTCACATCTTGGCTATTGAGTGCCAATACATACAACCTGTTTGTTATGTAATCGCAATCTGCTTATTTTATAAACCTATTAATTAATGAACTATATACAAGTATATGCCAGGGGCCTTCACAATCGCAATTAGTTTTTGTAAACTTCATGAAAGAAATTAAAAACAGACGATCGATCATTCTTGATTTAGACAAATGAAATGCTGTTAGAGTTGTTAAACATTGTCACGGAAATTTTATACACTTTAACGTTCTTGCAACCTGCGGTATGCCATTTCATCAAATTTGACCCGAACTGGTCCACATAAACTGTGCGTTGATGTTCGTGTGAAATTTGATCTCCATATGTCAATTATTTTGTGTTTGGCAGCTGTTTGTTTACGACGCGAAAGGTTTTTGTTGGCGATTTTTATCATGAAAAAAAAATTGAACAATAAGTTGCTTGAAATTTTTGAAAATGTTGCGGAAGTGCTTTGAGGAGTCTCCATACTTTGCCGCGAACACAAGTATTTGAGTGACACAAAGCATTCAGTGAAGATCGTGAAGTCTTCGAAAACTTGCGATTCATACATTCACCCCTTTTACTGACGATAACTTCGAGAAAGTTCAAGAAAACAGGCTTGAAAATCGTAGTTTGGGCATCAATGCGATGGCATGGGATCTCAACATCTCTTATTGAACAATTCAACACATTTTGGTTAATCGTATGGGTATGAAGCATGCAAAACTCGCAACGAAATACCTGAATCTTTTGTAAAAACGACATCGAGTAGAGTTCGCAAAAGAGATGTTTGACAACAAGATATGTGAGGGGATGTGGATTTATAAATATAATATCGCAACTGTTCAGTGATTACTTGGTCTTCGGAAAGATTTCCTTGTACTTCAGAAACCTCAATTTTTTATAAGCCTTCAGTTAGAGACAATAAAAGAATAACATTCTATAATAATGAACTATCTGAAAGTTTAATGCAAATAATCTAACCTAAAAGCAGCAACATCAGCTTTGAAGTTCAAGAACATGTAAATTATTACTCAAGTGTGGTAAGGGCTCATCATACCGATGAGCGCAATGAACGTATTAACATTTTTTATCCGCATAACAATATTAACTTTTAGAATAGCTACGGTGTGCTTACCTACTTGCAAACAATACCCGATAGCTATAGTAAAAGTACGGAGATGTTGTAACGCCTCCGAGAAAAAGTCCGTATTTCGACTGAGAACCAAAGGCAAAACAAAACAGATGCATTTGTAGCGAAGGAAATTTGTGACCGACTGTTGATATTACTTTTCGTTAAATAGATTAGACTAAAATTGTTCCAAGGTATGCACTGCGCTCTCGTCCTATCATATCACTCTATCCAGCCTAGTTAAGTCAATGAGGCTTCGCAAAGTTACTGGATTGATATTTCTGATAAGTGGCATGCTCTCTCAGCAGCTGCATCGCACCAATAGGTTGCCTCCTTATTCCTACAATTCCAGTTCAATCAAGGAGTATGTGCTTTGCTGTCTTAGTCACTAGGTCTCATTGACAGTTTTTCGTCTCCAATCCGGTCCGGGTGCAGATCCACGCATAAAATGTACTTAGAAATGCGCAGCATGCGCACTAAATGAAAAAAGCCTTCGTCTTATGTATGGTGAAAGCTTCACATAGATCATTTTGAAAACAACATATTTAACAAAAAAAAAAAAAACAATGTTTTTAATAAAAAACAAGAATAGCGTCAAACGCCAGGGCCAGTGCTAACTTGTGTCGAGGTTGTTGTTTTTGGTCAGCACCGCAAATAATTCTATCGTTTTAACGAATTTCCTTGCACTTTGTCGTTGCTCATGCTTTTGTTGTTGTTGTTTTTTTCCTTTTTATTTCCACTTAGCAATTAATGCAACGGTGTTTGCTGCTGGCTTTCGTATTGTTGTTTTATTGTTGTTGTTATTGTTATACGCTGTTGTCTGGCTATTTTGCACGCGCTGTCAGAACGATTTTTCCAAATCGAAATTTTAATTTCAAGTACGACCAGTTCAAATTACGTTTACCTTGAAATCTGGTTTTCTATCCGTTGTTATTTTTGTTGTAGTTACTGTTGCTGTACTTCTTGTTGTTGCTGTTGTTTATAGCTCATTTATTCTGTTGCCATTGCAGTCGACATGCAATTTTATGCAGTTTTATTTTGTATTGTTGTTGCTTTGGCATTTTGTACGCCTTTTGGCTTTTGCTTTTGTTTTTGTTGTACTACTTCGTTTTTCGTCGTTTTTGTTTATGTAAAATATGCAAGTATTTATGTAAATATATTGGTTAATGGCATGTTGTTTTTGTTGTTGCTCAATTGCTTAGCCACTAAAAAATAATAAATTTTGTTGTAATTTTTTTGTTGTTTTAATGATTAACATTTGTTTTTATTATTATTAAAGTAACTAATTCGCAGCTGTGGACATCGGTTCGGGTTGATTGTTTATCATAAGATTCACCGAAAACTACTCCGAAATGCATACATATTTACGTCTTTGGTATATATATACTAGATATGTATACAATATACAAATATAGGTATATATAATCAAGTGTCAAGTTATATATGAATAAATCAAGTATAAATTCATATTTTCTTGTTATAATTTAGAATTGAAATTAATCACTGCTCACAGCTCGCACTTTTAAGATATTTATTAATTGCCGTTATGTTATAAAAGCTGACATAGTATGCTTATGTCTAGATTAATACATATCTAATTTTGTATGCAAATTTTTGTTACTTGTTGTTAAAAAAAACAGGAAACAATTACGAGGAAAACAAAAAAAGTTCGGTTGATTTAAAGCGAAAATGCTCTCTGATCTCTTACTTAAGGCTATTGAAATCATTAAGTGTTGTACTCAGCTTATAGGAATTATATTGTCAATTTATGAACATTGTTTGCAATCATTAATCTCTTATAACAGAAACCTATTATATCTTGTTCAATTAGTTCAAATAACTGAGATAATTAAGTTTTTAATTGACTTACATATTTTGTGCTCAAACATACGCTGAAACTATTAACTGACTTTTAATAAACAAATTGACAGCTGTCTAAAAAAGTTTCTTTATATTCTTTGTGATAAGAGGAAGTTTTCTTAAATAAAATTGAAAACAACGCAACTTTGAACACCTGATAATAAACAATCGAGTTTAGGGTTTATATAGGAAAAAAAACGGAACTCAAAAACCTTTTTGGAAAATTATAAAGAAAATCCATAAGCATAATTCTGGTGATAATTAAGGGGTTAGGGGTAGACAGAATTTTCAAAAAATCGATTTCTTTTTTTTTAACATTTTCGTTAAATGTAATATCTTGAAAATATTCTCTGAAAATTTCAAGTTGATCTGATAATTACTTTTTGAGTTATTCGACAAATAACAAAGAGCGCTCGGGGGTAGCTAGCGGCAGCTGCAAGAAACTTGAAATTCGTTTTTCTCAAAATTATGTTTTTCGAATTGGTGACAACTATAACTCGAAAACCGCTCAGTAGATTTAAATGAAATTTATACAGCTCGATTTCGATTTTTTAAGACCAACTAACTGCTGATTTTTTCCCAAAAATCTAGAAAACAATTTCCTGAGGCCGCCATTTTGGTAATTAAAAAAAAACAAAATTAAAAAAGTTTCGATCAGGCCCAAGATTATCTATTTATAAAACTAATTATTTCTATCCGATTGATTTAAGATCAATCTCCAAGGACTTATAATTGTCACCGCAAGGGCTTTTTCTTGGAACTGGGTCAACATAGACAGCTAAATCTTTGGAAATTAAAATTTTTTTCTGGAAATTTTCGTGACTTTAAGTCAAAACATTGTATAATAATGCCATATTACTATATCGCAAATAGTTTTTGAGTTGCATCCTTCAAAATTATAGCTACATTTTTCGAGTCTGCTTGAGATTACTAGTAGATAAATAGGCCGTTCACTACCATATTTTTTCTGAATCTTTTGTATATATGTAGTTTTTCATACAATTTGGTCTGATCAAAAATATGGTAGAATTTTAGCAGCACAAAAACGACCAAACTTTGGGTAAAACATCGCCATTTTATCAATTTTTGACTTTTTTTTGACCGAGGGTTATTGTACAAATATCTCTTCCAGTGAGATTGTTTTTATAAATTTCATCTACAAAAAAGGCCGAAATCACTGCAGTAATGCAGGACCTTCTTTTTTAGCGAAAAATATCTAACTTTTTTCATACAAAAATGTACTGTGTACTTGTTTAAAACAATTGATGAAGTCTTTTTTTTAATGCCCAAAAATCACATTTTCTTAGACTGTCATACTAGGTATGCCTCTTAATATATACCACCTAAACCAAAAGTTGTATTTTCTAATCAGAAATATCCTTGGTAAAAAGCTTATTTTAAAAATTTGTATTTTAAATAAGAGCAGTACTTTTTTAACAGTAAATTTTGAATTAAAAGTAACCGCTCAGCTTTACACATTCGGATACGTGGCAACCCTTTAATAAAATTTGTCGAAATTTACCACTTTCCGCCAAACTTTTGTAAAACTCTTCCATTTGATAACGTTTTAGCAATATTTGCAGCTTTACTTTTCACGATAGATGGCAACTCTGCCAAACAATTTCAAAATTTCCGAGTTAACATGAACAAACAATTGCGGAAGGCTTTCTTAATAGACTACGCTGTTATATGTTTTGTACAACTCTGTCTAATTTTTTTAAATTGACTTTCAATCGGTCATGGTGTATTGCAGCCATATGCTATAGTGTTCCGTTATCGGTGGTTTAAACTAATGAGCAGCTTCTAAGGGAGAAAATAACGTATGCAAATTTTCAGATCGTTATCTCAAACACTGAGGGACTGGTTAGCGTATGTACAGACGGACGGACGTAGGTAAATCGACTGAGCTTGTCACGCTTACCATTTACATAAATACATATATACTTTATAGGGTATTTGACGTTTCCTTCCGGGAGTTAAAAATTTTGTGACAAATTTACCCCGTTCAGGGTATTAAAATCCGCAAATTTTTTCCAACAAATAATTTCGAAAAAATTAAAATGAATCACTGCAGCTTGATAGTCGCCACTGTCATAAATTCACGAGCTAACTGCGAGCGAAAAGCAAAAATGAAAACAACAGTGACAATTGAAACGCACAGCATAGTCATAAATATAAGAACAACAAACGAGTAGCGGCAAAATTGCATTCGTCTCATTGTCGCTCGCAGTTGGCGAAATCCAAGTGGCTTCGAATAACCAAATGCATGTGGCAAACTGCAGTGGTGACTAAACCTGGCTAAAAAAAAACCAAAAAAAAAAAAATAAAATAAACACGACAAAAAACAACAGCAACAACAATAGTAATAACTCGCAAACTAAAACTGAAGGCAGAACGCAAAAAATGACATTCAGACGCGATTCGCCATGCTCTCATAAACATCGCAAACAAATATAAAGTTCGAGGCAACAAACGAGCAACAACACACCATGCAACTGCAAAGCGATAAAAGCGAAAAATTAGAAAAATATTAACTAAAAAGCGTTAAGAGGTGTGTTTCGTGCGATTTGCGTGGAGCGCAGGGTTGTATGGGCGGCTCAAATTTAGAGCGGCCTACTAGTGACAAGCTGAGACCATTGCAATTGCCTGGAACAATCAAAACGGCAAGGGCCGAAACCATTGACAATTGCCAAACCGTTAGAATAACGGCAAAAATAGTAATCATAAAACGATTTGAAAGAAACAAATTTTTTTGAAAATGCAAACTGTTGCAAGTGCTGAAAAAGTGTCAGCGAAACAAAGAGAATGCCTAAATTGAAATACGCAAAACTTAACTGCAGTTGCCTCATTGTTGCAACGAATTCAGACCACAAAAAATTTACAGTTTTTTCTATCGTCAGAAATATCAGCCACTGCACACGCACATTTCAAAACAATGAAATGAATTTAGCGAAAAAACTAGCGAGCGGCGTGCGGAGAGTTGGGGCAACATCAAAATGTTAAACGCTAAATATCAACAATGGCAGACAAGTGGCCAACAGAGACTTGAATGCTGAGAGGGCAGCTCGAAAGGGCGCAACATTTGGCTTTTTTGTTTGTGATCTAGTTGCGAGCTATTTCGGGTGATTAGACTTTTAAGAAGCCTAACTCAAGTTGTAGCGACCATACTTTTTTACACTGACGTATATAGATTCCTAGCCGCGTTTGTCTAGACATTGGTCTAGATGTTTTATTACACAGCTCTTCGTACCTAGCCTAAAGAAATAGACTAGAATAGAGTTAGGCTGTTGGAAAGGTAATGGCACTGCATTATCATATATTGGCTTGCCACAAAAGGGGCAGGAGGTAGAATAGTCTAGGCCTCTATTTTTTGTGTCCCAGGAGCCTAACTAGCGGCCTAGTCTTCCCTCTTCGCCAAATATAAACTCAAAAATCAAAATTTGTTCAAAATGAGTCCACCTAGGTTGTCAGCAAGAAGTTAAAGTATTACTTAGGCATTTAGCCTCTCACTATCGAAGCAGTTACTTTTACTTTTTATTAAACGCCATTTAGTCGGAAAATTTTTTATCGCATAGAAAGTTCTCGATTTTGTTACAAAAAAATAACTTCAATATGTAACGTAAATGAACTTGAACTTGCCGAAAACTTTTCTGAAAGTAATTTGATCTAGCTGGGTTATAAAATGATCTGCAGCCGACTGATAGTGTGGTAGAAAACAAATTATGGTCAGTCTAGGCACCGATGCTAGAACACCCTTCACAAATAAAAAGTTTTCCATACAAGCACTTGATTACGCTCGTTCAGTATGTATGGCAGCTATATTCTATAGTGGTCCGATATCTCGATAACTCGATTTGACCAAAACAAATTAGAAGCTACAATATATCCTGAGTCAATATTCTCCTCTTTAAAGATGTCATGAAGCTTCCCGTCAATTTGATATAAATAGTCTTCTAAGTCATTTTCTAATTTATTGCAGAAGCTAGGAAAGATTACTGAAGCACGCCATTTCGACACCTAATTTTGGTCCACAAAATCTTCTAATAATTCATAATCATAAAAATTTACACTTTTCTGAAAAAGTTCGAAGAGTGTTTCGAGCTCGGTCCGACAAATTCTCACATACTTCGTGACTGTACATTTGATCGTCGAAAATGTAACTCAGTTATGTAATTGACACACCGTCACATCACATCACTAACCAGAAATTAAACATTTTCAACTTTGGCAACGCAACTCTGCTCAACACCCTCTATTTTGTATGAGTTCGCGTTCTCCGAAACCAAAAGCAACGCTGCCAAATCACAGCAATTGCACTTTTTGCCGGCAATTGATGCTGTTAGTGTGCTATTTTGATGTTGTTATTGTTGGTTTGTGTGCAGTTGCTGCTGATTTGCTGCCGCAGCCGTCATTCGACATTTGTTGGCTTCACCATTCGCGCTGCTTGGCTTCACCGCCTCAATGTTGGCCACATTTTTTCGCGAAATTTTTATGTTTCTACTTAAATGTTGTTATTGTTGCTGCTGTTGCTGTTGTTTGTAGACATAGTAGTTAGCGCGGGTGCTATGTGTTGGTGCGACGTCGTCTCATTGGTGTGCTTGCTTTTCGTCTATTTTTGTAACAAAACTGTTTGTCTATCTCTCTAAATGTCTACTGTCAGATTTGTGTGTTTGCTGTTGCATGTGTACTTGAAAATTGGCAAGTATTTGTTGTTTTATTGCTTACGGCAAGAATTTGATATTTTTCGAAATTTACCGTATGTGCGTGTGTGTGTGTTTATTAGTGTGTCAGGAACTTCGTTTGCCGCTCGCTTGATCTTGCTGCTTCAAAACTTGACACACATGCACACCTATAAACACACCGGTGCTTGGCTACAACAACTTTGTTTGCTCTTGTTGTTGTTTTGGTGTGCTTGACTGCCTGCATTTTCGTCGGTTCGTTCATTGCTGACTTCTCGACTAGTTTTTCGATTGCCGACAATTTTGTGTGCGCATGTGTGTGTGTCTGTGTGTTTGAATGTTTTGGAGTCAAGGTCTCTGCGCCGATTTTCTCGGGCATGGCCTAATGCATTTTTGGGCTTATGCTTCTATGCGATTTTTCCTTCTACTTTGTTGTTGTTGTTGTTGTTAAGTTTCTTTTTGCCTTTTGCCATTCGCAATGTTTACCAATTCTTGTCATTCGGCAGATCAATTACGCTTGAGCGATCGCATACATATGTGTGTTTGTATTTATCTGCATACGTATATGTGTGTGTAAATTGTTCATATATAATTGCTGTGCATTAGACTGTAATTCTATGCAATTGTCATAGTTTTGAGCAACGAAAAATAGTGTAATTATTGAAAATGACAAATAAAAAGCGAATCATGAAGGCTTTCATATACATACATATTTATATAATACAAGTATTATAGGTCAAATTACTTTTTTGAATTTTATTACTGATAATATGTTTTTTTTTAACACAATATCAGCTGCCCTTTTCTCTATTTAGAAATTTAAAAATTTGGACAAATTCCAGGCACTTTTCAGTACTGTGTTTTAACTTTATGATAACTCCTTCCATTTGTGTATTTTAAAACATATATTCGAAAATATTCTTCGAAAATTCTATTTTTTTGACCGGCAAATAGTTTTAGAGATAAGAACGTATTTGTGAGCATTTTTTAACTTAGTGTAATCGGCTCCCAAAACTTTAAATGTGTTTTCTTCTCGAAACGCTGTTTTCAAAGTAGCTGAGCAAAACTTCTACGAATGAAAAAAATGTTTATACTCTTGCAACATGTTGCTACAGAGTATAATAGTTTTGTTCACCTAACAGTTGTTTGTACCACCTAAAACTAATCGAGTTAGATATAGGGTTATATATATATTTTAATGATCAGGATAAAGAGACGAGTTGAAATCCGGGTGACTGTCTGTCCGTCCGTCCAACCGCGCAAGCTGCAACTTGAGTAAAAATTGAGATATCTTTATGAACTGTTATTTGGTACACAGGATTACATTAGGGAGGGTAATCTGCAATTTAAACTTTTTTTAAAAAGTGGGCATCGGCTTTTGTCGACAATGTGAAAATGGATGATATCGGAAGTCAACCTCGCCTACTCCCTATATAACGGTACTGTTAAAAACTACCAAAAGCGCGATAAATCAAGTACTGAGCACGCCAGAGACATTAAATTGTATCGCTGGGATGGTATTAGATGACTTTATAGGAACCGCGTTCAAAATTAGTCAGTGGGCGTGACACCACCTACTTTTAGTTGAAAATCCATATCTTGGGATCTGCTTAACCGATTTCAACCAAATTTGGTGTATAATATTTTTATCGTATTTCTATGTTATAGTATGAAAATGGCGAAATCTGATTACAACTACGCCTATTTCCCATATAACATCATTTTAAATTCCGTCTGATTTTTCCACTTTCCAATATGCATATCAAGCCCAAATGATTGCATCGGGATAAAAATCTGCGTTAAGAGTGCGTTTAAAGTATGCCACCTTTTGACCAAAAATTGTCTAAATTGAACCAAAACTGTTCAAGCCCCTAGGTACTGAATATACAAAGGCTTTTTACAAGAATTTGATTCCGATCGTTCAATTAGTATGCCAGCAATATGCTATATTTGTCCGATCTATATAATTTCTGCGGAGATAGGATTATTGCCTTAAATAATAGTCCATGCCAAATTTCGTGGAGATACCTCGTCAAGCGAAAGATACTTCCATACAAGCACACTGATTCCGAACGATCGGATAACAGCTATATCCTATAGTTATCTGACCTAAGCAATTTTCTCAGAGATTACATTATATACATATTACGCCAAATAAAAAATTTTTCCATCCAAACACTTTATTCCAATCGCTCAATTTGTATGGCAAGTATATGCTATAATGGTCCGATACCGGACCGTTCCGACAAATGAGCAGCTTCTTAGTGAGAAAATGACAGGTGCAAAATTTCAGATCGATAGCTTAAAAACTGCGATACTAGTTCGTATAGATACAGACAGACGGACATGGTTAAATTAACTCAGCTCATCATGATCATTTATGTATATGTTTTATAAGGTCCCAGACGTTTCCTTCTGGGTGTTATAAACTATGTGGCAAACTTATTATACCTAGTATAAAATATATGAAACTCTCGATAATAATATGTCTTTGTGTCAAAAAATAGTGGAATCGGATCAATACTACCTCTAATATAAAATTTTGCCAACACCTGAAGTAATTTCCCGGGCTTTGATCCTTGCAAGTTACGAGAGTATAAAATGTGCGGTTTCACCCGAAATTCAAACTTCCTTACTTCTTGATAATAAATTTGATTTTTTACCACTCTAAAGTGTGCATTTAAAAAAAAAAGCCTATTTTTGGAAAGCCACTATTTTGTCAAAAACCAAAATTTATAGTAATAATAAATTTACTTGATTTTCGCGTAGATATAATTTTAAACAGAAAAATCTTCCTGACCGCCAGAACCGTTTTTGCGGGAGTTATTCTGGAGATCGGCTACGGTATCAAGGGAATACAACATTTTTTAAAATGAATCGCCGATTATTAAATTATATTAAATTCAGTAAAAGCACATTACTTTTATATCTATATTATTTCTCTTCAAAAAAAAAAAAACGAAAAAAACGTGTTTCTTGATTTGCAAGTGGATATAATCAATTGAGAGATGACAAGTACACCAGTCTAGGATTCTCAAGAAAGATTTTTTGCCTTAATTGTATTTATAATATGCGAAAGTTTAATAGTTTTTAAAGTAT
The DNA here is from genome assembly GCF_042242935.1 of Bactrocera oleae. Lineage (NCBI taxonomy): Eukaryota > Metazoa > Arthropoda > Insecta > Diptera > Tephritidae > Bactrocera > Bactrocera oleae. Next base: position 77,716,323 of record NC_091536.1, read on the forward strand.
CTATAATCCAGTAGCGATAGAGGAGACGAATAAAAGCTTTCAATGCAGTTTTTTCGCGAAAAAAAATTTTGATGCTGTACAAAGACAGTAGAGCTACAGTCAACGACCTACACAAACTACACTTTGGTTTTAACCTCGAAAATAAAACGTATAAGCTTTTAATGGTAATGATAATAAAGTGCCTTAGATATGCTTTAGTTGTTTGTTGTTTTTTTTTTAGAAAAATGTTCTGATGTTGATAAGAAAGATTAGGGCCGAAATAACCTTAAATACTTTGTGTTGCTGCTCACCGTACTTGACCACATTAGTGCCTAAAATTACGAGTTACAATCGAACACTCGCTTAATTTGCTATCAGCAGTCGTTTAAAAACCGAAATGACATTGATCAAACTAAGGACTTACACTTACAATATAGAACAGAATAAAGCATCCTTAGAGCAAGAGAAAATATATGCGCTTTATAGCACCAGTAGATTTCAAATTGCGATTTCGTTTACTTTACTCTACTGGTTCAACGTGCAAAGACTATCAAATGGTTCATCGCATTTCAAAAAAAGCTTTTCCTCATCATCTAACCTCAGACATTTTATGAATATTTTTTATTCGTGGTATTAACAACGATGTTAAAGGACCACAGTTATAAAGATAGAAACCTTTTACGAAACTTTTCTGCTCAAAAGTTTATAGCGTTATTATGTTGCTTATATATTTATTTGATAAATACCCGTTATTTGTGGAGAGCTTTCAAACGCGCACATTAACAAAACATCCGCTTCGCTGCTGCCAAAAAGCAAGAAAAAATAACAAAAAGCAAGAAGAAGCACACGATTGATTTCAATCTCATTCGCTAATGCTGACAAATGAACGAAGTAAAAAATGTTAATAAATTTTGTTTGCAATCGTATTCGTGTTGGCAAAAACTAATAGAACACGCCACTTTAACCTTCAACTATCCACTAATTCAATGGTAAACATCTTCACGCTCATTATTAGGGTCAAGACTAATCGATAAAATGTAGAGGCGGCTGAAGTCAAATACAAAAGTACTAAAAACAAGCCGTTGATGGAGAACAGTGGAGCAGCAGCAGCAACTGGTGAAAAATTACCAACAACAACAAGCAGCGTTGCGCGGTTAGGCGAAAAAAAGTGGCGCAACAAATTTGCCGCAACGAAAAAAGAAAAATAAAATGGCGAAAAATAGTTAAAAACATAAGAGTGAAAAAAAACAACATTAGCGAAAAAAGCGCTGCCAATTGTAATTTTCAACAAATTGCAAATTGCACACAACAGTGACAACAAAAACAATGAACAAACTGCAATGGCAAGCGCACAAATGCAAAACCCGAATTCGAAATGAAATCGACAAACCGCTGGCCGATGGCAATGAAAAGCAGCAACAACAACCGCAGCAGAAGCAACAACAACAACAACGCGCCAACAAGCGTCAAAACAAGCCACCGCGTTGAGCCGCCAGCCGCCAGCCGGCAGTCGGCAGCCGTCAGCGAGTAAGCCAAGAGCCAAGTCCAAGTGTAGAATTGCGCAATAATCATGACACTGCAGCGGTGGCAGCAACAACAACTAATACTAATAATGCAAGCATATGTACATATGTATGTACAAACTACACCACCACCAACAATAACAACAAACATAATGTTGCATACATTAATGAACACGGTATTAAACAACGAACAACTCCGCGCAAACAACATTAGCAACAACAACAACTGCAATAACAGCAGCAACAACTAACTGTTTGCAGTTTGCCTCGCCATTGAATAGATAAACTTAAACTTGTCTTTGGGGATTTGTAGGTGAGCTGCGCCGCACGACAGCCACCGAAGCCATGAAGAGGCGTGAATAAAGCCGAATCGATTGAGGAGCGCGCAGCTAAACGCCACAACGACCTTCCTGCTGCCAGCCAACTACCAGCGCGCAACCAGCAAGTTATTATTGCTATTGCCGCTTAATGTAACTGTGTTGTTGTCTTATCTACACATGTCTGTTTATTGTGTTGCGAGCTTTAGCTATTATTATTGTTGTTGTTGTTGTTCTTGTTTACGTTGTCGTCGTTCGTAATGGAAATGCGCGCATGGGCGCATGAGCGCCACACACCAAGCACCAAACGACAAACGGCAGAGAGATAAACGCGCATGCGCGCGCACTCAATTGAGCTGTTTGGCGCCGCCGCCAGCGTCGTTGTTGTTACATTGCTTGTAATCGCTATTTGCTTTTCATCGCCTCTATTGCCTTTGAATGGTGTTTGGCCGTCGCAAATGTGTGTTACTGGATCTCGGTTGGCGCATGCGCGTTTTGGTTTCGATTTCGGTGCGCTTCCTGTGCACCGCTATGCCGCCGTAAGCTCACTAGCGGCACACAGGCATGCATCGTACATACCATACACACACCGTTATGTATGTAGATATATATGTATTGGCGAAAAGTCGATTTTCTGTGTGGCACCTAATGCGAGCCGTTGCTTGCGGCAGGTGTGTTGCTCTTGTGTTGTGTTGGCGGATTAGGATATGCCACAAAAGCTTGCGCATGGCATCTGTACATATAGCATATAACATGTACCATAAGACAGCCCATATGTATGTATTTCTATTTAAGATTATGTGAAAACATGTAATTGCTCTCTTACATTAGCATTTGAGTTTATTTGGAATGCAATAAGATTTTGTTGTTGCGATCACTGTTGCTTGAAATCAGATATTATTTCACATAAAGCATGTATGTGCATACATACTCGCTGTGTTCGCATTTATATGTATGTATATCTCTGGTACATACTTATAAGTATGCAGGCATCCACTCAGAGACAGTGGTAAATTATTGTTGTTGCTTTATAGATTTCCGCTTCTAAAATTTTTTTGTTCCCATATATACATATGTATACCATCGCGGTCATCTACTTCACACATCAGCACATTTCCCTTGATACTAACTAATTCTTCCGTTAACTTCAGGCTATTAATCAGAATGTGTTAGTTATGCCGCTAATAAATTGTTGTAGTTGTCGTTATAACAATCAAGAACTTCCACCATCTTTTTTACCGGGATAATTTAAAAACATTCGATAACAAAACGAATAGGTAGAAGGGTTTGCAAAATCCAGTTACTCATCACGATTGATGAAAAACTGTCGGGTATCAACTTTGATATAAAATCATGGACATTTTACTACCGCTTACTTACCACGAGTGATGAGAAGCTTTCGAGTATCGATTTTGACATAAATATACTTTCGAGTATCGATTTTGACTTAAATCAATGAACAACTTACTACCGCTTACTCACCACGAATGGTGAAAAACTTTCGAGTATCGATTTTGACATAAATATACTTTCGAGTATCGATTTTGACTTAAATCAATGAACAACTTACTACCGATTAGTCACCACGAATGGTGAAAAACTTTCGAGTATCGATTTTGACATACATATACTATCGAGTATCGATTTTGACTTAAATCAATGAACAACTTACAACTGTTTACTCATCACGAGTGGTGAAAAGCTTTCGAGTATCGATTTTGACATAAATATACTTTCGAGTATCGATTTTGACTTAAATCAATGAACAACTTACTACCGCTTACTCACCACGAATGGTGAAAAACTTTCGAGTATCGATTTTGACATAAATATACTTTCGAGTATCGATTTTGACTTAAATCAATGAACAACTTACTACCGATTACTCACCACGAATGGTGAAAAACTTTCGAGTATCGATTTTGACATAAATATACTATCGAGTATCGATTTTGACTTCAATCAATGAACAACTTACTACTGTTTACTCATCACGAGTGGTGAAAAGCTTTCGAGTATCGTTTTCGTCGTATAAATATTGTCAAGTATCGATGATAAAACAAAATAACGAACAACTGAAAATGCTACAAGTAGTTTCGAATTATCCAATGATCGAGTCTAAATTTCAATACTTCACTAATAAACTGCAAAAGAAGTGACGATTAAAGAAACTTATTGGAGAAGAGACAGTGTTCTCGCCACGTTTAATAAAATGAGCAGCATGAGGAATATGTAAACATGGAAGAGTAATAGTTCCACTAGTTCTATGCTCAAAAATATTATAACGGAATTTTAAGATTCGCTGGTGGAACATTATTTCCTAATATACCATAGATACAATCTAGATTATTATTGACGGAACTGAAAAATTCCGTTACTGCTGCAGTGATCCCGACCTTCTGCATAGATTCTCCATTAAAATGAGCTAGCCGAAAAAAATGCAAAATATAAATAAAAATTCGATTTTTGATCCGTTAAATAAACTGATAGGTCATTGTAGGAAGAACTGTGTTATAGACAGAACATGCACATATCAATCAAATCTTTTGTCTCCGAGTAATCAATCAGGCAAATTTGAAACATGTAGTTTTAAGAAAAGTCGGGTCCAAAGATAAACTAATGGAGTTGATTGAACTGAGCGACTATACTTTAGAAGTCTGTAACTCAAGAACTTTTTGAGATATCGATTAAAAAATTTTTGTTTGTTATTTTTTATGGCATAACCTATCGAAGTATGAAAAGAATTTATTAATTTTATTTTACCACTAAATTCTAACTGAGAGGTCGGTCTTTCCCATTTAAAGTTGATCGAATTTGAAAATTATTTATGTACCCGCATATGTTTATCAAAAAGGAAAGCTATTATATTGTGAACATAATGTTGGTGAAAATAATGGCTACAGATATTATTTATAGAGAATAACTAATCTCATTGTGTCGAATCGGACGGAACTATCAACAGGAGAAGATTTGCTTATCCTCTTGTGACAAAAAACTCCAACCGTAACCACATGAAATGATCTAATAAATTCCCATAAATCTCTTTAAAACCTCATTGTATACTCGAAACAAAAACTTATAATATCTTCATTTCAATTAAAGTCTGTTGCACATACCCGTAAGCCCGATAACACTCGTTCGAATGACATTTCGGCACAGTTTCAATTATGTCGATATTAAAAACAAAATCACTACGAAAGCGCTTTCGGAGCACAAGACAATAGCTGCACTAATACACATATACCTACATTTGCCATTATTGAAAATGCCACATATGCAACAAGCTGTGGCATGCAACACTCGTTTTTTGACAAAAGCAGTGTCTTTCTTTTCCTTGTTCTTTTTTGGGCAATGATTACATACAAGCGCGACAGCCAAAGACAACGACCTACCCGAACATGCCACACAGCTCCATACAGCTCCACACGCACACATATATGCACCATCGCAAAAGCACGCTACATTTCAATTGAGTTAGCCCCACTTCGTTGCACCCCTTTTGCCGCCACGCCACAGTTTGGCTTGTTCGGTCGGCGCCTTTGTTCCTGCCGGGCACCTTTGTTGCTGCCGGTCGCCTTTCAACGCAATACGATTCAGCCACGTCGCCTGCGCCACCCGCTCGCCCACGAGTGCAACACAACTGCTTCGATTTGACTGACGTGTCGGAGGAAATGTGCAAAACATTGCGAAACTTTTGTGGCAGCAGCAGCGTTGATAGTAATGTGCTTTCAACAACAACAACAACAACAAACCGCGCACTAGCAATGCATAGAAGCAACAGGAGTCGATTTCGTCCTTTCGGCACTTTCGGATTCATTTTGATTTTAGTTGTGCGGCGCCTTTTTGTTGTATTTCGGGCTGCAAGCAGCAACTACAACAACAACAACCACCGACAACGCCTCTGCCAGCGCCGTTAGTCATTGTTCGTGCCTCTGGGGAGGTGTGGCTGTCATTTATCTGCGTCTGAGTGCCGTGCCGCATCCCACATCCTGTGCCATAATTCAGTGTATAGCCATCCCAGGTATGTAGGTGCGTGTGTATGTGTGTTTGTGCGTCAACACGATAACGTAGCGAGCGTGCAGTTTGTGTATTTGGCAATCGTTGCGGTCGTTTTGCAACGTTTTATAGTCATTTCGGTTGCTTTCTTTTAGTTTGGCATTTGTCAGCCACTCACATACATATACACACACGCATACAGGCTGTGCTGTGCTCGTATCTGTTCGTGAGTTTGAGTTGGTTGGAGGGCAACGACTTGTTGCGCTTTTGAATTCGGCTCCCGTACTTGCCTTCTTCCTTTTTGCGCTGTCATCGTCGTTGCTTGTTGGCGTCATTGTTGTTGTTACTGCAGCTGCTTGCTATTTTGTGGCACAAGGACTTGTTGTGTCATTTCAATACCACCATGCACCGCACCCGCTGCCACTCAATTTCCCACTGACATTAAGGACGTGTTGCTCTTTTTGCCTCCGAAATCTAATGGCTTGAATTGTATGGTCGTGTGACGACAAAAGTCAGGTTAGGTTGCAATGGTTTTATTATTACAATTCCAAGACTAACATTTTCATATTCATCTAAATTGTGAACTTCATAGCTGTTAAAGTAGTGTACTTTTTTGAGTTGATTGAATTAATAAAATACTTAATAAATTCTGAGACGGAAAGTTCTGGTATAGAGATAATGAGTTGATCCTCGTCTTTTTTTGTCTTCGTATAAAAACTAAGACAATAGCAGTGTTATTTTGATCCAAAGAGACTCTCTTGAACTTCAATCCAATTCGTATGTTTCATACCATACATCGATTTCGACTCTCGGTATCCCAGTATAGCTTTTGGCGAGCTTTTGAAGTTTAGCAAGAATATGACAAGCAATGAGTTTTTCAGGTAAACATGTCTATTAATATGATTACCCATGAAGGGGAATTCTGTTGTAGAAAAAACTACAGAACTACCTTACCATTACTTTCTAACTAATAAATAAGCCGTTACCAGAAGGTTTGCAATTCCTAACTGTAACATTGGGATAATGAGAGCTTTTATGACTCCTCAAGAGACTATTTCTAAAAATTATTATAACTGGACCGCGTATAATTGGCGGACGACCAATAACAATTAAATTATACAAAAGATATAAAAGGATCTTTACCTTCATTTTTATTGATTAGCTTGTATGGCAGCTATATGCTATAGTGGTCCGATCTGAGCAATCTGTTCGAGGATTATAGTGTTGTCCTTAGTAATAATTTACGCCAAAACTCGTGAAGATATATCGTCATATAAAAAAGTTTTCCATACCAGGACTTTATTTTTATCAATCAGTTTGTATGGCAGCTTTCTGCTTAAGTGGTCCGATATCGGCGATTTCGACAATTGAGCAGCCTCTTGAGAATAAAAAGATGTATTCAAAATTTCAGATAGATATCTCAAGAACTAATGAACTAGTTTGCGTATATACAAACAGACAGATAGACGGTTAATCAAGTAACTCATAAATAAATATCATCTTAAAAAGTTGTATAAAGATTCCAGAATCTGAGCTCCCATGCTTTCTAGAGCAATAGCCATCTAAAGTCCTCAGCCGTTTAAATAAATTCCTCCTTCCATCTGATCCATAAGACTTTTCTCAAAGTTTTAGCTGTCCCTTTGTTTACGGACTGTTCAAATTTGTTTTATTGATAACTATTTCAGTTTATGTATCTGAAAGTTTCGACTGCCACGTACAAATAGCCTATCCGACTTTGTAGAGTCATTATAAAACCGGTATATTGATTTCGTTTTTAGGCAAACTCCGCAGAAAAGCGGCCAAAATCCTTATTGATCTAGAAGTCTTTACTTTTCTGATCAACACTTGCCTTGTGTTAAAGACCTGCGACTTTTCGGTTCAAAAAAATACAACGAAGATGGTAGAAGGCAAACTTTTTTAATGCAATCCCAGGAATGAAACGGATGGAACGAAAGGAGCGGGATATATGCCATACTATACAGCTTCAGAGAGGAGAGAGGGAAACGACAAGATGGTTTTTAATACATTTTTTTTTGATAAAAATTTCAAGTTTGCAACATCATTGGTTTTTTTAAAGAAGAAATATTTTATTAGTGAAAAAATGTATACGGTAATGGGTTTCTGAAATGATATTGTACCAAACCGTTCTTGAGAATAATATTTTTGATAGCTTCAGCGCAGCAAGGGCTTCTATTGCGTTCCGTAAATGCCAAACGCGATGGAATATCAAGGCAAGCAGGCAGTTCAGCCTGGGAATAAATGTGTATATGTGTATGCAATAAAAAAAGAAATTAATACCTACAATTACCGATTAGCTGTTAGAAAACCCCACTCATAATAATAACCCGAAAAAGAATTTCCAAACCCACTTTTTCCAATAAATGCTTCGTGTTCCACAAATGGATTTTACTAGGTATTTCGTTTCACAATAAAAGGGGTTCTTAAATAATTCCGCCATAAATATTACCTTTGCAAACAAAAGCAAAAAATACAAAATGCAAAATGCACTTAAACCCAATTTAGATAATCAAACTGGTCCGTTGGCTAACTGACTTTCCAGTTAAAATTGCAAAAATAGAAAAATTCTAAAAAACCTGCACAACGGCTTTTCGTAATACATTCACCTATGTATGTATGTATACATATGTATATGTATATGCATATGCATAAACAAGCGCACAAAGATATTGTAAAATGTTAAATTAAATGTTTATTGAATTTTAATTGCAACTGAAATCGCAAAACTCCAAAGTGCAACGCTATAAAGCACGCCGATGCATGAAAATATCCACGAGAATATACTGCATACACACGCAAGCACATAGCAGTATATATATGTGTGTATATAAGTTACTTACACGCTTAGGTGTGTGTGTATATATGCTGATGTATTTTTGCACTATTTATTTTCGTTTAAAAAAAATTCCACGGAATAGAAATCAAATAAATTCTAGTGCATTCATTAATATGCAAACAGTTTCCCAATTGACAGCAAATTGTTGACAGAAGAAAATAATGAAAACAACAAAAATAAAAATGCAAAACCACATAACAAGCACAAGCCCAAATGAAATGGTGGAACAACAACAGCAACATGCTGTGACAAATGTTAAAAAATAGCAAAAATACGCTGCGCCCGCTCCCTCACCAGTGTGAATTTCAGCAACGAAAGCGAATAATCAGAAATATAAAAATAACAATAAAAACATTAGAGGCTTGCACAGTGGTTTAGTTTGCGAAAATTTTGAATTTTTTAAAGGCAGTTGTGGAGAAGTATTTAATTATCTGATACTTGAATTAATTATTTGATTTTTGTCTTAATTTTTAAACTTTAATGTAGTTCAGAAAAAGAATAGCATTATTAATATCAATTAAAAAAATAAATAAAAATAAACAAAGTGAATAAAAAAATTTCAAAACAAAAACTTTCAGTGACTTTTTTTAAATAATTAGCTTGTTGTTGTTTCCAAAATAATAAAGAAGAAATAATTATGTAAGTAACAGCAAGGAAAATAGATAATGAGAAAAACTATAAAAAAAAAACAAAAAAAAAAGAAGGCTTGGAGGGTGGCTTAGTTGGCTAAATTTTTAGTTTTTTAGGTTCGCAAAAATTTAGAACATTTTTTAGTATATTTTAAAGTAAAATGCAACATACTAAGGAATTATGGAATTCGACACAATAAAATGAAAGTACATAAATTGTATATAAAAAAATAAATATTAAAACATAATTAAATAAATTTTAAAACATTACTTTTTCCGTGAACTTTTTGATAATACAATATTTAATTATTACCTCAAAAATATTTAAAGTAGAAAATAAATTTATTTGTTTATTTTTTTGTAAACATTTTTTATACTATATTATAATCTTTCTAACAGATATTTCAATAAAGGAGTTATCGAAAATTGAATTATTTCTCTGAAAATCAGAACAAATAAAAAAGTGGTGATTTTTCCAAATTTTTCTTATAAAAAAAAACAAATAAATTAATTTTTCAAAAAAAAAAAATTTTCAATTAATTGTGTGCAATTTTTTTTCATATCATAATACAAATATTTTCTAATTAGTAATTTTAATTAAATTATTTACTTATAGTCTTTAGTGCCTACTTGATTAGTTGTCTAGTATTGTAATTTTTGATTGATTTATTGAAACTTTCATTTATATTTCATTGACTTTTTACTATTACTTTACTATTTCTATTAAACTACTTCTTGTCGATTTATCATAATTTTCGTTTATGCTTAGTCCTGCCATTAGTTCTGTTATAAGTTCAGGTTGTTATAAGAATCAAACTATAACACATATTTCAATAAAGTTAATTTAATTTAATAAAGTATATATAAAACGAGCAATCTGCAAAATTTTATTCGAAATAGCCACCTTTTGCTTTTACAAAAGCCCTCAAGCGATTCGGCCATTTATCAATAGCAGCACGCACAGTTTATATTGGTATTAACAACGCTGTACGAACCAATGATTTTAGACTTTTTAATTTTCTTTGGTTATTCACCAGATCATGTTTTCCAATCCTGACTACAAAGTGTATTCGAATGGTTTCAAATCCGAGCTTCCAGACGGCCATTCATTTGCTGCTACGAACCCAGGAATATTGCTTTTAAGCTACTGCTGTGTGATTTTTGTCTAGTGCGCTGGAGCATCATCTGGCTGAAAGAGCCAATGCTCTCCAGTGCAGATAGTATTGCTAAAATGTTTTACCATGGCTTATTCAATAATCTGCTGGTACACTTTTGTCCCAGTTTTATTTACAATAATATCCCACAAAAATGACGAGGAGTAACAATTTGCTTCCAGCGCGTTGTCAGAAGATGACTAGTTGACCGACGGTAGACTTTCATGTGGAAATTATCACGAGTGAGGCTTGATATTGATCTGGTCGATATATCCATTTCTCTTGACATAATTTTCTGGTTTCTAAGGGTATTACTGCGAATGTGTTCGCGAACAGTTTCTATGACTGAATTGGTTCAAACCACGCGAGAACGACCACTTCTCTTTCTGTCATCAATTGTTGACGATCGGGATTAATCAATAGTGCGGTATACTTATACATATTCTCAAATAATAAAAAATTTTAGAGAAAAAATAAGTAAATTTCATTTGAGCTTTCGCCAAACTTTTGTAAAGCAATCACCGCAATATGCTTAATATAGCAATTTTATTATTTTTGGAAGAGCTATCGATTATTTTCTATATATTTTACAAATCAATTATAATTTCTGCTTGCAAATGCAGGCCGAAAATGAGAAAATACATGATATTAAACAAAATTATTTGGGTTGTTTGACTTATTCAGGTAAAAGTTAAATTTATTATTGAATGATCTTTTTATAGATATGTTTCGATTTTTCGATAAAAAAAACATCGATACATTTAAAACGATTTCTACATAAATTTTGAACATTAGGCCTTTATAGAGTTACGGCCAATTAACACCACAGCATTCACTCACAAATCACCCAAACGTAGAATTAATCGGAAAGAATTTCGAAAATGAGCTGGAAGTCGCCGAAAGTTAAGTTTCATGAAGCATTCTTGTGGAAGTAATTGGCGATTATAAGAAATTATTTTTCTTTGTATAACTCCATACTTCCGTAGCGCTAATCTATTAAAAAAAAATTCAAAACCATAAATTTTTTTTTTTTAATTTTCGATAAAATTAATATAAATTTAGATTTTTTTTTAAATACCAAATTTACACACCCCTAACTTTTAATTCCACATTTACATTAAATAAATAATAAAATTCACACTTTGCTCTTCAACCCCCTCAAACGACACCACTGTGCGCATATGGGCATCACGCCACTTGTTGCTGCAATTTATCATAAATTAATTTAAACAAAATGCGGCAATTCGACGCGGAATTAGAATTAAGCAACCAGCAATAACAACAACAAAAACAAAAACAGGTGAAACGTTTTTGTTGTTCTCGCTTTTCGCTACAATTTCCAATTTATTTTTATTTCTTCACATAAGCACACAAACACGAAAGAATGAGCTATTTATTTACAAATTTATACATACACACACACACACACACATGAATACATACATACACATATACATATATAAATATATGTACATATTTATAAATATTGATATTTTATTCATGCACTCGTGCTTTTTGTTCGTTTTTTTTTTTGTAGTTTGTTGTTCTTGTTTGCCCATTTTCGTGTGTGTTTTCGCTTGATAGTTTTGACAACAACAACAATAGCAACATGGCTTTGTATAAACGATGACAGAAAGATCGCTCAATGGCAAGACAAACGGATCGGCCGACAGACATGCCGCCGCTGAGACACGCCGAAAGCGACAGCCGAAAAGCTGTGGCGAGCGAACGGGCGCTGAGCGAAAGCGGCTAAAGTTAACAAAAACAAAAATTAGAAAATAAATAAATTGAGAAAGAAAAAATCAAGCGAACTAAAACGATTAGAACTATAATGGTTGTGTGCAACAACAACAAAAATAATACAGTAATTTTAATTATAACAGCAACAACAACAATAAAAAATGCAAAACAACAAAAATAATAGAAACCATAAAATAAGAATAAAAACAACAACAATAAGCATAAAAACAACAACAACAAAATTAAGCAACATGTTGTCGCTTTGTAAAATGTTGTTGTTGTCACCAATTCGTTAACATGGGCGTGTTAAGCGGCGCTCGATATGGCAGCACGCGTGGCGAGCGCGGTGCTCGGCTGTCGCGGCGGTTTTTGTTGCCACGGTATTTTGTTTCCACATTCACCTTGAATTGCAAATCTGGTTTTACGCTATTTTTATGCAACTGGATTTTAATAAAAATTATTTTCGCGTTCTTTATTTCGTGTTTGCTTTTTTCGCTTTTTTGTTTCGTTAATTTATTTATTCATTTCTTGGCTGCATGCATTTCGCTTGATATTTTATGCGCTTGCTGGGTTGGTTAAGCATTTTCACTGGCATTGTCGCAGCTTGTATTGCGTTGTAAGCGTGTAACAAGACGGCTGTCAACAACACGCTTATTTTATGCGATTACCCTACCCTTGATCTCGCTCCTTCTCGCCACAGTCATCTGAATTGAGTTGTGCTGGTCCAAAATAGAAATTAGTTGTTGTATTTGTTGTTGTTTCTCTAATATAAATATTACATATATTAATTGCGTGGTGCAAGCAATATTCATAACTTGCTGGTTTCTATTTTTCTTTGCGTTTTGTTTTTTTTTCAGATATAATCAACAATAAGAACAACAACATTAGCAGCGTTTGCTAAGTAATAAATCAAAGCAGCCACGCAGCAGCCACATTCCACTTGAAACGTTCCAAAATGTGTCGACAACAAATCAGGAAATAACCGGAAATTGATACTTACGAAAGCTTGCAACAAGGCCACACGCAAACCGTTATTGCAAATAACTCACAAACATAAATATTATGCAAATATATAAATTTGTCTGTATGTGTGCAGTAATGCAATTGCTTTAAACCAAATGTGTTCAAAACTTTTTAGAAGAACGAAAATATTAACAAATATTTATTAATATTTGATAGCTAAAAATAAAAATTCTCTTTAAAAAGTAAAAGTTTTTAATAAAAAAAAAAATAATAATTTTTTTAAAAACTAAAACAAAAAACATTATATTACATTACTAACTTAAAAAAAAATTTTCGAAATCAAAATATTTTTTCACAACCCTTTATTTGGACTTATGCCCAACAACAACTGCAAATGCTCGCCATGACAGTAAGAATAATTAGCGCCCTTCGCCCACCGATTTGCTAATACGCCGCTAATACTTCTTCGCAGCACCCAGTGATTTTCTAACAAACTCAGTGATTAAAACATAAACATACATACATATACAAGATATAACATATAGATTACTTAGCAAACAGTTTTAGCTGGTTAAATCATGGCGGAATGCTCGTATGCCAGATGTCTGCAAGAACGTCGCTTAATTAAACGTGAACTCATGAAATGGTCCAAGGATATGTTGCATATAGTCGGTAAGTTCATAAGAATTTATATTTTAAAACAATTTTGCAAGAAATTTAATTTGCAAAGTTATTCTTTATTTGTAATTCAAAGTTTATTGTGGGATCTCTTATCAGTTTTATCAAAGAAAACTTCGATCATAGATATTTCTAATAGATGACACTGCAATCGATATCTCTCAAAATGTATTTAACAATTTTGCATTGCTTATTTGTAAACAGCATAATGAAGAAAATAGTGAACAAAGAATTTGCATCAATTTTGTGTTTAGAACCAAGTTTTGTGTGCGGAAGCATTGTGAAGGTTAGAAAAGGCTTATGCTTGCATGGCCAAATTTTAGACAGTGCAAGAACATACAGTTTTGAAACTTGAGGAAGATTATTATGAATGAACGCTATGTACAAGTAGACCACATACATAAATATTGCCCTGCTAACTAAAATCCTTGATAGAAAAATTTTGCTCAAATAAAGAACAGTTTCATCCGAAAGAAACTCACTTGACCAATCGGAAATGAATGAAAACCGCAGATAAATTATTTTTAACTTCCCGCTAATAAAATTGAAAATTTTCTGAAAATCGGGAAGATATTGGTTTCACCCCATTTTGCAAAAATCGCTTCCCCGAACATTTCTACGATGATGTCCGTATGTCTGTATGTATGTGTGTGTGTGTGTGTGTGTATGCGACCCTCTTATAACTTTTAAACGGCTCAACCGATTTGAATAAACTAAACGGCATTCCAAAGGGTTTCATTGCACTTTCGTGTGAGTTTGGACCCAATCGGACCAGTAGATTTTGAGAAATCTCAAAAATAAAAATTTTGAAAAATCGAATTTCTTCCAAACGACTTGACCGATCGACACCAAAAACTAATCAGTTCTAAACCTTGAAAAAACACATCGTTTGCCGCAAACCGGGTCGAAATCGGTTGATTTACTTGCTAGATATCGAAAACGAAAAATTTCGAAGAGCTCAAAAGCAGTGAAAAAAGCGAAATTTGAACGTTAGCGTATGAAATTAGAGGGAAGTTGCAGGGATGGCCCTTGAGGCCAACCGTTTTCCACATTTTTTTTTTTAGAAAAAAGTTGCCATAAAATTTAACTTAAATGGTTATAGGCCAACCTTATTTGCCATACAAACTGATCGATCGGAATCTAGTCCTTGTATGTAAAACTTTTTTATTTTACAAGATATATACACAAAATTTAGCATGAATTATTGTTAAAAGCAACCGTAAAATCTTCGAAGAAATTTATAAAATCCCACCACTATAGCATACGATCAATAAAAATCAAAATAAAAATCTGTTTACACACTTTGCTATAAGAAAGGTAACTGTTAAGGGTATTATCGCTTTCGCGTAGTCAAAGTTAACGTTGTGTTATACACTGTTCAGGGTATATTAAGTTTGCCACGAAGTTTGTAACAACCAAAAGGAAACGTAGAAGACCCTACAAGGTATACGAGTATAAGTATATAAATGATCAGCATGATGAGCTGAGTCATTTTAACCATGTTCATCTATCTGTCTCTCTGTCCGTACGTCTGTCTATTTGTATATATGCGAACTACTCCCTCAGTTTATGAGATAAAGATCTGATTTTTGGCACCTGTACTTTTTTCTCCAAGAAACTGCACATTTGTCCGAATGGCCGATATCGGACGACTACAGCATGTAGCTGCCATATAAACTAAACCATCGGAATCAAGCGCTTGTATGGAAAGCTTTTACATTTGACGAGATATCTTCACGAAATTTGGTATGGCTTATTGTCACAAGTAACGGTATAATCTTCAAATAAATTATTCAGATCGGTCAACTATAACATATAGCTGTCACACAAACCGAGCGATCAAAATAAAGAGAACGATATTTGTATACCCTTTCATGACATAAATTATACACCTGTGAAGGGTAGCAGAACTTTGGTGCTTTGCTGCTTCAATTTAACATATTTTCTTTATTTTTATTCTTTTTAAGTTATGTTATTTGATATATAATAATAAATGCAAATGGAGCATTAAGTAATAAATCAATATTTTAGTGACTAAAACAAGTCAAACATACTCTTCTTAAAAAAATATTCTAAAAATATTCTTAAAATGCAATTAGCCACTTAAATTCATACTACATCAAATCCTAAACCAAATAAGCACATGGTATTATCCCAGCTTTGGCATAAGCAGCAGTAGATGCTCATCCATAAGCGCGTAACATTTGTATTTCCTCTTCACTGCAACCAAATTGCAATCAAATTCAATTTTAATTACATTTTGGAAATGAATTTCGATATCATTTACCGTTGCAGTGTAATCGCATTTTTATAGCAGACACATCAGCAACACCCTGCCAACACAGCAACCCCTTACATAATGCATATACACAGGCGCAGGAAAGCTGCTATGCAAAACCAATAGGAGTTAGTGGAAAATCTATGTAAACAAACACATACATAAGTACTTCTATATATATATATATATATATGCATGTATATTTAGGTGTGTTGTTGTATAATTTATAAAGTAGGATATGGTGCAGGACACTTGCCGTGCACTCAGTTTTGCACTTAAAAATGCTTACGACCCGAAACCAATCTTCCACATTTCGTAATGTCACCGCAAGCCGAGCAAAATTTATAGCTCGGCCTCATTACTCCGGCAATGGAATTTAATATCCATCAATATATAAATTTTCTGTTGGTTTGACTGTGTGTATGGGTGTATGTGTGTAAGGTCGGGTTGGAAAGCTAAATATACCAGGAATGCCTAGGAACAGCTGCTGGCGTGTGTTTGAGTGTGAGTTTATCGCATTTCAGCCAATTTTTTCCGAGCTTATT
This sequence comes from Bactrocera oleae, assembly GCF_042242935.1. Classification (NCBI taxonomy): domain Eukaryota; kingdom Metazoa; phylum Arthropoda; class Insecta; order Diptera; family Tephritidae; genus Bactrocera; species Bactrocera oleae. The sequence goes on from NC_091536.1 coordinate 77,732,979, forward strand.
TCTCTTTCGACTTTTATGCGTACATGTGTGCGTTTTCTAAGGCACACACACCAATATATTCACTCACACCAATACCACCAAATGCTTATTGCGCCAAAGGTATATGCATATAACTATTTGCTCATCCCATTTGTTGTTGTCATTTTTTTTTTTTTTTTTTGCAATATAGACTATCCACGCTTAGCGTTGTCTTTCTTTTTAGCTTGGCTCCTGCTGCCGCCAGACCCACTCGAGTGGTCGCTCGGTTGCTCGCCTGCTTGGTTCGTCGCTTAAGTATATATTCTGTTCGATAATTCCTCAATAATTTTAATTCCTTGTGCCGCCTTCCAGAAACTGGTGACCACAGCGCTCGAAATCCACTTCACTAATCTCGAGTAAAAATAATATAAAAGTAGTGGTATAAAATAAAAATGGCTAAGGCAATGTAGAAAAAAACTAAATAAATAAATAGCGTTTTTTATATACATAATAATTTTGAAGCGGGTAGCAACTCCTCGCAGTTTTTCGCTATCCACCTGCCTTTCGCTGGCCACCGATGAGTCCGCATGCCAGTCGCTGCCGCAAAAATTGCATTAGTGGAAGTGCCACAATTTTTTCCAGCATTCTCTTTATTTATTCGTTGGTTTGGTTTTTGCTTTGGCTAAATTTTTATTTTTGTATATAAAGTAAAGCACTTCTTACACATGGTCGCTGTTGTTGTTGCTGCTGCTACGCTCTCAGTTGGCGAAAAAATTCTCTCATTTTTATCCAACTCACACCAAAGTGGCCGTCCAGGGCCACTCATGCCATTCTCAAGTTGCGGAATTTTTTCGTGAATTCTTCTTTTTTAGTGCACTGAATTTTTTCCGTCTCCTTTTTTCTTGCTTCTTTGCTCTTCTATAGTTTACTTTACTACACTACCACACATATGTTATATGAAGGTATGCAATTTTTTCTATCCCAAATGTTTCATTTTGCTGCGAGCGGCAAAGCAACAGTAACTCAAGGATACATGAGGAGAAACATTTTAGTAGTATTTTATTCTCATATGTCCAGATTTTACAGCATTTATTGTTAAGAGCATTTTTGATATTTTATTGGAGAAGAGAATAAATTTTTTTTTCCAAAATTTACTTCTATTATTTTTTATAAATTTTCTTTTTTTATAAGTTTAATATTTATGGATTTGAAAAGGCCAACATTCAGTTCGGTTGGAAGACAATTAGAAATTTTAAACTTTTTTATTGTGGAATCTCGTAATGAAAAATGAATATATAAATCTATTAAAGAATACTATACAATTTTACCTTTTATGTTGGTGCACATCTTTATGTGCGGTTTTCAGTATGTCAAATTTAATGACGTCAAGCTCAAACCAATACATTTTTAATTTCGATAAAAGTGTTTTTACTGCGCTAAGAATTTAAAGTCAGATGACAGCAAATTGTAGAAATATTTTATACTAAGCTTTTTGGCAGCACAATTTTGACTTCTTTGATAAACCTTTCCGAGAGATTTGACTATAACTGTCATTGAGTTTGACATAGTGATAGCCGCACAAAATTAAAAGGTATGCACATTGTAAAATATTTTTAGTAAACGTACGTATTAAAGATGTAAAAAATGAAAAGAAAATGTGGTAAAAATGTCACAGTTTCAAAGTGTGCAAAAACTGTTGAAAATGTAGTCTTTTAACAGGGTTGAAAATATGCCTGCAATTATTACAGAATTATGACACGACTTGAACTAAAGAAATATAAACTAAATATGATTTTTTAATACTTCGTCAAAATTACTCACTATTAGAGGTAGTAAAACATCAATAATGATCAAATTGAATAATCATAAGTCTTTACAAAATTTTAAACTCAAAAAAATATATTAATTTTTAATGGTTTTTTCTTAGTCTCTCTTCAGTGCTCTGTTCTTTTCAAGTATTACTTTAGCTATAAAAAACAAACGGTCACCGGCTTCTGAGCAATATAATTATAATATACAGTATTTTGATCTAATTATAGTATGGGTATATGTATATAAGATACGTATCGAAAATTAGCTAGTAAAGTATAACACCTACATGTTAACGGACTTTTCAGTTTTATTAAAAACTTATATAAACAAATAGGTCAGAAAATTTTGCAGCCATATTTTTCAGTATCCAGTCAATTATTTCCAAACTTAGAACAACGTTTTTAAACTTTTTTTAGTTTTCCTTCATAGATCGATTTATGAGTTATTGGCTTAATCCCTATTCAATGTATTCTATCAGCAAATACGGAAGTTACTATAACCCACTTCAAATTTAATTTAGCCTTTTTCAACATCTGAAGAAGCCCCTGCATAGATAATGTTCAAACCTTGAATACGAAAAAGTTGTCTCAATGATCCTTCATAGATATTTGCCTATTATTTTAGACTAAGAATATTGCAATATGGTTTTTGCTATCAAAAGATGTTTGAATCATACTGGCATTGATTCTGTTAAATAATGTATAAACAGCACTTCTATTTTTCAAAATATTATTATAAAAATACTCGCAAGTAGGCATTAAGTATTAACTATGACGCGAAAAACATCTTATTTTCTTTTAGGAAAGTTTTTAGTAAATCTTTATCTATATAAGTATATATATATTTTAAATATTATCAATTATTTAGAAAAATCATATTTTAAATAAATCAAATTAAAATATTTTGAGCAATTATGGTTTTTTAATATTTCTATGCATAAACTAATATGCATATATTACTAAACATTACTCTTATAGAAGTACATATGTACATACTATTTACACTATATATACTTGTGAGGTCACTTGTATTTCACGTTACGTATACGCAGTAGTCTACTGCTTGCTTTATATGATGCCGATGGGAGGCACACCTGTTGAATGCAGTGGCTGGGTGGCAAAATATTTACGCAGCTGTGTGAATATAAAAGAAAAGTGAAGCAAATATTTGAAGGTACAAAATAAGTATTTCAAGAAACAGAGAACAGACTACTACAGAGTATGTTAGCTGCTCTCAGGAATATTTAAACTGCACACTGCAATTTTTTTCTACTCAATAACTAGTATTTAAAAAAGAATAAATTATGCGCTAAAAAATCAATACCCAATATATTCAATTAATATTGGCTGTAAACAGTAGTTTTATAGTGTAAAAGAGTATGGTTGTACTAAAGAACGGCAGAATTTTTCAATATTTCTCCAGATGTAAGAATCTTCAAATTGTATAGAAATCATCGATGCTTACTACATATGGGTTTGGTGTCATTTAATTTACAAATAGTTACGGATAGCTAACTAAAAAATTCACGAAAAAAGTAAAATAAATTAATAAACATAATTTCGAATAAAAAAAAAATTTTTTTTTAAATAAAAATAATAATAAAAACAATAAAAAAAACAAATTAAAAATAATTTATCACAATAATGGTTTAAAAAAAATGCAAACACAGATAATATACAAATCATTCATACAATTGAAAAATCCCTTAACTAGTCATAGGTACATATATATGTATATACATATATGGTATATGTGGTAAATTTCACCAGTAAGTAGCCTTCTTCTCATTTCTTTTTACTAGTGTTTTTTAATAAAACCTCTAATGAGAATTCGCAGCCATCAGCTTAAAAACAGAAATCTTCCTTAACGCCCAACCAAAACTAAAAAGCAATAAGATAAAAAAAATGACAAAAAAGACATGGCAACTAAAATTTACATTTAACCCTTTAACTACCACTTCACTTGGCAATAAACTAATTTGCCACACAGCAATTTTTTCGCACACCTAAAACCTTAAATATCGTAGTGTAATATACTTAACTTTGACGTGGTGAGGTGTAGCGGAGACACTTACATATATTAAAATACACTTGCACTCACTCTTCAACATACAACAACGTAACATGTCGCAAAAAAAATGTAAGAAAAAACAACAAAAAATATTTAGCTGCCACAACCACTTGTTAGCTGTAGCGGCGAACTCATTATACCCGCCGGACAATTGGGGTCCAGCATTCGTGCGCTCGTTGCCGACGTCTACTATACTGCTTTCGTGGCGAGCACTTCCGCCACCCAAGTCAAGTCTTCGCAGACGAGAACTGCTTAGTTTGTATTTTGGAAGACAACACTTTTTTTTTACTTCCACACATACATATGTACATGTTTATATACATGCTATTTCGACGCCGATGTCGTTCAATGCGACAAATATCTCACTCTCTTTCGCCGTTATATTCTTTATATACTTGCGTTTATATTTTATAAATATTTTTATATTTTTTTATTTGCTTCCTCGCTTGCTCTAGAATTTTTTCTTTGCGCCCCAATATTGCTGAATCCCGAATCACGCTCGTTCCATACTTCCAACTACGCCCCGCATAGCTCGCCTAAAAATAGACGAAATCGAAGCTAACACATTTTTCCAGCGACAATTTTCGTTGTGTGTGCTTAAAACGTGCATAAGTGTCTATTAGAAATCGGCGAACGAGGTGGCAACACCTATACCCAAAGACGACGTGCAACAGGCACACCCCACACACTGTAAAGATGCAATGCTAGATAACTAACCGTACTCAACTGCGCTACTTTCACCCTACCACCACCCTCTCCAAACAAAACCTCTTTCAAAAAATAAAAATAATAATAATAATAAGAAAAGCTCCCGCGCCACGACGACAAGCTGAAATCTACCGACTGCACTATCAACACTATTACCAATAGCAACAACAACTACAACAATGGCATTGCAGGTCGCACGACATGAAGGTCGGCAACGAAAATATCGAGCCATCTAAGCGCACGAAGCGGCAACGGCGACGGCGACGGTGACCGAAAGCTACTAAAGCGCCGAAAGAGGTTTTCGTCGCTTTCACAGACACCCATGCATGTATATGTGTATATGTGTGTGTGTACTTATATTATGTACTAGTTATACTTTTCGGTTGGCGTTGAATAGGGTTTATTTTGGTTGTTGCATTTTTTGTGCCGAATATCATCGTCGTTGGCAAACTTCGGCGCTCACATCGGGCGCTGTTGCTTTGGCGCTTATTTTTTGTATGCTTTTTTGTCGATCACAGCCGGTGGGCGGCTGGTATGAGTTTCGAATATAGTTAAGTTTTTATCCTTGCTACACTCTTCCTCCTACTTAGTTGCGCTTATGTAGGTCTTGGCTGCTTATACAAGTTGTATCGCTCGGCTTGGCTTGACTGGTGCGAGCGTCTTTATCACATAACAACATCCACTTGTGGATTCAGCAAAGGCTGCATTTCTTTTTCAGATAGGATACAGTTGCAATATGGTATTATCGTATATATTTATAGAATATATGGTACATACAAAAATATATACGTGCATATACAGTTAGGTACGTGTGTTTGGGGAGATTATAGGTTAAATGGTAGCGGGATATACTTTTATGGGAAGATAGTGTAAAGGCATAAATGGAGTACTTTATGTAACAGTGCTCGTTGGGAAATTAACTCAGTTAAAGCCATTTATGACTGGGGAGTTATAATATTTTTAAACGGAGAGTTTATATAATATTGTCATATGTCAATGTTCTACCGACATGTGGGCGTAGGAGTCCCTCGATCAAATTCATACTGGAAGTCTGGAGCAGAAACACTAATACAAAATTATATTTATATGGATGGCTTCGACCCGTGTTATAATATCCATGCACTGACAGTACACGCTTTAGTACTTGTGATGCCATCTCAACAAAATGGGCTAAGGGAATAAGAAGCTATCAGCGTACATTTTAAATATCAAAATCTTCGGTATAAAACCCTTCAAATAAAACTCTTTCCAAAAAAGAACTTCATTTTGATCGTCAGTTTATATGGCAGCTATATTTTATAATGATCCGATCTGAACAATTTATTCTGAGATTATAGCGTTGACTTGAAAACTAATTCATGTTAAAATTCGGGAAGATATCTTGTCAAACCAAAAAGTTTTCGGTACAAGGACTTGATTTTGATCATTCAGTTTGTACAACCACATGACGTAAAAATTGTTTAATTAACAGGGCTCAAATGATGAGGTAATTATTATAATATGACAAAGGTATGTTTTATCTACGTTTGAAGTGCGAGTACTACAGAGGTACTAACGAAGAAAGTTAATAAGAGATTATAAAAGATCATTACAAAAACCAAAAGAACTTATCGAATAAACTGAACAGTTGAAATCTGGATGCCAGCTAAACCTTTCTTTACCTCAAACACTATTGCCGCTGATTAGTTCCTCAGAACCCAAAAAAGAAAATCATACCAAATTCTTCGGCATTACAATAACACCAAAAAAGAATAAATGGCTTACAACAGCGACATCTAAGCACCTGCGCCTTTGACTTTGCAATCTATACGCCTTTATCTTCGCACAAACACTGACTTGATGCAACATGCAACAAGCGTATTCTACACACAAAGCATATCAATACAGGATACTTGTGTAGCAGACTGGACGCACTCGGTAGCAGACGATGGGGGCAACGACTAACCGAAGACAACTTGGAACTGAAAACTACTTGCATACAAAACGACATTTGGAAGCGAAAGGGTGTGAGAGAGTGGGAAAGAGAATGCGAGAGAAAGAGAGAGAGCCAAAATCAAACTAACGAGGAGAGTACTAAAATTTGCAATAACAAATAGTGTTAACCGAATAGAAGGATGTTAAGGCGGCTACGTCTAGAATGGCTGGTGGCTGCAATGAATGAACTGAATGGGTTGTGTCGTGAGTCTACCGAGGATGAATGCATGTAATGGCTGGGGTTGGATATTAGTTTTTTATGTATGTGCCAATGTATATGTGTAGCGAATTTTTTCAAACCGTTTTTAGGTTATATTTTTACGAGTCGTATTCGGCTGCCGCTTTCTTCGTTCGTAGTGTTGCCAGGCGTTTGGAGCTTTTCGTTGGTACACAACCAGCCAAACAACAACAACAACAGCATAGTTATACTAAAAATTAGAGCGAACACAGCTAAACTAACGAAAAAACACTGTGCGGCGTCGCGGCGGCAGTAACGAAAAGCATTGCAGGCAGCAAGTGGCTTCAGCGCATTGTGTGCGGCGTTGACAAAAGCAACAACTACAACAACAACAAATTGGTAAAAGGATGGAAAAAAGCACAATAACAACAAGTTTGACTGTTAAAAATGTGCTGCCGAGTGAGATGCCACAAGTGGGTGGTGTTACGTGCGCCGGTGGTATGTGTTGCATGCCGTTAGTGGCGCCCGTTGCGCCCTCTATGCAGCATATACAGCGCCACAACTAGTAGTAGTAAGTAATAGTGGTAGTTGTAGTTGTAGTGGTACTTGTGGTTCTAGTTGTATTTGTAGTCGTGTGTGTTTTGTCAGGGTTGTTTCGGCGCACAGCACTCAGCGTGCTGCAACCAGTTTTCGGGTTGGTATTTGGGATTTTAGCAGAGCGTTTGCTGGTCGGGTGTGGGTCGTTGCTGGCACTACTGGCAATGATAGCGGTGGCAGTGAGGGCGTCACCATTGCACGCCACACAGCCAAATGTTGGAATTTCAGCACACACACACACATATTACAGCCTTGGAACTACTGTCTGCGACTGTGTGAGGTGGGTTGGCGCATACCGTTCACTCTGCCACACCGCTTGTTTCGTTGTCCACATTTCGGCTGTTTATTTTTATTTGCTGCTCGTTTGTTGCATTTTTTCTGCTGCATTTTCGGTATTGGACAGTCTGAGTGGGTGGCGATGTTGTGTGCTAGCGCTGGCGCTTGTTGAGATGGTCGATTGGATGGTTGAATTCGGTATTAGTTGGCATTTCTTTGGCGGAATTGGGACAACCCACCAACGATGCGCGTCGATTTTGTGCCGATGGTTGGCAGTTAGGCGCTGCCGTATAGGGGGTGGACGGGCTGGTGGATGGCGGTCGCTTTGGTTGTGTGGTTCGTCGTCATCGTTTAGTACCTCGCCTCCCAGCTTCATTCGACTCAGTATGACACGACGCTGTGGCGCGCTGAGTGGCATTTAACTTTTGGTTTTCTTTTTGCATTTTAGATGGCCGAATAACGTAATGCAATTCTGGGTGAAACAGTGTTGTTGCTCTTGTAAGCTTGTGCTAGTCTATAATTGTATTGTGGCAGAGTAGTTCTGCATGTTGCTGCCACATGTTTGGTATATGTGATTATTTAAGGTTGCTTCTTTAGAAAATCGTGGAGATTTAGTACCGTTATTGTTGGACGTGATCAGCTGTAAGCAATTATTGTATTTGGATAATTTGAGGATTGGATTATAAAGATGCAAGTGCCGTTATGTTTCGAACATATGAGACGAAGTCAGATGACGGTTCTTTGCCATACGAGATATCATATACGTGGACCAAAGGCAACCCTTAAAGAGCCAATTTTTGATGGTCCAGGAGGTAAAGCAAAGCTTCGGTTTGCATGATTACATAAGGTTTATGTTTGGATAGGTAAAATCTTGGAGATCACTTGACATTCTACAATGTTGATTGTCCTTGCTGTTGTTGTAGCGACATAAAACATGACTCACATATTTTTGAGGAATACTGCCAAGTTAACAGTCTTAATCCAAATACAAATTCGGGTTCGTTCCGATTATGTGGACACGACTGTTATGGAAACACGAAATATTGCTGTTTAGAATTGGCCGCCTAACTACTTTGAGCTGTAGAGCTTAACATTTATCACTGGGCCTGTTCCGATATTTTATTTACAAATTATGGCCCAAGCTTTTTTATACTTTTCGAAAATAGTTTTGGAAATTCTTTTTAATATTAGTACCCATTTGGAACTGACTTCTTGCCTTCATCTATTTATGTCGCTCTGTATATCCGTAAATTCTTTTATAATGTATCTTTCTAAGTTATGAGTTTTCGGTTTGAACTGCCACTGGGTATTCGAAGTCGAAACATTTAAAAGATTCTGCGGCTTATACGGATAAAGAGCTTCGGGTTCGCCATGACCCAACTGACAAACGTCTTTTGCTGAAGGTTAAACTTTTGGGGCTTTAGAAAGCTACCAAACCAAACCGCCTTAATATGTGCACGTATGTTACAACTTATTCGACTTTACTTCGCTTATTCTGTGACCCAAACAGGCTTAATTAAATCTCATTAATTATAAAGCTTCTCAGATCAGATCACACATTCTTCGTACCAGCATTGTGCTATTCACCATATATTTTCATTGGAACCTTACCATGAATTGATTACATTTATAAAAGAAAGAGATAATCTGGCAACCCAAATCTTCCAAAACGTTAAGCTGGCGAAAAACTTCGAGCATAAGGTAATCAGGCGTAGACACAAACCTAATTTCATTGGTGTGGGCGCTAATGCAACTTCACTACAACAACAATAACATTTACAGCAACAACAAGACGACTATAATAGCAATCGTTGGTTTTCACGAGGAAGGACAAAACGCAAAATGCCAAAGAATGAGACGGAAAAAGTATAAAACCCGCAACGAGGGGGGGTGCAACAAGAGCCAACAGCGAATGGCTAAGAGAAGTGGTGGAATTGAGGACGACAGACAGACGTGCGAGAACGATAGCAAGGACGCGTCGACGCTATACATTATATTGCAGCAGTTTTTTTTTTATGCAACACAAGGATGAGTAGACGAAAGTAGAATGCAATATCGAGCGTTGTCGACGAAAAGAATGGCAAGGAAATGAAATGAGGTGGCAAAAAATGGGGAATGCAATGAAATAGCTAAGTGAAGCAGTTAAGAAATAAGTGAAACGCGGTGGATGGGCAAGTGCACCGTATTTGTTTTTGCTGCTGGCGAGCGACCGACGAAAAAGTTTTTGTCGTTTGGAGCGGCGTTTGTAAAGAAAAAACAAAAATAATGGAAAAAAAAACACAAGAAAACTAAAAAAGTCAACCAAATGAGCCAAGCGACAACTACAACAAATAGAAGCAGCAAGTGCAGAGCGTAACTACTGCGGGTTGCACGAGCGAAGGCAAAAGGCGGCAGGACGCCGACATTGGGTGCGTTGGGTGTAGAAAAATTGAAAAAAATTGAGACGAACGAAAAAATTTATTCGATTGGGTGGGCGCTGGACAAAATCAACACTTTTGTTGTAGCCAGCCCGAGCGCGCCAATGGTTGTTGTGATTTTTTACCGACTTTGATAAGCGGCGTGGCTACGCGCATGCAACAGTGTGCAGCGTAGCAAGGTGCAAACACACACATGCACTATCAAACCTAATACAACTACACACACAAATACAGGCGCTTGCTTAGAAAAAATATATAATGTGCGAGCAGACATGCCACATAGCGTTGCATGCGTGTGCGCGCGCTCCAAGGATGCAAGAGACGAAAAATATAAAAGTTCTATACAAATTCGTTGGCGCGCGCGTATGAGGGGCAGCATAACGACATAGAGCGCTTGTCAGCAAAGCACTATTTTGCTCTGCGCCTGTGTATCTGTATGTGTGCGCGCCAGCAACAAATGCAAAGCACCAAAACAAAACAAAACAAAAAAAATAAACCAAAAAATACAGCAAACGCCAACAAGGAAACGGCGAAAAACTATATAAAAGTTTTTTGAAAAGTTTCGTGTGCTCGAAAAAAGTTTCGTCGTCGTTGTCCTCGTTGCAAGCGGCGCTGCCTGTTGCTTGTGACTGTGGCGCTGACGTCAGCGCTGCGCCACTGGGTGGGCGCCACACTCGTTGTTTGTATATATTCTATATATGTGCGTGTTGGCGCGGCCTGTTGCATTGTAGCGCTTGGTGTTATTGCTCTTCTTCTCGCTTGCTTACTGCTTTTTATGACGCTGCCTCAAATAGTTTTGGGTGTTGCGCTGCAGTTTGGGGCGACAACGCCATTTTTCGTCGTCGAAATTGAATATACTAAATATACCATATATACATACATACATATATATATATATATATATACATAGTATATAAGCAGCAATGTTGCTTGTGTTTATGTAAAAACTATCCATGTACGTGTGTTTGTGTGTGGCAAGACATTTTGCACGACGACACAGGCCAGGCCTGGCTGCTGCTGCTGTTGCTGCTGGCTGGCATTGTGCAACAAGTGAGTTTGGCAACGGCAAGCAACCCAACAGGACGACAACGACTCGTCGTGAATTTAGCAAACCGAAACCACTTGTAGTGTGCGCGTCAACACAATTGCACTGGCACGGCGTGCGGCACTTTTGCCACTTGCCACATGCTAACGCAAACCGTTTGCGTTCGGTGTTTGCCGAAAAACTTTACAAATTCAATGAACGAACAACAAGCCATCAACAGCTTGCAGCGTGCAACAGGCAACAGATGGTTAAGCGCTGTTTGTGCAATTTAACGGTATTTGCATTGCCTTTTTTCGGCAAATGCATTTGCAGTGGTAATTGAGGCAGCCCCATTTAACTAGCGCGTACAATCGCTTTGTCGTATTTGTGCCATTTGTTGTTATTGTTGTGTGCGTATTGATATTTGCACTTGCCATGCAATTGCTAGTGTGTGTTAACAGTAAACAAGTAATAGACAGACAACTGTTGCTCCTTGCCGCCACAAGTTGACATTTAGCATTCGTCATTTGCATGCTGTGGCATACATTTAGGCGTACGAGCGCATAGCTACGCAATTGCACACGCATAACGGTGTTTGTGTGTAGCGCCTATATGTATTTGGATGAGTTTGCGTGTGTGTGTGTGAGTGTATCCAAAAGATCAAAGTGACGAGTGATGACACATAACTCTGACATGCCGTGCAACTACTCACAGCTGTTCACTTCCGGTGCATACTACGAAGTGTTTGCGTGTGTGCGTAAAGCACAAATATAGTTGAAAAAGTGAATGGAAAGCAATTAAAGTAATATTAAAAACAATTTGAAATATTTTTTTAATGACTTAAGTGCATAATAAAAAAAACTTTGTAGAAATTGATAAAACTCTAATCTAAATTAAATGAAAATTTAAATCAACAAAATTTGTGTTACCTTTGTGCGAGCATGTGGTTCAAATTGAGGTAAGTATAAAAATAAAGATTATGCAAAATTGGCAAAAATTAAAAATTATTGGAAAAATTCGTGCCATATGCTGACATCTGTGCTTCTCTTAGGGTGTTGTTACATAACCAACGCCTGAGCAAATCATGAAGTACTAAGTTTCAAGAGCGAACTAATGGATATTATGTTAATATGCTCGGTTTTTGGAAGTCATTTTAATATTTCGGCATTGGCGTGACAATTTTATTGATAAAAAACCGTTAAAAGCTTAATATTCTCGCGAAATTTTCGATCTCTCTATAAGTTTAGTGTAAAAATCTTGCTTTGGTGTACTTAAGTGTAACAGCATTTTGCAGCTCATGTCCACTATACCTTTATTCGTTATTTCATTAAAAATATATACTTTTTTCGCGCTTTAAACATTGTTTGCACTTTAAATTTATATTACTTGCATTTTGTAGTGTGCTTTAGTAGCAAAAATATCGTTGAAATTGCAACTGATTCTTTAGTCACTGTCTAGCCTTTTAACTATAGATTTTATATACAAAAGGAGGAAAGTTCTAAGATGGAAAAATACTTTTAGGTGTTGCAAACCTATCTATTAAAATGTGTAGCAAAATAATTCAACGAGCATTATTCAAAGAAATTGAATGGTTTAAAATCAATTTTGGTATCTTATTTACTTATACAATAAGTCATAGACTCAATTAGGTTCATTGCTATATTTTGCATGTCGGAAATATTAATATTAAGATCAACCAAGTTAACTCTAATGAGAAGTTTGAAAGTTGTATATAACTCCTATAAATTTTCTTGTATAAGGTAAATGGCGGCTAAGACCAGATGATCACATTTTATACAGTTTTGGTATTACAACATATAATATCATAACTAGAAATTAGGGCTCTCTGAATTTCATTAAGAAACATCACATATTAATGAATATATAAGGTATAAAGAAAAGCGTTTGTTTTAAAATATTAGGTATTTGCGGACTTAAGGAAGTGATGCCCTGATTTCATTCTTTTTAAGCAAGACGATACACTATTATTAGAAAGAGATTATTTATAAATTTCATTAAGATTTCTTACACATTGACCGATAGATGTGGTATAAAGTCAAAAGGAAGTTCGAAAATATTCATAGGTATTAGATATAAACAGCAAATAGAAGTATTTCGCGATTTTACGCATTTTTGGCACAAGCACATGCTGTCAGCACAATAATATTCTCCCCGAATTTCGATACTAGGCCACACAGATTGACCGATGTGTTCGGTAAAAAAAAGCAGAAATATGCACTGGCGTCCAAATATTTGGTGTTTGGCTCCTTGCAAAAATATGGTCCGGTTTGGACAATTTTTGGGCTTATGATGAAGTACCTTGAAAGCGCTATTTGTACAATATTTTATTCTGATAACTTCATCGATGTTTGACTTACATACACACTGTAAAGTGAAAGAATCAGTGGGAATTTAAAAATATTGTTATATGGAAAGTAGGTGTGGTTATTATCATATTAAGCCCGTTTTTGCACAGTGACATAGGAAAATTAAGATAATATTACCTACCGGATTTGTTTAAAATTGCTGTAATAGGTCCGGAGATGTGGGATTTCCCTAAATGTGGGCGGTGTCACGCCCATTGCCCAATTTTTTATTTGCTCATATAAGCGATGCCACGCCCTTTTAAAAAAAAAATTGTAGCCAACAGATGTTCTTTTATATTGCCATCCCCTCTACTAAATTACAATTTTTCATCTAAATTTAGTGCATACCTATGGCACTTTGTACGTTTTCTTTTAACGGTACTTTGTGGGCCTGCCAATATTTGTAGACCAATTCCGCATATCTGCAATACCAATACTACTTGGGTGCCAAGGAACACGTGTACGAAATTTCATCACAAAACTATCTCGATTAATTTTAGGTGATACAAACAACCGTTAGGTGGACAAAACTATAATCCTCTGTTACAACATGCTGCCAAAGTATAATTATTCTGACGATTTCCGTTAAAGAATTATTTCGCTTCTAGTAGTTACGAACACAATAAATATAAATAAGTTAGACGTGGTTACTGCCTTATTTCGCCCATTTTGCCACCAAGCATGTTCAATATGTTAAGTTTCGCATGGAGAATACTGTAAAGACGGGCAGATGCGATAAAATAATTTTAATTATTACTTATATTTCGTGTTAAATATGTTAATTCTACATATATCATAAAATTTAAAAATATGTCTGTTTAATAATAATTATGAACAATTATATCTATTTTTTTTTTGAAAATCGTTCTATAATAGTTTTGAGTGAGTTAAAATAATATATACATATAAACTCAGTACTTCGGTTGATAGTTTTTTATCGAGTCAGCATTCTTTGACAGTGTTTTTTCTCTCGCGCTAGTATTAAGCTCAAAAGTATCTTGTAAAATATATATATATACTTGTATATATATATATATATAATATTATTTTTTTTTATATTCAATTTACTTAACATACACATAGTTAGAATAATCCGATTTAGGCTATATTTTGTTTAAAACGTATTCTTTCGATAAGTGGTTGCCTGTTTGAAGGTAGTTGCATAATGCCACTCTCATATAAACCCTCGTTCATATATCCAGTCGATTTTCAAAGACTTCTCTTCAAGCGAATTTTTCACCAGCAAAATTATTCGCCTTAGACAAGAACAGTTAGTAATCACTTGGTGGCACAGGTTCAGACTATAAGATGGTTGCATAAGAACCTCCCAACCAAGCTTCTGGAGCTTTTGGTGAATCAATATAAATATATGTGGTTCAGCGTTGTACTGATAGAACACTAAAGCTTCCTCCACACGATGCAGTTGCGGACAGCACAGGTGCGAATTAAGAGTTTGGCTGTAGGGGAGAAGCTCGTAGTAGATTGCCAGCCAGTCCCACCAAACACATAGAAAAACAATGCTAATTCTTATGGCCGGCTTGGCCACGTTGGCCGAAGTCATCCACTTTTCTAGTAAGCACTCGCTACATGAAAGGAACGATTTTATTGCGATTTAGCAGTGATTCGTAAAATTAAGTTCCGTCCATGAGGTACTGTTTTACGTTAACTCGTGTGGTATCCCTGCATTTAGTTTTTTTTTTTTTTCTGTATGCAGCCCTATTTAAATTCTTCCATACGACTTTTTGTGCAATTTTAAGCTTTTTAGCAATCGAAGCAGTTACTACATAGTGGTCGGACTCAACGATTTCCATTTTTTTTTATCAATATTTTGTAATTGGCAGTTAATGTATCACATTTTTCTCTGCCTAAAATATGATGTATTCTTTGCTAGTATCCAGCTTTGATACGTGCCCAAGCAATACTGAGTACAGTTATCACAAAACTATCGGAGACGTTGTTTTAGTATGAAATTTTATCTTTCTAACGCTATATAGCGTAACTCGATCGCACTTACACAACGCAGCATACAATTTGTTAAAGCCATTTATTAGAAAAAGAATGAAACTTTTGTTTTACTAACCCTTTCAAATCCGGATCTGTTGAATTTTAGACTTATGTTATACTTCCTTCTTTTATAATATGTAAGATATATGCAAGCTAACCCAATTTTATTTGTTTTGTCAAACCAATTTTTTGCCACAACTTTGCCTTTCATGTTACTCTGTTTGCTAATTATTTACTAGATTTCTCCAATTTCAGTTGTTTCCATACTTTGCACATCTAGGTTGAGTTCAGCCACAATATCCGAGAATCCTTCAGAACTTTTTTGAAAGCCCAACTTAACGTTGAGTGAATTAAAGTTCATTTTTACAGCTTCATGCAGCTCATAACCTACACTTGAGCGAACCGAAGTGGATGCTCAAAAACTTTATTCTTTATTCAATGCATAAAGATATTTCATAAGACGAAAGTCAAAGAGTAAATTGATTTCAGTTTCTCAAATCCTTGCGCCCACACACACATACTCACGCGCATGCAAACACAAAATGCACAAAAACAACAACAACAACAGCGTTATAAAAGTCAGTAAAAAGTAATAGCCTCAATAACAGTTTACGTGCTCTTGCAACAAATGCAACAAGTTGCACATATCAGACACGTGTGTCCATCTGTGCGTGCGTGTGTGGATGCAGCGGCGGAGGTGCTGGTGACAACAACTGCCACGACGTCACACCAAAAGTCGTCCAAAAGTCGTCAAAGTTTAAGTTTTAAGAAGTCCTCGTGCAACGGTTGCGACGCTTCAAACTTTAAGGCAAACAAGCCAGCCAGTTGAGGCAACAAGTAAACGTGCAACTTGTAGATGCAACATACTTCGCGGGTGACATACACACAAACACACCCACACACATAATGGGTTAAATGGTGTATTACACCGTTATTGAAGATATTTCGTAAGAATGAGCCGTTGACACCGAAGGCAGAGGGTGGGGCGGGATGTGCGTGTGTTAGTAGTAAATATTTAACAAGAAACTGTTGCATGAAGTGGCTGTGAGAGCCAGGACGTAAGTTTCGAGTAGACAAAATATGATAAATGAAATGAAAACGACGGCAAAGAATGGCGGAGGCTGACGGAGGTGGAGGAATCAAAAGCGAAGACAAAACTAGCGGAAGCACACATAAGCATAACACATAATACATAGTCTTACATACACTATCCCTGAAGTATAAAGCATAATAAATAACAGTTACTACTCACACACTGACAATATTGTTTAGTGCGCGGCGCGGGGCCGGGAAGTGGTGCACCAAAAGTGCTTAATGCTGCACAATAATAGCAGCAACAATATAAAGCTTTTCAACAGTTACACAAAAATGGTAACAACAACTAATACAAAGACGAAAAACAACAACATATAATGTCGTGTGTCGTCGTGTATCGTCGTTGGGCTGTCGCCAAGCAGACGAAGTTGCGGCTGCTGAGCTCCTTACGTTTCTTCTTGGCTAGTTGCCGTGCATTCGCTTCGTTTAATCGGCGTCTTGTGTTGCGCACTTGTTGCATAATAGCCATTGTTTGTTTGTTTTGTAGTTGTTGCTGTCGCTGTCGCTGTCGCGCTGCATGAACGAATGGAAGCGACTGCTGGCGAGAGGCAACTTAAACATGTATATAGGAAATCTTGTATCCTCCTTATCTTTCGTGTATTCGTATTTTATAAGCTAATGGATTTAAACAATTTAAATCACAAAAGCATGCGAAAATCAAATAAAAGAACTGGAGATATTCTGAAAGCCTGTTCTGTATTAAAAAAATGCTTAGCTGATATGTATATTAGGGCGAGTGAAAAAAAAAACGAGTTTTATTTTCGCTTTGTACTCTGAAAAATTGACGAAAGGTTATCCAAGTATCAGCTCTTAATTGTAACGAGAGGGTCCTTCGCCTAACGGTTTGCATTTCTTTTCCTATCAACAGATAGAAAAAAGTTTAGCACAACTTAGCACTTTCTTCTAAATTAAATATTATTTCACTTAATTTCAATTAGACCACTAAAAAATGCTAAAATTAATAATATTTATGCATTTGAATCAGAAGCTTGGGAATTATCGATATCGAAATGGAAAAATTTGTTTCCAAAATTTATTAAAAATTCTGCAAAAGTGTGCTATTCTTCTTCATGACTGATAGTGTACGATACAATAAAGACATTTTGATAACAAAATTGTATGGGTTTGGTGTTTTAATGCCAACGGCGTAGTTGTCTACTTGGGTCAGCATATAGAAGATTAATTAAAATAAAAATCACGCTGCATTGGAATAACAGTCCTTATATCTTAGTTTAAAAATATATACTACTTAGTAAAGTCTTACCATGCTTAATTTATTTTCAAAAACAACAAAATTTTTCTTATAACTTCAAAATTCGCGAAATACAAAAAATTTAATGATTTTAACTAAATTTGGAAAATTAGAAATGTATGTGAAATATTTTAAAAGTTAACAAATTTTTTGTTATTTGAAACTTATGCTTTAGCTACAAAAAATATAATGTCCTGAATGTTACTTATACGACATGGGGCCCCTATGAGCTCTCACAGTTTTCTAATATTTGACTGTATGTTTGACATAATATTGAAATTGCAAAGAGAAACAATAACAACAACAACTATAATAATACTAAAATTAACAAAATTATTTATGATATTTGATATAAACTGTACTTATGTATATAATAATTGCGCTTTAATAAATAGAAATGTTCATTGATATCCTCACCATTTAAATGGTCTACAAATTGAAATCGTGTGCGCTTGAAATTTTAAATAGGCTAACATGCCACAAACGCCACAAATTAGTTTAACAAATCTGCAGCCAAAATAAGCGTAATAATCAACACGTCCCAACACACATACACACACATATGCACATATCTATAAGAGCAGATAGCGACGAGTAGATCAACCACAGCAATTAGCATATTTACTGATTTCTGTGTGCATTGTCATTAGCAAAATGCTGCAACGACACACACAAACATACAGAGCTGTATATGAAGCAACAGTACTTCTAATGCCGACATACACACACATACACACACAAATAACCGCCTAGTTGTATACAAAACACTAGCATTTGCCGGTGGCATGCAACAGTTGGTTGTTTCGAAAACAAGCGCACATACACACACTTACACAAACACATAAATATGTATATATATGTGCATAGCAGTTTCACGCACACACACACACACATAGTTACTTGTGACGCAGGCAAGTCGGCTGATGCTGCGGCATTATTACCCCCGCCTCCCCCTTTGCGACTGCCACAAATGTTGCCATTGTGTGCAGCACTCGACCACATTGCTCTTGTTGTTGTTGCTTATTCACGCGTTGCTGCCGCTGCGACGCCGACGTGCTGCTGCCGTTTTTTTGCGAATTTTCGGGGCATTGCGTAACAAAAACAAAACAAAGCAAAACTCTAAAACCGAACTACGTGCCGCAGCAACAACAACACCAAAGCAAAAACAGCAGGCACACGATGTGTGCGAATTTCGCCGAGAGGCAGCCATTCGATGGCACTTAGTTTCTAATTTGTTTATCAACAGGTGTCTGCGGCGCTCACGCACGCACACACACACCGGCATATATTGCGATTGTGTGGCAACTACATATGTTAACATGTGTTTTGTGCTTGTTCAGCTTGTTGTATGCTGTGGCACGCGCTCGTAAGGTTGCAAGGCGAGCAAAAGGTAAACATCGTGTGCGAATTTATACATATATATGTATGTGTGTGTGTGTGTGTGCCTGTAGAGACATGTATATGTGTATGTGTAACATAGATGGAACTTCTAATGCTGCCAGCGACATGTGACATACGCTTGCAACACTACTAAGCACTTTGGGTGGGAGCAGTTGGCTTGCTGCGCTGTTGCATCATCATTGCTGCAAAGATAACTGTGTATTTATATATGTTTGTATGTTTCGATGTGCTTAGATTCGTTAGATGTATGCTGGCGCGTAGGTTGGCCCATTGCTCTGGCGTTTATGGGCCACGTGCTCGGTAATTGCTGCAACATTTCTACTTACATAAACACGCATACTTGTATATGTACCAACATATGTATGTATTTGCTTATATGCATGTATAAATATGTGTGCGTGTGTGCCAAAATTGAAAACTAACAAATTCAATTTGTTTATCTTGTATTTAGGCAAAAGTGTTCAACAAGTGGCTTACTTTGTTTGTGTGGAATGTATTTAAGGTGATAATTTGGTGAACAAAGCTGCAGTTTTTTTTCATTATACAAGTATTCTTATTGTTTGTGAATACATTAATGAAATTTTTGCGTATTATCTTATACACTTACACTATTTGTCACGTCTGTCTGACGACGTAATCCAGAAAATATAATTTAAAGAACCGCGGAGCAGGAGTTTCTTGGTTCCAAATGGGTTAACATTAAAAAAGGGAAAGAAATATCTTCTAAATATAAAGCGTATTATTAATACTTACACATGCTCATTTGAAGGTTTTAACCAAGCAAAATAAACTCAAAATATCGCTAAATGGAGAACATGTGTTAGGCGGCATTTAAGTTGCAAGAAGTAGGAGAGATAATGTCCTCTAACTAGATCAATATATAGCCTTCATAACCGATACGAGCAACTTCAGCTTAATCACATATGCACTATTATCTAAAACTCTCCAAAAAAGGGTTATAACTACACACGCTTCCATCAAAAGTCATATGAATGAATGTTAAATAAAATGGCGTGATAATTATAGATTGCCCTAACATATTGACTAGGTATAAAATAAGTTAAAGATGCGATTCATGTGATATCTCTGATCACAAATCACAACGACAGAATCGTTGAAAATGTTGCAGATGTGTTTTGGGCAGTATACTTTAACAAGTTTGCGAGTGGCACAAAGCACGCAATGAAGGTTTCGAAGTCAGCGAACTTGCCTCATGCGTGTCATTCATCCACCTTTGTTAATAACGACAACATCGAAGGAGTTCAAGAAAGCGTACTTGAAAATGATCGTGTTGGCGTCAGAGAGATAGCAGCGGATCTTAAAATTTCTTATGGATCGACTCAATACACTTTGGTTAATGATTTGGGTACATAGCGTGCTAATGCTTGAGTCATACCATAAGAACTGAGCGCATCGTCACATTCTCACATGATTGTGACTAATTTTTTGATCAAACAGGAAACGGGAGTCATCACTATTACTGTGTATGTAGGTGTTTTTTGATATACTATGCCTAATCGTTACATATTAACACTATTCACCAGTTTGTTCAGCTTAGATATTTTTTAAGTGTACTTAAATGCAAACTTAACGATAAATTAACACATCGACAAAAGATTCCGATACTTCATCTACTACTGTACAGTTTTCGCTAGACTTGATTTATCTCAGATGTCACACCTGCTATGAAGTGTTTATTTGGTTGGAATTGAATTTAGTCGCCCCAGTAGATTTGTGGTAGTCTAAAAGCTGTTTGTTGATATGATCCATACCTAGTTGCTTTGTCATAATAAAGAACTAGCCCAAAACTTAACATCAACTAAATTTTTATATAACTTCCGTTTATCCCGATAAAGGATAAGGCGTAAAACCTGGATTTGTAACCGTCTAATCATCTACACGTTCTAATTAAATTGGTGGTGAAAATGTTGTTTGATGATATCTATAGTTTTCGTTGCCTCATCCATATATTTGATATTTTTTTTATTAGATCACATCAGAGTCGCATTATCAAAAAACAATCACATATATGGTCTCATTTGATCTCCTGAATAAGCGGCTACTTTTAATCTAATTAATGGTATAGAACATTTTCAACGGCATTGTCACCCGAACAAAGAATCGAAATTAGTATAAAATTTTTGTCATACCACCGGTGGCAATTCAGGTGCCTCACGTTAAAGATTCTATCCATTCAATCTCAGTCCAGACAAAGTTGAAAAAGAGACACAAGTATAACGATGCATTCGCCCATTAATTACCTACAACAATTCCGCCAATAATACGGAACGTATTTGCTAAGTAAATGGCAATACTGTCGCAGATCATATCTACTCCACTCTTATATTCTTGCTCTATAGAAGAAGTCTTGCTAAAACACTGATTTGACACCTTAGTCTCCATTATTAGAATTGAGTAGAATTTATCTAAATATGACAAAAATATAGTTAAAAGGGGTCTTGGCTTTGACATATCTTCCCAAGATACCTACAAGTATGCTTCAGTATTACAAAGAAGTTAGCATATTGCGATCGTAGAGTGTCGAAAGTGTTTGCTACTTCTATTAGCTTGTTGTACTTATTTGTGTTTTCAGGCTTTTATTTGACATTGATTTGTATGTAAGCCATGAACGATGTTGACATACAAGTAGTTTTGTTTGTGATAAAATATTCTTACAGAGCAAGGTTATATCTCTACAAACTCACCAAAAAACGACTGCAACAATTGTTTTAAAATTTTAGCAGTATATTTATAAATATTTTAAGAATGCGCAGTAAAAGATTTAAAGAAAAAAATTAAATATTTTTCGAGTTACTCGCGATCTCCGACGGCGCTAAAAAAGGTATTCCACTGTTGCATTGATTCCGACCTTCTCCATAAACGACATCTAAAGAAGAATAATTTTATGCTAGAACATTTTGTCTGTACATTGACCTAAGGTCGATAAAACCAAAAATTGGAAAATGGACGAAATGGTGGCGGATGGAAAAATACTCAGTCCGGGTCAAATTTGGTACATGTTGCTTTCACCGTCTGACTTTTGCTAGCGACTCGACAAAAGCTGTTTTATAAATAAAACAAATAGTTCGGAAATGCCAGTCTTTATTTGTGAACTTAGTCCCGGCTATAGTTAGTTCTGAATAAAAATTTATGGAGAAGCGTTAATTGCGAGTATCAATTCTGTTGAGTACTCAGTCAGTACAGCCACTAAAACACTTTTGCCTCCCGAAGATGTCATACATATTGGTATGTATATATTCGAAATATGACTCAGCTGATTTTTATAGAATTGGAGGCGATAGAAAATAAAAAAGTAAATTTTTATTTATGTCGTGAGAGTAAAAAGATATTCAGCTTTAGATAATTTACTCATAAAATAAATTACTCAAAACCTTTCTACGTAGGTGCCGCTGGGATTAAAATATTATCAAAATTTATTTTTATCATACAAAATAAAAGTCAAAGGAAACAATAAACATATCCCGTTTTTTACGAATTTTTACATGAAATTTAAATATTATTGAACTTTAAACTATCACAGAATTGGTTAGCGCAATTCGGTTTTGGTCATATCGGCTCTAAATGGCTCTCTAGCTACAAAACACCAAAGTGTATTTATTTCAGACGAATACATGATAGTCTGTATGTATAGTGAATGAACTAAGTTTCGGAAGCGCATATGTATGTATGTAAGGTGGGGCATCTGAACGAAAATCCTATATTTACAGTTGGTAGGAATATTATTGGATAAAGAATATAACTGCAGTTTGGACGCCACAATAGCTCATATTGGCACAAAAATGAAAACGAACCATCACCTCAAGTATATATTTATTGTTATTTTAATAGTATACGCAGATACCAAAATTTTGAAATTGATAAACTATATAAAAGACTAACCAACAAAAATAAAGTGAACTATGCAAAAAAAATAAACAACAACACAAATCCAAAAAATAATAAAAACGCAGACGTAAGAAGTCCATCAATCGCTTAAGGCGCTAAAGAATGAAAAACAAAGGCAATATAAAATTACTTTTGGAGCAATTTGTCTACACTAAATCTATCTTGCAGAAATATTTACTTGTATAACAGTTGATGAATTGAAATAAAGTCTTGAGGAACTTTATTAGGTATTTTGAAAGCATGGATAAATTAAAAAAAATAGTAATGGACTAAATGTTTCGATCTGCAAAAGTGAATTTTTTTTTTTAACTTCAAAGGATTAAGAACGAAACTAAAAACAAACAAATAAAAGCATAAATTTGCAATTAACATTTATTTGCAAACCCATTTATGTGTAGTATATACACATATCAATTAACTGTCTCACTACCATAGCAAACCAATTGGCATAATGATATTCCTTTGAAATATTCACATATTCATCACGAAATAATTGCCGCAAGTATTCATTGCAACTTGAATATGAATCCACTATAAGTGAAATGCGCAGATCTTATAAAATATTTATCGATTGATTGCGATTGCAATAACAGCAACACAGCAGCGGCAATGCATTCTAACCGAAGCACAAACACACACACACACACTCGCTCTCCCTCCTTGTTTGTGGATTGCTGGCGGTTGCTTACAGCTGAAGACGAATACTCAAGATAAAAATGAAAAATAAAAATCCCTCGAATTTGTGTCACCCTCAGCTGCAGCCAGTACAAAGGAGCACGCACACACCCACACGCAGACACACTCGTATGGAAGGAAAATACAGTCGGCGAGTGAAGGTGTGCGACGAATTTGTAAGGAAGAAAAATTGCAAGCGTTCGTGTCATTGCATTGCTTCGGCCAGAGTTGCTTTTGTGCGTGTGCTCGAGTCTGCGAGGCGAAGAGTACTAAGTGCAACTAAAATGTTGTAAGATAATACGGAAAAAAATTGTGAAATGTTGGAAGACAATATATATAAAAAATGTTGAATAGCGCAGAAGGGAAAATGAAGAAATCGAATATTGCCAGACGAAATTTATTTTCTTTCTTTTTTATCTGCACATTTTCTAGTTGTTTACATTTTTAATATCCCGAGGTAGCGAAAATTTGGTTATTTTTTTACACGCGAAAGTTCGGTTACAGACAAAAGTGCGATGAGCACGGGGCGGGCGCAGGGAGTGTCTGTTGCAGTCGAGGTTACGTTTGTATTAATAAAAGTGGGGAAAATTTTAATTTTCGTCTGTTTTAAATTTTGGGTGTGGTTTTTATAGAAAATTCGTGTAAAATAAATGGAAATTAGTTTAATGTTTGATAAAACTAGTGGAATGAAAATATAGCTTAAAGTTTATAATTTTACTTACATATTTACAAATTAGCCGGAATTGGACTCACCTGAAACGAAAAGATAGTAAACTATGTTAATAAAAATAACATTAAAAAAAGAAAATATCAAATTAAAAAGCATGTGGAGCAGATTTCTAACTGATGTGGTGTTTTATTAAAAAAGATACTTTTAGCATGCAATTTTAACCGTGCTTTCATTAAGCACTTGTGCGACATCTCAGACACCTTGCAATGAGGAGGGTAGGTAGGTGTGCTGCCATCATGAACGGCAATATTTTCACTACCGTAGGATCTTACAAAACAAGGCACATTCTATATCGAATAGCACATTTCCGTAAAAATCACAAGCACTATTTTTATGCCAATCGGACCTGTAATATCGGTTAGCAGTTATTCTTATTAAAAAAAAAAATAAAAAATCGGACAATAAAATCAGATAACATAATTGGATAACCGTTCCCACGACAGTCCGGTTCATGCGACCGGTATGGACTTGGATTTTGATCCAACCAAGGACTGTCAGCTTGTCAGCATTCCTCCAAATTTCTTCTGGGATGTTTTCTGCCAATACAATAACAATAGCACCACTTAAATGCAATAGTGCCAGTGGCTCTTGGCCTACATTGGCGCCTGTCATAAATTGGTTTAACCAGTATTAAGTGATCGCAAGTCGGTTACGTCGGTTTTTGATTAGCCAAACCCAGGTACCTCAAAATTGGCTATCACGGCGGAAATGTAAGAAATCTACGATATCGTAATGGCAGATCGTCCATTGAAGCGAGTTAACTGAGATTTTAGGTATCTTCGAAGACCGCATGCCACATTCTTTACTGAAATTGGGCTATCGTCACGATGGGTGTCGAGTTTGCTCACTGTTTATAACAAGTTCAACTGTGAGACCACTTCATAGCAATGTTTGACGCTGTTTAAGTGCAACCCAAAATCGATAAAATGTGTATCCACTGCTAGGAATCAAGAAAATATCAAGGCAGTGAACTTCACTTCATCGAACATGTTCCGAGAGATGCGAAAACTGGTGTTCACTGCATTTTGTTTCGAAACTTTAGTAAGTTTGTTTGCAGGCAGATACATTAGGGATTATTGCCGCCACGAAGGACTACTCCAAACCTCCAAAAAACTTATTTTTCAGACGAATTAAAATGGTTAGAGTGTCGCTGTGTTAAAAAAAATGATTGACTAATTTAATTAATTTTCCTTTAACTTTTATAATATTTAGTATAGTATATATGTATGTAGCTTAAAGATATCAAATTTTCTCGTTGAAGTTCTGTTTTCTTTGGCTTTTTGAAAGCGGCAACACTGTCATCACTCTAGTTTTTATGACGCCATCAGGGCTTAGTAACGCTAACGAGAAGAAAGCAGTAACTTTAATAATTCAATTAAGAGTCTTTATCTCAAACGTTTACAGCAAATTCAGCAGGTAGGCTCTACACTTCGATTCTATCACAATTTTCCGAAGCGGGAGGCATTACTTTTATTTAAAGTTCAGACTTCTCAAATTCAAAAACAGAAACGAAAATTAGTAAGGTCAATCCATTTGGATTTTGAAAATATTTAAATAAAACTCTGAGAATTCTTGATGAATTCTTGATGAATATTAAAAAGCAACAAAAAAGGGAAAAAAATAAATTGCATAATTATCATCAAGGAAAAATAAGTTCAGTAACAACAACAAGTATAACTAATTTGTAATTGTAAAACACTCGCACGATCGACGCACGTGAATCGTCGCTTGATCGGGAAAAATCGTACAAAAGTGCCGACCACAACAATAGCAAAAACGACGATGACATTTCAATGGTAGTGTGACCATTTATGTACATTTAGAAACCGTAATCATACAATAATAAAAATGTTAACTGCCACACGTTAGCCTTGTAAATTGGCGATGCAAGTAGCAGCAATAAAAAGCAACAATAACAACGCAACACAAATGCCAAAACAAGACGAACAACAGTAAATGGCACAACAAATAAGCAGCCACAGCTGCTGAAGTGTACTGTGTTGTTGTTGTTTTTGCTGTGTGCTATTATTGTTGCTGTTGCTGTTACTATTGCTGCAATTGTTGTTAATCTTGACTTGTACAACATTAATACGGAAGCAAATTAAATATCTGTTTCCATGCGGCATACAAAAACAACAATCGCTAGCAATTACCAAGCGCTCAACGGTTGTTGTGTGTTGTGTGTAAACAATGCAATTGTGCGTACAACTACAAAAATGTATGTATATATAAATGTACAATTGTGTGTGCATGCAATGTCAGTTAACTTGGTTAGTGAGTGAACGTGTGCGTAGGTAACAAACAACGTGCAACAACAAATCGATCGCAACAACTGTTCTAGGCGGTGATTTTGTTGTTGTTTTTCACTTTTTATTCATCTTTTATCAATTTGCGGTAGTGCGTGCCGGCCTATACATATATATACACATATACATCATGCATACACAAGTGTGTTAGTGTGTGCGTGTGGCTGTGCATGCCCGTGCTGGTTGGCGGCGATCGCCACCAGCGCTCCACCTAAGCAACTGTAGCTGGCATTTAGTTAAGTAAATAAGCCTAATCGGTTGTTGGTGAATAACACAAGTGGACAAGTGTTGTTGACCGAGTGTCTGGAACAGAGTGCCAATCAGTCACTGATACTGTGGAAACTTCAAATCTGTAAATTCCGACTAGTTTTAGACATATTTTCCGATAACGGAAGTGTTTAGCAATATAACTGCTCCACAAAATCGAGCATACTCGCTTAATCGGAGAACCTAAGATTTTGACAGATAAAACTTACTAGTTCTCTTATTATACCAGGTTTCGCTGCGAGCCCGAATCAGACCGTGTTTATTATTTTCTAAAATCTGGACCAAATATATTTTTTGACTTTGTAATTTTATGTCGCATTTTATTTATATCTGTCAACTCAACTTCTCAACCTTTTGAATTCAAGTTTGCTTGTTCTCCGAGAGAGCTAAATAGCTTTACAGCTTTACTCAAAGAAACTTCGACGCTAGCCAACTCACCCGCGTATATTATTATGCCAGGGAAACCAAACAAAAGAAATGTGAATAACTGTTTTGAAGTTTGTGATAGTGAAAGCTATTGCCCGCAGTACTACTTGACTCTCTGAAAAGATTGGTGCATTATGTGAGATTCCTTTGTTTATTACAGCTTCATTAAAGCCGATTCTTTGAATCTGAATCTGAACCAACTGCGTGGGGAAAAAAATCAAGAAAATTTGTTTAACAATTGGAGTGATAAAAATTTATCGAAAAATACTGGGTCTTTCCCCGTTCTTTCTCTGATTTAAATCGACTGAGAGAATACTGCCAACGCTTTTTCGGTTATTTAATTTTTTCAGGATTATATCCAATATACTATAATTGAAATATTTCAGATACTGGGAGATTTACCATATTGCTCCATTTTCCTTTCGAAAAGTTGTAGAGCCTAAAAAAACTTAGTTGTTAATGCCTTTTCAACTTATATGTTAAAAATTCCATATTTAAATAAAAAAGTTATACCAATATTGTCATTGCAAAGCTCTGACGACTTACCATTACATAGGTTTCTATATTGTATATTCTTCATCACTTAATTGTGTTCCAACAGGACAACGTTAGGTCACATACAACGATAGTGAATTGCCAAAAGCTTCGGCAGCTTCCTGCTGATCGTCTTTTACCATACATCCACCTCATAGTCCGGACCTGGCACCAAGTGATTATTACCTGTTCCTGACTATGGCCAATGATTTTGCTTGTTAAAAATTCGCCTCAAAAGAAGCATATAAAACTCGACTCACCCAGTTCTTTCCAAAAAAGTACGAGGGTGGCTTTATAAAATTACCTTGAAAACGGGACGTTATCGAACAAAACACCGGACCGAATCAATGAAACGAAACTAAACCTTCAATTTAATACAAATATTACGATACATATTATATATAGAATTACTTTTTTGATTCGAAAAATGGAAAAATTTAATGGGTTAATCGAACACCGTTTCCATTGTCTTTGATTAGAGTTTTGGACTCAAAATCTTATAGTCATTAATAAAGTTCAATATTAAAATTTCACTGGAAATTAATAACTAGAAAATGACTATATTTTTCGAAATGCCACTAACATTTACTAACAGTAAAAAATTTACGCAGACAGGGAGAGTCCACGCCTATTTTTCAAAATTTTCAAAATCGACAAATTTTCTTCAGTCACACTGACACTCATTTCAATGGTCATTATTAAGGGTTAAGCGTCGAGTCAACGAACCGCCAATGAGACACAAACTATTAAATAAACTTGCAAATGCAACAACAACAACACAAAATGCTTTACAATAAGACATGTAAGGGCTTCCACACAACGACAAACCGACGGCAGCAAAACGGACAAAAGCCGACCGAGTGGAAAGAGCGCTGAAGGGAAGAGGTGCGGGTTGTGCGCACAGTGCGAAGTAGTTGTATTCAATAATAATTTCATGTCATTCATCGCCATGCGTTCATTTGTGCGTTCATTTCGTCATTGTGTGCTTAAAGGCAACATGCATTGTACGAAAATGCACAAAATGCACGAAAAATATTTACAAAATATACAAAAACAAATGAAAGAAAATTAAAGTAATGACGAAAAATACAAAAAACGAACAGAAAAACAAAAACAACATTTGTAAAGCGTTTTTTGTGTGGCTTCATTGCCGTTTCGCTGCAGTCGCAAATTGGCAATGAATGAAAGCGATTGTGGACAGCCACATGCATACACACGCACGCACATAAAAAATTGCAAACACACACATTCATGTATAAGTATCAACCATGTGTGTGTGTGTGTGTGCGAGCTGTGAATTGAGTGCGCTGCATGCATTGCCGCAAAACAATGCTTCGGCCGCCACTGTGACCGGCGGGAGCACTGGCGGGCGCATGGGCAACAGCGGCAAGAACAACAGCGCCAGCAGTTGTATGTAAATAGCAGCAGCAACAACAACAACAAACAGCAAATCGCACACAAGTCAATAGCCGCCAGACCTTAGCCTATCATAACCTAACCCAACCCAAAATGATGCGACGGGCTCCATGTGTAGGCCCAGTGAAGTTGTAAGCGTAGCGGCCGCGGGGTAACACTTACAAATCTGTTCACATATTTATATGTATATATGGTATATACAAATTATTCGCTTGTAACTGGGTACAGTGCGAAGTTGCATAGAATGTGAACTGTGTTAGCACGTTTCGTAGAGTTTTGACTCATTGCCAGACCGATATAATTGAGTTGATGTAAAGGAATAATGAAGAATAATAAGCAAGTACATTTTTGTATAATAAAATATGTCAAAAATAAGGTTAGGGCATCTATGCATATACAAGATGGTCTACAAAGCAATTTCTTGGTAGAAATTAAGAAGGAAATACTCTAAAATCTCTTAAAGTTTCTTAGAAATTTACCAGACTCTCTCTCAAGATGGCTAGTTGGAGACATATCATAAAACGAGGAATTGTTATTTTCCAATTCGTATAACATTATTTCTTCACGGCTGTCTCTGTCATCAATTTCCGACCTCTGCAATGTTTGTCACTGATCAAAATAACTGCTTCAACTTTTTGCAAATTTCTGTATGTAGCGGTAAAAAAAATTTTTTTTTGCTTAGCCTGAGGGTGTAATTTATAGGTTATAAAAAAAGAAAATTTTTGAAAGAAAAAAATTTTTTAACACTCACACCCACTCCCTTTAAAGGTAAGTTTCGAGTTAAATTTTTTTTAGGACAAAAAATATAATTTTTGGTTTAAACTCTTCACGTTTATATAAAATATACCAAATTTGACGATTTTTGACTCAAAATTTATTTTAACGGCTAAGGAAAGCATGTTGTCATTTAAGACTTTTTTTTAAAACTCCAATATTGACCACAAACAATTTTTTAAGTAGATAACTTTTAATTGGCCAGAAAGAGGACTCTCCACAGCTTCTAGAACACTTATCAAAAATTTTTTACGAAATAAAAATTTTAACTTATTTTGTTTTTGTTTTCCCAAAATTTTCTTTTTTTATAATCTACAACTTTTACCCTCAGGCTAAGCGAAAAAAAAAAATTTTTCGCTCCACCCTAGTGTACGGGTTTCAAAATAATAGACGAACGTTGCTGAACGTTAGTTTACACAAACGGTTTAGTTTTGTAGAAATGCCAAATTCAGACGTGGAGACAGAATTCAGGCCTGTTGAAGGCAGCTTTAAAATCGAACATGAGGTTGTGTTTCATTGAGTTACATTGATTATAATTGTATTTTATCGTTATGTTTAAATATTGCTTTTGGAACAAATTTGAACAGAAATGTTTCTAATGAAACATATCGAAAAAATTTACCAAAACATTTTAAACCTTCAATGAACACTTCGGGCATTTTTTAGGCTTTTAGAGAAAGCAGTAAAAGCGACCTCGGTTAAAAGTTGTTACAAAAGTATTGCCTAAACAACTAGGTTCATATTTTAGAATTTACTCATCTTTTGCGCGATTCGTGAAAAAATCTTAATCCTACTTGTAAAACAAGCTAAGAAGAAGATTACATAAATTCCTTGCAAATATTTTTTAAAATCAATGTGGCTCTTTTATGTATAAAATATGGAATCACAATAATAATTTTTACTAAAAAACGTAAACGGCATTCGGCATATATGTAAAACTAATTTTTTTCTAAAAAAATATTGATAAGTGATATTCTTAAAAAAATGTATATAAGTAATACATATATATATGTAGGTATGTATATAGTACATAGGTATATGTAGGTTATATTTCCAAAAGTATGAAGTAAGTGCCTTTAAGTGTCAGCTGGCAATTGATTAGAATTGCAACCGATTTGCTAATTATCTCAGCAGTTCCTGTACTCGTAATGACACAGTCGTGTGCAGTAGAGATCACGACCCGAATTCAATAACATAAATATGTATAAATGTATACGGGTATGTAAGTGTGTGCAATCGGAAACAATATAGGCGAGGAAGGGAGCAAAACTAAGAAGCATTAAGAAGCTTATTGCAGCAGCTGATTCATGAGCAGCTGCACTGCTATTTCTCCAATCTATATATGAAAGCCAAATTGACAGTTCAAACTGAGTGTGTGTGAGTGCAGTGACGTTATTGAGCGTTAGTTTTCTTTGATTTCTCAAAATTTCGCTAAAACTTAATGTCAACCATTTGCTGGCGGAAATGCAAAACGAATGCAATTCGCGACGCTCTCTTTTAATGCGCTTGAAGTTGGCTGCTGATGACAAATTCCAACTTTGAAACTTTAAGTTTTATTGGTAATTAGTTATTGTTCGCTTCAATCAATTAATTATATGCAATACAAGGAGATTTCTAATTAAATGCATTTTAATTGCGACAGTTGTTAAATCTATCGAGTGTAAGTGGCAGCACTCGATTTTGTTTTGGTTTTACTGATTTGTTTGAACGTTTTTTGGTTTTATTATTTAAATAAAATTTTTTATATTATATTACAATAAATACCGCAGAGAACAGATAATAGTTTAATATTATTCTATTATATGACATCCAGCGTTGCCACCCAAATTACAAAATTTGCATTAACATTTCGAACAGTTATAGGGTCCAAAAATATATTTCTGAAAGCATATTAAAAAGAATTTTCAGAAAAAAATTTATATGGAAGCTTACAAGTTGGTAACTCTATTATTTATTTAATATATATTTTTTTATTTAAAATGTTTTAAATATGTTAAGTTGTTTTTGAATTTGTCTGCATAATATTATCAAAACTATATATTATAAATTATAAATTCTTTTCTTGGAGTGAGTTTATAAGAATGCATATTGCATTTTAACAAGGGTGGTAACACCATTTTATTTTATTTATACAATATAGTTTCTTCGTAAAGCTTCATAAGAATTTATAATTAATTTTAACAGTAGGTGGCAACATTATTTTATTTAATTCTTAAAATATATCTTTTTTGTAAATCGACCTATGTACTAAATTGTTTAAATTTTAAAGTAGAAAAAATAATTTGAGCAAAAAAATTTTACGGAACTCGTTAACATACTTGCCATTTAATTGCTGTATTTGCTGATGGACTGCCTTAAGTTAATAAACTATTCATTTAAATTAGAGTTTGTGCATTTAAATGCTGCGTGGTCGAAGTAATAATGTGGCATCAGAAACAAACAGATATCTTTAAAATTTTTATATAAAAAAGTAGCAACTCTATATAATAAGTTTA
Organism: Bactrocera oleae; assembly: GCF_042242935.1. NCBI lineage: Eukaryota > Metazoa > Arthropoda > Insecta > Diptera > Tephritidae > Bactrocera > Bactrocera oleae. Next base: position 77,765,640 of record NC_091536.1, read on the forward strand.
CATTTAAATGAATATTACATAGTTTTAATAGCAAATTATAATTTTGTTTCCTTGTGTGCGCAGAGATAGAACTTACTTCGAAAATGGTAAAATTAAAACAAACCAATATGGCAACACTAACTGTGAGATACATACATATATAACGCATTTTCTAATTTAAACAATTTTCTGAGCTCAACTTCTCGTGTATAATACCAAAAATTCGTTTTGCAATAAATATGTGGTATTTAATAGTAAAACAGTGAACAATTTGGCAACCCTGTAACCTTTTTTAGTTAAAGCTATTTTTACTAAAAAAAACTAAAATGAGTTTTTAATATTTATGGCTTATCAGACTTCCTTAGTATTTAAACTACTATGCTTATAAAAAGTAAGTCTTTAATAAATGTTTATTATTGTAAACAAAAAGACATAAGGCCACCCAGCCACGCTTTGGCTGCTAAAAGATAGATTAATAATTAACAAAAAATTTTAAGAATTGATATTTTTAGCCAACTAGCAATTGCAATGTATAATCCCTTTGCATAAAAGTGAATTTAGATCTAACATTGAAAACTATAGAGGTATCGCAAAACTATCAGTTATACCTAAACTTTTTGAAGCTATCATCATTGACCATATAACCTTTTCGATTTCTCCGTTAATTTCCTCATCTCAGCATGGATTTCGTAAAGGGAACTCGACTATATCCAACTTACTTGAATTTGTAAACCATGTATCATTGGGTTTTAGGGAACAAAAGCATACGGATGTTATATACACAGACTTTAGCAAAGCTTTCGATAAAGTAAATATCTCGATTATCATACATAAACTTGATCTGCTGGGCTTTCAGCCAAGATTCCTTCAATGGGTATCTTCCTATCTTTATAATAGAACACAACGAGTGATATTTGAGGATACACCTTCAGATACAATTAATGTTTCTTCTGGTGTTCCGCAAGGTAGTCATCTTGGCCCGATTCTGTTCTTGTTGTTTATTAACGATATCTCTTCAGTAATAGAATTCTCAAAAATTTTATTATACGCTGACGATGTAAAGCTTTTTAAATCATACACTTCAACTGAGCAAAGGTGTCTGTTGCAAACAGACTTAAACAATTTGGTTGCATGGTGTGATAGAAATGATTTGCCATTGAATCTCAATAAATGTAAGACGATGTGCTTTTCCCGTAGATCTGTGCACCCCTCTTCTTATGTAATAAAACACCATATTCTAGAGCAAGTTTTAAACTATGTTGATTTGGGAGTTAATATGGCCCCTAAGCTTAATTTCAGTCTTCATATTGATACCATGGTCTTGAAAGCAAAAGCTGTCCTCAGTTTTGTTAAACGTTGGTCTAAAAAATTTAGAGATCCGTATATTACTAAAACACTTTATACAACTTTGGTTAGACCTATATTGGAATATGGCTCTGTGGTATGGAACCCTAGCTACCAAATCCATTCTGACAAGTTAGAGTCGGTTCAAAAACAATTTTTACTTTTCGCCTTAGCGCATTTCCGATGGGATGCTAGGGTAAGTCTACCTCCATACACTAGTCGTTTAAAACTTATAAATCTACACTTTCTAGTCGTAGGGAAATGCTTGGCATAATATTCTTAGTGAAACTTTTGAATGGAACTGTTTGCAGTTCTTTTCTCCTGTCTGAAATTTAATTTAATATCCCGGTTCGCCTTTCGAGGCAGTTTAGACCTTTACTGCTAAAATCCTGTAGATCAAATTTTGAACTAAACGAGCCATTCCGCCGTATATGTCATGATTTTAATTCTCATTCCAGCACATTTGACTTATCTGACTCACTTTTCAAAATTATAAAGACTTTATTGTTTTCTCTTAATAAATGAAAATGTAACAATTTATTATATTGTAACTTTAGATCTTAGCTGTTGAAATTTTTGTTTCTGTAGCTGAGCAGTTTTAGATCTCAACACTTAAAAAACTCTCTTGCCTTTTCTGACTCGGCTAATTCCGCACGTATGCGGATTGCGCCCCTCGCGTCGGTTGGGCGGGAGGAGGGTAATCGTTGGGTTTATTATTATTATAAAATGTAGGAAGGTGAACAATGATTTTGTGAATATATTAGATATAAAATAGTATGGCAACGCTTCTCAAACTACATATATTGCTTAAAAAATCAGAGTAACTATTATTTGGATTTTTTATATTATATTAAACACAAATTTTGCATTAAAATATTTTGTTATATTAAATATGAAATGGCATCCCTATCAAGTAACTAATATCTTTTTCAACTTTCATTATTTTTCATAAGTTTTTATGGTTTCGAAAATTTTTCGAAATAAAATAAAAATCGAAAAAAATGTATAATCACGAAAATTACAATATAATAATCGAAATTATAGCGATAAGCAAAGATTTCATCAACTCTCCTTCGCTACACACAACCCACACTCGCCTCAGCGCTCATTACGCGCTTTTGTTCTTGTTTCAATTGTCGCATTAGCCTCAGCCATTATCATCGTTTTGCAATGTCTTATCGCTGGCAAGTGATATGTATGTGCTATGGAAATGGGTAATCATTCCGGCGATTGCCGTATCGGCTGCGGCTGCGGCCGACAGCTGTACTTGTAAATGAAAAGTGATTTGTTGTCGTTGCTGTTGTTGTTGTTCTTGTTTTATTTGCGCGCCTACTGCTGGCGATTATTTTACTATTAAACAATTTGGAGTATATGTTTATTGTGCTGTTGTTGTTACTGGTGTTGTTGTTATGGTTGTTGTTATTGTTGTTGTTACTTTTGTTATTGTTATTCTTACTGTTGTTCATTGAGCAGTTGGCGACTTAATGTAATTGTTTAACAATGCTTGCTGCCAGCAACAGCAACTAGCAACAAGCTCGCTAGTAAAAGCAATGCCAACAACAATATAAGTGTCAGCCCAACGGCAAGTAACAACAGAAACAATAAAAAAAAAAATGAAATGAAATAAAAAAATAAGCGCAAAGCAACTGTAAAAAATGCGATAATACCTTGAACGAGTGTCAAACAGGTCGTTGTCTGCCTGACGTCGCAGTTAGTCAAGCTACTAGCGAAGCACATACATACAAACATACATATTTATATTAATACATATATGAGTATGTTGTTGGCTAGGCAGCGAGCCGCCACTGGCAAATTGGCTTCCCAGCCCGTTCGCGTTCGTCATTGTCAGCGTCATCGTCACTGATTTTCGTTTGCCTACCCCTACACCTCTTCCTCCTTTTACTTCAGTTCTTAGTTTTTAATACGCTTGTTGTTGTAGCTACTGTTGCTATTTTCGTTTTATAGCGCTATTTAAATAGTTGTTGTTGTTGTTGTTTTGGCACACCCAAAGCTCTAAGATTACATATGATTAGCGTATCTTCGCTAATCTTTCGCAAAGAAATTTCAAGAAACATACATACAAACATATAGAGACTGCAAAGACCCTGAAGAGTAGGCTTTGACGCTCGAAAATTGCTGAGGAATTTTAATAAAAATTTTTCAATAATTTTTTGGCCTTATAAAAAATGTTTTTTCTCAAAAAAATTCACTCAAAAATTATTTTTAATCGTGTCAATTATTATTACTTTTTTTTCAAAATATTTTTTTTGTTTTTCAAAAAATTCACTCAAAAATTATTTTTAATCGTTTCAATTATTATTACTTTTTTTTTTCAAAAACATTTTTTTTTCAAAAATTTCACTCAAAAGTTATATTGTAATTATAATATTTTTTAATAATTTCAATTTTCAATTTTTTTTTTCAAGAAACTTAATATATTTTAATCAACTGCGCAGTCGATTCACTTCCTCTCTCTCTCCCACTCCGCAATTAAAACACACTCACCTTAAATATTATTGTGCCCACAAACTCATTTACTCATAATTAGTGCAAATTGCAAACTCGTTTGAGTTTGAGTCAAGTTCTTAAGCAAATAACACCAACACACATACACAACAACTACAACAAAGCGTAGCTCATTTTCGAACTCACCACGCTGTATTTTCAGATACTAATCGCGAAATGCAAGCACACTCACACGCACAAAAACTTGTCAGCGCAAAAGACTCACTAACACATGCTCATACACAAACACACTCAAGCAATTGCAAGCAGAGGAAATGCACTTTTTGGTGGACGCTTTTTTTGTGCTTCTTTTGTGGAGCGCTGTTGCTGTGAGAGTTTGAGAGTCTGCTTTGAGTGCGTTTTGTTTGAATTTTGAGTATTTTACTTGCCGTGAGCAAGATTTCTAGAATTTACACCCGCTTTATTGAGGTAGGCAAGCGGAAAAGATAATACTTAAGATTGCAAGTTACACTTTTGTACAAGAGATGTAAAGATTTTGTACTCATTATGGTTATCATTTAGATTGAATAGATAAAGAGTATTGGGTTGTAAAATTCTTTTTTCGCAATATACTTTATTGTAAAAAATTTTTTACTTACATACAAAGGGATTTTATAAAGCTCTGCAACTTTTTTCCAAATAACTTACGAGAAAATTATTGGAATGTTGTTTATTTCAGATTTAATTAGTGCGCATTATTTTATTTTGAAACGTAATGTTTGAACCAATAATCTGATACACAGTCATATAATGACTATATTTTATGAAGTGCAGCTTATCGGTTCAATTTTTTTACCACTTACTTTTGCATACCCGGGCCTAATTTACCAATAACGCTTCCGATTTTAAGCATTTATTTCGATGTTCGTTAGTTTCACAAAACTTTAATTAGCATACTATAAACTTACAATAAATTCACGACGAGTGATACAAAAACATTTTTTAAATACCTTTACGATTCCTAAAAATTAGCAAAAATTTCTCCAACCAAAAATAATCATTATTATCCCATACTTATTAGTAATTATTATTTTATAGCTATGATTTCAAGTAGTTCTAAGTCAGACAGAGCTAGATTATATTATTTTATATTAAGCTGGTGAACACTATTGTGCTAAGTGGTTATATCCACTTGCAGGTCAGGAAAAACGCGCATTTTTGGGATTTCTTTTAAAAGGCATTTTTTTAATAATTAAATTAAACATAGTACATTTACAGAATTTCATATACTTTAATAATAAGCGATAAATTTTGTGAAAATTGGGGATCTCCTCGATCGCGTAGCCAATCTCAAGGAGGACCTCCGAAAAATGGTTGGATTTTTGATATATACTTGTATATGAATACAGGTAATGATCGAAAGACAAGTCAAAACTTTGATTTTTAACAAAATGTCAGCTTCCCAAAAAAAAGTCGTTTTTTGTGAAAAGTTACACTTGGGAGTCGCGTTGATATTCGAAATTATTGTTAAAATCTTATTTCTTGCAACATTACCTAACAAATATATCTCAGGAGGTGGTGTAAAAACTTCAAACCGATCGGTCCAGCCTTTACGGAACAATTTAACTCATCCACTCTGAAAAATTCGTTTGGAGAAAAATGTGTTTAAAGTTTTGATAATCAATTGCAGTATGTTAAAAAATTATCACAAATATCCGAAACTATTTGCCGGATCAACATCAAATTTACGCGATATTTTCAAATATGTATACAGGTTAGTTGAAGAGTTGAAAAAATACTGTTTTTTTTTTAATCAAACTTGAAACTTTACTAACACTATTATGAACTTGCTCAATGATATGTGGTGTGGCTGCCGTTTTTGGTTATCCTTCGTTGGATCGTCTTCAAGTCTCGTACGACCACGTTTAAATTCACCAGCCCAAAATTCAATACTGCGTTTTGAAGTTGAGGCTTCTAACAATTGTTTATAAATATCCTTTGCTTTTAAACCTTTTAATGTAAAGTAGCTAATCACTGCGCGATATTCAATTTACTCTATATTAAAAAAATACTCTGACACGTCAACTTCAAATATTACTTTGCTTGTGTTCTCACGACATATGTACCAACTTGAGAAAAACAAATATGGAACTAGTAGTGCTATTTCTTGGTGAGAGCAGAAACTCTTCAAGCAAACCTGTATGCCTTTGATATGTATATATGCAAAACGAAAATCGATGTTTCGGAATTCATTCCTTGAACAAATCGAAAATAACTTACTAGCGACTAGTTATTTGGCTGGTTATAATGACTTATGTATAAAAATATATCTTTTTGTTTTTGCATTGATATAGATGAAATATAGACTTTATACATTAAGCTTTTTATGGTTGATGTCATAATATTTCGCTTTCCAACTTATTAGTGATTTTGGTATTCATTGTATTTTCTCACTGAAGTAAAAAAAATGTTAGGCCCCCTTCTCTGCGAAAGTTACTCTACTTATATTCATGAATATGGTTCATAAACTACGGTAAGGGTTTAAATATTCTTTGGGGTTTAAGGAATAAACTAATTATATTTAGATGTTGGGGTGCTCGCTTCTCTTTTGTTATTGGCATTTTGTTTTAAATTTACTTTATTCAAGGGTTTAATATCAATAAACTTAGCGAGAAAATACACGTTTTCAGTAAATTAAAAAAGAAAAAAAATCTGTTCAATTATTGCTTTATCAAAATAGTAATATTTTTAACATTTTAAATAAACTTTTGAAGTCTTATATTTCACTACAGATTATATTATACTTGAAGCAAAATCTATGTGGGCTGGCATATAAGTTGGCGTTTATCTTCAGTATAGTTAGTTCCTACAATGCATTAAATCAATATGTAAAAGTTGTTGAAGTTGAGGTTCCAAAATTAAAGCCCCTCCCTAAAACACAGTGCGCTTCAAAATATATCTACTCCTAACGATAATGATGGGGTTTCCTACCTATTTAAAATAAACCTTTGATTTATTATAGCTTTTTTACTTATTTTTAGCCAATATTCTTTGAGAGCTACAACCAACAACTACTTGCGCTCAACTTTCTTTACATTTCGATGTCTTGGCACAAATAGATATTTCATTAAAATGCAACTCTAACAATTCAGAATGAGTGATTGCCTAGTAAAACAACAACAACAACCCCACAGAAACACGAGTAAATGCATTAATTTTCCAATCACGAAAACTTAGCAAAAAAGTTTACGCCTCTTCATGTACGCCAAATATAAATAAATACTCATTCTTATTAGCGGCTTGATACTCATTACCACAAGCTAGAACAGTAATCAAAAGCGCACCGCATTTGTGTGTGTGTGTATGTATGGGCGCATATTTTGGCACGAGTGCAATGCGCAGGGGTTTGAGTGCGTTGATTTCGACTTGTAATAAGAGAATACAGAAAGAAGCAAACAAGAGCAGGCGTTTAAATGCGCTATGACATTTTTCTATGGGTAAGAGATGGCGAATAGCGGAAGGTATGCTCTTCGTAGTGAGCAAATGTTTTGTAAATGTTGAGATATTGCAGAATTTTTTTCCAGCCTTCAGAGGGCACATAAAGCTGAGAAAGAGTATCCAGTGTAGTTCTCTTTCGTCTTTTCTTATGCACTCTGTGTTGGTGCCAAGTAAAAAATTGCAATAAGCGCATACTTTTCCACCCAGCGCGCCAACTCAACCAATACAAAGAACTTTGAAAAAATTCTAGCAGCGACTGCGCGGTCGAGGCAAGCAGCAGCAGAGCTTGTGGTGCAAACTCACGCCATTACAAGTACACACACACACACACGCACATTGCCACTGAAGTTGCAGGCGCTTGTAGTGGTGCGACAACAGTGTAAGCGTCAATGCAGGCGCTTGAGTGAGTGAGTGAGCGCGTGTGAATGTGTTGGTAATTTTTGTGCGCGCACACACATAAGCGCGGTCTTGCTTGCGGTGTGTCCTGACGCTTTTTTACACCCCATCTAGTCTGCTGGCTTCGCTGAATGGTTGAAATAAAAAATCGTTGAAATTTTTTAACTCAAATTGAGTGAGCGCCAGGTATGAGTTGGTGAGCACACTGTAGTTGTGCAGCTAGCGCACGGTGTTGGCCGTGGCCGAGCGCAACGCAGTGAGTGAGTGAGTTGGTAGACCATTTAGTGACGTTCTATGCATGAGCTGTTGGCGTGAGGTGCGCGCTGAGGGGCAGCTTGTGTGCAAGTGTGCATTTATACTCAATGCATTGGTGGTGTCACATGCCAGTACATATGTTTTTTGTTTGTATTTGTAAGCTTTGTGCAATTTTTCTACTTCATCTCTTTATTTGTATGTGTGTGTGCGAGTTTTTTTTTTACACAACTTGATTCATTAGCGTGTTGCGCTCGCATGTATGGTATGCTTTCGTGTGTTTTTGCGGTGACTGTTGTGTTCTGAGCGCCAATGTTGTCTGCTGACTTACAAATACAAGCACGCCTTTTGCCGTTTTTTTATATTAAATATATAGAGCGCAAAGCCATTAGTGTTGCGGATTCTCCCCATTTCCAAATAGAGCACCACTCAACAGTGCGCGTTCTTTGCAATGCATTTTTTACCGTTCTTATTGGCTCTCGCCGCTTAATTAATGAGAGCGTTGAGGTTTGTGCAATGAGTTAAAAATGCAGCGGGTTCTTCGAAAAATTCTTAAAAATATATGTACAAAATAAAAATACCGTGAGCACTTTTTGTACTTCTGACGGGTGTTTCGATTTCATTGCGCTTTGCGTGCTGGCAATGTCATTCATGCTGGTGTGCGCCGCCCGCCACACATGCTAAAAAACTGCATTCTTACTCACTACCGCAGCGCGCCATGCTCCAGGCGCTCTTTGTTCTGTTGCGGGCAAAGCTCTCGCTTGCGCTCTTTACTGAGCAAATTGCAATATACTTTTTTATTTCATCTTGTCACCGCATTCGCTGCAGCGCGCCAATCGTGCATTCTAGCTGCCATTGCTTGCATTGGTGGATGTAAGCGCGCCATGCCGCTCTGCCATTGCATCGTTGCTTAAGTATAACTTTTTTTCGGCCATACTTAGCCTCCTTCTTTGTCGTCCTGCCCCACCTCGCGCACTGTTGATGATATGCAACGGCAGCGCGCGCGTTCTGCCGCGTACTACTCGACGTCTGTCGCTCGTAGCTGCGTCGCCGCGCACTTTGTGTTGTGATATAATTTTTATAGTCGAGTCGGCTCGGCAGTCGCAAAAACGCAACGCATCCGATATGCAACGGAACGCATTTTCGGACGCGGCCCGAGTCGATCCGAGTAGCGTCCGATCGCGCGTCCAGCAATAGTAAAGTATTTTTATTAATTTACAATAAAAGATTGTTGCTCAAGCTCTTGCGCGCAAATGTGTTAGTGTTTTGACTGCTGTTGGTGCAATTGTTATTATGATGCTTGTGTAGTTGTCACTGAAGCAGCGCCGCTTTGACTTTTCTAGAAAAAAAAAAATCGCCTCAAAGCATCAGTTTCCACATTACGAATTTCTTTTAATAAATTCACAACATTTAAAGACACAACAGACACAGCGATAAACGCGGCGTTGACCACAATACAACAACAATGCAGCAACGAAAGCGATAACAACGCACACACGCGCGCAAAAAGCAAAAACACAAAAATTAAAAGCACCATGTAATGCAACAACAACGCAAACAATAATTAATAATGTTGTCGAAATTGTGCAAAATCGCGTGAGTGCAGTGGCCGTGCGCATGTATGTGTGCGTGAGTGCGTAGAATGCGTTCGCCACACGCTGTCCAATACCGCTTGCATGTATGTGAATATTGTGTATGTGTGTGTGCGTGTGTGCGCGCAACTGTGCTTGTGAGCAGTAGCAGCAGCAACAGCAGCAGCGTAAGCAACTGCAACAGCAATGGCAGCCGTGCCAGTGGCAGTGGTAGCTGCTCAAAAAAGAAGGAAATTGAATTTATTCTTTTGACGCGCGTCTGTCCATCGCGAGCGCGCCATACTTCCGCTACTAGCGCGCTTGTTGCAATTCGCATTTTTGCGTGCCGCAGTAAGAACAAGCTACAGTGTTAAACAATTACAACAATAACAAACACTAGGCATAACGGCATAACAAAGTCTATTCAAAGTCAACACCGCAAGCTTGTGTTATTCCACTGTTGCTAGCACCGCCGTCGGTCAACGTCAAAAAAAAAATAAAAAATTTATTTAAAAAAAAAAATCGAAAAAATACAACACGCTTTACATACTACGCAAATTTTGACAATTCTTAAGACGCACACACACACACGCGCGCGCCGCACAAAACATTTCGCCGCGCTGCACACCAGCCCACAGTGCATACGCTATTTTATTGCTATGCAGCGCGTCGCAGCACCACCTTCACTGCCCACCACCCTCTCTGCTGCACGCCGCCGTGCAACCGCCACCGCCGCCGCCACCATCATCATCACTCACCATTCGCACGCAAAACACCGCGCGTCGTATGCGTCGTGTACCGCGAATCAGCGCGCCGTCGCCACTCAAATGTTCTGTTCTGTTCTGTTGTGCAGTCGCGTACGCGTACCGGCGCACCGTTGACGTTGTTACTATTACTATTATATTTGATGGCTATTTTTCACGTTATTTTCACGATTGTTACTTAATTTTACACTTGTCGAGCGTTTTCCTGCTTTCTCGTTGCCTGCGTCGTTCTTTGAACAGTCGGTGATGGTGTGGCGTTAACAACGCGTCAACAATATTTAGTGCATTTTTTACAGTTATTGATTTCTTTCATTTGTGATTTTAAGTTCCGACAATAAATTTCGAAAATAAAATTAATAATTGAAAATAAATTTTCGTCGATTTGATTGCAAATTGAAAATCACAAATAAATGTGCAGTGACCCACAGTGCAATTGCAATAAGCTTCACAAAAAATAAATATTATATGGGAAAAAGTATTCAAATAAAATATGTGCTTAAGAAAATTTAGAGCGCCAAATAAATTTTATAACGGGAATCAAGTTGCGAGTTCAAGTGTTTTGCCATAAATAAAAGTAAACAAAGCGTAAGCGCATGGGTTATATGCTGAGAACTCAATCGTTTAAAACTAATAATTACTAAACCTAAATAAAAAAATAATTAAATAATAAAATTTATAAATTTTGTCAAATTATTTGCAAAATTTAATGCTTTAGTGTTAACATAAAATAACAAAAATAAATACGCCAAATATGTGTGTGGCAAATTGTCCTAAAATAATGTGCTATAAGAAATGCTGAGGCTTGAATTCCAGCGTCAAACCCTAAAATTATGAAATGTGTCTCTGTAATAGATAACGTTTCATCAACAATTGTTTACAAATCCAAATTAATATCCAATGAAAGTGACGCGCTTCAAATACTTTGGTCTTTAGGCAGTGTTGAATGTGAGATTAACTGTTGAATGTTGCATGCTTGCAAGTATTAAATATATATATGTCAGAGCTACATCGGAAATAATATAAAATAAATTATAACATGAAATCCAACCTCTTTTCCGAGATTAAAATGTCAGATAAAGAATTTGCGCTGCCAAAATTTCTTAACTTTCACGAGACAAACTTTAAACTTCCAACCCCGCATGGTCTTAAAATAAAATTATTAAATTCTAAGACAATGGCAACTTTTTTTTGTACTTTAATAAAATACCGACTCTAAACATATGTCTAGTTCATGATCAAAACTTGACCGTTTGAACAGATAATTATTAATCCCCTTCACAGTCTCTCCAAATAATATTTTCTGCTTACTACATACACAAAGTTTATTTCAAGTCTCTTCCAGACTTCGCCCTAAATATACTATGCAAACTAGAATTTATGCTAGTTGTATTTGTTTAAGATCAGCCAAAATCTTTAAGCGTTTAACTCAAGTTGATCAAAATTACGATCAAGCAATTTTTATATTGAAATAATGTGAGATAATTAAAGACGGCCTTCACCATTTATTGAATAATGCTCGATCACATATGTACATTTTATATAGATTATAAAAGCTCTCTCGGTTAAGGTCTATGTTGTTAATTTGTATCTCATTCAGTTTAGTTGTCCATTTATTCCTAACGAATAGTGGTTATTTTAGAATTTCTCGTTTTCCAAAGTTTAGAAATTCAATTCTTCACAGAAGTTTTTTCAATTTGCGAGCGCGCTTTTTGGTATGACCTTGAGGTCTGCTAAAAGTCCAGCTCTGCTATTTCAACCTGTCTCATTTTATTGTTAAAAATAAATTAGTGAAATTAAAAAGTACTTCATAACAAGCCTCTCTTACTGCATTAATTCAATAATATATGTCTAAATCTTGTGAATTCAACCTATTATTTCTTTTTTGACCAAAGTGAAATACTATAAAAATAAACATTTTTGTCTCAACGAAAGGAAACTTTACCCCAAAAAAGATTTTTTCTTTAGAGAAATTTTACATATATATTAAGGTGGGAATGATATCTGCAGTGCCTAGAGGTCTAAAAAAATACTCCAGTTTAACAAAAAATAAAATTTTTTTTCAAAATAGTACTTTTAAAACCTACATATCATATCGAAAATAAAATGTGTGTAAACTGTTTTATAACAACCTTCAAAGAAAAATCAGCGAATCAAATTTATCCCAGTAGACTCTGAGCAATTTCTTGACTCAGTGCTTTCAGCATACAAATTTTATCGAGAGTAAGTCGGTTGAGCTAGATTATCTTTTCATGTTCTTCTACGAAATCTTAAAGAAATGGGCATATTATTTAACGTGAGCTCGAAGTTACAACATACCAGCAGTTTTTCGAAAGATAAAGATTATGATACGTAAATTCAACACTAACTAATATTCTTTTCCGAAAAAATTGTAAAACTCATTAGGAATCTCACCATCGCCGATTCGAAACATAAAGCTCTCATCTTTGCCAGTGTTCTTTTTCAATTGGAATTGTTTTAAAAATATTTCAAATGCCACGCTCGTAAATCTTACTATTAGTCAACGAAGGTTCTAAATTATTTCGTATGGCAATTCTCATAATTTTGATTGTGATTTTACCGTTTGAGGCGTTTTACTTTCAATTACGAATAAATATTGGATAAGATTCTTAGAGAAGCAAATAAGTGGATTTGAAAGTAAAAATATAAATGTAAAGTACAACAGAAACAAGTGTTAAATGTGTGGAAAATGTTTATCTCTGATTTATATGACTTAAGAATATCTAAAATAAATATAAATTTAAAAGAAATTAACTAGAAAAAATTCTTGACTAATCCAAAATCACACAATATTAAAATGAAGTAAAAGATAATGATTACATATATATATTAAACCAAACAGAAATATTAGGAAAACAATCATAAAAAAACAAAAAAATACAATTAAGTGCAAAACTGAGCAAAATGTTAAAAAAAAAACTAAAAATTTAAATATATTATAATATTATAAATAATATATTTTAATTATATTAAACAATATTTTTTATAAAAATTTTAATTAGATAACACAAAATAACCAAATTGGATAAAAAAATATTTTAAATAAAAATACAGAGTATAAACCAAGAGAAAACTAAAGAAATATTTTAATAAAACTAATTTAATTTAAAATAAACTAAAATTGTGAAGTAAAATTTTTTTTAAGAAAATAAAATTTATTTTAAAAAAATATAAATCAAAAAAAGAGAAAAATTAAATGCAATAAGACTAAACCAAATTGTATTAAAAAATATTTAATAAAAAATTTCGAATAAAATATAATAAATTAAATCAAAAGAAAACGATATAAAAAGTTTCATACTATTTAATTTAAAATAAACTAAAATAGCGTATTAAATATAAATAAAAAAATAATTTTAAAAAAATTAAAACAATAAATATATAATAGAAGAAGATTAAATGCAAGCAGATTGAAAAATTTAGTAAATTAAATAATCAAAAAGACACAACAAGGCATTTTCCACACTGTGACACTTATAAATAAAATAAATTTTAATTTAGATTACGTTGGTTCACAACATTATAAAACAGGAAATAACTATAAAATTCTTAGTAACTAAATTTAAAATTAAAATAATAATAAACAATACTAAAACAAAATAATTTTCAATTTCCCTGTAAAAAAAAAAGTAATATAATTTTGAATTGCAACCATGTCACAACAACAACGAATTGTTAAAATTCCTCACACAACTTTTCAATTAACGCGGCAGTGCCAAAATGGTGGTCATTAACCATTACAACTAAGAGTAACTGTTGTTTTCGTTGTATTCGAGTACTCCGAATTTAAAGCGCATAGTTAATGCTCAGCAAAAAAACCGTGTGCTTTCCCACTTTATCAAGCCACAAAAAAAGTTACTTGTGAAAAATGAGTAATGCTAAGCAGCGGCGCGTAGACAACGAATTTTTGTCAGTTTTCATTTCGGCTTGACCCCAACTGCCACCCGCAATAGTCTGACGAAACATTTGCTAACTCAGCTCACACATATACACATATATATACATATATCACAAACCCTCCTGTGAATGCCCGAGAAAAAATCACAATGCCACAAGGTGCACCTTGGCGCTGCCACCGCTCGCGTTGGACAGGACTAGCCGGCGGTATTCGCTCGCTTACTAGCATCTTCCTTGAGTTTTTTCTACTTTCTATTTAGTTTTGCTTTTTGGGCAAAAATCGCAGTTTGTCGGTAGCCAGAGAATTACAACAAAGTAGTGCGAGAAATAGTAGAAATAGCGACGGCGGTTAATGAGCGACTTTTTTTTGTTGTTTTTTCACTTTTTTTTTTTTGGTAGGTATTTTCTTGTCTGCATTTATTTTCAGTTTATTTTAATTTTGTTGAATTTTTTCGTTTCGTTATTTTTTCAGCTTTTCAATTTCCGTCAGTCTGCACACTATTTTCCTTGCCATGATTTTTTTGTTGCTTTCTTTTTTGTACTCACTTTTAGCTTATTTTTTTGTATTGCTCGCTTTCTCCTGTCCATTTTGCAGCAGCTATTTCTTTCTCTTGTCTTTTCGGGCACGCAAATTGCAATTTACTTTTGGCAACTTATTTCCATTTGTAATGAATTTTTTCTTCACCAAATTTTCGTTGCAACATTTTGTTATTTTTTTCTTTGCTAGTTTTGTTGTTTTCTTCCTTTTTTCGAGGAGTCGCTAGTTGATTTTTATTTTTGTCATTTTTTTTTTTTGATTTTTTCTTGTTCATATTTGTCATCTTTTCTGAGCTTTTGTTTTGATTTATTTTCTTTTTTATTTGCTTCGCCACACCACCCTCGCTTGGTCTGTGGTCCAGCGTTAATTATTTCTTGTTTTATCTAAAAAAAAATTCCGTGAATTTTTGTTTATGGATGGTCGGCTTTATGGTACTTTTAGTGGTGATATAAAATATTTTTAAATCAAAAATTGTGAAATGAAATCACTTTAAAATAATTATTGCAATATTCATGAGTGCTTTATAACTAATAACGCATGAATTGGAGTGTCTCAGAGCGAATTTCACACATAATTTTTTTTTTAACAAACTATCAAAAATTATTAAAGGAAATCACTCCAAGCAATTTTTTTAACAATATTTTCTAAAATCGAAAATAATGAACTGAATGCACTGCAAAAGAATTTTTGGGCAATATTTTTTAAAATCCAAAATAATGAAATGGAATCACTGAAAATTACTATCTGGCAATATTAATTGCTAATGACGCATAATTTGGGAAGTTTCAGAGTGAATGTCACTCACATAACTGTTGGCAATATTTATTTTATTTTTATTAAAAATTGATAATATTTTTTTATACAGAAATTGCGAAATGAAATCACTCCAAAATAATTTTGGTAGTATTTATAAGCAGCGACGCATGTAATGAAAATTTTCAGAGAAATTACTTTCCTCTCCAGAATAATTGTTTGCTAATTATTTATAATATCGAAAAATATGAAATGAAATCACTCCAAAATAATTTCGGCAATTATAATCGCAAATTACGCATGAATTGGGAAGTTTCAGAGCGAATTTCACTCAAAGAATTTTTGAACACATTTATTTCTTATCGGAAAAGGTTAAAATAAAATTGTCTAAAATCGAAAATTACGAAATGAAATCACGCCAATATATTTTTTTACAATATTTATCACCAACGACGTATCAATTTCGAAAATTTCAATGTGAATTTCACACACAAATAATTTTAACAAAAAAATATATTAAAAAACAACCACAAAAGTAAAATTATTCATGAGAAAATCGTGTCAATAATGAAAGTAAATAAAAAATTCAACTAACTGCCACGGTCAGCATTAATTTGGTATAAATTAAGCAAGCCTACACAAAGTTTTGGCTTAATTATTATACCGAAATTTGTTTTTTCTATATGCGTCAACGTGCTGATTTGGTGCTTTTTTCGGTGTGCGGAAATAAAAACTAAGACACATTTCACAAAAACGCGCCTAAAGTGTAACTAAAAATCTACGCATATATAGCAAAGACCTCCAAGCAGGTGCAAAACGCGCTCCGACGCCAGAAAGCGCAGCGGACGCATTATTTTCACGCGTTGCCCGACGTACGATTTGGAAAATGCGTGTCAATTTGACAAACAAAATGCTTTATTTTAATTTGTTGACCGCCTATAGGCCAAGATAAATTATTATTTTTTTTTTGGTTTTGGCTTGAAAACAATGTACCCAAAAATAAATTCACTAAAATTTCGCTTATTCGCAGGTTTTTTGAAAACTAAACATTTTTGTTGATAATAAAAAAATACACACACATATACATATATTTTTATTGAGTTGAAAAAAGTATACAAAAGTAATAAACAACTTATAAATATATATTAAAAGAACATATATATACAAACAAAAAAAATTATAATAATTTATAAAAATTAAAAAAATTACAAAAACAAATAAGTTGGCATACGAAAATCAGTTTTTAGAATTTTACAAAGACACAAATATATATGTAGTCAAACATAAAGTGCAATCTAAGAGAAAATAATGCAAAAATTAACAAAATATTAAAGAAATTAAACCAAAATCACAACAACAACAACTACTGAAGACACATATGCCGCCAACGTAAGCGTGTGTGGCATGCAACGCGTAAAATTTGCAGCAAGTAAACGTTATAAAGCGACAAAAAAGTTTTGCAAGCAAGCATATCCAACAACAACAAGCGATCAGCCAACAAACACAGTTGCCAGATAATTAAAAAAGTAAATTTCAGTTTTTGCTTTTGAATTATTTTAACAAACATAAAACGACGTTATTACATATAAAACAGTTATATACACATACATATAAATCATATAACAACAATAACAAATCAGTTGTTATAAATAGCAGCAGCAGCAGCAGCAGCAGCGAACGGACAACAGGCAGCAGACGACAGCCGGCGACAACTGCAGTGGCCGTAAGCTTTCCAGCGCCCCTCCATCACATACCAACAAAGCATCACCAACAAGCAGCAGCAGCGGCAACAACAATCACCATAATACGGCGTTTAATTAAGCAATACTTACGCGATTGGCCCATGGAAGAATTGGTAAATTTTTACAAATACACACACATACATACAAATATATTATACATATAAATAATTGCGCTAACACATAAGCATATTTTCCAAACAAAAAAGTGTAGTATATACATACATATATACAACATTTTATATATATATAATAAGGGTATATAGTTTTATATATCACATATGAAAGCCCTATGCCGTTGTACATACTCAATTAATACATGCCTGTATATTATACACATGAAAACATATATAACATATATATACATAATATACACACAGACCAGCTATATACTTGTATGTACATAACTAAATAAAAACATGCTAATGTAACACTTTAAAGTAAATATTTTTCTTTAAATGTTAAAATTTCAAGCGAGTAGTTGCCAGCTTATTTACTTATGTAATATTTGTGGAAAGAGGTTTTTAAAAGAGTTTCGTTTAGGCTGCAAGATTCCACAAATTTTGCAATGAAAAATATTCGATTGCATAATTTAAAACCACAATGAAAATAACAGTGCTTTATACTTCGCTGTTTTACTTCATAACTGTAACAAAGTGAATGTTCTATTGCATAAGTCGGTTATTCAAGCGACGTGGTATATTCTCGTTACACCTATCGTTCTGCAAAATAATGATTTTTTTACTATTAACACAAGGCTTCTAATAATATATCTCCTTGTAACCGTTACAAATAATTTAGGAACCAGAGATAAAGAGATGCACAACTCATCTTCCACTGGAAATGAGAGAGCAATTGTTAAACGTCAAAACCTCCTGAACTCAGGTCTGACATATTTTGGTACAGTAAGAGGTTCTATGGTAGAAATGGTTCCTGTTATTCTTGAAGGGATCATAATGGTACAACATTTTTTGAACACTTTAATTTATTCCCGATAACTGTATTCGTATGCAATTCAAGATTAATATATGATCATATATACTATTACTCTGAATTAGCAACATTTTTTAAACAATATTTCGTCATCTTTCTACGGGTTTTACTCAACATTCTTAGTTAAAAGGATTACAATTGTCAGAATTTATTACTGCAGAATTGGATTTAAAATGGATTATTTTGGAATAATTAGTTTTTAAATATATTAATTATTGCGCTAGTACGTTACTTTTTCTCTACATAAACATATAAATCATAAAAGCATTATATTTCATCACAAAACTTAAAAGAGTTGAGAAAACATTAAATAAATTCCTAAGATAAAAACCCTGGGGCTTTAGCCAATAAAATAGTTTTGACATACTGAATCGAATAATAGCTTTTAAGCTAATATAACGATAATATTGTAAAAAAAAACTAAATTATAGTATATTAACCGATATGTTCAAATTTTACTGTTTCTACTAATTTCTCACTCTTTTTTAAGCTGTCATTAATAATTTTTTACAGAAATAATTAAACTTTTTATGCCTAGCTATTTTGATACTATAGATATGCTTGTAGCTTTTGAAAACACTATTTTTTGAATATACTAGACTTTCTTTGAGTAAATAAATTTTTTGTATTAGTGTTATAGCTCATTCTTTCTATATCATATTTTGCATTTAAAAGCTTTGAGTCATAAACTCATGCTGAAAGTTTGGTGTTTAACAATTGTAAAAGTTTCGAAGAGTTTCACGCAATTTTTTTGTTTTTTTTGTTTTTAGCGTAGCGGTCCAATTTCTTTTATCTGCGAACGAATTTTGTTTCAAAATCAAGGGTTTCTGATTATAAAACGAGCTTAAGAAAATATTTTCACAATTCAACAACAAACTCATGAATTGTATTTTAAGCAGCAGAATAGACAAAAAAACTCGAGTTTATGGCGCAACGAAAATGTACAACCAAACTACCATCAAGAAATTAAACGTGAATATGTTACTTAAATAGTATAGAGACCTTAAATACTTGTTTTAAGGAAACGCCTGTAATTAAAGGATACGAGCAATGCCTTGGAATCTCTAATCTTTTATCCATTTGCAAGTCAGAAAAAAGGTTTTTTTGTGATTTTGTTTTTAAGAGAAATTTTATAAATAGAATTTATATTAAAATAATTTTATCTACTTTAATAATCGATCTCCAGGATGATCTCCGAAAAAAGGTGTCTGACGGCAAGGCAGACTTTTTTGCTCAATACTATTTTAAATCCAAAATCTTATTATTACTATCGATGAATACAGGTAATGGCCGAAGGACTAAACAAAATTTTGATTGTTGACAAAATGACGGCTTCCCAAAAAAAAGTTGTGTTTTGGAATAGAGAAACTTAAAAAATATAAATTATTATCGAAACTCTTATTTCTTCTATCATTATCTGACATGGTACAGTACATACATATCTAAGAAGGACTTGGGAAATTTTCATGTCGATCGGTCCAGCATTTTGAACAAATTTTCCTCACACATGCTGGAAACAGCGTTCAGAAAAAATGTCTATGCTCATATCTTCAAAATTATTTTTCGAATAAAATTCCAATAATATATACATATTAAACAAAATGGATTTTTTGAAACTCACAAATGGATAAAACCCCTTAAACTCCGCGTTGTTAGCTGAAGCAACTTGCTGATGACCAGATTAAATGACATAATAGCAGTTATAGACTATAAATATATAACAAAATAATATGTATATATATATAGTATATAAATATATACATATAAAGGCCTCAGAAACAACAGACAGCATAATTATTGCCACGGAAGCAGCAATGGCAATGGTAATTGTTATTGTATTGTAAATAAAAACTTGCAATCGAGTAAAAAATCAGCTCGAGCCTGAGGCTGTCACAGCCCAAAAATAATCCCTGTTTGCATGCGAGAGGCATTTTTTTTTAAGCCTTATGTGATATCTGTATATATAAGTATGTTTTATGTATAGTTGTATAGACAAAAACAAACATTTCTACATATCAAAATCCATATTTATCTCAATTTTCGCATTTAACACCTCATCATCAACATTTTTGGCTACCAACCAGCCCAACAACAATAAAAAGCAACACTTCGCGAACAATTGAAAATTATCAACTGCAACTACCGCAAATAAACAGGGTTGCCGGGCAAACGCCAGCGGTGCAGCAGTATTAAAAATATGTTTATATTTGTTAAAAACACAAGAAAAAAAAGCGTGAAATGCAATTTTTAAAAGAAAAACAAAAAATAAAAACGTTGATTTTCTATAGCTCGCCACCAACACATCGCTTTAAACTACAAATATAATTTACATAAACGCCACATACTTACAAACCACCACATAGGTATAACATACAAGTATACATGCACTTATATATACAACTACAACAAAAAATGTTACACAAAAAACATGCAAATAGCATTAATAAGCCTGCCACCGCATTGCCAAATCCACCGAAATCCTTTTTGCTGTGTGTGCACACGTATTTACCTCAGTCAATATACCGTTAAACATACTTTGACTATGTGTATATTTATATGTGTGCAAGGCACACATGCTTTTATTTTCTGTATTCAAATTATATATTGAAAAATATATATGTAGCTCTGTACCTATATATTTACATAATAATTTGCGAAATGAACCGAAAATCCGTTGCGCCCATTCATTAACAATAAAATTCATTCCAACACACATTATTTGTTCAATATACAGTATTTTTGAGAATTATTGCAACATGCCTATGTATATTTATATTTTTTGCTATTGTGGTTTGTCAATGCTCATAACTATATATATATTGAGGTATATATACGAGTATATATAGAATACAGAAATTGTGTGCTGCCTTGACTATGAAATTTTTAAATAGCTACATGCAGATATATACCTATAATTACATATCTACTTACCATATACTTGTATATGTATAAGCATATACTCAATTGTTCGGCGCTGGCAAATATATGGCAACATTCTCTTATACATTTGTATAAATTGTGTAAGAAGTATAATATGTATAAAAGTATATATATATGTATATATATACATATATACTGTATACTCCTATAAAAATTTCTATTAACCGATTTCAAAAATATCTTCAATAACTTCCATATCAATTGTTTCAAAATATGTATTTCCACTAAAAAAACCAAACTAAACTTAACTTAACTGGTCCTAAGTTTACAGAAGAAGTAGCAAACCGAAATTACTTATATTAAAACCAAATTTTAATTTTAGTTATAACTTGGTTATATCTGCTAAAGAGCTTACAATTTTGTACATTCCTATATGTAACGTGTTATATTGAATCGTAATCAATAAAAAAAACTCAATTTCGAATTTTTGAATGATACACACGATGTTTTGCATTTTAGGTTACGATACATTTCTTTGCATACATCAAATTAAATTTTTTCTACTTTGAAATATGATAATCTGTGACCGTAAAAAATACGCTTAAAGTTATACCATATGTATACGAAGTTATCTGTCTATATAATAAGGTCTTCAATAGTAAGTTTGTATACTTAATGGAAATAATACATTGTAATATAATATATTGCCAGGTGAATCCTTGCAATTCTTCGGAACAGAATTTTTATTGAAAGATTATTATTTAAGTAAATATTGAAGCCGATTTTAAACATTCTGGTGAATAAAAATAAGACTTTAGTTCCAACTATGTGAACTTTTCTGGCTTCACTTAAAACTGTTCTTAGCAGTTAAAACGCGCTGTAGTCGAAAAAATTTATTTGAAGAGATTTTCGATGTGTTGAAGATGCTTTATCTACACATGAGATCCAACTTAAGCAGTTTTTAGTATCAGAAAGGCCATAGGACCTAGTTAAACCTAACCTAAAACTACTTTCTCTCATCCATAAAATGTCTTATATCATTTTAAAAAAGTACGAAAAAGCCAACTCTGAGAATTATCTGACCGATGACGTTTATCTGCGTTTCATTAAAGAGAACCGACGATTTCCGAGTTCAATTAGTTTTCGATGCTTTTGTCGTTTGTGAACTAAAGCCAGGAATGAACGATTCACATAAAACAAGCTGTTGACGAACTAACGACTTTCAATGAATTGCTAGTTCCAGTCAGCTTCTTTCGTTCTGGATAAGTAATAGTATCCTCAAAATTTGTTTACAAAATTTTAAATTAATTCGTGACAGTAATTTCGCACAATTTTCAAGCAAAGCCGAAAAAACAATACTTTTATACTAAAAATCGGGAGTCAATTTCTGCTTCGTACTTTAAAACTTACTACTTGAATTTATATGGCTCAAACTTCGCGAGAACCCCAAAAGTAAAATTTACAAAATCACGAAAATTTTTACCGATTAATTAAATAGACCCACCAAGATCAAAAATATATATTTCTATAATATATGTATATGTATAATACATGTACCATACACATCAGAGCAAGTATAGACGTGAAAAGAAGAAGCAGATATATACATATGTATGATCATCTGCGAATTTTCAAGTGAATGAGTGAAACAACCCATTGACATTGGCCTTCAAAATGGCCAGAGATCAAAAGTGGGAACGTCAATAGCCCGAACGGCTGCCAAGGCAGAAAAAGGTGTGTGAAATCGAAAAAAAGTAAAATAAACAAAAAACCAAACAAGAGATCAGCGTAAATATTAACAATTATGCACAGTGCCGAATAGTGCCGACCGCCAACAAAAAACCAGCAAAAATCAATGACAAATAAAAAACTGAAAAACAAAAACAAACACAATGAAACATCGAAACAAATTTACGATTATTTAAGTAAACATGCATACTTCAAGTTAGCCTCAGCTCAGACACACACACACGCACAGAAGTGCATAGGTAAACATGCAAACAATGCACCGCAGCAGTTGTTGTTGGTGTTGCTTTGGCTGCTGCTACTGTAGCGATCAGCCGGTCAGCTGACGGAGGTTAAAATGGAGGTGAAGGTAACGCGTAAGCGATCAACGTTACAGCGCGACGCAACACAATTTAACGCATTACAAGTCAAGTGATCGCAACGAAGGGACAGCAGCAGCGAATGCAGCTGCAGCAACACAACAACAATAGCAACTTGAGCAGCATGAACAGCATGAGATGAACAGCAAGCCTCGTACCACGTATCAATTCGGTGACTGTCGCGTTGCGTGAACACAGCGAACGATCGGTAAACATTTGCGCGGCGTAAGGACACAAGTTCAAGAAACTGACAAAGGCATAAGTCATATGCGCAAGCATTGTGTGACAGCAATATGCACATATTTGTACATAAGTATATATATATATATGGATATATGGATATCTCACTTGTATATATGCATAACCAATGCAGCGTCAATAAAGGCGATGCGCAATGCAGTCTTTGTGGAAGCGCGTTTGGTGGAAGCTGCAGTCTGTCGGAAGATATTTGCAGTGCCCAACAATAGCAACAACAAACTGAAATTAGTGCTTAATTGCAATGAAATTAAAATATTTGAGTATTAATAAGCGTTGCAATTTATCCGCGCGCTTTTTTAATCGACTATTGTGCGATCACACACCTACGGCGCCGTAGTAATGCTTTGGGGGTTAGAAAAAACGTTTAATATAAACTTTAAATAATTGTAAATATATTTTTTTTTATACCCTGAACAGGGTATATTAAGTTTGCCATGAAGTTTGTACCACCCAGAAGGAAACGTTGGAGATCCTCTACGGGTCGATTTAGACACGTCCATTTGTCTGTCTGCATATACGCGAAGTAGACTCTAAGTTTTTGAGATATCGATCTGCAATTTTTTACACGTTCTTTCCTCCTCAAGAAACTGCTATTTTGTCGGAATCGTTCATATCAGGCCACTATGGCGTATAGCTGCTATAGAAACTGAACGATCAAAAACAAGTTCCATATAAGAACTTTTTATTTGACAAAATATCTTATTGTCCAAAACAACTGTACAATTTTCGTAAAAATTATTCAGATCGGACCACTATAGCATATACCTGCCATACAAACTGAACGATCAAAATCATGTTACGGAGCTTTTTAAACCCTTTTCTGCTATAAGAAATGAACCCGTGAAGGGTACGTTAGCTTCGATGCAGCCGAAGTTTACGTTGTTAACTTGTTTTGGATTTTGTCGGCCACATGCATATTTATACTTGCAGATAGCTTTTTCAAACAACACTATACGGCAAAGACAACTTTTTTTTCGTATTTAACCAAATAAATTTTTTTCCAAAGAGTGAGTCATAAGTAAAAGAGTAATCTGTTTTTCGAAGTTAGTTTTCAAAATCGAAATATTTGCTACCAAAGTTGGAAATTACGCTTAATTAAAAAACAGCATTATTACTATGTATACATTTATTAAAAACTGAAAAATTTGAACATAATTTAACTTTTTCTTTAATTTTGATGATGTATAACATTTTTTAGTCAAACTCATGTGACAAAGTCAGAACTTCGAAAAAAAATTATTTTCCTATTTAAAAAATGCTGGCCGGCTTTTGGTCACTTTGTTATTTAAGCTTTATGTTCACATAAACACCACTGAAATAAGAGAAAAATCTTGATGATAACCATATTTTATTATAATTTCCATTTTGAAGGCTAATTTCGAAAAACGGAGAAATTACTTTTATGATACGATATTCGTAACTCAAACACTTAAAAAAAAAATTGGTTGGACCGAAACGAATGTTGTACAGTGTAATTGCATAGTTGGAGTGATATCAAAAAAATGTTGGTTTTTTTATGTAACTCTTTATAGTTATTATAAACTATAAATGTATACTAAATTTTTAATTATTTCCAAACTTCATAAACATATAAAGTGGTTGATATATATAAAATTTATCAATACTTTTAAATTTTGAAGAACTTTACGAGCTTAATTACAATATGTGTGATTTTAAGAACTTTCTTGTACAAGAGTTAATATTAACGTAGGACAAAAAGGTGTGCGTCTTCGATGTAAAGTATTATTGCATAGGAGCCTAAATGTAGGCAACGATTTATTGGCTGTTACGTAGGGGAGTTTTTCTGCAAAATTATATAAACATGAATACTTAAACAGGACTAGGCATATTTAATTTCAATAGAAATTTTCTAGAAAGATTCATTGCCGTGGTGTAGGCTGTAGAGGGCCTTTTTCCTCTATGTTTCTTCAAATGATAAGTAAACCTCAAAACTAACCCATAACAACAAAAACACAAAACTATAGCAAATTTATTTATTATCTGTTTTAAAAGTAATATTATCAAAAATGAACAAAAAGCAATGATTAAATATAATATATATAAGTATCTAAAACAAAAAAAAAAAATTAGGAAATTCTAACATTATCTACCGAAAATATGTTTTCATGCTTAACGTATATATACTTATATATAATTTTTTAGCGTCACTAACCACCACCACCACCACAACCACTAACGTTTTCGGTTAGGCAAATTTTTTGCAAGAAGGAATAGTAGTAATCAAATATAAGGACAGTCTGAACCAAAAACCATTCGGTAATAGGATGAGTAAATGAAATAAGTACACAGTGTGGAGTGGAGCGAAAGAGTTTCCATTTGTAATGCAATGTAAAAACATTGTCATGTCAAACCAGATCGAAACATCGACTCAATTCCTTAAAAAATATACATATTGAAGTTCTAAGAGATGAGTTTAGTAATAAATCAACGAGAAACTGGACGACCAATACTTCTAAAAGGACTCAAAAAAATAACATAACCTAAATATCTTATTGAAATTTTAGTTTTAAATCGCATCTTATATAATTGAAATTATAATTGAATTTAATATATTTCCTGAGAGAGGGATAGAGAGAGAAACAGACTTGAGGTACAAAGAGATAGGAGAGAATTAGAGACATAGAGCGAATGAACGTCTATATTAAAATAATTTAGAATCGTACATGAATGATGTAAATAAATAAAGAAGTACATATTTCTTTACTTTCACTAAAGTAACGGCAACAACACCATTTAATGAGCTTCTCCTCTTAATTTGGAAATCATGAATATATAAAACATTGTATTGACAAAAATATATCTTTGGAACCACCGAATACAAGTCAGACCGTATATATTATGTGAGAGTTTTTTAACTTATTATAATTTTATTACAATATATATATATATATATATATATATTTTTTTTTTTAAATTTTTATAGTTCTAAGATTTTAAATTCAATGTTTGTTACTGTTAATTCACTGCACAACCTGGAGTTCTGCCACGAAAGAACGCCTCAAATGCGATTTCGTCAAATCTAATCTTTAGCGAGTTTCTAAACCACAATGTTCTAATTATTAAGTGGAAATCAACAACAAATAAAAATAAACAAAAATTGTACGATGTGTGCATTTCTAAATACACACATATATACATACATATGGATTTGCAAACACTACTGCAAAAAAATCCCACAAATGCTTACTAGATTGGGGCTAGAACATTGCAAAGGCAAATAGAAGAGTAAAATAAATTTAACTATAATGAAACAATTATTAAAAAGGCGTGATTAAGTGGAAATATGGACGGTATGTTACCCAAGTATGGCCTTTACAACAATAAAAACGGCAGCAACAACAACAATTTTTAATAGTATACACTTTACAAAAAACTAACTGTACACCAAATAAAATACAAAAAATGCACTTTTTGATAATTTTGCGGCCATTGTTGTAATCAATACACACACGCACACCCACACACATGAAAATACATACATACCAGCTTTGTGGCGCGGCCTAATAATGAGGCGATTCTTACAGGCAAACATCAAGTGTTTTGCGCAAATTTTCAAGAAACACTGGCATCTATATGTATACATGTACTATATATACACTTACATACATACTCATACATGCAAAAACATGCACTGCGCTATCAAAAGTGTTCCTTTTATTCCGCTGCTACTCCGCTTCAGCCGTCCTCCATTGTTGATAAGAAACGAAATTTCCGCTTTGTTGGTGGATGTCGCGCGATTTGTTGTTGTTATTGTTATTATTACAAGCTGGCATACGTATATTCGCATACATATACACACACATATATTAATACACATGTCTATATGTATGCGCATAATTGCACTCTGGAGTTGCAATAAATTTTTTTACGAAATTAATTTATTTTTTATTTTTATTGTTTACACATTTCGTCGAGCAGATTGCGCTCGCGCGTGCGTTTTTGGTACTTTATTGCGTTCATGTGTGTGTGTACGTGCATGCGTGCGTTCGCAAATTTGTCGATTATTCACAAAAAACGGATCGTTCTGTGCCAGAAATGCACGAAAATAAATATTTTTAATAAAATATATCAATTTTGTTGTTTGTAATGTTGAAGGGTACTCGCAAATTAGGTCATCATTATGTGTGTACATGCTGTCAATAAAAACATGAAAATGTAACAATAATAACCGCAATGTTTTACTGATAGGAAGCTCCCTGCAGTCTGTCAAGGTTCTGAAATTATATATTGCGCTGACTCAAAGAATTAGTCACGAGTGTATTGCGGAGTTGGACGCGGAATGAGTTCAATTTTAAGGTTAATTCACTTTGTTTCAGTGAAAAATATTGTTCTAAAATGTATATAAGTTGAACTTATTAAAATATTAATAACGGTAATATCGACTCCGAAGCTGTAATACCCTTAACAGGTGCAGTTTTTATAGCATAAAAGGGTATATAATTATTGTTATCTTGAAATTGGTCACTCAGTTTATATGGCAACTCTATACTATAGTAGTCCGATCTAAACAATATGTTCTAAGCATTGCAGTAAGCTTTTTTTTGGCTAAATTAATACATTTAATGCCAATTCTACTCTACTACAAATTATTAAAGGTGTTCACTTGGACGGGTGTGTGTCTTTGCTGAAATATGACTTATGTTGTAATATTATTTAGCAATGCGCCTGATTGTAGGCAACATATTACTGCTAACTTAGTATTCTTATGTATTTTTGTGTACAAATTGAAGCAAATTAAGTGATATTAAAAGGTAATATGAAGAAGAAACAAGAAAAGAAAAACAGACCTGATTGCTAAATGAAGCGCATAAAAATATTTTGTATTCAAATAAACAAAAACCATATCCCTCAATAAGTAATATCTGTTATATTTGAAGCTTTATTCAATAGTCAAAGAAGCTCTACTTCATACATTTAGTTGCAGACCAGTTAAAAGTTTCAAATATGTATGAGTAAATTTTATGTCGGTTAAAATTTTTACTGCGACTGACAAAAGTTTAATTAGCATATGGTACTATGCTTTCAAAATTTTGGTTTGATATTCGTAAAAAATAGATAGGTAGATAGGTAAGCTTATATTGACCGGAAGAACGTAACGTAAAGCGAACATATTGCTTTGAGTATCAATTTTTGGTGTTTAAAAACCATGCAAATAAATTCTAAAATTTAGTCGAACAGAAGTACATAGCAGTTCATTAGTCGTGAACACACTTCGAATAAACAAGTTGTAACGGTCAGCTCATAATGAACTGTAATACATTTAATCATCAATTTCTAGTGTATTTATTTACCCAATTTCTTAATTAAAATGGCTGCCACATAATTTCTAAAAAATTTAAAAACCATAACTATAGTATATATGGCTGATACATCCATTCAGCTCATACGGTGCTTCTACTCAGCACTTATGCGCTATACAACAAATCGATATATCAACAAATATGCTGGAAAATTGACAACTTGCAAAAATATACATTAGATAAGTGAAACGTGACTTTCTAGAGGTTCGTATTGTGTTAGGCGGCGACGTGTGACAGTGGCGGCGGTGTGGGCAGCGCTGTTGAAAACGCAATTATGTAGGTCAGTTTGCCTGTCGGGTGCTATCGACAGTGGACCGAGTGAATGACTGTGCCTTTAAAATGCTACAAACAAACACACATGCATACACATATACAAACATAGATATACATATGCAAATATAAATTAATAAGATACATGTATGTGTGCGTATATACTGTAAACTTATATATACATATATCTAAATGCTAAACAATGCCAAAGTGCATAATACAGTTAGTGATATCAGTGTAAATGTGCATGTGTGTGTGTTTCTGTTGATTTTTTTTCTGGTTTTGTGTTAGACGCCCGTGTCGCATTTGCGGCAATTAAAATAATGCATGCATTATTAATTTGACATTTTTGTGAAATTTTTACAGCAACGAAAACCCGTAAATTTGCGCTAAATTTCATTTTTTGATTTACATTGGTGATTAAATAATTTAATAGTTGCAGCTACTGTTTGCAGTTTCATAAATTTTGTTAGATTTTACTTAAGTGATTTCAGCGCTTTATTTAATTATGAGGTTTGCATATTATTTATTATTACTTTTTATTATTTTTAGTTGCTTTTTTAATTGTATTTGTTGATTTTATTGAAGTTTTTAAAAGTTTGAAGTTTTTTTTTTGTAGTATCGAGCAGCAAGTTTGTGAAATAATTTTCATGTTTTTCATACGCTGAAAAGAGTATATCATCGTTGACCTTATAAAATAATCATATATATTCGGGTGGAGGATTTTTTTTTTTGCTTAGCCTTAGGATAAAATTTGTAGATTATAAGAATACAAAATTTTTGGAAAAAAAAATTTTTAACGTAGATTTTTTTTGGTTTAACCTCTTCACATTTATATAAAAATTACCGAATTTGACGGTTTTTGACACAAAATTTATTTTAACGCTTAAGGAAAGCATGTTGTCGTTTAAGGCTTTTTTTTTTAAACTCCAATAAGGACCACAAAACTCTTTTTAAGTTGATAACTTTTAATTGCCTAGAAAGAGGACTCTCCACAGCTTCTATAACACTTATCAAACATTTTTTACGATATAAAAATTTTCACTCGAACATAACGGGTGATGTTTTTTTTCCAAAAATTTGCTTTTTTTATAATCTACAAATATCTCAGGCTAAGCAAAAAAAGTTTTTTTTTTTGCTCCACCCTAATATATATAAATGATTAGCGTGACGAGGTGAATCGATTTAGCCATGCCCATCTGGACATCTATATAAATGCGAGTTAGTCGCTTAATTTTTGAGGGATCGGTCCGAAATTTCTCACATGTCGCCGCTATCGGACTTCTATAGCATATAGCTGTCATACAAACTGAACGAACAAAATCAAGATAAAAAGATTTTTAAATCCTTTTATAGTGTAAAAAATGCACTTGTGAAGGTTATTATAGCTTAGGTGCGACCGAATTTCAAGTTATTTCCGTTTTTGGTTCTGTTTTGCCTTTTCAGTCTTAGTTTACACAGAAAGTTTTTAGTTTGCATTTAAAACTTTATAAAAAATTGTATTTATATATATTTCTCAACTTTTTCATATTTCCTAATTACTTCGTACGCCTTCACTTAGTTATTCTATATTATTTTTTTATATTCATTTATTGATTAATTTTGTAATTCCGCTCATCGCCACTGCAATTTCGTTTGCGCAAAGTTTTCTTATCGCTTTGTTGACAATCTGGCTAACGCAATGAAATTACCAAACCGCTGCAAAAGTATTGCAAATATGGCATATATGTATGATATTATATGTATCATAATTGTATGTTTGTGTGATAATATGATGATGACATAGGATGATTGCGTTTGGAGTGACACGAAGACCGAGTTGCGATTAGCGGTTAAATGGTATGGTGATATGCATATACTAAGCATTTGGGAACGAATTGCTTAATATGCATATGAATTTTTAATTACATATGTATAAGACAGAAGAAGAACTTTTGAAGAATTATATATATTTTATATAGGATGGCTTCGAATCGGTCACCGTTGACTAATCTGAAGAAAAAATCTTTCTTCGACAATTCTAATTTTGTAAATATATGATACTTGTAGCACGAGACTACTTTTGATACCAAAAGGCACAGATCTTACCAGTAATATGATTTTCAATCTGTCTGGGCTCCCTGTGATAACCATGAAGGGTGATTAAACGAAACTAGATATTAGTTTTATTGTTAAAGTCATCAATCAAAATAAGAAAAATATATTTTTATGAAAAAAAAGACATACAAAATAACAAAAAACTGTGCCAAAGCGCCACCTATCGTTATAATATGGTACAAATAAATTCCGTAAATAAATTCATTAACGCAAAAAACTATAATATACCACAACCTTCTAGAATAATTGCATGATGCGATTAAATTTTACTAAATTTATCCTGTTTACAGCGTCAGCAAATTTAAATATTATATAAAATACATAAAATTCAGACATATATTCCGAAAATTACGTTGGATTCGCTCTTTAATAATATCCGCTCATAATTTGAGTTTTTTATAAAACTAAACCAATAAAAAAAACATAATTAAAATTTAGGTAAATTAATATTAAATGAATAATCTTATTAAATAAATTAAATAAATGATACATTTTATCAATTGAGTAACCATGATACGACATTAGAGCATCATTGAAACATGTTATATGTGATACAATACTTTCATAATTTTCTGTTCTACTATATGTTTTGCTTTAGGATTTACAGCGTTTGAACTTCAGCTAATTTGCGGCGTTTTGCTTTGCTGACGTTTTTATCGCATCTGGCAGCATATTTTGCTGGCTAATGACGTCGACAGTTGATAAGCGAACATAGCAGCCTCGTTTGTAGTTCACACCTTCGTATAGCGATATGAATGGCAACTGCGAAGTTAACAACTGTAGGAATTTTGAAATTAGTAAAGCAAAAAAAAAATCATAATAATAAAAACAATTAATGATAACATAAAAAAAATTATTTGACTAATAGTCTATTCGTCATTCCTATTAAGTGGTAAATAAAAACTAAGTTTTAAATTAGTAACTAGTAATAGAGCACACTCTGAACGATATCACCCATTCCGGTTGGTAAAATCAGAAAAATTATATATGTACATATGATGGAGTTTCAGTAAAGTCGAGTCTGAGTTAAAATGAAATAGAAACTTCATTATTTTCGAAAAATTATTAAAAATATGCATAAGTTTTCTAAAATATTTTCGAAAAATTTATATAATATTTTCAATGAAATCAGCAGGCGGTCCAAATTTTTGAACATGCACATAAATATTTGCAACAAACAACAACAACTACACAAAAAATGATTAGCCTAATCTATACAGCCCAATTCCATCACTTATGTGACCGGAAAGGCTAACAACAGACTATCAACAGCAGCCGAGACACACAGACACACAAGCGCCGCGCGATCGAACAAATTGCCGGCGTAATAATACAATTGCATTAAATCGCGTCTGTTGTTGACTATAAAATTGCAGCCGCGTGCCTGACTGCCAGCGCGCGCGAACAACAACAAGTGGTTGGTTGGGGCACACAACGTGCACTGTGCCGTGGCCAAGGCGAAGGCGACGGCTAAGGCGCTTTAGTGCAGCCCAAACACAACTAAAACTTGTAAACTGGAAGTGCAGACGACAATGCTTGCAACAGCCGCCGAATGGAAGCAACAAAAGTGACGACAACATCATTGATGCAGCAAGTGCATCTGTAAAATTGCCGCCACACGCGCGCACGATGAGCCGAGCCGAGTGAATGAAGGCGTCCTAAGTTGTAGCGCAGATGTTGACGCCGACGCTGACGTAAACTCATTCATTGTTAGAAAGTCGAGTGATGCAAGCGCTGCAGGAGTTGTTGCATAGAAGCAGCGGCGGAAGCAAAATGGGAGAAAGAAGAATAGAAGGTGGCTAGGTGCTAGGTGGCAAGGTGTTGCTGCTGCGGCAGTTCTAGCGACTGGAAAATTGCTGCTTGCCATTTGCCACGCCGCCGTTGCATGCCGCCTATTTGATTTTAGTTTTCCTTTTTTATTGTCGCTGCACGCGCCACAACACAAACAGAGGCTGCTGCTGCAAACAAACGAAAACATATGTAAATCGGCGAGCAAATACTCGTTTCCCGTGTGCGTTTGGCTGTGTGCAACATTCGCTTGTAGGACAATGCAATCGACAACAGCTGCATTATGGCGCGCGCAAATGTTGCACATAGACGCCACAGTTGCATGCACTTGTTGGTTGCATGCAACTGCTTTTATGCCTTGTTTTGCTTGTTTTGCACAGCTGCAAGATGCAAATTGCTGTGGCAGAGAGCAACGTGCGCGCGCCCGCCAAGCGCAATTGTATTGTGCGGCATGCAGCGTACGGCTGCTTGCTGGTTGCAGCAGGTGAATTGCACGATTTCAATGCAAAAGTCAAGTGCAACAGAAACAACAACAACAAAAACAATAAAGCAACAATGCCAGCAAACTATGCAACTAAGCAGCAAGAAAATGCATGCGAATAGAGTAAGAAAAGGCATAACAGTGTGGCTGTTGCAAGTAGGAGGTTGCAAGTGGTTAGTGGAAAGGGACCTAGCATACATTGCAAATGTACTAAGCACTGTGGCCTGCCAGTCGTTAGCCAACTTTAATTTAGATCAACTCGGCATTGTTCGCTGAGTCTATTTCTTGCCACATGCCACATGTGTGTATGTGTGTGTGTCTTGTATGAATGCCCGTGTATACTTATGTATGCCGCTTATCGTGGGGCGCCAAGTAGATTGTGAAAAAATCCACCGTATGCATGCTGCCAAGATGCTGTTGAGGTGTTGCAACATGTAGTGCAACTGAATGTGGCAACCGGCCTGGCATTAGAGTTAGACCTAAACTTCATGTTAACGGCGGCAGTGAAAAATAATCGAAAATAGTGCAGGAAGATATCCAAATCACCGGCAGTTACTGCCCAACAACAAAAATAACAACAACAAAGATATAGACAACAATAAAATATGTGAAACTACGAGACATCTGTTTCCGTTCCTCCAAATGTTCGGTATTCCAGCGATAATTGGCGGCAGCATCGTTTCGAAATCTTTGACTCCAAGATATTCTTCGTAGTCGTACATAGTTAGTTTAAGCACATGTAGATGTTTATTAGCTTGCAAGCCCTGTAGGAAAAACAGCGAATTTGTAATAATTGAGGTTAGAATGTGTGAGGAAACTTCAAAAGTTTGTATGGGTCTCAGTAAGTCTGAAAAAGTGGTCGCGATGCTCCAAGATTTTATATAGATTTATTCATATTCATCTGATAAGGAACCCTGAGAGGTCAAAAAGAAGAGGCGCTCATTTTTCGATGAGTTGTATGAATGCCACTCACTAATCCTATAAACTATCAGCACCTTTTACTTTTATGAAATATTTCAACGCCCTGCAGTTATAAATAGTTCTTAGGGCGCCTAACTTATTAAATTTCTATTCCATATTAAAGTTCTTGCAAGCCTCAACACCTTAACTGACTTCGTTCTTTTTAAATGCTGCTTCAGGGAGTTTGTATGCTTAACGACACATTTTTCCAAAAATACCACTTGAACACCTGTCTATTTCAACAGGTTCCGTTCCAATCGTTTCTTTATGAATTTAGAACTTTTAATAACTTCGGTCTACTTAAAAGCTTCTACACAGAGTTCGTATACTTAACTCCAAATTTTTCAGTTACCACTTGAGTACCCGTTTATTCTAAGAAGCAAGCAAGCTACGTTCCAATTTTTCCTCTGTGAATTTTCAACTCTTATTGTCTTCGGTCTCCTTAAAAGCTTCTACACAGAGTGCCTTAGATTAAAGTCCATATTAATTTAGTTACCAAGTGTGTTCCAGTCGATTCCATTTCGTGATTAGTTTTCGTTGTGATTGTTCCATTATCAACTCACAACAGTTAGTCCTTTTTCGACTCTTCAAAAATTTCCTACAGGGTTGCCGCGTATTCATGCTCGTTATTTGCATTTTTAGCTATTTCGCTGTAAACGAATTCATTTTGTTTTTGTGGAGATAACAAATTTGATTAGCTAATTTGTATATAAAAGCACCTAATATATACACAAATACAAACATAAATAAATGTGTATAAATGTAATTTTTAAATTAAGTTATTCGCAATAGAAATTATTAGAATGGCAATAAAGTGTTGGCGATTTTATTTACACAGTAAGCGAGTTGTCGTGATTTTAACTACAAATGGCTCGAAAATAGATGTGAGAATGATACTTTTTATATAGCATAACAATAAACTAAAGAATTTTTTTCACAATGCTAAGTTATTCCTGATTTTAAAAAGGGCTCTTAGACGAAAATAGTTATCCTTTTTTTTTTTTTGAAAGCAGCGGGTACATTAATAGCAGTTTATGGTACAAAGAAACCGTGGTTAGACGGTTTTTAACATGTTTAAATTAACATTTTTAAATAGGTGGCAACTCTCCTGAAATATATATTCAACAGAAATCATAATTAATTCTGTATAATTTTAGTACAAATAATTTAATTTAGTAAATAATTATGAAAAGGTTGCCACCCTGATCAAATATGGTTTTTAATGCAAGCTTTCTTAAACCTTAGAGTGGATAATTTTACAATTAAGTGTGTCAATTTCACTCTTAAAAACGCAAAAAATATTTTTGTACTTAAAAACTACTTAGATCACTTTAGTTTGATACTAAAATTGCAAAAATTCATTAATATGGTCAATCCCATTGAGTAAAATATTTTAAACAGCTGGAAAATTGCGCAAAACTCGTTTCAACTATAGGCCTTTAAAATTTAAGTGAACTTGATAACTATAATTTTTGACTTTTTTATTTTAAAAATGAATCTACTTAAACTTTTGAAACAAGTGGCAACCTAAAAATTATTTTTCGGTTATCACTTTAAACAGTCAAAAAAAAAAGCAAAAATACATATTAAATAGTTTTAAATGGGCATTTTACTTTGGCAACGTGACGAAATTTCGTTTCCCAACACAATTTCGTTGCAGTAATCCAAATAACTTTACTACCGTATATAATATTTATTTTATTTGTACAACTTAAGCTTTTAGATGAACTGGAATTCAACAATACCTCAGCCGATTGTCGCACACTATTACTATTTCACAACCGACTATTATATTTTATATTATACATATGTACATACACATTTATATAAATATTTAATATATATATTATATCAACATATGCGCTCACATTGATGTATTCAAATAATTTCCATAAAAGTCAAATCGCACAAATGTCGCCTTAGCACATTGAAAATAATTAGACACTTGAGCTTATTATATTTATATACATGCACACCCAAACATACATATGTATTGTATGTATATATATATAAATGTATATAAACAAATGTTTTTCACGTCAACGCCGGTAAAATGAGGTGCTAAAATTTCACTATTTATTTATCCGAAAAATATTACGAATATTTTATTTAGCTGAATATATGCATACATATATATATGTATTTGTATTTGTATACACAGCCGTATTTAAGTTTGTTTGTGCAATTGCACTAATGTTTGTCACGCTTTGTGAAAAACAACACAAAGGCGTGAACGGGCAAATATGTATAGCAAATTAAATATTGTCAATAAATATATATGTGTGTATGTATATGTATATACCTAGCTGTATACAGATATATGTATGCCACAATCAATTAGTCGATTTTCATGGCAAATTTGACACATTCCGTCGAATTCTAGAAGCATCCGATCGAATTTTGAACGCAAAAATTATGAAATTTGAGCAAATGTGGGAGGTATAAAGGGATCTCGTGGCAGTAAAGTAAACGATCGACCGATCGAAATGACTGAGTGAGCCAAAAAAACGAGACAATGACGATAAGTTTAAAGCTTTCGGCTTCCTATAACAAATCTACCCATCTAAAATCGCGAAGAAATTATACAAACTTAAAAACGTGCATAGTTCTCAATAGGGTTTTTCAATTTTCTATACTAGCTATCAGGTCTAGATCCAATATTATGCTAAAAATTTTCGCTCAGCTCAAGTTACGCTTCTTCGTTTTGCCACTTCCCTGCTCGCTAGGTTAGAGAGCTACTCTGTTGTCAAAAATTTTACAAGTGAAAACAACAACAAAGTTATTCCAATTGGATTCCCTAAATTTAGTGGTATTTTCTAACTCTTTTTAATTATGTCAGTCGCTTTGATTTAAACGAGTTGTTTGTTCGATTCGCCAAATATTGTTAGCGGCAGCTATTGAGAAGTTCAGGAGTTATATGCCTCAATGCTTCTGTGACTCTCAGTTTTCTATTTTTCTTTGCTCTGTTTACTGTTTACTGTTGTTAGCTGAAACGTTTGCTGCGTATAAATAAATCAAAAATGCGCAGCTGGAAAGAATCAGTTATATGCTGTGCAAATTAGTAATCAAATACTCATATATTTACTTATGTATACCTTCTATGCGACCTTCTGAGCCAACAAGTAAATATATATCTCCTTGACATTTTTGCTCGTCTTCGTCAACTCATTTACATCACCAGTATATATCATCTTATTTATAAACTCCTCTAATTATTAACTATTTTTTACACAGAAATGAAGAATTAACAATTAATGAGTGAAGGTTCCCACTCCACACCAGTAATCCTTTTGTACGCGGCTTCTCGAGGTCGTTTGCTTTATTTACGTCTGCCCGTATTTTCAACAGTTGTCCATTTATCTTTCGTATGTATGTTTACCTGTTTCGTTATTGTCGGCTTATCAGTCGTCCGTCCAGCAAAACAACGCCCACCTATTCGCCTACTTCGCACTATCATATTGCCTATTCGTTATCGTTGGCTTATCAGCAGCACTATTTTTACTTTGAAAACTACTTTTATTAGTCACTAGCCCCAAACGGCACCAACTCCTCGGCACTCTCATCGCACTGGGCGTTCACACGCACGCATTTGGCACTTGACGCCTATATGACCACATACATTAAATATATATACATTTATAATAGATTATATAGATATGTGTTGAAGCTATTCCGTGGATTTGTTGTTTTCAATTTCATTTCCAATCGCGACGGCAATTTGCAATATGAAAGCATGAGCGCGACCTTCGAAAATAAATTGCAAGGATTAAATTTCATTTTCAATTGACGCAAAGCGCCAAACGGCAAATAAGTGTAAACAGTTATCGGCTGCCATGTATATATATATATATATATATATATGTGTATGTACTAGTATGTTGGTGGATTGAGTGGTGTAAGTGGGCAGTCACCCAGTTATTTTCAGCACTGAGTTTTTTTTTACTTCAAGTAACGGTAAACAAACTTAGCGTTCTTACAACGGTGGCGATGGTCGCTGCTAATGAATTTAATTATGAGGCAAATGCAATAATACCATATTTTGATGCTTTCTTGGAATAATAAGGAAAAGTCACCAAGGTTATAGGGAGTTGTGGTTACTATGGCAACTTTTTTTAAGGTTGCAACTTAAGTTCCATAGCGGAATAATCGGGTTTGAGGTTTATATTTACATGGCGGCCTAGTTTAAGCTTAAGACACCAAAAATATTATATTTCTTGCATCGATAGGTCTTAACGATGACTAACGCAATATGAGACAAAGAAAGCTTTGAAGCTGTATATAAAGAAATATTCTATGTTTATAAGAATATACGTAACTAATCTCTTTCCCAGTTTAATCATATATGACTACAATTAGCTAAGATATATACAGCACAAAGCGATCTGGTCACACCCAAAGGTGGAATATGCTGATTATTTATAACTATCAATTATAGATATACCAATAGTTTTCTCCTCTAGGAAACTTTCAGCGATATTTTCACAAATTTGTTTAAAGCTCAGAGTGAAAATGAAAATCAAATATTACAACGAAGTCTGGTTCGAAACGATCACAAAATGCAGGCATATATAACTTTGAATTTTAAAAAAGTGTCGTCTATCTCGAAACCAACATTATGACCGGTAACAATGTCAGCCTTAACATCTAAACTCCAATATTCTTGCCGATAAGGCCTGCCTGAATCAACCCATGAGAAGTAAAGTTGCCTTTTTTCGGTGCTTCGGTTGGCGAAACATGGATGTGACAGGTCCGTTCTGAAGTAGACAAAAAAAAAAAAAGGAAGTTATAGAGGCAATCGAGAAGATTATTTTCTTACTTAAGCTTAACGAATGCGACTTAGAGCTGCGAAAAATTATGAAATTGACGATGCTGAGTTATATAAAAACCTAAGTTAGTACTCCGGGAGTATGCTTTTAAAATTGTCCCACTTAAATACTTAATTACGACGATGATTATGACTATAGAAAGTATAAAGCGACATTTAGATGAAGATAATATAGAGAATTGCGTCCTAGGATCACAGATCTTCTGAATAATTTTTGTATCCTGAACAGGATATATTAAGTATGCCACGAAGTCTGTAAAAACCAGAAGAAAACGTCAAAATATATGTATATGAATGATCATCAGCCATATGTGTCTT
This sequence comes from Bactrocera oleae, assembly GCF_042242935.1. Taxonomy (NCBI): domain Eukaryota; kingdom Metazoa; phylum Arthropoda; class Insecta; order Diptera; family Tephritidae; genus Bactrocera; species Bactrocera oleae. Next base: position 77,805,130 of record NC_091536.1, read on the forward strand.
TTTGCCCATCGGTATATACGCTTATTCGTCCTTCAGCTTTTGAGCAATCGATCTCAAATTAGGCCCACGTCATTTTCGTATTCGTACCACTATGTATAACATATAGCTGCCATATAAACTGAACGATCAAAATAAAAAAAGGGCGTTGTATAAAATGCTCGCTTACTTGATGTGATATTATCATAAAATTTGGCATGGATTGTTTTTTAAAGCAATATAACAATCTCCGATCCGATCTGCAGATCGGACCACTATAGCATATAGGTCCTATGCAAAGTGATCCATCAAAATCCAGTTCCTGTATGGAAATTTTAAATTTGTGAGGATAATATGCCTCGTCGAAGTAACGTGTTTTTTTTTGTTTTTCTTTGTTTATTGTTTGGTCCCAAAGAATGTTATTACCAATCGGGATTAAATATTTTCTGCTTATAAAAGCCCTCTTTGAACTCAAACGTTAGTTTGTAAGGGAACTAGGGTGTGTCGTTATCCAAAGATCGGCCATAGAGAGAAGTTTTGAAATATCGGATCACTAAAAAATATGTTTCTTCGGTAGCTAAAAATGTCAATATAACAGCAATAAACTAATTGTATGTATAATACAAAAATATAATATGTATATTTTGATTAAATAATACAGATGCTCTCCCTTTCCATAACTGTCAAACGAAAAGTGATTGGACCCATAAGAAAGCAGCAATCGCGAGTGCATCGCGTGAAAGTGATTGTGGAGCGGCCCATTTCCAATAGCACCAAACACGCTTCGACCCGTGTGCGACCAATTGTTGTTGGACGTTATTTCATAATTGACGAAATGGACTTGTAAATATTAGAAACATTGCACATAAACTCAACGACGAAAGCAATAAATGAGATTTACGATCAGGCAAATTGTGCAAACCAACACACAGCAGCAACAACAACACACAGCTAGAGTGCCTGCAGACGACGTCATTGAAAATGACAAAACAACAACATAACAAGCAATAGCAATAACAATAATAATAACATGCGACATAAACAACAATAACAATAGCAACAACAACAGCAACAACGACAGCATTAGCAATGAAACACTAAACAGCCACCGTGTAGTCACCGGTAGCAACAGGTTGTCTTCGATCTGTCTAACGGCGTTGCCAAAGTGTGTCGCTGTGCCAAGAGTTTCGAGCGCGCCGAATTGGCCAAGCGGGAGGCCGTAAAATGCCACAATTATCAATGGCTATGAGAATGATGGCGTCAAATACGTTGAAAGGATGATGATCATTCGACGAAAGCGCTAATATTCGCGCGATGACACTGAATAATTACACGGGGCTCTTTGTGTTTGTATGAGTGTAAGTGTGATGAGTATTCTAATGATGATGATGAGTTTGCCTGAAGATGATAGGTGTAAGTGTGTTGAATGTGATGGTAATAATGATAAGTCTGATGATGTCTTTTCTGCTGATTATTATGATTATTTCCATTTCCGCTGATGAAATTCGAATTGATGGCTATGAAAGTGATAGTTGATGGCTAAAATTATGGATATCATGCGGCCGCTCAAATAAACACACACACACACATATAACAAAAAAAAACCATGCTGTGTTTATAAGGTGTGCATGCTGGTATTATTGTTGTTGTGTGCTGTAATATTACTAAGCGTGGCATAATGGATAGTTCGTTTGAATGACGTCCGGTGATGTGCCACCGGAAAAGTATAGACACAAGCGCCGGCTGCCGCCAAAAGTGCAACGAGAATACAAAATAAATAATTTCGCTTTTGAGCAAGTGTTTGTGTGTGTGTGTGCAAGTGTATCATATGCCACAATAAACACACCCACGAAAAGAAAGGGCTTATAACTTGTAGACCTGTCTGTGTGCGCGCAACCATTTATTGGCTTATAGTGGGGCCACTCCTTAATAATCACTTACATGGAAATAAGAGAAATAATTTACAAAATTGCATTCATACATACATACATACTGAAATACTCAGGTATAAGCAAATAGTGAAAATTAAGGTAATAAAGGGTTAATAAATGCAGCTCAGCGCAAATATTAAACAAGCCACAGGTGGTTTATAACCTAAAAAATAATAGAAAAGCAAAAAGATGTTGAAAGTTATATATATAAGGGTAGCCAGCAAATTTTTCTCTGCCTCTAGTTCAAGTAATGAATAGCAAAAGATCTATACTGTTAAAAGAGTTCAGCAAAAGTTTTTTCTTGCAACATTTTTTTATTGTAATATACAAACTTTTTCGTAGATCAAATCCTTCTTATTAACCAATGCAAACTTTCTCGAAGACCAAATCCTCTTTTTTAAAATATGCGCCAAAATGTAAGCAATATCAATAAATCAAGCTCTATATATAAAAGCAAGGTAACATAAATTTTTTTCAATTTCAATTTTATTCCATAAAGTCGTTCCTTTTCATTCACTTTAACAGAGACCGTTTTGCTAACTTTTCTGAGAAAAAGTATCATCCATTTTCCACATTAAGCATTTATTAGGTATCATTTAAGGTTGTAACTCTTTTAGCAGAGAAAATTTCGATATCGAGAATTCAAAATATTATCGATTGTGTAAAAAATTTGAACTGTCATAATTCACTTAAAATAACATTTTTTTTAAACTTTTTTACATCTGCGTAATACATACTTTACAGTTTTTGGGTTATGTATTTTTGTAATTAAATGCATAACAAATTTGATATGGAAAATTTTTACCTGCAAATAATGCGTTATTTAGTATTTTATATAAATTTTATTATTATATCTTGTCATTTAACTTAACTGTCTACGCGCCGAAATGTAGACAAAAATTTTAATGATAAACACGATCTGTAGCAAAATGGTTTTTTCATACATCTTCTAGATCTGAACAGACAATAGCAAACCTCCTTGTCAAATTCTAACATAATACCCTTATAAATTTTATAAGCTCTTCAGGGTAACTTTTCGTAACCTCATAACTCGAATAATTGCTAGAGGCATAGCATAATTTCTTAAAAAAAAATGCGCTGGACAAATTACAACGCCAGCTTGAAGTGACAATCAAGTCTTATCTCAATTCAAATACAACATTGTTCACAGACTGCGAACTCATTTTAAGTAACCTAGTAAGCTTAACTTGTACCGAAAGCCAATCAAACCAAAATTTTTTGCAATTTCAAACGAAATTTGAAAAACTAATGTTTTCGATTTAATATCAGGATAGCCATAGACATAATTTAAAAATAATATTCACATTATGGCAACCCAGTATCACTAGAAACAGCCGTTGAAATTTACTGAGTCCTGAATTCTGGATGGACACCAGTTAATAAAAGTGTTCAAAATAGTTTGTAACACCCAGAAGAAAATATCGGAGATTTTCTAAAATATACATATACATAAATGATCAGGGTGAGGAGCGGTGTCGATTTAGCCATGTGTCGCTGTCTGTCTGTATATACGCGAACTCGTTAGTCAGTTTTGGAGATATCGATCTGAAATGTCGCACACGTTCTTTTTATCACTTGAAGCTACTCATTTGCGCGGTACCGTCGATATCGCACCAGAATAGCATATAGCTACCATACAAACTGAAAGATCAGAATCAAGCGCTTGTATGGAAAGCTTTTTCATTTGACGATATATCTTAAAGAAATTTGGCATGGGTTAATGTTGTAGCGGCAGAAAACATTCTGGAAGTAGTTTCGAGATATAATACCGAGTTGACAGTCCGTTCCGGTTACTTAGATCCGACTGTCATGTTAATGGGTTATTGTCCAAGGCAATGATGAAATCTGCGAAGAAATCGTTCAGATCGGATCAATATAGCATATAGCTGCAATACAAACGGAAGAATCAGAATCACGTGTTTGTATGGAATATTTTGTATTATAGCTTCGGTGCAACCGAGGTTAACATTTTTGCTTGTTTTTTATATTGTTTCTTTCTAATTCTCAAATTAAATTTTTTGCCATAAAAATATATTTTATTTAATAACTGCAAATGTCAATTATGTTATATAACTAGGATTAATAATAATACTCAGTGGTATAGTCCATCAAATGTTGTTGTAATTAAATTTATTTACTAACAAGCGCAAGCGATTAGAGCGTCTCTGTATGTATGTAAAATATTCTAACTTTTTGTGCGCGATTTCATTGAACTAATTGTTGGCTCCCATGACGCACTTTACTTGCAGTCTATGAATAAATGGATGATCCATGGCGACATTTCACACAAATTCTTGAAAATTCATTTCCAGCTAATATTTAATGGCCACCAACCCTTGATGTTGTAATGCAACGCTGACGTTCAGGGGACGCACACACATATATGCATATATATTTGTAGTCATTAATACATATAAGCGAGTGGAAGCGGTTGCAACACAGGTGCTACAGTTCAACTATCAATTTGAGTAATTAAATGCAGCAAGAAAGGCAAAGGTTTGGGAAGTAGCTACCCACACATACATACATACATATGTATATATTATTTGTGTGTTTGTAAATTGATAAATTTCCGAACGGATGGCCGTGTAAGACGACCAATACCCGAGATGATTAAATTGCAATTAGAAATATTGTTGACCCAGTGCAATAAAGCAAACAATCGGTTTCGCATACACACACACACCCACACACACACACACACACATTTGCAACGCAGTAAGCGGGTGATTTAAGCTTACAAAATCTTGTAAGGACTACATAGACATCCGGGTGTCTGTGTTTTGTTTTTGTTGTGCCCGCTGTCTGAGGTAACAAGCAAGTTTCCAAGAGATCTATGGCAAACGTCCACTCAGGTGGCCATTTTGTTGGCATGAATTACGGTATAAGCGCCACACCGTTGGCATTCAAATATCTTCTTTGTTTTTTTTTTTGTATGTTTTTCGTATTAAACTAAAAAGTTCACCATTTTAATAACGGTTAATTATAGCACAACGGGGATGTGCGCTTCATTTTCGTCCTGTCATCCTGCGAAGTCATCAATGGGTTGGGCAGCAATGGCTTCGCGTTTTTATATTGAATGGGTGCATGCAAAAAAATTATAAAAGCTGTTTAATGTAAACGTATAGCCTTAAAAATTGAACGTTTTTTTTAAACTGGTTTGAATTTCGGCAAAAAAGCTAATTATACATAACTATCGTCGGCGATAGTTTATTTCTTGTCAAAGAGATCTAGCTAAGTTAAAAAGGTATACGCGCTTGCTACTTCGTATTCACTTTACTACCATATGTTATACCAGATTTTATGCTTTATACCACTTCATTGTTCGGTTCGCTAGTTTTTTGTTTTAGTGTATCGTAAACATCTTATTTAATATATTATTAGTTATACCTGTCTTTGAACTTTATACCAGTTTTTGTTATTTATACCAGTTGCTTGTTGCATTTTCAAATGTTTTAAGATAGCTGTCATATGTATCGATTTTATGCATTTTCGGTACAAAATTACTTCAAATTTCTAACCGATTTGAATGGACTTTCAAAAGTGGTGAGCCAACACCGTTATATAAGAAATGTGCATGGTTATTACTCCAAATTTTAAATTTTGGCGAGACAGCCCCATGTTAGACCAAACTTGATCTATTAAATATATGTAAAAAAAACTCGCCAAAGAATTGGCTCACGCCCACTTTTTTAACATAGTAAAAAAAACACATACTCTTATCACTGTTTCCTCTCTGTCCGTGTGCGATCGTCCCTTAGAAATTTCTCAACTTTATCAATTGCAGAGTTAGCGTACTTTATCCGACCAAACAATATTATACCAATTTTATAATTAAGAAATTTTAACGAAAATATTTTCATAAACCCTTTTAATATCTATTTCCTTTATCTAAAATAACTTATTATTTTTTCTTTTCAGGTAAGTGTAAGCTTAAGTTAGCCTTCGTGTATCTCCAGACATAAAGGTTTGTATACATATTCATACTCACACATAGCTATTAGTAATTTTACTGCAAAAAAACGCTGAAAAAAGTATAAAAAATTGCCTTTAATTATCTAAGAACAAGAAAACAAAGCAAAAGCCAAGTCTTGGAGAGTGGTTAATAGTACAAACCACTGGTATAAATCACAAAAAAAGGCATAATTGCATATAGATAAAATATTAAAGAGTTATGTCACTTTAGTGAGGTATTCACAAACCTTTTTGCATTGAATTCACTGAGAGTAGTGGCAAATCGGAGACAACTTTTATGTGACACAAAATATTTTATGATCTATTAAAATGCTACATTTGGTGTAAATTTCTGAAACTAATACTGCATTACCCCGCTCAACGTCCAGCTCTTTCTTGTAGCAGTAAATTATTATTTAAGCGGTAATTAAGAGCACAACACGATATTTGAAAGCGAGCGAGGTCCCTGCTCGCTATTTTCGTGCTTGCAGCTGTGGTATAGTGGCCAGCGCATAGCACATACAAAGCGCCAAAATGAGCGTGTAGACGCGTGATAAGCTATTAAGTTGAGCACTCAAGCCGCCAATTACACGGCATACTTAGTACATAAATTACATAAATAAATGATTCAGGAGGATGGTCGAGCATTATTTGTGTGTGTATGTGTGTGTACTTGTGTGTGATTTCAATTATTGCTGCGGGCGATTTACATAATTGGCAAGATGCCAACAGCAACAACAAACAGCATAAATAATAGAAAAAAATGCCAGAAGACAGGCGAACAAAGAAACTAGTTGTTGTTGCCATTTAAGAAGCTGAAAACTTTACACGCCTGTTGTTGTTAGAAGTTGCTTATTGTTGTTTTTGCTGTTTGCGTTTTTTTTTTATCTGCAACTATTTTTGTATAATTTGTGAAATTTATATATTTTGCATGCGCAATGATTAAAATTTATTACAGCCAACTATTGTTTTGCACTTTGCTTGCTTTGTTGTTTTTATATAGGTATGTATATATATTTGTGGTTTTTTTGTTGTAACTGCGCTGGAATAATTTAATTCCACTTTTTTATCTGCTTACAAAATAATTACAATATTTCCTGGTATTTATGAGATACGCATTTGAATAACAATTAATGCGCGCAAACGCACACACACACATATATGTATGTATATACACACATACAGATACACGTATTTAGTCACTCATATACGGTTTGCGCAGCTAAACAAGCCTAGTTGCCTAGACAGCTACAGGCGCGCGCAAAAGTATGCGCACAAGCGAATTAATTTTGTCTTAAATACATCATAAAACAACAATAAAAACAATAAATAATACTTAAATTAAATTAACTTAGCAAAAAACAAGAACGAGTTTTATGAGAAATTAAAGCGTAGAAGTCGCGAAGCTGCAAAAATGCTGCGAATTGGGAAGCCACAAAAACAAAAGAACGCAATTCTCGAGACATAAACACACTAATATATAGAAACATATATATCTACACATTATTTATATGCAAATATATACAAATATACTTCTATACAATATGTACATATATTTCAAACTTGCAACCGATGAGCCACAGCCTGGAGATGCACAAATTGAATACAACAAAAATAAATAAATGAAATAAAAACAAAGAAGAAACTTCGGCTGCACCGCAGAGATAATACCCTTCACAAGAGTATTTCTTATAGCATAAAAGGGTAATAATATCTAAATATCAAAAATGTTTTCGATACGCGAACGTGAATCAGTCTGTTTGTATGCCAGCCATATGCTATAGTAGTCCGATCTGAACAATTTCTTCAAATTATGTACCATTGCCTCGGATTAATTGCCTTTCATGTTAAATTTCGTGAAAATATCTCGTCAAATAAAAAAGTTTTCCATACAAGGACATGATTTTGATCGTTCAATTTGTATGCCAGCTATATGTTATATTGGTTCGATATCAGCAGTACCGATAAATGATCACTTCTTGTGGAAAAAAGAACGTGTGCAGATCGATAACTCAAAAACTGACAGACGGACATGGCTAACTCGAAACAGCTCGTCATGCTGAGTATTTATATATTATATATTTTATGGCCTCTCCGACATTTCTCTGTGGGTGTTGCAAACTTTGCGACAAAACGTAATATACCTTGTGCAGGGTATAAAAAATAAATTTAATAAAAAACAAACAAAAAACGCAGCAACACAATACCCTACCATTTCATTGCAATTGCAATGGTTGTTGCTGTTGTAATTGCTGCATAATTGCAAATTTTTATGTACACTCATATGTTCGCAACCAATCAGCGAGTGCGAGATTTTAAATTACACTTTTTAGTGTGGCCACTCTGTGTGCATGCATGTGGTTGTAGTTGTTGGCGCAGCTGCAGTTCAATTTTTTCCACCGACAGTAAAATACTTCAATTTGATTGAAATTTATGCGCACAAAATGTGCGAATAAACAAGATTTTCATGCATAAGATTTCATGCTAATGCTGCTGGCATTCAAGTCATTGTTGTTGTTGCTGCTGCTGCTGCTGCTGTTGTTGTCGTTGTTCTTGTTACAATGGGTTTATATTGTAATTTTGTTTTATTATGTACTGTGGCAAATTACCAGCGACTGTCATGGCCAACACGCTGCCGTTCAAGGCGCTGAAGTTCGCAATAGAACAGACCATAGAGAATAAGAAATGAGGTGTGGGGGGAAGTGGAGAAGAGCGTTAGAAGCGTTAACTAACGTACATACTTGTATTTACAAATTTGCATGTTCACAGAGACACACACACACATACATAAATATACATCTGTATATACACGTTCGGATGAATGCTGCCAACAGAGGGAAGCTGCAATCACAGTTACTCACAACAGCAACAAACATACTTAAATTATTCAACCAAATTTATTTTTAACAAGCGTTTACTATTTTATAGCTTTTAACCTTTGTGTGGTGAACCTATTTCATTGAAAATTAAGAATTCTTGCCAAATAAATATTCTTCACGCTAATTTGCTGACACAATCTTAGTCATCGCATTTTGTTGCCACTAAACTTATTTTGGAACAAAATTTACTGAAAACTATTTTACAAAAACTCTAGCATTTGATACGTTGAAAATATACAAAAATATTTCAGTTCAGCAACACTGGATTCGTCTATTTGCCGCTTCTCTGCTCGCTAAGTTGGGGTTTCTGCTCACATAAATCGGTATCAAGCAGCAGGCTTATACAGTTGATCGTGATACAAAAAACTAAACATAGACATTACCGATTGCTGTTCGCTTTACTATTCAAACATGCGATTTATACCAGTTGTTTTTTCCATTCACTATTCTGCATAATTTCGTGAATATTAAAAGTCTATAAATTTTGGATTATTTCAATATTTGTTGTTTCATTCAACGACAACTAAAGTTTGTTGAATAGAAAAGAAAATTTCTATTCTTCTTATTTATACCAGTTCTTCCCTCGATACACCATTACCTATAATTTGGGAAAAATAACAATCTATTACATTTTTGATTATGAAATAATTTTGTAGTTTATACCAGTTGTTTGTTTCATTTACCACTTTGCAAATTTTTGTGAATAGAAAATATATATACATCTTCAGCGGATGTGATTTATATCAGTTGTTCGTCCGATTGATTAGTCTCCATAATTTTGTTTAAAAAAATTTCATATATTTTTGATTATGGCAATCTTTGTTATTTATACCAGTTGTTTGTTTTAAAACTGGTCTAAATTACACAGAACCTTTTTTTTATTATCTTGTTTAAACGTTGAACTATTTCGGAGGTGATTTATGGTCCTTAAAAACTCACAAGCTAGCGAATTAGTCCTACTCTATGATCCACTGCCCTTGGCGTTTGCAATAGTGTAACGAGTGTTCTAAATACCACCGGCGAGAATATAGGACTAATGTTATTGTGGGAAGCAAAAACCCTTATCCAAATTGATTTAAAGAATGCTATTGGGAGCACGGTTATTGGGCGAATATAAGTCTGGATGTGTTTCTGTTACATAAAAGTAGCTGACGTCAGTACAACAGCAACAATTTCAATTCGATAACTATACGGCGAAGGCATCCATGAAAAAACTTTTTATAACTCAATATTTCTTCATATTAGATTTACAGAACAACTTGTAAGTCTCACTTAAAGGCAGATATCATCAAAAAAAAAAGTAGGAGAATTAGTTATAGTCATGATTCTTTATGCTGTTTAAAATATAAAGGAATATCTACCATCCATTGCTACGTTTAGGAGCATTTTCAATTACAATATAAAATAGTGCTTTCTTAATGTTTTTGTTGGTGAGCAGTAAGAACAGTTTTGTTCGAAAGAAAAAAGTACGTCTAAAAGTTTTACGAAATTCAACAAAATCTGCAAATAAACTAAATTAAGAAAAATTATTTAGCTACTCAAGGATATATTAAACTAAGCTCTTCTCTAAAAGTCATTGCAAATACTTATTTAACTTGTTATATCCTGAACAAGTTATATTAAGTTATTAACACCTAGAAGGACACCTCGGAGACCTTATAAAATGTATCAGCAAAACGAGCTGAGTCAATTAACCCCTACAGCATATAGCTGACATTCAAATTGATCGATCGAAATGAAGATACAAATCTTTTTTTGAACTAATTTATGCTATAAGAAATGCCTCCGATTCAATCACGTTTTGCTTTTACTTTATTATTTTACAAAGTGTCTCAAAACAGGTTCTAGACTTTCCACAGCAAAGTTAAGCACAATAATTTTTTTGAATTTTAAAATATAAAATATGTTAGATTGAGTAATAATTTTTAGAAAAAGTTAACTGAGAAACTGAGGTTCACAGGGTACAGAGAAGGAAGATTCCGAAACATTATAACTCGGATTTCTTTAGTTTGAAGTATGCAATAATCAAATATTTGGCGTATATGCTATCTATGTATACCGCTTAAATTGCTTATTTATTTCTACGCTAATTAATTTACAAATATATATAAGCGCAAGCGCAATAATTACGCAAGCGCCTAAAAAATTTCCTTGAAAATTTACAGAACGCAAAAAAGGTTATTTATTAAAATCGCACAAAAATGTAATAAAATACGACAAACAAAATAGAAGACAACAAAAAAAACAACAATAAACGACAAACTCGTAAATAGTTGTTAAATAAGTACGATTATAACAAAAACAAGTGATATGCAACAAAATAAGGTGCGCCGCCACACGACTGCGCCACTATGGCAAGCAAAAACAACAATAATGCGACAGATAAACAAAAACTAAATAAATAAATAGCAAATAACAACAACAACATAATTACAACAACAAAAGTTATAGCAGCACAGCAGCTAAATACGAGCAAAACGCAAAAGGAGGAATGGATTTATTGCTAACAAAATAGCATCAAAGGCGAAACGTGAGGCGAATGCGCGTATGTGTGCACGTGGAAGTCGGGGAGACAATAAATAATTTGAAACAAAAAAAAATTTTAAATAATACAATACAAAACCAAATATACAATATACAACAACAGCAATAGTAACACGAGTAAAATATATGGTTAAACAACTAGCATTACAAGCACACACATATATGTATGTACATACACACAAATCGTACATGGATTTGCGCATGCTGTTGCCACCTCACGATACCAACCCGCCCTCAACACGACAGCCTAAAACCTGTGGCTTGCCTAGTTGCCGCAATTCTTATTGCTAAATTTGTATTTATTGTTGTTGTATGTTAGGTTGTTATTTTAATAATATAATTTTATTTTATTTTTTTGTTTTGTTTTTGCATTTGCTTATTGTCTCTCATTCCTATCCACTCGTTGCATTTTGCCTCTTTCTTGAGCGTTCGCTGTTATCTTCGACGGCAGCGGTGCTGCATCGCTGCGCCGAGTTGCCATGAACTGGAAAACCTTGAAAACTTAATGTTGCCTACATATACACCAATATATATTTTCATTTACTTATGCATTTTCTATTTTGTAGTTTCTATTTTCTGTTACATTTGCTCTCGTTCCCTGTCCCTGTCGTGCCGTTCTTCCCACCCTTACTGGCGTCGCTAATGAATTTTGTACAGCGATTCGCTGCATTCTCAGTTTTAATAGCTCTCTGGTGACGCTTTTCGTTAGGCAATACCAAACTTTTTAGACTGTAAGGGCTCTTGAGTACATAACTGTTATTTTGTTATTGCGTAAGTCAAAACTGGAGACTTTTCTTTAAAGAAATGTTAGACAGCAAGGCCATCGTAAGAAATGAAAAGTTGGGACTTCAAAGATGTAGTCAGTGGCAGCAAGTTTTGCGGATATTAATATTATAACATTATATAATCTAGATCAGCGATCGGATTCAATTTGTGCGAATTCTTATACCCCGAACAACAAACACATTTGCCGAAAAGCATACGGAAAAAGAAAATGCGGCTGAGGGTCTAATTTGCGTATACACAGACGGACAGAAAGATATGGCCAAATTGACTCAGCTGGTCATGCTGATCATTTAAAAATTTGTACACAACACTGTAAAAGACAGGCTGACTTTACCTCTCCATAAACTATTTCAAAAATCGCTCACATGTCAAACCACGACGAAGATGAAAAATACAAAATGAAATTCAGCAAAAGGTTTATCATTTAAATGCTACTTTCATAAAAGCTCAACTTCATAAAAGAGAAGCATATCATTATTTCTCCCCACCCGCTCCGCTGTCGGTAAATTACATAGCAATCTAATGAGCACAGACAGCTAAACAAGCATTTTGGGTGGCGAAATAGAACACAAAAATCACAATAAACACAGCTTAATACACCATAATAATTGTTGTCATCTTTTAATTGGGCGCACAGCCACTCGGCTGATACCCGACTTTGTAGTCTGTGTCTGTGTCTGCGCCTCCCAGTAGAGCAATTTCGCAGACGAACCGTGTGGCTAAATGCTGGTTGTCCGCTGCCTATTACCAGTCAAAGCTAAATGTCTGTCGGCACGCGGCCTATCGCACTTGTTGCTGGCTCGCTAGATGCGCGCCTGTCTGTCAGTATGACAGGCCGACTATATGACAGACTGGCAGTCCGTCAGTCGGTCAATCAGACAGTCCATCAGTGCGTCAGTTAGAGGCAAATGAGGCTTGTGGCAACACTGCGCGAAGTCACCTATAAGAAGCAGCGGTAGATGGGAAGCCCTTTAACCATCGCCAAGTGCATTTAATTGCATTCGAAGGCCTCACACGAGCACTTATACACACTCAAACATCTACTAACACATACACGCCGAAATTGTGACATTTGCGTAGCTTTGTGTGTAAAGCGATTTATTTTGTGGCAACACTGCTGTACGCTTATGTGTGGCTAATGCCAAATTATTTGCTGCCAGATGTTGTTGTTAATGCATTGACTCACACGAGCGTATACGTGTGTGTGTGTGTGCGTGCACCATTGGTGATTCATACTGACGCATTATTTGATGCGCATCGCATGTTGTTGCCAGCTGTGGCTCGAATTTATGTACATACACACACACACATTGAGTTATTCGCATGCGCGTTAATTTTACACATACACACACACATCTGCACTTATGAAATGCACGCACGCGCAGCTTACGTGTCTATTATACACATATGTATATATGGCATTGTAACTTGCAACATGCCACATTAAAAGCGATTTCTCGCCTGCTCAAATGCAATTTATTATGATTTTATTTTCTCTTGTTGTTGTTTTTGTTGCCTGCTCCTAATTCTAATTATTTAATTTAAATTTTTCGTTTTCGTTGCATACTTTACGTTATTATTATTATTGTTTTTTTTTTCCTCGGCTGCGTGCAATTTTGCATGCACAAGTTTATTGTTGCTGTTTTTGTCAGTTCTTCTTCTCTATGGCACGTAATCTGATTTGCTTATGTTGTGCACCTGCTGCTGCTTCTTCTTCTTCTTCTTCTTGCCACATGCATTTACTTGTTGCTCAGCCACTGCTGCCACTGCCACTGCCATTATTATTAACATTATTAATTTTTTCACTATGTTGTTGTTGTAATTTTACGTTTTAATGTGCGCAGTTTCTGGTTGTTGTTGTAGTTTTTTTCTTTTTTTGTATGGCAGCCGCAATAAGTGGCATTGCCAGAGACGCATCACTCGCTCGCATCACCTCAGCTGCCGCTACGCATGCGGTAAGTGCAACATGTGGCATGGTGCAATGGTTGGTTGACTAGTGCGCTGCCAAGCAATGGGGACGCCCTAGACAAAGCACAATGGCAGCAATTATATAGTATATCGTATTTTTTTGTTGCAGCAACTGCTTGCAACAAAACTACAAACAAAATCACTTCGTTGTGGCATTTTCACTCACGGCGCAGCCAACACCTTGCCACCACTGCCACCTTGGCTCCCTTTAGTTTTCTTTGTAGCTTTGCACTCGCATTGCATGCAACATCGAGAAAAAAATATATTTTTTTTTGTTGTTGCTTTTCACTATTGTTGTTGTTGTCGCTTGTTGTTTTACTCAACTCGCCTGATTATTAAGTAGAATTTGATTTTGTTAATTAGTTTTCGTTGCTTTTAACTTTACATTAAAAACTACACTCCTACTACAGCATTAATATGATGCAACAACACTAACAACAACAGCAAAAAATACACAGTTAATTACATGTACAACCGCATTAGTAACAAAATCAGCAAATCAGCTATACCCATGCAAAGTGTGGATGGAGTGCATATATTAATGTTGCACTTGCAACATGCCATCATATTCAAAGCAAACGCTGCAAAAATGTATCGGCACGTTCCTTCCTCCAATAATAAATAAAATTGTCTCTTCATAGCTGTTTTTGTGCTTGTTCTTGTTTTTGGTTTGCTCATTAATTTATTTGTTTGTTTGTTAGATTCGTTGCAAGTGGCATGTGGCACATATACTTAACGAAATTAAGGCGCACAAAGTGCCACTCAGATGGCCGCCTCCAATGATACCGATGCCAGCGTCATTGTCACAATTCGCCCACGAACTGCGTGCGCCTCTGTAGCCAGCATGTATATGTGTGTGTGTGTGCGCACCTTTGCTCAGCTGCTAATTGCATTGCAGTTCGGTTCTTTGGCGCATTTTCTCTCGGCCGTTTGTAAATTATGCTGCCTCCCTCAAAGTGCAGACACGCACGCACTTGCAACAATTAAAACAATTCTTAATTCAGGTGCATTTGTGTGTGTGTGTGTTTGTCTTCAAAATTTATTGCTCTTTGCGACAATAATGTCGTTGTGGCACGCACTTTTTACACCGTTTTATTTTGTATAAATTTGTTTTAATAAAATGTTATCTTTATGCCAGCTGAATTGAGTTGTTAGTCCGAAAGTGTCTTAATAAGGTCCGCTTAGTGGGAATTAATACATAGTGTGAAGATTGGCTCTAGGTAGGGGTGTATTAATTTTTATTAAATAAAGCATGTCTTTATTTAAATTAATGATTTCTTTAAGTGCCACATAAATATACACGATGTTTCTATTACAAATTGTTTTATACATGTTTTTTTTACAAAGCTAGAAAGCTCCGATTATTCACAGTCTAAGTTTTTTTAAGAGCTTCTGACACTATATCATATATCAAGTGAGAACTAGGCTCTGAGAAATGACACTCCATTATACTAAACTTACATTTTTAATTTTTGGTTCACAAAAAATCACTTATCAAGAAACTATAGAGATTTCCATCAACTGTAAAGGCTTTCGAAAAAGAGAGCTTTGAAAAAGAGTTGGTAATTCAATTCATTGAGAAAAACTCCCGCCGAAAAGAGCTGCCACAGATAAAATAAGGAAAATACTAAAACAGAAAATGAAAAAATTTTCAGTTGATGGCTATTATGGTCCACCATGATATATTAGATGATCAAGTCACACTACCTCGTAAAATCAATCCTCCTTTCAGCAAAATACGGAACGCAAAATATATACTTTTTGTACAAGATGTGTTCGATACAGCTGGATATGGACGCTTTAGGCTATTCACAAAGAATTTCGTTATCCTGGACAAGAACCGTCTGCTCACTCTAGATGTCTTCTCCTTTCTTTTCCTTTCTCTATTATACTTTCTTCTTTATAATAGAGTTTAAGAATTACGCATTTACGATAAAAACACAGAATATTATTATTTTCTGGAACTTATAATCTCTATTCAAAATCGAACAGTCCGTTATCAATTTTTTGAAGGTATGGATTCAAGCTGTAGAATTAGTACAACCGGGGCAAAACCTAATACAATACAATATTTTCTTTTCAAAGTCTTAATTTAAGAAAAGGGCATGCCTTGAAACTAACAAAAAAAATTTTTTTTTTTGGTTTTTATAATAATAATTAAAATTGTTAACCATGTCAGCGCCATTTTTACCGCCGATAAATGTTTACGCTTTTGGAGTTAGTAGCAAAACTAATATCCTTACTCCTTCTAGAAATATATATATGACAAGTCAAATTGAGATTCAATGGAACATGAATAGTATCAATAAAACATTTTGACTAGACCAATAACATAGTGTTTTTTGACCTCAGTTATGCTTGAAGGTTTCTGCAAACGTTGACCTTCGTTGAGCTTCAGCAAATTTTGGTTTTTTGATTTCGTCTCCCTAAGTCCTTACCGCTGAATCTCAGTTAGTTCATATTTTTTATCCACTATTTATATACGGCTAGCGTTTAAGGAACTTTGTTATTGGTCTATTGGTACGGAACTAATCAAATACAGTTCTCAAAGTAACGCCTCTCAACTTACATGATCGGATAATACAAACGATACCCAAGTCAAAAATGTAAGACCATAGCTAACGCAATGAATCAAGAAATATGGTTTGCTTTGGCAATTGCTTGCTTTGAGATTGTAGAACTAAAAGATTAAATAACATTTGGGTTGATTAGTTAGAATGCATTAATACAAGAAATTAACTATAAACTAACATATTTCTTATTCCGTTCCGAAAACCTCTAACGCGTAGAATCATTATTCAAAAACGGCGCCGAAATAAATAACTCAAATGCAAGCAACAAAGCCAACCACCCAAATAGGCAACCGAGAATAAGTAAAATCGTAGCTAACAAAAACAACAGCAATAATAACTACAACAAAGCAAATAACCGAAGGCAAATGACGAAAATAACGTCCAATGGCAGCGCAGCGACTGTGACGAACACAAATTTGTGACTACAATTAGCAGTTTTTGTTGGTATTAGTGTTGGTGGTGGAAATGGTGGATAGTTGTGGGTAGTAATATTTGCTATTGTTGTAGGCGTAATTTATTTTTTAGTTTCATTTTTCGACAACAATACAAACGACATATTTGGTGGCCAATGCTTTACTCACTTTTTTGTTACGCTACATTGTTGTTGTATTTGGCATTGTTGTTTTTGATATACACACTCCTACTCACACATTTGAGTAATGCTAAGAATAAGCCAATTGTAACTGGTTGACGTTAAAAGCGGGCAACACAAACAGCAAACAACAACCACAATGATATACAAACAACAACAGCAAGTGCCGAACAATGAAGTATCAAATTCAGCAGCAACAACAGCGCAACAACTAAAACGCAAACAAACGAAATAAAAAATCATCAACTTGGACCTCACCTTGAATACGCCAACTGCAATGCAACGTGCCGCCACCCCAAAACCACCGCCGAACGTCAAACACCAAAAGCCGAACGCGGTATACCGCTGCCCCGTCGCTTTGTCTTGAATGCAGCAGCGTATTTTGTGGTATGGAAATTGCCAGACTTACTTATGTTTGTTGTTGTTTTTGCATTATTCCTATTTTTCTATTAACATATTTGCTGCTTTTAGCTGCTGCTTTTTAAATATTCGCCATAAATAAACACACGCACACATAGACACATACATACACACAAATATTCGCACAAATTTGGTTTGACTATTGAAAATGGCGTAAAAAATATAGAAAATAAATTACTAATCAAAGAAAGAAGCAAAAAATCGAAAAAAATAAATTAAAAAAACAACAACAAAAAACTGGTTATGCCAATGAAAATAAGTATGAAATGAATAGTGCTCAGCAGAATAAATAAAATCGCAACGAAATTGTATGTGTGGCATGGCGTGGCATTTCCTCAAATTTCCTTAATAAATAACAAATAGCAATAATTTCATGTGTGCAACAACAACCACAACAGCAGTTGCAGTTTAAAATAGAGATTTATTACACAAATAACAAAAGCGAAATTATTCAGATAAATAAATTGAATAATAAAAAAATAACAAAAAAAAATCAGCTGTACTTGAGAATTTCATCATGCAATTCTATACGTCGTGGAGGTAAACTGGCCGAAAGTCTTGCGAGCGGTGCGACAGGGGAAGAGAGCAGCACGCGGTGCCAGACTCAGCGCTTGTATTTCATAACATTCTAGAGCTTCGAAATTTATCGACAAATCCTCAAATCATATGGTCCACCCAAGCTTATGCGGAAGTGTTCTACCGACACTGCATATTGTAAACTTATATTGATAAATATGGTACTATTTTGCTATTATGCTATTTTGATGACCGCATTAGCAGGAAGTTGAAACGGGAAACAATATGGAATTTTGTTAAAAAAATATTTCAGTAACATTGAAACTCATTAGATCATAGTTTGCAGTAAGAAAATATTGGTGATATGCGAATCTATTATATTTTGGAGAATGAAAAAATAACAACACTTAAAGAGATAACTTGAAAATGTAAAGAACTATATATATATATATATATATAAATACTAAGCCAGTTTTTGTTGTAAGTGAGTGGCCAAAGAATGTTCAATTGGAAAAAAAATATGCTTCCAAATTCCTATAAGTATATTATTTGATGAAAAACATATTCCGAACTCAACACTAGCAGCCTTCAATTCGTCATTACTTTCGGTTTATCCGCACTGCTCTCTTGTAAAATAATTCACGAAAGAAAGTAATAACAAAGTTAAGGTAGTATAATCGCATTCCATACTATATTCTTTGATAAAGCTTTTATAGAAGATTTATACCAGTTTTTATTATTTAGCTGTCTGTTCGATTCGGTACAGTTCAAGCATTGACGAATCGATTGTAGATTCGGCAATCATAATCAACAAACTACGACTAAATGTTAATATAACAAACTTTTTAATAGATATTAACATTCAACGGATAATTGGCCTGTGGTATGCGATTACTGTAGCCATTCGAATAATTTTGAGAGCTCTACTTGATATGTGATAAATTTACACTTGGGTCGATGAACATTTTTGGTTCGGCAATGGAACCCATTGCTATCATTATAGAGAGACCAAAAAATTGGTTGACGCTATTGCAGCGGCACAGATTTTTCTACAATATACTCATATTGAGGAATGCTACTCTTGTTTGTTTGGCGTAATTTGTTCCGCTTATGTAAATTCTACTAAGAAGAAAACGGAACATTAAACTATTAACTATAATCGCCTACCCCACGTATATTGATACTTTACTTAGTGCTGTTAAATTGTGCTTGTTTTTATAAATTAATACACATGTATTCAATATACTGAGCGTAGAGCTAAAGCTCAACATAATGATATGCTGTGCGCTTAAATGTATGCCTTGCGTGATTAATAGTTGCCTACTTTTCGACGCTTGATCATTTGTTCTATATAATTAATTGCTAAACATTTTCAATATATATAATCCTCGGTATTTTAGTCGTTCTCAAAAGAAAAAGCGCCGGCGTAGGCCAAGTTAACCTCTTTGACATCTAGCTTATTGATAGGAGTGCCAAATTTGATCTGCTGATCACTGCCAAGCCTACTAACCATACAAAATATGTAACGAGATGTTAAATAAGAACAATTTTTGAATGAATGAAATTTGATCCAAAAAACATCAAGTACAATTTAGTGACAAAGACTAAAAAAACATACATCTAGGTTGGTAGTATAAAAGGGCTTAAAAAAAAAGTCGTATGACAAGGTTCTAGTCGATCGGTCCAGCCGTTTTGGCGAAATTTTCCTTTTTTATGTACTATCGATATACATGTAGTTGTAGTAGTAGTACTTAGTACAATACGTTAAAAAGAGACATCGGTTTTTTGTGAGCTGAAAACATAGAATTGTTGAGTATAGTATTTGCTGAATATATTTACTACCGATAGCCGTACATAGGGATAACTGCAATTCGTAGTATAAAACTTGAGACTATTTACCGATGAAATTATGCCAAATTCCAATTAGGAAATAAAATGTAATACTTTTTGGATCTCCAAATTCTAGCTAGCACTTCAGCTACTTCACGCCTTCCAATGAGATAATAAGGTACTAAATATATGACAAATTTAATATCTCCGATAATATAGTATGACTACCTGAGCTTACTTCTGCTTATTAAGCCACTTAACAGACTGTCATTTCCCTGCAATCAGTCGGCAGCTTTAATCTGATTACAAACACAGCGAATATTAATTATGAAGCCAAGTTCCACATTCGTCTTATTAATTAATAGCAAGCGTTTCCTACAACCCAAACACATACATACGAACATATAAACTTACATATACATATGTGCAGCAGACTTTAATAACCGTTAATGCAGTTAATCGCAGCACAATACTGAAATTAAAATATAAAAATGCAACAACAACAATAACTTGACTTAAGGCATAACAAATTGACAACCGTAGGAGCAGAGGAGCAGAAAGATCAGCGAACTTTGAACTTCGACTACTTTTCGAGGCATTAACACACATACAAACACAAACATACATATATATACAAACAGTTATGGTGATGTTGTAAAGGTGCCTTAATAGAATTATAATTATAGTCGCTCGCTTTGGAGCAGAATTAAGGAAAAAATTATATTCCCAACAACAACAACAACAGCGATTGAAATAAAAAAATTTAATTTCGCCACGGATTGACCAGTTCGTACCACGGGTGCAAATGCCACCCAGCAATAAATGTTAATAACTCAATAATAATTTCGTTTGCTTAGGATAACAACAAGAAAAGCAAGAAACAAAAAAGTAAACGAGAATACTTCAATTATATAAAGGCGATAACTTGCTATTGCAACTATATGCAGATATATATGCATATACTATATACATGTATATATGTACATATATGTATATGTAAATACACAGTTGAACAATTCCAGTTTATTTATTTCTTATGTGTCGCGATCGTTGTGCCAGAATAAATCTAGGAAATGTGCAATTTGCTGGCATTAAACTTATTTGTTTCGCTTCTACTTTGCTCCCTTATTTTACTGTGATTTGTTTGCGCCGCAAATAATTTAGTTTTAGTTTTACAAATGAGTGTGCAAATCAGTTATGAATAATTCGTATTGACAGAACACACTAGGTATTGTCATTTATATATTTATATAAATTATGTATATTATATATAAAAAAGGTGTTTTTTTGGATTTATAGCAATTTTTTTTTTTTAGAATAAATTACGAAACAAATTTTAAAATACGAAATATTTTGACTTATTATTTCCCAAATTTTATGAGAATTTGCGTTCTCACAAAGCTGACAGCTACTATTTGTAATACGATTTGATCAGCAAGAGGCACGAATGATTTAGTTTTGTTAATGAGTTCTACAACATCCCCAAATAGTTGTATAGATTGTTTCCGAGTTGACAGTTTTTCACTAGATATAAATCAAAGTTCCTTTTGTTGTCGTAGAACTGACTGCATTGGAAAGTGACTGATGTTGTACTCTTCTTAAGTGGCAACATTAACTCCACATTAAGTCTCCAAAAATTTTATAGCAGAGACCATAACTTTTTCTGGATGAAAGGGGCCTAAAGAGTCAGCTCAGATAAGTGCTTAAAACAAGAAAAAAGTTATCGTCGGTAGATATGAGGAGTAAATCAACATAGATATATCAAAAATATAGTATATCTTTTAATTTGTCAATGTGTAACGAGCATAAATGTATTTAATTTGACAGTTGGTTTGATAGTTGGGCTTCTTGAAAACCCTACACTGCTGAAAAAGCACCCTATAACATATAATTGCCGATTGAACCGAACATAAATGTCAAAACCGAATACCAACTTTTATAGCTAGTTTAACAGCTGGACTTCTAGATGACCAGTAACAATACAGCCTATACTGAATTATATGAATTTATGTATATATATATAGACTTAACCAATTAGAAAAAGTAAAATCATTTTAAATACAAGTTAAATGTCGATAGTCATGCGATTTCGCGTAAATCCAAAATTTCCTAGAAAATGCACATTAGAATTCAGCGCAAAAGAAATGAAAAATATATATAAAAAAATCTAGTTAATTTATATAAAAATTCAGACGGTCGCATATATGTATCAGATGTGCATTTGTAATGCATATATGTCATAAATGAATATTGACATACATGTATGAATATATAGTAAGAATATATAGAAGTGTCTATGAAAAACCCTTAAGCGTTTAGCGTAATTAATTCTAATAATTTGAATATATTTTACCTTTACACAGACATTTGGGTTAGAATTTTCAAGTGTGCAATATTCAGTTAGACTAGTAAAAACAACAAATTAAATTAATTGCCTGCCCATACAAATCTATAAACATACGTACGAGTATATATTGACGTACAAAGACAGCATATTACAGACAGACAGATGATTAATCACAATGTGGTTAATAATAATAGCGCGTTGCAAAATATTATACCTATGTGAGAATAATACTGTTGTTAGACGGCCAATTAAATATGAGTTTATGAAATATAAATATTAGTATAAATAAGCCAATTCAATTGCAGTCGTAAGTAACACAAACACACGCCTAGTATTGGATTAGTACGGCTGCAAATGGCTGGAAGCTTAAGCAAATGAGGAAATGCAATACAAATTTTCGCAAGTTAATTGGCAGTATAAATGCGAGAAAAAGCTAGAATAAGTGCAGAATCCAATAAATAATGATTGTTGGTAGAAAGTTAATAAAAAAAAACAGAAATATCCAGTAGTTAATATATCTAATATGGTTCATATAGTTCATATGGAATATTTGAGAACTCTCGTGAAATCAAGATGTTCATTTTTAATCACGTTAAAGCAGTTCTTCAGTTGTAACCTTTAATATTTGCATAACAGTAACAGTCTAAAAAATTGTATGAGCTCACATGTATAAAAATAACCGTTAGGGGCGCTGTACTGCAAAAACAAGGAAAATAACTCATTTGAAGAATATTTCGGCTTAAAAGACTGTAAAAACTAGTCTAGCATATAAATGTAATAACTGTTTCCCAAAATAATATATCATATATAACTGGCATACATCTGCACTTATATCATTAAAATGTCGTTAAATCGAAAAAAGTCTATGTTTCTCTGTTTTAGTTGGTAAAAGAACTAGTCATTGCTAGAAAACAGCATGAATACTACAAAAAATAATAACAAAATTAAATTTCGCAAAGAAGCTTACCTTCACTAGACAGACATTTTCATTCGTTTCGGTTTTCGTTGTTATTTTCTTTGATTTCTCCAAAAAAAAAAGATGCATACGATTTTTTTTAGAATAATTTTTGAGAATTTTAATAAATACAAACATATTTAATGTCAACATTCTACAATAGAAGCATAAGTTATTATAGTGATCACTCGTAACAAAGTAATTCTGAATTGCATAAAAAATACCAATGAATATAGTATTTGCATTTTGCCTGGAAAAATTAATTTGATATAGCATATATTTGTGCGCATATCAATTTGTTAAAGCATACATTTATGAGCAGCGGTTTTTTCGAAAGTTTCGCATACTTCTTCGCCTAACTATTTTACGATATTCACAATAGTATCAGTGATTTGTAAGAATTTTCTATACAAAAAATCTTATACATGTAGTAAATGTGCGAAGATCACTCTTTAGGGCGATCAAACTCTAAAGAACTTTCAGATATCCCAACTTTCGTATGATATTTTTAGTCTTAAGTTAGATGAAAAAATGTAAGTTGCAGAAAAAATATGTATGAGGAAACATGGTTTAATAAACTTTTACTTAATTATATACTAAACTTGTATAATACTAGCAGATCACTCCATTTTCCATACCACTTGGGGGAAGGGGAATTCATATAGAGGATGAGGTATGAACGTCGAACTTTTAATATTATTTATTATATATTCAATTCCGCATACGACCGCCTCGTAGGTAGCCAACCAACACCTTTCTTCATGACATTGACTCGCCTCCCTTGGCCCAATGACGTCTACATAGCATATTAGGTTGCAACCTAACTGAGCTGGTTCCCGCTCATCACGCGATTTTTTTCTAATACTTACATTTTTAAACTCGTGATACATTTTGAATAAAAATGTTTGAATAGAATAATTCAAAAAGTTATATAAAGGTATTGAATCAGTCTTGAATATGAAGTAATTAATTTGGTTAAGGATTAATGCTAAGGGACTAATAAGGAGCTTTTACAGAGACGGCATATTAATTTTTTTTCTTTTTGTTTTATAACTTATTGTGACATAATTATAATAGTTAGGCAGTTAGACTGTCGCAACATTTTTGTTAGATAATTTTATGTTTCGCCATGTCGTAATAAATTATTTTGTTCTTTAATCTATAGTATTCGCAGCGCACGCTACTTGAGGAATCTTTTAGGTAATTTTTTTACATCTTGGTTTACATAATTGACGTTTTTACAAAGATCCCTAACCCTTTGGAAATTATATAACATATAACGGTAAAAAAAATTTTCAAATCCATTTAGTAATTTTGCAGCCTATAAATATATATATTAACTATATTAATATTATATATATTAAAAGGAAAAAAACAATCAATTCTTTTTTCTTTATAATATTAGTATAGATAAAAAAAAGACAGTTAACCATTAGTTAGCAGATGGACAAAATAACAATCGAGTATTTGATGGGATCTAGAAGATCTCAAAGTAGGTTATATGAGGCCAGAGGATACCAAATGCTCACAACAATATCTACAAGAACTAATAATCTGATATCGCTGAAATATATACTAAAATAACTGTCGTCTTGTGTATATGATTGGGCTTTCCAGAGCCACCAAGCATGCGCACAGTTAAATCTGGCGCAAAAACTACTTTTTAAAAACCACAACTGTAGTTAATACACCATTATGGGTATGAGTCATATGTAACTATTTATGTTAATCAAACAACAAAGAAGCTTACAGGGCTACTAAATATATATGATACCGTGTGTCAAGCTTATTTATACACCAGCTAAAAATTCGAATAAAAATCTGCATAAAAGCTTATGCAGCAGAATTTAATTAAATGCCAATATTATACTCTGCGCCATTTGTAGTTGTCATTTAGAGCATTTTTCGCATTCAAATGTGCGCGACTCTAGATCTGTATGAGTGCCTGTGTGTGTCTTCCAATTTTATTGTCACAATTAGACGCGTATTAATGGTGTGCACAATTAGCTCGCCATTTCGCATTTTTACGACACAATTTGCAGCTAATGCTTCTTCTTCTTCTTCTACTACTACTACTTTTTCTTTCTCTTCTTATTATTTTTTCTTCTTCTTCTTCTTTCTTTTTCTTATTTTTCGTCTGCTTTATAGTAATACATATATACAAAGATATAATTGTTTTTTAATAACGAGAAAGAACTCGCAAACCGGTTTCACTCGCCATTAACATCCGCCGCCGTTAGACCTAACCGTCACCACTTCAACCACTCACCGCACCGATTTGCTCATATTACACGACAACTATTTTGAATACTTAATACATTTTATACTCAGGCATTTTGAGCAGTGAAAACGCTGCAATCATTAAAACGTCGCATTCAAATTAGCGGTGAACGAGTTTCCGAAAGCATTTCAGGTGACGCTTTGCACTCACACGCTTTACGCTTCACATACATACATGTAAGCTTATGTGTATGCGTGTGTGTGTTTGTGATCAAAACGCAGTTGCAGCCGTCGCCAGCGTCCACTTTGGCCTTGTCAGCGTGCGGCGCGTATGCGGAATTAAAATTGAAATTGGGCACTGCTCACACGCTCATTGGTTAGCTAGCTGGCTAGTGTGTTAGCTAGCTAGTTAGAGTGCAGCGCGCGGGTTGGGTGCGCGTTAAGACTGTCGCCACAAAATGTGACTTTGGCGGCGATCGCAATGCGCTTGAGCAGGCGCACACCTCAAAAGCAGCGACGACAGCAACAAAAACAACAACAAAAGCGAAAATAAATTTATTAGCAAAAACATCTATGTGTGTGCGTGTGTCTCCTTGTGTCAGCACACTTTGGTTATTTTGAAATTTACATTTTTCTAAATTTCTAATCAATTGCTTTCGATTTCAAGGTTTTCATTGCATTTTTCACATTAATTCCCAAGCGATTCTTCATTATTATTCTGAGCTGCAATGCATTTCACATTTTTGTCTACTTTTTATTTCAATTGCATTTTGTCATTGGTATAATGGCACCGGTCTACTCCAATGGCTTTTTTCTTAATAAAACTCGATTTTTTATAAACTAAAATAAAAAACCAAGAAAAAAAACTAAAACTCAAACTTTTTTCTATAAATTTAAATAAAATGTACAATGGGATTGTGACAACGGCATCTGTGTAGGTTTGTGATTGCAGTGGCAGCATATTGTCAATATCGTTTGGTGGCTGGTGTTTGTGTTGTCTACTGGGTTTCGCATTCATTTTAGCAATTAAATTCTGTGTGAAAAACCAGTTGAACCACAGAAATGTTTCCAATTTAATTATGAGTTTCTTAGCAAATTGCAATGATGCAACTTCTGGTGAATTCCTTAATTCTTCCTAAGTAATCTCGTTTCCCCCTATACATAGTTTGTATGTAATGGAAATTCGTGACTTGAACAGTGTAGTAGAGGTTTAGTTTGCTAGCTGCTTGCGTGGCTCAGAGTAATTTGAACACGTCACAAATAGAAATAATTATCGCGCTCTTAGCTAATACAAGTGGTATTAAATATATTGTACGGGGCGTATGAGTAATTCATGAGAGGGTTTAGAGATTACGCATAACAGGAATAATTAAGAAATATCTGGAATCATTATCAATGCAATTTAAAATTTAATACTGGTTGAAAATACTTGTATATGCCATAGAATTTTAGAGTTTGACTCACTTGTATACTTCTTTACCTATATTAACAATCTTAGTTCAAATTGGGGCTTAGAGAACAAGATGATTTTGTCTAATGCGCTGCGATGATTTCTGCATTATTTCCTGATCGAAATTTTCGATTAATCGATTTTTACTTGAGTTTATAAATAAACGAAAACTTCGATTAATCGAAAATAGAAATAATAGATTACAATTTTCTGTCGAAATGTGATTTTGGCCACTAACCAGGCTCCACAAATAATAAAAGGAATAGAATGTTTAATATATTTCAAACAATAAGTTTCACAAATGACATCAATACGCAACCCAGTACTTGACGATTAAAAAACGATAGGAAAATACTGATAGATTCAAATTGATGAAACTGACATTTTTAATTCGAATAATAAACTATATCATCTGAATATAGTAAATAACTTATTATATTTTATTTTATAACGAAGCCATGCGCTAGAATTTCAAATTAAGCAAAATTATCGATATAATGCAATCGTAAGTTAAAATCGATTCAGATAAAATAATCGATTACTTTCAAATTTTAACCTTAAACATTCTAGAAAATAAGCCATTCTTTAGTGTAACATTATGTGAATATGATGGCACAAAAGCATCTATAGAATAGTAATCGATATTACAAAAAGCGATAAAAATGGAATTTATGAATTGATTTGGATCAAAATTAATTTAAATTTCGACATATAAAAGAAAATATTTAGATATTATTTTTAAGAAAATAATAATTAAAGCAAAATGTTTACTTGAAATTGATGAAATAAAAAAACAACGACTAAATTTTTACTGAAAAAACGGGGCAAAATGCATTGGATAAACTACTTAAATATATATTTTTTTAAATAAAAGTTTTAGAAAAATAATAATAAATAACAGTATATTGTTATGTCTGTCAGTCTTCTTCAAAAACAAATATACTCACTTAAAAATTAAAATAAGATATCGATAAAACAAAATAGAATTAATTAAAACATCGTTTAAATAAATTATCGATGAAAAATATATCGATAAAATAATACATGGATATATAATTTAATAAATTCTTAAATATTATCAAACCAAATTTTTGTGCAGACGGCATTTGTCAAAGACATTTAAAATTCAACGAATTTCTTGATTAAAATTCAATTTATTTCTTAAGAAGACGTACTCATCTGTATACAGAAATCTGTTCAAATTAAGAATACGAATGCAGCACTCAATGAATTATTATTTTATGGCTCATGAAGAGCGCTTATAAGATTTCATACCACTTTCGAACGCCATAAATCGGCACTTATATGTGTCCAACTCGTGTGCGAGTAAAAAAACTGCGACTGCCAAGTACCGCAATTCAGCCACGACATCATCAACATTTAACGTTAACTAGATTATTGGTGGCTGGTGCTGCTGCAAACACTTAATGCGATGGCCAAGAGGCGAACTGCAGACTGCAGACAGCAGACGCTTGTCGGTGGCACAGCTTGTCTGCGCAATGTACCACACTCTCTTTGCTACATTGCTTAAACTTTTGGTAAACATTTTTTTTGCACTTTTATTTTATTACCAATTTTTTTTCGGTGTTGAAAAATGCCAAAAGTGTTGGCGGCAACAAGTGCCGCTATTCATGCGTGCAAGCAATTGTGTCTGTGTATTTGCATGCCACCGATGTGCGCGCCACTTTTTTCACACACATTCATTTGTTTGTTTGTTTGCAATTCATACTGCCTCATGATGCATGCAAAGTAAGTGCGGAAAGTAAGGTCCCGAAAAAAAACAAAAAGAAATCAAAGAAAGCAACATAAAGCTAACGAAAGCGGCATTCAACCAGTCATCCATGCAGCGAGTCAGCCAGCGAAATAATGAAAAGCAACCAAAAATGCCAACTACAAATGCAACGTGTGAAAACGATAAAGTTATGAGCGTTTTTATCCCACTTCATGGTTTTTACTGTTCTGGTTGTTGTTGTCGGCATTAACGTTGATGTGTGTTGCTGTTGCATTTTAAGTCACTAGCCACTTGTCGGTTGTTGCCATTTATACGCGGCTTTTTCCACACTTCTTTTTGCGATTTTGCGCTCACATATGCTGGCCGCAGCTTGCCCCACTTCCTACATTTGCCCTCAGCTTGCGCGCTGTTTGTCCTTGCGCCAGTGGAGGTGGCCAAAAAAGTGAAAAAAATTTTAGCGAATTTTCAACGGCAAAAAGAAAATCCCCGAAAATAAGACAAAATAGCTGCCACACTACTTGCAACAGATTTCTACACTTGCGGCAGTTTGCTGCTTGCCACCGCCACTGCGCGCTTGTCTTGTTTTTGCTGTTTTTGGCGCTTTAGCTGTTGTCTGCATGTATGCCCGACACGGGCACACGGCTTAAATGCGTCGAATTTATGCATGCAACAGGACCCGGCCGCTTCAATGAGCAGCGGCAGGCGCGCAAAGCACACAATCTGCGATATGAAACACACTCTGGTACATGCAACATACACACAGGTACGTGCAACACACACAGGCACTTACTTGCAACACACTCTGTTACATGCAACATACACAGGCACTTGCAACACACTCTGTTATACGCAACACACACACATTGCAGACGCATAACAACATGTTGCAAGGATATGCATGCCAATATGCAAATGTTTTCGCAGCCAACGTGGTGCGAGTTGTTGAATTTTTCCCTTATCTTTTTACTTTTTCGCTTTTTCTGGCATGAGTTTCAGTGAGTTTCACTTATTTACGATTTATTTTTTCGGCGCTGCTTGAGCCACCGCTTGAGCCCACTCACATGTGCTACCAACTTGCAACGTATTATTGCCACACGGATATTTTCGCCAGCTCCAGTTTATGTCTGCTGTTTTGCCTGCTTTTATTGCACTTTTGTGTGGGTGTGTATGTTCGTGTGGGTATCTGCTCGCTTGTTATGGGTTAATTTGCATGCATTGCGACGCACACTGCAATCATTTGTGTGCATTTAACAGCATCAACGCGGCAAACGACCCGCGTGCAACACGGCTGCTGTCGCACGGGGCGTATGAGTGATGACCAAACGAGCCAATGACTCGCTGGAGGGCGAGCGGACGAAGCGGAGTAGAGCACGAAGCACTTGACACTTGCATGCAATTCGATTTTCGTATTTTTTGTGCTCTTCTTTCTACTTTTCCGCTTTTTTCGGCTGCTTGTTTATCATTATTATTTGTTTTTTTTTTTGTTTTTTTGGCTGACGCACAAATAACGGCATATGCGCAATAACGCGCGGACAGACAGACACAGCCTGATGGCCAGGCGATTATTCGCGCAACATTTTTTCGGCAATGCACTTTTTCATATGCAAATGCTGCAAGTGCATGTGTGTGTCAGGGATTAAGGCGATCACTACGCTTGATTATCCCATTGAGAATGGCAAATGTGGCGTGGTGGTGTGTATGTTGCATATCGCCGCATGTGCGACAGTGGCTACGTTGTTGAATGATACACTTTTGTAGGGTTTGTTGTTGTTGCATGCCACATTTTGTTGTTACTGCTTGTTGTTGTTATTTTTGCTCCTATTACTGTTATTGTTGCCCCAACTGCGTCTCCTTTGTATTTTGGCCACTTTAGTTGCAGCTTTTCGGTTATCATTTTCGTTTTTGTTGCACAATTAGTATTCGCCAACGTCAGCACTTGCATATTTTGGCCGCCGCACCATGTGTGCTGTGGTCGTTGCAAGCACACTGAAGGCCAGATCGCTTGGTTAAGAGGCGCCACTTAACTCTGGTTACTTTTGGGTTTTTTCGGACTACCGACAACAGACAGTGGCTAACAAGTAACACTTTTGTGGCAGCCGACAGCCCCAAGCGCATTTTACTCCTAATTGCAACATCATGGGTAAGCATGTGATTTTTGGGGTATTTTGCGCCAGCTTTCGTGTGCTTCATTTATGTGCCACATGTATGTGCGTGTGTGCCACCATACATATGGAGTTGCATGCAACAGCATTAAAGGAGGATACTGGTTAGCATTCAAGTCCATTGTTCAGTGTCTGTCTATGTGTCTAGTCTTCTCCAGGCAGCAGAAAGTTTCACTTACACTTCATTTTCGACATTTTTGTTGCTCCACAAATTTGCGAGCGAGCACTTGTCCATTGAGTTGTGTGCGTGTGTGTACGCTTGCCTGTGTTCTAACAAAATTTTGTGGTTCCTTTCATATGCAAAAGTGTTTGCTTTTGTTTTTTGATTTCCTCTGTACTTCACTGCACTTAACTCTTGCTCTTTCATAAGTGCGCACTTAAGTGCATCTAATTGGTTTAACACGATTTCAATGCGCCTAAATGGCCAGCTTAAGAATTTTGCGTGTTAGTTTGAGCGTGTGTGTTTGACTTTCGGACTGCAAATTTCGTCTAGGTTGTTTTCGCAGTTTTGTTCTCCACTCAGTCAAGTGCTGTAGTGTGGTTTGCGGTCACTTTTGGTTGGAAATCGGAGTGCGTGTAATGATGCAAATATGAGTGTAGATATGTATGGACATGCAACAACAGTTATACCTACATATATTTTGTTGGAAATAATCAGAATGGAATTTAATTGTGGTTCAAATGTGTCAGAAGACTTTCTCAATAACAAATATTGCCTACTTTTAAGAGCATCTTATAATGCCCGCATAAAAACTCATATTATTGGGAATCTTTTGAGAAGGCGAAGAAGTGATATTAAAATCTTTTGCTAGAGAATTTGAGCACAATTTTCTTCAATATACTAATGTTATCGATGTGGAATCAATACTGATAACTCGCATGATATAATATTTATAATATAAATAATATAATCTCATGATGCGCAGCACCTAAACTGTATGCAACTCAATGCATAGTTGCTATCTATAGTAGACTTACCAAAGCTCTTTGGACAAATACGAGTTACACTCATGGACAGATATTATGAAAATATAAGCAATCCTGCTTATTGGAAAAATTTCTTAAACGAGCAAGAAAGGCAAAAAAAAAATGGTTCTAAGCTTCTCAGCAAGCTCTATACATCAAACTTCTCTAAAGTGATCATTAGCCAAGATAGTTTAACTCTATCTCTATTAGTACGAGAAAATACTTAAACTGCAGGTCAATTAGCTAAGCGTGACGTTCTATAAAATATGAAATTTTCATTGGGCTTGGTTTTGAGAATATATTTAAGCTAACAGTTTCATGCTATATACCAGCCATCCGAATTTGAAAAGCTCAAGCTGTAATATTGAACTGAGGTTTATGCTATAATTACCGAAAAAATTATTTTATATTCTGCAGATTTCCAATTAAAGTTATCGGAAATTTAATATAAAGCACATATAAAAAAAGCTTACCACAGAGCTTTCATACCTATGGGCGTTTCAACACGGTCAAATATTTATTTGTCAACCCCAAACACAGAGAAAAGCTCTATATTGAAGTGTTAATCGCTGTAAAAATATATGTTTGATAAAAAGCTTTGAAATTTAAATCACAAGTGAAAGCTCTTCGATTAATTTAATGAAATCACCTTAAACTTTTTATATTAACGAGGCATTAAAAGTTCTTAGCTGACAAATAACTGAGAATAGAGAGCTTCTTGTGAAGCATCAAAGAGTCTGGTGGTCTTTAAAAATGTTATAAGCTTAAA
The DNA here is from genome assembly GCF_042242935.1 of Bactrocera oleae. Classification (NCBI taxonomy): domain Eukaryota; kingdom Metazoa; phylum Arthropoda; class Insecta; order Diptera; family Tephritidae; genus Bactrocera; species Bactrocera oleae. Next base: position 77,837,721 of record NC_091536.1, read on the forward strand.
ATACTAAACCAAAAAGGACACATATGACAATCTTTCATTATAACAATGCTCAATTGAAAACAAATATATATTAAAAACATTAATTTTAAAGTTAAATCAATAAACTTCTTTTCAATCAATTTTAAATTAATGTTGTTTCCACAAATTTCAATGTGCCCACTAACAAATAATACAAAGCGAACTAAGCTGCCCAACAAACAAACAACGTGTAAGCCTCCGATACAACCCTGTACACAAATTGCAAAAACACCAGAAAACTAGGACTCCAACATTACAACTATTGGAATGCTTGTGGACGACAGTGAAATGCAATTTCCTGTGAAATATGCCTCAAAAAGTTGCAAACAAAACAACAAAACAATACAAAATGAAATTCCAAAAACACAAAAAAAAAAAAAACGGTGAAATTGAATCGTCAAGCACACAAAAAATTTAGATAAAGCGCACAAAACTAAATCGGCCACCCTTGAATGGATGGCTTGAACGGCAGCAATGGACATTTATTGTCAGCAATTGTATTGCGGTCCATTGCACATTGCCGACGAATTAAAATGATGATGCCACAGAGTGGAGGCGACAGCGCACCGAGAGTGAGAAAGATAGATAGAGGGAGAGAGGCTGGCAAGCTGGCGGGTGACAGCACAGCGTGCTCCACATAAATGCAATTTCCTATATACAAATAAAATAGTATGTAAGTTTACATAAGCATAGTGGTTGAAGCAACAGGTTTTTGCTCCTAAAAGTATGCAACTAGCACAAAATAATCCAACTAAAATGCCCACACTCTGAAAACACCAGTACCCAATTCATTCATTGAATTCGGAAATTCAATTTACTCTAAACGTTATTATACCAACAATAATAACAACAACAACAACAACAACAACATTAATCTCGATACACAAGCAGGGAGCCGAGAGATGTAGTCCAGCGGGTAAATGTAGTAAACAGTTTTTAGATATATAATATAATATTATATATACATCGATATATACATATGTATGTCACTGTTCAACAGCCTGTTGCATGCAACAACAGGCATCAGCTAACATACAAACGCAACGGGCATTCTAAGCCGGCTGACAGCATTCACAGAATGAATAAATTTCTCACTAAACAGAGCAACACGCTGCCGAATGCTGGGCATATCATTGGAGTTGTTGTTGTTGGGCAATAATAGTTTGAATATTTTTGCCGTTATGTGCAGCTTAGTGTGAGTTAGCTGTTGCCGTCGCTGATATATTTTCGTCCATATTTCTATATAAGTGTGTGTGTGTGTGTGTTTGTAAATAAAGGAAAACAACAGAAACAACTTGTTTTTTAGCAAATATACAAGTTGAGCGAGAGTTGTTGCCCGAAACGAGCTAAAGAGGTTCATCAGGAAACAGGCATTCAAGCAACTCAACACCCAGCTGAGGTCTATACAGTTACAAAACAACAACATAAACAAAAACATGCCCTTCTATTCAACTCGTTTACCAATTAAGCTATAATGTCCGTGCTGTAAACATTTGAATTTTAATGGCATAACAACGTGCAACGTTCAACAGGCGGCAACTGAGCGAATGGACCGAAAGGACAATGAGTCTGTGTGAATGTGCGTGTCAATGAATTTTTGGAAAGGAATTTTTGCAACATCATTTTATTATTAATTTAGAAGGTTTTTAGTGCTGAATGCAGATTGCTGCACGATGAAGTTTTGGTTTGCGAAGCACACAAATTAGGGTTTAATTACACACACAAAAGCAGCTCAGTTTTGAGCCTGCAATAATTATTGACTTAAAATCCGATATATAAAAGGATAGCGAATGAAGGTGGTTAGCTCGGCAGTCATAATTAAAGATCGCTGATTATTTTGCTGCATGGTATTCAGGATATACTTTTATATTATCTCCGGATATATGAAAATGAGAGGGATATAAAGTTGTTTAGTATCTTAGAGGTTTTGTGGAAAATTCAAACAATATTACCTTCAGTTTTCTAACCATACAGCGGGTGATCGGTTGCATATTTCTTCAGCTTATACTAAGAAAGTTTTCATGAAATGTGGAGAAGATCGCAGGAACCTCTGATTTAAAAACTAAATTATTTGTAGTATGTCCGTTTGTCGTCGCAGAAGAATCCAGAGCATAACATTTTTGGACTAAATTTCCCATTTCTACCATCTAACGATTCAAAGGAATATTTCCAAGTATAATTCCTTTTAAGGATTTAATATTTACTAAGCTGCAATATGAGAATCTTTCTCTTCAAACACTGGCCTTAAGCCCTCACTACGTTTACATATACTTACAATACACAAAACTTTAATTTTCAACTTCCTTAGGCCACTATATTGACATTTTGAAGTAGTCTAACCGTTATTGACCTCATTTGTAATACTCACAATCCTCTGTGAAAATCTATGTATGTAACGAAATGTGTCGGTAGCAATGCAGATAGCAGTCTATAAAAATTAGAATAAGGAAGCAATAAAACAAGAGAATTCACAGATATCGTCGAGCATTTCTTTTTAATCTCTAGAAATATGTTTTGGCTAGCATTTTAAAAAAAATAAGTGGGCTATTATTGCCACTAATGTCTCCCGAGTCCAATGATGGTTTCTAAAGATATAATAGTGTCTTAAGTTCTTAAGTACAATTCTACAATCCCTGCAAACACTCCTGAATTCCATTTAATACTTTCAATAAAAAGAACTGGGTGAAGAAATTTTTAGAGGATGTCATATACCTCAAATGCTACGCGAAATGTAGCGTTCAACTACCATCTTACCAGATTTGACTTGATCTCCATCTCCGCGTGAAGATTGATCTCCATACGTCAATTAATATGTGTTCGGCGGCTGTTTGTTTACGACGCGAAGAGTTTGTCTGGCGATTTTTATTATGGAAAAAAGTTTAACAAAGAGTTTGCTAGAAATTTTGTGTTTCCATTGGTTTCCATTATTTTGGGGAATCTACTTAAACACGAACGCAAGTATATGGGTGGCGCAATCATTCAGTGAAGATCGTATTGTCAGCGAAAACTTTCTTCATCTTCTCTTGAATCATTAGTAAAAACGACGTTGAGTAGAGACCGCGAAAAAGATGCTTGACAACGTAGCTGAGAACCCTACATTCATCAAATCCATCATTACTGGTGACGAGACGAAGGTCAGATCAATAAAATGAAATTCGCTGAGGCTTATAACAAGAAAAATTAGCATGCTTTTAATAGTTCAGGAGCCTACAAGTATAATGAAGGCGTTATAAAGATTTGTATTCATATATTTGAAAATGTGGTGTTTTATTTGGCAGTCCGGTTCATATTCGAGCATATGGTATACTTGAAGAAGAAGCCATAAGCAAGATCTTATATCATTGCCGTGCATGAAAAAGATGTCTGCTAACATTTAAAAACCGTGACAAAGTTTCATGAGTGAAAACTATCAGCATTGACAACAGTTTTTATTTGAGAGGTCTTCTTCCATTGGCAACTTTGTCCACAAATTATTACATAATAGATTTCTAAAGTAATTATACTAAAAAATTGCAAATAATATACGTTAATAGACAAAACAAAATATATTTCCTGGATATTATGAAGTATCAGGGTTATATGTGTAATATTACAAAAAAAAAAATTTACATCTATACAATTATCTAGGCTTACCTAAGTGATCTTAAGATTAATAGTAAAGCCTAGCTGTGCTAACTAAATATTTGAATACAACAAAGTGGTAACACATTTACACTGAACTAATTCATGAAACCATAGAGTTTACGTCAAATCCAAAAACCACAACAAAACTTTAACGATTTCCCAATTCACAGTCATTAATTTCTCATTATTTCGCGCAAAACGGTATTCCGAAAATGTACACATGAACAGTAATAAAATATTTAACAGACAGTAAACTTTAAAAACTTTCAGACGAGCCACACGCAGACACCCGTACACCTTCCCTCAGCAAAAGGCACATATGCAAACACACACACACACATGCATGAGGCTTAATAGCGACTGCCCCTACAATGAACAATGTAGAAGTGAAAATGCATGCCACACAAACGGCGACAAATGCAATGCAATACGATGCAATGTACAATGCAACAACAATACAATACAAGTAGCCAAATGCCAAAAGCCGAAACGAAAAGCAACCGAAAAATGCCCGACTTGCAACCAATCAAAATGCAACCGAAATGCAGCCCCCACAAGTGCTCGTGCAATATGTTGCAACTTGCAACATAATAGAAAGAGACAACAGAGCAAAGCCGACCAACCAATTTCGGGGTCTATTCTTCCGCCACTATTAATATTAGTGAAATATTATTTGGTGCTATGGATTTTTGCTTTTTTCACTCATTTGCCGTTATTTTTTCTGTTACTTCGGTGTTTTTTTTTTTACTAACGGCAGTGAGGCAACTAATAGGCTGTGCCACCACCCACGTAGCCGGAAGTAGGCATTGTGCAGTTTCATTTTTTGTTATTGATATTTTTGTTGTTGTTGTGTGTATGCGTACATTTTAATAAATACACAATAATGCATTGTGGCCAACTTGGACTTACCGAAATAACGGGTGGGAGCAATAGTGGCGCAACAGTAAGGTTGGCAGCGACTTTGCGACACCATGCATGGTGGAGTACGCCACTCCAAAACGCTTCGCTGCTCGCTTTTGCCACAGTAATATTTTACTTCGGGTTCATTTTCGATGTTTCCCTTTTTTACCAAGTTGCAAGTATGTTGCTGAGAGCGCGCGGAACTTTATTAGCTGCGTCCTTACATTGGTGGATTACACACGCACAAACACACACACACACGCACAGTTGCATGAGAGTGTATGAATATTTGATATTTTTCATTTATAATCCCCTCTAGCCTTCCATGCCACACGTACCACATTCGCTTTTATGCAGTTGGTCAAATTTGTTTGGGTTTTTTTCGTGGGCGCACGGGGCGTATGAGTAACATTAAATGCCAACATTCGCATGACAAATGCAGGCGCAAGCAGAACGCAAGAAAATATCTAAACACGCACACACACACAGACACATGTGTGGGGTAATATAAATAATTTGGCGTTTTTTGTGCGTGCTTATTGCTTTCCTCGTTGTTATTGTTGTTCTGAATGCTCCCCTAGTAACTGGTGTCCTTTCATTACTCGGCACATTAAACAAACCCCAAGACATAGTCGACAATGTAACGCTAACACCGCAATTGCCAAACGCTAACGTCAAGTGACCGACAAAAGTGACTTTGTTGTTGTAATTGTTTTGTTCATCCTTCTCATTTGCGCTTTTTAGTGCTTTCAATTGCGTTTAGTGGAAATATTTGTTTTTGTTTCATTTTCAATTTGCGCTTTTTGCTGCAATTGCTTGGCTCATACACCCTTCGCTTATGCACTCATGTCATTTGTACTGTTATTTTTTAAGTTTATAATGAAAGCTCATTTCACTGTCGAAAATTAAGCTTCCATGCATTTTGTGTTTTTGCTTTTGTGTACGGACATGACAGGAAGACAGGGACTTTTAATGAAAATCCTTGATGACTAAATGCATAAAAAGAGTGGGGAAGAGTTGGTTGCGTTCGAAACAAAAACTGAAATATTTTTTAAATATTAATTAAAAGCTTGTTTCGTTTCCAATTTGTGATGTCATTCATGAAGACGGAGCTTTCACTATTTTAAAATCATCTAAAGTACCGTATTAGTACTTAATTATTCGTTTGAGTAAACTAGCAATTGGTCAAATAGAAATAATAATAATTACGAAACTCAAAATTTCAAGGATGAAAGCTGCGTCTTTCGGGTTTGTATATATGTATTTATATTATATATCATAAAACCGTTTGGAACTTTACAACTGATTAATGTTTGGTTTTGAATAACTGATTTATGAGTAGTATTTTAGAAATAAGGAATAAAGAGCTTTCACCATTATCAAATAACTTTAAATGGCGTAAATCAGCTTATTTAATTTACTAATCTAATAGTCGCTCAAATAAACGAAATTGCAGAAGTTAAAATTCTTAAAAAGTAGTAAAAGCTTCTTGTCCCCTTGTGTAAAATTTATGTATAAATAGTATTTAAATTCATAATTAAAGACGATATGAAGATTTCGTTGGATTAATTTTTGGTTTTGAATAAATAAGTCAGGAATAAAATTACTTTAAGTGTAATTTTTAGAAAAAAATTTTGTTGGGTTGTAGTTTTTGGCGCAATGTTAAGGAGTCGGCGGCAAATTGTTATTATTTTCTGTGGAAGTTTGACGTAATTTTTCACATTATATTAATTATAATTTGGTGCTGACTCATTTTCTATATAATTCTTTCTTCTTGTATTTGCTGTTTTAATAGAGTGTAACCAAAAAAAGGATCCTACAAGTTTTACCCACTTTTTAAAAGTTATTAATCTTCTGTTGGAAGCTCTATTTCATTATTTCTCACAAACAATACCAAAAGATGATTAAGATCGTTTTATTGAGGCTCGAGCCATGAACCAGTTTTAGGTACATAAGTAGTGCTGGAAGTATATTGTAAATAAGGTGTGTGTCTTTGCTTAAGCGTGTGTGCTGAAGTTGACACTAGACGAACCACATTTTCAATCTAAAATTTACAAATTTGTTTGACTTTGTTTGAAAATATTAATTTTACTATAATTATTACGATTGTCAAATTAAGCTCAACTCCAACTTTCTAAAAATGCCTCATATTTTGATTTTGTTTCTGTAAAAGTCCATATGAAAGCATAATAATAAAGTGCTCAGTAAAAACCATGGCTTTCACTCTTATGATAATTAGTTCAACGTAACGGAAACTGACGTGACGGGGACTGGTAATTCGGAAAAATTTCTGAATATTTCTAAGATACTTTCTGGCACCACAACAACAACAATAACATAATTTACTTAAATATATAAATTAAAAATAATTTTACTTTGATTGAATGATATAAATTATTTGAATAAAGAATTATGCAAAATTTAAAATTTTTACAAATTACTCATTACTTCTTGAATAGATAAAATGCAAAAGTTGTAAAAAGAATATAGTACACCACGAAGTTATTAAGAAACCGTTACTGAATTTCCTCAAATTAAAGCCACAATTCAACTAGCTGATTGTTCAACTGTTACTTGCAACTAAATAAAATATAAATATATATATATATATATACTTTTTTTTTTAATATAATATATACACATATGAACAAATATATATATGTGCAGATATATTTACATATATAATCTGTTTTTGTTGACATCGTCACACCTAGTAACTTTATTATTCCAAGTTGGAGTATGCAGTCATTACCAGCGAAATATTTTTCAAAAGTACAATGCTCGTATATAACACATATTTTACACACCTATCAATAATATAGATTTATAATTTCTATATACATAGGTATATATATGTACATATACTTAAATATATTTCAGTAGCTAAAATTGCATACTTTATAAAAGGACAACTATATACCATACTTGTATAAGGTACATACATATATATGTATATATATTATATTATATAAGTATTTACACATAAATACCTACAAACACATACAAATACAAAACCATACTTATGAGTGCCACGCGCGCTCGGCTGTCCGCATATATTTCCATTGTATATCTTTCGTTACGGTTTGACATTTCACTCGATTGTTGTTATTTTTATTGCTTTTTTGCTATTATAATTTTCGTTATTTTTCATTTTTTCGCACACCATTTTTTTTTGCAACGGTCTCACTGGAAATGTCATGTCAGCAGGACGATGAGCAGATAAATGCATAAAAGGATGACCACATTGAAACACGCACGCAGCCACATATATTGTTATGTGCACACGCATAGATACATTATATATATATATATATATGTATATATATGTACATGTATGAATACATTTCTACACATAAACACACATACGCGCGCTCAAAATGTGCTAACCCCTCTCGCCTGTCTCTGCAAGTCCTTTGCTAGCTTGACTTCTTGTAACTGTATTGGTGAATGCATTTGTATTCGTATGTATTTATATATGGTATGTGTTGTTTGTAGTGGTGGTAGCATTTTTGTTAATATCACCGCCCTCGCCCTTCATGCTTTGCTTTAAATGTTACAGTTTTTGCGTTTTTCGCAATTTTCTTGTTGTTTGTGTGAAACTCGTTGTTGTATAGCGAACATTTTAATCCAGTTTTTCTTCCGTATTTGCTGTTTGCATTTCTCTTGCACTACTATGTCATATCATCACACAATTCGTATTTTAATTTCTCTTTGCTGGCTATTCGGGTGCTCGCACAATGCAGTTAAAGAAGAAGTAGAAGAGAAGGTGGAGCAGCAATAATAAATAGTGAGGTTAACTTGAAAAAGTAAAGGCAAGCAACAACAACGCTTGCGGTATTGTCAATAAATATTTAATTTCGGGGCAACCACATACGATTGCACACATACATATATACATACATAGCATAATTTTACATTTGTGTGCATAGTAATATTAACATAAATTTGTATATATTATATTATAGATAGGTATATGCTTTATTCGAGTATATAAAAATAAATAAATAAATATATTTCATTGTAACAAGCGCCAAAGGCTTCAACTCGAATTATACCCGAAAAGTATTATGCATTACACATACATATACAATTACTGTAAAATAATGTATATATCTTTATTTCAACAGCCATGTGTGCTATTTAGTATATGGAAGTGTATTATATATAATAATTATGCATCAAAAGGTCATAAATGAATTTCATATTTCGGCATTTATGACGCATACAAATCTTAAAATCCTTTATAAATTATATTGTACTTATGCATCTATTTAAAGCCATATATGTAGCTTTTATGTACTTACAATGTAGAGTATTTATTTTTTCGGAACAAATTAAAGTTTTTAAAATTTCTTGGGCTTCAATCGAAGTTTTCTTTGAATATTTATACGCTGAACAGGGCATGTATGTAAACCATCAGCCTGACGGTTTAGCTATGTCCGTGTTCACGTCAGTTTTTGATCTGAAACATTGCCCATGTCCTTTCCTCACCTATATCGGACCACTATAGGGTATAGCTTCCATACAAATTGTTCGATAAAAATCAGCTTCTTGTATGGGAAACTTTTTCTTTATAGAACTTGGCACAGCACAGTGCATAAGACAGTGTTATAATCTTCAAGTAAATTGTTTAGATCGGACAAATATAGCATATAACTATCATGTAAACTGACCGTTCCAAATTGAGTTCTTGTATGGACAGCTTTTTCACTTGACAAGATATCTTCACGAAATTTGGCATAGAACATTGACAAAAAACAAACTATTGTACGATCTCCGACTATATTGTTGAAACTGATCAGTGAAAATCAAGATAAAGATCTTTTTACAACTCTTTATGCCATAAAAAATGCCCGCGTGCAGTTCATTATAGCTTTAGTGCCGTTGAAGTTAACGGGTTTTTCTTGTGCTATTTCATATATCTATATAATATTTTTAGAAATATTTAGTGAATATTTATTATTTAAATTTGACGGATTGGTTTATCCTATACCAATCTAAAGCAAAAAATTTAAGTTTTTGAGATGTGGCAACTCTAGTTTTAAGAAAACAGGCAACGAATCAGAGATTTACCGATAACAAAAATCGCAATCGTATCATACCTATCACATGGGTATTTCAAAACGAACGTGTGTGCTCTCCCTCGGTCTAATAACCAACCGTTTTCTGAAAATAACGGCACATGTTGTTATGATTCTATCAGAACAACAAAGAAAGGTCATTTCTGCGGGTGATATCCAGGGCAGTTGTTGGTCAACATAGTTCGAAATATTAAAAAGAACCCTCAAATAAAAGAATAATTTTGAAACAATACACATACATACATACTCATTTAACACCCAATATTGTTGTTGTCGTCAGCAAACAATTTAAGATCAATAGAAAAAGGGTTTTCAAATCCGCAACTTTAATATATTTCAAACAATCGTTTTACACAATTAAATGTCACTTTGAAATTATAAAATGGTTTTAAAACGTTGTACGTTTTCGGGGTTGGGCAGACAAAGACTCGGCTGATCCACTTGCGACGGCGATCGATCGAAAAAAGGGGACCTGTATCCAATCGTCGATCCTTTTTGTTGATTGGGCAGAGTGTACGATCTCTCCACTGGTATGGTATTCATCGGAGAGATGTGTGAAGTTGCATGTATTGGTGGGTGGTGTTTTCGAGGGTGGATGGTATTGTTGTGGTGTGTTGGAGTGTATCAGGGATGTTCGACGGGAAGGCTTATAGCTCATTTAGCCAAATTGGAACTGACAAATGAAACATTATGTAGATAATATATTGAAAAAGCAAAACACAAAGCTGTTCCCAATCAAACTGCTTTGCATATAACAACGCTAAGCGAGAGCCAGGTATAATTAACATAAGCAAAAAAGTAAATTTAAAAAAAATTTTAGTTTCTGGTCAATGCGACCTAACTTCAGCATTGGCGGGTTAAGTTGCTTTCCATATACTTAAATATGTGTTAATTTTATTTAAGTCCAGGGTTATTTGATTATTTTTGCAGCTAAAAACTGCTTGGCCATAAAGAATAATATTTAAAACAATTTTGGAAAAAATTAAGGGTCAAGAAGCGAAATTTATTGCCTAAAGTTTATTTTTAAACTGAAAATTTGAATATATTGACTAATTTTCAGATCTGACGTTTTTAAATATATTTAAGAATAATAATTATTTAATCACAGATTAACTACGCAAAATGTACATAAAGTATTTATATTTTAATTTTTCTTTCCATTTATCCATAAAAAAAAATAATACTTTTGATTTAATGTACTTAAACCCACCAATAATAATAATAAATCAAGATAAATACTAAGGATATAATAAGATAATAACTTGCAATAATTTATTTTAAACGCTATAGTAAAAACCAAAAGAAACTCACTGCATTACACAACATTTTCCCGTAACTATTTAAAAATCGACGTCATTTACAGTTACTTTAAAACGCCAACTTTAACTTTGAATTCAAAAGCATATGAACACACGCACACACATACATATATTTGCATACATTTACGTATACATACACATAACCCAGACGGCCTAGACGACACTTAGCCAATATGGGAAAAAATGGCAAGAAGAAGAAGCAAAAAAAAAGTGGAAAATAAGAAGGAGAAGCACAACAGCTATAACATTGCAACAAAGTGCGTACGAAACGACGAGAGCAAGAAACAAAAGTCAACGAATGAGAGTGTATGTGCGTGTGCGAGTGTATTTTGTGCTATATAACGGTGCATTGCTTTGCGAGTTCAGGCCAGTGCAGCGAACGACAACGAGCAGCTTTTCGCTGCTTACAGCTGGCACAGATTGCACAGCGAGCGGCGCGTGCAACAGCGAAAGGTAACGGATAGAAAGTGCAACGTAAAGAAGAAAGGCAGAGAGAAAAATGCACGGAAAATGGAGTAGAGGAAAAACAGAACTTTATTCTATGGCAAACTGCAACTAACAACAACAGCAACAAGAATAACAATAACAACAACAAAAATAATAATAACAATAACAACAATAATTATAGGAACAACAGCTATAACATTAATGATGGCAATAACAACACACAGCAGCGACAGGTAGCAACAAATAAATGCAAGGCAGTTGCAAGCATGTGACATGCAACGAAAACAACAACAACAACAATTAAAACAGCTGCAGCTACAAAAAATTAGTGCAACTTGCAAATGCAAAAATCTGTATGTCTATATATATGTACATATGTACATATGTGTGGCTCTCTAGGCCTGCCAACACATACAGACACGCACAGACATACTTTCGCACTGTGCTTACCTGCACCGCCGCCGCCGTTAGGGTGCCCATTAACACTTGATGGCAATAACAAAAACGAACGGGAAATAAAAATTGCAGCCACGAGAAAGTTAACGACGACTTCAAAAATATATTGACGGTCCGTCAACCATGTGTTCCACTACCACATTTGCCAGCCAGCCGCCCAACAACGGGATACGCACAAAGTCGTGGCGCCACAGCAACAAAACCGTCGCACCAAAAGCGAAACTAAACGTGTACATATACAAATAAACAAATACACACATAGTGATGCCTATAACTTCAACGGCTGCAGGAAAATGAAGCCAAGTTAAATGGCGAATGCAGTTAACCTCAGCGAATGCAATAAAAAATTCTATTAAGCATACATTCAGGCGTTAGACTGCGCGCACGTTACGTGTGTGCGTGTGTGTACCTTCATTTGCGCCCTTATATGTAGAGCTATGTGTGGCGCGTACAAAATCAAATGGGGAAATAATTTTGTTTTTTTCGATTGCATTCTCTTCAAAGCATATGCCAAGGCGCAAACACGTCTGCTGCCGCCGCTGCTGGTGATGAAGGTGATAATGATTGAGTTGTCTTGCCGAAGACACTGAATGCATCTAATGCGTATGTATATGCGCAAGTATATGGGCGTATGAGTTCGCAACTATGCGTATACGTGTGCGTCCATTGTAAGTTCGTACGAGTGTGTGTGTGTGCGTAGTTAGTCGTTTGCCTTGCGGCAAGTTGCGCGCTCAGCTGGCGAGAGTGATGATGGAGAGGCAGAGATACGTATATACGAAGGATATACAAACATAAATATAAACATACACATACATGCAGATATCTGTACGCAATGTGGCCGCCATTGCTGCTGCCTCTTTGCTTTCCTCACATTCTTATTAAGTTTTGTATAGGAAAGCACGGTGTGTGTGTTTTTATACATTTTTTTATTTGTGCTTGAATAGAGTTTTTGTTATTGTCATTACATGTGCGTAGAATCCCAGTGAACCAAAATGTGTCGCTTGACAGCTGATTAGTGGCGCAGCAACTTGACATTGCCGTCTCAGTTGTGAACAATTCAACTAATCAATGAGTATGACAGTCGAGAGAGTTTAAGAGAGTTGATGAGAACATGATGTTTTGTATTATACACAGCTGAAATTCTCAGCTGGTTTATAAAATAATAAAATAAATTAAATGTAGTAATGATAAAGCTTTAAGCTTGAACCAATAAAAAATAGTAAAGTAGTAGAGCTCTAGAAATCTTTTGAAGTCCCATCAAATCTGCACCAGAGAAAACGTTATGAAAAAGTTATCTATATAAAGAATTTTCCGAGACTTTATGCAACTAATTATTTGAGAACCAATAATAATAACTTTAAATATATGTTTCAAATTTTTCATAGGCATTTATATTTGTATATATTTGGCCACTGCAGTTCGAACAAGAAAGCACGTTAACTTCGGTTGCATCGAAGCTAAAATATGATTCACAAATAATAAACGCCGCGGTTCCGGCAAATGTGCAACTTCTTGGGGAGTGAAAGATGTATGCCAAATTGACAGACGGGGGTAGCAAAATCGACTCAGCTAGTCACACTGATCATTTTATAGAGTCTCCGACATTCTCTTCTTGGGGTTATAAACTTCGTGACAAACTTAATATAGCCTATACAGCGTATAAAAATATATAAAGTGCAGCTAAAAGGCTCTTTAACTAAGATGTCTTACATTTTGAATGGGATTAAAAGCTATAACATTGTAAACACAATTTAATGAAATTCAATAAGAAATACAAAAAAGTGGGATATTTCTTTGTTTGAATCGAAAAATATATATTTAATCTTTATTTTTACCAAAAGCTCACACTAGTTGACGCTGTGTTGTTATTTTTGTTATTTTTCTTCCAAAAATAGTATGATTAGGTTAAGAATTATTTTTTTAATACCTCGCTTTTTGAAATAATGCTGCAATAGTCGGAAAGTTTTAACCTTGTGTTATAATTTATTTTGGAAAGTTTTGCTTTATTATTATTTTTTAAGTTGTCGAATAAATTTTTGAAATTTATCTTTACCAAAAGCTTACGCCAGGTGGCGTTGGGTTGAATTTTTTGATTAGTTTACGAATTTTCATCGATAATTTGTACAATTTTGCAAAGTTTCAGTAAATAAATATTTCCATGGTAGTTTATTTTCTAATTATTGTATCGACATCGCAGTCAAAAAATTTTACTATATTTAGTTTATATAAGGTTTGGTAAGGACAGATTTTGTGGATAACCAGTAATCATCGCAAATATTACAAATATTCTAACACGATTTTTTTTCCGGGATGAAGAAAACTTTATTCTTAGTTTTAGCAAAGTCGAGAAGGATTTGCTGAAAAAATATCAAAAATTCTTAGCCCGTAAGAACTCCTATTACATTAACAGTTAAAAGTAGTAAATTGCAATTCATAAGGGTGAGATAATTTAATGATGCTCTTTCCGCCCTGAAATTTTCCTTAATCGATAACTTCCTGCCTTTAAGGTATATTTTGTAAAAATTATTATGAATAATGGAAATCAAAATTACAAGGTTGATATAATAAAGAGATATGATCCCATTGATGAGAAGTTATTCTGCGAACACTAACCAAGGCCAAAGTCAAAGTGAGGCAAGGCTTAAGATAATGAAGTTGTCAACAGAAAGACTTAGCTGGCAGACATCAATTTAAGAGAAATTATTGGAAATTGATAGCTTATCACTCTTTTTAAGACTCTCCAACGTGTTTATTGGCATACTTGACAGGCATTATTAATTCTCCCGTTTTCTCTCTTTTTTTAATAATGCGTATGTGGATTTGAGGCAGTGTTGGCTTGTAGCACCAACAACCCCGTTGCAGAGCTTTTTACACAACTTTTTTTTTTGTTGCAATACACACAATGCGTATGTTTGCGTGAGCCAGTTTTGCTATGCACTTTTTCCCCATTTTTTCGTTGCCATACAAAAAATTTGTTGCGTTTTTGAGAAGTTTGAGTTTCAAAAAGTATGCGGAGGCCATTAACCTCAGCAATAGTGCCCGGGCCGAGCGAGTCAACCGAACAAATGCTGGTAAATTTTTCGAGTTTAGGTGGTTGGCGGTAGCGCTGCAGTAGTTGTTGTTGCTGTTGCAATTGAATTTGCCAGTTGCCATTGCAAATTCATTGTGCCACCTTCCCGCCTGCATTGCATTTAATTTCATGCTACGCAACCGCTTTTGTATGTGTTGTTGCAGCAGCTGCAAGTTGCACTGGCTGTTGCAGGCGCTGTTTGTTTTTGTTGCATGGGCTTCCTCCTTTTATTTACATTTTTTAGCATTTGCGTGTGTGAATGCGTGCATGTTTGACTAACCGTTGCTGTGTGCATGTATATATATATATATGTGTGTGAGCACGTGCGTGTGCACATATTTGCCTAGTGTGCGTAGCAAAATATTTAATTTTTATTCGAAACTTTTGCCGCTCACACGTTCAACTTGTTCCGGAATGAAAGGCAGCAGTGCGCTAAATGCCAAACGGGCAACGTACAACGTGCAACCAGCAACTGCGCAATGCACCACCCTTACCACTATTGCAATGTGCAACATGGCGCCATTATGCGCCACCATCTCGTCAGCGTGCCAGTTGTTGCCACCACTGCTAACCCGGTTTGCTCCCTTTTTTTCGTGGCCAAAAGTGCACGCACGCTCGACACGCATGGCTGTGGCACGTTACGGGCATACGCGGCGGAGGGGCCAGTCAGCAAGTTATGTGCCAGGTGCAGTATTGCAGTACTGACGATGTCGCTCCGCTTACCAACACAACTAGTTAGTTGCACTTCCTGTGTGGCACGAAAAAATTCTACCATTCTTGCAACTTTCGCTTGAGCCAGCCATTGCACTAGCTGCCAACATGCACCACACCCGAGTTAGCAGGAGCGCTGGGAGTCTGAGAATGTATTGCTTGCTTGTTTGGCTGCTTCGCTTAGTCGCTTAGTCGCCCCTCACCGCGCCATCACCCGCGCGGCTGTGTCTGCCGCTGAGTGCGCACAAGTGCGAGTGTAGAAATGCTGCCACAAAAGCTTTTACCTTGCGACTCCTTAAGCCGTCGTCGTCGCCAGCCCCAACGCCCTTGCCGCCCCCTCTGTGCGTGAAGGCGCCGCTAAGCGTCTGGGTTAAGCCAAGCTAGGCGCTTGTAGTGCGTTCCATCAATATGCCTCATGCGTAACTCATATTTTTTCGCAGCACTAACATATGCGTATTTAAAGCGGCTATTATATTCATCGAATGCAACACTGTGCTTTGGCTTTGGTTTGGCTGTTGTAAGCGTTACACATGGGGCAAGTGCAACTTAGCCGCTGCAGTTTTTAATTTTTTATTTACTTGCGTGGCCAATTTCATATAATTTCTTTTGAGTGTGTGCGTAATACTCCTCCCCACCATGCCCTACAGGCGTCTCACTCTCTCAGCCGAGTCATATATATATATATATATATATGTGTGTGTATGTGTGGCAAGTTTTAATTTTGCTCACGCATGCATGGAATTTTGAGGATTTCTTTGCACCGCCACGCCCTTACACACTTTACCATCGCTACGCTCTTCTGTATTATTTGCCTGCTTTAATTCTACATTATTTTCGTTTGCTTCCAGTATTTACTTTTGCATTCGTTTTTTGATGTGCGTCGTCGTTTTGATTGGCACTTGCATCAAATTGCAGCCATTTTGCAATCATACTGCCATTTCCTACATTTCGGTTTTTATGATATTTTTAATTTGAAGGAATTTCACAATAATTACAGTTTGGTAAAGGATGTGCGTGTGGATTTATCCTTGTAATATGTTCATAATAAGAATTCCTTACACGCAAATATGGGTTTTCAACGAAAGCCAAGCAATTTTTTCTATAATCGAAGCGTCTGTTAATATTTTAAAATATTTTTTTTATAAAAAAATTTAAATTTTACAAGAGCCAATAACGGTTCTTAAAGCGATAGGATCGTGGAGCTTTTAGCTTTCTAGAATCAGCTTCAATCCAGTATTATTATTTTTTTAATATTTTTATTTTTAAGTTCTAACTTTAAAAAATGAATAACGATAACAATCAATCGATATTTTTTTCATTTTTTAATCGACTTCGAAGTGTTAATAATATATTGAAGAACTATCGTTAGAAATTAAATAAAATATCAAAATCAACGATTTTATTTTTCGATAAAAATTAATCGATTTTTTTTTTATTAAACTTTATGTTTTTTTTTATTTTGAGAACATAAATTTTAAGGATTTCATTACAATACGAAGGCCAAAACTTAAAATAAATAAATTAAAAAATAAAGGCAAGCAATTCCTTCAATTGTGTAGCAATGTGAATCGTCCGAAACCCTTGTATAACACACACATCCTCTTTACTCACGGTTTATTAGTAAAATTGAAGCAGTAGGGGCAGCGTAGGGGATTGCGAAACACACTTTGAAATACAAAATTGCACTCTCTTCTAAAAAAAACATGGTTAAGACATTAAGAATTGAATTGTATATAGGAATTACCATTTTATGTGTTGATTGGTTTAATACTAGACCTAAGAATGACTTTGAAAAAAAAAGCATTTTTTTCATTACGATGACTACCAGTTTTATGCAGACATAAGGCGATTGGTTGTGAAAATTATTACTGGTATCAATGCAGTTAATAGTTGGGCATTTCGCTGCTGAATATTTTATAGGGGTTCGCGAGATAGATTGGTATACACACATAGGTTACACATATTCAGCGGTGGCTCTATTTGATTTCAATATTTTGCATTTTATTATTTAGGATTCCGAACAGATTGCGAACGTCACACGCTTAGTGGGAATGAAGCAGAAGCGACGCAATAAACTCGATTTTTTAGAGTGCAAAAAATATGAATTTTCACCTACGTGGACCTATTGGCTGTAGCAAAGCGAGCGCGTAAAGTTTTAGTTAGAGGCGTGGCACTCAAATTGCGAATGAATAATTTATACACAAATGGCATTATACCTATGTATATCATAGGCATAAATATACATCATAATATCAGAAGATATTTTAATACTTCTCACTAGCGATGTCAATGACATCAATTACCGTTAATAATTGCTACCTTACTGCGTTACTTTACACTCTTTTTTTGCTCACACAACTTTTAATTAGCACTTTAAGTAGTTAATTTAATTCCTGCAGAAAGTAATCGATTTTAATGAATTTTTTATGAATTTTCTTCCCTTTGACTACAGGCTTAGAACGGATCGCTGAGGAGTTGATGGAACGCATGAAATGGAAGCAATATCAAGAGCCATTAACTACGCGCGTCCATACAAATCACACCGTACAATCGCCAGCCGAAACAGCAGCAACAGCAGAATTGCCAGCAGCAACAGCTGCCGCCAGTACAGCAGCGACCTCAGTAGCCCCACAAATCCCAGTAGAACGGCAAACATCCACAGAGTGCGATCAACACAAACGCAACGATCAGCCTGTAGAGGAACAGACATATTTGCAGCAACTAAAATTGATCAACGATCTCGCAGACGCCAAAAGTGCGCAGTTAACATCATCACCAATATACGGTCAAAGCAACGGCACTGCAACCGACAACAACAACAGCCAACACAATCTTCAATACCAGCAGACACACGTGCGCACAGTCGGAGGCGAAACGAACGAAGAACAGCAACAAAACAAAGGAAATACGCAACGAAGCAACTGCGTAGAAGATTACATAAAGGGTAAGGAGGATCGGGAGGTGCAAGCTGTTGCAGGTGAGCATAAATAGACTATTTTCATACCCTGAACAGAACACAGAAGGAAACGGTGGAGACTATATAAAGTATATACATATATAAATGCTCAGCGTCATGAGCTAAGATCGTCTGCATGTGAACCCACCTCTCGGTTTTGAGATATCGATCTGGAATTTTCACATTTTTTTCTTTCCAAGAGGCTACTTATTTGTGCCCTTATTGGTGTGGTTTAGGACACAACCATCTTACAAACTGATCGATCAAAACCAAGTCATTGTATGGAAAACTTTTATATTTGTGTAGATATTCTCACGAAATTTTGCATGGATTATTTTCGAAGGTTATACTACAATCTGCAAACATATTTTTCTGACCAAACCACTATAGCATATAGCTGTCATACAAACTGGCCGATCAAAATCAACATAAAGATTACTTATACAGGCACCGAAGAGTATTAATATTTTTTTTCTTTTTTTATTTAGAATAATTTTCAAAGTTTATGATGTAGAGTTCAATTTTTTGGTTGAGGTGTTTCCGAAAATGAGAGAATACATTTCAAACGCTGTATTGAAAATATACTATCTTTGCTACGACACTCATTCCTTTGCGAACATATCCATTAGCTTAAGAGTAATTCCAAATTAATAATAAATGCGGCCTACATTCAGGCGCATGACTCATTTTAACGAAGTTAAGCTCCCCATTCAATACATATAAAGAGCAACGTAAAAATTCTTATTTTTAAATATTCTTTTAAAAAATGATTATATACCTCTCCATAATATTATTTTGCTTCACATATTTTTCATTCCTTATTTTGTTAGACAATACAACAACATCACATAATCACAACCAACTTCAACGTAATAACAGTAATAGTTTAACATTAAACAATAAGACAAATTGCGGCAACAACAACAACAACAATAATACATCAATAAAAGCAACAAATTCATCACACAAAAACACACCAACAAACATCACAAGCGTTAACGCCAATCAAAATAGCTTGTCAAGTGTAACTACATCACCACCGTCAACGCATCCACCGCAGCGAGTCACTGAAGTGCTTGAGAGGCAGCGTACGCCCACCGTTGAACCGGTCGATTGGAAACCGAATGAGAAGTGTTACTTTTGCGTGGACGGCAGATTACTCACGGTGAACGCGAAGGGCGAACTTGTAGCCGAGCCGGCGGGCCCCATTGTGTCCGCCGTCGGCGGCGATCCAGTGGAACACGTTCACAGGGTTGGTGTTTTATATACATACAAGTATTTTTTGTTATCTTAAGATTTTGTCTAAGGCCATTCAATATTATTTCGGTTAACAAAAAAGTTATGATTTTGTATCACTTGCTTAGGGCTATTATATCTAAGCGTAATTATAAGTAAGGTAATTTTAGCTAAGATGTTTCCCCCACCTTTTTACGAAACTTCATTTTTCTATTCCTAACGCTCTAGAATTTAGTAGCTTAGGGATGACAATATGAGATTTTTAATGTTAAAAATGTTTATATAAATTAGTATACTAATAATTTTCGTTAAAAATGCTTAGAAACCACCACAAAAAAGTACAACTATATGCATATAATGTTAAACAAACCCTTTTTTAATGTTCAGTTACTCTTTAATTTCGATCAGAAGATATTTGTAAATTGTTTATTTTTATTTATAAACCAATTGCCACAACTAAGCTTTCGGTAAATCACAAAAACCTCTAATTTTAATTACTTATGAATCTAAAAATAATAATTTGTACACAATTAGTGATGAAATTATTTGCGGTGAATTTACACTGTTATACGTATTGGTGACTTCTATCAAGCGCAATTACTTCAAACCCCAATTTTTGCATACAATTATTAAATTCTTTAACCAAAGTACACGAACTGGGAAAGCACACCGCAGATAATTTTATAAAAGTAAAAACAAAAAAATTAAAGTAATATTAATTTAACAAAGAAAATGCATATTCACATTTTTACTGTTATACGCAATTTTTGTGCTCTTTCTTTCGATTCGTGTCAAAAATAAACGAAAAACAAGCAGCTTGAGACCGATAGTGATTCGAATGAATCAGCACATGTGAATTTGGTGAATAATACAACAACTGCGCCTATTGGTAACCACAATAACAACAGCAACAGTACGAATAACATTAACAATAACAACAACAATAATAATAATAATAACAATCGCATCGACTGGAACAAGCTGTTGACGACACGTTTAGTTGATTTGCCAGCGAATATGACTTCAATGGACTCAATGGCCGCGCAGTTAGCAGTCATTTCTGGTTACCCGAGTAAGTGTGAACGCGTCATAAGCAGATGCCACTTAGCGTGGCATTGCAGTCAAATATATATATTTAAATGTTATTTTTGCTTTTTTTTTTCAAATGATAAACGCAGATTTTAATTGGCTACAATTGATGCAACAACAGCAACAGCAAGAGCAGCAGCCACATCCCGCACCGATACAACAACAAACACAGCCACAGCCACAACAACAGCAACAGCAGCAGCAACAGCAACAGCAAATAAGCTCGGCGACACCAACTACCTCAGAGACATCGGCCGCCGCTGTTAGTCCACCACTCAAGGATTCGCCCAGTCCCAGTGATGCCACCGGTGAACAACCCTTAGATCTTAGTTCGAAACCATCGCCAAATTCATCTATTAGTGGCGATTTGAAGTCAGTGCGGTAAGTGATTTTCGAAGAATATTACAAAATTTATAGAAATTGCTGTTGATTACACCATTTAGGTGCGCCGTTTCTTCTTAGAAGACTCGGTTTTGAAAACCCTATGAAATTTTCTAAAAAAACAATTTCTATGATCGATATTAAGTCTACACTTTTTTTCCCCCAATTATTATTAGGTAATTTACAAATAAACAATTAATTTAAGTGAGTCTCAGAAGACTAAAATGATATTAATTCTTAGCCTTTCTCTACTAATACCTTTTATTTTTAGTTAAAAAATAAATTTTCAAAACGCTCCGCATAAGTAGTTCTAAGAGGATTAAAAGCTTTGGAAAAATATTTCTCTAATAAATGTGTGCCTATACATAGGTCCTTAAGACCAATTCCAACCTTAAATAAGTATCAGCAAAATATTTTTGTAGTTATATGGAACTTGATTTTGATCAAAATACTCAACTTTCAACCCACTGTAAATAAAAAGTGGCAATGTCGTGGGGCAAAACTATCTTTAATTAGTTTATAATTCATATCTTTATTTTCAGTTGTTGCTATTCAAACTGACCGATCTAAATAAAGATAAACAAAATATTATACCCTTTCATGCTATAAGAAATGCAACTGTGAAGGGTATTATAGCTTCGGTGCAGTTGAAGTTAACGTTTTTATGTTTTTTTATTAATATTTTCATCATATTTTTTGTTGGTATCAACTACCGTTGCCTCGTTTTCATATTCCGTTAACAGTGTTGTATTTAAATTTGTTTAAATGCTTAACTCCCATTTTTAATACCACTTTCACACATAGCGGATGTTGTTTACAATACAAAAACACTTCCGAAGTGCAGATAGCTCAGCATACATTAACTACATAGTTGTCTGTGTGTGTGTGTGTTTGTTGTGAAAGCAGTGCATCATACCTGTCTGCAAGCGCTATTATTGTTGCTATCAGAGTTCGCACCTATGAATGCATACATACCTACACATACGAGAACACACAAGAAAATATGCATTTGTGTGTGTAACTCCGCTTGGCATTCTCACAGCTCAACAGCACTGCACTTGAATGTTTATCAACACTCCAATTTACCATATTTGCTGCACCCACACCCACACCAACACCTACAAATACACACACACACACGAGAGGAGCTTCACTTTCAAAATGTCGCGACGGCGCTTCCAGGGCTCCTACACCTGTCTAGCGGAAGCCTGCCATCATTTTTTCGGCAGTTATTCACCAGTGCCGTTTGCCTCATAGCTTTTGTTTCGCATTTTTTTCTCTTCACCACTCACATGCATACATTTTTATTTTATTGTACACAATTTCGTGTTATTGTATTTGTTTATTCCCATTTTTTGTTGTTTTTGATTTTTTGTGAAATCACACCTTGATCCTCTGGTGGCAGTCGCGAACGCGCGCAATGTTGTCAGCGCAATTGTGCTCAATTCATTTCACCTTGCCTCGCCCCCCAACCCCTCAGGCACCAGGTGCGGATTCATAGAGATATTTGTATGTATGATATATGCATGCATTGGTCCCGACTCGCGCCGTGAGTCCTTGTCTGCACTCTTTTAATTGTTGATGTTGTGCGTCTGCAGCAACGCCATTGCTATGCTGTACTTGCCACAGTTTCGTTTTGATTCTTTTTGCTTCTTTTTCTGTATTTCGCTTTTGGGTTTGTTTATTGCTGTTGTTCGTCTGTACGCGGCTGTATGAAATATGCATTAATTTCAGTGTCGGCAAGTCGCTAAGCACAAAATCGTGGCTAAGAATATTTTAGACGTTTCTCATTTTCATCTACAATATTTTTTGTGTTTTTCATTTTTCGTTATTATGAAGTGCGAAACAGCTTTAAAAGAAAGTACAAAAAATTTACAAAACCCATTTGTTTACAATGCGAGTACATGTGTACCAGGCATTCCTTTCAGTCACATATGCAACCGAATTTCATCAATGAGACGCTCTTAAAGCAAAGCTTAACAGCTTAAAACGAGCATGCACCTGAGCAAAATAATTATGCGCAGATATGTATATTGTAAAGGCAAAAGCCGAAAAGAAAAAAATTATAACACCAGACCTAACCTCTAATAATTTCAACTTGTCGAGAATCTACTCAGAAAAGGATGACGTATCGTATACCATATATGCAAATTTTTAACGCAAGGTGGAGAAAACAATTAGTAACGGAACTTCAAAAAAGTTCATCAAAAAGTCCAAAGCAGTTTGTTCGCTTAAAAGCATCAAAGCATACATATATATGTATATATATATATATATATCGGTACATACCATCTCCACGATTATGGGACTCACGTAATCGTTACGGAGCCAGATTTGTATCCGGCCACAGACTCTCAACATTCCTTAAAACTCTTTAGGAAGTGTTTACGCCGCCTCTATCTTAATTATGTAAGAACATTGGTAATACGACTAAAACAAAAAAAGATCTGTGGAAACTAAAGTTTCTCTTATTAAAAATACAGGTTATATGAAAAGTGGGGTTCATAAATAAATGTCCGTTTGTTGTCCAGACCACAATGAGTACAACCAGGGAACAAGCTCTTAAAATGATAGCACTTCTTTAGTGTAATGTAATTGGAAACTCCCGATAGTAAATATTCCATTGGGCAAGAACTTCGGAGAAGACTCAATCAAAATTAAAAATGTTTAGGAATTCTTTGTCAGTTGGTTGTTTCCAGAATGTATTGAACGAAATATCTAATTAATCATGTTTCAAATCAAACTGTCTAATTTTTGCTCCAGACGACAAACAAAAAACCAAAAAAATGTACCCCCTAACAGTATGATGGTTTCTTCAAATTGCTTGAAAACATGATTATAGACTTTTCTAAGGCGAATTAAATCACAAACACCAGCGATGTATTCTATGAAATGATTCTGAGAATTGTTATAAGCATTGGGTAATAAAGAAGTGTTAAGCTTTACAAATGCAATATAGCTTTGTAGAGGTATGTATCAGAGATAATCAGTAACATCAGTGATAGGATAAGCCAGATGTATACATCTTAAATTAAAAAAAGTGAAAATACTGTTCACATAAATATTGACACCGCTGTGGAGTACACTGTAGGCTACCTCTGGATGAGCTCAAATCCTAAAATCTAAGATTAAACATATAATGGTTCGATGGCTCATTGATAGGTTATACCAAACATTGAAGTTATTTCAAACTTTCTGTTGTGAAAAAGCTGCCAGTAAAGTCCAACAGATGCTATTTAAAGCTCTTCGCAATCAGAAGCAGGAACTCGGTACAAACACTTACAGACACAGACTCAAACACGTACAGACTGTGCTCTATACTGCTCTCCTTTAAAAAGTTAGAAAAAAAATTTTGGTTTTGAAGAAATGATAAAAATCGTCAAAGCTCTGTCAGGTAGAGATTTTGGCTAACAACATGAGCATTACACCGCTTACAATTTACTCAAAAAAATCAAAATGGCACCGAAAACGAAAGAAAAAGCAAAAAATTCGACAATTTTTGTCAGAGAGTTGTTTTTCGAACTTACGTGCCAAGTTACTACTTTTTACATTGTTTGATGTCAATCTTTCTTTATAACAAAAAGCAAATGAACTGAATTTGGGGTTGGAGTATAGGCAAGCTGCACAAACTCAGAGGTTAAGCTTCGTATGACAGATTGTGCTGCATCTCTAGTCGAGCACAAAAGTTGTCTGTTGCTACAGCTTCGTTTTCTCTGCAACATTTAGAGTCAATATGTCATTATGCACAATTTTATGCTTCCATTTTTATTCCTTTACTGTTCGATATTCTTTCATTAACTGTAAATGATATGCCGATGATGATTTTTTTCATGATGATATAAATATAAAAATGACTGGCGTTGAAACAGCCAACAAGCTTTTGAAGTTTGTTAGGTGAATTTTTAAGGGATTTTGAGATTTTGGTACTAGTAAAGTTGAAGGCTGAAAAGCTGAAGGTTTTAGGTTGTGGGCAAGAGAATGCATAAAAAGAGAGTTTAAAATACACACTTCAAATAATAATAATAATACTGAGTAGCAATAATTGATTTGGCAGAATACAAAAGTCTGCACTAACTTGGTAGAGGAGAACCTTAGCTTGATACGATTTTCAAGATTTTCAAGATTTTCGAGCATAGGTCATTCAACTCTATACAAAAAAGCGCAAAACGTCACGTTTCTGAGACAAAAACTCCAGAGGGTGAAGCTTGCAAGAAAAAAACACGGTTGAAGTAATACGCAGTTGACTGCTACAGTAAATTACCTCATGCTTACAACTTTCCACATTTTTTCTGCGCTTCCATTCTTCTGCTGTAGCTAAGTATATATTTGTCATTATCATCGCTGCTGAAAACGCCACCGCCACCATTCTATGTGCTTTTCCCACCTTGGTTGCATGCCCGCTACTTGCACTTTATTGCACTCCCAATCGCTACTCTGCCCAGCAGGTCCTGTCTGCCGCTGTCATTATGAATAATTTTTCGGGAAGCAATTTTGTTTGTTGCATGCATTTTTTGTTTGCTTCCATGACATTTTTGTCAGATTACTTTTTATTTTTCGCAATTTATTTGTTTTTTTTTTGTGGTTCCCTTTGGTATGTTTTATTTTTTTATTTATTTTTTACTTGTTTTTTTTTTATTTTTCGCATGTCTCACGAAATTATAATTGCGCGCAAAATGAAACAAAAACTTTGCAAAAAAGTTGAAGAAGCACCGAAAAAAATCGGTCAAAAGCAGCAGCGTAGTAGATTGAAGAAGTGCATAAAGAAATCCATACAAATTAGAAGGCGACAAAGATGCGAATGCATAAAAATTTCAATGTCGTCGCGCGTCTCGGCCGCCCAACTGCCAACACAACACCTGCTGCGCTCATTCCGGCGTGGACCGACCGCTCACCGCGTCGCGCTCCAGTCGCTCTCTTGGCGCGAAGCGTGCGGCATGTGATGTTTTTCTGCTGTTTTCTATTGTTGTTGTAGTTTTTTCAGTGCATTTTTGCTGGTTTTGCTGCATTTGTTGCAGCCATATTTATTGCAACTTTTGTTGTTGCGCTGTAATGCACCTGAACACACGGGCTAAAGTGTATGCTTTTCATGTTTTTCATTTTTTCCACTTTTTCCACATTTTTTGTCTGTTGAATTTTTTGCCTTTCGTTTTATTTCAGTTCTCATTGCAATTTTTACATGTTTTCATTTTCGTAATTGTTGTTTTTGTTTGTGCGCTTTTTTTCTGCACTTTGGTGGTCGGTGTAATGTCCGCGTTGCAAGGGTGGATTTTTGTCGGTTTATTTGCGTGTGTTGGCGATGAGTGTGTGTGTCGCGGTGTATATGTGTTTGTATGTATTCCCTGCTGTTGCAATTGTTTTTGTCTTAACGCTCGCTGCAATTGCATTTTTGGTTGCATCCCCGGTATTTTTAATGTGATGCGAGTTTTTTTTGATGTTGCTGTTATTGTTGTTGGTGTTTTGTTATTGTTATTGCCACCTGATGTTGCAGTCACTTGCAATTCATTTTAATTTGTAATGAATATCTTGTAGCGTATACATACATACACATGTCGTGTTGTCTACATATTTTGCATACATATTAACATTCTTATATATGTATTATGTATATATATATGTGTGTTTTTCGGTGATTATATACTGTAGATACAACTTAATTTTCTCTGATATATATATATAGAAATTGCATTTAGACTTCTGTGGCATTTCAATTTAACGAATTGAGCTGGAACATTTATATACCTATCCCCCTCGTCTAAACTTTAAATTTTAAGTTCCGCACCTATCCATCATCAAAGCTTTTTTTACTTTCCTTAGTTAAAACTTATTTTCTTAAAGTTTTTCTCGTGTGAACCTGCTCTACACTATTCGACACCTTTATTTAAAGCTGAAAATACTAGCTCATTCTTGCTAGATGGGGCTTGAAACTTTTGATTTTTCTTAACAAGTTACTGTATAAGCATATGTTTGGTATAGTTTCCCAAAAATAATAAAAAAAAATGCTTAATTTAATTTTTTTAAGTCACGTTTTTTTGTCACTTTTTTCGAAAATTTGTTTGTTCTCGCCCTAAGCATGATGAAATGCTTACCAAACCAGTTCTTCCTCGAAATTTCGTTAATATTATCGAGAGTCGTGTTGAACCGGAAATTTCGCGGCCATGCCTAGTTCCCAGTTAAAAAATTCGTTCTATTTGATTGATTAATTTACAATAGTTAAATGACATATTACGCTTACGGTCTGAGTATAAAATCTGCTTATGAATACTATATATACGACGAATCGTTTTATCATCGAGAGTCTCAACGTCGAAGGTGATGGGGGTTCGATATGGAAAGTATACATATGTAATTCGACAAAAATTTAAACAAAGATTCCTTTTCATGACCACAATAGACTCATGTTTCGCTCCTTAGTGTGAGTTTTTGTGTAGCGATAACTAAAATCTGTCGAAAAATCTACATAAGCAAAGTCTTCTGTTTCGAGTTTGGCCTAGAGATCCATCTCAATCAGTCTTGAATTTAACATTAATGATTTATCGGTACACAAATATGATAATAAACGATGGTAGGTATAATATTCAGCATTGGTGCCTATTAATTAAAATAAAAAATTCTTAGCCCAGTTACTCCTCATTTCCAATATGTGCCTTAAATCTTAATGTATCTGTACGGGAGGATCCTATAAAATCTCAATCGACTGTTAATAGATGCATACTAGAATTTTTTTTTACCACTAGATATTAATTTTCCTTAATTAACTAACCCCTTAATACGACTTTCCGCTCTACCGACTGTTAATAAGCTTTAAGCTCCCAATCAACTAAAAGTTAGGTCATCAGCGCCAATATATTCTTACAATATTTTACTTAATTTTCCTTTTTTCATAAAATTTATTTTATTTTTATTTTAGCTTAATAAACTTCTTTAAATTCGCTTATTTCCGCGCAGTCCTGCTACACCTTCGTACAACTGTACATGGTATTGTTTAATTTCATTTCTCACTAATAAAATGCGTTGGCTACATATGACTGTTGTTAACAAACCTTTCGCTGACAAACACGCCTACAAGCACATTCCTCGCTGCACCCCGCAACTGTTGCAATTCGACGCATTTTTGTGTTGCAGATTTTTTTCTGCGCCGCAATGACTGTAATTTAATTTAAAAAAAAAAAACGCATAAAGTTGATGAGCATGTGTTTGTTTGTGCTATTTACACTCTCATGCGTATGTTTACATTGCCTTACACGCACACGGCGCAACGCGTGGGTATGCGTGCTTGTGTGTGGTGCGTGTATGTCATTTCACCATAATTTGGACAGATATGCAGTTTTTCGTGTATTTAAGCATCAAAAGCGGGCGGTTTGGCTTTTTTGTACGTTTTTCCATCTCGCTCACTTTGGGCCACTTTGTGTTGCGGCGCGGCGTCGCCCGACTGCGGTTGTTCATGTGCATTCGCTCACACGCGACGCCCAAATACGCGGCTATGTCTGCGTGGCTGCGCGTTGTCCCGAGCGTCTACCTGCCGCCAAATCCTGCACCTTATTCACACGAAGACAAACACAAGCGCACACACACCTACATATGTGCAAAATGCTAAAAAGCATGCAACACTCCTTGCCGCGCAAAATTTAACACTCATACGCCATGTAAACCCACGGCGCCCAACATTCACCAACGCGCAACGCCCACCGCCCAACTCGCGCCAGCAGTTGTCCTCATTCAAATGACAAAAACTGTGGAAAAAAAACGAAATAAAAATGCTTGCGTTTCAGTTATGAAGTCGAAGCGTGTGGCGAGACGAGTGGGAGAAGCGCGCAGCGTGCTGTAATGTTGCCTGGTTTTTGCAAAATTTTTCGTAAACGAAAGTCAAAATGAAAATTACGTAAAAATGTGCACACGAAAAAAGTCGCAACGGTAAAACAGTGTAGTCACTAAGTACAGGCGGGCGTGTTGGTGCGGGGTGGCGCTGGCAGCGAAATGAAACGAACCGCCGAATGAGCGAATGCACGAACAAGCAAACGAATCATTATGCCAGCACGAGTGTGCGAAAAAAAGTGTTGCGTTAAAAATGCATAGAAAGAAAAAAGTGGTAAAAAACCGATCGATATGATGCACTCATTTCTGTCTGGTGCGCAGTGTGAAGAGCGTAACCTCGCCGCACGTTTCACACTGCTCACGCGCCACCCGGCCAATGTACCGCTGGCAGTTCAGCCAAACCAAGTTCGCGTCCCGCCGCACACCTCCCTCATCACGGACGCTTATTACAACAGACTTCCGACCTTCCCTACGAACAAAATACCGACTGCAGTTGCGGCGCTGCAACGCTTCACATATAAACACACACAGAGACAGCTACACGCTGGCATACACAAAAAGTATACATGATAATAAACGCTCGAAAAACCAAATTTGCAACGTCAGATTTTTTTGTGAAGAGCTTTTTGATTGTGTCCTCGTAAAAATTAATTTGAGGCAAGCAGCCCGACAGGACAAGATGATGCCAGTGTAGGTAATGGGGGTGGTGGGCCGAAAATGAGGATGTGTATCTAGCAGGCGTATGTATGTTTGTAGGTGTACCCATTATTTTAGCCGCGCGTTCGTTGTCTTTAAAGCACAGACACAAAGTGGAGGACACAAAAGCAGACAAATTGTTGCAAGCGCCGTTAGCTAGTGGCTGATGGCTGGCGCTCTGACTGCTTTGCTAGTCTGAACTTGAGTTAAGTACGCAGGCACTGTCAAGACAAGACGGTCGCTCGGGGCGTAACGGGTTGCAAATAGCCGGCTGTTGGCAGACCCCTTGGGGACAGCTGTCATTATTTTCATGTTCGCTTAACAAATATTGGCGCAATTAATTTAGTTGCATGCAAATTTTTGCAAAATATTGCCAATTAATCGTGTCGCGCAACAACAACTAAATACATAGTTATGACTTGATAGGGAAAATTTTTAAACAATAGTTATATTGAAGCTGATAAAGTGAAAATGAGGTTAAATTGGACGGCACGCTCAAGGAATAGTAAGTTGAAGTTTTGCTAGATTAATGTTGCGAGAAAATGAAAATAGGCAGAAAGAGTCTGACAACAAAACCAAAGTCTCAAATTTCATTATCTACATCCCTTGAAAACAAGTCCATAATTGAGTCAATTAAGTGATTTTTTCTTTAAACGAGCAAAAAATTTGCTAATGGAGTCAATTAGGGTCCTGCGACTTGTATTCCCATTCAATTTACTTTGGAGTCAGTTTTGGCAAAATTTCAGTTGTTTGCAATAGTTTGAGGTTAAGGAGTTATATCCACTTTTAAATTTAAAAAATGTCTCAAAAACGGCTTGACCGATCGACTTGTAATTTTCACACGAGGTTTTTAGATGTAGATATTTGAATGATATGGAATACGATTTTTCATAACAATTTCGATTTTAAGCAACTCTGAAATGTAAGCTTTTTAACAAAAATCTACTTTTTTTTCAAGCCGTCACTTTGTCATTGCCGTTTTGTGAAAAATCCAAATTTGACGAGTCCTTCAATTATTACCTGTATCCAACAATAGCAATTATAAAATTTTTTTTATTTTGGTTTTTGGGTTTGAGATAATTTTAAGTAGAAAAATCTTTTTCACCACCAAGCATTTTTTTCGGAGATCCTTCTCGGTAGTATACTTAATAAAAGCAAGAAAAAGCGTGAGCACCTCTGTTGCATCAAAGCAATAATACCTTTCACAAGAATTTGAATATGATCGTTCAGTTTGCTTGGAAAACGTTAGCTATAATTGTCCTATATCGGCGGTTCCGACACAAATGACGCTGATCGTTTACGTAAATATATAGATATTTATAGGGTCTCTGAGGTTTCCTTCTGCGTGTCACAAATTCTTGGTTCAAAGTAAAAATATTTATAATTATTTGGTTTTATATACTTATCACATTAAAACACTCATCATATTACAACAATACCGACTGTAATTGGGAAATCCCCGAACTATGAAATGACAATAAAATAATTAACAAACTTCCACTTACAACACTATTGAGTAACGATTGCACGTATATATTTTGCAAAAGCATACAAACACCTAACTATATAGATACATATGTACATATATTATATATACCGAAGCATATGTTATCAAGCATTGATTTATTGATATTGCATAAACACAGCGAAATTCGTCGAAGAAATAAGTCTTCAACAATACCTGATAAGATTAACGGGCGTTATTTCAAAAACCTGATTTCAAAATGATATAAGTTGATGAGCACACATATCTACGCATATGTGTTATAGTTATTTACATATGTATATGTCGCATACGAGTCCAGCGTCGATCGTTTATGTAACTCACTTCGTCAGCACTGGCAAATCTGCTTCCGTTCTTGACTCGGCAGACGCGATTGAGCTAAATTTGTTTCCAAATATCGTTATCAATGTTGTTATGTGTCGTACACACACACATGTACATACACAATGAATTTACGAAATTCGCCTTTCCGTTTTCGCGTTGCTTTTGTTTTTGTCGCTTATGTTGGCTGGCTATTGCATCGCCTGATAAGTGTATTGACAATGAGAAGGTTCAGTGTGCCAATTTTTGTGTAATTTTATTTATAATATTTTTCGTTGTGGTTGTTACTGTTGCAGTTTATTCGTCATAAATTGATAAACATTTGCAATAAATTTAAATTGCAACAATTTCAATCAAAACGAAATATTTAATTTATATGCGGTTGTAAAATTGCTGCCAAATCGTATGAATAATTTTGTTTTTGCTTACAACGCAGTTGAGAATTACAGTTAGCTCTGAGAGGTTCGTTGAATTGAATGCGGTGAAGTTTACTTCTACAGATCTACTTGAAATTAAGCTTTTTTAGCGGAAATCGCACTAGATTTCTTTGATATAAACTTGCAATTTCATTAGAAAAGCATCTTTTAGAATTTGCCAAAAGTTATGTTAGTTTTCCAAAAAAAAATTATGCAATATAAACGCAAATACAACAGATAGAACATCACTTTCAGCTACAAACCCGCAAATAGCGTTAAAATTAAAATATCTACTCTATTATTTTTCAGCTCCAAGACAATGCGTGCCACGCCCACACTCTCTTCACGTCGCCCCTGCACCGATGATGCGCTGAGCAGCGCCGTACAAGAATTTCTCAGCGGAAAGTATAACACACGTAAACCGTCAGACCAATACGCCGGCAGTTCGAGCACGAGCCCGGGACGCGCCAGACCCAATCGCGCCGGAGTGAGTGGCAAACGTGCCAATGTACACCTCGCCAACGCGCTCTTACACGGCATGGACTTGGACAAGGATATGTCCGGCGATGAATGCAACACTGCCGATGGCAATGCAGGCATAACTGTCGGCCATGGGAGTAATGCTTCAACACCACAACCAGAAACCGCCACACACACTGCACTGGAAGAGCTCGCCAACCGGCTGAACGCGACGCATTCTCTGCGTAAATATTGTGTGAATAATGGCACCGGTGATGCGGGGCGACGTGATGGCACCAATGATGTCGGCAATTGCAGCGATTTGTCACCAAAACCGAACGCAATGTACGTAGATGGCGCTAAATGTGACACCGGTACACCGTCGAGCAGCGCTACACCACAGCCGCAGCAATCGCCGCCAGCGGCTGGTCTTGATCCCACATTAGCGATTTTGCAGGCATTCCTTTTTACGCTCACCAGCTTTGGCGCTTTGCAGCAACGTGCCGATCAGCCGGTTACGCTGCGTGATTTGGTGGCCAATTTGAAGGATATGTTGGAAACACATACCGCGGGTGACTTAAGTGTGGAGGGTCTTTTCAGCAATGGCAAGCCCAATATAATGGATCAATCGTTGTTGGCGCAAAAGCTGCAACAACACACGTCAGCATATGCGGCACAGCGCTTGCCCAAATCAGATACACCAGAGACCACGAGTTCGTTGGACCATCACGAGCCGATTGGTGACGATCTGGCAGCGTCGATTCTTAAGATTCCGTCCTATAAGCCAGTGGCAGGCACGCCGACGCCCACATCGGCTGCTGCACGCGCCTCATGCTCGCCATCCTTGCTGTGCAACAATTCCACCGCCAACTCTATGCCAAATCCCAACGGCGATAGTCCGCATTCCGCGCCCTCACCACGCATCGCCAACTCTATGTTGGCTGCTGCTGTGGCGGCCGCTAGCAATAATGGCACCGCCGCATCTGTCGGTCGTCAGAGCAATAATGACCTATCTGTCATTTCACCGCCATTAATGCAGCACCGCCAATCACCACCGTCGTTCAGTTTTCGCGATATGATCGCACATGGCATTCACCGCACTATGAACGAGCAAGCCAATCAGGACGCGCATGCCGCCGCTGCCGCTGTTGCTGCGGCTTCAGCGCCAATGCTGGGCTTGTGCTTGGATATGGAGCGCTCAACTAACAACAATAGCGGCAGTAGTACGGATCATAAGAAACCGACAATATCGGTGGTGAAGAATATAGGTGGTACCGATACAACACGGTTTGGTGCTGCACCCAATGTCTTGGCTGGATCCAGTGTGGCTGGTAGCAGTAGCAGCACGCACAACTCACATGGCTATCATCAGGCGCACATGCATCATCATCTGCCACACCATCTAAGTCGCCAAGAGGCAGCAGCGCTTGCCGCCGGTAAAGGTACCCGACCAAAACGTGGCAAGTACCGCAACTATGACCGCGATAGCTTAATCGAAGCAGTGCGCGCTGTGCAGCGCGGCGAGATGTCGGTGCATCGTGCGGGCAGCTACTTCGGTGTGCCACATTCAACACTTGAGTACAAAGTGAAAGAGCGGCATTTAATGCGGCCGCGTAAACGTGAGCCCAAGCCACAACCCGGACTAGATGGTAGCAGCAGCACGACAACGGGTAAATCAAACTCTAACATTCCTGGTCATCACAACAATCTGAACAAAATCAAGTTGGGCAACGCTGGCAACAGTAATGTCAATTCCAAGCTCAATGAAGCGCATAAGGGCAATAGTAACTCAGCGGCGGCCGCATTCCCAACCAGCGCACCGAACGGCATGAAATTGCCGCTCTTCGATCCCATCCAATATCCGGCACATTTATTTTGGAATCCCTCGCCAGCTGTAGCCTTTAGCCAAATGCATATGGAATTCAATCGCAATGCAGTGGCGGCGCAAAGCGCCAGCGCGGCACAACGTTACACCGAAGAAACGCTACGTGGCGTTGGCAGCACATCGGCCGGCACGCCTTCAAACGCCAACAGCCCCAGTCCTATTGCCAGTCCATTGTCTGCAGCGACAAGTCATACACTCAATATGAAGAGTGCGCGTGAGCTTGCCGAGAATTTATATGAAAGTGCTGGCGCCAATGGTTCCTCAATACTCGACGGCATCATACGGAAAACGCTCGATCGCAAAAGCACTGACGTGGGACCGCCAAACAGTTCCAGCACCGGTGGCGCACTACTCGACCACTTGTTGGTCAAGAAAAGTGCATTACCGCCATATGTTGGCAACAACACTAACGATCATCGCTCACCCAACGCTATGAGCAGTCTACGCGCTAAACGCGCCGCCAGTCCGCTTGCATATACCGAAATCAAGCGTGAACGCGGTAGTCCGCCACACAGTAGTGGCGACGACGATGACGACGACGCCTCACGCAGCGGCAACGACGAAAGTAGCTACGAGCACAATAACAATAACAACAGCAAAGGTAGTTACATCGGCAATAATGAGTTGCACCTCCAGCATCCGCACTTGCACCACCAACAACACAGTCGCAGCCGCAGCCGCTTAACCTCCCACGACTCCGCCGAAACCGATACCAGTAGCATACCCAGCGAGCTCATGGCCAATCACAACAACGGCAATAAACTGACCGCCGATCTTAATGGCAATGGCGGCAGTGCGACAATGAGTAGTATGCTGCCAAAAGTGGAACCACCGCTAGAATTCGGACACGCGCCGCCCACGTTGGGCAGCACATCCATACTACAAGAAAAGTTGGCGCAAATTAAGGCCGAGCAGGAGAGCGAAGAGCACTTATAGAGATGAATGATCTGGCAATACGGCATGCCGTTACATCAGCGGTACTAAAACGCTAACGAGTTACGGGAGGGGCAATTAATCATGGTGCTGATTGTAGGCGCAGTAAATGGGCGTAGAGTCAAATGGCACCGACAGGCGTACAAATCTACCTTGAATCCAAATTGAATGGGCATAGCAGTACAGCGGCATACCGTGGATCTGCAAGCATCCTAGAAAGAAAGAAAATTTGGCGAAAGAAACTGGAACTAGTGGCACTCACTATGCAGGGCGTTAGTTGGGATCTGCGTTCAGAGATCAGGATCGCCGATCGCCGGTCGCTAACGGTAATCGGTTCAAAATAAGCTTAGTCAAAATTGAAGTGAGGGTTTAAGCTCTTAGTATATAATTACCTAACAACCACACACATGCAGACATACAAACAATTAGTATGTATGAACAAGTATATAATATGCTAATCTATATAGGAGGAATTATGTATGTACACACGCGTACATACAAAACAGAGAGGGGCAACACTCGAGTATATAGACATATGTGTATGAATGATATGTACAGTTTATACCCACACAACAAACAGGCAGACAAATGAAGAACATAAGGTGTAAAGAAGAAACAAAAACAAATTTTAATTAATTAATATATACAATAGCTGTAATACATATAAATATATATATGTGTGTGCATTTAGCCAGGAAACGCATGTATGTATTTATAAATAATAAGAAAGAAAATCAAAGTAAAGAAAAGTAAACTAAAGGGCGAGTGGGCGTAAAAAACCAAAAACAGCAAATAAATAATGGCTAACGGAGAATGGAAGACGGTGAATAAACGAAGTAAATAATTGAAAATGTGAACAAGCGATAATACACATACATACATACATCTAAGTAAAAGTATAGTAAAAATCAACACTAAACTAACACAAAGGCAAAGTAAATAGGTAACAGTAAACATAATTAAATAATTATACAATCTAACAATAAAAAAAAAAATTAGTAATAGTATGACAACAAAAACAACATAATATATCAGTTGCAGAGATCATAGATATATATATTAAACAGAGAAGAATCTTTGTATGATAAAACAAAAACAAAAAGAAACAACAACAACAAGATACTGAAATTTTTCTGTTTCGTTTTCTGACAATCGACAAATAGGCTCTCCTTGTACAAACAAACAAACAAATGTAGCTAACTACATGCAAACAAAGCAAAGCAAAAACAAAAAAAAAACAAAAAATAATAAAGTTAGTAATAAAACAGCAAACCGAAATAAAATAATAATACAAAAGCTAAATCAAAACACACAAAACAAAACCAAAAAAATATATAAAAATATAAAAATAATATAAAAGAGAAATTAAATAAGCAAAATAAAAACTAAAATTAAAAGCGAAAACAAAACAAAAAAGCAACAGTGAAAACATAAATACAAATAAACAAAACCAAAATCAAGCTAACATGTCTTTAAGTAACAGCAAAGCATATTACAACAACAATAAAACAGTTGAAAACATTTGCGAAGAGAGCAAAGTTTCGCGCAAAATATGCAAACTTAAAACAATTTCATTTTTTTAGTTTTCGAAATTCATTTTGATTTCCATTACAAACGAATAAGAGAATTTCTAAAACACACACCAGCAAATAGACAGAATGCAAATACAACCAACAACAGGATAGCTTGACTTGTACAACCAATCTGATCCGATCAAAAAACCATATGCAACAGCAACAACAACAAACAATAATACCAGACAACAGTTATAAGAATGAATGCAACAGCGCAGATGCAACCAGCAACTGCAACAATATCAAACAGCCAATACAACAACAAAACTACAGCAAAACAACCAACAACACGCAGTCTCAAACGCAGCAATAACCGTAATAGCAACAGGCAAGCAGCAACAACAGCAACAGCAACAACAATAAGCAATAAACAATTATAAATAATAGAAGAAAATACATACACATACAACAACAACTCCGTAAAAGCAACTAACAAAACCGTAATGTTGTTCCAAGTGGAAAGGGCGCAGAAAGAGTGGAGAAACGTAAAAGAAATCAACGTTTTTGTTTTAAATATGTTTAAGGTTAGAAGAATTGCGCATACTCCCAAGTAATGAAATTGAGATGCTTGAAAAAATCTGAAGACACTTTAAACATTTCAGAACTTCTTGATCATATATGGTAAATAAGTGAAAGTGAAAATCTTTGTAACTTTCACACAAATATATGTTTCAACGTTTTCTGAGTGATATACAAGTATTTCGAAGAACTTCATGATATATGTATATACCAAGGTATATAACAGTTATTCATGCATGATTATTTCGAAAAGGGTAGAACTTGATGTGAAACACCTCGTCTCACCAAAAACTTAAGTCCAATTATAAATCAATGACTAGAAAAATTTCTTTCACTGAAAAGAGTTCAAGAATCGGTAAGCAGAAAACTTGAAAAAACGAAACGTCATTTTCAGGCCTTGGAAAATATTTGAATAATAGAAATTTGCTCCAAAACGATATCTAGGCCAAATTTCCTCTATATAAGATAAAGTGAAATAAATCGTTAATATATATATAGTGAAGACTATCGTGTTTCAAAAGATAAAAGAACATTTTTCGAACTTTGCAACTCAGTAACTTTGTCTGAACATACAACTTTCTGACTTTCAATATTCAAACTCTAGATTATTTCACTAAAAGGTTCAGGTCATATCGACAAAAATTCAAGAAACCCTGCACAAATAACTTCGTATTAAACTTTTGTGCCTAAAACTGGGAACACTTTTTAAAAATATTATGCGAAATACACAATCTAAACTTTTTCGAAACCTAAACGACTTGGAACCAACATTACTTGACAATAGTTACATATAGTTACATAAATACAAATACGAGCAACAACAATGCAATAAACAAGATAGTCCATTACAGGTCAGAAACGCAGTTACATACCCATAACCTACAACAGAACTCCACAACAATAGACTATATACGCAAACTCAACTTAAAACAGCAATAAAGAAAGCTTCACATACAACTAAAAAAGGCTTTTGGAGCATTGTTTCGTTTGTGGCACCCTGGAAATTTTCGATACATAAAAAACAATCTGGAAAAATTTGTTTATGAAAAATATGTTGCACAAATGAAGCGAATGCTCGAAAGGTCGTAACCATATTTACTGAAAATTATTTCAATATTTATTTCCGTAGATTTTTTTAGTAAAATCTTTTTAAATTAATAAACTATCGAGAAAAGTAAATTATCAAGAAAATAATATTCAGAACATTTCAGAAATCCTCGAGACGGAAATCAATAAACAAAGCTGCCTTCACATTTACAAAAAGATCAAAGAAAAAACACAAAAACAATTTAAAGGGAATATTAAAAATTTAAAATGCTAAAATTGCTTAGAAAAAATATTCAAATATTAAATTACACGCTAAAAAAGAATTAGTCAAACGTAATGAATGATTAAAAAACACAAAATAAAATATTTTTTTTTGCCGAAATATAGAAAAAATAATTTAATTTGCCTACCCAAATTAACAAAAAGCCAAACACACACTCAATTTTTAATTTAATTTTAAATTAAACTAAAAACATTTTTAATGAAATTATGAAGATTAAAATTAGTGGTCAACAGATTAAGGTGAAATTATATTTAAAAAAATAACTTTCGGTGTTAAATACAAAAAACATATGTAAAAAAAATATGTCAAACCTATGCACATACATATACATACATACACATATTCAGACCTATATATTTATATATGTACCTACGGAATATATATACTTAAGCTAAGCAAAAGTCTAAACAAAAACAAAGTATGCAAAATTAAATGTTCGGTGTTCGTATATCATGTAAAAGACAAAAACAAAATCCAGTTTTGGCATAGAAACAGTATAAGTTCATGTCTGATATATATAATTAAGCCAGAAAAATCCAAAATTTAAATGTATGTGTATGTAAAACCTTATATGTATGATATGTATGTGTCTTCATGTCGAGTATACCTCAAAAATAACAGTACATCATCATTTTGCATAGCACAGTGAAAGTGAAAGTGAAAGAGAAAAAGAGAGAGAGAGGGAGAGTCAGCAGTTCAATCAATACAAATTGTAAATTATTGAGGACTTACTCCAAAAATTTATAAATCAACATATGTCGTTTTCACTGTTAACTGCTTTGGAAATACAATTTTTGTGTAAAAACGCAAAAGTAAAAAATTTAAAAAAAAAAATACTTTTTCGGGAATAATTAGTGTGTGTTAGGGCAATGAAATTTATTTTAAAAAAAGCTTAAAAGAGGAATGTTTCAGGCAGGGCATGAATTCAGTTCTTAAATTTAAAAATTAAATGTTTTTACATGTAAAAAAAATTAAGAAAAAATTATTTAGAAGAACTGAAAGTTTAAAGCAAGTGAAGATTCAAAACTGATAGTTACTACAATAATTTCAAAAATTTTGGTTTTTTCAAGAAATGTTAGCAGTTTAGAGACCTAAAACTTCAAGGTACACTTAAGGGTCGAAATTGTTCATTTAATATAATACTTTAACATTTTTTCGAAAACAATAACTAAAATAATTTTAAAATTTTTGGTTTTTTGAAGAAATGCTATCGTTTTCGAGGCATTAAACTTCATAACAAATAAAATATTTTTTAAATTTTTCGATTCGGTTTTCATTTCAAATATTGAATTTAATTATTGAAGTAAGATTTAAAATTTAACTAAAATAATTTTGGAACTTTTATTTATTTTTTAACATCATTTTCGAGGCATTCAACTTCTTCAAGGTACACTTTAAAGTCAAAAGTGTACTTAATAAATAATATATTCACAAAATTTTTAGATTATTTAGTAATATGATACATAATCGAAAAAATATTAGTTGTACATTTTCACAACACATATATATTTTCAGACGTAAAATTATTTAAAATACATTTAAAAGTCAAAATTTTTTTTTCATAAAAAATTATGAATTTTTGCAAAAACTTTTTTTTTAAATATTTGTGTATGCATTTTTAACTTATTTAAAAAAAAGAAATAAATACAAGAAACATTCCTCAAGCTTTGAAACAATCTAAGCTAAACATATGTATATTTTTCACTGCTTTCCATTTGATTATTTATCATAAACTCCGGCAACATTTCGGCACTGAGAGAAATTTAACCCAATTAAATATGTATATTTTTAAAAATAATAAAGTAGATATTAATAATATTAAAAGAAAAACTTAAATGTACCTAAACAAATTAATTCGTGTGCTACGTAAAACTTGCGACTGTAGTGGAACCGTGAAAGCACAGACAATTTTTTATATACATAAATACTTACAAGCATGCATATACATACCTATATACATACATATTTGAGTAAAATGCAAAAACAAAAACAAACAAAAACAGAAAATTAAATGTAAAACATTTTTGTGTCGAAATTATATATAAAATATAAATACATACATACATACGCGTACAGTACATACCAACATAAAGACAAGTTTCAAAAAATATATACATATATATTAAAGTAAATGCTAAGAAAAATTAATCCTTTTGAATGTGCGTATATTTAGATAAATATATAAATAAAAATTAAAAAAACAAAAAATATTTAAGAAAATCAAAAAAGACTTTGGCATTTTTCTAAAAGTCTACACTTATACACACAAATATAACTGGCACATACATACAAATATATAACGCATATAAAACACATGTTATGTAAACATTTCCAGAATGCTTTTTTGACTTTTGGCCATTAATTTAATGCGTTTGTGTGTAAAAACCAATGCATATGCGTATATTAAAGAGAAATAATTTTTTTTTTTGTTTTGACAGCAAATGCTTGTCACTTTCGTGTTTACATATGACAAACAGGTGACAACTGACAATTGACGAACAATTTTGAGCGAATAATTGTTTTAGGCAGGACAACTCGACCACAGGACACACTGCGTTAGCGGCGAACCACACCACACACACCTACAAATACATATGCATAAAGTCGAACTTTTAACCTTCAACGACATGTTGCCATGACAGGCTGCACGATCTGATCGAGATCGAGACCAAAAGTATATATATTTATGTAATTATTGAGTATGTAGTAATTTTATTATTATTATATTTCAAATTTACCACAAACAAACCAGTGCATACATGCACAAAAACATATTTATTATATATACAAAAAATACATACATACATTAGACACTATCTGTGATTTATAATCCAAAATTTTTGATGCGAAAAATGAGTATTCAAGCAACATCGCAAGAGAATTGGCATTGAAGCTGTTGAGTATTAAGTGAAGAAAACAAATATGAAGAAAAAGCGAAAGTAAAAGAGAAGGCGAAAATGAGAAAAGAGGAGTGTTAAAAGTAAGCGTGAAAGTCAAAGCAAAAGAATGAGGAAAACACAACCGGTTATGGGACTAATATACATATATGACATCACATTAGCCACTTACATATGTATATGTAAATATATAATATAATAATTGCTGCAAGGACATTAGTGTGAAACTGTTGCAAAAGTGGAAATAAAAATGGGTAATATTGAGCAAATATAATAAGGAGAATAAACGGAAAGTATATAAAATTAAAAAAAAATTATAAAAATAACAAAATGTTTGAACCAAAATAACGCTCTTGAGACCAAAAGTAGAGCAAAAAATGTAACACGTACATTGTAAGTATATATAAATATATGCATTAATATACATATTAACAAACCTATGTATGTTTGCATGACAATTTTGGAGCAATTTTTGACGCAGAGTTGAAATTACAATAAAACAAGTTTGCTATAAAAATTATTTTCAATGTTGAAAAAAAGGTCTGCTGTGTAAAAATTGTTTAATTTCAACTTAAAATACTAACTGTGTATGTTTACTTTTAAATATTTTCCACTAAAAGCGCCCAAAATCAATTAAAAAACAGAAACTTTCGTTAGTTGCACAGAAACACCAGTCAAAAAGAGCCAACATAAATTAATTTTGAAAATCTTTTTGAAGACAAAGTCAAAAAAATTTATGTAAAACGTGTTTACACCAACATACATACATACATAAAGTTGTATATATTATAAATATATTTAAAACAACACAATAATATAAAAGAAAAAATATCAACATAAACAAAATTAAAAGTGCAATTACTTGGAAAATAAATGGTGAAATGATGTTCGTTAGTAAAAACAAAAAATAAAACAAGAAAAAAATTTGTAAAAAAAATATATATATATAAAATTGTGTAAAAGATTTGCGTATAGGGAAAATTTAGCAGCAAATGTATAATTAGAACTTTGATTGAACCAAATATAAAATTAAATTAAAAAGTTAAAATAAAATATAAATGAAAATTATTTTTAAAAAATTAATATAAAAATTTGTATAAAAATGCATTCTAATTAGCAACAATTTACAAACACTTTTTTAAAAAATTATTAATATAATTTCACTGCTTAATTTCAAAAAATTATGCATTGTATTGAGTTGAAGTTAGAAAAAAAACATACCGGACATACAAACAAACAGCAGAAATGCGCTCAAAGTTGCGCTAAAGCTATGCTTATTGAAGAGTCAACTGAGCAGAAATAGTAGCTTTCTAAATTGAGAGCATACTAAAAAATACAGAAAAAGTCAGAGGTCAATAAAAAATTAGCGTGAGAGAAGCAGGAGGGGTTATAAGAGAGTTCAAAATTTGTTTTCAAACTTTCCGAAATCACATTTGTACAAGCAGTACTTATTTTTGAACTACACAAAACAAATTTCGAAAAATTAAAATCAAATTTCAAATTTGCTAACAAATTCGTTTGCCGGAAACGGAACTTTACTTCAAAGTGCACCTCTTTACGCACACGCGAACTACGCTATTGACTCTGACAACTACCGGCCGATTTCAAAAACGTATGGTATACAAGTTGAAGCAACAAACACCAACACACACACACACACACAAACAAGTATTGGGACTAAAAGACAAGTTAAGCTACAGTTGATTTAATAATTAAGTTAAGAAACGTCTAAACGCGGACGTTTAGGGCTGAATGGGAGAGCGCTTAAAGGCGCGCAGAGAATGCAAATTGTATGTAAAATCCCTCAGGTATGTGTTTTATTTTCGGAGAGAAAAAAGATTGACTACCATATTTTTAAATATTGTATTTTAAAATGCTAAATAGAATGTTAGATTTGTAAAGAGTTAGTAAGCAGAGAGGACGTGTAGGAGAGAGAGAGAGAGAGAGAGAGCGCGAGAGTGGAACGCTGCTAATTGAGGAGCATGAGTGTTGCGTGTGTAGGAATGATCAAATGTTGTAGGTGTGCAGCCACAAAACGCAAATGTCTCCATTTTCTTTGCAAACACTTCGTCAACGCGCAGTTTTGTACATACATACAGACCTACAGATGCATATATAAATTTATATAGTTTACATACATACAGCATATGAGAGTGCGCGAGTAATTTTACATATTATTTTATTTTTTAAACTTAAACCTTAAATATTTTTAACTAAATAATATTGTTAGTAAGTAAAAAGTTAGTTGCTAGTGCATAATTGCAAAGAACTTTTTCTACGTACATACATACATATACTGCGCGTGGAATGGTTTAGTATTTTGGGTGATTTGTACTGAGCGGGGAGCATTTTTCTACTACTTTTTATGAAATATCAATTTTTAAGAAATTACACGCCAATCAATTGTTGTGTGTTTGAGCATTTGCTATGCTGCCTACCCGTTCTGGCGCAACAACAACACGAAATAATCTATTATTTAATTGTTAATATAGTATATGCTTACATACCGATTACTTTTTTTTACAGTGTAGAGAGGGTTAGAAGTGGAGCAGGCAGAGATGGCGAAGCAATGGGCTGCTTATATGTATATATAGACAAAATTGAATTTATAGTGCAATTGTTTTTTAAAAAACGAATTAAAGTAGTGAAAATCTTTAAGCGTGTGAGCACGTTCTTAATTTCCAGTAGAAACATTATGGCAATGTTTTTGTTTAATATATATTTTTCTCTAATACTTATTAACGCTTTTTTATGTGTAAATGTTTTGAAACATGAAAGAAAAGGACTCAAAGGACTTTTTTGTATTTTTTAACAAAGTGAAATGTTGCTATAATTTTTAAAATTTACAATTTATGTTGTTGACATTTACCAGCAACAATATTGCATATATTAAGCAAAATTGAAATCAAAAAATTCGCATTGCGCGTAAAGTCCTCTGGACTATGAAAAGCGAATGGCAGAATGCATATTTATATTTACTATATTTATAATTATAAAAAACAAAAAA
This sequence comes from Bactrocera oleae, assembly GCF_042242935.1. Classification (NCBI taxonomy): domain Eukaryota; kingdom Metazoa; phylum Arthropoda; class Insecta; order Diptera; family Tephritidae; genus Bactrocera; species Bactrocera oleae. Next base: position 77,882,362 of record NC_091536.1, read on the forward strand.
CAAAAAAATTTATATATACTTTACACATAATAAACGAAAAATCCAAATAAAATGAATATTAATCATTCTATTTTACAAATAAAGCTATTGTATTTAGATATCTATTATATTTGATATTTTGTTTGAATGAAACGAGTTAAAATTGTAAGCGCATTTAATGCAATGCAAAGTAAACTGTAATATTAAAAGTGAAAATGTTGCAATGACCTCGTGTACCAAATGTAATTACGATCTGATTTGTTTAGTTGTTTTTGTAAACACTATTTATTAATTTTATATAATAACCTATGTTTACCAACTAAGCGTATGGTAAGCTCCTTAGTTGCGGTTAAGCTAAAGAAAACCATATAGAAAGGACGAAAAACGAAAGCGCGTAAAATGATTATTTCAAAAGACAAAAAATAACAGCTGACTATAAAAAATAATAATTTTTTGAAATCAACTATATGCAAAAACAAAAAAGAATTGGTTTTGTGAATATAGTCAGCAAAAACACACCCTTTTAAAAGCTAAATCTACTAAAAAACAATGAAGATTTTTCGGTTTTTGCGAGTATTTCAAAAATATTTCTTCGTACTTCATTTCAGCATACAAATTTTTTCATATAAACATAAATATTACAGTTAAACATTTTGTAAACGTTATTTAACAAATTTGTTTTTAATGCCCTCTGTGAAACTAAAACACATACCAAGAAGAGAAGATTACAAGAACTACCAAGTAAAACCGTCAAATAAACAAAACAATAATTAAAATCATGTAATAAGGCACATTGCAACAACATGCATAAAAACAACCAAACCAATTAATTACAGCATACACTCAAAGAAACAAAAAAAAAAAATAAACCAAACAGCAAAACAATAACAAACAATATAAAAAACAGCTTATTTTCAAAACAAAACAAATCATATAAGTGTAAAAGAGCAATAGCCCAAATATATATAGCAATGCTTTGTGTATTGTATATATATCCATCTACACAGTATATATATTGTACTTGTATTAAATACATACATATATAAATATTGGAAAAATCGCAAAATAGCCAAAAAACTATTGGTTATTTACAGAAATAAGAAATAAACTAAAAGCCACAATAGTAATCTTCCCTCTCCACACGCACAAAAACATAAAACAACAACACTTAATATGTTATATAAGAAATAATTGATTGCAAATCAAAGAAATTAATATAAATACAGCCGACAGTCGATTGTTTTTATTTTTAAATATTGTAATGAAATAGTCGAAAAAAACCAATATATGTAATGTATGTCAATAATATTGACTACAGTAATAATAAAAAACCAACAATAGCAGTAAACGGATTGGCAATAACCATAAATATTGTAAAAATTTTAAGCAAGATAGTATAAAAATGCGTTGGTGGCATTAAAATGCGATTGCACAAAAAATTGCTCAACAGATAAAGTAGTATATGTACATATCCATACGTATATGCAGATGCGCTAGTAATACCGCGCATGGTTGGCAAAGCAGTGTTGGCAGTTCCTCATTACTTACCGGATATACGCGTACATAGCAGCAAACACAGACGGATATCTCGCACGTGAACACGTTTTTGTTGTTGACGGTTTAGAATCAAATAATTTTGCATACTTAGCATTTGAAATTAATTTTAATTGCCGGCACTTTTATTGACTTATTATAATATCTATACTCTGCTTTTACCATATTATTATGCATATGATTTTTTTTATTAGACTTCACTAACACTTCGACATTTTATCTTTTCCACATTTTAAATAATTACTACCTATTTTATATACTCTGCTTTTATTATATTATTTGGCATACGATTTATATTCTTTTACACTGCACTTCGCGAACACTACCACTTCTTAATTTTTCACATTTTAAATAATTACGATCGCTTTATTTTTGCCAATTTTTAAATAAATAAAATACATTAATTAACGCGAATACATCGATTAACCACAAAAAGCACTTCGCTTTACATTTTTACCACTTTTTAATTTATAAAAAACCGACCGAGAACTCACTCGACATTTTAAATTCTTACTTTTTTTTTTTAATTGCGATAGTTTGCATTACGCGAACACACCGAATAACCCAAACTTACATTTTACTTCATATTTTACCACTTTTCAATTATTTAAGACGCGACGATTTTTCGGAACTAACAGTTCACTTTTCCATTTTTACAAATTTTTTAAAAATCGCGACCGGTTACTATACGCAAACACACTGACTATCCGGAACTGCTTGCAAATTACACTGCCTTAGCTTTTGCTGAAGGATAGACGCAAAAGAGAATACTGTTAATACAGTTCGTTTCGCTGTACCGTTTGAATTTCATTTTGACATACGAGTACATATACGCAAGCACAAACAATTTACACGAGTACCGCCATTTTAAGCATCACCTGATAAAATTTTGATTTTGAAGAAAATTCGGGAGCTCTGTGTAATTAAGGCACTAAAAATGTGATACACGACATAACGGTACCGATATGCAAGCAAACAAATATGAACTGCAAGCAAAAACAACCAATATCACACACAAGAGCCACTATCACAATGCGCTGCATACAAGCTGCCAGCAAACACTTAAATTCTTTGCTTTTCAACAAATTTTAAGCACACATGTATTTGGTATACTTTTGCATTGGATTGCACAACTTTTGCACGTTTTCCCAATGAATTTACTATTAATTTAACTATTTTTTCCACACTAAACACAGAACACACACGAAACGCGAACACGGACCGAGCTTAATGACAATTGCTGCCGACTTGGTTTTCAAGTTGCCATCTTAGACAAATGCAGCAAATACTGTGCGCGGTCGTTAATACAGTGCAAACGACGTTAGACGGCTGCTTCCTTAAGGCCGTTTGAACAAAACTGCAAAAGTTAAAATAAAAAGAATGAATTAGTAATTTGCAATCAAATAGAACAATTTTTGCTTAGCAAAGAGCAATCGCATTTTAAGCAATCATTAGCATTTTACTAACTTGCAAAACATTAAAATACACATATAATTAACATATGTGTCGATTTGCCCACAAAATACCCAACAATATTTACAATAGATATTTGCTTACCATAGTTATACAATAGTCAACCAAACAGCAGAAAATAAAATTAATTAACGCCTAAAATAACAAAATGAAAAAATTAAAACAGTGTATTAAATAGAACAGTCTTAAAATGTGTTTACAAAAACAAGAACAACAACAGTAAAAACCAACAACAATAGCCCGAAATACCAGCCTACAATAGCCCAGTAATTAAAGCAGTTTTAAATAAGCCAGAAATAATTGAAAAGAATAAACTAACAACAAACAGCAGCCACAACAATTACTTACATAATTACTTACAAACTACAAAACAGCAACAACAATATCAATAATATGCCGTAAACATAATAATAATGAATAGCAACTTGTACTTAACACTTAAAATACAATATTTTATTAAAGCCTACATTTAAATGAAAAAAGCGCGCCAAAACGTACGCGCAATGCATAAATACATATGTAAATAAATAGCATATGTATGTACATATGTGTTTTATATTCTCATCGAGTTGTCGACTGTTTTTATTTTATTTTGCGTCAATTGCAACCGACAAGTTGCATATTTCGTTTAAAATAAAGAAATTAGTACTGTTCACTTTCCATTTAACTGTTTTAATCGTTATGTTAAATTACTTACATACATATATTTTTGATGACTAACACCATAATTATCTAGCGTAGTAATGTTCATTTTTGTTATGTTTGTTACAATGCGCTTGCGCAGTTCGTTTCCTTATACCTATGTTTATGTTTAAAGCTGTAACTATCATTATTACGAAATAATATTTGTGAAATTACGCAATGTGAAACTAACTTTTTTTCACCTCCTTACTATGAACTTACAGTAAAGTAATTGAAATGTATTCGAAATAAAAACTAAATATCACATACAAATTACAATAGTATCTAACAATTTTAATGCATAAACAATACAATAGTTTTCAAATAAATCTCACAATTACAATTACAATTACAACTACAATAGCAATAGTAATAAGGCTCCAACCACAAACAATAAACCATAAAACAACCAACGACAACAGCCATGCAACAGAAAAAAATATACGAAATTCCAAAAATGTCAATAGTAATCACAAAATTAAAAACTTTTTGTTTTAGAAAATGGAGTGAACATTTTTTTACTTAAATAATTATTATTTCAAAAAACCGAAATTTAATTGACTTCTATTTAAAAGTATAACAATTCGCTCCACAATTACAAAAAAAAAATATTTTTTCACAATTCCTTCAATTTTCAATTAAATATTTGCGTATTTTCAGTTTAAAAAAATTTAATATTTTCTTGAAATTATTCAACACAATTTATACACAAGTATTTATTGCAAAATTTTTAAAAATAATAAATAAAATGTAATTTTATATTATTGTAATTTATATATGCATCAAATTTTTTACTCTCGAGTGTTGGTGACTTTATTGTTTATAAAGTTATTATAAATAGAATATGCTGAAAGTTGTATTTCAACGCAAACTACACAACACTGACGCAAGTACAATATTTAAAATTCACTTTGGGTGGCAAAACTGGACATTACAAAAACACAAAACGGCAGAATTTTCACATAGAATGTACAAAAACAAAGCTTGAAAATGAACTACGACTAAATAGTCACTAAAAAATCATGCTGAGAAAACTTACATGTTTTTTTTTTTGTGCATATATAAGTAAATATTTTGAATACCTTGTTAATATATGAAAAAAATACGTTGAATTTACGGCAACACAAATGCAGCAATTCGGTTAACTCGCATTTTTAAGAATACGGCTGCTAACGGCACACACAAAAAATGACAGCAGCATAATTTTGTAGGGTTTACAAATTGATGTGCGAAAATTTAATGTTTATTTGTGGAAAAAATTACAAAAAAAATTATAAAATTTTTTTAATTAAAATTAAAATTTTTTATACAAAATTTGAAAGTATTTGCCGTAAATAAAACTAAGAAAATAATTGCCTGCAAAAACAAAAATAGTAACTATTTGGTTTCACATTTTTTTTCAAAATGTCGTTTTCTCTTTCGTTCTCTTTATAAACAACACAACACATAATATATAAAATGTAAATGTAAAAATGTTGTAAAATTAAAAAAATATATATATTGTGCATTTAAATTTAAGTTTATTTAAAGTATAAAATTGTATTGGTAATCGAATGAGTAGCGTTCTATGTTTAATTAATATCTAGTTTAATTTTTTTTCAAGTGTTGCAACAAAAATAAAAATCGAAAAAATAAGTGAAACATAAAATTCAATTTAGAAATAGTAGCAACAAAAATATCAAACATTATATGCGTAAAATTAATAGTAAAACAAATATATGTATATGTAAAGAAAAGTTATATTTACAAAATAAAAAACGTTCATTTTGAAAATGATTACTGGGAAGACAGCAAGCAAGCAGAATCACTTTTATAAACGATATAACTTGTTTAGATTGCCTTAGATTTTTACGTGTCTAATTACATGCATAGTTTACATACAAAAATAGCGCTATGTGGATGTTTGTTTTTACATATATACATACATATATATACAAATATATAAATATTTACTATTTTTATAATTAAACTATAACGTAATTTTATTATTTTAATATGATTGATTTGTTTACACAACTATCTTTTTCGTTATTTTATATTTACATATGTATAACATACATGCAGACATGCTTAAATACAAAAACAATATATATATATATATATATATGCATACATATATATACTATATACATAAATACGTATACATATGATACATTGATACTTTTTAATTTTAATTGTTTAAATATACAAATACCAATATATAATACAAATACACAGACACATGGATACATATTATATTAATAAATAAATATTTTAGTTAAAACAGAGGAAAAAAAAACAAAATAAACAACAATTTGTGTACTACTCATTTTTTTCAACTTATAAAGAGCTGCGAGGTAATGTTTTTGTTGTGTTTTTTGTAATTTTATTTCTTAAATTTCATACAACTTTTTTTAAATGCTTTTATTTTGCACACAAATGTTAGGAGAAGACAGATTTTGGCTGCAGAATAGCAATGAAACGGAATACAGTAAGGAATAAAGCACACACACACACACACATCGCAAATAAACAGAAAATAAACGAAAATATGCGAAAAAACAAAAATCACAACAAGCAATAACCAATTACAATTATAGCAATTAAAAAAAATTACAATAATTAAGCAATTCAAATACAATGCAATAGACCAAAGTGAATACTGGTCATGTGGTGGTCAAGCATGATGAGTATTAAAAGTGTGGTGAAGAATGTAAGCTAACAGCAATTTGAGATAACGGTATAAAGTAATCGGCACGCAAAGTAATTGCTACTGAGATCTAAAGGCAAAATACTTGATTACGAACGATGTTTTGGAAAGCAAAATGCTATAATAACCAGCACTATCGAAGTCTAAATATTATAAAAACCATAATGCTGAAGCCGAGTTAACAGTTACTCGTAACAACTCCGAGTGAAGAGCACATTTTTAAAGACTCGTCATGCGACAGACTCCAACATTACCAATGTTTGCTCCATTTTCACATTGAACTATTGGCGGAAATACAAAATAATAACAATTACAAAGCAATAGTAACGGTTAAAAGTCAGAGCAACAATTTCGGTGAACAATTAATGCGAACTACAAGAAGAACTTAATTTGGTTTTTTTTTCAACTTTACAAGTTTGAGCAACGCTTACTTTATACTGGTAATTGCTTTAGAAAAATGTCAGATTCTGTATTTTTTTTATTGTTTTGAAATGTTAGACTAAGCACACAGTTAGCCATTTGGTGAGATTGTGCGCCAGAAACCCACTTACAAAATGCGAAACAATTTTATAAATCAGTGAGTAACCGGTATTCAATGCTGACTGCGCAAACAGCCATCACTAACAATAAGTAGAGGAAATTCTTATCTAAACAACAACAACAACTTCAGGGATCAAAATTTCAAATATTTTGATTTATTTAGACCGAAACAACAAGCGTAAGAAGTAAATCAAAAACAAAACTAAAAATAAAATAAAGTAAATAAAACATTATATATACTGAAAACTAGAGAGACACTTGACCATATCCGAAATTTTTTTTACAAAATGTGTGAAAATCCAAAAAAAAAAACGGTAAATAAAAACAATAACTTAATATTGTGGGGAATTATGGCGTAAAATGATGGGCACTATGTTATTATATATACATATATGATATAACGGTATATATGAAGTACTCGTGTTACTTGTTCGGCGACTAGACGGGGGTGGGCACGCCTTCAAATAGCGCACAGAGATAACATGTATCAACAAAAGCTGTAACCTAACAATCTTTAAGCAAATGAAATCAACTATTTTGTAAATAAAAAAGTGAACATTTTTGGTAAAAAGAAATTTCAAGTGGTGAAAGTAAAATCAAAACAAACAAACAAAAATAAACTAGCAAAAGAGAAACCGACTTTTTGCGTTTCTTTAGGAAATTTAAGCGTGAAACTTGTTTCAAAACTTTGTATGTAATTTTTTGACAAATGCTAAAAGCACTTAAATAAATTAAGATTAAATAAGTGGAGCATAATGATGTATACGATAACTAAGTAACTAGTTTAGGCGAACAAAAAATTTAATACAAGTATAGAAATAGCTTTGGAAACTGCTTACTGAATATTGTGAAATCATACGAGAAAAAAATGGTTATTTTTGATTAAAAAATTATTTAAAAATTAAATTGTTTTGAATGAAATATTGTAAAAAAAAAAATTATTTAAAAAGAACAGTTAATTGGAAAATAAACTTATTAAAATAAAAATTAATTGAAAAAACAATTTATTTTGAAAAATAAATGTTTAAAAACAATTTAAAAAAGGATTTGAAGAAAGTTTGTTTTGAAAAAACTGATTTAAAATAATGTTTCTTTAGACAAAAAATTTGTTTTAAAACAATAATTTGTAAAAAAAAATGTTTAAAAAAATATTTTGAAAAAAAAATTTATTTTGAAAAAAACTATTAAATTAAATAGAGAAAATCAAAACACACTACAGACACGTGTACACAAATTGACTGCATTTCATGTGGGTTTACTAAAAGAATCATAAAATCTAAAATAGTTTAATTTCTGTTTACTAATTTTCAAGAAGCATGGCTACTCTTAACGTTAGTTGCAAAAATTCAAAAATCTGCAAAAACATGTAAAAACCATTATTATAATATATATTAAAAAATGACATGAAAATCAAAATTAAAAATACCGTTATATTTGTAATTTATATGTGCACACAACGGTACACGATTTTCTGTTAATTCCTCTTCAGTTTGAGCTAAATTGTTTATTTTTATTGAAAATAAGAAAATTACTGATAAACTTTTGCTGAATATTTAAAACAAGAGAACAAGATTTCAAATCAAAACAAAATTGTGTATAAAGTAACAGGAGGCAAGGAAACACCTAAACCTTAACGCTGGGCATGACAAATATTGTAAAATATAAATTAATACAAAAAATAGTGAGCAAATGCGTATGGAATGCGAGACGGATGTAAATGCAAGATGTGAAACAACAAATAAAAAAATAGCAACAACAAGGATAACAAAAAAAGATTTACTTACCTATTGTAATAATGTGAACTTGGAGCATACTCAGTATTTTATTAATACTGTAATGATAAATTTATTTGAAAATAAAAATATAAAATATAAAAAAACAGCTTTTTAATTAATGGATATTGCTAGTTTGTAGTTAAATGTATATAAAATAAACCATATACATATGGTTATAGTTTTATTTTTTCATAAAGAAAAACCAGGTTACGGAATTAAACTATATAACTAAAATGTGCAAAATGTCTCTCTCTTTCCACTCCCGCAGAGCTAACAACACAAACGGTAGCTGATTGATCACTGCCTTATCGACAAGAAATGAACCAGACTAATTGATATCTCCACAACACTTTAACACAGAGAAAAATCAAGCCAAAAAATATGAATGCTTAGGACAGATTTAATATATTGAAAATCGGGTGAAGTTCCGCCCCCTTATAGGTTTATGTATGTATATATAATATAACATTTTTAAGTTGTCAAAAGTTCTCTTAGCCAACTGGATGCGTAATTACAAAAGTTTCTGAGGAATATCAGAATAGGAAATAATTTGAGGCTTGCACTGCGACCTAAGGTCCATTGTGTCTTCCCCTTTATCACAAGTATTCACAAGGACCCAATATACACCCACAATATAGATAAATTTCAGGACCCTTCAGTGCGCTATTGTCGCGATTTGATTCCTATTCGATTGTATAGATCGAAGAGCCTTTAACCAGCGTCAACAGATTATTGTGCAGTGTAGAATCAGTTGCTCAGGGGTGAGTAACACTACTCGGAACATAAACTACGGTCGAGTGGTCGAATATAACTGGCTTATAATGTGGGTTCAAAATTGTTAACTCTTAGGAGTCCAGACCAAACATACAATATTTTACTAAAAATATGTCCTTAAATGTAAAGCCATTATGCACCAAAAATAATGTAAATGCCCATATCTTCCCCTCACCTTCATACAGAAAATATGATCTCTATCTCTTCCCTGAAATTTTTACCATATTTATCTGTTAGGCTTGTGGGACGCTTTTTGCCAAAGTTATATGGAGGAAAGTTAGGTAATCATCATGATTTCTTGAGCAATATTGCCAGACTAATATTGAAATATCTTTGTAGACACACCTTCAGCAAACCCAGCGGAGTAGCTGGGATTGATATTAATCGTCTTCATAGATTTGTGGTAAGCTCAACGTTGATGTATGAGTATTTGGGGATCAATTTTTAAGCGATCTTGAGTATCACATATGTCCAACGTTCGCAGCTGTGCAAGTGAGATCCATCGATAGTACTCCACAAGAAACTCCACAAGTGAATCTTTTCTCTTCAACATTCAGTATTGAAACGACATACGAACATTTTTTGTTTAACAATTTAAACAATTTTTAATTACGAAAGTTTAATATTAAATAGATTTAGCTACGCGACATATCGTTCGGTTTTTTCTGATCCATAACGAATGATTTGAAACAGAAATTTTATATGGTTTACTAGTTGTATTTCTTGGGTTTGGAGAGCATTTCGATTCTTTGAGACGCCTTAGCTCTTAGTGCTGATTTTGATATGGACCAAGGGTTAAGGGGTTCAAGGTAATCGTGCTCCTTTGGTTCTGCTAGCTCCAGTAGACGAGCTGTGGGTTTGGCGCGTAATGCTTTCGGTGGTATGCGATAGGGATTTTTTCGTTTGTCTCTATTACCCGACGGTTTCACTGGCGGGACCGCCAATTCCAAAATACGTTGTGAAGCTATAAATAATAATTTTTTTTTGAAATATACATATGTATGTATATATACATACGTTGGTAAGTTATCGTGTTTTTAAGTTTCTTTTCGGACGAGATTGAATAGACCTTCCCTATTCCACGATTGACCGGCTCTGCCAGCTGAATTATGCGCTTAGTTGGCCTGTAACGCCTCAACGCTGTGGTTAACCTCCATTCTGGCTTGCTCCAATCGATTCGCTCTCGAGGATACGACAAATACCTGATCCGTCGCGATTTCATAATTATGCTTCTAAATGCGCACATGTCCTAACTTAATAAACCAATCTTCTAATTGTGTTAAATTAAAGAATAACCGTGAATTTTTTGTTAGACGCTGAGAAAGTCGAAATTTTTTATGCTTTTATGTGAAAAAAGTGAATTTTCATGTAATAAAAATATATAATAAAAAAGATATTAAAGTTTGTCAAGTACTATTTTGCTCATGTCTAAAAACTTTTCAGCATTTGAGTGAAAATATTTTTAAAAAATTTTTGTATTCCCTTTGAGTATTTAACATGCATTTGAGCATATCTGGATTATATATAATATAAATTAATGTATATATTTTTATTTGATATATAAAATCGATGTAGATAGTTTTACAACAATACAAAAATTCAATATTAAATTTAAAATATTAAGAAATTTAATGCAATAACTATATATTTTATAAAAAACTAAATCGTTTTAAAACAAATATAATTTAGTATTTAAAGGTATGTGGCAATCTTCCATCGCTGCACCCCTTTAACAACATATAAATAAAGTCGGCAAAGCAGTAAAAGCGCTCAATTCGTTCATTTGTTTGTATTTGAAATTTACATTTCAGTTCTTACAATTTCTCAGCTAAGTTTTCGAAAAATATTTTGACATGGCCTTTTCCCAATCGCTGGACATTGGGAACAGCACTTTACTAAATTTAGATAGCGAGGCGCGTCACGCCATTGACAATGAAGTAGAAGATAAGGGACAGCAAAACGCTCCTAACAGCTTTAAAAACAAAGAAAATGTGGCCGAGGTGATACAGGAGTCGCCGGAACATGGCCAGCGCTACAAGCAGCATAGTAATATAGCTGGTATATCCATGTTCAGTAGATCACGCACGCAGCGGTATTTATCAAGAAATGGCTGCGGTGAAGCCTCTGCCCGAAATGTGGATGTGTCCGCAAAAGAGCGGAGACGACTGCGGCGAAGCAAATCGGACTCCACACTACAGAAACCAAACATCATAAATGCAAGCAACAAAGCAGAGAATTACACTGAACTTTTTCGTAGTGGATTCACATTTTCAATAGAAGGAGAACCACAAAAAAGTGCTTTTGCGGGAAGTGGTTCCGTGTTGCGTATCTCACAAATCGAAGCAGCATTTGAAATGATAAAGGAGGAAAATGATGAAATTACACAAACTATAGATGATATGCTTCTTGAAGATGGGCAGACTGTAAATAATGATTTAGATATGCCTATATTTTCTGAAGACTTAAATGAACTTTTAGAAAATGTAAAAGGTATACAAGTAGAAAAAGACGTGTCTAGCATGGCGGCAAATAGTTCAATATCTTTGTCAGAATTTCCAGGAGATACTTCTGAATGTAAGGAGAAAACTACAGACATAACAGATGAACTGGATTTGCGCCAATTGGACCAAAGTAGATTTATCTGCGCTGATGCGGGCAGTTCCGAAGCAAAACAGCAAATAGAAAAAGAATTGAAAATAAGTCACAGGGAAGTGGCTAAAGTTGATGAAGTTTTGCAGACAATACAAGTGAGAAATAATTTGAATGCCTCTTATCCACCACGAAGTACTAGTTTTTCAAACTCTTCTGTCACCACAGTTAAAAAAGCGACCGAGAATATTCGCGATTTAGAAACACTGAAACGTATTAGTGCCTGGAATTTGCCGCATAGTGTGTTAAAGGAATATGAAAAGAAAGGTGTGGTAAAAATGTTTGATTGGCAAATAGAATGCCTCAGTAATTCTAAGGTTTGTATGAATTAAATATACAATATGTTAACGAAAATATAAGTAAATCTCATTTCTAGGTTATATTTGAACACTGCAATCTCGTCTACTCTGCTCCCACATCTGCTGGTAAATCTTTAGTCAGTGAGATTTTACTCTTAAAAACCGTGCTGGAGCGTGGCAAAAAGGTGCTTTTCATACTGCCCTTCATTTCTGTGGTGCGCGAGAAAATGTTTTACCTACAAGATTTGTTAACAGTAGCCGGCTACCGTGTTGAAGGTTTTTTCGGAGGTTACACACCACCAGGCGGTTTTGATAGCATACATGTAGCCATATGTACCATAGAGAAGGCCAATTCGATTATAAATAAATTACTCGAGTTAGGTAAACTAGACGACATAGGCACAGTGGTCGTGGATGAAGTGCACTTGATCTCCGATCCAGGACGTGGTTACATACTCGAACTGCTAATTGCCAAAGTGTTGTATATGTCACGCAAGTATGGCTTCCAATTGCAAGTAGTCACAATGTCCGCCACATTAGCCAATGTTGAATTGCTAAAACGTTGGTTAGACGCAGAGTTGTATATAACAGATTTTCGGCCAGTCGCGCTGCAGGAGATGATTAAAATCGGTAATAAAATATTCGATAACAAATTGCGTCCTTTGCGTGATATCAACGCACTCTTACAGGGCGAGGAATATCCACTGCCACAAATACAGAATGATAATGACCACGTAGCACATTTATGTATTGAAACATTACTAGAAGGCTGTTCTGTAATTGTATTTTGTCCGTCCAAAGATTGGTGTGAAAACTTAGCTACTCAATTGGCAAGTGCCATACAATCGCTTATACGTAAAGACGACTATTGGGGTAAACGTTTGCGTGCACAGATAAAATGTGACGAAATTGATGAAGTAAAAAAGCAGTTGCGTGATATACCGACAGGTATGTTAAAATTTAATTTCAAAATGTTTACAAGTAAATAATGATTATATTACAGGCCTGGACACTGTGCTCGATAGAATGATCACATTTGCTTGTGCCTTCCATCATGCCGGTCTCACAAGTGAAGAACGCGATATTATCGAAGCAAGCTTTAAGGCATGTGTTTTAAAGATAATTGTTGCGACCAGCACACTCAGCTCTGGTGTTAATCTTCCAGCGCGACGCGTATTGATACGCACACCGATGTTTGGCGGTAGGCAAATGAGCTCACTCACGTATCGGCAAATGATTGGTCGCGCAGGACGCACAGGAAAGGTTAAAATTGCAGTTATTTATTTGACGTCTGTTTGTATATACGCGAACTAGTCGCTCAATGGTTTTTTAGATATTGATCTGAAATTTTGCACATGCCCTATTTTCCCCAATAAGCTGTTCATTTGTCGGAAAGTACCGATATTGGATAACTATAGCATATAGCTGTCATACAAACTGAACGATCAAAGTAAATTTTTTGTATGCAAAACAAAATTTAGCATGATTTATTGCCAAAAGCAGCAGTACAATTTACGAACAAACTTTTCAGATCGGACCACTATAGCATATAGCTGCTATACAAATTGATAAATCCAAATAAAGTTCTTGTATGGAAAATGTTTTTGTTTGACGGAATATCTTCACGAAATTTAGCATGATTTATTGTTTTTGTTGTTGTAGCGGCAAAATTCTGTTGAGTTAACAGTCCTTGCCCGAATAAAAATCCTTCAGATCGGACCACTATAGCTGCCATACAAACTGACAATTTTGTGTTGGTGTAGGATTTGTTTGTGTTTGTATATATTATAACCGGAGCTAACATTTTTTCTTGTTTATTATTATATTTTGAAATGAGTAATTGATTCATTAACTCTCTTGCAGGATACTTTAGGAGAATCAATATTAATCTGTACGCCTGCCAATACGCGAATTGGCCAAGAGCTGATACAAGCAGATTTGAAGCCAATCTACTCCTGCCTGGAACAAGAGAATAGTGTAAGTTTTTTTCAGAGAGCGTAATCATTATAAGTTTTATTTTTAAAACTACGTAATAATGATTACATATTGACTTTACGATTTTCTGCATAAATAATGATTGATTTTGATTAATATTATAATAAATCGTACGTAATCATTATTTTTGACGAAAAAGTATTAACATGACGCTATCGATTTTTGTATGCCAATTCTAAGTGATTGATTTTTTAATTTAAAAATCGCAACTATAATCATTATTTACGGTATGCTTAACATAAACACATTCGCAGACTCACCTCAAACGCGCCTTACTGGAAGTGATCTCGTCCGGTGTGGCCATAACAAAGGACGACATTAAGTGCTTCGTCAACTGCACACTTTTGAGCGCGGAGAAACAACTCAGCGAACAAGGAAAGGATAAAAGTAAAGATGACGAAGAACATTTCATAACCGATGCGCTCGATTTTCTGATAGAATATGAATTTGTGCGTCTGCAAGTGGATAGCACAACAAATAGAGAGAGTTATGTAGCCACACGCTTAGGCCAAGCATGTTTGGGTATGTGGAAGTGATTTAATAACAACAAAAATAATGACTAAATTAACTTACAGCTGCATCGATGCCGCCTACTGACGGGCTGATACTCTTCGCTGAGCTACAGAAATCAAGACGTTGCTTTGTGCTAGAATCCGAATTGCATGCTGTGTATTTGGTGACACCATACTCGGTGTGCTATCAGCTGCAAGATCTCGATTGGTTGCTATTTCTCGATATGTGGGAGAAATTGACGCCAGCTATGAAAAAAGTAGGTGAACTAGTTGGTGTTAAGGAGTCATTTCTGGTGCGTGCTATGCGCGGGCAATCCAAATTGGACTACAAACTCATGCAGATACATAAAAGGTTGCAGCTAATTCCACATTTTTGAATTTATTAAATTATTTAAGTGTGGTTAATAGCTGTAATATATATGCAACTTTTAGATTTTACACCGCATTAGCGCTACAAGAACTGGTCAATGAAGTGCCTATCAACAGCGTGGCTGCTAAATATAAATGCACGCGTGGCATGCTACAAAGTCTGCAGCAAATGTCCTCCACATTTGCGGGCATAGTCACGGCGTTTTGCAACACATTACAGTGGCCCACACTGTCGTTAGTTGTTTCGCAGTTTAAGGAACGTCTCTTCTTCGGTATACACAGAGACTTGATCGATTTGATGCGTTTGTCCGATTTGAATCACAAACGTGCGCGTGCACTCTTCGACGCTGGCATCACAACACTGGTGGATCTTGCAAACGCTGATATTTTCGAAGTCGAAAAGGTTTTATATAACGCGCTGAGCTTTGATTCAGCCAAACAGCATGACAATGAAGCGGACTACGAAGCGCTGCAACGTAAGCAAGCGCGCGAATTTTTCATAACGGGCAAAGTGGGTTTGACGGTAGCCGAAGGCGCCAAATTGCTGGTACAAGAAGCGCGCACATTCGTACAATATGAAATCGGTGTGGGTGGCATTAAGTGGACACAAGAACGTACGAATGAAGCGAGTTCTACGGTTAGTTTACACATGTCATGCGAAGAAAATGAAAAGGAGCATGGCAGTAAACGTAAAAATATGGAACAGCAAAAGGAGTTGGAAGTAACGCCAACAAAATTGAAAAGACTGGAGAATGATGCGAAGCAGCATGCTACATTAAATGAAAAACCGTCAACGAGTAAAAATGCTTTACGTGCTTTAATGCAGCAACAGATGTTGCAGCAAAATTCCAGTCTAAATAGCAAACAAAAACAAGGAAACGCTGATGGACCAAAAATGTTGACAGCCGAAACAAATAACGCTTATAATATAAACGAAAAATCCGTTACAATAACGGCACAGAAACAGAATGGCGCTTTAACAGTTGCAACCGCTGCAAAAAATATTAATGTAGAAGGTAATAAAGAAAATTTAAACACTAAGCCTATAAACAAAGCGTCTGTAAACGCTGAGCATGCTAAAGTTTTGCAAAACACAAATAAAATAATAGAAGAAAATAAAATTGTTGAAAAATATACGAAAAACGTTGCACAAAATTTAAAAATCGTTGCAACCGACGTTAACCTCAAAACAGCCAAAGAAGAACAAATCACAAAAACAGTAAATATTGCGGCAAAAAAATATGCGCTACGTAAATCTAACGAACCACAAACTTTTTCAAAGCCTACAACAAAAGATAGCGTTATATTGACACCGAATGTCAAGCGTAATGCAAACAGACACACTCCAACAACATCGCAGCAAACAGCAAGCAACAAAAATAAACACAACTCGGTAAAGCAATCGCCACAAGCAACACAAGTTATAAGCACCCTACCACGTCGTAGTCCACGTAATCACCAACGCAATGCGAATGCCAAAACAACCGATACTGTGCAAAAAAAAACGTCACCACAACCATATATTGCCAACAAAAACACCACGAGCGCAGAGAAACACTTTGACCAATCACTTTTACTCGCTGATGATTCCTTCGAGTTGAATACGGGTATTAATGCTGCACTTGAAGCGGCAAATCAAGTAAATGCTGCTGCCACCACCGCAACAACCGCAGCCAATAAAGAGAACGACGACGAAATTGCGGAATCGCAACAAATTGTGCAAGCTGTGATCGATTCACCCGTGCAGGCGAAACACTCAGTGCATGCCTCACGTTTGCTACGCACAACACAACGCTTGAGAGCTACGCACAAAAGCAGTGTAACGCAAGATGCGTCTGCCACAAATGCACATGCCTCGAGTACGTTAGAAGTGTCGAATTTATCGCTTGAAAATTCACTGCTCCAGAATCCTTTGCAACTAAATGCATCGCATATTTTGAATTGTACCAAGGTTGACGATGCCTCCACCAATTTCAAACGTCTTGAGATTGTTGACATCTGTGGTGAGCAGAAACTGTTCTATGCCGCCCTGCAAGAGCTGATGGCGGTTAAACGTTTCGGTTTCTGCATTGGTCTGCAGCAGCAGGAGAGTAAATGTAAACCGCTAATAGGTGGCAATTTGCTAATAAATCAGCGCGCAGCTAGCGAAAATATGGCGCAACAGGCGAACACAAAGGAGTTTCAAAGCGATGAGCATACATATTTAGCTGGTTGCGCTTTTGGCATCACAGAAAATGTAGTTTACTATATGAACATGCAGCCGGAGGGCAGTAGCGCCAATGTCACTACCGAAATGAAACGTCAATTTTTATACTCACTGCTAACTATAGGCAAATGCACGCTACTCTGCGTGGATGCCAAGGAGCAGTTGAAGATATTGTATCGTGTTTTGGGTGAACTTAGTGAGCTGCGCGTAGAACTGGAGGATCCCAAGGAGGCCAATTGGCTGCTGCAACCGGATAAATTCATGAGTTTCCAGCAAATGGTAAGCTAATAGTAATTATGCTGTTCGTACGATTAGAGTTGTAAGTTGTAAGTTGTAACATAGAACCGGCTTTTGAGGTATTTACGAACGAACGTTATTATGAGCAAAATAAGTGCTTTATTTGTCCTTGGCCACTTTGACCCACTCTGGGAGCGTGGTTCCTTTACCGAAACGATAATGTGTGTTCGAAAGTGAACGCCTATCTTCTGGTCCTTACTTGATTCTCCACTGCAAGGAGCCTTAATCGCTCCGTTGCTTAATTCACAGCAATTATACGTTGGAATAGAGACTGCACTCAACATTTTTGTCGTTAACGTAAAAATCGCGACATTGAAAAAGCGCAACATTTTCGAAGTTACATTTGATAGTCTGCGATTAGAATGAAACTTTGCTGGCCACTCGGTCATCAATTACACAGCCACAATATGATCGCCTTGAAGCAGCACGACGCAGTTAAGGAGGATACAGACAAGTCAGACCATCGCACTCTGTACTATCACCGCATGTCTACCGTCGAACAGCTCCATAGTGAGGCCCGCATGCTTCTAGTTGAGGAACATAATGCGGTCCTCTCCAAACAGTTTCTGTTGGAATGTTTTTTGCAGAAATCATCCCTATACTCAGCTGTTTGAAGCACAGCCTCCTCTTGGGGGGAATATCTAGAGAACATTCCTACAATACGTCGATAAGTCCTCGCATGACACTAGCCACCTCTTTGCATGCCCCGCTAAACGCACTCACTTAACACCCTTCTCCCTTTCGTCTGACCCCGAAACAGCCCGTCTTATGGAGCAACCCCAACAGAGCTTAGTTACTAACTACAAGAACAATAACTAGCGAATATTAGCGTGAGGAGTCAAATATGTATATCATCCGATATCTATACTTCAATCAGTATAGAAGACACTAGTGTTCATTTCCGCATGACACCGAATAGCTCTAACATAATTCTACTCCGCATAGTGTAGCAGATTGAGAGCCTACTTATCAAGACTTGGCACCGTTATAAACACTAAACATACACAAACAACATTTGTACTACGTTTCAAGATTAACAGTTATAGTCTCTTTTCGCTTGCAGACCCAACAATTCGCGCCGGAATGCACAGCTCTCACCGGTTTATGTGGCAATGGACGTGGTTATAGTAGTCACGGCTTGGATACGGTTAGCGCTATTACGGCTAAGGTTAGGTAATGCAAAAAACAATTTTTTTGTTCACCTAAGTTTTGTATAAATATTTTAATAAACCAAATAAATAAATAAACCACAGATGTTCAGTGGAGGCTTGCGTCACTATGCACATACTGAAGACGCAAATAGAAAACCTGGAACGTATTGGCTCAGGGCAATTGTACAAATTTTTTAAAGGTTAGATTTACTTTGTGAATTAATTTGTAAAATAAAATAACCTTAAAATTTTTAATTTTTTTTTTTAGAACTACAAATGCCTTTGCAGAACTCACTTTGTAATATGGAATTGATCGGTTTTCCAACGAATGAGGCTGCTTTGCGAAAAATTTTCCAACAAATGCTGGAAACGCTGAAGAAACTTGAATTGAAAATCTACGAAATGCATGGTGGCAGATTCAATTTGGGCTCTTCGACTGCGGTGGCGAAGGTAATGCACATTGAGCGCAATTTTTAATGAGAAATCTAAATTGAACTTAATTCGCGAATTTCAAAAATTTTCCATAACCTTAAATTGTTTTAGTTTTGTGTCTTAAGATAATTGCCAAATTAATTTTAGGTTCTCGGTTTGCACCGCAAACCTAGCGGCCGCGTGTGCACTTCCCGCCAAATACTTGAGAAGATCGATTCACCCATTTCGCAAGCCATCATATCCTATCGTAAAATAAACACCGCATTATCCAAAAATATACAACCACTTTTGAAGTGCGTACAAAATGATAGAATACATGGTCAGAGTATAACTTACACACAAACGGGTCGTATTGCAATGACCGAACCGAATTTACAAAATGTGGCCAAAAGCTTTGTGGTCGCTGTGGAAGGTTCGTATATGCGGCATTTAACTTTTTTTGTAAACATATGATGTTAATAATACACGGACTGGTATATTCAAAAGGTAGCGAAGATGTAATTATATCCTGTCGCAGCGCATTTTTTCCAACCGAAAATGGGCGCTGCTTACTCTCCGCCGATTTTTGTCAGCTTGAAATGCGCATACTCGCACATCTTTCACAGGTGCTTTAGTATTATTTTTTTTTAGCTAATAATGTCATTTTTAATTTGCATTAAAATTTTTTACTTACGAAAAGGACGCAGCGCTGCTGAAAGTGATGAACACCGAACGGGACATTTTCAGCGCAATAGCAGCGCGCTGGCATAAATTGGCAGAAAATGCCGTTTCCACGGAGCTGCGCGATGGCACTAAGCAGATTTGCTATGGCATAGTTTATGGCATGGGTATGCGCAGTTTGGCCGATGCCTTGAAGTGTACCGAACAGGAAGCAACTTCGCTATCGCAGCAATTCCATTTAACTTATACGGGCATTAGGTAAATGCTTGCAATATTCTTTTTTTTTTGTTTTTTTTTGTTTGTTTATTAAAAATATATTTTTTTAACATTTTTATTATTTTTATTTAGAGCGTATACCGATAAAGTGGTAAAATTCGCACGCAATAATGGTTATATTGAAACCATTACGGGTCGTCGTCGCTATTTGGAGCATATAAATAGTGATGAACCACAGCAGAAAAGTATATACATAAGCTACTTGATTTCAAATTCTTTTACTCATTTCTTTTAAATGCCAATCCACTCCATTTCAGAGCATGCTGAACGTCAGGCGATCAATTCGACAATTCAAGGCTCAGCCGCCGATATAGCAAAGAGTGCTATTCTACGCATGGAGAAGAATATCGAAAAGTACCGCAACAAATTGGGCATAACTAGCGCGAACGCTGTGCGTTTTGTGTTGCACATACACGACGAGCTGGTATTCGAATTGCCCATTGAGAAGGCGAAAAAAGTGGCGAAAATATTGAGTCTCACTATGGAGAATTGCGTTAAACTAAGCTTGCCACTCAAGGTCAAACTCAAAATGGGCAGAAGCTGGGGTGAACTGCAAGATATTAAGCTGTAATAACTAGTAGGCGCAATTTGTTGATATTTAAAATAATAATAATAACTTGTTAAATTTTGCCAATTTTTCTATTCCATTCATTAAGTGACACAAATTATTTATATACTTGTAATTTATTCAATAAACTCACTACAGTAATTGTATACTACTCGTACTACTTTAAATGCAATAGAGAGCGATTATAGCTATGATTAGCTTTTGATTGTAAGCATGCAATAGTGCGGCAACGCAGTGATTATTATACGAGTATATGTTACTACTAAGCATATTTGATATGTTTTAACTTTTTCAACTTTTTAAGCTACTTTGTCTATTACATACGCGTTCTAAGCATATTATTTTCAAGTTTAATTTCATTTTTGTTATGCGTTTGCGCCAACTTAAGCCTTATTCAAACCCTCCTTTTCAGCCCACTCAGTCCAAGAACCGGGATAGTATTTCGCGCTAAATGCAATTATAACAGAAATTAGATAGTATAATTGATATATTCGTATCTGATATATATATATATATATATATATGTGTTGTTACTTACTTTTTGTAACCATTTGCTAGCGCCAAGTCGTAAGCTCTCTTAGCGCGCCCACCAGCCTGACAAGAGAATATCAATACTGTCTCTGTGCTCGGCTTGTCGCGATTAAATGCAGTTTTGAAATCATTTTCAGACATTTGAAAGGCGGCTTCCAGATCGGGCACTGCGAGAGGAATACAAATAACAAATTTAATTATTTTTTTTTCGTTTTTCTTAACCAAAAATACTTTAAAAACCTTAATGTATTATAAGAGACAGGCTAAAGTATAAAGCAATGTTAATAATTGCAGCACACTTTGAAAGAACATTTCTTGTATCCAAATTTGGGTTTCAAATTATTAATTTCTCTCAAAGTTGTATTTATCACCTAAAATTCATTATTAATAGATTTTTTTAAATATATGAAGGAGTTGACAACTTTTGTTTTGTTTACTGTCAAAATGAACGGAATCGACCTTGACTTTTGGCAACTGCCTTTTCTTTCCTTTTTTCCATAATAAGCGCTCGACTGTAAGATTCGATATATTTAATTTGTATTGCTGATATTCTATCATATTAAGTTTAATAGAAATTATTTTTATATGGCAAAATAGCTAACAATTTTAACTGTTGATTTTTGCGCTTTTAGCGTGGAATTTTTGCTAGTGATGACTAAGGATGTCATTTGTCATTTATCGCATGTACGGCTTAGGGCTGATTAAAGTTCATGTGCCATTACATATTTTTATATTTATTACAATAAATAAATACTAAGAAAAGAGTTCATCATTGAATAATTTTAGGTAAAAGCGGCTTAGGCTCAACGCATTAATATGCTTCCTAAATAAAAATAAAATAAATAAATAACTATTTGCCTATAACTACAATTATTTATATATTCAATTCAACACCTTGATTGTGACACCTTTCAAACACCCAAGTTATCACATACACCTTTCCTTACGTACGTATCCACTTTAATGTTGTTGCTTTTAAAAATTTCTCTACCCCTTTAAAATATGCATATACTTACTTGGCACGCTAATAGCTCCTGGTATCACGCCAGTTCTGGCCAACTCGTCCTTGTTTCTAACATCAATCACAAAAGTGTTCAGCTGATTGGGCACATCTTTGACTTCTTCATAGGTCACAGTAGCCATTCTTGCAATGTGCCAAAAACTGGGATTTGCTTGTTTGCCGGCTGCTAAAATACTAATAAAATTTGGCTTGCAAAGTGAAAATTAATGTATCAACAAATTCAATTTTACTGCTTATGATCTTTATACTATTTAATCAAACGTTTAGTGATTAATTTGTTGCTTTGTGCCTTTTCTACTTTATGTGTTTCCGATAAGATATGTGTTGCTCGTTGTCAGTGGTAATTTCGTTTGTACCGGCTTGCAGTGTGCACTGATGTGTGTGTGCATTGATGTAACAAATGTTGGTGGTTTCAGCACTGATAATTATCGGCGGCAAAAGTTTGTTCTGTTGGTGACTTTTGTTGTTGTATATTGGTAATAAAGCTGTAAGCTCAAAGCTAAAGCGTTAGGGGCGTCCAATTTGATAAAATTTAGATTTTGCGCAAAGCTTTTTTTAAGGTTCGGTAGAGCTTTTAAAATATTTTGTGAAAATTACCTCTCCGGATCGATAGATAAATAATTTAGCGTAGCTTATGAGAATTGGAATAAGGTAGCCCGCTTTTAATACTACACCAGTCGGATTTTGTTTGAACACAGATAAAGATTTTTGTCCGATCAGTCTCAACAGCAGAGACTGTAGCGTTGTGGCGGCAGAAAACATTTCTAACGTAATTTAGATGTAGGTAGAAATGCTACCGAGTTGACAATCTTTGGCCGGATAAAAATCCGGGTCCGTTCCGATTACGTAGACCTGACTGTCTAAGATGTTTATATTCGATTAACGGGTCTCACCTCAGCAGCATGCAAAAAACGCTATTTCTAGCATTATTTCGTTCCGAGCTCGTTACTTTTACATCGAGACCCACTTTCAAAATATATTAATATCCTCCTTACACAATACTCAGGGTGTCTTCTTACGATGCTTGTGCAAAAACTGCTTGCTTGATAGTCTTCTCTTTTCCCGATGCAAGCGTTAATCATGAAGAAAGCACCGTCATCGCTCCCAAATAGTTGGAGCTTCCTAATTGCAAAGGATCCAAAATTATTTAAAAATATTGCAACCAACCACCTAAACCTCAGATACTAATACAAGAATGCTTTAAGGTCATTAACAACAAAAATCGTCACGAATTATAACAGACAGCTCCTCCACCAATCTAGTCTACGTAATAGCCACCAAATTAGAATTCTCCAGCATCATAACATTTTTCACAAATAAAAACAAGAATCTAAATTTTATTGGTCAGTTTGTATGGCAGCTACATATATGCTGTAGTGGGCCGATCTAAAAAATTGTTCGGAGTTTGTTGCGCTACCTTGGCCAATAATCCATGCCAAATTTCGTGAAGATATTTCGTCAAATGTAAAAGTTTTTCAAACAACGACTTGACTTTGATAGGCCAGTTTTTCTTGCAGCTAAATGCTATTACAGTCCGTTGTCGTGTTGTTGTGTTTCCGACAAATGAGCAGCTTGTTGCAGAGAAAAAGACATTTGACTTTCTGGATGTTACAAACTTCGTGGCCTACTTAGGTTTACTCGGTTCGAACTATAATGAATTTATATAGAAATTTTTAAATATATTTTCAAAAAAATTTTATTGTTTTCATTTAATATCTATATAAAATTTCATTTACATACTTTGTTTACAACTTTTTTTATTTTATACGTGTAATACATACATACATATTTATATATGTGCTACATACATAAATATGTGGCAAATAGTATATAATACGTAAAAATTTATAATTTTATTGTTTTTGCTAAATAATTTAAACAATTGCATTTTATTTAAGGCAATTTTTGTTATGCAATTACAATTACGACTTCAAAACTTCAATTAAATTGAAATACAAATGTATACACTTGTATAAGAATATAAAAATATTGCATTCAGAACAAAAAAAAAAAAACAAATCTATGTTAAAAAATTGCACAAAATGTGGAAAACAAGCAAAAATGCATAACCTACAAACTGGTGAGAAATGCGCAGGACTCAGCCAATGCGTTCAACTGAGCCGAAATCAATGCAACAACTGTGAAAGCTACAATTTTTGTATACTGTATACTATTTTTTGCATATGCAATGAATTCATTTAAGTTTGTAACATATTTTTCATGTGTGCATAGGACATTGCGGTTAAAAGTGCAAATAGTTGCATTTATGGTATGTATGTATCAAATATATTTTCACTTTAATTTTTGAATTTTTCATTTGCTGTACACATTTACATTTAGTGATAGTTTCATTTTGAACAAAACTTAATAATTTATATTGTATATGTAAAGACCATATATATAAATATAAAACGAATTTTATAAAGAAAGCGCTTAGATATTTATGCATGCATGTATGTGTGTATGTATATTCAACTAAAGTGTGTTTCATAAACTTTTTTATTATCTTCTCAATTTGTTTTGTATATTTAGTTAATATTGACGCATATGTATATGAAATATTCAAAAATAGATTTCAGTTACATTCACATGATATAAGGGGGGTTCAAAATTTAAAATTCAAATTCAAATTTTACTTAATATACATTATAATATACATACATATGTAAGTGGTGTAATAGCATACATACAATGCAAAGTGTGCAAAACACATACTCATAGTATATATATACATACATATGTACATATACATTTAGTTATTTTAGCGCTTAGTTGGGTATACAACAATTGGGTTCGTTCCTTTCGTATATGTTTGTATGTATGTATAGGTAACAATGCACTTTTAACGACGCTTTGTGCATATCGATTGCCAGCTCTCACATATGCGACAACAAGTAACATATATGTATATGTATGCAGATGTACATATATGCCATAAAAATAGGTGTAGTTTACAATATATAGTAGCTTAGATGACTTAAGCGCATAGTACCATTTTTGTAATACATTAATTTTAATTAGCAACGATATTATAGGAAACTGAAGCGAGCTGATATGTACGCTCGTCATAACGAAGTCATAAGAAGTGAAGGAACCAAAAAAAAAATGATAAAGTAAAATAGAAAATTTGTTTATAATAGCACTAGCAACGTTTCGCCGGTGGCACCAAGTGTTCGGGCAGCACATTCGGCAGTTCGTTGCCCTCCAGTTTGACATTGATTAAGTGCAAAGCGAGTGCAAATTCGTCCGAATCCAGAAAACCATCGCCATCGACATCGGAGAGCTTCCAGATTTTGCTGAGCACCGAGTTGGGCAGCTTCGATTTGATGAGTTCTTGCTTGGCAGCTGCAATATAAAATATTGTGTTTGTTATTAATATTATTAAGCTAAGTGAAATTTTCGACTTACTCGCTCCCGATATGCGCCCATCCACCGGCCCCAGCGCGTTAAAGATGTCGTCTGTGCGTGGTTTGTCGCGACTACAAATCCAATCGTGCTCGCCGAAACCAGCATCGATGCCCTCGCCCTTCATGTAGCCGAACGGTGAGACGTGATCGTCGATTACACCAGCGAAGGCGCCACCTAAAAGCATTAGATTGAAATTTATATGAGAAAAGTGTAAAGTTCGGTAAATAAAAGTTAAATGTACAACAGTCACTGCTAAAAGTATGTATACACCTACTATATAATTAAAATAAATATATCAAAGGTATTGTATATATATATATACAATCACACAAGCATACATATGCATTGCATGTTTTAAGCATAGATAGGCATATTTCTATTGCTCCTAATTTTTAGCCGCCGCTGTGCCTCAATTTATGAACCTGCCTTGCCGCTCGGTCAGACGCTTTGTGTCCTCGGCGTTTGTTGGCCTTTTCAATCGCTTGCGTCTAAGTAGTCGCAACAGCAATTACCTACAATTACGAAGTGCGCTCGTCTCCGCTGGCGCAAGCACTTGAATTAAAGAGCGCGCACCGGCCACCGGCTTGAAAGTTGCAGCGGCTTTGGCGGCCACTTCAATTCTTGTATGCGTTTATGGCAATTTAATCTCAATTGTCGCTTCACAATACAATTGATTCGCTTGTCTATTGGCCGGTGAGTAGCGCACGAACGCAATTTGCAACGATGCATTTGCATTTTGTTGCAAATTTTACGCTTTGCATTGTGCAAAAAGTGCAACTGACGGAATATGCAAGTGCAGTGGCAATTAAAAGAGTCTGACTCTAAACAATTTTCGTTATTCAAAGAAAATAGAAAGAAAATATAAATGAAATACGAGACTAGGGCAGATTATGAGGCCATGCGCACGCGAGCAATTTACTTTAATTATGGGCGAGTTGAAATTGCAAAGAAGAAGAAAGTGTACCATATTGCAGTGTGGTAGGAATACCGACTCTTTATACAAAAAATTGATAACATAAAGACACAATAGCCGACATCGATTCGTTTATTTTCTGCTCGCTATGCTTGAACTCTAACCTCTGGTCGGGTTTACCCAGCTGAATTCAATAACAGAGAGCAAAGGGTTACTTCATTAAAGTGGTATAACTACTCGTTAGTCTATTACCAATTTCTTATACCAGTCTATTTGATTTTTGCCAATTGTTTGTACGACTCGCCACTCTTCAATATTTAGGCAATCGAAGAGAGATAATTATTTTAATCTTTCTTAAACGTTGGGATACAGATAAGGAAAAATCTTTAAGTAGAAGTAGTGCCGTACTTAACGCTAATTCGTGTCATAATCTAGCATCGTTTATTTTAAAATTACGATTTCACTTGCTATCATATTGAGCGTCTACCCTGAATGCGTACTCTCAATTTATTTATTCGTAGATCGTTGTACTTAAAATAAAGAGATCTTTGAGTTTCCAACTTCTCGCTTCTAAATATATATAATATCATAATATGAAGGGAAAAAGTATTTTGTTGAATTCAATACGACTTTTGTGCCTTTTTAGACGACTTCGAGGAGAATCATGAATTATAGAAGAAGCAAAAGCCCAAGAAGGAGATCAAGTATAGATGTAATAATATTACTGCCTACTATTTGTTTTCTGTTCCAATTTAGACTATTAGGTATAACAAAAACCTCCCTTCATCTCTTGATATTCTGTTAACCACGTTAGCATTGCAGAAGCGAGGAAAATTATGATCAATTGGAAAATCAGGTAATTATCAAAGCAACACATTTTGCTTAGGGTTTTTAGACATAAAACGGGTTTCTGCTAATCTGGCGCCGTTAATCTGGAACATTTCAAATAAATATCATCACATCGATCAGCATTTTCAGATCTAAAAGTATTCGATAGAGATAAATAGTCAAATCATCGCTTTATTTTGTATTCACAATATTTAGTTCTCAAGAGCTTTCCCTACTCACTCATAGAGCGTTTGAAATGTGCCATGAATCTATGCAGTCCATAAAAAAAAAAATTTCAAGGAACTAAAAGCCGGCCTTGCAAATAGGGGAAAGCAAACAATTTCTATTATACCCTGTACAGGGTATATTAAGTTTGCCACGCAGTTTGTAATATTCAAAAACGTCGGAGACCCTATAAAATATATACAAATATAATTTCAGCGTGACGAGCGATTAAACCATGTCCATCTGTCTGTCTGTCTGTATATACGCGAACTAGTCACTCAGTTTTTAAGATGTCGCTCTTTCCTCTTCGAGAAGCTGCTTTTTTTCCGGAACCGCCGATATCGGTTCACTATAGCATATAGTTGTCATACTACAAACTGAACGACCAAAATAAATTATTTTTATGGAAAAGTTTTTTATTTGACATCATTTTTATTTGATAAGACATCCCTCCAAAATTTGGCATGAGTTATTGTCTAAGATAACGGTACAATCTCCAAACTGAACAATCAAAATCAAGACCTTATATGAATAAATTTTATATGGCAAGTTATCTGCAGGAAATTTGGCATGGATTATTTACCAAGGCAACGCTATAATATCCGAATAAATTTTTCAGATCAGATCACTAAAGCATATAGCTGCTTATCTATTATACAACTGTCATACAAATTGAACGATCAAAATCAAGTTCTTATTTGGAAACTTTTTTATCGAAGTTAACGTTTTTTTTCTTTTTTATCTCATAAGAATGAATTTGCATCAGACATTCTGCTTAGCCCTTTGAAAATTATGCAGTGTGATCGCAACAACACAGGGTGCAACTCAAAAGCTGTGGAGTCTAATTCAGCATATTAAAATACATGTATAGTACAAATTTATGTACATATATATATATACATTATATAGAGACATGCAAAAACTACTGATAGAGCAATTTTCTTAATACATAAATTATATTAATGGCAGAGCACAGCGC
Source organism: Bactrocera oleae (assembly GCF_042242935.1). Classification (NCBI taxonomy): domain Eukaryota; kingdom Metazoa; phylum Arthropoda; class Insecta; order Diptera; family Tephritidae; genus Bactrocera; species Bactrocera oleae. The sequence goes on from NC_091536.1 coordinate 77,911,146, forward strand.
GGAGTAATTGCTCTATAATGACGTAAGCTCTGCGTCATATCACTTTCAGAAAAAACAAATCACTGTTCGAAACACAGAGTGTTTGATTTAAAAACAAGGCTATATATAGAGTAGAATGGTATATGGGTTGGAATGTATGTATATATGTCGACCGCACCTAATCATTCATTACTGGCGCCTCGATTGGTCTTAAATTTGCTCAACAATCGACAGTTGCTGAAGTTTTTTTTTGATAAATCGATTTTCAAGTGCTTTATATACAATATAGCAAATTAATACATACAAAGAATATAAATGTATAAATATATAAAAATTCAATAAAAGTGAAATAAGTAACAGAATGTTAAACATAGAGGTTAGGTTAGGTGTGAAATAAACGCAAGCACATAAAAAATTACATCACAGTTAGTTGCCTTGGGCGCTGCTTGTGACTGCGCTACAACGATTATAAACGTTATTTATCAGGCAGATAATTACATACATATGTACATGGTAGAAGTACTTGTACATAGAATTATGCTCTCTATATATAATATTTGGCAATTGGGCGGCGTCCCATACGAGCAATCTAGCCGTTGAAAGGAGCGGTATTTTATGAGGAAAAAAATAGAGCGAGCGGCAAGCAAATATGCTGATAAGATAGCAGCGAGTAGACACATATATGTATGTATGAAAATATATATAATATATATAATATGTCGGTATGTGGTGCTTGGCCGCACTACCCTATCATAAGAGGCTCTGGCAAAATAGTTGACGCAAATAATTAAGAAACTAGTGCAAAATTAGAAATAAGAGCATATATAAGCACTTAAGCAAATAAGCCACAAAGAGATAAATGTTAATACAACTTCGCGCCGCAATTGCATGAACTCACTTAACATCATGGTACACGGTAGCATGTGATAAGTGCCCAAAAAGCACAAAAGAATAGTAAAAAATTTGGAAATATTGCCAAAGTTGGAGTGTTTATTCAGCAGCTATTGCATAAGTGTCACACATTTTTGCTTTCAAATCAAATTCTTAACGAGTTTTCGGCGGAGTTTGACTTCTAGGAATCTGCAATGTCTCTCCAACTTTGTTGTGAAATGCTTTTTTTTTTTCTAAATTTCATGTTCTTCTGACCCAAAAACACGGTAGCGACTACAGCAAGTACTCTTGCTAAGATTGTATGTATGCATCAAGTTCATTAATCAAAGGTCAATGTACGCCTGAGGAATTAACTTAGCATTCGGAATCACAAAAGAAATTCGACAGTGTTATACACACATAGCTGTATGTGTTTGTAGGCATGTGTATCGTATCACCACACTCGTTTGTCAATCGTTTTGTCGAGTCTTGGCACTAGTAGCCGGTGTTTGTGTTTGCCAACTAGCCAGGAATAATTATAGAAAGTAAATACATAGTCAATGATCAACAATTTAAATATGGATTTATAAGTTAGCCGAAGAATAAATGACTTTTTTGCATGACGAAAATCATGCTGAATAAATTATGAAAAATAAAAACTCTTTACGAGCACTTATACATATATGTAAATTTATTTACTACCCAAAAATTGATTTAAGAGATATCAAACAGAAATATAGTAAACAAATATTAAATGCATATATATATATTTTTTTTTAGTAAAAAAAAATTAAATGTATATATATTTATATTTTTTTTTAGTAAAAAAAAAAATTTTATCTATGTATATATTATATATATTTTTTTTTACTTATTTTGTACCGACATGGAGTAACCAATAGAGCTGAGAGGATAAGTCCGGTCAATTTGTATGTTTGATTGTTATAAGCTATCAGTTTTGGAGATATCTGGCTGAAATCTTGTAAAAAGTATTTTTTAATAATATTTTCTTTTCATATAGTACATTTTCCTAAACGGCTACTTTCTAAATTTTAGTTGAAATGAACTGGTACTGTTGTTTTGAGCGCTAGTGGAAGCGGGAATGCCGCCTGGTTTTAGGAAAAATATAAAAGGACGAACTATGGTCGGTGCAGCGGTTCTAGTTTTTCGAAGGGAAATCGCGCAATGAAATCAAGGAATGCTTGGATGCTGTATATGATATGTGATATCAATGGCGATCGTTAAAAATTGGTTAAAAAAATTTCAATGTGGTCGCATGTTGGTCTCTGTTGAGCCAACGGCCACCCTGGAAGACAACGTGACAAAAGTCCACGACCTTATATTAGCAGTACGCCGATTAAATGTGAGCGAAACAGCTGATACAGTACGCAAAAGACCGGGTTAAGTGGGTTAAGACACATAATAAACTTCATTCCAAGCAGATTCTGCTGGAATGTTTCACAGAAATCTCTACAATCGTCTGTTTTAAGCGAAGCATTAAGGGGTCTTTCCTTAATTACGTCGACGATATCGAACAGTACGCCGACCAGACTTTGGAAGCAACACGCACTGAGCGCCATTCACAGTGAAACCATCAACACCTTCATCGACTCGCTCTCAGTAAATGGCGCATTTGGTGTCAAACCATCACCCATGCAGACGAATAGCTCGAGTTGCACCGATAATTTAGCGTTAGCTTTGCACAATTTCGTTCTGGCTACTGTAGCCATCTAACACCCCTCTCCCTATGGTCCGACTCCGTCGAAACAGCACTCGTCCTGAGCCTACCGTTAGATAACTTCGATGACAACCGACCCAATCTTTACCACCTAAGCGGGGATTGGATTACCGCTATAACAACAATAACCGCGTGGGTCGTACTTAAATGATTGAGCCTGAGAAAGCAAACGGCTCGCTTGGTGCTTCGTTTACTCACTTCGGTCAACAAGCGCAAATATAAGTTCACTTCCTAACGGTTTTTGATGTTATTTACAACGAAGGAGTTTCTGCGTCTTTTCGTGACTGTCGACAGAACATGAATTCACTGATATACACCGCAAGATACAAAAGACGTGATCTACAACGACTACCTAGAGAAAAGCAAAACACTCAAAGCTTTACTAGGGCAAATTATTTACTAAGAAAGAAGTGCCCCGTCCACCGTATACAGATTTGGCGCCGTGCGACTTCTTTTTGCTTCTAAATGTGAAACTCACTTCTAATTTTTTTTTTATAAAATTTTTGCGCTACTTTACTGGGCAAAAACGTTTAAATATATTATCGAAATTTTTTATTTTTCTTTATGCACAAAAATTTTTTTTTTTTTTAATTTCACTCACCATGACATCATACCTAAAATTTGCAACATTACACATCATGTCACATGACTTATCTACTTCACTCTTGTGCGTTTAATCAAAGGTGTGTACGTTCGCATGATACTTTCGAAAAATTCCAATATCATTCCGACACACATGCAGATAAGATATGTATGTGAGCAAAATAATGCTGAAATAGAACACTGTTGCCATCGTGACATGCCAACGCTACAGATCTGCACGATTTATTTCGCTCTACTAAACTGATCGGAAGTTCATTCACTTTTCGGACATTTTGTGCGCGTTTGCGGAACATTTTGATTTTGTAATTGTTGTACTTCAATTTCGACATATTTAGTGTTTATACTGAATTTACTACAATATATGGGGTATATCTATGGCAATATATACATATGTAGTATCTTGTTGATATAACAATAGAATTATTCGGAACAGCGGATGCAGCTAATTACCAGTAAAAATATCGACTAATGCATTATATCCGAGGTGCACACATCTTCATCTGCACATTTCTCTATATATACATAACTTTTTTATACACATATCCATATATAAGATCAAAACTTTATAGTTATGTAGGATTCTGTACCGAAAGGAAATATTTCCATATACAACAATAACAATGTTTATAGTAGAAATTTTGCTTGCTGAATGATAATAGCTCAGTTAAACAAATGTAAATACATTGAGTTTTACTAAAAATACATTTATTACAAAATGTTTACACTAACGATTGGCGGAAGTTAAATATTTAGGTCATTTGCGGTACAAAATTTGGAATTTCTTATCTAAAAGAAAAGGGAGAGTGAAATTTTTTTCAACAATTACCACATTATTTGAAGTATTTAAAGTGATTTTTACGAAATTAAGTTAGTTAATTCGAAAGTAGGCGGGAGCAAAATTTAACATTTTTCCAAATACGACTCTTTGTATATACATATATATACAATCTTTAATTTATAAGATATCGATATGAAACTGTGCACACGCCCTTTTCTCCCTAAGATGCTGCTCATTTGTCGGAGCCGTCGATATTGGACAGCTATAGTAAACTGACCGATCAAAATCCAGTTCTTGTATAGAAAACTAATTAATTTGACGAGATGTCTTCACGAAAATTAACATCGATTATTTTAGAAGGCAACGGTAAAAGCTCCGAAGAAATTGTTTAGATCGGATCTCTATAGCATATAGCTGCCATACAAACTGAACGATCAAAATCAGTTCCTTATATGGAAACCTTTTTTAATTGACGAAACATCTGCACGAAGTTTGGCGTGGATTATTGTCCAAGGTAAAGGTACAATTACCGAGAAAATGGTCTAGATCGCACTACTCTAGCATGTAGCTGTCATACAAACTGACCCATTCAAATCGAACCCTTGTAATGCAAACTTTATTTGGTAAGGTATCTTAACGAAATTGGTATTGATTATTGCCTAGCGCTACGGTATAAACTCCGAACCAATTGTTCAGATCGGACTATTCTAGAATATACTGGCTTACAAAGTTAAGCCGAACGAAATCAGGTTCTTATATGGAAAACTTTTTTTATTTGTGAAGTGTATTATGGTTGCGGTGCAAACGAAGTTAATAGTTTTTCTTGTTTTAGTTCTTATATTCGGAATTATAGTTATTGTTATAACTAATAAATAAATAATATTCTTAAAATTTTGCATTGTCAAAAGTATGCTCTAAATAAAATATGCACTTCAGCTTTTCAGAGGAAAAGCTTTGCTATCAATAATAACCTCAATTCACTGTGTTGAATTCTCTGAATGGTTGACTGATACTTTCATGAATGGGCAATGTGCGACTGATATACGAGCGCATCACATGTACATACATGCATATGTATGTATGCATGTGTGTAAATGCACACTTTAAATGCCATTAAATGGATGTAGCACATTATCAATTGCAAAATGCAAAAGCAAAAAAGAAAATCCACAAATAGGTGAAATAACGAAAAACAAAAAACATTACAACAACAGCAATTGCACTCGCAAGCCAAGCACATCTTCAAACGCCGATTGCATTTATTCATGCCGATTAATTTGAAAAGTGAAAAAGTGCCGGCGGAGCGCGCAGCTTGTGCCACCAATTGAGGTGAGTGTCGTGCAAACGCCGAGAGTAGCAGCTGAAGCAATGCAGTCGGCTTGTGATTAAAACCAGAGCGCAGCTTGACGCTGTCAAAAGTGACAAAAGTGACACTTGGCATTAAATGAGCGCAAGTGAAGCGGGCGGCTGGAAAATGAACTAAATGCGCGCACGATGGCCCTTTCCACGAGCACACACACACTGGTGCACACACACAAGCGCGCGGGTGGATGCACTCAACCAGAACCGGTGTCGCAAACAAGTTCAGACGCTGAAGCACCGGCAGCACCGATTTTATTGCCTGATTTATTTAAACCTGCTAAAAAAAAACAAAATACAACAACAACCACAAGCACAGTAATCGCAAAAAATTTGCATATATTTTGTCGGTGTTGTTGTTGTTGTGCGTTTTGAAGGTATTTGCGATATGAGCATGACGCCATAACGACACATAGCATTGCGATAGCAAATAGGTGAGCGTGTGTGCAGTACATGTGTAAGTGTGTGTGTGTATGTATGTGCGTCTATGTACTCCATGGATGGTTATTTTACGAGCATTTAGCCTAGATTAGGTACGCGGACGCATGTGGCATTTTGTCGCATTGTGTTCACAATGTCAAGAGAAGAATATTTCAATTAAAGCGGCCTACATGCGGACGGACGAACGGACGGATGGACGGATGTTCGCGAAGGCAAAGCTGTCGGCAAGATAATCATTGTAGGTAAAATGCTAGACACAATCAGCAGATTAAACGGGAAGAAAGCTATTTTGCAATTAATCAGAGAAATGCTGCAAAGAAAGCCAGCCGAATATTAAAAATTAGTAATTTAATTATGTGGAAAATTAATTAATGAGTTCGTAAAGGTTTTGGAAAAATGTCATTAAAAAAACGTTATAAATTTGCGTGTAAAAAGAGACAATGACACCAGCAGCAAGTTCAATTCGTTTATCGTTTGAATGACAATATCGTATGATAATAACAAGTTCAAATTATAATAACTTGATCCCAGTATATTAACCCTTATTTTCGGCAGAACTGTTTTGATTGTGAATTCCAAACTAATTTCAATTATTTATCTGTTGAATTATTTTATATAATTTTATATTATTAATGACAGTGCATTTAACTAACGGTCATTATTTTTGTTACGCTCGTATTTTGCACGCTCTCTCACTTGTCAAAATTTCAGCAAACACTTCATATGCGTCGTAAAAGTAAAAAATCTGACAGGAGTAAATGTCAAAACATACAAATTATAAACAAAAACAGTGTCACACAAGTGAAGTAGATAAATGATTGCTGAAGTTTATAATAATTTTCCTAGAAGTGAAATGTGACGTTGGTAACGGGTGATCCAAGTAGAGGTACTTTTTTTCAATAGCTTTTTTTTACAGATCAAGATATCTTTTACAGATCAGTCATATCAAGCTGTCATGTTATTTTTGTTCAGCACTGTTTAGCATTTCATCATGGAAATACTTACACCTGAACAACGTTAACGAATTGTTCAACTTTATTACGAAAATTCACGCTCTGTAAAGAATGTGTTTCAGGCGCTTGGACTTAACGGATGGATCATCTGAGACGTAGCCGCGGCCAACATTTGAAAGAGATAATCTTCAAAAAATAAATGCCCAATAACGTACTTTTTTTCTTTAAAAAAGTAGGAAATCTTGAAATGGATCACCCTCTAGATAAGTAGGTAAATGATGTGTTTATAGTCAAATTGTCACAAAAACACGAAAGTAACCAATAGAAAAATAATTGTTTTATTCGCCATTGACTTGTTTGTTCCAGCATACTTTTCTAATCTTTATAAACCTAGTCAAAAAAATAAAAAAGAATATAGACTAGATGACAGTTGATTCAATGCAAAATTTAAGCGTGACGTCACTGACACATTTCTTTCAGAGAACTGTGACTAAGCTGTCAAAAAAAATGTCTAAAATGTCTAAAATGTTTACAATGCAAAATTGAGTGAAGTGATTTGAAGTGGTGTAGATAGAGGTAATACAATAACAAATTACTTGAGGGGTCTAAAGTCTACTTTTAGGCACGTAAAGCTTCAAAGCTTGTTTATATGTTTCTTACCTGTCCTGGACGTAGCTAGGACACATCATTACTGGTAACGAGATTTGGGTTTATGGATATGAGGTTGCAAATGTTCAGCAATCTAGGGAATGGGTACAAAATTGAGCCGAAACTGAAAGAACCAAATTCGGCACTGAAGGCCATTCCAGTCGTGGCTTGCAACAAGTGTATGGAAATTTCGAGTAAGAGCGTTGACATGCTTGTATTGATTTAGAAGCCTATTTTGAAGGCGTTAATAAAGATTCTTATTAAAATATGTGAAAATGTTTCATGTTAAAGTTGTCAGTCCGGATCTAATTTGATCAGCTGGAATCTTAGTTATTTTTATTACTAAACTTTAAGAAATTTTAAATTATTAAAATCAGGTGCTTGAAACTAATCTGAAAACATTACAGTTCAATTCGAAAACTCAGTCTAAATGCTGATTGAATTGAACTATCTACAACGCCCCCGTATTCACGAGGCTAACGTGAATTGTTACAAAAAATTAAAATTAAATTCCAATTGTTTACATTCACGATGTAGAATATAGAGAGAGTTCATTGACACAATGTAACAAATACATATGTATATATGTATATCTGGAAAGCTAATCTCTGGCGGAAAAATCTATATTTTACATGGGAATCAAATGCAAATAGAATATGTACTGCATTATGTACATACCTATATGTATGTATATACATATATATGTATGTCTGCCTCCAATGCACACAACTATATAAATATTAAAACTCAATTAAATCTGTAACGATCTTTCGAAGTTAACAAACAAATGTACAAATAAATACAAAAGTTAATTACTTTACTGCATAAATAATACAAAAGCGATCAATATTTATATTTTGAGGTTATAAAGGCTGGAAGTATAAAATTAAATATGTAAATTAAACAATTCCTGCAAATAATGAACAGTTGCACTCGCTGACAAACAGTTGTTGGTTATTTAACTGGAAAAATATTTAAAATTCATGACAAATAAGTTTTCCATATAAAACCTTTTGTACTTTGTAAGATTTTCTTAAAGAAATATAAATTAAAAATGAGTAAAAAAAAAGAAAGAAAATACGATAACTGCGGCAACTTTAATATCCCTCGCAAAAAAAAAAAGTTCTACTTACAAGAACTTAATTCCGATTACTCAATTTGTATGGCAACTATGTGCTATAATAGTCCGATATAGACGGTTCTGACAAATAACCAGCTTGTTGGAAAGGAACGAACGTGTGCAAAAATTTCATATCGATATTCTCAAAACTAAGGGATTGATCGCGTATATACAGACAGACGGACAAACGGACATGGCTAAATCGACTTAGCTCGTCACGCTGATCAGTTATACATATGTATGTATATATTTTTATAGGGTCTCCGACGTTTCCTCCTAAGTTGTAGAATATAACAACTAAAAATTTGTTAAAGACAAGGCAGGCAATTTTAAGAACGAAAATTAAGGGAATTTCTTTTTTTATTATTTATATTTAAAAGTATAGTAAACAATAGAGTACATTCATGTGTATAATGCATTTATGTACATACATATACTTGTATAGCCGCGAAACTTTCAGAGAGTTCTATTAACATAGATAAGTGCACATTAGAATTAAGCCAAAGCATATATGTACATATGTGTGTACCCTTTCAAATAAAATGAGCTTTAAACTCATAAAATATAAAAACTTTTATTGTTTCGCTATACTGAGCACACACACGTTTATGCTTATTAATCGACAATAAAACAAGAGCATTAGAATGCGAGCTGATACGCTTATCTGCTATGTAATGGGAACAAATGGGGTAGTTGGATACAACTTTTATGAAGCAAAACAAAATATAACAGTAAAAAAAAATATAAAAAAACAAATAAAAAAAATAAGAATTAAAAAAAAAAACAAATAAAAAAATTGACAAGAAAAAAAAAAAAATAAATAAATAAAAAAAAGCAAATAAAAAAAAAAAATAAAAAAAATTAAAAAAACAAACAAATAAAAAATTGACAAGAAAAAAAAAATGGAAAAAAACCCAAAAAAATTTAATAAAATACATTAAAAAGAAAAAAATGAAAAACAAAATGTAACAGTAAAGAAATATAAAAAAATTAAAAACAAATTAATACAAAATAATAAATAAAAAACAAAAAAACAGATTATTACATATTATAAACAAAAACAAAATAAATAAAATAATATTAAAAAAAAATTAAAAAAGTAAAATTTAAAAAAAAATATTAAAAAAAACAAATAAAAAAAATAAAAATTAAAAAAAAAAAAACAAATAAAAAATTGACAAGAAAAAAATAAAAAAAAACCAAAAAAAAATTTAATAAAATAAATTAAAAAGAAAAACAAAATAACAAGTAAAAGTAAAAAAAATTAAAAACAAAATATAACAGTAAAAAAAAAAATAATAAATTAAAAACAAAAAACAGATAATTACATATTATAAACAAAAAAAAAAAAATAAATAAAACAATATTAAAAAAAAATTAAGAAAGTAAAAAAATTAATAAATTCAAAAACAGAAATAAGCAACTAAAAACAAAAAAATATAAACAAGTTACAAAAAAAAAAAGAAAATATAATATTGTAAAATATTAAAAATAAAAAAAAAATTATAGAAAAAAACTTAAAAGAAAATATATAAAAAAATAAAAATTAAAAAAATATATAAAAAAATAAAAATTAAAAAAATTTATGAAGATATATAAAAAAAAAAAAATATATATCAAAAAACTATAAAAACGTAAAAAAAAATTAAAAATATTTAACATAATGAATATAAGACATATCAAAAAAAAACTTAAATAAATAAATAACAATATTTTTTTTTCTAAATTTGCAGCGATTTATAATATAAATATAAATGTATAACAGCTGTGGCATACTAAACCTCATAATTGTAATTAAAGTAAATTACAATAAAAATCGAATAAATACATATACAAATATTTACTCAGCGTTACTCAGAAAGCTAGCAGCTGTGCGATTGAATTCACTAAATAATGTATTAGCCTTTGTTGGAGACCTTGAACTTTACGTGGCAGTTGTAAGGTGCACGCAAACAAGTTCGCTGTTCATGTAACTGGATTTGTGACGTTATTCGTGCAAACAAAAAAATTGTAAATAATACAAAGTCACATTAGCTGTGGAGTATGGTGAGAGTTTGGGCTACAAACACGGCATGGAGAGGAGAAGAAATTGATTTTTTAATTTTTGGTATGAATCGAAAACAAAAAATATTGAAGATGACCTGGCTTGAGTGGAACAAGTTTCTGAGCTGTGGAAACGTTGATTTTAAACCAAAATAAGCTGATATTTTTTAGCGATAAATAAAAATAAATGTCTCTCCTCAAAGTGACTACCAAATTCCAAATAAATAGCTGATAACATGATACTATATATAAAAATAAATTCTTCGAAAAAATTTTACCACCATAAAGTATTTTTTGTTTTTTTGAATATGCATTAATCACTGTTATTTGTATTATAGATCTTACGCCAAACAATGACTGTCTGTATTAGAGTTGTTATAATGAATATTTTCTGGAAACTCATTCACGACACAGCTTATCTAAATATTATATGTTAGACCGTTGTTCCGGTCACAGCAACGACTAATTCAACAAATATTTGAAATTAGTTAACGTGCTCTCATATACTTACAAAAATGGGTAAAATAGCGCAGACAAATATGTGTAAATACATATGTACATATGTATATCAATCTTCCCTATAAATGTATGTAAATAGTTAATTTCACATTCAGTAATCACAGTTGAATGTATGTGGGGAAAACGTTTTCAAGTGTAAATTTTTTAAATTTTCATTTTATTGTTTTTTTTATATTATATATATATTTTTTTTTTCGTAAAAAACGAATGGCGTGAGTCAACGCTGAACAGTGCAATGCTCACACTTTTATGTGAATTGCGTATATATATACATATATGTACATACAAATTGGTCAACAGGTTTATTTTATTTTTTTCATAAGAGAAAACAAGAACAAAAACCCCTTTGCGTTAGTATGACGGTAATTAATTTGATTAGCGGATGTGTAGAGCAGATAATGCAAGCGGGCTAAAAGCGCTGTTTCGACTGTTTTCGGTATAATGTGAAGCGTATATTCATTTAAAAAATATATACATTTGTATAGACATATATACTAAGGTGGAGCGAAAAAAATTTTTTTTTTAACTTCCCGCTAAGAAAATGGAAAATTTTCTAAAAATCGGGAAGATATTGGTTTCACCCCAAAAATCGAGTTCTCAACAGATCTTGACGTTCTGAGGGTCGAGGAAGCTTCCCCGAACATTTCTACGATGATGTCCGTATGTATGTGTGGATGTATGTGTGTGTGTGTGGATGTATGTGACCCTCTTATAACTATTAAACTGCTCAACCGATTTGAATAAACTAAGGGTTTCATTGCACTTGAATTTCGTGTAAGTTTGGACAAAATCGGACCAGTAGATTTCGAGAAATCTCAAAAATAAAAATTTTGAAAAATCGTTTTTTTCGAATTTTTTCCAAACGACTTGACCGATCGACACCAAAAACTAATCAGTTCTAAACCTTGAAGAAACACATCGTTTGCCGCAAACCGGGTCGAAATCGGTTGATTTACTTGCTAGATATCGAAAACGAAAAATTTCGAAGAGCTCAAAAGCAGTGAAAAAAGCGAAATTTGAACGTTAGCGTATGAAATTAGAGGGAAGTTGCAGGGATGGCCCTTGAGGCCAACCGTTTTCCATATTTTTTGCTTAGGCTGAATGATAAATTTGTAGATTATAGAAAAAGGAAATTTTTGGAAATTTTTTTTTTTTTTTAACACTCACCCACTTACTTTTAACGTAAATTTCGAGTTAATATTTTTTTGAACAAAAAAAAATTTTTTGGTTTAAACTCTTCACATTTATATAGAAATTACCGGCTTTGACGGTTTTTGACTCTATTGACTTTATTTTAACGCATAAGGCAAGCATGTTGTCGTTTAAGAATTTTGTTTAAACTCCAATAAGGACCACAAAATTTTTTTTAAGTTGATAACTTTTAATTGGCCAGAAAGAGAGAGTCCTCTTTCAGCGTCTAGAATACTTATCAAAAAATGTTTACGAAATAAAAAGTTTAACTCGAAACTCGAGAGGTAAAAAAAATTGAACCTCAGGCTAAGCAAAAAAAATTGTTTTTTTCGCTCCACCCTAATATATACATATGTACATGTATATAGAATTGTGCAAGTACTTTTAAGTACTAGTGTAAGTAAATTATTCTGATGCGTCACAGTGCGTCGACCTACTTGCAGTTCCAGAGCAAACATTCTATAAAAGTACAAATACTTGGCAACCGCAAAAAATGTGTTGACATTCTGAGATTCTGAAACTTAAAACATTGCAAAAATAAAAAACACAAAATAACAAACAGCAAGAAAAAATGTTAACTTCGACTGCAACGCAGCTATAGTACCCTTCACATAAAAAAATTCCTATAAGAATTGGATTTTGAACGTTCAGTTTGTATGTCAGCTATATGCTATAGAATCACAATGTTACAAAAATTAAGTTAAGACTGTGAGAGCATTTAAAATTAATTTATTGCTTCTACTTATTTTTATTTCTCCGCATAGATTATTATACCTGCCATTATCATTTGGTGTGTGCGAAAACGATGAGAGCTTAAGTTAGCAAGTGTATTGCATAATAACTTGAAAAGCCAGGCGTTTTTATATGCACACTTATCTACATACCATACATACATACATATGTACATCACAGCCTTCTCTGTGCATATTTGTTTATTAATTAGCAGCAGTAGCAGCCTCATACAGCTTATCTGAGCGGGGAGATTGGCGCCATAAAACGCAGGCGAGTTATACAGAAATAGAGAAATTTATGTAGAAATATTAATAGTAAAACACAAAGTAATTATATAGTTCTACATATGTATGTATATACGTCAATGCATGCAGCTGGTTTAGCAACACTTTTTAAAAGTGTAAAATATCAAACATTTAGGTAAATAATTTTTGAGGTTAGTTTTACTGATACAAGTAGATAAAGTTTTACTCCTTGCACTAACAGCAACTAAACACTTATTTCAAATGTCAAATATTCTGCAAAATGTTCAATTCAAAGTAGTTTAGAACAAACTTCTTGGAGACTCTACTGACGATTGTAAAATTTTTTAGTGCGAATAGTTAATTTAATGGGTGCCAAATCATTAAACATTTGTGCAACCAACTACAACAAGCCATCTACATAAAAAATATTTTTCACACAACACAGTGGGCCATGGTAAAAGCGGTGAGAGCCAACCCATCATATGACTTTAAGTGCTTTTCAGATTTCTTTCAAAAATTCACTTTATTTACACTTCTTAAGTCATGATTCGTTGGATTTTTGCAGATACTTTAAGCTCAAGTAATTTTTTTTTTACTCAACTCAATTTTTATTTTTATTTTTTTGTTATTGTCAGC